>NC_081850.1:69673854-71047325 GCF_963259705.1 Myotis daubentonii | reverse complement strand
CTGTGTCTTTCTCAGTTCTGCCAAAACCAAACTCATCATACCCAGTCCATACATTTGTTATCTCTTTCATAAAGCCTTCCTAAATGATTTCAGCCTTTCTTTCTCTCTTCCTTCTTAGTGCCCACACTGGTCAATCAAGGACTTGGTTTCAGATTTAAATATTCTGAAATTCCAGCTCTGGTTCTATTCGCTACCAGCCAGGTGAACCTGGATAGACCATCTTTCCTTTCCTAATATCAGTTTAATCATGTATCAGTTTGAGAAAATCCTATTTGCTCAGTGTCACCTGAAATGATTTATGTAGGTTACAGCACGTGATAAGATTTTTATAAATCACTACATTGTGTATATCTACATTATTATTATTCCATCTTTGTTTTGTGTGATTGAGACCTTGAAACCAAGGATTGCACCTTTTCTTTTACTTGCCCTCCCCAAATTTCCAGCATAATGATAAGCCACTCAGTGAAAAATTTTGGCCTGACCCAAAGTTCCCAAAATTTGAAAAAGAAAAAATTACAAATTCTTTGTTTCAAATCCTTTTTGCAATTTGGCTTACTATAAATAGATAAATAAGCACATGGAAATAAATTATAAACCCAACTGTATGCCTTGCTCTGAACTATGTGTTTGCCATTAAAAATGGCCTCTCCTTTTAAAATTGAAATATGAAACATTGTGTGCAATTACTTTCTTTCCCTTTTAAAGACAGAGCTGCGGTTGCAGAAATAATTTAATATACCACTCTGCATTTCCCCTGCAATTGTGCCGATTCTGGTTACACCCTTCCAGATGCTGCTGTTTGTTGTGGTTCATTCACTTCTACCTGGCCAAGGAGTGGAATGGCTTGTCTCTCCTAGCAGCTCCAACCGGGAACCCAAAGCTGTTATGCGCTCTCGATGATAAAGCACCTGGGTGATTGCTCACCCTGGGGCAAGTGTCCCCACCTCTCTGGACACCCAAGCTCAACACCTGTACCTTATGTTTAAAAGCCAAGGCATTGAGGAAGATGTTGAACTGGCCAACATAGGACAGCAGGAAATAAGCCTAAAACAGATGTAATAAAAAACCTCATTTGTTTCCACTATGTTTTGATAAGCTATTTCATGGGAATTGCCACTTGGGAGATACATAAAGTCAACCTGGGGTATGGCCAACCCCAAGAGGTAAGCTGAAGGCTTCCCAGGCTGACCCCTGGGCTATAGGCAGAAAACCATGAGGAGTGGAGACTTCCTTCACGATGCCCAAGGCCATGGGCTTTCTGCAGAAGTGTGGGAATGGGCAGTACACTGAGTGCAGAGACTGGAATTCTCATCCAGTCATCCATTTGCTGCTACCTGAGATAAGTCAGGGTTTTTTTTGTTTGTTTGTTTGTTTTCCCCTTTGGGGCTCAGAATTCCCATCTATCAATTGAGGAGGCTTGGGTTTCTGAAGGCATCTTTTTCTAAGTTCTACTCTTTTGTAATACTCCATTATTATGCTCTGTGGAGGTGTGATATGGGAAAAACAGCACTCAATTTGGAGCCACACACCCTGGGTTCTCACCTGCTGTCATTTTTACTGCCTTTTTGCTGTATGATTGGACCCAAGTTGCCCCCTTCCTGGTCCTCAGTTTTCCAAGATTTAAAATAAAGAAGGAACTGAGCAAGCTTTCCGAGCTCTGATTTGATGGTATGGCATCCTGCTCCACTCCACGCTGTTGATTTGCTGGAGGGCTATACCCTATAACCTATCAGTTCCCACACCAAGGGGGAAAGAAACCAGTGGAACCTTCCAAGGGGTATTCAGTGCTAATTTCTTTGAACCCCCTTCTCTCCCACCTTATCTGGTTGCTGGAACTTCTACGATAGAGGATTCACTCACAGTCCTGGCTATAGGGATGGAGGTCAAAAGGCTGCCATGAGGTAAATCAAAACCTGCACCTTCTCCAAATTTTGGGTTTGCCCTTACTGGTGCAGGAGTGTAGGATAGGGGGTAGAGGCAGGAGGTGGGGTCCAGACTCACACTAACTTTTTGATTCTTCCACTTATAAAGCACTATCAGCTCACATCCACTATGCAATGCCCCACCCCCATTATATATTGGGTTCCAGCCCAAACACATTTGCTCAGGTTGCTCCTTATCCAGAAAACCTACGCCTCCCTTCAATAACATATAACTATGAGCACACTGCTAATATAGCAACAATACATAAAACAGCTATCATTTATTAAGTAATCATTATGAGCAAAAAGCAATTCAGTGTGATTTACATACATATCTCATTTATTCCTTATAACTGTCCTGTAGGTAATTTTTATTCTCCCCCACCCCACACTTTATGGATATGAAAACTTTAGCAGATGGAGGGACACTGCTCATGTAACTATTAGTGACTGAGGACAGACTTTCATTTTGATGTGTCTGAATTATCTGTCCTTGCTCTGAATCTGACCATAATGCTTGCATCCCTGGTGCTGTTGTTTACTCCAGGTGGTAGATCTCACCACTACAAGACCTCCTGAGGTCAGATGCCAACTGTAGATTTCTCTGTATCTCTCAAGTATCTCTCATTTGGCCTGGTGCATGGTAGGTACTCAAGAGACAGTAGATTCAGTTGTCTCATTTAATCATCACATCAGATTGGAAGGAAAATATTAAGAGATACTAAGACTCTTTGCAAGGTCACACAGCTAATGTAAATGACGGAGCTGAGATTTGAGACTGTAAGGCTATGAATTCCATGAGGTTCTATCTTACCACAAAGTACCTATATACACCTCAAGCCTTATGGTTTTTAAACCATTGTGGGGAAAAAGCATCAGGCTGTAATGAGGGCATGACAAACTAGGAATAACAAGTAAAGCAACCGGATCCAGAGGCTTCTATGCATGTGATTTGCTAGCAGGAAGGAGGAGAACAGTGTGCCTGGTGGTGGAGTTGTTGCTGGCAGAAAATTCTCTTAGCTTCCACTTGAAAGTCCTCTCTCTTTTAAGTACATATTGATCAGAATCCAAATACCTTAATTCCATTCTTAAACCAGCACTTTAATTGCAACGGATTCTCAGTTCATCCTGATGGTTCAGCTCTCTGCCATTCTCCACCCGCCCTCTTTTTAACACACAGATCAGAATAATGCATTGAAATGGCCTTCTTTTTGAAAAAATAAAAAGGATGATCTGCAAGCAAACTATATTAATAATATGATAGTCATGTTGAAATTATAATCTTAAGGACCCACAGAGCTATTTTCCTTGACTGGCTAATGTTTAATGCTCTACTTTAAAAATATAGTATATAATATCCTATCTAATAAAAGAGAAACATGGTAATTGGCGTACGACCACTACCCTTCCCATTGGCTAATCAGCGAGATATGCAAATTAACTGCCAGCCAAGATGGCGGCCGGCAGCCAGGCAGCTTGAAACTAACATGAGGCTTGCTTGCTTCAGTGATGGAGGAAACCAACATTCCCCGCCTGCCTTGCCGGCCTCTGAGCCTGCAGTTTAAGAAACATTGTAACAAATATAGAAGCTAAACAAAACCCCAGAAACCTGCTTTCAGTGAGCCGGGATCTCAGAGCTGGAGTTATACATTGTTTCGATTATAGAACCGAAACAAACCAGATACCTGCTTTCAGCAGCAGAAGCCTCAGAGCTGGAGCCTCAGAGCTAAAGCTGGCCCAGAATAAAAAAAGAAAAAAAGGAGCAGTTGGGAGCTTCCGTCACCCGCCAGCCTGAAAACAGCCCTCAGCCCCTCACCCAGACCGGCCAGGCACCCCAGTGCGGACCCCCACCCTGAAGGGTGTGTGACCAGCTGCAAACGGCCATCATCCCCTCACCCAGGCTGGCCAGGCACCCCAGTGGGGACCCCCACCCTGATCCAGGACACCCTTCAGGGCAAACCAGCCAGCCCCACCCATGTACCAGGCCTCTACCCTATATAGTAAAAGGGTAATATGCCTCCCAGCACCGGGATCAGCAGAGCCGCGAGGCCGCCCAGCGCCGGGATCAGTGTGACAGGGAGCAGCGCCCAAACCCCGATTGTACTGCTGCTCTGTGTGTGACAGGGGGCGGGGCCACAACCTCCCTATCGGCCCTGCTCTGTTCGTGACAGGGGAAGGTGCCCCAACCCCATGATCGGCCCTGCTCTGTGCCTGATACAGGGGAGCTCCCCAACCCCTTGATCGCCCTGTGGCTCTGTGTGTGACAGGGTGCGGCGCCCCAACCCCCTGATCGGCCCTGCTCTGTGTGTGACAGGGTAGAGCCATTACCTCCCCATCGGCCCTGCCCTGAGTGTGAGAGTGGCGGCGCCCCAACCCCCTGATCGGCCCTGCTCTGTGGGTGATAGAGGGCGGCGACCCAACCTCTTGATCCGCCCTGCTCTGTGTGTGACAGGGGGCGGTGCCCCAACTCCCCTATCGGCCCTACTCTGTGAGTGACAGGGGGGAGCTCCTCAACCCCCTGATTGACCCTGCTCTGTGTGTGACAGGGTAAGGAGCCCCAAACCCCCTGATGGGCCCTGCTCTGTGTGTGACGGAGCAGCGCTCCAACCCCCTGATTGGCCCTGCTCTGTGTGTGACAGGGGGTGGCGCCGCAACCTCCCCATCGACCCTGCCTTGAGTGTGACAGGGGGCGGTGCCCCAACCCCCCAATCGGCCCTACCCTGAGCGTGACTGAGGGTGGCAGCGCAACCTCCCAATCTGCTCTGCTCTGTCAATGACAGGGGGCGGCGCCCCAATTCCCCAATCAGCCCTGCTCTGAGCCCGACCAGGGGCTGCACCTAGGGATTGGGCTTGCCCTCTGCCACCCGGGAGCAGGCCTAAGCCAGCAGGTCCTTATCTCCCGCGGAGTCCCAGACTGCGAGAGGGCACAGGCCAGGCTGAGGGACCCCCCGTGCCTCTAGTATATATATAAAAGCCTTATATGCAGCGTCCTCTTGGGGGTGGTGTGGAATGAAGGAAGGCCCCAGCCGGCAGCCGGCCACTAGGAATCCTACCCGTGCATGAATTTTGTGCACTGGGCCTCTAGTAGTTGTATAATATTCACAATAACCATGATGACAGCAATAATTACCTTTAGTCACTTGCTATGTGCCAGACACTATGCTGAAACAAGTATATGCATTATTTTATTAAATTCAATCAACATATTATTAAGAAAATACTGTCATCACTCCTACATTCCAGAATTGGGGTTTAGAGAAGTTAAGGAATTTGTCGAAGGTCACACAGCCAGTGAGTGGAAGAGTCTGGAAACTTCCTGGCCTGGAGGCTGAATTCTTAATTATTAATATAAAGTGATTCTCTTAGTGAAGAACTAGATCAGTAGTTCTCAACCTTCTGGCCCTTTAAATACAGTTCCTCACATTGTGACCCAACCATAAAATTATTTTTGTTGCTACTTCATAACTGTAATGTTGCTGCTGTTATGAATCGTAATGTAAATATCTGATATGCAGGATGGTCTTAAGTTACCCCTGTGAAAGGGTTGTTCGACCGCCAAAGGGGTCGCAACCCACAGGTTGAGAACCGCTGAACTAGATGACTCAAGAACCTTAATCATCAGAGAGGTTCACCCCACAATAGAGATGTTATCTTAGATGCGAAAAAGACAGTAGACAGCCTCGCTTAAGGTAAAGATTGACCTTTATTAAGGACGCTCCAGTCCTAGGATGTGATTGCCCACCATGACCCTTTTAGTTTGGAGTTTTTATGTTCACACCATCCATGTGGTTGCTTTTGGTCTCTGAGTTTGTAGGGCCCATCATGCTGACCTCCCCTGAGCTTGTCAGATTTAGTATGTGGCCCTTTTTCTGTCCACATTAGAGACACTGGGTAAAAATCAGAGGGAGCAAAAAGGGGCTTTTCAAGAGGAACTATATGCACCAAACCACAACCAGCAAAGATCTAGATTATACAATTGTGTTTATCAAGGACTGACATTGTGTGGCTCCAGCTGGACATGGGGACAGGGTCCAGAATTGCCTTACTCATGAATACTCAGAAAAGAGATCCCAGGAAATATGAAAGGCACAGCTTGCACAGCTTTCTCTATAAGATTCTGAGATCCATCATCAAATCCTTTCATGATGATCAACCTGAGTTATGAATGTGAATTCAAGCAATGGGAACATCTACCAAAATTTCCCATCCAAATGGAAGCCAGATCATAGGGGCAGACGTATGAGAGGCAGCATTTTTTACACCACGAATTCTTCTTTTCTTTCCATTTTATAAATTCCTTTTCAGAGTGAAATATTGCAGCTGTGGAAATATGAGAGCTCAGTTTCTCCCGGTGACTTCCATTGAAAGGCTGAAATGAGAGGCCGAACTAGCCTTAAGCTTTCTTGTGGAAGCTCATTTAGGTTGTTTTTCCAGACTTGTTTGTAACTTAGTGTGTGTGTGTGTGTTGTTCTATCCTGGTGATTTTTTTTTAGACTGAATTCTCTATTGTTGTTTCTGTAGCAAAAGAAGACAGCAGAAATAAAATGCCATGGTATATGTTATTTGCTGTACATGTGGGGAGTTGGAAAGTGATGAGGGACATTAAAAAAAGCATGGGGCTATTCCATTCCAGCACAGCTCCAAGAAGGGGACCCCTATATTGTGGGTCAGTACAGAGGTGCCACACCTTGATTACTTTCTCTACTTGTCTCACAGTCTGACTCTTTGCTACACCTTAAATATGACAGGCACGCTTCTGCCTCAGGACCTTTGCACTGGCTGTTTTCTACTTGAAATTCTTTATTTCTAAGCTGGCTTCCACACTTAGTGCTTATTCAAAAGTCATTGTCTCAATGAAGCTCACTCTGATCATCTTATTTTTAAATGCAACTTGCATCCTACTTCAAAATTTCCTTGTTTCCCCTCATAGCACTTACAAGTTTCTACTTTATTCATTTATTTAAATTGTTTACATACATCAGTACCTTTCAGAAGATGCACTCTGAAAGAAGAGCTCCACCCGCTTTGTTTCCCAATAAATCTCAATCACACAGGTTGTAGGCTACTCAAATATTTGTTAAAGAAATAATTGTTTATTCCATATTGCTTCCTTCAACTACTTTTCATTATGCTTGTAAAACCTGTCAATAGATTGTCTTTTAAAAAAAATAGATTGTCTTTAAAATGTATTTTTTAAAGGTGCCAAATTTTGAGAACATGCACAGATTTACAACTGTACCCACCTCCAACTCAGATAATATAATTAGTCACACCAACCAAAACATGATGAATGAATGAATGTCAAACTGATGTAAATTACCTTTAAGGGAAAAGGTGAGGAGGCAGAGGTACTTTGTATATATTATGTTCTGGGAGCCAGGCATTGTCAATTACCATTTTACAAAGGAAAACCTGAGGTTCAGAAAAGTTAAGTGACTTATGCAAGTTGTACAACTAGTGAAAAGAAGAGGCATGATCCAGATTTGTGAATCCTGACCCCAGAGTTTATGATTAACTACAACACACTGCACCATCTCCGTCCCCTAAATTCTGTGGAGATAATAGTTACACATAATTGGTGTCTTGGATTCTGTGATGTTCTATGCAGAAACCCTCTTTCAGAACTAAAGGATTCATTTGCCCAGAGGTTGAGATTACTGGTCACCGTCAGCTCTCCAGCTACCAGTTGCCCTGCATGGTAGGAACACACTTGAGCCAAGGTCATGGGTCAGCCCATTTCCAATGACTCTTCAATCTGAGGTTCAAAGGCCTGGCTCTTTGCCTCATGTGGAGCCACTCTGTAGGGCCATCCCAGCTTCATAGCCCCTGGGGGGATCAACTGAGGCCTCTGGTGGCTGCAGCCCAATTCCTCCCTCTGCCCAGTGTTGGCACCTTCAGTCCCCACAAGTGAATCTCCCTAAAACACTTCCTACTAAACTCCCTACATGCAAATCTCTGCCCCAGAGTCTATTTTGAGTCAATTTATTAGGTAGTATTGTTGATCTGAGAGATTTGCAATGATGATACCAGTAGCATACTCCTTAAGTCTAGTCTCAAACAATAGGGAGTGCTGGCAGCTCAGAGCTTTGCCAAGTCAGAGGCACTCACTCTTAACTTCCAGAAGCATGTTGGAGAAAACAACTGATTTACAATTTAGCCCTTGTGGGATCATCTGTTTCCTTGATTAGCTGAGTTTGAAATATCAAACCAGGTTGGCAGTCATCACAGCCCATAAGGAACTGCCCCTGAGAGCTCCTTTATTCAATACATTAGGCCAACTATATGTTGGGCATTATGCTCATTACACTTGAGGGAATCAAAGGTGCATAAAACTACCCCCGAAAGCTTCCCAGTCAATGAGCAAGAGCCATTATGTGCTGGGTACTAGGCTGTATAACACTCCAGAGAACCAAACAAGTAGCTGCTACAAGTAGCTCTCACAAGTTTAGAATATGGTTCTCAAAATTGTGTGCATCAGAATCAGCTGTAGAACTTGTTGAAAAATACCATGATTGGTCTTGGAATGGGAAATATTCTTACTTAATTTTTATATTCTAATACAAGTGGTCCCTGGACCACTTGTGGAGAAATTTTATTCCTGAAGGTGATATAAAACATGCATTGCTTCATCTACTATTACTGAGTATCACCTTCTGTGTTAGGCTCTGTGGAGAATCCTATATAATAAAAGTGTAATATGCTAAATGTCCAACCTATCAGTCAACTATTTGGTCAACCGCTCAGCCAGTAGCTATGACATGCATTGACCACCAGGGGCAGATGCTCAGATCAGTAGGTTAGCTTGCTGCTGGAGTCGGGCCGATCAGGACTGAGCAAGAGGGCTGGCCACCCTCCCTCTTCCCGTCCACGCCAGCCAGGCCAAGGGACTCCACCCATGCACGAATTCGTGCACCAGGCTTCTAAAATACACACACACACACACACACACACACTATACTGGTATAGTATATGGTATATAATATATACATATATAAAATGACATATGTAATATATAATTTACATACTTTGTGTATTTTATACTTATTGACTATATTCCATAGTATATAGAGACATACTCTACTAGGAGAAATAATGTTTCAACTAATCTGTATGCATTTACTGAGAAACCGTTATGTATCAGATACTATGACAGACTCTGTGGCGACACAAAGATAAAACATGCATGGCTCCTCTCCTCAAAAAACTTTAGAACTAGATGAGAGTCATTCATTTCTGCCTTCATTTATTTACCTATTCCATCAATTAATTCATCCCTTCATACATTCAATAAATATTTACCAAATTACCTACTAAGTGAAATATTCAATCAAAATGACAAGGAAATATATGATTTTTATGGGGGTAGTTTTATGCACCTTTGATTCCCTCAAACGTAATGAGCATAATGCCCAAAATAAGTACCTTCATGGAAGTATCAATATCCTACCATGGGAGGGTTGAAACTTTAGCTTCCATACACTTTTTGATATTTAAAGTTTAATTAAAATACATCCTATGGCAACAAGCGAGCAACCATAGCAGTCATCTTGAGGTGGTAGTCATTGTAGAGGTATCTGTTATTAATCATCCTAATTCCCTTTAGTTCACAAATCTGGGGGTTGTGAGGGAGGGGGAGCAGTGGCAAGAGTTCTCTCTGCTTTGACTCAAATGAATAATTTTTTAATTTGGAGAATTTCACAATCGTCAACCTAACTGGCTCATGCTAGCAGTTTTCTGGATTTCTAGGAAAACCTCTGGTGTGTGTCATAGTAAGAAGATGCTCAAACAAGATAAAGAGGTAAATAATGAACCCTGATGATTTAGAAAGAACTCACCCAGAAATAGAAGTCCAGGCTATGTAACTGAGCAATTGCACAATGCAGTTGCAGGAAATGCCTGATACATAGCAGGTGGGGCTGCGCTCCTCCCTCACCCACTCAAGGCAGATAGCAGGAATGCGTCCTAACTCTCTTTCCTACGGAGGCAGAGGGAACCAAAGAATCCTTCTGCAAATGCTGATTCCTGAAGCCCACTGCCAGTTCATTGTCATTGGTACAAGAGATGTTATACCTAATTTCTACTCCTAGTGGAGTGATTCGGATATGAGAGTGTGGAGATTTGGGATTTGGGTCCAGTTCTTCTATCTACCAGAACATCCCATCACTAGTCTCTTATTCATGCCTCTGTGTGTTTATGAAAATCCAAGGTGAGAAAATACAAGCTATGCTCTCTCCTGCCCTCCAGCATTCTAGGGTTTTGACCATTTTGAACTTCTATCATTTTCACAAATGTCCTTATACTTTTTTACCTATATTCTGTAATAAATGCTCTTCTCTCTCTCTACCTTCTCCCCTTACTCTCTACCCCTTGTCCAATCGCAGTCTGCTCATTACTTTAATACAGGATGTATTCTAACTCATTCATTAGCTTTACTGTTCCTTCCTCTGTGAGTTTTTCTCTTATGACATCAGCCTGAGTTGGACTATGTTCGTCCACAGACCCCCATTAGAACCTTATCTTGCTACTAACCTTTGACTTCTTTGAGTGCAAATACTATTCCTGATGGCCTCCGTTCTTTCTATAGTGCCTCACAGGATGTTAACACTTAGTAGGTGCTCAATAAATAATTTGAGTTGATAATATAATAGCAAGCATTTGTTACTGACAATGATAAACATGATGGTTTTACCTCCCTTATTTATACTGGTTTCTTATACTACTGTTCTTTGTTTTATTTCATATTTTATATAATACATACTTAGTAAAATCATTATTAACTAGTTAATAAAGTAGCTAATTTAACAAAGACTCTAAACATATGAGAGAGGTTTGGTTATATGTTTATACCATTAACATTTACTGAAACCTTCTAAGTGCTAGTAAATGGAAAAATCTAGAAAAAAATGGAGATATCTCTCTGAGAAATCATAGTCTAATTATGGAGACAGACATAAAGTAATTGACTATTGAAATGAGTGCTAATTATTTGTTCCTATTAATTGCATACTGTTCTAGGCAGTGGGACGCAGGTGAGCAAACCAAAGTCCTGCCCTCAGTGAGTTTCTATTACAGAGCTATCAGTGAGGGGATACGGAGAGGTCTGAAGCATACTCCTAGAGAAGCTTCATTCAGGCTAAGGTAGGGGTTCAGAGATGGGTTCTATAGGAGGTGACTTTTTTGCTAATCTGAGTGGAGCAAATGAGTGCTAACTTTTAAGGACAAATGAATGCTTATTTAAGTATGGAATATCAAATGCATGACAGACATGGTTGTAGGAGCAGAGTTCTTAGCACCAAGTGGGTGCTTGATACACATGTCATTCTGGATAAATAATCTCAATCCAAAATGAGTAAAAAGTGGTCCTTCCCTTAAGAATCATGCATTCTAGTGGAGGAAGTCAGTGAGGTTCTACAGTGAATAAGAGGAGAAACTGAGAGAGCTGGAGCTCTGAAACTCACACATCCCTCTCCTCCCACCACCCTCCCTAACACCCACTGTTCCTTCTGTCCCCTCCCGTGAAAAGTAATATTCTTCTTGGGAGTTCTAAGTTCTCTGGTGTATCTGTTTCTTTGCTGGGTGCTCTACCTTGGCCTCCTCCCAAATGCCTCCTACAAATGTTTATTTTTATAAATGTTGCATGTACAGAGCAGGAGATAGGGAAGAGGGTGAGCCAGAGTCATTTACGAAAGCACTTTGGCACTCTGCTCCGGAAATCATTTCTGCACGGAGCTGTCCTGGACAGAGTGCACTTACTCTCAGACTTCCTATCCCCACTTCAAGCAGAAGCCATTGCAGTTTTTATTTACAGTCATGAGCTCCATGGAGTTCCAAGCCAAAGCCTTTTTTCCTGAAAAGCCAGCAGTGGTCTCCAGCATTCATCCTCACCTATAACAGGGATGCTTTCCTGTTTGATATAAACCAGCACCCAGGTACTTGGGCCAGAAGGAAAACTATGGACCTAATTAATCCCCATCAAGGGCATTTACTAGGAATTGTGCAGATGTTATACCCATCACTGAGGGCACAGACATGGGGTCCTGAAAGGGCAGGAAGGGTCTAGCTTTTCTTGAGAACATGCCATATATTGCCATAACTTACATACATGACTTCATACAATCCTCATGAAATAGAAATTATTTTACAACTTTTTAAAAACATTTTTTATTGAATTCAGGCAGGGAAGTAGAGGGAGAGATAGAAACATCAATGATGAGAAAGAATCACTCACTGATCGGCTGCCTCCTGCATGCCTCCTACTAGGGATTGAGCCCGCAACCTGGGCATGTGCCCTGACCTGGAATTGAACTGGCAACCTTTTGGTTCCTGGGTGGATGCTCAACTGCTGAGCCACACTGGACATGCTATGTTACCACTTTAAAGATCAGGGAAGGAGGGAGGGAATGAAGGAACGGGTGAAGAATTTGAGGTTCTGTAACTTGTACAATGTCCCCGGCTGGTGAAGAGACTCATCCATTTTCCCTCCATCTCTTCCAATCAAGCTTTCACCTCCGCCTTCCACCAAAACTGTTCTTCTCAGGGTCATCATTGACACCCACATGGCTTAGCCCAACAGTCATTTCTCAGTCCTCATTTTGGTTAATCTATTAGCAACAAATGATATATAGTTCATCCCTTCGTCCTCCTTGAAAACGCTTTTTTCACTTGACTCCTAAGACATTATACACACTGGTTTTGCTGGCTCTTCACTGCCAGGTCTTTCTTGGTCTCTTAGCTGACTTCTGCTCATCAGTCTGATGTCTCAAAATTGGAATTTCTCAAAACTCAGTCTTTGGACCACCTCTTTTCTCTCCTTTCACTCCCTGGGTGATCCCATTTCTTATCATGTTCCAAATATCACCTGCACACCAACAGCTCTTTTTGTCCTCTATTCTGGACCACTTCTCTGAGTTTCTGATTGGTATATAAATCAGGGTGCTTGACAGGTTTGGTACTCCCCCTGGTTTCAGGTACCCACTGGGGGTCCTGAAATATAATTCCGATAGATAGGAGGGGGAGTACTGTATAGTATATGTTATATCCATAGGGAAGAAAAGTAAATGGAGTATCTCCTGTCCTTGAGGAACACACAGTCTCAGAAAGCTGATATTAACATAAAATTATAAGTGTTTTAAGAGCTTTGTGCTTTGGGAGCACGGAAGAGGGAGCAATTGATTTTATCAGATGGAATCAGATAGGAAGACCTCAGAGAGATGTCTAAACTTATTCCTACAAGGCAGGGAGCCTTTGCATTCCAGCCAAGGCTACAGTAGGGGTGAAGGATGAAGTCTGTCAGTGTGGGACCAACCCAGGGCAAAGCAGATACAATAAGGAGAGGAAGGGGGATGTGGAACTTTGTCCTGTTAAAGTCAGTTGTTCTCAAACTTGTCTGTCCATCAAATTGCCTGAGGAGCTTTAAACAATTGTGATACCCAGGACCCAGCCCAAACCAATCCAATCAGAGTAGGGAGGGCAGGGGGCAGAGTAGTTTGTAAAGCTCCCCAGATGATTTCATTGTGCAGCCAAGTTTGAGAAGCACTGGTTTATGAATTACAGGTCTGGGTGGCTAATTCCACGTGATTAGGAAGGAAGAAACATTAGAGATAAGGTTTTCCAGACCCCACGACGTGGGGAAATGCTATTGTTTCCATGTATTTTCTATAGGATCAGACTGTTTACAATTAGTACTTGATGAGTAGCCTTGAGCAAAGGACATACTTCTCAGCAATAGAAAATGGTAAACTTACCTGATATAATTACTGTGAGGATTCAGTACGATAGTGTATTTTAAAAGACATAGCATGATGCCAGGAACATGATGGATTCCCCCCAAATTTATTGTATTAATTATTTAATTCTATTAGGTAAGAAGGGGCCTATAAGAAAAGAAATGGTGTCCAGATGAGGGATACTAAGTTTGGGCCTCAATATTGAATTTTGAGTATCTGTAGACTGTCTAGGAGTCCTTTAGAAATAATACTTTAGCCCTGACTGGTTTGGTTCAGTGGATAGAGCATCAGCCTGCAGACTGAAGGGTCCTGGGTTTGATTCCGGTCAAGGTCATATACCTTGGTTGCGGGCACATCCCCAGTAGGGAGTGTGCAGGAAGCAGCTGATTGATGTTTCTCTCTCATCAATGTTTCTAACACTCTAGCCCTCTCCCTTCCTCTCTGTAAAAAAGTCAATAAAATATATTTTTAAAAAAAGAAATAATACTTTAGTGTTCAAGATATATGTAGATACAAATCTAATACTGTTTGGTGTCATTATTGTTCAAGCACATCAGTGCATCATATCATTCAGAGAGGATTACAGTGAAGAAAGGGAGTGAAAGAAAGCCTAGTATTATTAGGTAGATGCAAATCATTCAAAGCCTCAGTTTTCCTTCTGTAAAGTGAAGATCATGGTAGAGTATGTTTCAGAGAATTTCTGTGTAAAGCACATTAAAATGTGGAATATAAGAGGCACCAGAGTGCAAAATGAGCCCTTGAATAAAATGGTATTTACTTGTTAATATATTGCCCTTCTTTAAATATGAGCTTCCTAACATTGAAAAAAAAAAAGAGGAAAATGCAATCAGTCGTAAGAATCAAACAACACTTCTCAAGAGAAAACAGTCATTTGCTGTTTTTAAGGCTGAAATCAATTTCTTTCCCAGGTCCTCATTGAAGGATTAACGTGTAATGTAATGGGTGGTGTCCTCTTCAATATCTCAAGGCTTTTAAAAATGAGTTTTATGAGGCTCCTTCTCATAAAGGCTCTCTGTTTACACTACTCCATAAATGCATATTTACTTGGGACCAGATGATAATAATAGTGTCTGAGATTACCATAATAACGAAATCAGCCACCATTTAGCAAGCATTTATTATGTGTCATGCACTGTGCAAAGTACTTTATTTACATTGTTTGTATGCATCCCCAGAAGAAGTGAGAGGGCAAGTACTATTATTCATGTTTCCCATGTAACAAATCGGAGGTTCCAAAAGGCCAAGTGACCACTCAGTGTCAATATGTGATATGGCCAGGATTTAACACCAAGTCTACTCACCCCCATGGTGTATGCTGTTAATGCTACCCTGCTCTAGAGTTTAACCTACTATTTTGTCAGCACAGTTTCCAATGTGCATGGGTAAGGCAGAAATCAACAGATTTTCTAAATTTGGGAAAAGAGACTCCAAAAGGTAAAATGAATTTCCTAGGGTCCTCTGAGCATTTTGATGAAGGTGCCAGCCCCTTCTGGCTAACATTGTCTTGTGTTCTGCCCTGCCAGATCTAACACCGGTTGACACGAACAGTGAACAGAGGTTCTTAAGTTCCTGCTCTCTTATGGGCAGAGGGTATTTTTTAGAAAAGTATAGAAAATGTCAAGCAGATTGGTTTAGCTCTAACTCCTGACCCCCAGTGATCAAAAATGATACTGCTTTCTACTTGTCCTTTCTAAACAAAGCAGCCCTTTTATGTTTAAGGTGAGTGAGTAGCCAGTGGGAGAAGACTTTGAGTGGAGGCATTTTCGCCCACATCATCTGGTTCTCTAACACTTAATAAGGGCACACCCTCTCCAGGGGAGTGTTGTCAACCAGTCTCCCTGCTCTCACAATTTACATCTTCCATCCCTCCTCCGCTACAAAGAAAACTCCTCCTGCACTTCAAACAGCAGAGCCCTGCCAAATCCTCTGCCCTCATCAATCTCCATTCACATGCCAGCAAAATGACCCTTCGGATAAAGGTAGTGAGTTAATAAATCAGCATCCTTCTAAAGCATTTTCTTTTAACTGACAGAGGGAATTGGAGTGACCACCTTCGAGAAAGAGGCAGTGATGTAATGCAGCATATTGTTTAGACCTGAGGGACCTGCTGAGCCAGGGCTGTTTCCTTGTCGTGTGACAGAGCAAGTGCCTCGTTCTCTGAGCCCCAGCTTTCTCACTTGTAAACAGGTGAAATGAATGGCACTTCTTTCCCATGGTAGTTGGGAATATTGTTGGGGGAAAGGTTGTGTATTTCCCTGTGGAGGGACATCCACAGGCAAGCACCTCTAGGTTCTGTCCACCCCTCACTTATCTAACTGGGACAAAATGAGGAATCCATTCATAGCTCAGCACCATCTCTTTTCTCTTTGAGATCTTCCTGTCTGAGAACTTGAGCACTGGTTTGCCCTCTGACCTGTAATAAACTAGGCAGTAAGGCCCTGGACAAGCCCCAGAGGCCTGGAGATGCCCAGGGCTGCTATGACCAGCTGTGCACCTCTGTCTAGTTCTGGAAGAATCCACTCCACATTCTCAAACAGCTCTTTCAGCAATGAAGTCAACATTTTGCTCTCTGTCTTCCAAGCTTCTTTGTGTCACTTGGCTTCACATCTTCAGAACTTGGGAGACTCCCTAAATTCCCAACAAGGTTTAAGTAAAATAATGTGGGTCACGTGATTAACGTGATGCTCTGGGCTCCTGGTAAGAGGCATGTTCTCAGGTATATTCCTGACTAATGTGGACTTCATGTGGCCTCAGCGGCAGCATTTTAATTGACACACTATCCCCCATTATTAATCATCAATAACTATTTAGAGCTTGCCAAGAGCAGAGTTCTGTTAAGAGACAGGGCATGGTAAGGCAGAGCCCTGCCTCCCTGTGCCTGCCTTACCTCTGTATGATTTTATTTTATCCCAGGGCATCCCCCAGAGGGGCGACTCACACATTTCTGGACACCACTCATGTCCTCCTGGGTACTATCTCCACTCTTTCTTTAGTCAAAACGAAAGCCAGCTTCAAAGCGACCAAGATGTGTCCCTGGTCTTGCTCAGGCAAACCATAATGGGCAACACCAAATTTTGACTTTATCTGTATGTAAGCAAAGACATCCCAAAACAGCCCAAGGGAAGCCCCACCTGGGGTGTAAAATTTGGCACGTCCACTCTCTCACTGGGAGAAGGGGAGAGAGAGGGGTGGAGGGAGCACACACTGGGTTTAGTGTAGCCCAGCTATTTAGTTCAGTCCCACACATGCCCAAAGCTAAGAAATTAGGGAATCCAGCCCATCTCTTCCCCCAGTCTCCTGCACAACAGAATGGAAATAAAAGACCAGTGCCCACACCACCACTTCTCATGTTGGAGGCCAAGGTAGGGAAGGGAAGGAGAGGATATGATGATGATAGTATGATTATCTATTTGGTAGTTACTATGTGCCAGGTACTGGACTAAGTGCTTTATATACCATTCCATTGAATCCTGGGAACACTAGGATGTAGATGCATTATGATCCTAATTTTACGCGTGAGGAAACTGAGGCACATAGAGTTGCAGTCACTCATCCTAAGTCACACACCTAGCAAGTGGCCACACGGAGACTGAATCCTTGTCTCCCTCCTAAACCTCTGCCCTGCACTGCATTTCTATGTGACATCCCTCCTATGAGGTCCATGGATAGCAAGTCAGTTTTTCTCCACTGGCCACGGTTTCTTTGTTCAAAAAATGTCTCTTTCCTTCAAAAGAAATCCTTTTATATATGCCTTCTTCTCTCAATCCTGCCAGTGTTGCCCTGGCCCAAGGTCTTTTTTGCCTCTCATCTAAACTGGACCTTCTAAGGCTGCCTCTTACACATTCACCTTCCACAATGACATAGTTCTCAAAGCCAGCCTGGGCACCGGATCTAACCCTTCCATAAACTCCTCAGTGGCACATCCTCCTTAAATGTTGAACGTGCATTCCACATTCCAGTTCTGTTTGCCCCTTCATTCTTACCCCTTGCCACTTTTTTCCTGTAATACACTTTATTCTCTACGCAGAGTACCTTTCTGCTGATTCTATTGAGTGGCATAAGTTTCCCTCAACTCTGTAAGGTGGCATGTGCTGGACCTTCAACCTGTCCATGCCCCATCCCCAATGCACCCCCACCCTGCCAATTCCTATTTATCCTTCATCTGTATGGAGGCTGCCTCGGGTGTCACCTCTCCAGGACCTCTGCTCTGGCTCTCGTTGTAGGTTAGTGCTCTTCCTGTGTGCATGTGCGGCACAGATGCCTGCTACACCTTCTCTCCTGTGTCCACACTGTTATTCTTCACCACCTTGTCAGCTCCATTAGAGCAAGGGCAGTGCCTTACTCATCATCATTTCCCTCGTCAGTAGCTCCATTGTATTTGCTGAATGGACAGAGTAACCAATAAAGGAGCAGATGAGAGAAATCTGGATTTGAAAATCATGGGAATTAGAATCCAGTGCTATTGCTTCTCTGGTGCTCCAGAGGCTCTTGGAAATTTGAAGTATAAAAATGGCTAGCAAAGAGGGAGTTGCGGCTCTCATTAAAGTCACTGATGCTCCCACTCTCCTAAGAGAATCTTGCTTCCTAAAGGCGGAAGCGCCCATGCCTGGTTGCCGCAGGACACTCAACAGACGTTCTCTAAGCATGTCACACATCTGTCTGGGAGTATTAGAGCTGGATAGATTAATAGCGCATTAATCACCCTGCCATAAAATACCATAGGTATTTTAGATAACGGGAAAGAAGCCCTTTTGCCCTTGAATGTGCTTTGATGTGCACTGAGGCAATGAGATTTTCTCAAAAGCAAGGGGTGGGGGTACTTTAAAGTTTCTTATATTGAGGAAGATTGAACTTTTCAGACTTAACCTCATTAAGGATACTGTGCAGTTTCAAGTCCACTAAAGACCCTCAATAAATATTAATTGAAAGTGAATTGAATTAGATAGAGAACCCAATAATGACTCTTGCTTTTCTCCTCAGCGGAATTTAAGGAGCACTAATAGCTGTCTATTACCTTAAGATAATGGAAATTTCTAGTGCCAGCTCTGGAGAGAGAAGAAAAGATGTGAAAGGAAAGAAAGGAGATATTAGAATCAAACAGATCTGGATTCAAATCCCAGTTGTGCCATTAAAAGGGACTGTGTGTCCTAAGGGACTTATTCAAATGAACCTTAATTTGCTTATCCATAAACTAAAGATATTGGTACTTATTTTTGGATATTCTGGGATTTGATGAGAATAAAATATATGGATATGTTTATCTCTAAATTAGAGTCTACATTTAAGAAATCTCTCATCTATCCATCCACGTCTGTCAACATTTCAGGCTCATCTAGAGTCATTCCTGAATCATCTTGAGGTTGCTGTGGAGGGCTCACTGCTCACTGTCCCTCTCCCTCTCCCTTGTTCTCTGCATTTAATTGCACTTCATTAAAAATAAGTGTCCCTTCCTAGATTGCTCTTTCTAGGCTAATGTCAGGGAATCAATTGTTCTATTTGAACTTGAGAACTCTATTTTCATGTCTTAGCTTCTCGCAGTTTTAGAGAGCAACAGCCAGTTACCTGGGGGATGTAATTTTTAACTCCGCACTGAGGGGTTCCTGGGATTGAGACTTTCAGTGCTAAAATCGGGAGAGTCCCAGGCCAACTGAAAAAAGTTGGTCACCTACCTTCTAGCTTTGGTTCAATTGAAAAATAGACTCAGGATCCCATAGGGAACAAAAAAACTCCTTTAGAACTTACCATATGGCAGTAAAAGCCAAGAAAAGAAAGCACATCCTAAAGAAAAGTTAGTCTAAAAGAGGGGGGACTTGCAGGCCAAATAGAAATAGTGATGGTTCACACCACACATTGAGCACTAAATTGTCTAATACAGTGGTTCTAAACCTGTGGGTCGCGACCCCTTTGGTGGTCGAACGACCCTTTTACAGGGGTCGCCTAAGACCATCCTGCATATCAGATGTTTACATTACGATACATAACAATAGCAACATTACAGTTATGAAGTAGCAACGAAAATAATTTTATGGTTGGGTCACAACATGAGGAACTGTATTTAAAGGGCCAGAAGGTTGAGAACCACTGGTCTAATAGAATAACAAGGCTCTGTGGAAGGCAGACTCTCCCTGTCTCATTCCTCAGAGACGAGTGAGTACGAGACCAATGAGTTAGAGAGGAAGAGGGTCTGCCATGCTTGTCTCTTCCAGAAGTTTCTTCATGGATCTGTGATGATCTTGGGTGTGACTGCTTGGTTAGGACAGGGTGGCTCTTCCAAGTTCCTCCCTGAGAGTACATAATACACTGGGCCAGGAGGAATGGTGGAGGAATTTGGACACCAGCTGACTGAGCTTGAATCCTGGCTTCCCAGACTCCCAGCTGTGTGATCTTGGGCAAGTAATTTTCTTTCTCAAATCCTTAGTTGTGGGGAATTTAATATTTAACTGATTATAAAAGAATTTAATATCCAACCTATTTTTCAAAATACTGCATGAATGTATTGGTTCATATTATTTAAAGCAGTAGTTCTCAGCTGCACATAACTCCCCCACTCCTGGACAGGAACCTTGGGCGACCTCAAGAGGCATTTTTGGTCGTCATGGGTGATACTGGCATCTAGGAGGCAGAAGCCAGGAGGCTGCTCAACATCCTGAAACACAC
Organism: Myotis daubentonii; assembly: GCF_963259705.1. Taxonomy (NCBI): domain Eukaryota; kingdom Metazoa; phylum Chordata; class Mammalia; order Chiroptera; family Vespertilionidae; genus Myotis; species Myotis daubentonii. The sequence goes on along the minus strand of NC_081850.1, from coordinate 71,026,996 downwards.
AGGGCAGCTTCTTTTTATCTCCCAGCAAGGAATTATCCAGACCCAAACTGCAGAGGTGGAGAAATCGTCATTGAAAGGTAGATATATGCTAATTATTGTTTGCTCCAGCATTTAAAAGTAGTATTTGAATAAAACCACTCAAGGACATTTTTTTTTAACATGAACAAACAGTAAGAGCCATCAGTGCTTAGATTCACCTCTTATTCTCTTTAGACTCACCCCTATCAGGGGCACTAATATTATGATTCCTTTATCTGGTGGCTTTTCAAAAGCACAAGTGTGTGTGTATACATACCTGTGTGTATGTGTATGTGTGTTGTGAGTGTGTATGTGTGTTCAACATCCCCTTTTAATATTTTCTGGTTTTACCAATAAAATAACAAATTTTGAAAGGTCATAGCAGGCCTGTGAATTTGTGGAAGAATACTTTAGGCTGTGTTTCTCTCTGGGTAAATGATACTGTTCACAACCTCTTAACAACTGTTGCACATTGAACAGGATTGATAGAATTTTCATGTGTTAGTTGATCCTCAGAACACCTGTGAAAGGGAAGGAGTGCAAACAAGTATTCCCATTTAATAAGTGAAGAAACTGAGACCTGAAAGTTCCAGGACGACTTGCCTAAAGTCACAAAGTTATTAAGTAGGGAAGGTTTTTGTGTGTCTCAGCACTGGCAAAGTAACAGATAGATAGAAGCCAGTAGAGATATGCATTTGAACTAAGGTTGAGTATTTATTTTGGTTCAACAACTTAGTGAAAATTAGCAAACATTTCTTAGGCACCAACCTTAGTTTTGAAGATAACCAAATGACACAATTCCTGCTATCAAAATTTCAGACACTAGTAGAAATTTAAATCTAAATCTTGGGTAGATATAATAATGTTAAGAAAAGTATTGTTGATTTTTACAGAGGAAACAGATGTTCAAATGAATTTGCTAGGAGAACTATGTCATCACATAAGAGTTAATTAAAAAGTTAAGGCAAATAATTCTTTTTAACGACATTTTATATAATTAAACATGTGTATATACAGATGTGTTTTATATTCCCAGTTGGATTTCAAGTACATTGCAATAGTGATCTTTCTCATATCATGCATAGGATGTTTCCTAGCTCATATTTGGGTCCTAATTTAAAGAAAATGCTTTTGAGGGGAGGGAGGCAATGAATGACTGTATTGAAAAGATGAGGCCTTGGCCAGGGGCTCAGTTGGTTACAGTGCCATCCCAATATGCCAAGGTTGCAGGTTCGATCCCTGGTCAGGGCACATAAAAGAATCAACCAATGAATGCATGAATAAGGGGGACAATGAATAGATGTTCTCTCTCTCTCTCTCTCTCTCTCTCTCTCTCTCAAAGAAAGAAAGAAAGAAAGAAAAGATGAAGTAGAAAACAAAGGACTACATTCATATGGTAATAATTATATTTAAAATGTGTGGTGGATTATTAATTTTAAAGTGTTTTCTGATTAATATATCCCTCAATATAAGAAGCTCTTCACTGAACCCAATGTATGTGTTCTCATTTATAAAATAATTTATCTATCAGCAGCTGCTGTCAGACCCTTTGTCTCTGCTTTTCAGTCCATTTTCTGATAGAAATCCTCGTCTCTGTTCACAGTTTGCTAAGAGGGTGGCGGCACGTACAATTTTAACCACTGAGGACAAACGTTCCCTCTCTCTCTCTCACTCGTTCTTATTTTAGTTTTTGTTCGTCTCCAATGGAGAGGGGGGAAATGGATGTATTTACTAGCTGAAATTTAGAAGCTAGTATATGAAACTCTATTGTTCTAGAAGGCAAAGCCCTTTTAGATACTTTTATTGCTTTTGTGTCCAGCACATGCAGATTATATAACCCCTTTGAAGATAGTAAAATGATGTATAATGGCTATTACGTATTCTCATTATGGGGACCTTTAAGTTCTGAGATTCTTCTTCATAAATCCAGGTTCACTGGTTATGGGTACATCTTAAGGTCACACTCTGGGGTCTTTGGATCTGATGGGCAGGTGTTGCAGCCCTGGTTCTTCTTACTAAATTCTTGAGACAGTTGTTTTGCCACTCAATCTCCAATTTCCTTTTTAAAAAAATTTTATTTATAAAATGGGGCAAATTCAGTCTGAATTCAGGATTACTGGGAGATTTCACTATGGGAATGGGATGCAAAAAACCTAAGCTGGGATCGTGTCAATGGTAGCCACTCAGTGGCGGCAGCGTAGTTACCGTCATCACTGTAATTGCACACCCTGTCACCTCTGCTCTCTTCACAGATTTCAGCCCCGTAATCTTTTGTTCTTCATCCTAATCCTTTACTTCCTCTGACTGTTCCTTTTGGGTTCCGAGCAAAGCAGGCCACTTATATCTGGATCTGGCAAATCCTGCAATCTCTGCTTGGTTTTGTCAGACAAGTTCAGACTTGTACAGACATGTCCACAAGTTTCTTAGGAGGTTGACGTTGCCAAAGCCAGAACCACCGCTCACCCTCCCTTCCCACTGGCTCCTGTGCTCCAAGCCGTTGTTGGACACAAGTTCCTGCTGTCGAAACTTCAGGATGTACACAGAGTCTGTGCCTTTGGTTTACCGTGTCCAGCTGCTGATACTTATCTTGAAATTCGAAGTGCAAGACTGCAATCAAAGCATCAGGGAGGGCATAATGTGAACAAATAAAGATGTTTGGGGACTGGCTTATTCTCTCGTGCGATTTGCACATTCTTCTTGGCTTGCATAATCCGAGGTGGCTGGGCCCACAGGCCCCTTCATTCCTTGGCCCCGTGATACAGCGCATGGCAGGGTTACAAATACAGAAGCTGAACATAGGAGAGGCCTCACCCCTGCTAGGAAAGCATCCACCTCTGTGCCTCCCAGACAGCGTTGACGCATTCAGACAAGCTGGACAAAGAACGCACAGTCTACATTCCCTGGCCTTTGAAGGGGAGATGTTGCAATGCAGAGGCAATGCGAGTGTTTGCCTAATTCATCAAAACATTCTCATTTGCTAGTAATACAATGCATCTATGATGAGAAGGACTCAGGGGGAGCTCTGCAGATTAAGGGTAGGATGGCTCATGTCTCCTAATTTCTATCATTCTGTGAAGCTTTGAAGCAGCCATCCCTTCATTCACAAAAGTGTTGCAGGGTTGTTTAAAAGGCCTGGGCTTTGGGACCAGATGGATCTGTGGCTCCTACTTGCTCCCTGTGGGATCTTGGGCAATACACCCTTTCTAAAGCCTCTGTTCTCATCTGGAAAGTGAGGGTAATAAAACTAAACTCTTTGAGCTTTTCTGAGGATGGGAGTTGGGAGATCTGGAGAAGCATATTTTGAAAGAGGCAAAGAAGACTTGAGCCTGGTTCCTGTATTACCTCTGACTAATCTACGTGGCCTTGGACAAGAGACATGTCTATGAAATTCAGTTTCTTCAGCTGCCAAGCAGAGTAATTATTCTTATATCAATAAGCAAATGGAAAGATCTAATAATAATTATAACTAGCATTAATATGCAGCTTATTAGTTTCCTAGCACTTTATAAGCATTTTAAATTTACTGCTTTATTTGATCATTGCAAGATCTCTAGGAAGCATTATTATATACATTTTACAAATGAGCCAGAGGGGGGAGAATTTCAATGTCTTGTCCACAGTTAGCAGTCAGAAACCAGCTAGTCTGGCTCCAGAGGCTTTTTTTCTCATCATCCCACTTTGTGTCTGGTGGACTATACAGCCCTGTATAAATGTAGAGATTTATTATCATCACTTTGGAAAATTATTCCTAATGAACTTCATTTTGCTCTGATGGTTGTAGGATTCAACATGATTATTTTTAAGGAAACTGAAGCAATTGCTCCACAGTGTATTTTTTCCTAACATTTTGTGAAAAATTGTAGACATACAGAAAAGTTGAAATATTTTTTTACAGTCAACCTCTCTCTTAAATAAAATTTAGATTCTACTTCACTATTCTAGCTTTATCACTATGACTAGACCTCTGTCCTTCTATCAATCTGTCTTGTTTGTGATGCATTTAAAAATGAGTTGCACAATACTACCATACTGTCCTCCAGTACTCCAGTGTGCATATCATTAATTAGAATTTAATATACCTTACGATTTTTTCCCAAAATGCATTTCAGGTTCCTATTTGGGATGAAGTTATGGCAATCTCATAAAATAAACTAACATTTAACCTTGGGATTGTCTATTTTTAATATTGTCATTTCTTTTATTATTGTTGTTACTGTTGTTGGTGATGGTTTTTACACCTGATTTTTCAGTACTAAGGGCCAGTCTGCTGCTCAGCTGCTTTCTTCCCCGCTCAGCCCTTCCATTTCATCCCAGACATAATGACTCCTGCTCAGCTTTTCCCATTCTCACTCTCACCCTCTTGTGCCCAAATCCAACCACAGTTTGCTCTCTGCCAGACCTCCATATATCCAGTGGCATTCCAGGGATGCCACAGAGTTCCACATGGTATCCAAGTATCTGTCTGACCCAGCCAATTATTACAGTGACACCTTCTACTTAGTTGGTGCTGGTTAATTATTTAATTCAGTAAGTATTTATCGAGAGTCTGTGTAACTAGGTGACCAGGAGAGGGAGAGGCAGTGAGTGGGCAGGGGGCGCTGAATACCAAAATAATTCAACCAGTCAGGTTACATTTATTGCATGACTTTTGTGTACCCAGAATTACCATCAAGGAATTTATAGTCTAGTTGAAGGAAGAAAACAAATGCACGCACGCGCGTGCACACACACACACGCACACAATTGGACACCAACTGTAGAGGGAAAAGGAAGCAAAAATTCTCTGTAGTCATGCATGTCTGTCAAAGAGATGTAGAGTAATGCTGCTCGTGGGATTCCATTGGGATTTCTGGAGGGAAATGGGGCTGTAAATAAATATTGGATAGAACCAGGGCCATACACCAATGGAAGGATAGAAGAGAACTTTTGTTTGAAAAGAGGGAAGAATTATGTTGGGCAATTGCTAAAATGTCTTAGCATTTGTGGAGGAATTGAATGATAGAGTCAAGAACTTAGAGCTGCAGGGATTGCTGCAAAGATCATCTCTATAAAATGATAAAGATGACTGCATATCAGAATTGAGATATTTTCTGGGACTGTCAGAACTGAGACTGTTTAGCAATGTGCCACGTGCCCCAAAAGACAAAAGTGAGGATCATCACCGAACCCAGCCCATGTGCAACTCTGCCCTTGACACACGTGGTGGTGGCTTTGAGTGAATAATTTTTTTAACAAGAGAAAAATTGCATTATTTAGGGAAATTTAATTTTTCAAATTGACAGGTTAAAAACAGCAATGACAGCAACACATCATTTCGCCCAGCCCAGGCACATGGCTGGGAGAGCAGAGCCCAGGTGGGTTTTAGCCCCACTCATACTCCTCTTCTCAGCCATGCTGTCTGGTTTCCAAACAACATTAGTGAGAGAAGAGCTATTACCTGCTCTACCAAAAGGGAGTCAGTGGGTCCCATCAAAGGTGCTATTCAGGGACTGAAACCATCTCTCTGGGTGGCTGTGGAGTTGAATGGAGGCATTAGAAAACCTCCAGCGCTGTCTTCATCTCTAGGATTTCAGGGCTTAGACTCTTTCTTCTGTTGTAACCCCAGTTCCCTGACATCACACTTCCCTTTACGTATAGACAGGGTCACATAGCCATGCTGACCCATTTTTCTTCTGCATAACAAAGAATCCCAACTCCAAACCTCTACTTGTTAGGTCTCTGAAGACTGCAGGAGAGAGATGTCCTGCACAGGTTCACAAGCCCACTCACGCAGGTGCATTACAGTGGCCTTGAGCCCCTCCTTCACTTCGCCAGTGCCCCCTCTTTTATGTTGGGTGATGGCGAATTCTGAGGGTACTTAGGATCCTCCCGGAAATGGTTCTTCCTGCAAATTTCCAGGCATCTTCAAAATGCTCAGGTTGGAATGTGTTCTCTCCTGAGTGAGGAGGAGGTTATTTTGCACCCATTCTGTGCCATGTTTTATCTCCAGGGACCAAGCATGCCCTTTTGTACTTTCGTGTCCCACAAAACCATGGAATAAATAGCTCCTTCAGACACATCATAGGTACCCAGTTGTTCTCACCACCCTCCTTTCCCCTTTCTCTGAGGCCTTCCCCACTCCACCCCCTCTAACCAGTGCAAACTGCACGTATAAATAAACATGCACCCAGCCAGCTCTCCAGACATGTATGAACCCCAGTGTCAGCCTCATTTGGACTCATATTGCTACATAGTAAATCTATCATGAGTATTTGTGAAGTCCTCACAGGATGTCCAACTGAATTGAGTTCTTGAGACACATTTTAAACAGAAAGTCAGTGGACCATGCTGTGCAAAAGTGCAGTCAAATAAGGACAGGTTTACTTTAAAAACAACTTTGAGTTTTTTTTGTTTTACAAAATATAACTGTCTCTTTTCAGGCAGATTAAAAATTCAAACAAAAAGACAAATAGAAAAATCATTGATTTGCTGTTCCACTTACACATTCATTGTTTCCACTCTCTCCCTCCCTCCCTACTTCTCTCTCTTTCTCCCTCTCCTCCTCTCCCTTCCACTGTCTCTAAAATCAATAAATAATTTTTTTAAAAAGAAAGCAAAATAATAACTATAAAAAAGTCATGATCAAGACAAAATATCTGCTGATTTTTTATTTGCATCATCCCAGGACTTTCTGTAATTTATTTAACTAGGTTGAACGTTTCAGGAATGCAAGTTATTTCTAACATTTGGCTTTTTAAACCATGAACAATCTTATAGTACCTTTGAGGAGATCCATGATTATTACCTTGGAATAAATTTATAGGAGTGAAATTAGTGCCACAGATCTCCACAATAGATTACTTGGAGGATCATGCTAGCCCCAACTTCAAATATATCCCAAATCCCAGAACTGCTCACCAGTTCCACTTCCACTACTCCACCGTCTCCTGAACCATCACCCTAGTCCACCTCCCCTTAGTCCATCACCCTAGAACATTCTCTCATAAATGTACTTTTCTGTCTTACCACACTAGAACTTAAGCTTCATGAATCCTTCATCACTCTGCCCCTAAGAGCTAGAAAAATATCTGGATTAGTAGATGCTCAATAAAATATTAATTGATGTATAGATGAAAGAATGAATTGTTTTATCAAAGTGTATAAAGAATATGAAAGCTTTTGATATCTATTGCCAAATTGGCTTTTTTCTCTTTTTTTCTTTAAGTGTATCTTACCTTTACTCCTACAAGCAGAGAATTCAAGGGGATAGTTTTAACTTGACTGGCCCAGATTATTTTCATGTTTATTTTCTTAACATCACCACAAAATAATGTTTTTTAAAAGTGCCACTGATTAGGAAAGAAACACACTAGATGTTTCATCTGGTTAAAACTTTCCCTAGAAAGTGACTCAAAATAAGTGTGACATAAAACTCTCTGAAGATGAAGCAGAATTTTCCCCACAGTGGAACTTTCTTGTCTATGTGTGTGAAGGGAGGCAAATGAAAGATGAAAAATACCAAAGTAGGTAAAACTCAAAAGACAGTTTGGTATATGAAAAAAATCTTAATCTCTGAAATCAGACCTAACTGAATTCAAATTCTAGAACCACCATTTATTCCTAGAATATCTGGGGACATTTTATACTACATCATTGAGACTAATTTCCTTGTCCATAACATGGAGATAATCATGACTTCCCTTTCTTAGTTGCAGTGAATACCAGGTAGGGTATTTTACTGAGCACATCTAGAATAGAATTGAATGTGCTCCATAAAGGAAAACTATTTTTATCTACATTCTTGTCATGTTGGTGACTTCAGCTATTCACTCTGAGACCATATAGAGAAAGGATATCCTGAGATACAAGAACTGTCCTCCAATATGTGAGGAAGCATTTTTGTGGAGGAAGGGGATTCACTTAGGAAATAATTAAAATTAAACATTACCTGGCCAATAAATGAACTTGGCTCTATAAGCTAGAACTGTCCAACAAATAATGAGATTCCTCATGGAGCACTACATACATGAAATGCTTAAGAAGAGGCTGGAAGGACATATGGAAGTGAAATATGACTCTGGATAACATCACCCCTGAACTGTTATTGATGCTTGACCTTCCTCTGTCAATGCACCTCTCTTCTGCTTGTCACTAACAGAGATAATTAGAAAGAATTGTTCTATGGCTTCTAAGACCTCACCTCCCGACAGTCTCCTCCATTAATATAGAATATTATATTAATGTGCAATTATGAGAAAATGAACCCCAACATTCCTTATAAATATCAGTTGACGAAGAGTGTGAAGATTTCAGTGTTCTGTGAAAACTCTTGTTTACTAATATAATTTGCAGATCCCAAATCCTTTGGTTGTCAGCAAATTTCAGTAAGAATAAAATCACTTCTTTTATTCTGGTACCCACTAAGGAAACCCAACAGATTGTCCCCCTCTTTCTTCTTTAAATCCATTACTATCTTTAGTCCTCAAATCAGTGGAGTAGGCAGCTCATTGGTTGGAGACTTAACAGAAATAGAGGATTTACTGGTATCTTCCCTGTGAATTGCACAGTTTTGAATTTTCTTCAAAGTGGTTTGCACACATCTATAGCATAAGTCTTAGAGTAGAATATCACCAGGGTTTCCCAAGTTTGCTCAGTTAAAAGATGTGGTATGAGAGAATGAGATAGCTTCAGTCCCTATTAAATTTTTGCTCATTAAGTGATCTTGAGCTAGTTGTTCTCTCTCAACCTCTAAGTATCATCATTGAAAGTGTAGGCTTTGAATCACACTGACCTGGGTTCAAATCCTGGCTCTGCCACCTAGTAATTTTGTGACCTTGGACTATTGTCTTAAACTTTCAGAGCCTGAATTTCTTAATCTCTAGGATGACTATTATAGTAATTGCTCATTGCTCATAGAGGCATCATGAGCATTGATTGCAATACCAGAATGTAGTGTCTCACCAAGTGCCCAACTCATTGGAAGAGCTCAATTCATGTTCCACTATTATGATAACTAGATAAATATGTCCTTGTTTGAGAGAAGCCTCCTGTACATCAGATAGTGTCCCCAATTCTGCTTCATTAGTTGAATCCTGACTGCAACTTTCCTATTCTCCCAGTCACTCAAGACAGAAATGTTTACTTATTGAACAATGAGTCATCAGGGTCCTATTATGATTCAGGCACTGTGCAAATTATTGGGAGATATGACCCCAGGCCAGATGTGTTTCATTTTCCCATGGTTCTTACTATTTACAGAGTCATCTTGGTTTCCTTCCTCTCTTATACCCCTCCCCCAGCCAATAAGTTACTAAATTCAGTTGAGTCTTTTGCTTAAACATCTCTCAGTTCTACCCTTTTGCTCCATCTCACTCTCACCAACTCTTCAGTTCTCCTTTCATCATGTCTCACTGTATCACCACAGCCACATCTTCACCATTTTCCTGGTTCCATATTCACACTCCTGCCAGCTACGCTCCACAATCAGACACAAGTCTCCTACCCACATACAAACCCAATCCTGCCTGGAACAAAACCAAAACTCCTTGGCATTTCATGTGAGCCCTTTCATCATATGACTCTGTTGACCTCTAGCCTGATTTTCTGGCCCCTTTCCTATAGGGCAGACTCTGACCACATGAGACAACTTAAAATGATCTGAATTCACAGTTGCTATTTCATGTTTTGTGCTTCCGTGCTTTTGCATATGCAATTTCCTCTTTTAAGAAGCCCCTTCCCCCTTGCCTATTAGGAAAATTCACTCTTCAATATTTATTTCAAATGTCACATCTACTGTGACCCATTCTCAGAGAGAGGTCCCTTCATCTTCTGAACTGTCTCTATACCTTGAACTATTTATGGTTTCTCTTAAATTTTTATTAGTTACCAGCTCAAATATCACCTCTATAGAGAAGGCTTTGTTGACCACTCCCTATCCCTGAAGAACTCCCAAAGCATGAATTTCTACACCAAATTATTTCTCTTACATCTTCTTCCTGCTTACAATTATAGTTCATTGAGTCTTATAAACAAGTCTTTACAAAACAACCACATCCTTATGTAACTGTGAAACAATGAAAAATTTCCCATATCAAAAATTAAGAAAAAAATACCATGCATTTCATTCTTCATGCACAAACAAAACAAAATCTTAACCCTCTCAAGGAAGTACTGGGCTAAGAACATGCTACCTAGTCAAACCTTAAAATTCTCTACGTTGTATCCTTATGTTAAGCCAGACCAGGAGAAATCACATCCCTGGGCCATGTTCTTTGGGCCCCCTTACCAATTGTCTTTTGTAATTATGATTTAGCACTATTCTGTCTATGTTCATCCAGGCTGCTGCGATTATAAAAAACAGATGTTTCCAGAACATCTTTTGGAATCTTGATCAAAGTGCTACTGAGAACATCTTCCAATGTATTGCTCAGTGTCTTTTGTGACAAGTTCATCTCAGAAGTAAAGTCCAGGACAATATGTGAATCCATCTATGTTTTCTTCTATGAGATGCCAAGAGATAGATACTCATCATGTTTCTCTCTTTGCTTAGACTTCCAGGAAACTCAAAACTGCTTTTGGCACTTAATTTCTATAACTTTGCTCAACCAAGATATTTTTTAAAATATACTTTTATTTTCATTTCTCTTTCTGTTACTAACTCTGCTACCTCTTTTTCAGCTTTTAATATGTGACTTTTTCCACATACTGACTAAAGGATTTGGAACCAAGAGAGAATGAAGTGTGTGGTAGAAGAAGCAGCATGCATTTTAGAGTTATATGATACTGAATTTCAAAGTTAGTTCTGTCTGTTACCAGATTTATACCTTAGTTGCCTCTACTCTCAGTTATCCCAACCCCCCAAAAAACAAAATATAATGTCAACCAGATGTGATTATAATATTATAAGTGCAAAAAAGCATATACATAAGCATACCTACTACAATGCTTGAAATTTAAGAGGGGAATGCTTTTTCAATTATACCTGTGCCTCTTCAAATCCTATTGGAAAGTGGGGAATAAATGCATTGATAGACAAATGATAAAAGGGTAAAATAAAAATAAAGATAACAGTATTGTCCATGATCAAGTATGTAACAGATTATAAGAATTTGATATCAGGTGAGTTTGTAGAGGAGATAAAACATTGGGCTTTGAAGGGTGTGTGTGATTTACATATATGAAGAATAGAAAGAGAATATTCTGAACAGTGAGACTTTGGTGGGAAAGAGTAAACTGAGAAAACCTAAATCTTGTAGATCTCATAGCAAGTTTCTTAGCAAAAGGTACCAGAGTATGGGTTACAGTAATAAAATTAAAAATTCCAAAAGCTTTTATTTATAAAACTAAGTATTAAAAGGAAAACGGGTGGTATTTGGAGTCTTCCTTTCCCTCTTCAAATTCTAAACAATTGAAGATTCAGAAAATGTAAACAGGAGCAACTCTAGGGAATCCCAGGATCATCTATTCACCCTTCAAAAGTCAAGAAAATGATCATAGAGCAGAGGCACTAGATATGCTGCTTAGCATCCAAGGGTTGGACATCTGAAGAAGAGAAGAGGGGTCCAAAGTATCGTACCAAGATAGGGGTAGAATGTGGATGCACATTCACATTCCCCGACTCCCAGTCCACTCTGAGACTTCTGCTTTGTCAGTATACCAAGTCCTATCCACCTCCAGGTCACTGCATCCTATCCTATTCCATCTGGGTATGTGAAAGGGAAGTTTGTTTAAGTATTATATATTAAAATTTTATATATATGTATATATATATATATATATATATATATATATATATATATATTATTTTCCACCTCCTGAATCTTGATCCATTTTAGTCGCAAATTTACAGCGATCAAAAATGGTCTGCATTGTGTTTGGAGCATGTTCCTTGCTCGTTTGTATGGCTGGATCTGAAATACCAGCAGAATGTGTGTTTTGAGAGTCTGTTATGAGGTTGCCAACAGAGTGTTTGGATTCAGATGGATCACACGCAACACTTCAAATGGTTTTCAGCTCAGTATCCAAACATTTGGTTTCTTATCTACACTAATTCCAAATTTTATAAAGTTGCTGAAAGTTTATTGTGGATAAATTCAGACATGCCTGAAGAAGATGCAACTGAAGGAGGTCTTCATTTGTTGGGTGGGGTTGGGACATGCCTTCCAAAGAAAAATATGTATGTACTAGTAGATGAAGAGAAGAAATATTCTTCTCTGGCAATGGAATTTTTAAAAAAAATCTAGAAAGGATATAAAAATGATCTATTCTGGAGATGAACAAGAGGCTTAGCAGACAGCTGTTCTCTACTGGGATGTGTTGAGAATCCTGAAGCTACACTCTTGCAGAAATCATGAAAGATGGTCACAATAGATTAGTTATGTGTAATGTGTACGGAAGGTATTGGTGGCAGCACATGGGTCAGACATATGCCATTCCTGATCTGACCTGATGCACTCCTTTTCTAATGTCAGAGAGTGATAATGACTAGACAGATGTCAATCAGGTGCAGAACCTAGATTTTCTGACTTTGCTTCCATGGCTTTTATTGTTCTAAACTAAATTCAGACTTGGTATCTTCTAGTTTAATAGAGAAGAGACTTACTACCTGCTCAGCAGTGTTTCCATGTGTTGTATTCTTTGAAGCAAAACCCAAACTACTAGGGAACTAAGGTTTCCTCCATTCCGTAAGAAATGTCCCAGATGGGACCTCTAGAGCTTTATGTGGGCTTGACACAACATCTCAACTCTAACCACCCTCCATGGGAAGAACTTGTGGATTCCTCATAGATGTTCTCGAATTAGAAGGCAAAGCCCAGCCCTTCTTGCCTTTATCTAATTGATGGTTGTCTGCACAAGGAGTAAATAAGCCCCAGATTTTTACTCATCTGTGAAGATGTGGCTATTTTTTTTTCCTTGAGCCTGCCAGGTTCTATATTACATAAAGGAGAATTTTAGAAAGGAGCCCTGCCTTAATCCAGGGAGGAACCAGCCAGGCCAAACATACTTGTAACACATGGGAAGAAGCTTGAGCAGGCGTGAGCAGTGTTGGACAGATGTGCAGATGTTCAGAGGAGGGGCGGAGGAGGGACAGAATCCTCCCCTCCACTCTCTAATCCCTCCAGCTTATCCCACCCAAACAAACCACGCTTAGGATTTCAGAGACACAACTGCACAGAAAGCGGCACATACCTTCCGGCTCTCAATCTCTCATCCTCTTTTATCCCTTAGGGGACTCTGAACTTTGAGCTTTCCCCCCACTAATTCAGAGTATATTTTTGACTTCTAGGGAAACCAACCTCCCTACAAACATGCATACCCAGATATAAATATCTAATACAAAATTATAAAAAGCTGAGATTTGATTCCAATTTGTAGAATCCACTGTGTTTTCTAAAAGGAAAACTCTAGTGTCACCTGGGCCCGAATGGAAACAAGTCCTGAAGGTTTAGAATGTAAAAATTCAAATGGTGGAGAGTGAGCAGCCCAGGACTGTGCCACATGGGTTGGACTTGACTTTAGAACATCTGAACATTAGCCCCCCCTTTTCTGGGCCTAAGTTCTTTCTCTGCCCATTGTATCTATCCCCCAGCCTCCTTGCCCTCCTCTAGCAGCTGCTCCTACTGACCTTGGATTAACTTCAATCATCCGACTGCTACTGCTGCATTTGATTGGAATTATGTGCTTGGTCTGCTTCTGTAAAGTGAGATAATCTGAGGTTTAGAGGGAGTTTTGGATTGAAACCCTGGATCTGCCCCCTCAAGTGTATGGCCTTGAGCAAGACATTTAGCCATGCTTAATTTTTTAAAGGGAGGAAAACTTGGTGATGATAATGTCTACTTATGAAGGTTCTTTAGAAGGTTAAACCATTAGAGCACATAAGAAAATATCTTCCTGTGTATAATCTCCAGATTTAGGAAATTTTAGTTTCCCTTTCATTTCCTTAATTAGCATAAGCTTGGAGAATTCCTGTTGGAAGAAAGAAAGGAAAGGAGGAAGAGAGAGAGGGAGGGAGGGAGGGAGGGAAGGAAGGAGAAAAAGAGAGAAAGAAAGAAAAGAGAGAGGGATAGAGGGAGGGAGGGAGAGAGGGAGGAAGGGGTGGGGTGAAAGGAAAGGGAGAGAAGGAGGGAATTAGGGAGAAAGGAGAGAAGAAAAGGTGATGGGAAAGAGGAAATGGTATAAATCATGCCATCTTCATTAGACTATTAATTCCCAGGAGACCATCTGTGGTATATTCACATCTGTATCCCCAATTCCTAGTATTGACATTAGTATATCATAACTACTCAATGTTTTCTGGCCAGATTTTATTAATATTTAAAATGGGGATAATTATATAATTTATGAAGTTATTCCCCTGGTCATTGTTTAACCACTCTGTTGTACACATGAAACAAGTATAAAATAAAATGGGGATAATAATAGCTGCTGTGCTGTACATAGGGCTTCCATGGGCACCTGATGAAATCTTGAGTGTGATTTCATCCGATGTCCATAGAAGCCCTTAAGCACAGGAGGTATTATTATAGCACTAGGGGCCCAGTGCACAAATTTGTGCACCTTGAAAGGAACTGTGGGCCGCGAGGCTGCGGTGAGCACAGGGACAGTCTTGGCCCATCCTCTGCACCCCCACTGGGCCCCTCTCGCTGCGGCCTCTGGTCCCCTGTCTGCTGGCAGCCCTGCTCCTGCTGCCGCTGCTCCCACTAACACCTGCTGATGGCGCGGAGCTATTAGGGCTGACACTGTCAGTGGGTGCAAGTGGAAGCTTCTGCCCCGATTGCCCCTCAGGAGCAGGGGGAGGTGGAGAAGCCCTCAGGGGCGATCGGGGCTAGCAGCCACAGCTCACACCCACTGACAGCACCCAGCGATTGGTGCCGGTGCTGGGTGCTGGCAGCAGGTGCGAGCGGTGGCTCCAGTGCTGGCTGCGGGTGCAAGTGGGGCCGGCACCAATAGTGGGTGTGAGTGGCGGCTCCTGTGCTGTCAGTGGGTGTGAGTGCTTGGTGGGACTGCAGCACACAGAAGCAAAGAATTTTCAGTAACCACCTGAGGCTCGCCCCAATGACAGTGACCGGCGCCCTGCCTTGGTATGGCACCCCCGCTCACCTGCTCCACCATCACACCACGGCTGTTGCCCACCATGGTCTGCATGTTCCCTCTGGTGGTCAGCACATGTCATAGCTACCGGTTCAGTTTGGTGGTTCTGCTGTTTGGTCTATTTGCATATTAGGGTTTTATATAGATAGATAGCCAGAGTGCTGATAACTGACCTAAGATCTGGAATATGCTGTTAAGCTACACTGCTTGTCCCAAGTCCCTACTTGTATAATCTAGTAAAATGGGGACTAAGGAGTCTACTTAGAAAAATTAGCACTCACATTTTAAGTACAGACATACAGACAAATTTAATAACAGTCTGTGTGGAAGGGATGAGAAAGAAAGGAGAGCTGAAAACTGGATTAGAAGGAAGAATTGGACCATGGATTTGTAGACAAAAGAATGCATGATAAAAGAAGAAGGAATTGGAATGACAAGAGTGCTTGAGGAGTAAAAGGGTCAGCAGAATAGGAAGAGTTGTAAGCTCCATATCACTTAGAGACCCAAGGAGTCCTGTGGTGGGACTTGCCCATGGGAAGAAATAAGTAATCTCCCCCTTTGTAGGAAAGTGATGAGCTGCCACATAGGATTGGGAGCATGGTACACCAGATGAACAAGGGCACATCTGAGCCAAAGACAACTTTGTACAGACTCCATAGTGCAGGGTGATAGACAATGCTTTATCACAGATCTATTTTAAATACATATATATGGATTTCAGAAAGGAAAGGAGAGGGAGAGAGAGATAGAAACATCAATGATGAGAGAGAATCATTGATCAGCTATCTCCAGCATGCCCCCTACTGGGGCTCAAGCCCCCAAACAGGAGGCATGTTCCTTGACCCCAGGAATCGAGACTGGGAATTGAACCGTGACCTCCTGGTTCATAGGTCGACGCTCAACCACTGAGCCATGCCAGCTGGACTATCCCAGATCTTTATGGTAGACACCACTGGTTCATGCTGGGTAGTCAACGATGATTAATAAGCTATCATAGAGGAATCCAGAAATTATTGTAAATGGTAGAAAAGACTGATATGGTTTTCTGATAAGTTTCATCATATTGGAAGCCACATGTAATCTATGTCTTCTTTTCTATTCTGACGATTCTAAAAAATGAGGACATTTGTGTTATATGAAGTAGCATGGTAGGTAAACAGGATTGCTGTGCTAGATATTCTGAATCCCTTGACTCAGAGTTTACATACTTTGCTGGGTGTAGGATCCATGCATAAAATTTTCTTTCTCAGCCAGACCAGCTGTGTCTTATTGGACTAATTCCAAAATCAAAATGAAATAAAAATTATGTTAGGGCTGAAGGAGGATTGCCTTCTAAGAAGGCAGTATATTCTTTTTCCAACAGGAATCCCACAGCATCTTTCCATTCATAAGTGGCATTTGCTCAGATTGAGAAATATATAGCCCATTAATTTAGCTGTTTAGGTTGATCAGGGAATTTAGAATGAATTTCCTCTTCATCTGCTCTTTCAGAACCAGAATGACCTCAGGAAATATGTCTCAAAAGAGAAAATTATTTTCTAGGTGTTGCTTACCGTCTGTGAAATCCAGCCAGTAGAGTAGGGGCAGAGGTGTATATTTCTTATAGTCAAGAAGAGCCCAGAAGCATGCATACCTGAACCTCAGACAATGAATAGTTCACTGTAGATAACAGATATTCATCTTTGAAAGGAAGGTGACCATAGCCATTTCAACAAGGAGGCAATAGGATATATGAAATGAAAAAATAATTAGACCAGTACTGAGCAAGAATAAGTAGCCACTACATTGTAGATATCAGTACTATTATTATTAGTAAACTATTGCCAACAGAGTTAGCTAGAAATTTGACAGCAGGATTTAGGGAAGATGCCTCAATTTAATTCACTGAAATTGCTGAGCTCTTAATATTGGCAAGGAAACACAAAGAGTATTGAAGCTTTTTTTTTTTAACCACAGAATCTCAAAATTTATGTGATGAGAAGACAATTTACAAAAGCGGTGTGAGATAGAGCAAAGAGTAATTACATTCATTAATGTTAAGAGATTTTTTGGCCTTTCAAAGAGGGAATTATTTTACCTAATGGGAAGGTCAGGACGGACTTCATGAAACAAGGAGTTTTGGACAGCTCTGGATGAAAGCATGAGTTTGGATAAGCACAGATTGAATGAAGAAGGACAGCCATGTTAGTGTGAGAAAAAAGGAAGTACAAAGATACAGTAGACTAGTTTATGTGCAACAACACAACTAGGAAATGAGGCTGAAAATGTAGGCTAGGAGAACATCAATGTCTTAGAAATTCTTAGATCTGTAGGCAATGGAGAAGAATTACACATCTTTCTTGAGTGGACTGTAGTTTCTCTATAGACAGGACATTTAGTTTTATATCCGAACTTCTTGTGATCTCAATTAACATGCAATAATTACTTGCATAATTGGTGGGTGGGTGTACACATAAGTAATAGTTATGGAACATATTCACCCAGCTGTCTTGTACTCATCGACTTTTTCATTCATTCACTCATTCAGTATTTAGTAAATATTAAATATATTGATATTTTATTAACTGTACTACATGCTATTTGTGCCTTGAACTTGACAGTGATTCTCCTCTCTGTATAGTAAGCCCAGGGAAGTAAGCTCAGAGAAGAGCCTCTTGCCCCCCTGTGGTGAGATTAACTTTCTATGTAGTATACTCTACCTATTGGCAGTCAGGGATATTTTTTCCCTTAGTCATTTTTTTTCAATAATTAATTTTGTTAAGGACAGCTCTTTAAAAATTTGAATCCCCCCAAAACCAATTTTTATGTTTCCCCAAGCACTGCAATGGAGGCTGCTGTGCCTGGCTATTAATACTCTAATGGAACAGCATGCCCTCCTGCAGAGGGGAAATCAGACATTGTGCTGAGCTGATTAGAAGTGATGGCATGGAGCTTCTTCCTGAGAACGGAAGTCCTGTAACCTCAAATACCAAAGACTATAAATCTCAGCAATATATAATGGTAATTGGTTTGAAAGGCCTAATCGACACAGAGAACGGAAGCCAAGTGCAGAATGCTCAGGCCTGGGAGCTCCAGGCCTCCGCCTCCTTCCAGAATGAGATGTGTCATTTTCTCCCTCAGTGCTGGGAATAGCAATAAGGGATTTCAAAGCGGGCCCTTGCTAACTGCCAGACTCGGAGCCCTGCCTGGTGGCTGGTAGGGGCTAAACGTGGAGTTCACCTGCAGCACACTAATCTGGGAAGCTGGTAAAAACGTGGATTCCCAATTATCATTTTAGAAGTATTGAATCAGAATCTCTAAATTTGGGCTCAGCCATTAGTATTATTAACAAGTGCCTAGTTGATTTTTTTGTGTGTGTACACATTTAGTTTTATTGTAACAAAGCAACTTGTATAGTTCTAACGTTTAAAACTGAGCATTATCTTTCCAGTGAAGCAAAAAGAAAATTTAAAAATAAACAGAACAAAATTACAATAGAGAAATGTCAATTCTGAATAAGATCCTACAGGTTTCTGCTGATTCTCCCATCGAGTGGCAGGGCTCAAGTCATCATTAGGAGAGAATTTTATTTTAACAGTGTCATCTTAGACTGCAAGGATGTATGTTAAACATCACAATTAAACATGCCAAAGGAGAAGCCATGTTGTCAAAATACTCACTTAACCCACCCAAACATCTCAAACCTACCCTTTGCTGACCTTCTATAACACCCCCCCTTTTAAGTTTTTTTTTCTTTTTTTAAACAAGAGAAAGTAGACAGATACATGTTGGTAAATGCTAACTGTCAATATTCACATAGAGACATAGTTTAATCTCTGAGCCCAATATACAGAGAAAGGAGGGAAAAAAGCTAGAATTCTATGCACTACTACACAGGAGCCTAGCCACCTCCAGCTCCCAGCAGAGCTAAGGGAGCAGAAGGTTTTTCTTTGCCTAGTTGATTCTTACCCACAGTCATGTTGGAAGACTGCTACAATATCAATCCCCATCTTCTCCATGAGATCTTCCCCAGTCCCCGCCTCTGTTTTAAGGAAAACACCTGTGACCTTGGGTAGAGCCAACCCATTTTCACAACTTAAGTCACCTGCCCACTCACTGAGTCCTTTAGGCAAGCTCTGCTTTCTTCCTCCAAACCCCATTCTTCTCATTTGTAAAATGAAAGAAATAAAACCTACCAGGCTAGACTCTTTGAAGGTCCTGAATGATTAGACAGTATATGAAGCCTTTAACAGATGATAAAGAATCATTATTATTGGTCATGCACTTGAGACATGCATAACTTTGGAGAGTGCAAAAAAGGGAGTTGATATCATGTGTGCCTTCATTTAAAACTAACATACTAGTAGACAAACCTTTTTGAGCCCAGATGTAGGATGACTGATAAACACAGAGTTGGAGAGATTTGGGTTTGATTCTCAGTCTCATTGCTTATTACTACAGAGGCTTAGGCAAGTCACTTAGTTTCCCTCAAACTCTAATTTGTCATCTGCCAAATAGGCATAAACCATCTGCCTCTCATAGTTACCATATTAGAGCCTTGAAGTGGAACTGTTAAAGGCTCTCATAACCTTCCTTAGTCATACCCCCATTATGATATTCAAGAATTGAAGTTTTTTCCATTACATGTAATGTATTAAAATTAAGTTTAAATAGTGAAATAAAAAATGCGGAAATATTTTGCATATGTAGACACCTCAGCACACAATCACACACATGTATGTATGTACACACGTATGTGCACAAAGATGCACATGCACAGTAGGAGAGTATCATGGTGGTATCTAAGAGAGCTATTAAGTAGACCTAAGAATTTCAGGCCTTGGCTCTCCTATTTGCTGGTTGTGAGATCCAAACCCCTTAGAATGGTATTCAAGCCCCTCATGGTTTGGAATATACCAAAATCTGAGAGCTGAGCACCTTCCACCATTCTTTCCTGCATGTGCCCTCTGTTACAGCTAGAGCAAGCTTTTAAGGTCCCATGTGTGTCCCTCGTGCATTCTTTATTTTATACAGGATTTCAATATCTACTACCATCACAAGTGTGGACCTGTCTCTACCCTCAGCCACACACACACACACTTCTATGCAGCTCCTACCCAATCTTTACATGGATCACCATCTCTTTCATTAAACTTGTCTCCACCTTATTTTTGCCTTATTCCCTGTGGTCCCATCACTGGGCTTAAGCCACTGGTAGCAGTTGTTGGGATATTTTCCAATTATTTATGCGGCTTCCTCTCTCACTAATCTATGGGCAAAGAGTTTATAGTTTTTATAGGAAATAATACCACAATTAATAATAATATAAGAATAAACCTACTTTTGCCCATCCTTGTATACATATTTTCCCCCAGCATCTAGTGGAGTGCATGATGCATGATGGGCATTCAAGGCACATTTGTTAATCAAATTATTTTTGTAATCATTTGTTTTCTTTCAGACTCAGTGTTTTCACCTGTGGAAATAAAGAGTACTTGCCCTACTTAATTCATCCATGTTCCTATTAAACCAGGAAATGTACGTACAGTGCTTAGTGAAGAGCCTGTTGTATAGTAAGTATGAATGATTGGCTCAACAGACATTTGAGCACCTACTACATCCTGGATCAAGCACATAAAAATACTTTGCCAGCAAGTAAGCCCTCTGGAAATAGAGGCATACATTTAATGATCATAATGTATTGATACAATATTGAGACAAATATGTGTATACACTACTGCTTGTTTAATTATAATAATAATAATATCAATAACCCTGTTCATGTTCTTGAAGAATAATAAGACTAAGGAATTTGGAGTTTGAAAACATTGGGGTTCTGAACAAGATGATAGTACTTGATGCATAACCAGTTATGAATTCCAGGGTCAGTGAATTTAATACATTTTATATCATTGCAAATGTTTGCTCTACTCCCAGGGAAGATTTAAAAAAATTCCTGTGTTTGGCTCAGGAGTTTGCTTCTCTCCTGGCAATGCTAATCAGGCTAAATGTCACAAGAATATTTCAGCATATGTGGGTAAATATTTACACTCATTTTAAACAGATATTCCAAATTCCTTGTTGTTTTTCAGTAGAGGCCTAAACCTGGTGGTAAAAGTTATGAATAAAACTTTTTCATTCTCACTCAGTGAGAAGGGGCTTTGCAAGGATTCTTGCCTCCAGGGTGCTCTATATTTTTGCTTCCATTCTCTTTGGGTTGAGCTGTTGGAAGGAAGAGCTGGCCCTCTGCCATGGAACTCTCTACCAAGCCACTTCGAATTATTGCTCCATGGTCCCTGAGAGCCAGTAGAGATTCAGCTGTGATCTCGGGGGGGGGGGGGGATGATATAAAGGAAATAAATATAGGAGCTATACTATGAAGAACTAACTCTTGGAAAAAATGCAAAATGCATAGTGTTATGGCCTTGGGTTGCAAATCAGTGGACAATCAGTCTAAATTTCTTGATTCTAAGAGGAATGAGAAATCATGGCTGGAACAAATCAAAGATTGGGCTAGTTCTTTGGGGATGCAGAGAGTTAAAGAATATTTCTAGGTTGACAAGTTGATATTATACAAAGCTTGGGATATAGTCATTTTTGTTTGTGTTTGAGGTGCACTGAAATGCTGTGTGTGTGTGTGTGTGTATGTGTGTGTATGTATTTTCCTAGTAATTTCTCTTTTTTTCTTTACTAAAATACCTCAAGAGTAGAGGCCTTCCTCTGAGGAAAAGGCATAACAATATCTGATAATAGAGCAAAGGAAGAATCTAGGCAAAGCTTCCTTCTGGTATAATGGGCTACTCTGAAACATCCTGAGAGGCATAGGTTTGCCCCATCTCGAGGCAAGCAGGTCCAGTCTTATGGCCCTGTATCAGCTAATTCTTGGCTGTAGGATTTCCAAGGTGTTTGAATGCAAGGGCTACCTCCAAGGTTGTCTGAGTAATGAACCTCAGCCTTGGCCGAGGGGAATTCTGTGGCTGCGAGTGTGAGTGCACTATGAGCTGTTAGCAGCCAAGGCCCACAACTGCTAAGGGATGAAAGGGAATCTGTGTGGCACCAACAGCAACTACTGGATAGGAATTGAAATCTGTTGAGGGGCAAGTTAGAGTCACAGAGTGCTGAAAGTTCAGAATGAGAGGAATTGATTCTTTTGTTCTATTGAGTGTCTACTCTGCTAATAATGATGCCAGGCACCAGGGATATGAAAACCAAAGGGAGCCATTCTGCATTCTATATCCTAGTATAATCAGGGCAAGAATTATACTTTAGCATCCAATAAAAGAGACCAGAGGAAAGGACACAGGAGCTTCTGATCACAAGCCAGTACATATATATTGTGAACCTGTTAAGTGAACAGTTCTATGGTGAGTATTATGGAATCAACAAAGATATGTAAACTTGGCTTCCACCTTTGGTAAGATAATGAGTGAAACTGACTTAAGAAAATACAAGGCATAATGTACTCAGTGTCTCATAAGAGGCAGGAAGATGAAGTATAGGAGAGCCCAGAGGAGAGAGAGGTCATCAAATGGAAAAATTTCAAAAATCAGAGAATTAACATTGGAGGTAACTTCTCAAGAATGGGCAGCATATCAGCAGATGTCAATGGGGAGGAAGGTATTCCAAATAGAGAGAATGGCTTACAATAAGGAGGAAAAAAATAGTTTCACATAAATTATGATATATGATTTCCAAAAAGTGGAATTTTGCTATAGTCGCAAGTACAAATGGAGAAGCCATAGGAGATAAACCTGGAGAAACAGGCAGCAGTAGAGGATCTTCACGTCTCAACAAACAAGGATGGGGGACTTGAAACTCAAACCAGTTGGTAGATATGAATAGATTATGAAGAGTAAAAATTCATAATTAGAGAAGTACAGTGAGAGAGTAAGTTTGGCAATGCATAACACATACACTAAAGCATCAAAAGCTTCTTAGAAGAGACTGAAATAAAGTACCTCATAATTCTGTGTGGCATGCAGGTTACCTGGCATGGGTTTGTTAAAATAGAACACTTTAAAACAAAGAGTAAGCCCTAATATAAACTAGAAACTTTCATTAATAATAATTTATAAATATTTGTTCATCAATTGCAACAAATGTACCACAGGAATGTAAGATGTTCATAATAGAAGAAACTATGGGTGGGAGAAGAAGAGGTATATGATAACTTTCTGTTCCATTTTTATGTAAACCTAAAACTGCTCTTAAAAATACTATTAATTTTAATACGATCTAAAATAATAACACCTTTACCCAGCCCTTTCCCCTGGCCAGTTCCAACTCATTCTTCGGAATCTCAGTATAAACAGTGTTTCTGTTCCTCTGTATGGTTTCAGACCACCCTGAACTTGTTCTTGATTTGGTTATTATTTTTGTAAGGTTAATGACTAGGAATACTCTCATTACACTGTGATATGAATGAAAAGATACATTTATTCTATTAAATCACTGAGAGTATGATGTTGGTTATAGCAACTAATGCTGCTTATCCTGCTATCTGTGTTTATAAAATATGGATCAGGATTGTGTTTGTCTTATTCATCCATAATTTTCTAATGTCTGAAAGAGCACCTGGCTCATAAGAGGAATTCAATAAATATTTATTGGTTGAATGTTTCATTACAAATTATTTGGTCATAGGTATGGGATAGCCTATATAATTAAAGGATAATATGCTAATCGACCGAACAGCGGAATGACCAGTTGCTGTGACATGCACTGACCACCAGGGGGCAGATACTCATTGTAGTAGCTTTTCTGCAAAGTACGAAAGGATAGACATACTAGTAACTGCAAGGTAATAAATTCTTCTGCTATCCACTGTTCTGTGATCAACCATGAAGGGACACAATTGTACCATAAGAGGGGGGTCCATTTGGTCAGATGGGCCATCTCCAATCAGTGAGTATGGAGAATCCCTACCTCAGAATGGTCCATGTGACAGAAGAAGGACATGGGATTGACCCTCCTGCACTTTGTTTCTCACGGTGACCAGCCCACATGTCTGGACTGCTGCATCTGGCTCTTTGGGCAGCTGTTCCAAAATCCTGATCCCCCACCCTGTGCTGTGCATCTCATCCAAGTCTGGAAGTAACAGGGAAAACATGAAATTCAGGACATGCAGCTAGTCAGTCTGACTCCATGGGCAACCAAAGGGTAGGAGGCCCACCCTCCTGGGGAAGTTTCTGGCCAGTTCTAAGAGGCACAACCACACATACTCAAGCAGAGGTTGTTGGCCATAGAGACAAGCTTGTGAACAATCAGTCCTGGATGAAGAGCAGTGATGATTGATGTGGAACTAGCAGTTGAGGACCAGAAGAATGCAAAATCCAATCTAGCGTAGAGGATGCATCCAATAGGGCATGCAAATAATTGATCACAGTGTCTGGCACATAGGAGAACTTAATAAATATTAGTTATTATTTTATCTTTATTCAGTTACTTCATATTTAAAGCTATCATCTCTATGTCAAAAGAGATAGATTGAATAGAAGAGAATGAGACCTTAAAACAGAAGATAAAATGTTTTGGATAATAAATTATTATGAGGACTACATGACATCACCTATATCCATATGCCTATATGCTATATGTACACATATGTGATATGCAATAAGGGCTGATATACAATATATTTTGTTTGAAATATCTGTTGGATGAACAGATAAATGAATAATAAAAGTCAGTCTGATAAGGCTATCATTCAAGGCTACTGGAATTAGAAAGGATTTTAGAGATTGGTTATTACAAATTCCTCTTTTATAGAAAACCATATTGAGGCTCACGGAGGGAAAATGCTTTCCTAATATCCAACAGCTAATAGGCAGGCATTCAGGATTATTTGTGATTACTTTAAGCCTTATTCTAATAATCTATTGATCATATCCTTGTAATGCAAAGGAATCTGATAATCCTATGTAATAAAAGCCTAATATGCAAATCGACCAAATGGCAGACTGACCCAGTGGAACAACCGGTCGCTATGACACGCACTGACCACTCAATGCAGGAGCTGCCCCCTAGTGGTCAGTGCACTCCCACAGCAGGAGTGCCACTTAGTTGACTGACCTGGTGACCCACCAGCCTGGCGGCAGCCACTCCCACAGTAGTCCTGCAGGTCCAATCTCCAGCACTGGACCTGCGCTGCCCGCAGGATCCCAACAGCCCGTCAGCCTCCTGGAAGTTGGCCTCAGGCACCGAGGCCACTTCCCCTCCCTAGGTGCTCCACAAGGAAGAAATGATATAAAAGCAGCTGCCAGGTGGCTCCCGACAACCTGCGTGAATGTCAGCTGGACGGATCTGGATCTCGGGCCAGTAAGGGCGTCCCACTGCCCACTGCCCACCCCCCACCTGGAAGGCTGATAGCATCCCAGCCTCCCCTAACCCATTGGGACAGGCACTAGACACAGGGCTCATGGCTGGCAAGCGCTGCTGTGATGGCGCAAGCCTGTCCCGATCAGGACTGACTGGGTGTGAACCCATGGCAGGCACAGTGAGGCTGGGATGAGCGGGAGCAGCAGGCAGGAGCGGCAGGCAGCATTGGACTGCCGGTTTTGACCCGATCCCCACAGGCCACACCGAGGGACCCCTCCTGTGCATGAATTCGTACACCTGGCCTCTAATTATAATAATAAGAGCTATACTTTTTGTAATACTGAGAATGTGTCAAGCACATTCACCTGCCTGAGGAACTTACTATCCTTATTTCATACATAGGGAAACCATGGTCACATGATGAAAGTACCTTGCCGAGTTATTAAAAGGTAGAGTCAGAAATCAAGTACAAGTCTCCTTATATCTGATGGTGCTCTGACCTTCTGTTTCTGCATTACATAGTCTGGGGCGATGAATGTTCCCTCTTGTCATTCTTACAAAGTTCATGTGAAGGGAGGAGATGGAAGCTGCAAAACTTACGACAAGAAACAAGGGCACAGAGGGAAAGCAAGAGGAGGGAGCCATGAACCAGCAGAAACTTTAAAACTGAGATTCCTCCTCTATCTGCTGAATTTGCCTTCAGTTTTTTTGGGTTTTGTTTGTTTGTTTGTTTTTTGTTTGTTGTTTTTTACAAGACAAAGTCCCTTCTGGGAAAGACTCACTCAATTCCAGATACCTTTCTAAGATATTCTTGGAGCTGAGACTCACATATCCAGTTTGGCGGCAAAGTGTGATTTTAATTAGGCGATCTCCCTCTGGGGGCTGGGGGCTCTGGTGGTTGAACTTCATAAAGGAGCCTGTGGGTGGGCAGTGCACTAGAATCTCAGAGGTGAAGAGCATTTAGGACAAGCCTCCTGAAGGGGCCGGATTGTCTTTTCATGACATTTCACCTATTTCTTCTTTCTCCTAAAGTAATTGGAAATCACTACACCCAAGGAGAGACATGGCCTCCCTTGGATAGAAAAGAGCTTGGAGTTCCTGGATCAGATCCAGCTAATATCCAGGGCATTTGCTGTTCAGCCACAGGGCCCCTGTTGTGGATCAGTCTCTCAATCCAGACAGGTGTCCACCTTCCTTGCTCCAGGAAGTCCTTTTGGGGCCTGGAGAGCTGCTCGTGCCACTCCCCAAGTGAAAAGTTCGTGTTCCTCCTGCTCGTGAAATACTGTGATCCCGCACGTCCCTACTGGGGTGTGTCCAGTGATTTAAGGCCCTTGACTTCTACACTGGAGCGCAGCACAGAGATAAATTGTTGGCTGCCGACAGCGTCTCTTCCACACTGGACGGAGCCGAGGCAGTGCAGCTGGGTTTGTGGGTGGGCCTGGTTACTCCAGAGGGCCTGGCCAAAAGCTGCCGAGGGGATGGAAATCCAACAGCTTCCAGAAAACCTGAGACTTGAAAGAGAACCCAGGAGGCACCTCCTGCAAGACTCCCCTGGCTCATTATCGTCCTTTGAAAACTGGACATTCACCTCTGATTTCCAGAGAACCTGAGGGAAATCTCTAAAATGAAAATCCAATCACATCACCCTCTGCCTTAAAGCACTCTGATGGGTCCCTGGTCCATGGACATTCAAGTCTGTATCACTGCATCACACCTTTTTATGTTGCTGTCCCCACATTGCTCTCCAGCTTTATTTCCTCTTGTCCCACAACCACCTCCTACAGGTCACAACTCAGTTATGCCTTTCAGATCCCATCTATACCCTTTCTTCTAACTGCAGTCATCTTTGAGGCTTCTCCCTCTGTGTCAGTGGACTTCCCTTCCCTTCCATCTGGAACCCCTCTTTATCCTTGCTTGGCTAAATATTTCTCATTCTTCATAACTCAGGCTAGCATTTACTTTCTCTGGAAGGCTTTTCCTAAAAATTCCTCTACCACTCATTAGCAAATCTAGAAGAACTGACCATGTCTTTAGAGGTATTTTGACATCTGTTTTAATATTTAACACACTCTTGTAATTGTTTAATTTGCCTTCTTCCATTTACTGTAAGCTCTGTGAAACTATAGGCCTGATTTGTGTTTTATAATTATATTCCTAGTTCAGTGTCAGACATATTTTTTTGAGAGAGGGAGGAAGGTACATTGAGAGAGAGAGACAGACACACTGATGAGAGAAAAACATCAACATTGATCAGTTGCCTCCTGCACAACCCCTGGTATGTGCCCTGACCAGGAATCAAACCTGCGACCTCCTGGTGCATGGGACAATGCTCAGCTAACTGAGCCACATCAGTGAGGCCAGTATCAGGCATATTTTAAGCACTCAATAAATATTTGTTAGCCCAGCCAGCATGGTTCAGTGGTTGAGCATTGACCTAAGAACCAGTAGATCACAGTTCAATTCCCAGATAAGGCACATGCCCGGGTTGCGGGCTCCATCACTAGTAGGGGACATTCAGGAGGCTGCTGATCAGTGATTCTCTGTTGTCATTGATGTTTCTATCTCTCCCTCTCCCTTCCTCTCCAAAAATCAACAAATATGTATACTTGTTAAATTAATAAATGAGACCCCCAAGGGCACCCTGTTTAATGATTTTCATCAATTCTTGGATATTAAATACTTCTCTGGAAAATCTGAAGAAATTGGGGATTGGTACAGCTTTTCACTAATAATTTACAAGCGGAATGTAAGACCTGTTGGTAGTAAACACTGAGTTTTTATAAGATTTTTCATAAACAGTTTTGGTAATACATTAAAATACTAATATAAAGAATAGCAAGAACAGGTGTGGGCATAATCTGTTAGGCCTGGAGTCCTTCTCTCTCTCTCTAAAATCAATAAACATATCCTTGGGTGAGGATTAGAAAAATAGACATAACCCTATTTTCTCATATAGTAATTCCCAAAGTGACTTCCATAGAACATCTGTTCTGTGAGGTTAATAAATGCTGAGAAAAAAATAGTTTCATGCCAAAAAGTTTGGGAAAATACATTGTACATATTATAGACTCATCTTAGAGAATCACATTGCACATTAGGATATTTAAGACTTTCATGAGTCATTTTGAAAAATCAGATATTCCTATATTCATTAAACAATAGAACTTTTAAAAGAAATGTTAAATATTCTACTAAAAAAAAACTTTAGAGAAACTCCAGTACCTCATTTAAGTATTGTGATTCTATGCATACAAATGTTTTAATTCAGTATCTTGTTTATAAAATAAATAAATGATGTGATTATTTTATCAAAATATTATGTTAACTAGTTATCTATTATTATAAATGTGACCTACTTTGCATGCCTTTACTGTTTTGGATAAAATATACTTTCTACTTTATGAGGAACTTGAAAGTTAAACTCCATAAGCATTAATATAATGCCCTATAAGTGCAAGATGCTCAGTTCTACATTAGCACAGGAGACAGTAATAATAATAATAACCTTGTAAATAATAATGACTGTCTTTTATTGAGCCCTTAAATATGAATCAGAAACTATATTGGGTACTTTTATAACTATCTCTCACTTAATACTCTTAATAGCCCTAGAAAGACTTATTTTTTGTCTCCATTTTACATATAGAGATTCTGAGACCCAAAGAGTTTAAGAAATTTTCTAAAAACTGTACAGCTATTAAGTGGATTAGTCTGTCTGATTACTTAATTGGTGCTCTTGAACCTCAAGGAACTAGTCAATCTAAATTGTAGAAGTGAAGGGGTTTACACATATCTGGTCTAATTTTTGTTGCTTCTGGGAAAATCATGCTTCTTATTTCATCTAAGTTCAGTGTGCATTCTCTGCCCAGGCTAATAAGCAAAGCCTTAGAGAACTTATTGGTCTTCCTTAAAGCAATAACATAGGAAATGTCCATCCTTTTGACAAATGGTAGGCTTTTGTAACAACATTGCAAGGCAGGAGAGCTACCTTCAAGTCAATAATAGTGTCTTGAATATCTACTGTGTGTTATACTTTAAGGTGAACAGAATCACTAAGACTCCTATACTTTAAATTCCCTTATGCCAGTAGTCAGAATTACTATTCTAAAACACAAAACTGTCATGCCCTTTCTTAGAATACTCACTGGCTTCCCATTACACTCCATGTAACGACTTTCTATTTTAAGTTAAGAGGGCTTACCTTGTGGGGCCTTTACTTAACCTTTCCAGTCATATCTACTATGGTAATACCATGAAGAAATTTGTTAGCACTGCAGAACTTTGGATTCTTGAAGTTTTAAAAGAGTTACATGCTCAGATATTTGATTTGCTTTATCTGTCTCCATTTTTACTAATTGTGTTCTTATTGACACCAATTATATATATGTTTCATCTCCTTTGTTGGTCTTCCATAAACATTTTTTTTTCTAAATTTTAAAAACTACTTTTAGTTTACTTAGGTCATTTTCCTCAAGTATTAAATATATGGCTTCCATAGGTCGAGTATTATTTCCATCAATAAAGATGGTGCTTTGCAGTTTGTGACAGCCATATTTTCAACTTTTATTTTATTCCAGACCTTCTTTATCTTATTGTTGTTGTTGTTCCTTGAGTCCCTAAATAATTTTTGAGCTCTTAATTCATAAACACTTGTATTTAGATTTATAAATGCAGCAAAAATGTTTGGTAACAAATGTCATTTCATTTGTGATATGATTTTGGGAGGGGGGCACTCTTCAATCGTCTTTTCTTTACAAGGTTCCTTTTCCATTTTTTTCTTGCAGGTATTATTGCTCTAGATCTTATGCTGGCTTTTCTTGCATTATCATCATCACAGAATAAGGTTAGTTCTTTATCATTTTTTGTGTGGAAAATTAGTGGTGATGTGAGAGAAATGCAAATAACAGGAACTAATCTACAGCCTAACACCTTCTAATATGCATTATGGGGGAGGTGTTTGTGTGTATATGTGTATGTGTAGGGTATGTGAAAATTGGAGAAAAGCATAAAGTTTATGCTCCTCTTTCTTTTTTATTGAATTCTGTTTGTTTAGAAAGAAGATGGGTCAAAGATACATTTGATTTTTCTTGTTAAAAACCAAAGTGCACCTATGTGTTTTCAAAGATAACGCTAGTTACACTGAACAGGTTGAAGGGAGGCAAGAGATGATGGGAGGAGCTATAAGGAGACTATTATAAAAGTGTATATAAAAATGATGGCTGGTGGTATTGGAGGTAGAGCAAAGAGAATTGAAGTGAAATTAATAAGACCTGGTCATTGTTCTAGGCTCTACCGTCAATAACCTATGATCTTTTTAAAGGCTGGAGATGTTTATTTACCTATACGTTCTGAAGGACCTAAACCAGGTACCAAGTAAATAACAATAACGATTTATTGCAACCTGAGAATTCTAATTAATTACAGTAATGTGCTGGATTAAATACTTTTCATTTCTCCTTGGAAACCATTCAGGTACAGCAAGGGGAAGGGAGATGTGTTCACCCTTTTTCTGGGCCAGTTCTGTGAGATTTTATAACTGTTTTTCTTAAAGCCATTTAATGCTTTGGAAGTAACCAATGCAATTAGTGACTTAACTCTAAACATCTATTTTCACATTTTAAAAATGGAATGATAATAATAATAAAATGCTGCCACCACTACTACCACTAATAACTTAATGGTTTTTTCTTGAGATTAGTGAGTAAATGCTCAGTGTTCCTCTCATGGGCCTAGTTTGGTCTAGGTCTAGGAGGTACTTCGTAAGGGAGCTCCTGCTTACTCTTTCTCTCTCACTTTGCAGAAAAGGTCTCAGGCTTGGTTAGACTCTCATCTTAGTCTTCCCATTATAATTTCTGCTTCTCTTTATCATGGTTCTTTGCACAGAGTTTTACAATTATCTGGTTATGTGCTTGTACCCCCATTAAACCAGGATTCATCACATTGTATCTTCATACATCCCAGTACCTGAACATGAAAGGTCTTCAGTATATTTTTAATGAATAAAATAATTTATTCCTCTGTTAGGTCATTGTTATCATGGTTGAAGATGCAACTAGCCCTCACTTACTCCTTTAAAGCAAGGCCACACACAGACTTTGAACCTTGGGTTTAATTGAGAGGTTCATCAAAAACAGAAACAACCCAAATGTGCCATATTTGGAAGAGCATGTTTCTCAGACATATGGGCTTCTGTGAGCAATAGTCACAAGCTATCATGTTTTGGTGAGTCATAAATGGCTTCAGCATCAATCAGTTCCAGAGAAAGGCTTTAATTCATGAAAGAATAGATTCCATCAGAGAAGATACATATTTCTAAAGCAGAAAACAGCTTCTTGTGAAAACACAGTCTCCCTTTATAAATACATAAAATAAAGCAAAATTGTATTATCATCCAACACCTAGATTTCCCTCTCCCCTTTTGAAAATATAATTTGTTATCTGGTAAACCCTTTACTTTTATTTGGGAAATTGAATAGTTGTAACTAACCCAATGAAACTGTGCTTTTGTAGAAGTTGGCCTTCTACAAATCAATTTCACTTCCTTCTCTCTAGTGGTGCCATAGCTCATCCTAGTTAGACAGTCAGTTGGCAATTGTTTTGTGAACTCCTGCAGGATTCTCAGCAGCACATTAAGTGATGGATGGCTAGAAAGTTCATGACTGAGAATGGGGAGGGAGTGTTGACTGTTAGTCTAGTCACAATTTTATTGAAGCTGGCAGAAGAACTATTACCATTCCTGAAGTGTAGCAATTCTTTGAAGAAAATAAGCATTTATGTAAACTAATTTGTTTTTATAACCAAATGAAATGCTATTAACCAAGCTAAAATGCCAATGTAGAATTTTATCCCTTGTCCTATATAATAAAAGGCTAATATGCAATCGACCAAATAGTGTAACAACCAGTCGCTATGATGTGCACTGACCACCACGGGGCAGATGCTCAACACAGGAGCTGCCCCCTGGTGGTCAGTGCGCTCCCACAGGGGGAGCGCCACTCAGCCAGAAGCTGGGCTCACGCCTGGTGAGCACAGCAACGGAGGGAGAGCCTCTCCTGCCTCTGCAGCAGCGCTAAGGAGCAGTAAGGGTAGCGAGTAGGCAGGCGGTAAGGAGTGAGGGGTCCAGGACTCCAAGAGGGATCCTGGACTGCGAGAGGGCGCAGGCCAGACTGAGGGACTCCCTTCCCCACCTTAGTGCACGAATTTCGTGCATCAAAGCACTAGTAAGATAAAGCCAGAAAGGTGAGGAGGCCTGACCATTTTAGGACCTTCTGGACCTTGTTAAGAAGTTTGAAATTTATTCTGAATGAGATGGGAAGCCATTGGACAGTATCATGTAGCAAAATGTCTAAACGTAATTTTGGTTTTTTAAGTATTCTTTAGCTATCTTCACAGCTATCTATGAAGTATAGACTGTAGGGGGATTAGAGATAAAGCAAAAAGGCTATTGAGCATGATTGAAATAACCCAGGTAGATAGAAATTTGTATCCTGAACTTAGTAATGAAGAAAGAGGGTAGAGAGGGTATCAGTATTGTGTAAACAGTGATGCCATTTTCTGATGTAGAGAAGACTTGGAACTAAATAGGTTCAGGGAGAATAAATGGATAAAAGTCAAGAGATTAATTTTAGTACATATGTTCTTTTTGAGAGGAGTTGTCAAGTGGTAACTTAGATAACAGAATCTTGAATTTAGGCAATTTAGACATGATATTTAAAGCAGTGGTGTCAGGTATGATTATCTACAGTAGGGGTTATCAAACTTCCATCTTTGAGCCAAATCTGACCACTGCCTGCTTTTGTAAATAAGGGTTTATTGGAGCACAACTGCACTCATTGTTTTATGTAATGTCTGTGGCTACTTCTGTGCCACACTGGCAGAGTGAAGCAGTTGCAACAGAGACCATGGGGCACCAAACCCTAAAACATTAAAGGACATTAAGATAACCATTAGCTTTTACTTAAATAATTAAGGATTATTGTTTTTATCCTGAGGTGCTTCCCAATGACTGCTGGCCCTCCTCTATAAAAATCTAACATTAAAGAGTTTGAGTATAACATGAAATCAATGGCTGGTGCCTTTCACCTTTAGAAATAGGGTTGGGTTTAAAACTAAATTAGGAAGGAATCTTCATGTCACTTAATGTCCTTTCTTAAATAGTTTCCATTATGTTCCTTTCATCTAATAAATGTCCTTAATTTATGGCCTCTTTATTAATTTGGAATCATCGATAGAAAGAAACTCATAAAGCCTCTAAACCCAACTATCTCCCCACTCCAGAGACACCTTTCATAAATGATTTGGTGGGTGCTACCCATCTTTGCTTGCAGGCATCAAGGCATGATAACCTCAGCAAATGTTTTCTAGTGCTGAGTAAAAATGGTTCTCCTATAATTTCCATCCTTCAGTTCTGGTTCTACATCACAGAATAGGTTTAATTTAACTTCTGAAGGAGAGCCTTTCAGAGAGTTTTAGGTAATTTTCAGTCTTCTTTCCCTAACTTTTTAACCTACCTACCCTAATACTCCTCTTCTGCCAGCTAAATATATCCTTCATATTCATTCAACTTAGTCATAAGCCCGTAAATTCTTGAGATAAGTATGCACTCTAAACACCAGGAAATAATTTCTAGTATTTTTATCATCCCTGTTGCTCTCCTGTGTTATTTCCAATAAAAAATGGGGTGCTTCCTCTTGGTTAAGAATGTATTTCTCCTTTTTCTTCCTCATGCTGTCCATACAATCCATACAAGATTCTCTCCCTAAAAAATCTTAGCCAACAGCCACCATTTACT
This sequence comes from Myotis daubentonii, assembly GCF_963259705.1. Classification (NCBI taxonomy): domain Eukaryota; kingdom Metazoa; phylum Chordata; class Mammalia; order Chiroptera; family Vespertilionidae; genus Myotis; species Myotis daubentonii. The sequence continues at coordinate 70,992,822 of NC_081850.1, read as the reverse complement.
GACCCTTTACCCTGTGATAGGCAATGCACTAACAACTTTACTGTCATGTCCTCACTTAATATTTACAAGAAACCTGGAACTAAATACTTTTATTATCTCTGTTTTATAAGTGAGGAAAGTAAGTCTTTGAAAGCTTAGGCAACTTGCTCAAGATCTTAGCTAATAGGTGGTAGAGACAAGAGTCAGTCCCACCTCTGTCGGACTCCAGAACCTGTGCTCTTAATCACTAGGCTATATTTATCAATATTACCCATGGCTCTAAATAGTATCTAAGTGCCAGTTACTCCCCAAATGGATATCACCCTTGTTTGGGTTGAATTGTGTCCTCCATACAGATATGTTGAAACCCCAAACTCCCAGCACTGAAGAATGTAAATTTAATTGGAAATAGGATTGTTGCAGATGTAATTAGTTAAAATGAGGTCCTAGTAGAGTAGAGTAGACACTTAATCCAATGTGACTTGTGTCCTCATAAGAAGAGGGAAATTTGGACAGAGACATAGAAAAGAAAGAGGTGAGGATTAGAGTTATTCTGCAGCCACAGAACACCCGGGACCATCAGAAGCTGAAAGCATCAAGAAAGGAACCTCCCCTAGAGCCTTCTGAAAAAGCACAACCCTGCCAATACCTTGATTTCAGACTTTCAGCCTCCAGAACTGTAAGGCAATCAATGTCTGTTGTAACCCAGCCAGTTTGTAATACTTTTATTACAGTGCTGGAAAACAAATAGAGCTCCTTAGGCCTCTATTCCATGCTTCAGACTCACATTTCCAAGTGATCCTCAACATCTTTTTTGGAAAATCTCCTAGGCAGGTACAGTTTGAGGTAATTTCATGACCCCGCCTTCTTTTTTTACAAATTAAATAAATTGGACATATAACATGCGAATTTAAGGTGTGAAGCCTCTTACTTTGATACATTTATATATATTGTCATATATCTTCCAGAAATCCTGTTTTCACTTCCTTTACATATACACTCAGAAGTGGAATTGCTGGATTATATAATAGATCTACTTTAAACTTTTTGCGAAATATCTATATTGTTGCCCATAGTGGTTAAACCAATTTACATTCATACCAACAATATATGTGTTCCCTTTTCATCAGATCCTTGTCAACACCTGTTGTCACTAGTGTTCTTGATGATAGCTATTCTAGCAGGTGCTAGATCATTGTTTCGATTTGAATTTCCTTGATGATTAGTGATGTTGAGCATCTCTCCATGTGTCTGTTGGCCATTTTGATGCCCTATTTGGAAAAAATGTCTATTTTTGTCTTCAGGTAGTTTTTGTTATTGTTATTGTCATCATTAAGTTGACTGAGTTCTTTATATTTTTTGGATGCTAACCCCTTATCTAATATATGATTTGCAAAAATTTTCTCCATTGTCTATGTTTTTTCCTTTGGTTAATTGTACCTGTTGCTATAGAGAAGCTTTTGGTTTTGATGTAGTCCCATTTGTTTATTTTTGCTATTGTTGTTTGTGCTTTTGGTGTCATGTCCAAAACATCATTGCCAAGACGAATTGGATGAACTTCTTCCCTATGTCTACTTCCAGGAGTCTTATGGTACCAGGCCTTATGTTTAAGTCTTTGATCCATTTCAAGTTAATTTTTGTGAGTGGTGTGAGAAAGTGGTGCAATCTCATCATTCTGCATGTGTTTCTCTATTTTCCCAGAACCATTTGTTGAAGAGACTACACTTTTCCTATTGGCTATTCTTGGCTCTTTTGTCAAATATTAGTTGACCACATATTTTAGGATTTAATTCTTGGCTCTCTGCTCCATTGATGTATGTGTATATTTTTGTCCCAGTACCATACTATTTTTATTACCATAGTTTTTCAGTAATGTTTGAAATCCAGAAGCATGATACCTTTGGCTTTCTTCTTTCACTTAGGATGGTTTTGGCTACTGAGGGTCTTTTGCAGTTCCATGCAAATTTTAGAATTGTTTCTTCTATATCTGTAAAGAATGAGTTTGCCGTTTTGATGGTGATTGCATTGAATCTACAGATGACTTTGGGTATGTTTTCCCTGCCCTCTTGATCATGCTCACCTTTTAGCACTTTTCCTACTTAGTCTTTAGGGCCCGCATTCAAACAGTTACTCATACCTGGAAGATTGTTGTTCATTTTTCATTCAATTTTAAACATTTATCATGTGCCTACTAGATGCTAGACACTGGGTTAGGAGGTGGGGACAAAGAAGAGAACAATTAAAGTAGCTAGTGCTTAGGATACACCTGTTTCTATTCTAAGGGCTTGCATGAATCACCTCATTTATTTCACACAACTCCATGAGTCGAGACTAGTAATACAGTCATTTAACAGGTGAGGAAACTGAGGCCCAGAGAGGTTAAGTAACTAGCATGAACTCACACAGGTGGCCAGTAGCAGGATCAAGATTTAAACCCAAGCAATCTGGCTCCAGATTGTGTCCTTAATGGCTGAGCTTTTCTTCCTCGTGGGAGGAAATAGCTCCTGCTTTCAGCGATGATACAGAATTTTAGAGGATCTAAAATATTAAAGAAATAATTACATAAATGAAAATAGTTTAACAAACTGTGATAAGTGATATGAAAGGAAATTAAACAACATTAGGAGAGAGACTAGAGGATCCAGTTTCCCTGGAGAAGAAACACTTAAACTAAGATCTAACAAGGGAGTAACATTTTGCCAGGTAAATAGAGCAGAAAGGGGAATTTCAAGGCACAGGAAGCAACATACAGGGTGTGGCATAAGTAGGTTTTCTGTGCTTTGTGGCATTCTTTTTAGTTAATTAAGCTGTTGTAACAATCAGAACATGCATGTCTTTTCCATATGAAAAATTGTAAACCTACTTTTGCCCACCGCCTATATAAGGTGTGATGGAGTTAGACCGCACATTTCCTTCTCCCACCTGCCCCAAGTCCAACTGATCACTTAGTGTTGTTGAATACATTTCCTAAATATTTCTCAATCTTTATAGTTTTGAATCAATTTCTTAAATAAATATTTCTCAATCTTTCTACTTGTCCACTGTCACTTCTAGACAACTGCAGTGGTGTCCTAACTGCTCTCTCTGCCGGATTCCCCTTGTCATGATGTCACACAGCAATCATCTTTGTCATTTAAAGACAGATCTGGTTGGGTCTCTCTCCTGCTGAAAACTCTTCAGTAGGTTCCCCTTATTTTCAGGAGAGATTCCCAAATATTTGTCATGGTACTCTGAACATCTGATATTTTCGTCTGTCTGGTGTCGTTTTCTCAGCTCTGAAAATAGCAATCCACACTCCCTGATGTGGCCTTTGGAAATCACCTCTATACCAGTTTTTTGGAGGAGATGATGGGGGCTTCTATCAATTACAGGACTTTTCCTTCTAGACCAAAAGGGGAGCATGTGATCAGAAAATGACCAGTCTTTGAATCCATCTCCTTAGATACAATGCTTGGTCTAAAATGATGGTTTACAAACAGGAGTGTACACCAGAAATGACCTGAAGGGCTTGTGAAAACCTAGATTTCTGGGCCTCACCTCAGAGTTTCTGATTCAGCCTGCCTAGGGTTGGGCCCAAGAAGTTTCATTCCTAACATGTTTCAAAGTGATGCTGCTGCTGACATTGGTTCCATTGATGCTGAAGATCAATTATAGGCCAGAAAGAAGCCATAGAAGTTTATATCTACTCAATAAAGGAAAGAAAAGTTCTCCTTCTTTTGGAATCTTGGCCAGGAAGATGTTTGGAGCCATCAATGGCCAAAATCTCTCAACCCCTAACACCTAGAAAGAGTCTAGCCGCTGGATAAGATGTGACCAAAATAAAGAATAAAAACACGGACCTGAGAGTTCAGGAGAGTTTGTGCAGAATAATGTTAGTCCCTGGATCTAATTATCACCAAGACTACTGTTGCTCCTATTTTCCTTTTTTAATATGAGCAAATACATCCCTTAAATACCTATCAGCCATCCCTTACCCTGTCCCATGGATGCTTTCTTATTCAAATAAGTTATGGTATTTCTGTCAATCACTTGCAATAGATTGGTCCTAAGTATAAATGCATGGAACATAGTAGGTGCTCAATAAATATTGTTGAAAAATGACTAAATAGTGAATGAATCAAAAGGTGATAAGTCAATAAATCTATTTTTAAAAAGTAACTTTATAAATACTGACATAGAAGGAAAAGCACAACCCATTTGAAAGCTAAAAATTGTTTATAAGATATTATATATACTAGTATCACCTCATTTTCCTAAGAAAAAATATATGGTCAATCCATTAATTGTGGTTATTTCTGGAGAATTATAGGTAATGGACTTTTAGTTTCTACTTTATATAATTTGGTGCTCCTTGAATGTCTTAAAATAAGCACTAATTCCTTTTTATATTAAGAAGCAATCAATAAATATGCTTTCATTTTGGAAAATAAATGCATAGTTTGAAATGAAATGAAACACTTTAGATGTGGTCTGACCAGAGTAGTTTGAAGATAGCTATTGCTTGCTGAGTTTGGGAGGCTGGACTTCTAACTTAAGAGGGACATAGCATATGCCAAGCTCCCGGCAAGGTATTTTCTAGCCTCATGTTAATTCTGGAAAGGTTGATTTCTACCATAACCTAGCAACCCACTCTCTGGAGATTTTTCTGGACAGGGCATGGTTTTCATACAGAAGCATGGGGAGATTGGAACTTCAGGAGACTAAGCTTAGAGGTAACCTTTTGTGGCTTTGCTATTTTAACCCTACCTCATCCATCCCACACACTGCACACAAGTTTGTCTAACCAGAAAACCCTACCCAGGAAAATCAGGCCTCGGGTGGAAATTGAGAGGTGGTGTTTGGCCTGGGAGGAAGGATGTTATTATTGGTGAATCATGTCGGGTGGAAGCTTATGGGGCAGCTGAGCCACCTTCCTGTCTTGATATTTGTCATCAGTGGTACATGAAGTTCACACATAAGTCATGGATGAGAGCCCATGGGCTGTTTGGGGGAAAATGACTGTGCAGAGAAGGAAGTGGATTCTTCAGTTATGCCATGGCTTTTAGTGAATGAGAAGAGACTATGGAGAATAAGTTCAGGTATGGGTTCAATTTGGAGAGAACATGCAGGAGAGGGTATTGGATGAAAAGAGTTGTCTACCCCCCGCCACCCCAGAAGTCAGGAACACCTGATACTAGTCTCAGGTCTGCCAGTAATTACTTTTGGGGTTGTGGGCAAATCATTTAATCTGCTTGAACTTCTGTTTCCTCTATTAAGTGGGGAGTTTGAACCAGGAGATTCCCAAGGTATATCTTGTGTAGAAGCAATGGCTGATATTGGGCTTCATCTCCCACCTATGCCACTTACTAGCCTTGTGTCGTAGAGTTGGTACTCCTGCCAGCACAGTAGGCCAACTCTGTAGCCTGGTTCATTGCATGGATAGTGCTCATGGCAGTGCCCCTGACACCATTATGAATGAGATTGTGTCCTACCCACCACATTGCTCTTTTAATAACAATAATAATGATGTGTGTTTGTATATGTCAACCACCCAAATTATGACTGGTCATGTACATGGTATGTGGATCTGATGGAATGTTCACATCTTGGTAGAGGTCATTCTCACTCATCAGCTAATGAAGACACAGAAAAGTTCATGGACTTGTCCAAAGTCACACAACTAGTCAGTGTAGCAGCTGGGATTTGAACCCATGTTGTGTATTCCCAGCTCTCTTCTTCCTAACCCTCCATATTACACAACCCCTCCTGAATATAATGTCTCAGGAGCACCTCCTTCTTTTCCCCTGTGTATCACAAATAAGAGGCACTTTAACATCAGAAAACACCTTTCAGTTGCCTTGACATTTGCACTACTCCATGCCTTTCTGATAAAGGTTCACACACCGACCACATTGGAATAATCCTTGCTTGGAGTTTGCATTTAAGGAGGATCTACTTCAGTCACAGCACATATTTGATGTGCATTTCTGAAAGTGGAGGAGTTTTCAAAATATTCTAAGTCACTTCCCTAAGGGAAGAAGACAAGAAATGAATAAGTAATACTGATTAATATTTTAACATAAACAATTGTTAGGAAAACCTGCAGAGAAAGGATTGGGATAACTCCTTTGCCCCATATAATGTGTTCCCAGCCCATGGGGATTTTTCTTCTTTCATATTTCCTGTGTTCTCTTTGCTTAGTTTTCCTGCTGCTTCAGCCACAGACAGATCGGATCTCATCACAGCAACCCCCTGACTGGTTTCTCCCTCCCTTCCTAGACCTGAGTTGGTTGCTATTGATTCCTTGGCTTTGTCACTTATTTGGTACAAAACCATCCATGGTTCTTCTTTTCCTACTGATATTTGAGCTTGGTACTCAAGATTTTTGTTTTCTGACCACAAACCACAGTCTATACATCATATCCACCAATTTTTCCCCCTTACGTATCCTTTGATCCACACTTGACTGTTCCAGGTACATTGAACAACTTCTCTAGCCTTTATGTTTTTGCATATGCTACTCCTTTTCTCCAGGATGTCCCTCTCTTCATCTTACATTTCTTATTTTTACATTTTCTTGAGAGCCAGTGTTAACTCTTGGCCTGTTCCACTGATTCTATCTTTCAATCCTCTGGACCCACCTGCTTGGTTGGTTCCTCTTTTATGGATCTAGAATGGAAAGTTTGGGCTTTTAAGTGGATGTCTCTCTCTTTCTAGCAGCAACTTTCTCACATGCCCACCACAAAAACAGATCATGCTGAATGTTGGGTGAACTGGATATGGGAATTAGGTATTTTGCCTCCTATTCCTGCATCAGGAATATGACTCCACACGCATACAACACTAAGAGCTATAGTCTGATTTACGGATCGCACACAGAGGAAAAGCCTATGGCTCTCAATGACCTTAAAGCCCCACAAGAGCTGAGTCCACATCCCTGCTGTTACCTTCCATCACTCATTTCCATCCAACCACACTGACGGTTCTGGTCCTAGAACATGTTCCTACCTCTGTATTTTGTACTTGCTCCTCCTTCTGTCAAGTTGATCTTTCTCTAATACCAACCTGCCTCTTCCTTTACCAACTTCAAGTTTTTGCTTAAATACTCCTTCTGTCAGACCTTCTCTTGCTACATAACATAAAATTGCAATGACCTCCCATGCTGACTCTATCCTTTGCTTGATAGACTTTCCTCCATAATGCCTATCATCCTTTGACTCTATATTTTTTTCTATTCATACGTTGTCTGATTCTGCCACTACAATATTAGCTATTCTATTCACTGCTGGACACATCATGCCTAGAAATGCACCTTATGCAGAATAGGAGTCCTATCACTATTTGAACAAGACATGTTTGGTCTTTACCCTCTTGTTTCTTATGGACCACTGGGTGGATATGGTTGACTCTACATGGAATCTGAGAAATGTTCTGGTAGGGAAGTAGGGGCAGGGACTCAGACTAGGACTGTCAGGGAAAAGAAGCAAGTCATTGTTCTTGCCCTGCAAGAGGTATAGCTGTACAGAGGAATGCGTTGATAAATTAACAATTAAATAGCAAACAATGTGGGAATGACTTTGCCAAAGGATAAAATACACTCTCTCTTATCCCTCCTACTTGTCTTTAAACCCTTTAAAGATTTAGTCCAGAGCAATTCGTCCTTTTTTCCTCACACCTCCACCTTCACCACACTGCACCTCCACACCAACCTCCAGGTACAGTACCTGGAGGGAGGGAGCATGTAAGAAGATGCTTAATGGATGAATGAATGAACCCTGAAACAATATGCAAGCACGTGGTTCCTCTCATCTTTAAGCAATATAAATGCCAGTGGTGATTTGGCTATGAGATGATTGTATTTTCCTGTTTATCCATTTGGCTGGCACAGCAAGGCAGGATTTCACGATCATTCACTCGCTGATATATGGTGTGATAAAAGCAGGCGTCTGCCTATGAAGAACAGTTCTCCATAAAGCTTTTCTGAGGAAAACAGGTCCAGTAAACTGAGCTCACGCCTATTACTGGAGATATCTCCAAATTTTATTACTGGAAGTAGTATCAGGAGGAGAGTGGCATGGCCTTCTCCTGGTGAATTTCATTAGTGGTGATCTGGAAGGCCAAAGACCATCTATACCAGTGATGGCGAACCTATGACACTCGTGTCAGAGGTGACACGCGAACTCATTTTTTTGATTGATTTTTCTTTGTTAAATGGCATTTAAATATATAAAATAAATATCAAAAATATAAGTCTTTGTTTTACTATGGTTACAAATATCAAAAAATTTCTATATGTGACATGGCACCAGAGTTAAGTTAGGGGTTTTCAAAATGTTGACACGCCGAGCTCAAAAGGTTCGCCATCACTGATCTAAGCCATGGAGACCTTCTTGCCCTTTTCCACCCCCTGGAAGGCTAATGTGGGCTGCTGGACTCTGAGGGGACTCTGCCTCTCTTAAGGTGATTTCCTTGTCTTCAGATTAATGGATGAGAAAACTGGGTCCAGAGCGGGAAGGGATTTGTGTACATTCACACAGCTATGTTGCAGCAGAGCCTGGGCTAGAACCCGCCATCAGATGCATGCTGGTCTCCCAATCATTGCTTGCATATCTCCAATGTCAAAACTTAATATCCACTTGAGGCTTCCAGTGTTTATACTAATGTGACTAATAAAGGATTTGGTTGAAAGCAGTCTCTAACATGGAACTAAAACAAAAGTAATGAAAGTCCAGAAAAAAAACACAAATTAGTTCAAGAGAAGATTTAGTGGCAGTATTATATATACTGATCAATATGCCATTTCATCTCTTCAGCCTTTATTACCTGTCTACCCGTTACCTGTCTAGGACTAGAGATGCTGATTTAAATAAGACAGCCTCTATCTGTCTGCCAAGGTGGTTCACAAATGTGGTTCTGAGGGTATTAGTAGCCAAAGAAAATAAGGAAGGTTGACATTATATTCATGGTGTCTACAAGGACTGGAGAGTTGTGAGAGGGAGTGCAAGAGAAGCCCACTTGTCATGGCTGGCTCCTCAAATGCCCAGTCTGGACACCTAACTTTAAACTCTCTGAAAGTGTGTTTCAGTCTATTTGGCAAGCCAAGGTGAAGAACTAGAGTAAGCTCCAGCAAATTAGAAAGTATGCCTGATTCCTTACTATCTTTCCAATGACTCGCTAAATTTAACACTTAGGTGATGCTAACTCATGCATCCTTAATTGTTCAATCCAGCAATTGACAGATTACACCAAGCAACAGAGAATTAAGGGCCAAAAATACATGGTTCAGGCTCCAAATGCTAATCAAATGCCAATTCAAGAAATTGGTGAAGTGTAGAATCCCTAGTGTGGTGGGGTAGAGTTTGAGCTACATTTTGATTCATGATAATTCTCATCTGTTTGGTGATTTAGAAGACATTTCTATATTCGCATTATTAATCTAGCTCTCAAAAAACTGAAAAGTTGGCAGGGGTTATTTACTACCCCCTGGGATAATAGGGGTAACTGGCTCCTAAAAAGATTCACCCATAGGTGTGTCTCAATGCAGCATTATTTGTGCTTTATATCAGCATTCTGCCAATATTGGATTATTAATATGTTTTAAATGTGAGCAAAAATTAGGCAATGTGGAAAATTGTTTGCAAAGTCAATTACAACAATTCTATTTTCCTTGTATGTCCACCTTCCTCCGTGTGTCTGAGCCTCTCCTCCTATTAAGAAGTGGGGTTTGCTTCTCCACCGTTGAATTAGAGCTTGGCCATGTGCATTGCTTTGGATAGTACAGCAGCGTGTGTGACAAAAGCAGAGGTTTGCAAAGTGCTTATACATCAGAGTTTACATTCTGGTCTCCGTTGGAATACTGAGAACACACCTTGTAAGAGCTCAAGCCCTCCTCCTGGAGACATCCCAGTTACCAGCCTGCCCACTGCCAGACCCAAGTGAGGCTACGTGACCCTCCAGCTCTAATCAAATTGCAAGATAACTGCAGTCATTGTAAATGACCTCAAGTGAGTCCAGCAGCAGAAACAAAACCAAGCCCCAACAAAAACTCAGCCCAAATTTCTGACCCATAGAATTGTGAGCAAATGGATTAGTGTCCCAAGCCCCTAAATGTCAGTGTGGTTTTACAATGAGAGATAACTGATGCCCAGGATGTTAGTAAAATATTATACAATTAAGGTATGGACCTCTCTTGGGTTCCTTATGCCACAAATGTGAATGGAAGAACAGATCTTCAATAATTTCCTTGTAGTAAAATAAGAGGAAAGACATGTAGTTTTCTGATAAAACTGATAAACATAGAGCTATTACTGCTTTTGGTTCATGGCCAGAGTACAAAGGTAGATTAATATGGAAAGGAACCCCCATCACTTCTATTAGGAAATCTCCATAGCAAATTATTTATGTAGGACCATTGAAGCCACCAGCATCCAGTGAGACTTTCACCTTGATCATCCAACAACTCTCCAAATATAAGTAACTGTTGGAATAGGGTAGAAGGCAATATCCAGAATCAATCTGGGGGAAAACATATTTCATTATGTCCATATTTGGTAAATCAGAATATAAGTAAGTCTGGTCTTAAGATATAACCTACAACTGGTCACAGAGATAGAAGAAAGGAGAAAGGCTTTAGGGGAAATAACCACATATTTCACAGTGCTCACTAAGACACTAAAGGAGCACTAAAAGTATTAAGGCAATTAAATAATTATTTTAATATTAATATATAAAACAATTTCTAATGATAGATTTTTAAAAAAAACATTTGTTTATTGCCTAACAAATTGGCTTTATGTGGACCTGTATAATAATACTAACCAAAAACTATTTTCAAAATTTAAATTATTTTTTTAATTACAATTTGACTTACACTTCCAGGAATATTTATTTAAATGACCTCAAGTGAATCCAGCAGCAGAAACAAAACCAAGCCCCAACAAAAACTCAGCCCAAATTTCTGACCCATAGAATTGTGAGCAAATGGATTAGTGTCCCAAGCCCCTAAATGTCAGTGTGGTTTTACAATGAGAGATAACTGATGCCCAGGATGTTAGTAAAACATTATACAATTAAGGTATGGACCTCTCTTGGGTTCCTTATGCCACAATTGATAACTATTAACAGGAAACAATTTTTATCAGTAAATATTTAGATAATGTAATAATTTTTTTCATATCTACATCTAATTTGATGTTTGACCTTTCTGAAGAATGGTTTTTGCTCTCAGTATGGTCTTTTTAGTTTTGATGTTTTCACTAAATTGTTTGCAATTTTTGTCAGTATTAAAGTTAAGAAATTTAAAATTGTAGACATCTTCAAATGACTTTTTTCAGTAGACCATAATACCGAGAAAATGCTCTCTGTAGATACTGAGGGCCCTGAGAAGCTCAGAGCAGTTTCTGCTAAGTAGAGGAAATTATCAACCCCATTTTTTTTTACATTAAAATGTGAAAATACTTCAGCCCGAATATTTTTACAGGTACCATCGTTCCCCCTCAATTTAGCCAAATGGCTTTTTTCAGCAAATATTTTTACAACATAAAAGCTTATCAAATAAGTGATACTAAATTTAGATGTTACAAAATTGAACACATTCTTGATTTCATCCCAATACAGTGTAGAATGTAGGGTTATCTAATTAACCATAGGAGCTCCTTCAAAAGATAGTTGCTACCAATCTAGATACTTCAAAATGACGTTCAACCTCACTTTCTGCTGCTGCTCACATCAAGTCACCATTTTCTAACCATCATCTCAAAATGATCTTTAAAAATCTTTTGAAGGAGATTCAGAAACTCAGTACTTAATTTTTATTTTATTAAAAGGACACTTATTTTTTTTATTGATAGTGAAAGGATTTACTGAAAATTTAAAAAGCATTACCAAACAATTAAAGCCACATATGGTTGTAGATCTACACCTTTCAATAAATGATGAAAACATCTGTACCAAGTGCATTCTGGACCACTCTCTGTGGAAGAGCCACTCAATCTTTATTTCCCACACATATTTCATGCATACCTCACTTCTGTATTTCTCACTGACCTATCTTTATTTCAACTGGCCATTTCCTCCATCTCAGAGCCTGTGGTGGGGCTGTGACATTACTACATGGCACACCAGGTGGCCAATAGGAGCAGCACTGTTGACTTTGTTCCTGCACCTCCAAACACAAGAAGGATGCGGCTTTTCCTAGCCAGCCCTGTCTATGCACTGAGTCTAAAAAGGAAGGGTTGGTGATTTTAAGTATAGAAAGTGTCTGAGAAGAAAACTGGGATATGGATGATTGTCATTTGGACTGAACTCTTAAGTTAAAGAGGACCTCCGGGTCAGTGTATCTCACACTCTTAGATGAGGCCATTGTGAAATCTGGAACACAATGTGGAGGTCTTCCACACCATCCCAGCTAACTTAAATGCAACTATTAATAATAAAACTTTACAAAAAAATAGAAAAACTTCGGCAAATGGTAAACTTGGACAATAGGACCATGTGTTCCTGGCAAATTGAGTTCTATGGTTACCTTACTTCAAGGTGTTTCTATTCCCGCAGCTATATTCAAACAAATGGTATTTGACTTAAAATATTGGTTAAAAAGAATCTTAGTTTATTGGCCTTGAATAAGTAAAGAAAATAATTTTAAAATTAGAATAAATATCAGTACTTATAAAACGTTTGTGTTCAGCCCCAGCTGGTTTGGCTCAGTGGATAGAGCATCAGCCTGTGGACTGAAGGGTCCTGGGTTCAGTGGGACTCTCTCACATCAATGTTTCTCTCTTGTGTTTCTCCCTTCCTTCCACTCTACCTAAAAAAAATCAGTGGAAACATATCCTTGGGTGAGGATTAACCAAAAAAATGTTTGTGTTCAAAAACAAAATCAGACCATTTTTGTTGCACATTCTGCATATGTGAAAAATGTGTTCCGGAGGAAAGAGTGACTTCCCTCTCATTGCACAGATGTGCTGCAGAGGAAGGCTGAAGTACAGATCGTGTAGCTCCTTCCAGTGCTCCTCTATTTATTGTTTCATTGGGTAGTGTTATTTTAAGCGATGTGTAAAGCCTTTCCATGGATGCTCCATCGTCTTGAGATCAACATTAAACATCCTCAGCTTGTAACTCAAAATCCATCATGCTCTGACTGATTCCTTACTCTAGACTTATTTTCCTCTCTAGACTGTCCTTTATGTTCTTTCTCAGCCAACTATGATACTTTCCATTGTTCGTAACATGCTTCCTGCCTCTGTGACTTTGCCATTGTCTCTACCTAAAATGTTTTTTAGCTCATGTCTTCTATTCATTTAGCAAGTATTGATTCATTGTCTATGAATGGGACTTTAGACTTTTTGCTGGCATAATAGATTGGTAATGAATAGATAAATAAATGGATAAATGAGGAACCTTTATCAATTTGATGAATAGACAAGAACTACAGTGGGGTGAGACACAACATTCCAGGTTAAACTGGTCACATGAGCAAATGGCATAAAGGCATTCTCAGAGATTCCTTTCTCCTTCTCCCTTACTCTTTGGTTTGTTGCAGATCAAAGCAAATGTTGGAAAGTGACCGCGATCTATTTAATTATTCTTACATTCAAGCTGGTTGCACTAAATGCCTCAATAAAAAGTGAGAACCAGACCATAACATGGTTACAAATGTCAGAATTCCAGGTGGGGCTGTGGGGTACTGCAAACCCGCACCAAAAGGTGTGATCTTTCCTTTGTATATGATCTTTGTAAATGATCTTTGTATATCATTTGTCTCCACAACTAGATCATAAACCCCCTAATGGCACAGAGGCCTATTTCCTTCACCCCGTACCCTGGTGTTTAACACAGTAGTTGGCCCTTGGCATATACTTGTGGAGTACATGAGGTTCAGAGTGCTTTTACAGAACTTGCTCCTTTCTCCAAGTCTTCCTACAATCTTGGAAGTTGGAGGTGACAGGTGAGAATGTGCCTATTTCACACGGAAGGATGCTGAGCCTTAAGGAATGATCAACACCCTGCAATGAGTCTGTGAAGAAGCTGTGCTAACCTCCCGATGTGTATGTAGCTCGTTATCTACAACCTCTGGCCAACACTCTGCTCTTTCCAAACTGGACACATGGTTAACACATGCTGTTAGCATGACTTTGACCAAGGACTTCTCGGGAGACACTTTGAGAGGTCTCAAATGCCCACTTAGGCAAGCAGCCTACAATCCAAAGCAGGCACGTGCTGTGGGCTCTGAAATGGGAAACCTTCCGTGTGTCACAGCTGAGAGCACTGCTCGGGTATTTAAAGCAAGCCCTTTTTAAAACATTAATGACCTGCGAGAGGAGAGAAGAAGCTGCCTGTGGAATGTGGAAAGAGGAGCCAGATGACCACAGCCCTGGTCCCTCTCCAGGTGATGTCATCATCGGTCTCAATAATAAATTTGTAACAACGTGGCTGAGAGAGATGGGACATGATTTCAACATAAGTCAAAGGAGCTGGTGGCAGCAGAATCTAAAGGGAGGAATATTTTTTAAATGGCTGGCATACTAGTACAGTTTTCTGTCCCATGGGTAAGTAGATTATCCAGAGAGCTGGCAGAAACCACAGGGAGCTCTGGCTCTGGGAGCCTGATAGTCCCCAGCCCACCAGAATAGTCTGAGTGGGAAGCCGACTCTTTGCTGTTGTGTCAGCTAAGCATGCCCTTCTAGCTTGAAAAGGGAGAGCTGGGACAACACTAAACATGTATCATAAGAGGAAATCCCAGAGGTTTTTCTCAACTATATAGGACCTCGCCATCTTTCTTGTTCCTTCCAGAGCTATTAATGGTGTTTTCTCTCTGGATTTGGTCTAGAGCCGTGGTCAGCAAACCATGGCTCATGAGCCACATGTGGCTCTTTGGCCCCTTGAGTGTGGCTCTCCCACAAAATACCACGTGCGGGTACGCACATACAGTGCGAATGAAACTTTGTGGCCCATGCGCAGAAGTCGGTATTTTGTGGACGAGCCAGTATTTTGTGGAAGAGCCACACTCAAGGGGCCAAAGAGCCACATGTGGCTCGCGAACCACGGTTTGCCGAGCTGCAGTTTGCCGACCACTGGTAGAGTATACCATCCCTTACAAGGTTCATGTTGATCTTGGCTATTTCACATGTGTTCTCAGTTACTCAAGGTGTCTTGTTTTAAAAAATATTTTTCATCCCATCTGCAGTGTTAGAATGGAATAGAGCTCAGTTATTGTGGCAAATCTAGTCCCAAGGTCTTACATGATATATCTCTAGGGAGCCTCACAGATCCTTATAACTGTAAATGTTTGATAAGGAAATGAATGAATGAATGATTGCATAGGGTTGAATTCTTGCATAGGGTTATAAGAATCACAGAGATGATGTAATTATTTGTGAGACACATGCCACCAACTCTTTTTATCCCAATTCTGTCATTTTACCAGTCTCAAAGTCAGACTGAAAGAGAGTGGATCCATGTTTATGCTTCAGTCCATCTCAGCTGAGCACTTAGGAAGGATTCACTAGTCCGGTCTATTCTCTCTATTACCATCTTCGTCCAGGTCACTCACTTCTCTCCTGGTCCAGTAGAGTAAACTTGTACAGGTTTCCCTGCAGTCATGTTGCTTCCCTCCAACACATTCTTCCAGGGCCAATTTGCTGTTTAAAAATGTTAATTTGTTTTTGTTACTTTCTTGCCTAAACACTTACATGGTTACCTATTGCTCCTTGGATAAGAACTAAGATTCTTCTGGGAATGACCTGCAGAGCCCTATGGGGTCTGATACGCACCCACCTCTCCTATCTTGACTTGAAGACCCATGGATCTTTGTTCACTTTCTTCAGTCACACTGTCATTTAACTCTCTTGAATATGTCTTGATCCTTTCCATCTCTGAGACTCCACATTTACTGTGCCTTCCATCTGGGATGTCCATCACCTCACTTTTACCTGCTTAATTCTAATGCGTTGCCAGCTCTCCATTAAAGTTACTGCATCACTGAAACCTCCTCTTAGCCCATTCCCTCAGTGCAAATCAATGTACATGTGCATGTGCGCGCATGCACACACACACACACACACACACAAACACTCATAATAGCTCATCTCATAACTTGGCATACCCTCTCTCTTAATAGAACATGTTTCCATGTATAACTGTGTGCTAGTTTGTATGACCAGTTGCTTAAGTTATTGGAAGGTATGGAGGGGCACTGTTTAATTTACAAGTCTCTGCTTATTCCCAGAGACTAGAGGATAGCACATGATCAGTAAAAATTTGTCAAATGAGCAAAAGGAAATGTATCTCAGCCCTGGCTGGCGTGGCTCAGTGATCTAGCATCAACCTATGAACCAGGAGGTCATGGCTTGAGTTCCAGTCAGGGCACATGCCTGGGTTGCAGGCTCGATCCCCAGTGTGGGGTATGGAGGAGGCAGCCATTCAATGATTCTCTCTCATCATTGATGTTTCTATCTCTCTCTCCCTTCCCCTCAGAAATCAATAAAAATATATCTTTTTTTTTTAAAAAAAGAAACAATGTACCTCAGGTTTCATTAACCCTAAAAGTCAAAGACATGAGTTAAATTCTGAGGGGCCTCAGGATATCACATACTACAATCCACAACAAAGATGATGATGATGATGACGACGACGATGACGACGACAGTGACTCAATGATGAAATTGATGACCTACCAGTTATTGAGCTGTTGCAAGTCATTTGGCACTGAGCTAATAGGTTTTCATATATTTCTAAATCAACTCCCACATAAGTGCTGAGGTTCAGTGAGATCAGATGCCCTGTGAAGTCACAGAAAAAATGCCAAACCTTGGACTTGGAGCCAGGTCTGCCAAACTCCATAATCGGTTCCTTTTATAGTTCACCTCAGGCCTCTCCTTCTGACTATTTAGAAATAGTTTCCCTGCGGCCTGGGAATAAATCAGCAAGTCAGAGGACCTACTCGGTGGACGTGGGGCAGAGACATGATCCTGTGGACAGAGGAGGGAAAGTCATAAAGGAGGGAGCATGTCACAGAAAAAAAGGGGGGTCCTGTGGGAAGGGGTGCAGGGGAGTTTGTCCCCCCCCCACTGGCTGAGATGTAAAAATGTAGCACACTGATGTTTTCTTGACAGTAAAAAATGAGTTGTGATGGTGTGTTAAGGCATAGAAATATTAGAACATAGGGTGTAAGTTGTCAGAAAAAGAGATAGCTATCTTTTGAGGATTTTGCCAAATGACTAGTAGAGAAAAGTTGAACTGCAGTTAAGCATCTGGTGAAACTTCGTCCATATCTGCAGCTTTCCCTCCCCACCCCCACCCCAGCCTCTGTGAGATTCTTCCTGTGGAAATACCTGAAATGGCTAAGAAATCAGTTATTTTTAAAATCTCATGATGGTTTTTCTCTTTTTTACCTGTTACTATTTTCCAAAGCATCTTAAAAAGAATGCCATGAATTTAGTTTCTTAATTTTTTGAATGTTTGAAAAATTGCACATAAATTGCCTGAATAATAACTACATGTGATTGAGTGAGGCTTATCACTGCACTCATTTAAGAGAAAGGATGTGCTTAGCAAATAAAATAACTTTGGTATCGTTGTAAAGAATGTTTAAACACTATAAAGAGAACAAGCCATTCTCCAGCACTTTGCATACCAACTACTGATAAGCTTATTACAAATCACTTTTCTTTATTTACCAAGATATGTCCCTAGAGACACCTACTTGGCAACTCTATATGGAACTAATATATCTTTTTTAAAAGATAACCTGCATATATTTTAAACTTTATGTAATTCCAAGCATTACAGATGCATACTGATAGGTGCATATTAGCCAGAATTAGGAAAGCGCCAATGTTTACATAATGCCTTCTACTTGGAAGTCTTCAAGGGCCACTGAATCTCAAGGTTCTTTTCTTTTTTTTCCTGCTGCCTTTTTTTCTATGCCCCAGTTTCTAATGCATGACTCTGCTTACTGTAACTGAATGCTTGGATTCAGAAGAGAAGGTGTCCAGAGCAAAATCAACCTCAGCAGCAGCAGCAACATAACAAAAAGGGAATTGCACATTGAAGCTTAGATTTCCAATATTTTAGCTTCTAAAAGAACTGGCCAGTATTTAAAAACATTTTATTATGTCAGAGTGGTTAATGCCTATTATGCATGTCCTCCTGTATAGATATAGGAGAGAGATAAATAAGTGTGTCTCTACATCTTGAAGAGCTTAATCTTGTAGGAAAAGCAAGATCTTCATATGTATATTGATAGATCAATGGTGATTTTGCTTCCCCCACCCCCAGAACATTTGGCAATGCCAGGGGACACTTTTGGTTGTCACACCTGGTGGGGTCGGTTGTGGTCGGGGGGTGGTGTCTAACATCTAGAAATTACAGGTCAGGTATGCTGCTCAGCATCCTTCAATTTCCAGGATAGCCCCCCTCACCCCTACAACAAAAAGTTAACCAACCAAAGATGTCAATAGAGCTGAGATTGAGAAATCCTGGTGCAGAGATTGATATGGAATTGCTACAATATGAGATCCTTAAAGGCAGGGCTCTTGTGGTCTTTATCTCTGACTCTCCAGTATCTAGCCAAGAGCTTTGCACATTTAAGCAGTTACTAAACATTTTGTAGTTGTATATATGGATAAATAAACAGATGAGGAGAATTGAGGCATGAAACAGAAGGACAGCTAATCAGCATTTTCATTGATCTTCAAAAAACTAGTTATGGGGTTTAAGTGTTTCACTTTCAGGTTAATTTCACAGCACTAGTCCCACTACTACTTCCCCAGTAACTGCCGTTGTTGGGAGACCAGTTTGCCAAGCAGTTTACATCATATGTGTCCAGCAGTAAAGACACTGCAGATATTGATTAGATTACATGGCCTAGAGATGGTTCAATGTGAATATCACTTTGATATTCACATCTCCATGAAGTTTACATTTTTGAGAATTTAAAAAAAAAAAGCTTACAACGCTTTTCCAACAGACTTTATTTTACTTTAATAATTTTTATTTCTTATTTATTGTGCAATTAGTAAGCTCATGTGACTATCACAATAATAACTACTGGTCTTATGAAGCTAATATGTATAATGAAACTCATTATACTTCAGAAATTGCCCTGAGCACTATAAATTTTAGCTACATCAGGAAAAAAGACACTATAGATATACAGAAATACTCCATATTCCCAGTGAGAAGCTTAAAACAAATTAACCAGCTTGAAAATATTTATTTTAGTGATGTAGATGAAATAGTTAAACATCTACTTATAGAGTGTATAATTTTAGTTAAATATACTTAAAATTATATCTTATTAAATAATATATTAACTTAGAAGTATGCTTTTTCCCTTTATTTCGTAAAACAATATTATTCAAATTTTTACATGCTTTTTAAATATTGCTTAGTCATTAGTTGATCATCTCCTTAAATTTCTACTGTCTACGTTGCTTCAGACATAGGTTTTAAACCGTATGAAGGTCTGTTCACTGGGATTTTATTTTCCTAAACCACAGCACTCATTCATGTATGATTATGAAAGATTATTTTTTCTTCCTATAGATGATTATTCAAGATTTTCACAGTGGAACCACTTAGTTTATTCCTTTTTAAAGTGTTGTTTATAGGGCTCATTTATTTGCACATTTTGCCATTGGAAGGCCATCCTCTCACTCCATTCTCATACCCCCTCACCCCCTCTATCCCCACTTTACTCCCATGAATGAGGCACAATTTGGAGGGGAAATACCTTACCTGGTATTTAGACAGACAGGACATTTTCTCATTCAGTCTTAACCACACCCTTTCAGTCAGCCTAGTTGTTTACATCATCATAACATTATGAAGTTCGGGTTGTGATCAACCCCAATGTAAGATCCAGGCCATGTAGCTTGTAGAAGCTTGAGGACAGCCACACCCATGTCTCCCAGGTCCCAAAGGACAATCCACTTACCATTTACCTCAACAAGTTTCATGAGTGGAGACCAACTGTGGAGGAAAGTAGAAAATGGAAGCAAAGAAGAAGTAACTTTCCCAATGACGCTTCTTCTCCCAAGCGCAATTTTCTTCCCAATCAATGTCTAAGGCACTTGCTCAAATGACTATATTTCTGATTTTATGCATTAGGCATTATTCATTTAATGATCCTTATATGTTAAG
This sequence comes from Myotis daubentonii, assembly GCF_963259705.1. Taxonomy (NCBI): domain Eukaryota; kingdom Metazoa; phylum Chordata; class Mammalia; order Chiroptera; family Vespertilionidae; genus Myotis; species Myotis daubentonii. Next base: position 70,972,722 of record NC_081850.1, on the reverse strand, counting down.
AAAGATTCATTAAAAAGGGTTAAATGCCATTTATGTACTGAATGCCATCAACTCCCAATGTCAACATTAGGCAAAAATATTTAAGGTGTTTTATTTTAAAACCAAGCAACACTAACTAGGATTTTAAAACAAATTTGAGACGAAAATATTACTTTCATCAAAAGCCTCTGAGTAATTTGCTTTTCCATTAATGAACCTATTTTGTACAGCCTCCTAAAAGTGGGATTTGAGTGTTAGGTTTCCACATCAATAAAATGCCTCAATCACAGTGCTGGTGTGAGGTTGGAGGAGATAAAATATTTGAAGCACAGAGAACTAGGTATGATTCACAGAGAACACTGAGTCAAAGTTAGTCCCTCTGCCTTTGTTCTATTCTCTTCTGCTCATGTCCACATTCAGACCAACAGTGGTACTTGGGGGAAAGTATCAGAAGATGTAACAGTTCCAGATGGAAAATAAGTTAACATGAATATGTTTGTGACCTGCACCATTTGCAGGAATGTTAGTTATCATTTAAAGATGATCTTAGAGGCTAATCCAAAAGCTACACTTTACAGGCTTAGTGATTGGAAGTAATTTTCTAAAGTCATTGGTTAAGTGATAAAACTAAGGAAAGCTTATTTTAAAGAGCTTAGAGGTGCTGTGACTTTTAAAAAAATATATTTTATTGATTTTTTACAGAGAGGAAGGGAGAGGGATAGAGAGTTAGAAACATCGATCAGCTACCTCCTGCACACTCCCCATTGGGGATGTGCCTGCAATCAAGGTACATGCCCTTGCCCGGAATTAAACCTGGGACCCTTGAGTCCTAAGGCTGATTGGTGCTCTATCCACTGAGCCAAACCGGTTAGGGGAAGGTGTTGTGACTTAAAAAAAAAAAACTATCAAAACATTCAAGGGCTAACGTGTCCAAAAACTTGATTACAATCTAGGATCTGGAATTCAATTATAGAACTCCCTTCAAAATTCCACTCCAGGCTGGTGTGGCTCAGTGGTTGAGCATCAACCTGTGAACCAGGAGGTCACAGTTTGATTCCTGGTCAGGGCATATGCCCAGGTTGTGGGCTTGATCCACAGTTTGGGGCATGCAGGAGGCAGCCAATCAGTGATTCTTTCTCATTGTTGATGTTTTTTATCTCTCTCTCCCTTTCCCTTCCTCTCTGAAACCAATAAAAATATTTTTAAAAAAACAACTCGACTCCGCCCGCTGGATTTGGGTTCTCAGTTCCATGCTGCCGAAGCCTGGACACAGTCAACCAGCAGAAGGCAACACAGCTTCCTTTCTAAGTCCTACTTCTGGTTGGCAAGAATGCTGAACTTTGATGAATTTCAGACCTGTTGGAGGCAGTAGTAATAAAAGACAAAACAAAACCATTGACTGCTAGCAAAATGTCCACAGAAGGATACATCAGTTCCTCAAATACAGTAAAATAAATGTTGCCACTGGTCCCCAGTAATGAAGAGAACCAAATGACCAGAGGAAGACTCAGAGATTACCTTTCCAACATGGTCAATGATGCAGGTGGAAGAACAGAGCTCCAGAAAAAGAGAAGCGACTTGCCCATGGTGCATAATGAATCATGACTGAGCCAGAATTATAGTTCCTATCCCGTGGGTTTCTGGTAAATGAACAGATACAAATGCATAGATACACACATGCAATCATCACCTCAGAAAGCATTCTCAGGACACTCTTCCTCTCCCTCTGACATTTCTGACCAAAGCCTGTTGTTGCGGTGTGACCTGGATAGGAATACAGTGACATCACTTCTAGGACATCTGCCCCTAGTAGGTAGCATCTAAGACCGTCGCCAAGGACATTTCTGGTCTCCTTGGACATGCTGTTTCAGCTACTTGCTTGGCTGACATCAGCCTGACTCACAGCTTCAGAAATGGCAAGATGTGCACAGTGAGGGATGAAACAAACTCATGCCCAAAGCTAGGTCAGGTTTGCTGAAATCATCCCCAAACCCCTGTAGCTACCTGGAAATGGCTGCAGAGGGCCTACCTCCATGCTGCAGCTGAGCAACAAAAGTGCCTCCACGGGAGACTTTACCCCCCAGAGATGGGCTGAGATAATATCTGGCAGTGTAGTACTCCCGAGTTATTTTTAGATCAATGGAAGGGAGCTCATTGGTTGACTGCTGGGTGCACACAAATCATTTGGAAGCTACAGCTCTGAAAAGATGTCTTCCAAAGAAGTGTTCTTTCATTCGTTTCTGTCTACACTAGAAAGAAAAGAAGTTGCTTATGAGGTCCAGGAAGCTCTGCTTTATCATTTTGTTTCTTGTGTAAACATGGATGTGTGTGAATAAATCTGTGTGCCTGCTTTTCTGTGTAGAGATAACATGTGTAGAATAGAAGTTATCCTTAAAAAGCACTTAGTACTGCTTACTTTTTCATTCCTACATCTATTCATATATTTAATAAATGACTATTGTGTGTATTTCACTAAATGACATTATCATGAACCGTCAGTCTAAATAAAACAAGCAATAGAATCATTTCAAAATTAATCAAGTATTTACGGAATGCCTTCTATATGGCAGACATTGTTCTGAATGCCCAAGACACTACGGTAGATAAAATAGAGTCCCAGTTACAAAAGAGGACAGAATCCAGGGAGTGAGGTAGCTGTGTACGGAGAAGAGCAGAATATGATACAGTAAGTGACAGAAAGAGGCTCATAATGTGCTCTGTGAGCAGAGACAAGTGAGCCATCTACTTGTCCCTGGGAAAGCCAAGAAGGCTTCGCGGAGCAGGTGACACCTGACCTGGGATTTCCCCCTTGTCAGGAAGAACAAAGGGATAGGAACAACTTCTCAGGCACAGGAAACAGACCTATCTTTCCTTTTTCACTCTGGAAGATGAAGCTTCCTGGGAAAAGAAAATCTGAGAAAGCCCCTGAAGATTCCCCCATATAACTGATGCAAAACCACTGTCTCTTCTCTCAAAAAGAGAACTTGTGTGTCTCCAGGACTCTCACATGGGGCATATTGCACCATTCCAAAACTTGCTGCTGCAGGGGAAAAACTGGAGGAACCCGTGTGGCTTTGGAAGGTGCTTTCCCTCTGAATCACTGCTCCACGACACCCACGCCGAACCCCAGTCAGGAGCAGAGTGGGTTTCCCTAGCCCAAGCCAACATAAAGCCATGTTCAAACCGGAGCTTCACAGCAGAAAAAAGAAGACTTTGTGTGTCTGCTGTTAGAATAATCAAACTCCCCCTTGTCAATTCAGCAGTGCTGTTAATATACAGACCCCCCCCCAAAGCACTTAGAAGTGAAACCAAGTTACATGATACCCAGGAGCAGGATTCCAAAACTAAGAAAGTTGTGAGTTGCACCCTGGACAGAGATTTTTGGAGGTTTTTGTTCAATTATCAGCTCTCCCACTAACTGTCAATTGGTAGGAAAATCACAGTCCTTTATCTAGGCTGAATTTTTCCCTATGAAGGATGGTGATTGGATTACACTGCCTTGTGTGATTCTTACATTTGATTCTGTTTAAACATGTTGGCAGCCTAATAGACCTCTATAGATTGGACCATTCCTTAGGAAACCCAGCCACTTTGGCCAGGCCATGATGGGTGGGACCTTCCTGTGCAGGAGACCTTAGAACCCACTGCTTCACAGATGTAGATGCCCCTCAGTGACCAAAGTTAGTTGTATTATTTGTCTCCAATTCTTCCTTACCTCCCTGCCTTTGCTATGCTTCACTGGCAGAATGTCCTTCCTGGTCCCAATACTTGGGCAACATTTTATGACTTACTCGGGACAATGAATGTGTGCAAACCCTGGCTTCATCCCGAGACTCTGAGGCATGGCAAATATATGCCAGTCTTTTGGAGCCTTTCCCCTTGGCCAGGAGAACAGCATGCCCCAGAGAGCCATTGCTTCTTTAGCCCAAACTCTGCAATGAAAATTTTGGAGTTGACCTAAGCCCATCCTTAATCCTAGAACCCAGTGTAGCCAAGTCAAGTCCAGTCAAGCTTAGCCATATGATAATATATGGATTAATGTATATACTGCCACCGAAGTCAGCAGCAACCTATCCATTCTCCCATGAGCCTGGGAGATCTCCTCATTGTTTTCGGCCACAGAGACTTGGGAGTTGTTGTCATGCAGCAGCATTATCTCAGCCAAAAGCTGACTGATGGATTGGGTTCCATAGATTACCCTGCAGAGTGTGAAATAGGTCTCTGTATTAGTTTCCCATTGCTGTTGTAACAAACTTAGTGGCCACAAAATTAGTGACTTAAACAACACACATTTATCATCCTACAGTTCTGAAGATCAGAAGTTTGAAGTGTATCTCATTGAGCTAAAATCGAGGCATTGGCAGGGCTGCATTCCTTCTGGAGGCTCTGAGGAAGAATCCATTTCCTTGTCTTTTCCAGCTTCGAAAGGCTGCCCACATCCCTTGGCTCATGACCCCCAGTCCTCCATCTTCACACACAGTAATGTTCTAAACACGCTGCCATCTGATTCTCTCTCTCTTTTTTTTTTCTTCTATCTTTTAGTTATAAGGATGCTTGGTGAGTGAAGCATCAATTATATATGCTTCACTCACCAATTATATATTGTCCACTTGGATAATTCAGGATAACTTTCTTATCTCAAGGCCAGCTGATTAGCAACCTTCATTTCATCTGCAGACAGCATTGGTTCCTCTTTACCATATAAGCAAACATACGCACAGTTTCCAGGGATTGGGAGGTTGGCATCTTTGGAATTGCCTGATTAACCAACCATGTCTCAAGTGTGAAAGAACCCTAAATAATACCTAGTCCAGCTCTTATGATTCGGGAAGGTCCTCTCGTCTACAATATCTCTTACTAGAGGTCGTCCAGTCTCTGATGATGCACTTCTAGGGATGGGAAAACCACTGTTTCTTCAGTCAAACCATCTACATGGAGGACAGTTTCTTGGAGAGATGTTCTCATTACATCTAGTTTAATCTTATTACTCTTTACATAATGTCACATAATCTTATTTTATAAAAATGCTCAGAGAGTTAGAGACAAAAAAACAATGCTAACTGAAACTTTCCTTCTTTATATTAAGCCTCAGGGTCTTCAAGCATACCACACAAACCCAAATGTCCTCACTACTGAAGAAACCTTCCTTGCCAATATACTGAAAAGCTCATAGCTAAGCTGAAGATAATGTTTCATGACCAAGCAAGGTAAATCGGCAGAAAAGAATGGGTTCGAAAATTGGCTATGTTACTTGTTAGCTCTGTGTGAGTGAGCAAGACAGCTTCACTCACCAAGCCTCAGTTTATTCATCTGTAAAATAGGCATAATGGTACTCCCCTCAAAGGGTTGTCATGAGGAGAAAATCTATTAAACAAATGAACTATCTGGAAAGGGCTCTGAAATATTGTTATTGTTCAAATTCATTTGTTCAATTTCAGTTCAACCTCTAACCAAGAAAAAGAACATCAACATAATGGACATGGAAATGGAGCCAGATTTATAATAAATTATGTCTTCACTTTGAAATGACTAAGATATTCTATTCTGAAATGACAAAGGTCATGGTGCATTATAATGCTTAATTTTCAATATACCTTTAAATTTTATTTGGTTACTGATAATATGAATCAATCATACTATACTAGAGGCCATGTTCACAAAATTTGTCCGGTGCGGGGGGGAGGGAGGAAGGTCCCTCAGCCTGGCCTGCACCCTCTTACAATCTGGGACCCCTCCGGGATGTCCAACTGCCGGATTAGGCCTAAACTGGCAGCCGGACATCCCTCTCGCAGTCTGGGACCATTGGCTCCTAACTGCTCACCTGCCTGCCTGATCACCCGTAACTGCTCACCTGGCTGCCTGATCACCTCTAACCACCTCTGCCTCGGGCTTCATCCGGAACATCATTTGGCTGTCCCATCTAATTAGCATATTATGCTTTTATTATTATAGATGGGACCAAATGTTGTTCCATGTTCTTACACTCTGTGGTCTACAAACCCTGGTCCTCTCCACCCTTGTCCATGTAGCACTTCCTTATACAATAATAATATAGCAAATTTTCTTCGAGGTCATCGTATAGAGGGGGGAATGGGGGCTTAGAGAGGGAAATGTACTAATTGATTTGCTGAACTGGTGGCAAAAAGCCAGTTGAAGATCTGAGGCAGAGCAGTATCAGCCAATGGTGCAGTAAATGCAAAGGCCCTGAGGCTAACCTGGCCTATTCAGAGTAGCACAATCACTGGTGTGTCTGTATGGTGGTAATAGATGAGGTCACAGAGGTAAGCTGGGGTCAGATTAAATGGTGCATTTAGGATATGGGGAAAAGTTCATAGTTTATTTTTAGTAAGGTGAGTAGAGGTTCTTGAAGACTGGAGTAACATCTGATTTCTATTTTTTTAAATCATGCAGTGCTAATATCTGACTGTGGAGAGTGAATGTATCCCAGAGAGACTGGTGAGCAGGCAATCACAGTAATCTATGTGAAAGCTGCATTACATATGTTGATGGTAATGCAGTTCAGAGGTAGGGTTGAATTAGATGTAGATTGTTAGGGAATGAGAGGAATCAAGAATGACTCACATACATTGACCTGAGCAACTAGGAAAATGGTGGTGCTGTTCGTTGAAATTGGAAAACTATATAGAAACCATGGGAGGGGGTATGGATGGAGGCAGTAGAAATCAGAAGTTCAGTTTTAGACATATTGCATGAAAAAGATCAATTAGATAGTAAAGGGTAGGTGTCAGTTTTTTAAAAAAGGTATGAACTGCAGATAAGTGGTGAGGTCACAGTAGGAGAAAAGAAAATGTAAGTGCCATCAGCATATGCAGAGTATTGAAGGCCCATAAAGTTCATGCAACCATCTAGTGAGAGGAAGCAGAACAGGAAGCAGCCTGTAAAGAAGGCTGAGAAAGACAGGCCAGTGAAATAGGGGGAAGCAGAGAGAGGGTGGCTGCCGGGAGCCGGTCCATCCTTGCTGTTTCAAGGGACCTGGCATATATGGCATACGGTTCTTGATATGTTTGCTCACCTTCTTGGCACTATGTGTTTTAACCAAGGTCTCTGAGAAAGGTTGTTTTCCCCAGGTGGGGATTTTCCCCTGAAGTTAGGGAGGGAATAAAACCCCTCAACTAAGTGCCAGGCGGGTAATTAATCCCTTTAACTACGAACAATCATGCTTAAACTACATAATCTTTTCTCCCTGGAATGGAGATAAGAAACGCCCTAACCTTTGTAATAGAGATTGATAGGATTGAATCAACTGGTATAAATACAGTTGTAACAAGACAGAAACACTCAGAACTCAGGAGACAGAATTCAGAAGACAGAACCTACACGGAGCCTAGAGACAGAAGAACTTCGCTGGCGAGAGCATGCCAGAGGATCCTGGACCGGGACTGGCCTCGGAGCCTAGAGACAGAGCCTAGCGGGAGAACATGGCAAGGGATCCTGGACTGAACTTGACTACAGAGATTGGCAGGAGAACCTGACTGGAACCTGGACACTGAACCTGACTGGAGAGCCTGGACAGAACCTGGCTGGAGAACCTAGCGAGGGAACATGGCTACAGAACCTCGCTGGAGATCCGAAGCAGAACCTCTCTGGAGATCCAGACCAGAACTTGGCTGGAGATCCGGGCTAGGCTGCTGATCAACTGAACGCTGATCTCTGTGTCATTCCTTCGCCGACTCCGTCCACACCTTTGAGGACCCCTGGACCCGCTGGGGTTGGACCCCGGCAGGTGGCACTCTGGGTGCTCACTGGAGAAAGTACATCAAAGAGAGAGTGGGTGATTATGTCAAATGAAGCTAATGGAACAACACAATGACTGAGAGGCTATCTATGCTAATAAAAGGGTAATATGCAAATTGGTCACGATGCCCTCACAGTCACAACCAGATATACTAATTAGTCATGACCAGTATGCAAATTGACCATCACTCCAACACAAATAATAAGAGAGGGATATGCTAATTAGCCCCGATATGCTAATTAGTCATGACCAGTATGCAAATTGACCATCACTCCAAACACACAAGATGGCCACCCTCATGTGGTCAAAGATGGCCGCCCCCATGTGGCCTCAAGATGGCCTGCAGAGGAGGGCAGTTAGGGGTGACCAGGCCTGCAGGGGAGGGCAGGTGGGGGCGACTGGGCCAGCAGGGGAGCAATGCTGAGGGTGACTGGGCCGGCAGGGGAGGGCAGTTGGTGGTAACTGGGCCGGCAGGGGTGGGTAGTTGGGGGCAACCGGGCCAGCAGGGGAGCGATGCTGAGGGTTACCGGGCCAGCAGTGGAGGGCAGTTGGTGGTAACTGGGCCAGCAGGGGTGGGCAGTTGGGGGCGATCAGGCCTGCAGGGAAATACTTAGGCGTCAATCAGGCTAGCAGGGGAGTGGTTAGGGGGTGATCAGGCTGGCAGCCAGAAGTGGTTAGGGGCAATCAGACAGGCAGGCAGGTGAGCGTTTTGGAGCCAGCAGTCCTGGATTGTGAGAGATTGTTTTAACGGGCAGTCAGACATCCCTCAAGGGGTCCCAGATTGAAGAGGGTGCAGGCTGGGTTGAGGGACACCCCCTCCCCAGTGCACGAATTTCATGCACCGGGCCTCTAGTCTATATAATAAAACCCCAAGCGACCATTAGGGCGGAACGGCCAGAACAGCTGGTCACTATGATGCACATTGACCACCAGGGGGCAGATGCTCATGCAGCAACTGCCCCCTGGTGGTTTGTGTGCTCCCACAGGGGGAGTGCCACTCAGCCAGAAGCTGGGCTCACAGCTGGCAAGCGCAGTGGTGGTGGCAGGAGCTTCTTCCACCTCCACAGCAGCACTAAGGAGCCACTAGCTGAGTGTTAAGGAGCAGCAAGTAGGCGGGTGGTAAGGAGCGAGGGGTCCCTGACTATGAAAGGAGTGTCTGACAGCCAGCAGGTGAACATCCTCCAAGGGCTCCTGGACTGCAAGAGGATGCAGGCCGGGCCGAGGGACCTCCCCACCCCTGGTGCACGAATTTGGTGTACCAGGCCTCTAGTACATTTAATATGTTGATGAAACTCGCAGGAAAAATGACCTCTTTAACTTTATTGAACCTACTTCCCAAATTCATTTGTCTAAAACAACATTTTTCTTGTTCATATCCATTTCCATGCCCAGAGTACTCAGATATAAGTAAAGAAGAAAGAGTGAGCACCTCAAACTCCCATTCCCACCTCACCCTTTTTTTCCTCCCAAGAGAGTTCCAGGAGAAGAATAAAGAAGGGGAAGATGGCATGCGTCCTTGCAAATGTGTGTGGCCTTTCTGTCTGATTTCGATTAGGCAACGCCTGGTTTCTTAGGTATGAGAAGACCTCACATATGGACATTAAGCCACAAGCAAAATCCAAACCACAGCATTCAGAGGCTTGCTTGTCACCAGCCAGGTCTGCCCTTTGGCAGTGGTCCCTGGAGAACCCTCTGCAGTGTGGGCAGGACCTTGCCTGGCCCCATCCTGCTGCTTTTCCGGGAGGCCTGAGTTCCACTGTTGCTTAAGGAGAAGTGTCAGGAAAGATTTTCTTTTCTTTTCCAGATCCTTGGCAATGTCTGTGCAGATCTATTTTGGTGTCATTAGCTCAACATTGCTGTGTTTTCCTTCCCAAAGATTTAGAAGGGTATTTCAAAAACACATTCATGTTCCCTCTCTGTTTTTACCCCTGCATCCCCCTATTTTCTCTTTTTCTGTCTCTTTCTATCCTTCTTTCTTTTTTGACCTACTTGGATTCAGCATGGACTTTTCCCTGTCATGGCATAGGAAGGGCCTGTGTGGCCAAGGCAGGCTGGACCTGCTCTGCTGCCACACTGACTCTGGGCTTCTGCAGCATCCACTTAGGTTGCAAACCAGAGCAGCTGCAACAGATGTAGAGACACCTGTCAACCAAGTCAGTGTCAGGGACCTTTGCTCAATGCACAGCTCACGCTTGCTGCTCTTATACTATATGTGAGACAGAATCTCTGTTGAAAAGCAAAGGGGAAGGGATGGACAATCATTGAAACTGTTAGATGCCCATTTCCAGGCTGATTGCTGTCAAAACATTCTCACTGAATCCTTTACAAGCACGTTGTAAGGTAAGCTTTATCTTGCAGTTCAGGAACACTGAGGCATATTGAGACAAAGGGACTTGCCTGAGATCAATCAGAACTGGTTTATCTGCTCAGGGTTTTCCATGAGGAGTAAGAGAGAGAAACAGGAAAACAGTGGCTGTCTTCCAAGAGGAGGGGAAATTTATTTAAGGAAGGTAATGTAATTAAGAACTTGAATTAATATAAGATGCAATCTCTACACCAAAATAGACTTCAAGCGTGTTCCCTTGTGTTTTGTTTTATGTGGTTCCTCTCTACCAGGTAGACCGCACACTTGGCATACTTTCTTCTTTACTTACTTCCTTTTGTAAAAAATAAAATAAAATAAAAAAATCCCCTCCAATGTCTTTCTCAGTGACATAGAGATTATTTTAATGCTGGCCACAAACATGCATACCCTAAAAGAGTAATGAGCATTTTATTCCCAGCTCTTTTTCTTGTATTGGAAATACTTACCATCGTTCCAGTTTGATGCCTTAAAAAATCCTATGTACCGAGAGTGGCATAACGAAGAACCTCTCTCGTCATCTTAAAGCATCTCCACAATTTTTTCCCCCAATGCTGGGCTAGGAGTTCTCCCAAATTTGGCATCACAAAATGAACAGGAATGTAGGAGGAAACTTTTATTTCTCCTAGAAAAATATGATCTACTCCTGTTTTGAATCACCTTCAAAAACCTAGACATTTGGTCCTATGAAGTCGTGTTTCAACTATAAAATATGGGAATGTTGACGTCTTGGTGAACTGCAGTAAATATTAGATTCTTTCAGCTGGCTCACTTCTTAACTCCCACCAGCAGCCTCGGTACCGGGCCAGCCCATATTTTAATCCCAGTCAGCTAGCCACTGTTCCCTCCAGGGTCCCACTCAGCCCATCCAGGGAAAGATGGAGATAGTCTCCTTCTCCCCACTCGTCTCACACCGGATAATGCCCCTGGTGAGTATATGGCACCCCAGTTTTCCATGTATTCCCCCCTGGCTTTAGAAAGGAGACAAAGGGATCAGATATGACTGTGGAATAAACCTGGAATGGCCAAAAAAGAAAATCAACAGTCCAAGCTTCTCTTTAGTTGTTTATAGGGTAGCCATTTATCAAGACATCCATTTTTCATACAGCTAGAGAAGAATTAAAGTCGTGGGCTTACTCCTTCTGGAGTCCAACTAATCCTTCTTTAATAGCTGGCACAAGAATTTGTTTCTCTCCCAACAGTTTTGGGCTCTGAAAGGCACTCACATGTTCCACTGAATTATACCGGATATATCAAATTAATTCTATTAACCAGCTTAGCCTCTGAATCTTTAACCAGGCCCTGATGCACATGCACTCACTGGTGTGAATGACTTCCAGCAATCTCGGAGATTGCTCCTTGGAGCTGTAGCCACACTGAAAGGTGAGCCTGTCTCTGACCTTACTGCATTCCACAATGTTAAATAATCGGCTAAATGGTTACAGCCTTTTTTCAAAAGGGGGGGTACTTGCATTCTCCTCTTACCTACTCCCACTCCCATGCTAACTAGGAATTTGCCTTCAAACCAGTTCGACCCATGAACTGTAATGGGCAAAAGCAGGCAATGTGAGAAATATGGTCTCCACTGAAACTGAAAGTATAGGAAATCCAGAAAAGCTGTTGCTAAATCCTGCCCTTGTCCTTACGTCCTCCCTCCCCCACCTACCGCTTATTGGAATATGCACCCTTGCTGTCTGTGTTCTAGACTGTTTTCCTGCCCACCCACTACAGCTCCAGTTAAGCGCCTGTTTGGGGTGGTGGTGATGGTTTTTTCTTTTTAGAACATCCTGTGCTTACCTCTATCAAATATAATCACAATAATAATAGTAGTAGCTAGCATTGAATCTTTCCTATGTGCCAATTTTCTAAGAGCTTTATAAATATTAACTCACTTCATCTTTGTTACCATCCTATGAGGCAGGTACTATTATGATCACAATTTACATAATGGTACTACTGAGGCACAGGGCGGTTCAGTACTGGGCTCGGGGACACAAAGCCAGTAGGTGGTAGAACTAGGACTAGACCCAGGCAGGTCCAGGCAGGTGGTCTAATTCCATCATAACAACTCATGCCATTGCATTATATGTGCCCATGCACAGTTGTTTATGTGCTTTATTCCATTCCGTTCTCCTGGTGGTCCTGGGGAGTCAGGGTCACATAGTAGCCCCATTTTACAGATGCAAAAGTAAAGTGATGTGTCTGAGTCCATATACTGAATACACTTAGCATCAGGATTCAAATTCAGGTCTTTCTGTTTCCAAAGCCCAGGTTTTCCATCAGTAGGCCTTAGGAGACAGTTTTATAATTGCTTATTTATTTTTCCATGCGTTTTCTTTGTGTGTGATCTCAATATGATTCATTTTTCTGTGCTGATCCCCTCTGGACAATAGCTACGATGTGCCACCTTTTATAGATGCTTGCTGTGCTCACTTGCACTGAATATATTTTGAGCCTTAGCGCTGTCAGTTGGTCTCATGAGGGTGAAGAGAACCTCCAGGGACAGGGGACCATCTGTCTTAGCTTTGTGCATGTGTTTGCTCTGTTCTACTTTTCTGAGTGAATGGACATGTAGAAACCTCCATCCCTTCCATTCCTATGATAGCACACGATGTGTTGTAGCGGAGCCCCAACCCACAATACAGGACTGTGCTGGTGTGGTGTGACAGACATCTCCTACCACCTGCGGTGGTTCATTGTCTGCCCTGCCAATGCTGGGGACTTGCAGATTATCACAGTAGACTTCAGAGGAGCAAAAGCTGTAGAATCAGAAGGTCCCAAAGTTGAGACTATTTTTTTGGATGTCTCACTCTGGGAAAATTCCTAAACTTTTCTGTGCTTTGATAGCTTGCATGAAAAATGGGGAGTAGTACTTACCTTATAATATTTCATGGTAATTAAATGAGAAATATTCAAGAAATGTTTGATACAATGCCAGGCAGTTAATAAGCTCTCGGTAAGAGGTAACAATTTTAATGACTGTGCTAAGCAGTCTTTGCTTTTCTCCTTCTTATCTCCTGGACACTGTCTTCCCTGCTCTAAGCCCAGTGATAGCCAATGTTTTGTTGTATTTTCAGAACATTTCATTAGCAAGATGCAAGAAACTATTTCAATAATAACCTTATATGTATTAAGTCCTTGCTGTGTGTGCCAGGTACTGTGCTGAGTACTTTAGCTGCTAGATTAACACATTTTATTCTCACCACACCCTATGTAGGCACTGTTATTTCCCCCATTTTACAGATGAGGAAGCAGAGGCTTAGAGAAGGTAATCAGCTTGCCCAAGGTCATGCATTTAGTCAGTAGCAGGGATGGGATTCCAACTGAGGCTAACTCCACAGTCTGATTCCTTAACCAAACCTGGCATGCTAAAATGCTCTCCCTGTAAGCTGGGGTTGAATCTCTTATTTTTAAAATGGGTGACAAAGAAGAGCAAACACTTGGAAGGTCAAGTTTACCCAGCTGTAAGGAACATTTGGGACTTGGCTTGCCAACATGGGAATCTGTTTTGTTTGCAAGCTTTTATGAGTAGCATTGTTGAGTCCCTTCACAGGCTGTCTTCTATGTATTCTTTACAAATGATCTTCAGTGAACTTTGGGGTTCCGGGAAGCAGCTGGAAGGTTTGCGTAACTGCCTGTGCACTTTTCTGGCACAGATGTCAAATGTCCTTAAATTTAACACAGATAGAACTTAGTGGCTATTGCTCAGACTCTTGACACAGAGCTCTCAGGTTTTCCTTCTGTCATATTTTACTACAACCCACGGTGATGTTGGTGACCTCCTAAGCTTTCTTTGAAATTGTCGTGCAATTAAATGGTCTCTCCATGTGTGTCAGAAGGCCAATTTGGATTAAGCTCCTGCTGCCTAGTTCTCACAGCTTCAGTCCACAATTCCAGATTATCAGTCATCATATAGAACATGGGTGCCAGGTTTGAAAGGCTGACTCCAAGATGGGTCAGAGCCTGCATTACAGAAAACACTGCCAGCATGCTTCTTCTCATTCGTTCTTCCCACTTCCAGGAAAGGAGTGTCCTGATATTTAATAGGTCCCCGTTCAGAAGGCAGTTCCCCTGGAACAAGGGACACACATTCCAAAGCAGACTTGCAATGTCTAAAGGCTTATGTATTTTCTCTACATGGCAAAACAGCTCAGGGGAGGCTCCAGAGAGTTCAGGAGGAAGCCACCATTGGAAAAGTGGTGAATGTGCCTGTTCTCCAATTGATCAGTTGCATGGGTTATATGCTTGCTGAGATCTGGGCCACATTTGGGAGATGGCATGGTTCATCCATCCATCCATGACCCACCATGTAGAATAATATAAAAGACTTTTATAAATGAGATATGGCAAAGCAAGGGGGAGGGGAATCAACTGTAACCTATGATTCAGGAGACAGGAATTGTGTTGTTCCTTAGCTCCTGATGTAACCGCAGCAAGCCCTGCCTCCTCAGCAGGGCTCAACTCTACCATCTGTAGATTGAGAATGTGGGTCTCAACATCCCCTTCTCTATGAACAAGTTTATTATTCTGTGTAGCCTGCATGAGACATCCTCCCCCTCTCAGAGTAGCTCTCAGGATGCAAAGTCTGTAATAAGTAGGAGTGAGAAAGCAAGGAATGACTTTCCACTCTGTTTTCAAGGAGAAAAACCTCACCACTCATTGGTCCACGGGAGCAGCCAATGTTTCCAGAAGTCTGGTGTTAACTGATCTCAAACCTAAACCCTGGTGAATTATAAGGCCAATTTTCCAATCAATTCCAGCTGAAATTCAAAATGCTTGTGGAGATTTAGGGACTGGTGAACTGCAGAATTGCCAGAGATAATTTCTATTGCTCTGGACTCAGAGCAAGTCCTAGGAATAATAATAATAATGATAATAAAAAGACTGGCAATATTGCAGAGAATTCAATCTGGATGTCAGCAATGCATTCAAGCCTGTCTCCAATTCAGCAACAGGCAGGCAGGATTTCATCCTCGATGTATTTTTAACACCTTATAAAAAGCTGTTGCATTGGTTGTTTTATTTGTTCCTTAACAGGAGGGTACACACTCAACAACAATGGCACCATTTCCTCCAACCAGGAAATAGGTTACAGGGAGTTTTCTGACATTACTGGTAGTCACCCAACTAGAAGTTGATGGCTTTGCATTTATTGCCACTAAGGTTAGTGTTTAGAAATTAGGACACACTCATGTCAGTGTAGGCTATTCAGGAGCTCCAAGAGACAGTTGAAAATTCAGTAGTCTGTGACTACCAATAGTTAGGCACTTCCTGTGTACCTGGAACAGTGGTGACCTCTTCACATAGAGCTCTAAACCTGGGACACCATGAGGGTCTCTCATTATACTGTCCATAGCGAGGAACCTGAACTCTGAGCAGTTAAGAAATTTATCCTAGGCCCTATAGCTGATAGCTTTGAGATTTGAACTGCATTCTCTCTGGTTCTGGGACCCATGCTGATTCTGGAAGGCTTTAGGGTGCCTGTGATCAGTCTTCTGTGACAGCCTATGCTATTTGAAGCATCTCCCATGAAACTCATGCTGGTGTAGTCATTGCGCAGAGGGAAAGTTATTGGCTGATAGGCTGTTATAAACAGCCATCAAACATAAGAAGTTTTGCTTCATTTTAAGTAACAGAATAAGTAATATTTTCTAGTTATGAAAGTAACATGAATTCATTGTTAAAGTTTTGGAAAATTCAAGAAGTCACTTAGAAGAAAGTAAAAGCTATCTATTATCCTGCAAATATGAGACTACTATCCATGGCTAACATTTCTTTTCCTGAATTACATCATGGTTAGGTGCTCAAATTCTGGAGCCAGACAGACTTAAATTCAAATCCCAGTTCAAGCAATTATTTTTGCATTGATGTGAGTCATCATGTTGTTTGTTTATTTGAACTTTGAAAAAAATAATTTACGGATGGCATCACCTAAAAAAAATAAAACAAATAGCCAACACTTCTATAACATTTACTCTGTGTCAAGTACTGTTCTAAAGCTTCATCTATAAACTCATTTAATATTCACAAAAACCCTATAAGTACGGATGTTGTCCCCAATTTACCCATGAGGACACTGAGGCAGAGAAGTAATTTCCAAAAGCAACAAAGTGTTAGGACTGGGGTTTGAACCCAGGAGTTTTGATTCCACAGCTAATGTTCTCAACCATTAATGATACTACTTCTGGTATTATTATTATTATTGTTTTCTTTATAATTTTTATTTTACAAAGTTGGAAACATGCAAAACATATTGTTTTGTTATCTGCTTTCTTCATTTAACAATATGCCTTGAACATGTTTCCAAGTCATTAAATACTTTGAGGGAACAAGCTTTTTTTTGGATGTCTGCATGGTATTCAATTGAATGTCTGAAATGTAATTAGCTTAGCCAAATCTCTATTGTTATGCATTTCAGATGTTTCTAATTTTTATCACTGTAATAAACAATGCTGAGATGAACATCATTGTACGTGCATTCTCTGGTTATTTCCCTTGGAAATTTTTCTAGAAGAAGAATTGCACAGTCAAAAGGATAGAACATGTTTTATGTGGAAATTGGTGGGGGATATTTGTGTTTGATTTTTGAGAAATGGGGGCTCTCTTTGTAACCTCACCACATCAGACACACACTGCTGTGACAAGGGAGCTATTAAAAGTCACAAAACTAGAGTTAGGACACACACATTACATATAAATATTTATTAAATATAAAATTAGTGGTTCATCAGACCAGAAGCCTTGCTAATTCATGGTTGGAAAAAATGTAATAGCTACTTACCCCTACATGTTGGGACAGCCCCACTCCAGAGTCTGGAGATGTTCTGGTTCATGGCCTGGCGAAGAGAATAGTGCTTTATTGAGCAATTACCATGTATCAGCGCAGAACCAGGTCATGTAATGACCCTGCATTGGTCAAAGGAAAGTACTTCACAGATAAGAAGATGAAAGGTTGTGTGTCATGCCCAATGTCAGAAAGATGAAGAGAGGCAGTCAGAAGGAGACCCAGGTGTTCCTGTCTTCACTTTGCTCTTCTGTATTTCAGCACATCACCCCAAAAGTTCAACAATTCTATATCAGAAGTCATGGGAGGAAATGTCACTGTGACCTTGGGTATCAATTCCTACATCTAGACTTCATTTTGGTCCTGTGTGTATTATGCACTTCTGTGCTCCTGCCTGTTAGCCTTTACCTGAGACCTGACTCAACCTAAAAAGCTCACTGCATAGATGCCTCCATATTGCCACTGTCAGTCTCAAAAACTTGGGTTTGTATAGGGGACCAACTCCTTACTGTTTGCATGATGCATTTCCAGGAAGCACTAAAGGTCCCTCATTCCAGAAGCCCCATCTCAGGCAAACCAGGACAGTTGGCCATTCTAAGTATGTAACTATACAATGTATCCTGGGTCATACATTCACCAATGTGTCTCCTTGAGAATAAATTCATTCTTTTATAGTCATGCACCCACTCCTTCATTCATAACTGGCCAATAAGCAGCCATCTGATACTAACTTCCATACTCCAGGTGAGATTCAGATAGAGGTAACATCTACATTTGTTCTACTCTTGGTTAACAGCTTCCAACGGGAACATGACAGGAAGGCATGGTTCCATTGTGGTATAATAGAACCACATTATACCACATATAATGTCCCAGAAATTGATGGTGCATTTGAGAAACTATAAGAAGTTAAGCATTGCTCAGGCATGGGATAAGGGAATCATGGTAATTCCAGTACCCTAGTCAGAGATAAAAGGGAAGTAGAAGGGAGATGTTTACTGAGAAAGTTGCTGCCCATTACAGAAAAGGCTGAGATTGAGAGGAGGAGCACATAGATGACCATGGTAGGACCTAATGCAGAAAGTTGTAAAAAGTTGGAGCCTCATGTCTTAGGACCTTATTTATTGAACATCTGTATGCCTGTAAGTGTTGTAGGTGCTATAACTATAACAGTGAATGAAAAAGAGGCAACTTGCCCAGCTGGGCGTGGCTCAGTGGTTGAGCATGGACCTATGAATCAGGAGGTCATGGTTTGATTCCCAGTATGGGCACATGCCTGGGTTGCAGGCTCAAACCCCAGTAGGGGGGATGCAAAAGGCAGCCGATCAATGATATTTCTATCTCTCTCTCCCTCTCCCTTTCTCTATGAAATTATTTACATATATATATATATATATATATATATATATATATATATATATATATATAAAATCCTATATGATAAAAGGCTAATATGCAAGTCAACTGAATGGCAGAGTGACTGGTCGCTATGATGCGCACTGACCATCAGGGGGAAGACGCTCAATGCAGGAGCTGCACCCTGGTGGTCAGTGCACTCCCATAGGGGGAGTACCATTCAGCCAGAAGCTGGGTTCATGGCTGGCGAGTGCAGCAGTGGTGGTGGGAGCCTCTTCCTCCTCCACAGCAGCGCTAAGGATGTCTGACTGCCGGCTAAGACCTGGTCCCCATGGGGAGGGCTCCTGGACTGCGAGAGGGTGCAGGCTGGGCTGAGGGACCCTCCCCTCCCGCACTGAATGCATGAATTTCATGCACTGGCCTCTAGTCCTCTATAATAAAAGGGTAATATGCAAATTGACCCTAACAGCACAACGACCAGAACGACCGCTGGATCAGTCACTATGAGGCGCACTGACCACCTCTTGGTCCCTTTCCCTGGATGGCAGGCTTCAATTGCCTGATGGCCACCCGCAGTGGGGGTGGGTCCAGCAAGAGGGTGGGAACAGCCAACCTCTCGGTCCCTTCCCCTGGCTGTCAGGCACTGATCACCCGATGGCAAATGGGGAACTGGGGATGGGTGGTGGCGGGGTTGGGGGGGCAGCTGTGGGCAGCTGGAGAAGATGGCCCTGATCACAGGCCTAGCCTAGGGACCATACCAGTGCACAAATTTTGTTCGCTGGGCCTCTAGTATATATATATATAAAAGAGGCAACTTGTCTGTTCTCATAGAACTAGCATTCTAAAAGGACCTGGCAAACAGTAAATAGATATATAAGTAATAGAGCTCCTTTCATATGGGAACAAATACAGTGCAAAATTAAAAGAGTGATGTCACAGCCAGGGCAGCCAGGGTCTGGGCAGGAAATACAAACTGGGTTGTCAGAGTAGGCCTCTTTGAAGAAATGTCATTTGAGCAGGAACCACAAAAATGAGAAAAGCCAGCTGCGCTAGGATAGTCGAAGATTGTTTTGGGCATGGGGACAACAGCAAAACGAGAGTGAACTCAGCAAGTTGGAGGGACAGAAATATAACCAATGAAGCTGGAAACTGGGAATGAGGAGAGGGGACAGGGATGAAGATGAAGACATCCATCAACAAGGGCCAGACAGAATCAGGCTTGTAGAATGGAAAGTTACTGAAAGTTCACTAATGAGAGAATGATGTCATTGAAGCTAGGCCTTTCTACAGTATCACATACACCCCCATAGACGACCATTCAATTTCTGATATTATAACTTTACAATTTTATGAACATAGGAAAGACATTTAACTCGCGTCCAAGTGCCAGGCATATAGTGGTGAGGAAAATAGACATAGTTTTTGTTTCCATGAAACCTTGTCTCTGTGAAGCTTAAGTTCCTGGACCAACATTACGGTGATAATAAACCTCATTCTTTCTAATGTTATGATGACCAAATAGGATTGCAAGAGATAACACCTAGCTTAGTTCTAGGTACATGGAACTAGCTGACGAATGTTGAGCACAACCCCCTTTCGTTAATGAAACCATCATTCATGGGAGCAGCTCAGGGTCTTTTCCTACTTCTTGCTAGGGCTGTTTTAGTTCAACTCAGTTAAGGTTTTCAATAACAGATTCTCCATTTGGAGAAATGACCTATCTACTTTTTGGTATTCCCATTATAGTCTCAAACTTCCATGGGCTGCTAATTTATTTCAAATCCTACTCTTTGTAAACCTAATTCTCTTTTTTTCAAAGGATCCATTTATAAAGTTAGAAAGTCTGTGAGGATGACCATATGTCACAGATATTCTTGAATCAATGGACAAAAGCAGTGGAACACAGGTATATTCAGAGTAGAAGTTGAGGCTGCAGCAGAGCCAGATGGAGAACCTCTGTGGCAATTAATTTTTGTTTATGTAGCATCTACTGACTTCACTCACTGGAACCAGCATTATGCAGGGTCATGCCCTACACACTGGCTTTCCGGAAAGGTTACTCATTACCTGCTCCGTGTGTGAACAGGGGCAAGCCATTTCCGAAGAAAGCCATCTGAAGGATTGTTCTGCATTTTCTTTCCCATGTTCAAGAATTCTTAGAAAAGTGAATGATTACCGATAGGTTTTAAGATCTTTTCTACTTAAGAAAACTCCACAGGCATTAGGAAGTTTCTCTAGCAAGGCTGGCTCCCAGATTTGGAAATCTAGGATCATCAAGCAACCACTTCTCAAGCTATACTATGTGCCAGATATTACATGCCAGGAAGGGTTCACAAAATTGATATGACCTAGAAGTCTGCCTTCTCAAGTCATTTCTATTCCAGTAAGAATGGCTTCCCATTGCCTTCAGGCAAAATCTCAAAACCCTAAGTGAGGTCCAAGAGGCCCTTGGCTGGCTGCCTCTGCTCTACCGTCAGATGTCCTCTGGCCAAATAAAGAAGTCCTTCTTTTCCAGACACTTCTTGTCCTTAACAGCCACTGCAACCATGCATTTGTCCCGGATGATTTCCCAGAAACAATTTGATGGAGTAAATACACAAATCCCAAGTCCAAGTTCTGCAAGTCACTTTCTGTGTGTCCTTCAGCAGGTCACGTTTCCTCTCTGAGCCTCTGTCTCTCTAGCTGTTAGAATGGGTGGGTAGTGCTAAGTCATCTCTATTCTTCCTTTCATCTCTGATAGTCCAGGACTCTAGAGCTAAATGTAGAGGAAATAGGACATCTCCAGAATATTATGGATGTCTTCCCACACCAAGAAAGAAGAAATAGCTTTCTTCTGCTCAATCAGTTCTTTTTTGCCCAGAGTAGTAAAGCTGAGGTCAGCAGAGCTGGCCATGCTATTTATCTGCTTCTGTGTCTTGTGAACCTCTAATAATACCAATCAAGCACTCATTCAGTGCCATTCCTCAGCTCTCACATCAATCCTGAGAAGTGTGAATTGTTACTTCCATGTTATATGTGGATAAATGGAGGCTTAGGCAGGGGACTTGCCTGAGGTTGTATAGAGTCGAACCATGGTGTCAGGATGTAAACCAATGTGTGGGATCCTCCTGTAACCACAGAAAGCCTCCCCTATTCAGCCATGTCTTGCCTCTGGTCCTCATGTCTGGGTCCCCATGCAGAAATGGCAGCAGTGGGAGAATCTGAGACAGAATGCTGTACAGGCCTATTTACAGTGACTGGCGTCCCCCTCCACAGCGGGGAGATGCCAGCTCTGTATGTGATATAGGGAAACCACAACAAGGCAATCCCTGAAACTATAAAAGCAAATTAAATCAGGGGTTCTGGCTGGGGATTTAAACATCTTAGCCGCTTTAATTTCTCTAGAGAAGCTGGGAGATCCAGCCAACTCCCGTCATGCACTCCCTGCGCACTCAACACATATTTTTGCCCCAGGTTTTCAATCTGGTTTAAGTTGGCCATTTAGAGAGAAGCGAACTTTCTGGGCTTGAAGAAAAGAGGGCTTTCTGGGCTTGGGGAGGACTGTTGTTTGCCAGTCTGCTCCGCTAACAGCCTTGGGGGACCTGGGATGCTGGTGGGGGCAAGCGTGAATAAGGGTAATGGCAGGGCCCTAAGCACTTTTCACCTATTAATTTCCACAGCAATGCCATCACAGAAATGCCAGTAGGTATTGTCTTCATCTCCATTTTAAATATGAGGGAACTAAGGCTCAGGGAGATGAAGTAACTCCCTGAGCCTTAGGGAGTTGGGGGTCATGCAACCAGCAAGATGAAGCCATGTTTCAAATTCTGGGTCATATGACATGAACACATTTCCTGTTAGACCACATAACCATATTACCTCCCACTGTCCTACAATGTTGTCTGGATCCCTGGAGAGACATTTTATTTGTTTCAAGCATGTTTTTATTGATTTCAGAGGGGAAGGGAGAGGGAGAGAGAGAAATATCAGTGGTGAGAGAAAATCATTGGCTGCCTCCTGCACACCCCCTACTGGGGATCGAGCCTGCAACTCAGGCATGTGCCCTTGACTGGAATCAAACCCAGGACCCTTCAGTCCACAGTCAACATTCTATCCACCTAGCCAAACCTGTTAGGGCCCTGGAGAGACATTCTAAAAGAATAGTCCATACTGCCCCAAAGGAAACATTCATTTTCAGCTACTCAGACTTTTCTTCCTAGGAGAGGGGCAACACACATAGGTTTTTATGACACATTTTTAGAAGGACTTTGACACTCAAATAAATGAAGATTCCCAGCACAAACCATTTGGCAGGAGGAAGCATACAAGAAAAGCAGAATTGAAGAAGGGAAAAAACAGAGGCATTACATGTATTTTATAATTGACTAGAGGCCCGGTGCACGAATTCATGCATGGGTGGGGTTCCTCGGCCTGGCCATCAATTGGGCCAATCTGGGCCACGGGACATTGGCCAGTGGGAGGGGCCATGGGAGGTTGGCCGACTGGCCCCAATCAGGGCCTATCAGAGCCAGCCAGCTGGGGGGAGAGGCCACAGGAGGTTGGCTGTGGGAGCACGCTGACCCCCAGGGGGCAGCTCCTGCATTGAGCGTCTGCCCCCTGGTGGTCAGTGCGCATCATAGCTACCAGTCATTTGGTCACTTAGGCTTTTATATATGTAGATAAGAAGTCATATAGCATAGTAATTAAGCTTGGACATTCTATAGCAGCCTACCAATACAGGAATCTCAGCCCAAATCTTCCTGTTGGGCACCCTTTATCTTTAAAGAGAAAGTAATAATATTGCTACCTAACAAGGTTGTAGTGCAGATAAAGTAAGCTACTATCTATAAAGAGCTTAGAAGAGTACCTGACACATAGTAATGATATACATGTCTACTAGTATTATTTTTTAACAGGTTTATCCTATGTAATAAAAACATAATATGTTAAGTGTCCGGTCGTGCGTTCAACCAATCAAAGTGTAATATGCTAATGATATGCTAAGGCCACTCAACCACTGGCATGATGTGCACTGACCACCAGAAAGCCGACAGTCGACTGGTCAGCCAGTCACTATGATGTGCACTGACCACCAGGGGGCAGATGCTCCAACCAGTAGGTTAGCTTGCTGCTGGGATCCAGCTGATCAGGACTGAGCAAGACGGGCTGGAGACACCCTGGAGCCCTCCCACGGCCCCTCTTCGGCTGGCCAACCTCCTGCGTCCCTCCCTGGCCTTGATCATGCACCGATGGGGTCCCTCAGCCTGGCTTGCGCCCTCTCACATTCAGCCCAATGGCAAAATGACAGGTTGCTATGATGCACACTGACCACCAGCGAGCAGATTCTCAACATAGGAGCTGCCACCTGGTGGTCAGTGTGCTCCCACAGGGGGAGCGCCACTCAGCCAGAAGCTGGGCTCATGGCTGGCAAGTACAGCAGTGGTGGTGGCAGCCTCTCCTGCCTCCATATCAGTCAGACATCCCCCAAGGTCTCCCGGACTGCAAGAGGGCACAAGGCCAGGCTGAGGGACCCCCTCCGAGTACACGAATTTCATGCACCGGACCTCTAGTTGATATATAATCCATATGCCATATAAATCACACATCTGAAGTGTGAAATTCAATGGTTTTTAGTATATTCTCAGAGTTGTTGAATGATCATCACTATCAGTATTAGAACATTTCATCATCCTAAAAAGAAACCCTGTGTCTATTAGAGACTCTTTCCCCACAACCACTAGCTTCTGTCTCTACAGATGGACCTGCTCTGGGGGTTTCATTAAAATCTATCTATATAAAAGCCTAAGTGACCATCGCAACCAAATGGACGACCGAACAGGCTGCATGGGGCGACCAGGCCAGCAGGGGGGCAGTTGGGGGCAATCGGGCCAGCAGGCAGATGCAGTTAGGGGTGATCAGGCTGGCAGGGGGGGCAGTTAGGGGCAACCAGGCTGGCAGGGGGGTCAGTAAGGGGCGATCAGGCCGGCAGGCAGGTGAGCGGTTAGGAGCCAGCAGTCCAGGATTGTGAGAGGGATGTCTAATTGCTGGTTTAGACCCAATCTCCGGGATTGGGCCTAAACCGCCAGTTGGACATCCCCCGAGGGGTCCTGGATTGGAAAGGGTTCAGGCTGGACTGAGAGGACGCTCCCTACCCCACCCCTCCTCCCCTGTGGACGAATTTTGTGTACCGGGCCTCTAGTAGAATCATAAAATGTGTGGTTTGCTGTGACTGGCTGCTTTCATTTAGAATAATGTAAGGTTCATCCACGTTGTAGCATGTGTCAATACTTCATTTTTCTGATGGTTGAATAATGTTTTATTATGTAGATGTATCACCTTTTATTTGTCCTTTTATCAGTTGATGGACATTTGAGTTGTTTCCACATTTTGGCTACTAAGAATAATGCTTCTCTGAACATTTTTGTACAAGTTTTCTGTAATCAAACATTGTTAATTTTTTTGCACATATACCCAGGAAGGGAACTGCTCGGTTATATAGTAACTCTGTTTAACTTCCTGGGAAGCTTGCTACTCTGTTTTTCCTTCTTAAAAAAAAAACTTTATTGTTGAAAGTATTACAGATGTCCCCTTGTTTCCCCTCATTGACCCCTGTAGCCTGCACCACCCTCACCCTCCCCCAGCCCAGGTCTTCACCATACTATTGTCTGTGTCCATGGGTTATGCATATATGCATACAAATTCTTTGGTTAATTTCTCTCTTCCATCCCTCTCCCTGCTTCCCTCTGAAATTCTGTATTCCAAAGCAGCTGCTTCATTTTGTATTCCTACCAGCAATGTAAGCAGGCTTCAGTTTCTACACATTCTTGTTAATACTTGTTTTTGTGTAACTTTTATTTTCACCATTTTAGTGGGAGTGAAGTAGTAACTAATTGTGATTTTCCTTTGTATTTCCTTAATGGCTAATGATGTTGAGGATCTCTTAAAATGTTTATTTTTTA
This sequence comes from Myotis daubentonii, assembly GCF_963259705.1. NCBI lineage: Eukaryota > Metazoa > Chordata > Mammalia > Chiroptera > Vespertilionidae > Myotis > Myotis daubentonii. The sequence goes on along the minus strand of NC_081850.1, from coordinate 70,947,547 downwards.
TTTGTACATCTTCATTGGAGAAATATCTAGGCATATCTTTTACCTACTTTTAATTAGGTTATTTATCTTTTTATTATTGAGTTGTAAGAGCTCTTTATATATTATAGATTATTTGTTCTTATCAGAAGTATTATTTGAAAATGTTTTTATTTTCTATGATTATGAGTTGCTGGAAGGAAAGGGGGGGTGGGGTCATGGTTCCTTAGGATCATGAGCTTTGGAATTCGTTCTGAGTTTGAATGCTACAGATTGCCATGTGCTAGCTTTTTTTTTTTTTTTTTTTTTTTTTTTTTTTTTTTTTTTTACCTCAGATCGGTTACTTAACTTATTAAAGTGGAATGACTAATTCTGAAGCTTCAAGTTGTGAGGATTAAAAGAGCTAACATATGCATTGTATATTTCACAGCAACAAGTATATATGAGGGCTAGAACATAGAGGATCTGTTATTGTACAGTGCATCAAAGAGTTCAAAGCATTTTTGTGGTAATCAATTTATTTTATTTTCAAGACAATCATGCTATCTGATAATATGTTTATTTTATAAATTAGATCACTTGTATCAGGAGAGTAAGTAATAAACCCAATAGAGGTAGAGGTTACGTGGATTGCAGGATAGATCCAGAACTCAAACTGCTTTCCTCTGACTTGAAGTTTAATGCTATACTCAAAGCACTTGATGGGATGCTTGAATTTTTTTGTGCATAAACAGAGAATGGAAATTTCTGGGATTTTAGAAATTTTAGAAATATCCCTATTAGAAGCAGTAATGCAAATAGGCGGATCATAAGCAAATAAATTAATGTGTAATCATTCAACCAATTAATCAGATCATCTCTAGCCAAAACAATATCTCCTATCCCAAATTCTATCTTGTGATGTAAACTTCCTATTTCTTTCTAAATAGGTAATACTCCTTCTCCTCCATTTAAATCTGAATTGGCCCTTTTATTTGATTTGACCAATAAAATGTGGCATAATTGATGCTGTTTGATTGCTATGAAGAAGACTAATTCATCACATAGAGCAGCTCACATGGCGAAGAACCATGACCCTTGGCTGATAGCCCCAGATGAACGCCTGGCCAGCAGCCAGCACCAACTGCCAGCGATGTGAGTGAGGCCATTTTGGACCAACCCCAGCCAATAACAAGTGTAGCAAAAGAATCGCTTGGCCAAACCAAGCCTAGAATTGTAATAAAATAGAATATTTGTTCCTCAGCTATATGTAAAGCTTTGTTTTACTGGATCCCCAGGAATGACGATAAAAGACCATCATATTCATCTAACCATGTCTCTTTGCATCCATCCAATAAATATATAATGAGTGTCTACTAAGTTTCCAGCTCCATAGCAAACGCTGAGGACAAAGAAATGAATGAGGGGACACAGTCTCCTGCTCTTGCATATGACTGAGAGGGAACTGATGCTGAATAAGTAGCTATGAATTGACAAACTAGCAAGAATCAGGTAGCAGAAGGGCTTATAAGAGTACATGCTAGCCTTTCAGCAGGACAGTTCTACTCTCCTTTCAGGGGTCCCTTGCTCGGAGTGCTGAAATGGTGGCTACTGTCTGAGTTATTATTACTGCATAACAACAATCTCTTCCCCCTCGTCCCCTTAGGACTATTCAAGTCACATCAGAATTGCAAGAAAAATTGATTCTAGAATGGGGGCAGGAAATATGCAAGATGAGCCTGGAACATTTTGCAGTGCCAGAAAATAAGGAAGTGTTCATAAACATAAGGCAAACAAACAAATCCCACATTGATGAGAGTGTGTCCAAGGGAGCCAACTAAGAAAGCGCCCGATGACCAACGCGGGAACAGTTGGCACAACAAAATGAACAGGGTGGCCCTAGATTATAACTCTAAGTAGAAAATAAATAGCCCTGCGTCCATACAGATGTAAATAAATGAATAAATAAACAAATTAGGGAGGACAGACAAATGTACCACACAGAAGAATTTCAAGTAATCTTTGTGGATGGCTGTGCCCTCACAGTCCTACTCATTCAGTGTGGGCTGCCCATAGCGACTTCTCTCCAGTGAGTACAGTATGGAAACAGGGTAAACAAAGAGTACATTTACTGCAGGAAACCTGACACCTGGGACCTTAGCCAGGTGATCAAGGCTAATGCTAATAGTGCTATAAATCATGTTGATAGTTCATATCTTTAATAGGATGTCATAAAAATGGCACTCTATCTCTGCGATTTTCCTCCCAAAGATACACAACCCCATTGTAATCGTGAGAAAAAAAAATCACCTCTGACGAAGCCCAGCGGAGGGACATTCTACAAAAGGCCACACCTGTGCTCCTTACAACTGTCAGGTCATCATCAAAAACAAGGAAACTGGCTGAGAGACTCACTGCCAAGAGGAGCCTAGGGAGACAGGGTGACTAAATGTAATGCAGCATCCCAGTGGGATTCTGGGACAGAAAAAGCATATTAGGTAAAAACTAAGGAAACTGGAATGAAACGTGGACTTTGGTTAATACGAGTATATCAATATGGCTCATTATAACAAATTTACCAAACCATATGTCTGCAGATGTTTTAATCAGGGAAACTGGATGTGGGATATGTACTATCTTCACAATTTTTTTGTAAATATAAAATTGTTCTAAAATTAAATTTTTATTTTAAAAATCCCAAGGAAAGACATATATTTTAAAACCTCCAGTTTCTCATTTGAGAACAGAATCTATATAAATTACCAACACAGCAAAGTCCCTAAGTCAGTGGTTCTCATCCTTGGCTGCACATTAGAATCACCTGGGAATCTTTTTAAAATCCTGATTTCTGGGCCTCATCCTCTGGAAATTCTGTTTCTTTGTTACTAATGTTGTAGACCAAGAAACAGAATTTCCAGAGGATGAGGCCCAGAAATCAGGATTTTAAAAAGATTCCCAGGTGATTCTAATGTGCAGCCAAGGTTGAGAACCACTGCCCTAAGTGTAGGGTTCTTCATCTTTCAACATGTTGAAACCCTTGCAGACTCTACAGTTCTGATTCTCATCTTGTTCCCTGAATAGGTTGCAGCAGGGAGTATGGGAGGTGCGCATGGAATTGTCTGAAAACCGTGGCCTTAAGGTCTGGTGCAAAAGATCCTCTGAAGTCAGGAGCAAAAACAGTTTCAATCTATGTAAATATCAAGAAATGAAATTCCGTAGGTTGCCTGCCAGATGTGTTTAGCTGCCACAGCTGTGCACAAACCGTGAGCACACAGTTTGCATTGTCAAGCAGAAGTGTCCTTCTCTGCAAAGGAGAAGCCTGTGGCTGCCAGTTGGAGGTCAAGGGGTAATACGTGTGAGTGACTTGCTCCCAGCAATCTGACAAGTGAAAACACTAGACAGTGGAGAATTCCATAGGAGGCTTAAAAATTGGAAAAACTTGTAAAGGGTGTCATACAGTCTTTGGAACCAGGGATTGCCTTTGAAACATGTTGTTTATTTTAGAAACTGTATTAAAATTGCACGTGTCTGATGAGTACAAAGATGGGAGAGAGACTTCCATTGTAATTAAATATAAATGGTCATAGTCGTTGGGAGAGGGACAAGAGCATCATCAAATGTAAAATATAATAAAGCCTGCTTATTATGAATAAAATGGATACATATGGGATAGCGTTTAAGCTTTCAACAGGTGTCTCAACCCTCTCTAATGCCGTTTGGGGTTAAATGTGGTTTAAATCTGAAGATAGCACAAAACCTGGAAGTGACTAATATTTCAGAAATGAGTGGTAGAACATGAGCGTTTAGGGATTAGAATAAGAAGTGATGTGTAAAGTAATAGGTCTAGCCATCTTTGAGAGGTTGGGAAGCTAGAATATCTAAGAAGTGGACTAAGTTTTCAGGAAGAACTCTCAAATCAAGAGACTTGAATTCTACTTTGAACTCATCCATTAGGTTTCCAAACACACGGTTTCCCTGCTGTGGAGCAGAAAACAGAGCAGAGGCATTGGTACTGAAATTCCTGACTTTGAATCCCAGTTCTGGGCCTTAACTCAGTGACACTTGACAAATAACTTCATCTCTCAGCACCTCAATTTCTTTATCCATAAAATGGGCACCACATCTCTCTTAAGTATTGTGTAGAGAATTCAGTTAGTGAATTTAAAGACCTTACCCCAGTGTTTGACACTTGTGAATTAAACAGCACCTGTTTTTCTTTTCCAGGATTTCAACAACATTCTTTTTTCTCCTTTTTTATTAAATTTATTGGGTGACATTGGTTAATATGATCATATAAGTGTGGGTTTCTGTGTTACAAGATCTATATATTGCATTATGTGCCCACCACCCAAAGTCAAATATTCTCCTGTTCCCATTTATTAGCACCCCCTTAAGCCTCTACCCTCTTCCCTTTGACAACTACCACACTGCTGTTTGTGTTCACGAGTTTCAGTTTTAGATCCCACATATGAGTGAAGTCATATGGTTCTTAGCTTTTTCTGACTGACTTATTTCACTTACCATAATATTCTCAAGGTCCATCTATGTTGTTGGGAATGGCAGTATTTCATATTTTCTTAGGGCTTAGCAGTATTTCATTGTGTATATGTACCATATCTTCTTTATCCAGACCTCTATTGCAGGACACCTTGGTTGTTTCCATGCTTTGGCCATAGTGAATAATGCTGCAGTGAACATAGGGGTGCATATATCTTTGCGAATACATGATTTCAAGTTTTTCAGGTATATATCCAGGAGAGAGATTGCTGGGTCATATGGTAGCTCTATTCTTATTTTTTTGAGATATTGTCAGACTCCTTTACATAGTGGTTGTACTAGTCTACCTTCCACCAGCAGTGAATGGGGGTTCCCTTTTTCCCACAACCTCTCCAACTCTTGTCATTGTCTTTCAACAACATTCAAAGTGACCTGACAGACTAGAATGCTAATCTGAAATATACAGAAAGGTTTTAAAAGAGTTAGTATGAGACTGAATTTCATCTGAACCAAATCAATGGCACAGGTTGGGATGGTTCTTTAGATTTAACTATGGATTTGTGGAATGAGGAGAAACCAAGTCAAGGTCACATTTCCAAAGTGAAAGTCACTTGCTTAGTCTAATCAAGTGTCTGGTCATTTTCATAGTCAGGTCACACTTAGAGCATTGACTTTAATTCTGAACATCTCCTTTTAAGAGAGAGATTTACAACACAGAGTCCCAAAGAAGCCTGAGTAAGATCATGAAAAGTCTGGAAATCTTGTTACATGGAACAGTTATTTGGAAAGTGCCTATTTAGATAACTATGAAAACCACTGAGTGGCATTTTGAGTGACAGATTTTGAATAAACACAAAATATATTCTCCATATCTCATTTTCTTCTCTCTTCCAAAATATCCAGAACCTCTTCCTCCATCCTCACTCTCAGCTGACACCCTTACTTAATATTTCACTGAGAAGATGAAATCAACCAGCAGGCAATTTTAACAAGCTCCCACCTTCACATCCACCTCCCTCCCTACATCTATACTAATAATCTATATTATGACCTACTAAATGTTTTCAGTTTCTTGGCCAAGACAAAACTTCCCACCTCCTCAAAAGGCCTTATCCTCTCTCTCATCCATCTAGACATTTCTCAGGCAATTCTCCACTCCTTTCTCCTGCATCATTAATTTTCCTCTCTCCAGGATTTTTCTGTTTGGTTGTAAAGTTATTATTTCCCTCGAAAAAAATTTTGGCCCTATTATTCCTCCTCCCATCAACTACCACATTTGTCTTTTTCCCTTTGTAAATCTTGAATTTCCAATGTCTGCTCACATTCTCTTTAAACTTTTGCCCACACTGCTCCAGCAAAACCACTCTTACCAAAGTGACCGGTGATTGCTGTGTTGCTAACTCCAGTGGTCAATCCTGTCCTCGTCTTGCCTGATTTATCAAGCAGCATCTGATAGTGCTGATCTCTGTCCTCTTTGAAACACTTTGTTGTCCACCCACATACTCCATCCACCTAGATTTCTCTCTGGCCACTCCTTAGTCTCCTTTGAAGAGTCTTTCTAATTTCTTCCATCTCTAAACATTGAATGCTTAGGACTCAGATCTGGGATGATTTCCCTTTATCTATACTCACTCCCTGGTTAAAGCTATCCTGTTGCAGGCCTTTAAAATGCCATCTCTTTGATGCCCAGATTTTACCAGCAGGCCTGAACCTCAGGTTCTTATAACCAACTCAACCCAACATCTCCACACAGATATCTCATTCTGTATTTAAAACTAAAAGGCCAGTACTGACGTCCTAATATTTTCCCACCACACCTACACCAAACCTTCTCTATCCATAACATGATTTTCTACATTGTAGATCATGTAAGTGTCATTGTTTTCTACCCAAAGGCCAAAACATACAATCTTATGATTTTGCCCTTTCACTCTCTTGCTCTTGAATGCATGAATCCTCTTGGCTTTGCATATAAAATATATCCATGGTAAGATCACTTCTCACCACTCCCACTGCTATCTCTATGTTCCAAGCTTCCATATCCTTTCACCAGTATTATTTCAGTAGCTCATGATATTTTTAACCGGCCTCTATTGCTATTCCCTTCAAAAAGTCATCAATAAAATAAAAAATGAAAAAGCCTGGCCAGTATGACTAAGTGGTTGAGCATTGTCATATGAACGATGAGGCCACGGTTCCAATGCTGGCCTGGGCACAAGCCTGGGTTGATGACTCCATCCCCAGTGCGGGGCATGCAGGGGGCAGCCAATCAATGATTCTCTCTCATCATTGATGTTTCTATCTCTTTCTCCTTCTCCCTTCCTTTCTGTAATCAATAAAAATATATTTTTAAAGTCCTCAACAAGCAGCTAAGGTAGTCTTTTTAAACTTAAGTTCTATCATGAATCTCCTTGCCCAAAACCCTCTCAGAGCATGAAAGCCAATGTACAAACCATGGCAAATAGGACCCTGCAGGTTCTGCCCACCTCCATTGTCTATCCTTATACTCTTCTTTTTCTCTCTTCACTTCAACCACATTAGCCTCCTCAACTCATCAAGGATGCTCTCTCTCACCTTTGAGTCTTTGTAGTTTTTGTTCCATCTACTTTGAATGCTCTTCCTCCAAATAGTTTCTTGGCTTGATTCCTCCAGTTATGAATGCAATGGAATCTTCTCAATTTGACCCTTTCTGGCTCTTTACCTCTCACACTTCCAGCGATTCTTATCCTATATCTCTCCTGTTTTATTTTATTCTCCTTAATCTTTTTGACATCAATATGCTATATATTTTACTTGAGCTTTCTGCTAGAATATAAGTGTCAAGTAGGTACCAAGTATCTTTGTCTGTCCTTAGGATACATCCTCAACACCAAGAACAGCCCCTGGTGTATAGTACGTATCCAGTAAATACTTAATGAGTAAATGACTGGCTGGAAAGAAGGCGAGATAATCCAGACTTCTTGGAGAGGCAGTGAGCTCCCTATCATTAGGCCCGCCTCTCTCAGAGATGCTGAAAATAAGGCAATTGCATAGGGTAGGTTATTTCCAACTCCATGATTGTATAAAAGAGTTATAATTTGAGAAACTTGGAGATTTGGATGTAACTATGTGATACTGACATAGAGGATTAAAGCAGCATGACATACTATTTACACCTTAAAATAATCAATAAATCATAATATGGATACAACTACATTTTATGGGTGAACCATTTTGTTCCAGAGGTTTCAGCTGTTCTGTTTCATGATGTATGGCCAGCAAGTGACAGTAAAGAGAACACTTAGTCATGGCTTGAAGTCTGGATCTATGTAAAATCTTATAGGAGAAATCATTTTTTTTTACCTCTGTTTCCATGGTTGAAATTTAAGTAAAAGAAGACTCACTTTATATTGTTTCTGAGGACGTGTTTGTCTCATTAGGCACATGTGCTATTTTACCTACACAAATTACTTTTAAAGTGTTTTTTATTACAATGTTCCCTAAGAAAGAGTTTAAAAGGAGTGTTCAGTCTGCACTGGTTATTTTATGTATGGAAGCGGGTAGACAGAGTATTTGAAAAAAAAAAAACATGCTGCCTTATTGCCGATAGCTGAGAGGTAAGAACTAGGTCCATGTAGTTCCTTTTACCAAGAGTTATAGGTTTGAACACAGGAAGGTGAGGTAATGAGGCCCAAGGTGCGGATGATTCAGCAGCTGAACCACAAACAGAACCTTAAAAACTCCCAAATTGGAGACCAGAGCGCTCACTTTCTTCGGTGGTGACAGGGGAGTGACCTGAGGTTTGGCTCATAACACCCTTGTCCTGCGGAACCTTGTCAGGAACACACGTAGCTGCAGCCTTTGGGCAGCTGAATCCTGGAAGGAACACAAAGAACAGCTCGACCCTCATGGGGTGGCTCCTCTTCTTAAGTACAAAATAGATGTTGCTGGTGCTTTGAAATGGATAGAAAGCCACATCTTTGGTTCCTGAGGGAAACCCAACATGCTCCGCATCAGGGATGATCACATCCTGGGTGTTGCCCCCTCAGTCTTTTTAGGATCCACCAAGCCCCTACCCCAGCCCTCACTTCCGGCTGGCAACCTGGCTGGTCAAGCTGGACTTGTGCCCCGGTGATAATTTAAAACTACGTCTCAACGTACACCATCCACACTGAGAGATTGAGTGACTACATCTTGCCCTATTCCCTTTCCTTTTGCTTTATTTTTTCAACCCACATGGAAAATTCTCTCTCTCAAAAAGGGAAACATTAAGGACCTCTGACATCATTGTGGACCAGAGTGCAGGGACTGTGATGCATTTGCTTACAGAAGGTTGAGAGGAAGGAGGGGCATGTACGTGAATCACTCGACACAAGGTGAAAATATTGGTGGAAAAATCCAGCCAGCTGATGACTCTGAAATTTATTTAAATATAGTATCTATGACCCATGTTTCCAGGGAATTTAAAACAGTGGTTTCCATTGACCACACAACCTAAATTCCAAAGATTCATATACTTAAGTGTTCTTTTATGGACTTAACACAAGTGAAGGAGGAGAGAGAGGAGGAACCGAAATAGTTCAGAGTGATATGTAAATAGTTTAGGCGTGTGTGTGTGTGTGTGTGTGTGTGTGTGTGTGTGTGTGTGTGGTGTGTGTGTGTAGAAGCTTGTTGGCCTCAAGGGGAATATAAAATACTTGGGGCCTGCCAAGGTATATGGTTTCTTTTACATTACTCTATCATATTGGGAAATCCCTCAGCCTCCCCTAGCATTCAAGACACAAAGAACTTAAGGACACAAGTTTTGCCAACAAAAACTACCGTTCCCAATCTCACTCCTGTGGGGCCCAGCTCAACACCACTTGTCAAAGTACTTCCTTCACCCATTGATCACCAAATGTCCTTTGTTTTTGTAATATGCTTGGCTCACAGTTTTAGAAGCCAACATTTTGTAAGTACAGGCTTTCTGTCCACGCTGGAGGGGAAAGGGGCCATAACAAGGAAGGGTTGGTTTCCTAACTACTTCAGCACTAATCATAGACCTGGATTCACCAGCTATTTTGTGCAACCTAGAGGCTTTTTACAAAAACCTCTCTTGGCCTTCCTCCAATTGTATCTCTGTCTTGTTGGGAGTGATCTGTTATGTCACATGTCCCTAATATTCTCCTTTCCCTTCTTTGATGAACATCCTAATACTATTTACCTTTGCATTCATTGCTTGTACATCATAGTAAAGTTATGATATTTATGGTTTTGTGGGTTAAACTTTTTAGAAACCATTTTCTTTTTTAATTCAGATTTTCTGTGTTTTATGTGTCTGGCTTTTTAAAAACAATTGTGGTAGGGAAGATACAGTTGATCTTGCTGAGGGTTAAAAAACAAGTCAGACTTTCCTAATCTACAACTCTCTGTCCTTCATTTTCCCTCTGTTCTGTTCAAATTTTTCTTCTAGAAAGTTGACCCTTGATATATTTAACCTTGCTTTCACTATACCTTAATTTAATTATATGTAAAGTTTTATTCCTTTATTCATTCATGAGTCCCTTTATGAGTTTGATTATTATTTTTTCCTCCTGATGGTCCTTCTACCTTAATTATCTCTCAAACCCATTGCATTTAATACATATGTCATTTTCCCCTTGGAAATAATCTCTATCCCTACAATACTCAAATGTGGCATTTTAGTTTATCTTGATGACCTGAATAAAAATGATTGCCTTATTTCATAAGCCTTTTTAGAGCAACGGAAGCAGTTGGCAACTTCAACATAACCCTCAGTCTAGTTAGTTTCCCAGCATGTCCAGGAGTAACCTCTTGTGATGCTCATGTATTCAGTTATATCCCAGGAAAGTTTTAAGTATCAATCTACATTAAGTTCAATGAACCCTTGCATTTTTTCAAGTCTAGGTTTCTCACTCTGGTCTTTTTATGAGTTCTATACCTTCACAGTCTACTGCATACTAGACAGCTCAAACTTGAAGTCCTGAAACTGAATTTATCTTCTTCCTCCTCCTCTATTCCCTATCCTAATGGACAGTAGGGCCATCCACAAACCATTTAACCTGAAGCCAAGTGTTATTTTTGACACACCATTAACCCTTATCCCCTGTGCCCTACCACTTCCAGAATCCTAGTGAGGCTACCTGTTCACCTTCCTCACATCTGACATCTCACTCCACCTTGCAGAAGTTGGGCTGCACCTGGACAACCATGACCTCCTAACTGATCCTTGTACTCACAGTTTTGCCCCTTTTACTCTACCTAGAAGTCAGAGTGATGATTCTTAAGCACCAGTTTGAATCTGCCACTCTGTAATCCCCTTTACTGAGAAGTTTCTTGCTGTCCTCAAGAGAATTTCAAGAATTTCAATATATATACGGATATATATATCCGTTTATCTCTAGGATCTCATTGCCTTCCATAAGCACCCTGCTGCCCTGCTACAAACATACTAAGCCTCTTTGAATTCTTCATAGCAGGCATGCTTGCCCTTCAAAGGTATCCATGCCTCCCTACATGCTGCTGCTTTTGCCTTGGGACACCCTTCAGGAGCACCGACCTTGTCATTCCCTTAATACTTACTTGCTCAGTTCATTCACTAAATGATATGGAGGCCCTCCTTCATGTCAAGCACTGGGCTAGGCACTTAAATAAGGGATCTGATATGATTATTTTACTTCAAGGCTCACAGTGTGGAAAAGAAGGAAGAGCATGGATAACTATAATGATTGGTAGGCTGAATAGAAGAGGTGGGCCTAAAGGAAACAGTGTGGTTAATAAAGAAATGTGACTTTCTAGATGAACAAAGCCAAGAGGCACAGGGACAGAAACCAGTGCCGGGGTCCAACCCCAGCGGGTCCAGGGGTCCCCAAAGGTGAGGACGGAGTCGGCGAAGAAGGAATAACACGGAGACAGCGTTCAGTTGATCAGCAGCCTAGCCAGGATCTCCAGCCCGGATCTCAGAGAGGTTCTGTAGCCATGTTCCCTCGCTAGGTTCTCCAGCCAGGTTCTGTCCAGGCTCTCCAGTCAGGTTCAGTGTCCAGGTTCCAGTCAGGTTCTCCTGCCAATCTCTGTAGTCAAGTTCAGTCCAGGATCCCTTGCCATGTTCTCCCGCTAGGCTCTGTCTCTAGGCTCCGAGGCCAGTCCCGGTCCAGGATCCTCTGGCATGCTCTCGCCAGCGAAGTTCTTCTGTCTCTAGGCTCCGTGTAGGTTCTGTCTTCTGAATTCTGTCTCCTGAGTTCTGAGTGTTTCTGTCTTGTTACAACTGTATTTATACCAGTTGATTCAATCCTATCAATCTCTATTACAAAGGTTAGGGCGTTTCTTATCTCCATTCCAGGGAGAAAAGATTATGTAGTTTAAGCATGATTGTTCGTAGTTAAAGGGATTAATTACCCGCCTGGCACTTAGTTAAGAGGTTTTATTCCCTCCCTAACTTCAGGGGAAAATCCCTACCTGGGGATTCAACCTTTCTCAGAGAGGTGACCTTGGTTAAAACACAGCGCCAAGAAGGTGAGCAAACATATTAAGAACCGTATGCTATATATGCCAGGTCCCTTGAAACAGCAAGGATGGACCGGCTCCCGGCAAACCAGCTGTCAAAAGTTGCCCAAGTTTGAATACAGTTGCTCTTCCAGGCCCAGGATCAGTGCATCCTTGCTCTAGTAACAACTAGGCACAGTGGTTCATGATCACAGTGTAGGCATTTGTAGCTGTTGTTAATGGCTGTTTTTCGTTTGTTTGTTTTTGATAATTACAAAAATAGGGAATCTTGAGATTTTACCAGAATTTGAAGTGCATCTACCTTATCTCCCAGAAAATACTTTAATCTCCTCAATAAAATTCACTGTAGGTGGTCTTCCAATCTCTACTTGCATATCTCCTATTCTGAGGACCCTACTCCAACTTTGACAAAACAGAGTGCTGGGTTGAGAATTAAATGCTGTGTGTTGAAATCCTGCTTCAAGTATGCCTTGGCCATCACAATGCTGCCACTTCAGTGCACCTCTCTGTTTGCTCTTAGAAACAAAACTTAAAAATCTGTATCTTAGAAATATGCCTTAGGTTACTTATTGAAAAGTAGAGACATAAAGTATGTGAAAATGCTCAGCCCTGCAACCGACACAAAGTAAGTGTACAATAGATGGTAGTCCCTTGCCCTGTGTGATGCTTTCTTCTTCATAAAACACCTGTTAAAACCTCACCCTTCTCTGGCATTTCTGCTTTCATATGTGGCTAGGAGCTCTCAGGTTTGCCATCTTGCTTATTAAATCTAACTTACACCCCCCTAAAGATGCATAATCAAGTGATTTTGGCATGTGAAATAAAATATAGCAAATGTTATTGCTATGATTATTCAGCTGCCAGTTTATAGCGATCCTCAGATGATGGGTTACATAGGAAGCTCTGGGGTAAATAAAACAAGTTTCTGCAAACTTATAAATGGTTCATTTAACCTGATTCTTTAGGGACAGAGAAGAAAGCCTTCACCTCCCTCCCTCTTAGAAGGAATAAATGTTAAAGCACTCTGCCAGATTTTGCATTCGGCAACTTGGGAAGTGTTTCTTATTTCTGTATTTCACTTTCTATAAAATATATTTCTCTTGGCCTCTAGAAACAGTCACAGAGATGAGAGACAATAAAAATATTGGAGTATGTTCATTGTCTAGTACAAATCTTACTGCCACTAGAATGTTGGTTTTGTAGGGGAAGGCATATTTTTCAATGTACTAGCTATCACTGGCAGCCTGAGCAGAGCTTTACCTCGAGTAGGTTGCTTGAGAATTAGCCAATAAAATAATTCCCGTGAAATAGGTTGATATTCTTATGTCAAGTAAGTACTTTACAAATCCATCTTCATTTTAAGAATATTTTAGGTGGGGTGGGGGTTTGAAATGATAAAACAATATTCAGAGGCACATGTACGAGGCTTTTGTCACAGCATCTTATACAGTGGGGCCTTGACTTACGAGTGTCCCGACTAACGAGTTTTTTGAGTACCAGCTGTCTCTCGACGGATTTTTTGCATTGAGTTGATAGAGTAATTTGAGTTAACAAGCTCCTTAACGAGCTCCTTAACGAGCTCGGTCTCGGAACGAATTAAACTCGTAAGTCAAGGCCCCACTGTACAAAACAAATGTTTAAAGCAAAATAAAAATTGAATTGGAATATTCAAACTAGAATGTTATAGCTAACCTGTTTTAGACTTCAATATGATAATAGAGATTCACTAACATATAAGAATGCTAAAATACAGTATTGATTGAGAAAAAGATATACTAGTATGTAGATCTATGTAGATATATATATATATATATATATATATGTGTGTGTATATATATATATATATGATGACATACCACAATTTTTGTCTTATAATGAGGGGATGTGAATAGTTTTATTTCCTTTCCTTTGATTATTCTTGTGTAAATTTCATATTTAAACTATCTTTTTACATTATATTGAATAAAGAAGGATTTCTAACAGAAGAAGGTCTTGTCTTTTTAATTTTTTATGTAGGTACTTTTTGATATTGGCACTGACTCAGACCATTTTCTCTCAAAACATTTCATCGTACATATACCTTGTTAGGCTACCTCACTTGGCCAAGGTCATCTCAAAAACTTCTGATGTTCAGCTAATAATAATCAGTTGCGTTGGGTGTGTTTATTATAATCCTCTTTGGAAAACTCTGCTTGAACGCATGTTGGGAAATGGCCTTGGATTGCCCTGCCTTAAAAAAAATAAATACTCTAATTCTTTCTGTCTCCCCACCCCAAACCACCCCCATTTTTTAGAATGGTATTGGCATAAAATCCACATTGCTTCTAAGAAAAAGGGAAATTTGCAATTCTTTGGCAGGAAAAAAGCATCATAAAATGTATCTTAAATTTGTGTTTTGATCATCAGAAGATATGAAAAATAAATTTAGCCAAAAATAATTTTCTGATGGCAGAAATAAAATGTGGTTTTTATTGTTAATGATACTAATAAAAAAGTCAATTCAACATTGAATGCTGGAGACTGTGGGTCATATACGGACAAATATATCATTATCCCAGCCTGGAAGGCACCATTCTACTCTCCGTTTCAGTGAGTTTGACTGTTGTAGATACCTCATATATGGGGTCCTGCAGCATGTGTCCTTATGTGACTGGCTTATGTCACTTAGCATAATGTCATCCAGGTTCATCCAGGATAGACAATGGCAGAATTTCCTTCCTTTTTTTAGTACCAAATGATATTCCATTGTATGTATATGTCACATTTTCTTTATCCATTCGTCAGTGGACTTTAAGTTGTTTACATATACTGGATATTTTGAATAATACTGCAAAGTATATGAGAGTGCAGATAACTCTTTGAGATCTGAATTTCAATTCTTTTGGATATATACCCAGAAGTGGGATTGCTGGATTATATGACAGTTCTATTTTTAATATTTTGAGGAACTGCCATACTGTTTTTCATAAAAGCTACACTAGTTTATATTCCCATTTAACAGTGCACAAGGGTTCCAATTTCTACAAATTCTAGCCATTACTTTTTATCTTCTATTTTTATTTTGTTTTTGATAATAGCTGTTCTAACAAGTATGGTTTGTTGTTATGTGGTTATCTCATTGTGGTTTTAATTGGCATTTCCCTGATGATTAATGATAATGAACATCTTATCATACTAGTATACCTGTAGGCCATTTGTATATCTTCTTTGGAGAATGGTCTATTCAAGTCCTTTGCCCCTTTTTAAGTTGATGTAGTTATTTCTTTTATTCGTCGAGTTATTGGAGTTTGTTACATATTTTGAATATTAATCCCTTATCACTTATGAAATTTGCAAATATTTTCTCCCATTCCAATGTTGCCTTACTTTGAAAAAGTGTTTTACTTCGATGCAGCCCCATTTGTCTGTTTTTGCTTTTGTTTCTTGTCCTTTTGGTATCATCTCCAGGAAATCATTGCCTAGACCAGTGTCATAAAGTTCTTCCCCTATCTTTTCTTCTAGAATAATTATGCTCTTAGTCAGTAAATGTGAATTGAATGATTTGATGCCAGCTCTCTCCTTGATGGTCACTGATGTTAGGAGTGACAGTTGAGCCCTGCAGGCATCTATTTGCACACATAGGAAATGGATTGCTATCTGACCTACACTTCTCAAAGTCATTGATAAGATTTAGTGAGATGGCTATAAAAAACAGTGACATGTTAACACAATGGAGAGGTAGTACGCTGATGCAAAACTAAATTATTTGCTTTGTTGAAAGAAAAACAACTTGGCTTGAGGGTGCTGTTAATGGCTGTTAATAAGGATTACATTCATGATAAGTTTTAGACAGCAAATTAAATCAGTCACCAATCTCAAGAAGAGCCCCCTCGCCGCAAACATCCTATCACATCACTCCTTGATTTTCGTTGTCATGCCTTTCACTATTTGATGTTTCTTGTTTGTTCTTTTGCGGTGTCTTTCTTCCCTGCATTATAATGTGGCCACCACATGAGTAGTGACCCTATTGATCATATTCAGTGATCTGTGCTCAGCGCCTGTAACAGTCATGGTCACCTCATGTGTGACTGTGGAAGAAATGAACAGATGCACAAATAACTAGACCTCAGTTTTCAGGGCCCTAAGAAAATCTGAAGGAAAGAGTTCTTATTTCTATTTTCTAGATAAGACTCAGAGAGGTTGAGCACATTGTCCAAATAGTTAGGAAACTGCTCTAACTCCAAATCCCATGTCTATTTTTTTTAACACATCATGAGCAGTTTTTCTCCTGGGTGGTGTATTAACCCTCTAGGGCTGCATCACAAAGCACAGAGTAAGTGGCTTCAAAAGCAGAAATTTATTTTCTCATAGTTCTGGAGGCCAGATGTCCAAGATCTAGGTGCTCACAGGTTGATTTGTTTTTCCTGAGACCTCTCTCTAGTTTGCATGTGGTCATCTTCTCTCTGTGTCTTTGCATGGTCTTCGCTCTGTAACTATCTCTGGCCACATTTTCTCTTCTTATAAGGACACTAGTCATATTTGATTAGTGTTCACCCTGATGATGTTATTTTAACTTAATTACATCTTTAAAAACCCTGTCTTTAACTACAGTCTCATTCTGAGATTTTGGGAGTTAAGCTTCAGTATATGACTTTGGGGAAGACACAAGTTAGTCCATGAGAGGTGGTGATTTGAAATATCTCAGTCTAGCCCTGGTCTGTCACTAACACACCTTACATGCTAATGTCCAACAAAACAAAACAAAACAAAACATGATACTCCATTGGCGCTCAGAGGAGCAACTAACTTGAGTCTATGTTAAGGCAAACATTCCAATAGGAGTCATTCCTAAAGAGACTTGAAAGGCAGGTAGCAGGTAGACAGGCAAGAGTAGAGAGGGGTAAGCATCATGGACTGAATAGCAGAAACCCAAGAGATATGTCCACTGGAACCTGAGAATGTAACCTTATTTAGATAAGAACTTAGATATAATTAAGGTAAGCCTATCAAAGGCAGTGAAGGCTGACTGACCCACAGTGAATGAAGAGAAGGCAACCAGGCCGTGGGTGATAAAACAGGAGAAACCTTACTTGGAGGCAGGCAGGGACTAGGGGAGAAAAGAGAAACCCCCTCAGAAGCAGGCTTATCAGATGCCCTCATGGAGAAGTAAGTAACTCTGTACCCCACAGTAAGGTCCTGAGCCTTCACTGTGGGGCCAGGAGACCTCTAATCCCCCTTGGAGATAGAACTCAGGGATAATCATGGCTACAGCAGGAACTCCTGGGATTTTTCACCTGGTGGTAGGCTCGTGGTGGTGCTAATGGTAACCCCCACCTCCACAGCAGGTAATGAGAGTCAGGGATATCTTCTCCGTAGGGCAACACAAGGTCAGACTGGCCTGTACTTGGGTTCAAACCAGGTTTTTGGAGTCAGGTGGGGGTGTGTAGATATTTTTAAGCTAAAAGACTCAGTGTCACTTAGAGATCCAAACAGCTGAACCTTTCTGCCAGTTTTGAAAAGACACACGTCAGTGTGCAGGTTTGAGTGAGGAGTATGTTCCCTTGGCCCTCCGCCCGGGCCCCTCTATGTCTCTGCCAGAGGTGGGGATGCGTGGGAAGACACAGCTCATTGTGGCCAACCTCAGCTCCTCGGCATGTCTGGCTCTGGCAACCACCAAAGGTTAAAATAATTTTAATAAAGTCTAATGAACAGCTCAAAGCCTCAGAGTTATTCCTAGGTCAATGGTGTTTCAGGCAAAAGCCTGGGTTCAGTCCATTTGGTTAGAACCATTTACTGTCATGGTTCATGGCAACCGCTCACCCATGAAACATTTGCAGAGCATCAAAATTAATATTTATAGTAAGTATAATAGCATTCATCGTGTGCCAAGAACTGCGCTACACACTCTGCATGCATTATCTCATTTAGTGCTATGAGGGGGGTTTTATATGTATTGTCCCTAATTTACAGATGAGCAAACTGAGGCTGAGCAAAGTGAAGTAACTTTCCCACTATGACCTAGAGAAGAAATGGCAGTGAGGGGATTCAAATCCAAGTCTATTCCACTCCAAGCCCATGTGTTTTTATTGCTATGTAACATGTAGTTTTCACAAGAGTCAGGCCCACGCTAAATAGGGGAACTCAGAGATTAATAAGTCATATTTCCATCCCCTAATTACTCACAGTCTAAGAGGGTAGATAAATAAGTAAATAATTACAATACAGGAGCATATGAATAGCGTCCTAAGGCAAACCTGGAGAAGCTGTGAAAATTCTAAGGAAACGCAATTCAGTGGTCGGCAAACTCATTGGTCAACAGAGCCAAATATCAACAGTACAATGATTGAAATTTCTTTTGAGAGCCAAATTTTTTAAACTTAAACTATATAGGTAGGTACATTGTTATTAACTTAATTAGGTTACTCCTAAGGCTTAGGAAGGGCCACACTCAAGGGGCCAAAGAGTCACATGTGGCTCTTGAGTTGCAGTTTGCCGACCACTGGCCTAGGCCCTAGGACAGTGATGGCGAACCTTTTGAGCTTGGCGTGTCAGCATTTTGAAAAACCCTAACTTAATTCTGGTGCCATGTCACATATAGAAATTTTTTGATATTTCCAACTATAGTAAAACAAAGACTTAAATTTTTGATATTTATTTTATATATTTAAATGCCATTTAACAAAGAAAAATCAACCAAAAAAATGAGTTTGCGTGTCACCTCTGACACGCGTGTCATAGGTTCGCCGTCACTGCCCTAGGAGAACAGAGGGTCCCAGGCAGGGGGATTCTGAGCAAGGTTTTGAAGGATGAGTCAGATGTAGCCATTTGGGCAAAGCAAGAATGGCGTGATCAAGGCATAAGGAAACAAGAATTTGGTGCAGTTAGGGAACTTCCAGGTCTTGCAGTAAATCTTGAATTTGCATTAAGCAGCAGGGAGCCAGTAAAGGAATTTATTTGCAGAGAGCTCACAGCTGTGTATTCCTGAGCTCACTGTGGCAGCACCTTGGGCCATAGGTTGGCAGCCAGAGAGTGGAGGGCTGCCGGGGTCCAGCCCCAGCAGGTCCAGGGGTTCCCCAAAGGTGTGGATGGAGTCGGCGAAGAAGGAATGACACGGAGACAGCGTTCAGTTGATCAGCAGCCTAGCCAGGATCTCTAGCCAGGATCTCTAGCCAGGATCTCCAGCCAAGTTCTGGTCTGGATCTCCAGAGAGGTTCTGCTTCAGATCTCCAGCCAGGTTCTGTGCAAGATCTCTAGCCAGGTTCGGTCACCAGGTTCTAGTCAGGTTCGGTCACCAGGTTCTAGTCAGGTTCTCTTGCCATATTTCTGTAGTCAGGTTCAGTCCAGGATCTTTTGCCATGTTCTCTCCAGCGAAGTCCTTCTGTCTCTAGAGAACGTTCTGTGTAGGTTCTGTGCCTAGGCTCTGTCTCTCTTGGTCCTGTCTTCCAAGCCCTGTCTCCTAAGTTGTGTTCTGAGTTCTGTCTCATGAGTTCTGTGTTCTGAGTTCTGAGTGTTTCTGTCTTGTTACAACTGTATTTATACCAGTTGATTCAATCCTATCAATCTCTACTACAAAGGTTAGGGCGTTTCTTATCTCCATTCCAGGGAGAAAAGATTATGTAGTTTAAGCATGATTGTTCGTAGTTAAAGGGATTAATTACCCGCCTGGCACTTAGTTGAGGGGTTTTATTCCCTCCCTAACTTCAGGGGAAAATCCCTACCTGGGGATTCAACCTTTCTCGGAGAGGTGACCTTGGTTAAAACACAGCGAAAGAAGGTGAGCAAACATATTAAGAACCGTATGCCATATATGCCAGGTCCCTTGAAACAGCAAGGATGGACCGGCTCCCGGCAAATTCCCCCTTTTTTATTTTTTAAAAGCAAGCATTAAAAAGAAAAATCTCAAATGCTCTCTTATATCCATTTTAAGAGTAGGATTGGCGCTTTCCGCTATTACCTGAGTCCTGATCTATCATCCCAGGGAGAGCTTGCCAATCCTGCACTTTCCCAGGGTAGAAAGGCTGCAGTGGGGTTAAGGATAAGGCTCCTTGGGCCTACCTTCTCCCATGCCATTACATTTACCTTTCCTTCCTCAGAAAAGCATGGACATACTTCTTGTATAAAACGTTCTGTCTGACTGGGAGTAACCTTAATTCCTCTGCTAGCAAGCACATATGTTAAAAGATCAATACAGAGTCTTTTTTCTTTAGACTCAGTATGGCACATCTTCTTAATCTAAAGATCAATACAGAGTCTTCTTTCTTTGGACTCAGTATGGCACATCTTCTCAATCTAAGTTCTGTACTATCCACCTTCTTACCCTATTTATCCTCTATAGGGGGGTCTGTAGCACCCTGGTGGAGTCCTATCCGTCCCGAGTGTGGGGGTTCTCAATGGGGGGGGGCTTACCTAGGGGAATCCTTTTCCAGGTGTTCCCAAAGGTGTGGACGGAGTCGGCGAAGACTATCCACCCTCTTCCTACGGTGGAGTCTGATCCGTCCTGAGTGCGGGGCGCTTACCTAGGGGTCCCTGTTCGGGCGCCAGATGCCGGGGTCCAGCCCCAGCAGGTCCAGGGGTTCCCCAAAGGTGTGGATGGAGTCGGCGAAGAAGGAATGACACGGAGACAGTGTTCAGTTGATCAGCAGCCTAGCCAGGATCTCTAGCCAGGATCTCCAGCCAAGTTCTGGTCTGGATCTCCAGAGAGGTTCTGCTTCAGATCTCCAGCCAGGTTCTGTGCGAGATCTCTAGCCAGGTTCGGTCACCAGGTTCTAGTCAGGTTCTCTTGCCATATTTCTGTAGTCAGGTTCAGTCCAGGATCTTTTGCCATGTTCTCTCCAGCGAAGTCCTTCTGTCTCTAGAGAACGTTCTGTGTAGGTTCTGTGCCTAGGCTCTGTCTCTCTTGGTCCTGTCTTCCAAGCCCTGTCTCCTAAGTTGTGTTCTGAGTTCTGTCTCATGAGTTCTGTGTTCTGAGTTCTGAGTGTTTCTGTCTTGTTACAACTGTATTTATACCAGTTGATTCAATCCTATCAATCTCTACTACAAAGGTTAGGGCGTTTCTTATCTCCATTCCAGGGAGAAAAGATTATGTAGTTTAAGCATGATTGTTCGTAGTTAAAGGGATTAATTACCCGCCTGGCACTTAGTTGAGGGGTTTTATTCCCTCCCTAACTTCAGGGGAAAATCCCTACCTGGGGATTCAACCTTTCTCGGAGAGGTGACCTTGGTTAAAACACAGCGAAAGAAGGTGAGCAAACATATTAAGAACCGTATGCCATATATGCCAGGTCCCTTGAAACAGCAAGGATGGACCGGCTCCCGGCAGAGGGCTGGGACTGGGGTTCGGAGCTGGGCAGCCACGTGCACTGTGTCTCCTCTGGCATTGGTGGGCTCACTGCCCGTGTGAGAAGTGATGCGCATGGCCAGTGCTTGGTTCACAACCCACCTGTTTTCCATCTGCTCATCTGCACCTTGGAGGGTCGAACTAGCCTCCTATAGGCCCCTGCAAAGTTATTCAGCCGTGGAAATTGAAAAGAAAAAAAAATCCTCAAGTTTGATTTTTTTGTGGTTGCTGCTGATTAGAACCACATTTGACAGAGTGCAAGGAGGAAAACACCCCGGGTTTGAAGGCAGCGTGTCAGAAGGAGGTGAGCGATTAGGTGCCTTGGTCTCTACAACCATATCCTATGCTGATCCAGAAGTTGGCCTGCTGGCCTCCTCCCTGGTGTTGGGAACCTCAGGAAAGAGCATGGTGAGGCATGGGAAGCCTCCCCCGCAAAGCTCCCAATTCTGATGGGACAGTTAAGCTCCTCGTAGCTTCCCGGGAGCCCACATCTTTCTTCTCCCACAACTCCCATGAGTGTGACTACATTTCACATCCTGCTCTGCCTCCAGTAGGGGAAGAAATAAAGTAAATCACTCTGTGGAGGAAAGAGGCTGGCGTGATTGATTTACGAGAAAAGAAAGGTTAAAGGAGCAGTGTAGTTCATAGCTGGACAAAGACTCGCGGGAGACCACATGAAAGGGTGCAGGTTGGAAGAGCAGCTCTTGGGAGATGTCAGGGAAAGTAGTTCAAACAATTCGAGGCAGAATCCAAGGAGAAGGAGGAGAGGCATGAGCAGGTGCTGCCTGCCTGCCGATGAGGGATTTTATGGACATTGAGTCTCTTAGTCCTCATAGTATTATCATGAGATGATGTGGTATTGCCTTCTTTTATGGGAAGAAATAGACACTTCGAGGGGTTAAGTATTAGTCCCCAAGTAATGCAACTATAAAATGGTGCAGGGGACTTTTGAACTGAGCTTCAACCTCTTTTCTTGAACTTACCAATCAGCAGGAAAGCTGTACTAGTATTTTTCAGGCTGGTTTATTAGATATAGCCCAGGTAATTTTATAAGTGTGGTTGTAATACTTTAATACTATTCTAATTGTGGAACCAGGACCTTACTAAATAGTTCAACCAAATAAAATAGAAATATTATTGTGGAATCAAGTCAAGAGGAAAATCAAATCATCCTTCCTACAGGCTCTTTGCCCCAAGACAATGAGAAACAGCCTAGAAATGGTCAGACTCCTCCTTTGGAAGAGAAAGTGTGTTACAGGGAGGAAATGTCACATGGGCCTGAGTTTAAATTATAAACTCAGTTTTTGTTTTCAAGCCAGATGATCTTGATCGTGTTATATTTTTTCCTTCCTATTAATGATTTTATCTGTAAAATGGACATAGTATTTCCTACCTCACAAATTGGTCACTAGAATTAAATGGGGTCGTTTTGTAAATTTAAAAAAAATTACTAAAAAATATTACTAATAATACTGGTCCTGGCATGTAGCAGGTACTTAGTAAATGCTTAGTGACTTTAAATTGTTGATGACAGGATTAAATGATGATTATATTATTGCTATTACTGTTGTTATTGTTTCCACGGCTACGATTATTGTTACTGCTTCTAAAGTCTTTTGCTTCTAATAAAGAAACTCCCTTGATCACTTCTGTTGGAAAATAAATAGCTAGCTCTTTCTTTGATTCTCCCCCCCCCCCCGCCCCCTTCAACTCTTTTGGCTTTTTTCCACGGAAACAGAAGGAGACTAACAGAGAAGAAATACACACACACACACACACACACACACACACACACACACATGCAACAGCCAAAATGGTAGAATGCATCTGCCAAAAATCTACAACTTTACACCAGGGGCAGACATGTGACTTGACTTTCCCCACCAGGCTAGACTTGTGCTGTCACAGCAAAAAATTGATCTTCTGTTTGTGGAAAATTATACACAGTTCCCTCTTGTCTGTGCTGGGGAAAATTCATGTCTAAATCCTTGCTCACAGATTCTGGCAAGTGTTTCCTACTTCGTATCTGCTGATTTTCCCCCACAAGTATTTATTGAGCACATAGTATGTGCAGGCCTGGGGATAGTCATGAGGGGGAATACTGAACCAAAGCATAGTTGACCAGTCTTTGTCAAGTTTATAGTCTGGGCTGTGGAGAGGAGGGAAAGATTGATATGAATTACAGACTCATAAAATGTGATTTGAGCGAGGATTAGGACTTGACTAGGTAATGAGAGAGGGGAAAATGTCCCAGGAAAATTATCTATTCTTTTTCTTAATGGTAAGAAATGCTGTAAATTGTAGAAAATAGAAGACTGACAAAACTAAGGAGAAAGTTCATGGCTTTGGGGTCCAATCCCAACATTGTTGCTTATGGTTTAACTCAGTCTTTCTTAACAGGTTTTGATCTGTTAAATTGGAATAATCCTCCCAAGGTCTAAAAAGAATAATTCATATTAAGTCGGCTCTCTCTGCCTACACAGCTCTCCCTACTTCTGCTGCCTGGTTAACTTTATACACCTTTAAGGTTTAATTTTAAATGTTGCTTCCTCAGGAGTCTTCTTTGACCTTCTGAGACTAGGTGAGATCCATCTATTATACACCCCAGTAGCACCAGAAACTTCCTCTTTCTGCACTTACTACATTGATAATAAAAAAAGGTTTTCATGTATACAGCTGTTTAACATCTGTCCATTTCATTGATGAAAGAACTGATATCTGTTGATGAGACTAACCATACCCAGGTCCCACTGTATAGGATTTCAACCAGGGACCTCCAGAGGCCAGACAGGTACCTTACTGGGATGCACAGCTGGGAGGGGCCTGGAAGGAGGAGCAGTCCTGTCAATGGCTGGCAGGCAAGGTTGACAGATACTCAATTTAAAACACACGCTTACACAGTGAGAAATCTGGATTTTTATATGAATTTCACCACTTTTCAATGTTGGCTTCTGATGCAAATTCTTTTAAAACCCATTGCAATCCAAACCAAACCCAGCCATGGGTCGAATTCAGCCCATGGACCACCAATTTACAAGCTATGATTTAGACTTTGGAATCTTCCAAAATAGGAGGCATTGTCCCTCCCAGAGGGTCAAATCTGAGAGGCAGGCAGTTTTTGGACCCTAGGGGTAGTTCCCAGGTGTAGTCCCCTGGCTGGCAAGATGAGGGCAGAATGTAGTGGGCGTCTTAAAGGCTTGACTTGGCCACATTGGAAAGATGTTGCACTCCACTCTTGATGTTGGTAAAGTGTACTAGGTAGTGAAATCCAGAAGTCTGGAATCCAGTGGTTTATTACGACCCCCCACTTTTATGGAAAAGAAGAGCAAGATCCAGGGATGTCAACTGCATGAACCCAGACATCCAGTTCATGGAGCATCCCCCTCTTGTGTAAGGCCTCTCACCTCATACGTCTCTCACCATTTGCAGGACCATCTAATTCCCACCTCTGCCAGAAAAACTGTCACCTCCTTAAGGGCAGGAGTCATCTCTTCCTTGTCACGTGTTATCACTCAGGGGTGCGCAGGAAATAGGTGTTTTTTTTGAGGACTTGTAGCCAAGATGTATTCCCCATCTTCTCCTGTGAGGTTCTGCTTAAAAGTTCAAAGTTTCACGGAAAACCCACATCTTCCACAAAAGCCTTCTTAGATCCATCCAGTTGACATATTCTTTTCTTCCCTGTGCCCCTATGAAGTATTTCTGTATTTCTGCCTCTTTATTATAATCTAAGCCTTGTGCTAGAGTTACTGCTGACATATCTGTTTCCACAGAAGGATGGTGAGCCATTGGTGGGCAGAGCCATGCCTTTTTCACTTTGTCTCTCACATGGAGACAAGCTCAGCATCTGGGTCCAAGGAAAGCTCCCTAATATCTATTGAGGTATCTTCTTTGTAATGGCCTGACACTGTGCTAGTGTATAGTTAGTGCTTAATAATTCTCTTTTCATTGCTAATCCCTTTTATAAGCTAACAGAATACTTGGAATTATGATAGGCACTCAATGTTTTTTCAGTGAATTAATGAAAACAGGACATGACTGGCTAAATACAGGGAATTTCAAGAAACTTTCAACCTCATACCTCTTTTGTGAGTTTTTTCAGGGGAGTTTGTTGCAAGGTCTCTTGTTAGCTATTTGAGGCAGGACTAGGGTATGGCAACAAAAGGCCTAAGGTAGAAATTTAAGCAGGTATTTATTCATGGGGCCATGCAAGCCCAATGATGCCCTTGCAACAATGGTATGAGGGCCTCCCTTACCTTGAATCCCCTCGTTCCAGTCCTAGTCCAAGGTATGTTGTTGGCTCCAGTATTAGTCAGCTCAGGCTGCGATAACACAGTACCACAGACTGAGTGGCTTAAGTCATAGAACAGGGATGGCGAACCTATGACAAGCGTGTCAGAGGTGACACGCGAACTCATTTTTTTGGTTGATTTTTCTTTGTTAAATGGCATTTAAATATATAAAATAAATATCAAAAATATAAATCTTTGTTTTACTATGGTTGAAAATATAAAAAATTTCTATATGTGACACGGCACCAGAGTTAAGTTAGGGTCTTTCAAAATGCTGACACGCCGAGCTCAAAAGGTTCGCCATCACTGTCATAGAAACTGGCTCTCACATAGTTCTGGGGGCTAGAAGCCCAACATCGCATAGTCTGCAGGTTTGTTTTCTCCTGAGGCCTCACTCCTTGACTTGCAGATGGTTTGCCTTCTTGTTATGTCTTTACATGGTTGCCCCTTAGTCTGTGTGTTTGTTTCTGTGCTAATCCCCTCTTCTTAAAAGAACACCTAGTCCTATTGGATTAGTGCCTAGCAGTGTGACCTCATTGTACCTAATTACCTCTTGAAAAATCCTATCTCCAAATACTGTCACATTCAAGGTTCTAAGGGGTTAGGACATCAACATACGAATGTGGAGGGATACACAATTCAGCTCATAACAGCCCCCAAATGCCATAGCTTACAACTTCTTTGATCTCCTGAAGATGGTTTTTACCTTGGGAAATGGACACTTGTAATAATACCATAAAATATCCGAGAGATGCAAATCAAAACAACAATGAGGTACCATCTCACACCTGTTAGACTGGCTATCATCAACAAATCAACAAACGACAAGTGCTGGAGAGGATGTGGAGAAAAAGGAACACTTGTGCACTGCTGGTGGGAATGCAGACTGGTGCAGCCACTATGGAAGACAGTATGGAGTTTCCTCAAAAAAACTACAAATGGAACTCCCATTTGACCCTGTGATCCCACTTCTAGGAATATATCCCAAGAAACCAGAAACACCAGTCAGAAAGGATATATGCACCCCTATGTTCATAGCAGCACAATTCACCATAGCTAAGATCTGGAAACAGCCTAAGTGCCCATCTGTAGATGAATGGATTCGAAAACTGTGGTACATCTACACGATGGAATACTATGCTGCTGTAAAAAAGAAGGAACTCTTACCATTTGCAACGTCATGGATGGAACTGGAGATCATTATGCTAAGTGAAATAAGCCAGTCAATGAAGGAAAAATACCACATGATCTCACTCATTTCTAGATAATAAAGACCATTATAAACTTATGAACAAAAATAGATACAGAGGCAGAGATGCCTCAAACAGATTGTCAAACTACAGCAGGAAGGCTGGGGAGGGTGGGAGGGCAGGAGGGGGATGGGTAAGAGATCAATCAAAGGACTTTTATGCATGCATATAAGCATAACCAATGGACACAAGACACTGGGGGGTAGGGGAGGCCAGGGGATTGTCAAGGGCGGGGGGGGGGGGGGGAAGGAGACTTACGTAATACTCTTTGTAATACTTTAAGCAATAAAATAAATAAATAAATAAAACCATAAAGTGTTCATAAAAAGCCAGTTATGTGGGTTTTAATGCAACTTAACAGTACTTGCTCCTGTAAGAGATAACAGAATCCCTTCTTCCTGCCACCATCCTTGTGCCATGCCAGCACCTTCTTGTATACCCCTCCCTACCTAAAGCATCAGGCAAAAGAATTTACTACGTGCTAGACATCTCTGGTTATTATGTATGATTTTCTGTGTTGTGAACAGACAGGGGAAGAGGAGAAAGGCCCACCATCATTTATGTTGTCCATAAAGCACCGTTACAAGCAGTACCTATGTTTAAGTGCCTGTAAATTCTGGTAAAAATGATATAAATTATAACTACTTCAGAAATAACTTTAACTGATGGGTTACCCGATGTTTAATTCACTGGTGGAGGTTGTCTGGGGATCTTGGCACATTGAAAGGGACAGAACTATTTACTTGAGTCATCTTTAACTTGGATAACTGATAACTATGTTTAAAAATGTAATAATATATAGTTTGAGTATAAGGAGAGAAGTGGGAATACTTTAAATTTAAAGATTTATAGCTCTATGTAGTTTAGAATATTCCAAAAACGTGTGGGGGTGCTTGCTTAGGACATGCATCATTATTTGAGCAGTTCAAGCAGTTGTTGGAATCTCCCATCTTTCCTTGCATCAGACTCACTGCCTCCCCTCGGGTGGGTCTGGTGCTTTTTGCCAGAAAGGATAGATGAGGAGGGTAGGAAAGGCAGTTTAAGATGAGATGAATGGCAATGAGTGGAAGATATTAGTTGGGTAAAGAAGGTCGCAGCATAATGACTGGCCAGGGCTTATTGAGCAATCGACCTTCAGAGTTCCTCCTGGTAATCATCCCACGCCATGAATACAGGCCCCTGGATGACCAGCCCATCAGGTGTCCCTCTTACAACTTTACTTTCAGATTTTCTAAATCTTCGCATCTCTGTGCTCCATGCTAAGCAGTGTTCTAAAATGTATTTTCTGTTTTACTAATTCTTTCTTCAGTTGTATATAAACCTCTGTTTAAAACTCTGCTGGCTCTATCCATTTCAGGTTACAAGTTTAATTTTCAGGTTCTCCTTTGAAAAGTTCTTTTGCTTTGATAGTAAGATACATATCTATTTCAAATTGTTTTATCATCTCTCTTGGAGTCACCATTTCTTCTGTTCGCTGCCCTTGATAGTGGGCTGTTTCTGCGCATCAGTTTTAATATTCTGTGTGACCGAATCCTCTGTGAAGGTTATTGTTTGTGTGGTCACGGGGAGAATTCTAAGGGTGATGGTCAGGGCATAGAGGTCAAGCCCAGTCCTGCTCAAAATTCCCAACAACAATTTAAAGCATAATAATGGATCATGCTTATCAGGTTTCTGAAACAGAGATAGGATTGGAAGCATAGTTAATACACTGAAATAGAAGGTCCTCCAGCTTTTGCATATATGATGACTGCAAAGAAAGCAGGGGCCAATGACAGAGCAAGGCTGCTGAGAAAGCCAGTGGGGTCTCAGGTCCTCTGAACAAGAATGCTGAGCCCAGGACAGAGACTGCTGTTCTGTGTTCTGGCCTCTAACTGGAAACCACTTCTGCTTCTGGGCACAGCACGTTTAGAATAATATTAACAAATTGGAAAGTGCCTGGAGTCGCAATACTGGTGGATGAAGGACCCTGATGTCATAGGGAAGTTGAAGAATATTTTGCCAAGGAAGAAAATCTTAAGACTCCTCATGAATGTATTTAAATGTCCCAGTTGCTGCCTTGAGGCAGAAGCAGAATTGTTCTGGGCGAACCCCAGAGGGCGGCACTATGACTGATGGGTAAAAGTTATAGAAAAGGACATTTCTGCCCCACAGAAAGGAGTTTTTAACCAAGAACCTGCCTGATAGATGTTATAAGTTTTGGAAAGAGGAGTGAGCCCTCTAACACCAGAAGTATTCAAGGAAAGTCTCTGAGTCCCTAGAGAAGCAGAGCACAACCAATGATTGGGCTGGATGACCTCCACAGCCCAAGTGTGATGATGGGTGGCATAGGTGGGTCTGTGATCAGAGCACCAGGGGCCTCTACCACTGTGCTCTGATGTCAGGCATGTGACTTTACCTCTTCAACAAGAGGCTTGTGAGAATCAAACAATAATTCATCTGAGTACCTAGCACATCAAGTAAGATATAATAGACTTCTAATAAATGGTAGTACTTTTAAATTACTTTTCATAGTACTGTTGCATGAAGGGAAGTAGAAAATTAATATTTAATAAACATCTGTCAAAAAGAAACTATTGAGAATTCATATATATATTTATCTGTCTATATATATGAACATCTTTTTCTCTCATGATCCTATCATTGGTTGTTAAAATAATTAGTTGTTAAAATTACCCTTTTAACAACTGAGGAAACTGAGACTCAGAAAGGTGAAAACAAGTCATCCAAAACACATGCATAATAAGTGAGTAAAGAAAGGCTTAAACCTAGATACTCTCCCTCAAAGATCTGATCGCTTAAAAATTAGTTTATGTAGCCGTCTGCAGGTATGTTCTCTTGTCCTAATGATGCCATTTTTATTGAGTGTTACAGAAACATTTGTCTTAGTTTCTCCACGTGGCCAAAACCTTTGGGAGTCAGAAACTAGAACCATATGCTGTTTGTACTTCTAGCTCAGTCCTAAGCACATAAAGAATCTCAATATTCCTCACACTATAATTTTACTGAAACTTTATTTCTAGAGAAGATGATCTCTTAAAGTGTTTATTTGGGGCTGTTGGATGTTAGACATTAAAAATCCACAATTATGAACGTTTTAATATTTCTTTGGGTGATCCTTACCCCATCTATCCCATCTGAGTATGCAAATGGACCTCCCTCCACGATCATCTGTCTGTGCTTCCAATTCAAAGTGTGGGCAATTCAAGTTAATATCAGGGGAACCAGCTTGTCAATGCTAATTGTGTGACTTTGGGCAAGTGACTTAGCAGCTCTAAGCCTCCCATGGGTAACATATATAGACTAAGCCCTCTCTTGCAACTAGTTTGTGAAGATTAAATGAAATGATAGAGCAGAGGGCAAGCAGTGTATTCAGTAAAATGTTTCCTTTTCCTTATGAGAACATAAATGGTCTTCTTGCCCCTTATTTATAAGTGAGGACATTGGTGCTTAAATCTAGGCAGAAGAATGGGACCCTTATGATAAAGGATATTTCCAGCTCAGGACCTCAGGACCTTAGGACCTTCTACTCACTGATTCTTCACTCATTGCCAGTTGGGTATGAAAAATAAGTCCAGAGGGAGACTCTGAGGTCCTAAGGAAGACCAAGATGATAGGTGCTACTCAAGGGGAATGGGGTGAAGATGCTCTGCCACAGCCATGTTAGATTATGGTAAGGACAGTATATATATAATTATTTGGGGACTGTTTAGTATAGCAACTAGTATTATTTTCTCTGACTTATACAACTAATAAATGCACCAAGCATAGTATCCAGCACATAAGAAACACCCCAGCCTGGCCAACGTGGCTTAGTTATTGATCATCAACCTATGAACCAGGAGGTCACAGTTCAATTCCCAGTCAGGGCACATGCCTGGGTTGCAGGCTCGATCCCCAGTGTGGGGTGTGCAGGAGGTAGCCGATCAGTGATTCTCTCTCATCATTGATGTTTCAATCTGTCTCTCCCTCTCCCTCCCTCTCTGAAATCAACAAAAACATATTTTTTAAAAACACACCTCATAAGTGTTTGCATTCTTATTTAACACCACAATATGCCAAAATAAGGACATTTTCAAGTAGCAACAGCAAAAACTCCTCTTGTCTGAGCATTGTCCATGGGCCTGATGGCCAAGTAAGTACTTTGTTCAAAGTGCCTCATACCTGGTAATGCAGATTGTTAGCACTATGGAAACATCTCAGAGAGGACACCGGTACTCAGAGCAGGCTCCACATTTGTATAACTGCTAAGTGGAAAAGTTAGAAATTCAGCTTGAGCCAGCGTGTCTCCCTAATCCATGTCCCTTTGGACACACAGACAGTTTAGCCTCCTGAAGGTCCCACAATCAGCCTTCCACTGAGCTTGTGGGAGACTACAAAAGTGTAGACTCCGAAAGCACACTGACTGCCTTCCTCTGCAGCCACGTGCCCTGAGCTATTGTAAGTGGTTTCCTAGCTAGTCCAAAGATGGGAATCTTTTCCATCTGCCTCCCTTCTCCAGAAACACATTGGAGCAGTGGTTCAATGAATCCATTAGATTTCAGATATTTGGAGTTAACTGTGATTATCCCTTTATAACATCAAATAAATCAAAAGAAATATGCTTTTTAAACATCCCAAGAAGTAAATATATTTTCCACAAGGGAAAATATGGGTGCCATTTGCCATTGAGTAATATGGCAACAGATGGAACTCAGCATGAGGCACTGAAATCCATGGGTGTTTCCTCCTGGAGATGCTGACTGCCTGAAAAAGAAAAAAGCAAAAAAAAAAAAAAAAAAAAAAAAAAAAAAAAAAAAGCTGGATGGTAAGGTTGTTTTACAGTAATGAAAATAAACAACGTTATTCCAACGTAATTAATCTTCCCCCAAATGTTCTTCCTTCCGTGGTGTTTTTGTTCTCACCAGTGTTTGAGGACTTTCTCCCTAGGTTTGAGTCACCAAACACCTAGTTTGATTTTTTTTAATGTTTTATGTTTAGATACAGGCATGTCATTACCCACTGAGAGCTTAGTCATCCTTTCTCAGGGTCACCTCAGTTCCTCCACCCATCCCCAAGTCTAACTTTTCATCCTCAGTTACCCCTCTTACCTTATTCCCAAATTTAACTACAGCTCAGCCATCTGCCAATTGAGTCCTGCATCAAACCAGCTCATCTTTGCCTCTCCTCTCTCCTCTCTGGTCTCCTTGCCTACATAGCCCCTAAGAAAATCCTCTCACTTCCCACATCCTCTCTCCTTTCTAAAAAAAAATATTTGTGTATTTGTTCAATAACCGTTTAAAGTACAATATTGCTATAGATACTCATTTACCTGACTTCTTCCAATTCCATTAGTTTTTGACATTAAAAAAAAAGACTTGCTGAGAGTCAATGTCAAGAAAACAGGAAACTGACATCTTTGGAGCACGTGGTCTAGGCCTGGCACTGTGTCGCACACGTTACAGATGTGCCTTGTCAAGGCACATGACGACCCTGTGAAGTAGATCGACCTGTTCCTATTTCATAATTAAGGAACGTACGTCTCAAAGAGTTTCAGGAATTCCCCCCACATTACCCAGCCATGTAACAAATGGTAGAGTTAAGGATGTGGATTGAGATCTCTTCGCCTCCAAATCCCTTATTCCTCCATGAAATTTGGAGTCACATATGCCTAGATTCAAAACACTTATTAGGTCTGTGATTTTAGCTAGTTTCCTCTCACCCCATGGCCTGCCACTCTTTCTGAGCCTTAGTGTCCTCATATTTAAAATGGCGAAACTGTATCTTCTTCAGGTGCTTTTAGTGAGTATTAAACAAAATAACATATAAAAGTAATTAAAATGCCTGAAATGGTGTCCCCATGCTGGAAAGCCTCAAATGGAACCTCTGTTTATTAGAGATGAGGTTTGAAACATTGACCTTTCGACTGTGAAACCAGTTCAGACAGGACATAAGTTAAGGTGTTAGAGCTGGAGAGCAGGTTGAAATACTTCAGCTCAGGATGAAGGCGACAGTCCAGTGCCGGGTGCCAGGGTACAGATTCACAGGGCAGCCAACTGGATCCTAAAATAGTTATCATCAGTGGGAAACAGGTGCTGTGCGAGAAAGCATTGCCCAGTGCAAATGCAAACATCATAGAATGAAACTAACTTTTTTCTTCAGAAGCAGAGGTTTGCCTTTCTATCTGGAAAATAAGTGCTACCCGATACTACCTAGCAAGGTATTGAGTTTGTTGTCCCTGGGATTCATGAAATAAATAGTCAACTTCCTATCAGGGCTATAATTAGATGGCCTTCACATTAGCAAAGTTAACTCAGATGGTCAAAGGCACTTGCAAATTGTGATCAAGATCTATGACATAGAGATGTCCACTCTTGTTCAATATCTACCATATGTAGGATATGGTGTTTATGTTAAGCATGCATTATCTATTTCAACACACACACAGACAAAGAATCAGATATCATAATCCCCATTTTAGAGGTGGAAGAAACTGAGGTTCAAGTTTAGAGTCCTTGCCCAAAGTCATAGAACTGGCAAACAGGTATTTGAAACTAGATGTTTGTGGTAACAATCTCTAGGCTATACGTTTAACTTACTATCTAAAAAAAATGTTACAAATATATGTAAAGTAAAAATATATTTAACATAGAAATATATATATATATATATATGTATATATATATATATATATGTGTGTGTGTGTGTGTGTATATATATATATATATATATATATATATATATATATATATATATATATAAAACACAGCATGTACTGGCCCAAGGCCATGCCGCAGCTAGATAACTAGATGATGGAGACAGTTTTGACCCAGGCAATGTGACTGGAGAGACCTAACCTATATTCACACCACTGTGATGTCTCTAAATAGAACATTCTCTGGACCCCATTTTCCCTGGGAAGTCAGGGAGGCATGACTTAAAAACAGAATAGAGATGACTAAGTAGTGAGAAAAAAATATCTGGGAGTTAGGCAACCTCACCTCTTATTCCAGTTTAGAAACTAGATTTCTACATAACTGGGGCAAGCCATTCTCTCTTGTCAGTGACTCTGAAGCTGCAGAGAAAATTCTAGGGGGCTCCAGAGTTTCTTTAGGGTCTCTGAAGGGGTGGGTGTGGAACCAGTTAGATAGTATCATGGGACAGATGAACAGGAACTAAAATAGCTCTTAGTGAGGTTCCCTGAGAGCTTGGTATCACATGTTTCACGTGTATTATCTCATGTAGTCTTTCTAGCAACCCAAGGAAGGTAGTATCATTGCCCCCATTTGACAGATTAGATAAGCAAGGCTTAGGGAAACTGTATAAGGGGATTGAAAATCTAAGTCTTGCTGACTCCAAAAGCAATCAATCATTGAGCTGCCCCACTAGTCTAGAAGAGGACGCTGCCTTTCCCAGGTGTCAGAGGAAGAACAAATCAAATGGTGAGACACTAGGCCCTGACCCTGCATCCATGTTATCTGGCCTTTAGATTCACAGGCTCCAATCCCAGACCTACTGGTTTCTGTCCCAGAGATCATCTTTTTAAAAAAATAAATAATTTTATTGATTTTGAGAGATAGGGAAAGGGAGAAGGGAAAGAAAGATAGAAACATCCATGAAAGAGAAACATTGATCGGCTGCCTCCTGCATGGCCCTCCCGCCCCCTCCCACACACACACACTGGGGATCAAGCACACAACCCTGGCATGTGCCTTGACTGGGAATTGAACTGGGGAGCTCTTGGTGCATGGGTTGATGCTCAACCACTGAGCCACACCTGCCGGGCAATATCATCTTTTAATGAGCTTCTAGGATGATGCTCATGAACACTGATGTTGTAGAACCACTGGTTGAAAGGAACAGTAAATGACGAACTGGTAGTTTTATGCTGTGAAGGCAGAAGCAACCAAGACTGATGGCTCAGATCAGAGGAGGAATGCAGAGCATGCAAATGTGCATGTGTGTGTGCATGTGCGTGTGTATGTTGGTGCTTAAGTGTGTGTGGGTCGGGGGGAGGGGCGGTAATGCTAAAATATACTGGGGAGAGGAGAGAAAAGAGAGTCCTATGTTTAAGGATTGATTTAAGTGTTCACTCCCATTTCAGTGTCTCCGAGAGTCTTCTTGGGCCATCTTATTCAAAAGCTCATCTACCATTATTCTCCTTTTTTAAATTTTCAACCTGCTTTGTTTATCTCTGTTTCACCTTCTCTTACTTTACATATATTATTTCTTGGTGCATTTGCTTATTGTCTCTCCTCCTATAGAGTGTGAGCTGCATGAGGACAGGGACGGTGTTGTGCTCACTGCTCTGCATCATCATCTCAGCAGGGGCTGGTATATAGTAAAATCTCACCATGTGCTTCTTGAGTGAGTGGATAATAGATGGGCTTTCAAAGAAACATAGTTTGTGAGTATGGAAAAATGTGTGGAGCTAGTTATGGAAGGATTAGGCAAGCTCCCTGCCAGGTCAGTGGGACAGAAAGGAAGGTTAGGGGACCCCATAGGAAGCAACCCGGTGAAAGAAACCACAGAAGAAGTCTCTACCATTTGGGAGCCTTAAACAAATTCATTCTTCTTTCTGGAAATGAGTTTTCCCATGAATGAGCACATTTACCTCCTGGGTCAGATTTAGGGATTTACGTGTGAAAATGCTACAAAGGACTTAGCATAACAGTGAACATGAAAGGCAGACTCATCCATGTGTGTTCCTTATGATCGCAGTGTAATGAAGTAGCAGCCTAGAGCACAGCTCTGGAGTCTCATTGCTCACATTTTTATTCTGGCTCCCCCATTGTTTTACTGTTGTACCTTCAGAAAGCCTCTAAGCCTCTCTGAGCCTTCATTCTTTTATCTGTAAAATTGGATAAAAATATTGCCTGCTTTTGGGCAAATGGGAAGAGTAAATGACGAAATTCCATGGGAAACATTTAGCATTGTGCCCAGTACAGAGGTAGCACTCTCTAAGGGTTATCTTACATTTTAGGCTGATTTTAGTTCTTTCTGTTCTCCTTTCTCTATGGAATTATTTGGGTAAGTTCTGAGCTCCACACTTTGTGTAAAAGAGATTGCAAGCAAAGTATCCTTCCCGAAAGCAATTATTTGTGGAATACACTGAGAAGAGTGGACTCAATAGAGCATCCAAATAAACTACACACCTTTCTAGCAGTGTAGTCTTTTCAAGAGAAAATGCACTGTTCAGTACCTGTATTAGGTGCAACCACCAGGAGTCAGGGTGACCTGGCGCAGCTTGATGGCTGCATGGAAACTTTAAAAGGGAACTTTGGGTGAAAAGTCTACCCCAAATTTGTCCACAGAGAGGGGAGTCACAGAGATTGGTTGAACTGTAGGAAGGTCATGAGTTTGGGATCTGCCATATAAAAGCTGAAATGCCAGGAGAACATTCCATGTGGGGATATCTGGATGTAGGAGGTATATATTAGGGATAAGCTGCATATTGGTGGTGGTTGAAACCTTAAGAAGGATAGGTTTGCCAAAGGCAGGGTCTAGAACAGTATATTCCCATTTGCTCCAAGGTGTTTATTGGGATATTCTAAGATGAGAATAGGGTAGTGTGTGTTCCCCGGAGTTTTTTCACCTTAAAATCCCTTTAACAGACAACCTCTCAGAGCTAGAATCCTAGAGAACACACTCTGAGAAACTCTCATTTAGACCAGCAAGCAGAAGAGGGCCCCATTGATGAAGACAGATTGGGTTTTGCTTCAGTAACAACTAACCTCCAGCTCTCAGTGGCTTAAAATAACACAGGTTTGTTTATTTCTCACCCATCATCAGCTGGCAGGGGAAGTTTACTAATCGCTGTTACTTGGGGGCCACATTGGTGGAGTTGCCACCATCTTCAATGCTGCTGGTCTCTACAGCAGAAAAGTGACCCCTAGTGGGTCACAAGTTCATTTATTAAACTCCCTGGCATGGAAGAGATACATATGACTTACCTTTAGTACTCTTTCACCAGGGGTGGCCTCGTGTTCCACTTAACCAAAGAGAAATAGGAAGTGTGACCCTACTATGTGTCCAGGGGAATAACCTACCATGTGATCAGAATTATTTGGTGTGCAGCAGTAACATCGATCCCAAGGAGAAAACCTTAACAAAGGTCTTGACTTAGAGAGCAAAAGAAAGAATCTTGAAAAAAGGAATAACAAAAGAGATGGATAAAGGATTTCAGAGTATAGTTCAAGACACAGATTTTTCTGGGTTTTATCATTGACACACACTCTCCAGACTTCTCTTTCTTTCTCCTTGGAGGGTGACAGGGATTACTGGGAATTCTGTGCTGGCCTAAGGTCACATCTTTTTTTGGATGGGGATGTTGATTTACCATGTCCCCAGCCTTTACCTGTGTCACTTTTTATTTATTTATCCTGAAACCCTTTTCTGTTTCCTGACCTGTTTCTTGTTGGTGATTTAACTTTTCCCTTCTCTCATGGTTTAAGGTTAGACAGGAATTATCCATTTGACCTTTGTGGGTTTCACTCCTGGTGTTCTCTTGCTCAGACTTTGGTGCATGCCTTCAAGGAGCCCCATCCCTGGATGGTGGGTAGCCTGTCCTCCCCTCTCAACTCTTACCCCAAAGCCAAACACCCTAATCAACTCAAAACCCACTGGCTAGCTTGGGGATTGTCCTCATGGCAGTTGGCAGGGATCCAAGAGAGGAAGTAGAGTGTGAAAAGCCTTCTGCTGTGTTCTCTTGGCAAAGCAAGTCCCAAGTCTAGCCCAAACTCCAGGGGTGGTGAGGTAGACTCTACCTCTTGATGGGGGAACCTGTCAAAAGGTGTTGATGCAGGAATCAGCAGGACATTGGAGTCATTTTTGCAAGCAATCTACCACAGCACCATCTTACTCCTTCCTCTTTCAAGTCTTTCCTGTCCTGCTCTAGCACTGTTCCAAGTGGTTGTGAGCTTTCTTGAAGGCAGGGATTATACATTGTACATATCTGCATCCTACACTTCCTGAGCATCAAATGAACACCATCACTGTCACTCAGTAAATGGTGAATTTATTCCAGGTTCTATTTTAATCACTTTTAAATATATCTCTTGGCCCTTATGACCATTCTCTGTATAATAGTTACTCTTGACTGTCTTCCCATTCCCATGCACTTAGTAGGTACCCAATAAAAATCTATTAGATGGACCTTTTTTGGGAGAGTCTTAAGCTATGTTGTGAGGTTAATACCTGGTTTGTGGTTCTAGGAGATGGATCCAGGAGTGAGATGGTGAGTCAATCATTCCCATCTCTGACTTCTCCCAATACCCACCTATTTCACCTCCAGTTCACCCTGCAGACTTGTTGTTCTGGGTTGAATTCAGCCTCCCATGAACTCCTGTGATATTCATAATGCCCCAAAGTGCCAATATTACTCATCATGCTCACCCACACACCTCCTACTTCCCTCCATTCATGTATTTGCCCACAATCATTCTATCCCTTGGTTTATGTGAGTTTATCACAGTTATCTTTCAGAGTGAGATACCATAAACCCTTATGCTTCATCATAAAAAGCAACAGTAATAGCAATGTCTTTCTATTGCCAAGTACTTGTCCTGACATGTCATTTGATTTCTGCAACTGCCCTGATAGTACATGAGGCAGGTAAAATAGTCCTCATTTACAAACATGGAAACCAAGCCAGGGAAAGATTTAGTGGCTTTCTCAAGATCACACAATACAACAATGTTCAAGATAGGAGGAAAACTCAGGATTTAATGCTTTATAGGCCAGCAATAATTCCACCCTCTTGCCATTCAACCTGATCTATTCTCACAATGTAAACTCAGTATAATCAAGGAACATCTAGTGGTTGTTGATGATATGCCAAGCACAATTCCAAAATGGAAGGCAGATGAATCTGTCCATCTAAGGAGAAATATTGCTGTGTTGTACCTGGAACTGTTTTATATTTAGGTAATCCTGGTTTCTAATCAAGTTTCTATCCCTTGCTCATTTGTGATCTTGAGTAAATTATGCAATATGTTTCATTCTCTGTTTCTTCATCCCTCAGAAGTGGGCATTCACTTCACACCACTGGTTTATTAGGAAAATTACATGAGGTGATGTAAATAAAACTCTGACACATAGGAGCCATTCTGCAGGCTATTATTATTGTTGTTGTTGTTGTTAAATGTGAGTGAGGCAAGAATGAGTCATGTTAGTCAATTGCTCAACCCTCCCCTAGTCAATCTTCATCACATTTATGTCTCTGTTATTGATGTTTGCCCAAGATATAAACTGTTTGTCTCCTTAAGATATAGGTAGACATTTTTGTTTCATGTACCTAATTCCAGGATGGCCCTTCTAGCTTAGATGTGTAATTTGAAACATAAATGACATATGTACATCCATTAAATGTCTTTTCCCCCCTTATGCAAAGGTGTGTATGACCTGGAAGAAATGGTAACTTAGAAAAACAATGATATTCAAAAAAATCCATGGAGACAAAACTGAGTCCATGATCTCTGCAACCTTGTGGGACTTAGTTTCTGAACAGCATCCTGGACTTTGATGCTCAGGAGAATGGTCATTTCAAACGCTCATGATCTAAAATTATTCGAAGGCAATTATACATGTATTGTAACTTTCTTATTTTTTTTAGCTGTATCAAAACCCACAGAAGTTAATGACAAAACCTAGACAAATTGTAAGTCTCTACCTCCAGGCTCTCATGCTCCACAATGCCACAATAAGAGTCAATCAACATCTTTGTTGTATTTGTTTTCTGCCTCTTTGTTTACAAGCTGGTTTGTGCT
Source organism: Myotis daubentonii (assembly GCF_963259705.1). Lineage (NCBI taxonomy): Eukaryota > Metazoa > Chordata > Mammalia > Chiroptera > Vespertilionidae > Myotis > Myotis daubentonii. Next base: position 70,908,015 of record NC_081850.1, on the reverse strand, counting down.
TGCTTCTTTTTACTTAGCCCCCTCACCCATATGAGTTAAAGTGACCATTGTAGCTCATTTGTAAAACTAGCGGTGAAGGAATTAGACTCAGAAGAGTAAAGTGGCATGCCATGTTCTTTGAGCTCATGATGAAAGATATGTCAATCATACCTCAGTAAAGAAGATATGTCAACCATACCTCAGTAAAGTAGTTAAAAAAACAACAGCTAGAAGTTGAGAGCGCATATTGCCTGACACCAGTGCTTTTCCCAATGGTGTGCTGGAAGAAGATAAAATGGAATTCGAGCTGGTCTGATCAAGACATTTTTGTCCCCACTCAGCTCTGCAAGAATGCTTGTAAAGCCCATGGAAGGGCTTTTACTTTCTTCTTGAGGATTGGAGAGTTGGAAAGATCTGAATGGAACCATGGAAGACAGATCACTCTGTAAGGAGCAAGGAAGGGACTGAATAATTCAGTGAAATTTAATGGGCTTTTCAGAACATGCCAGCAATCTATTCCCATTCTCTAACCAGATGCCACAGAGCCAGCTTTCTTCCTGTCTGTCTGATCCATTTGGGAGGCTTCATTGGGGGATAAGTAGGGTTCTTCCTAGAAGCTGGAGGCCCCTCTCCTTGGTTGTCTTGTGGGAAGCTCATTGTAAATGCCAGGGGCTGGTTTGCACAGGTGTAGATGGGGCTAAGTGTGGTGGTAAGAGTCTTGAGGACTTCCATCTTTTGGACTGATTGTTATACACTAGAGTAGCAGAGTGGTACTAAATAGAGTTTCCTGGCCTCATCACGGCGAGCTCTCCTCTGTGATGCCATGATTTTGAGTTACCATTCTGGATTTCAGCGTCCCATTGTAAAACAAGGAGGTTGGACTCTTGTCCCTGATCATCCTTTGAGTTCCAAATTTCATAGTTTTGCGTCACTTAGGAAAGGGAACAGCCCTTGCTAGGGCTCATTTAGGTGAGACAGTCTAGTCATATCACCCACATTGGGCACATTAACCTAATTGAGCCTTAGTTTATTTATGTAAAATAAGCATAAAAAGATGATGCTTATCGCATGGACTTGAAAAGTTTGAATCAGTCTTGCCTGTAAAATTCTTTGTTGCCGAACTTAGCATGTAGCACTCACATTATAGCTGCCATTGTTATTATTTAATATTGTTTTCGTTGTGATTCTTCTTTTCTGCTCCCCCATGAACCTCTGAGGCCAGAGCAAGATATACAGCTAAATAAACATCCCTAGGGACTTCTTGGGCATCCAAGAAAAATGCTTACTTTACATCCTGTGGGCTATCAATTAGTAGCATTTTCTATGGAAATCAACTCCCTGAAAGAAAGAGAAGGATTTGATTTCAAGCATGAGAAAGGAGAAGGAAACAAAGATTAGTCACACCTCTAATGTGTTCCGATGCCATTGGTGTTATTATCTCAGCAGCCAGGTATCCAATGCTTCCACAGCTAGTGAGCAGAATGGAGAGCTGCTGAAAAGTGTCTCAGCAGAGCTCTGCCTTGCAGATGTATTAAGAGTGGTATTAGCGGGACTTTATTTGAACAACATGCTCTTCTCATGACTAAGTTGAAGGGCTTTTCCTTTCAGCTACAGCATCTGCTTAATATAGAAATGCTGATTTTCGGCTGCTCTTATGTCTCCACTAGATCACTCGAGGAGATCCAAGTTCCTTTCCCCAACACACAGGGTTCAAAGTTCAATTAGTTGTAAGAGAGTCAAGTCCCCTCTTAACTGGTTTCTCCTGTCATTCTGCTGTGTTTCATCACCAGAGAGGCTCAGCTTCTCATTGTCACATGTCCTTTTATTCCAGGGGTATCATCCAGCCCATGGGCCATATAAGGCCTGTGAAATCATTTGGTCTGGTCTTGCCAAGGCATTAGTGGTAAGTTAATTAAATGTTTGACCAAATATAGCAGGCTAATTTTTAAGTTGATAATTTTGTATGGCCTGCAAATGATGTTATAAATACCCAAATGGCCTTTGGCAGGAAAAAGGTTCCCCACCCTAGTTTCAGACCATAGAAAGAGTGAACTAGCACTGTGTATATCTCCTATAATTCATGTGATTATAAACATAAAACATACTAAGAAAGTTCAAGCAATAGAGAAGTATGTCCATGAAAATATAAAATCCCTTAGTCAACCATATATTCCAGTATCTATAAGCTCAGACCCTAAAGATTGTGACTATTAATGGTATAATGTGTACCCTTACATGCTTTTGTCTATAAATTTATAATTGTAATTAGATGGAAAACTTGTTCATTGGGCATTTGTTTGGGAATGCATTTGAGTTAGAAAAAAAGCTCTTAAGAAAATAGGGTTTGGGAAGAAACAAACCCAAGAATTAGGCTGTTGCTCTGGAGGTGGAGGAGGAGTGGAGAGGGCTGGAGAAAGAGGAAAGAAGTCATAGTGAAGCCAGCAAGATAGAAGGATGTCATATGTGTTTTAATGCCATCCCATGTGCTTAGTAACTCTAAAATCTTCAGCAGTGTCAACAAGATAAGAAAGAACTTGGGAGTGAATTGATTCTTGGAGATACAGGTAAAAAGATTGAGTTGGGCATCCCAAGTTCAAATGGGATATAATGGAAGTAGCATGAATATATAGGAACAACTATATGGAGAAAAACAAAAGGGAAAAGTCCTGGAACTTACAGAAATCATAGGGAAGGCTTTTTAATATTAAAACCTAAAATTTAGGTTTGGGCCAAGGTTAACTATGCTTCAAGTTCTTAGCTAATGATATATATTTATGTACATTTTATATGCTATCAACACTAATAAAAGAGAAAAATGGTAATTGGCGTACGAGCTACCCTTTTCATTGGCTAATCAGGGCTATATGCAAATTAACTGCCAACTAAGATTGACAGTTAACTGCCAATTAAGATTGGCAGTTAACTGACAACTAAGATTGGCAGTTAACTGCCAACAAGATGGCAGTTAATTTGCATATGTAGGCACAATGCGGGGAGGCGAAAGAGAAAGCAGGAAGAAGCCCCCTGCCACTGACAGTGATCGGAAACCCAGGGGGGAGCTAAGAGCTGGGGGGCAGGTGCCTTTTCCGCCCTGGCCAGTGATAGCAGGAAGTAGGGGTGGAGCCAGCGATGGGAGCTGGGCAAGGTCGAAGCTGGCAGTCCCAGGAGCTATGGGTCCCTTGCCTGGGCCTAAAGCGAAGCCCACGATCGTGGGGCTGCTGCAGCTGTGGGTCCCCGCTGCCCGGGCCGGTTGCCTCAGCCAGAAGCGTCAGGCCTGGGCAAGGGGCCGATCCTGTGATTGGAGGGTGATGGGGGTCAACGCCTGAGGGCTCCCAGTATGTGAGAGGGGGCAGGCTGGGCTGAGGGACACTCCTCCCCACACACACCCAGTGCACGAATTTCGTGCACCGGGCCCCTAGTGTGTGTGTGTGTGTGTGTGTGTGTGTGTGTGTGTGTGTATGTGTATATATATATATATATATATATGTATGTATATATATTAGTATACACAGAGATACACACAAAAATTATATGGTTTTATTTTGCAAATTCCTTTCTTTTTCAGAAATATAATATTGAATCATTGTATTTCAAAAGTATTTGGTAATTGTCTGCAATGAACCATGATTCAGGCACTGGAATACAACCAAAAAGAATCTTTTCATAGAAAAGAGCTATATCTTTCTTTTTAATGATCACATTGAATTCCACAGTGAAAAGTTTTGTTTTGTTTTGTTCTGTTTCATTTTGGTAACAAGCCCTGTAGTAATAGACATTTAGGTTATTTTAGTCTTTTGATGCACCATGCTCTAGTGTGCTGATGTATTTGTGTATATGTACAAATATTTTTGAAGGAAGTTTCCTTTGAAAAAAATTGGAGGAGTCAGGGACCATGCATATTTTAAAATTACATCTGTATTTTCAAATTCTCCTACAAAAATGTCATGTCATGAAAATTTTACTGGATTAAATATCAAATAACTAAAGGCCATTTGTAGAAGCAGAATTCCTATCAGATCTTGTCAAGAGTACTGATGATGATAGTGATGGTGATGATGATGAAGAAGATGGTAGTGATGATGTTGATAATGATGACAGTGTTGATGATGATGCTAGTTAACATTTGGCATAGTCTTACAATGTATCAAGTATTATGCTCTGCATCTTTCAAACCTGTGGACTGAGAGAAATAAAACCTGTTCAAACATTAATGGCAGGTAAATAGCGGAGTAAAGATTTGAGCCTTTTCTTTCATACTCCAAAGCCCACTCTACTACTTCAATACTACACAAGGGTTTGCCATACACTAGTATTATGAGATGTTCCACTAGTAAAAACAGCATGATAAATAAAAGGGTTCTATAACCAAACCAATTCTGGGAAATATTTTTTATCATCTGTATATTTTTGGAGATTCACAATACTCATGAATTAAGTAAATCCCCTGAGAAGATGTTTAACCAAGCCAAACAATCATTTCTCAAATTTAATTGATTATGAGACCCTTAATCAAGCACAAGTCTGTTCTGAAGAACACACTGAAAAATGTTGTCCTTGTCGTACAGTATTTCTATGATTCTTTCATAGAATCACAGGCATTTCTAAAGACTTTTTTTGTTGTTAATCCTCAACAGAGAATATTTTTTCCATTGATTTTATAGAGAGAATGGAAGGAGAGAGAGAGAGAGAGAGAGAGAGAGAGAGAGAGAGAGAGAGAGAGAGAGAGAGAGAGAAATATTGATGTGAGAGAGGCACATCGACTGGTTGCCTCCCGCATGCGCCCCAACCAGGGCCAGGGACTGAGCCTGCAACCAAGGTATGTGCCTTTCCCTAGAATTGAACTCAAGACCCTTCAGTCTGCTGGCCAATGCTCTAACGACTGAGAAAACTGGCTAGGGCAAGACTTTTTAAGTATAGTCTACACTCAGAGATTTATATGGATAACATCCCCCCCCACAAGCCTTTGCTGGAAGGTCTGCAGTAATGGGGGGCTTACTACCTCATGGGCTAGCCAATTTCATCTTTGGATACCCCTGTTGTTAGAAAATTGTTTATTATATATTCAACCACATAACCCTGTGAAATTTAATCACCGATTCTAATTTTACCCATTTGCAGTTTCACAGAGTATGTCAAATCCGAATTTTCCGTTCAGATTTTTTTTTTTAATTTCCTAATGTGCTTTATATATTTTTCAGTACAAATAAAGCATATTGCTTTCACTAAAAGTGCAACCTCAAGCAAAAACCATAACAGCACAATTAAATTATTGAACCCTTGTTATTAAGACATGTAATGTGCTTTTTCACTTATGTTCAAAGATGTTCAAAGATTCACTCTAGGATTTATTATTGTAACTCATTTAAGTACAAAGTATAGTCTTAACAACACTTATTGCCATTTCATATTTATCTAAAAATTCAAATATGAATGTGAATTTAATTTTAAAACATTAGTTAACCTTACCCAACTATATTATTAAAGACTATGTATTCAATGGGGGAAATGTTAGGACCAGTGGGGTTTTAGAGGAATTATGCAAAGAAATCTCTTTTATTTTCTTAAAGACCTAATTTGAAATAAAATAAATTAAAATGCCCATCTTGGAAAATATTCCCTTCAGATTTTTGAAGCCAGTAATCACATCTTAGTCCATCCCTCATCATCTTTTTTAAAAAAAATATTTTATTGATTTTTTGCAGAGAGGAGGGGAGAGGGATAGAGAGTTAGAAACATCGATGAGAGAGAAACATTGATCAGCTGCCTCCTGCATATTCCCTACTGGGTATGTGCCCACAACCAAGGTACATACCCCTGACCTGAATCAAACCTGGGACCCTTCAGTCGGCAGGCCGACGCTCTACCACTGAGCCAAACCGGTCAGGCCATCTCTCATCATCTTATCTTACATTTCACGGCCCCAGTGTTTCTTTCTTTCACCTGCTCTTATCTGGCTCTTTCCTTTTTCATCTTCGCAATGATTTTTCTTTAATATGCTACCATTGGTCTGCACAGACATCAAAGTGTGATTCCCAGAACTGGGCATGCCATTCTAGCTGTGAGCCAACTAGCACAGGTGAGGACAGAACCAGTGTTTCCCTGGCTCTAAACATTCCATTTCTATGGACACATCTAGTTTGGGACAACTGGGTTTTGCAGCCTCAGCACACTGGATCTTCAACTGTACTTGACAATAATTCAACCTTCTAAATAGCTGTGACTTTGGAAGGATGAACAGGTGTTGATGGTGGCAACTTTTAAAGAAAGCATACATCTAAGTGATTATGAAGTTTTGTTCGGTACTACTCTGACCCCAAAGGAATATTTACTTTTGTAGTCTCATGGCTTAAAGAGTTCTCTCTATGTCCAGAGAAATTGATACAATAAGGGGCTAGAGGGAAAGGGGAGTACATAATGAAAACTAAAGGATGAATTGCAGCAATTATTTTGCCAAATATATAAGAAAGATAAAAATCTTAAAAATATAGATCAAAAGAAAAAATTAAAAATGATAAAAGAAAGTACAACTATTATGATTTAATACTTTGCATGTGTCTTCTTATTTAAACCTTATAACATAAAGGAGAATATGTCCCCTACTTTTTTTTAATTTAAATTCTTTATTGTTTAAAGTATTACATGAGTCTCCCCATTGATCTCTCCCTGGCCGCTCCCACCCTCCAGCACATGCCTCACCCCCCTACTATCTGTGTCCATTGATTATGCTCATATGCATGCATACAAGTCCTTTGGTTGATCACCCTCTCCCCCAAACCCCCGCCTGCCTTCCCTCATAGGTTGAACAGTCTATTTGATGCTTATATGTCTTTGGTTCTATTTTTGTTCATCAGTTTATGTTGCTCGTTATATTCCACAAATGAGTTAGATCATGTGATATTTATCTTTCTCTGACTGGCTTATTTTGCTTAGCATGATACTTTCCAGTTCTATATATGCTGTTGCAAATGGTAAGAATTCCTTCTTTTTTAGAGCAGCATAGTATTCCATTGTGTAGATGTACCACAGTTTTTTAATCTACTCATCTGCTGATGGGCACTTGGGCTGTTTCCAAATCTTAGCTATGGTAAATTGTGTTACTGTGAACATAGGAGTGTATATATCCTTTCTGGTTGGTGTTTCTGTTTTCTTGGGATATATTCCTAGAAGTGGGATCACTGGGTCAAATGGCAGTTCCATTTTTAATATTTTGAGGAAACTCCATACTGTCTTGCACAGTCTGCATTCCCACCAGCAGTGCATGAGAGTTCCTTTTTCTCCACATTCTCACCAGCACTTGTTGTTTGTTGATTTGTTGATGATAGCCATTCTGACAGGTGTCAAATGGTACCTTATTGTCGTTTTGATTTGCATCTCTTGGATGATTAGTGACTTTGAGCATGTTTTCATATGTCTCTTGGCTTTCTGTATGTCCTCTTTCAAAAAGTGTCTATTTAGGTCCTTTGCCCATTTTTTTATTGGGTTGTTTATCTTCCTTTTGTTAAGTTGTATGAGTCGTCCCTTACTTTTAAAGGGCAGAAAATAAGGATTCAAGAGGTTAAATGACTTGTCTGATTTTAATCAGCTGATAGGCTGTCGAGGCAGGATTTCTACCTGGGTATGTTCAATTCCAAGACTTTTTCCTCAAAACCCCTAGATAAATCCCAGTGGTGCTGGGATGGAGCAGCAAAGCCTAGTGAGCTCTGTTTCAGAATGTGCCAAGGGAAAGGACCAAGCAATGAGCAACTTACAACAGCCTGAAATAGTCATGAGTAATTTCCCAGTGAACTGGCTGCCTTCACTGCCTGTCAGAAAGGAACTCCTCTCAGCTCCCCAGTATGAATTAATTCTGAAAACCAAAAGCATTACAGAGAACATGTTGGAGGCCCTCAGTTAGGGTGCCTGAACTCCAGTTCTAACTTTGAGAATCTTTAATGGTTCCTTATAAGTGTCTCAGATCCTGGGGATACCCCTGCACTGATGGAGCAGGAGCTAAATAAACAGTGCTAGCTGATATCTTTTCCTGTGTACAGGTTGTGGTTGGCCACATTATTCACCTATGTATTTGACACTATCATCACTATTAATAGATAGTATTTACTGAACACTGTGCCGTGCACTGTGCTGATGTTTTATATATAACTAGAGGCCTGGTGCACGAATTCGTGCACTGGTGAGGTCCCTCGGCCGGCCGGCGGTTGGGGCCCATTGGGGCTGTTTTGCCCAGTCAGGATTAGGGACGGCTAGCAGGGAGGGAGGGACTGTGGAGGTTGGTCAGCTGTGGGGAGGGACCTCAGAAGGTTGGCTGTGGGAGCACACTGACCACCAGGGGGCAGCTCCTGCATAGAATGTCTGCCCCCTGGTGGTCAGTGCACATCATAGTGACCAGTTGGCCGGCCGTTCAGTTGGCTGGTCGCTTAGACTTTTCTATATATAGATATCTCATATTATGTCAAACATCATATTTTTAAGTAAGTCTTATTATTGTTATTTTAAACAGCTCTTAAATAGGTGGGGAAGAAGGAACCTTTTGGAGGTGATAGATATGTTTAGGGCCTTGATTGAATGAAGTGTTACTATGCCCATTTTTATCAACGGAGAAACTACGTTAACTTGCCCAGAGTCCGAGAGTAAATAAGAAGTGGAGTCAAATCCAAGTCTGTCTGAAATCAAAGCCTACTTAACCCAATACTTAGCCTGAAGCTTCTCAGACTTTGGAATGTATTGTAATCTTCTAGGCCTTGACCCAGATTCTGGTGTAGTGGGTCACAGTGGGCCAAGGGATTTACATCTGGACAAGAACAACCAGATAATTCTGAGCACCATAGTTGCAAAGGTGCTAAGTAGAGGCCTCTCTTAGTAAGAATTGGTACTCCCCCCCAAAAAAAAAATTGGATATGGTGTCCTTCTAATAAAAATACCTGAAAAATGGGGGTGGAGGAGTGAACCCATGTCTGGAAAGAGGAAAGAGTGGTGTGGAGATAATGAAGGAGGAGAAATGGTCCATCCTGAAGTCCTGACACTCAGCGATGTCTAGAAGTTTAACTCAGACAGTGGTTCTGATCCCAGTGATTGTCCCTTGCTTTGTGCCACTGGCTTCCCGGATTGCTGGTTGGAACATTCCCTGGACCAGAGACAACACAGCGGTGAGAAGGAAGGAGTGCAGTGGCTGGGTAAGGGCTTGGTTTACAAACCCCTGTCTTCTCCCCTGCTGCTCCCTCCAGACTTCTGTAGCCAAAAGGAGTGAACAGAACCGTGAACAAAAGGGGCCAGGAGATGAGCAGTTTCCTGTGGGATGTGAAATGTAAAACTTATGCATTGCCTGGAAATGCCATAAGAAATTAATATTTGTTACAGAAACAGTAGGGCTGCATTAATATTTTAATGGTGAATGAATATTTAATCCAAAACTCTGGATGGAAAGCGGACAAGACAACCATGGCAGGAACAGTTACACCACCCGGTTAGAGATGTGAATGATTCATTGGCTCTGTCAGTAGTAATAACACCACACAGTGTATCTATTATATAATTCCTTTGAAATATTGGGAAGTAACTCCTCAGAATCAAAATCAGAAGCATTGTTTATTCTTTAAGAGGCAGCCCTTGAAGCATCAGACAGAGCAAGTCTTTGGAATCAGGGAAGCCTGGAATTGGGTACCAACTCTGTGGTTACTGACTCTGCAACTATGAATCAGCCCATTTCACCTCTTGGAGTCTTATCTCTAAAAAGAGGCAAGCATCTATTTGATGGGATTCTTGGCTGCATCTACATTAGTCACTCAATTAATGTTTCCTTTTGTGTTTCTCCTTATTTTTATAACATGGTAAAAAAAAAAGACACTTTTAAGGTGGCTGAAATGTCTCTTAATTTAGCCCCATGCCTATTTTTGAAAGAAATACAATGATATTTTAATTTTCCTATTTCTCCTGGATCTTTGTGTCTGTCACTATTCTTCTCAGTAAAATGTTCTGTAGTTTGGAGAAAGCTATTTTCCTAATCAAAAATCCAATTCTATTTGTAACCCTTAAACTTAAAATTCATCAGTGTTGCTTGTCTTTTAAATGTATACAGGTGTCTCCATGTAGCTCCACTCTTAATGGTCACATGCACATGTCATTGCAATGAAACTTACACTTCTCCTGGCAGGTAATCCTCCCTCCTCCAACACTAGACTATGGCCCCGGTAGTGCCTGTTCCCTCTCATCTCTCCTAGGTGGTCCCACTATACTTATTAGCTTCTTTATTCTGCCACTTGGGACTTTGATAATTTTATACTAAGAACAGGGGCTTTAGAGACCCATCTGCTTTAGATACAAGTCTCCACTCAGCCTGTTATTCATTGGGTAATCTTGAGCAAGGTCCTCGGTCAACCCCCTAGGTCAGGGGCCTTAAAACTGGGACAATGACATTTACCTCATTGCATTACAATATCTATGACATACACATATTAAGTGAAATATATTGGAGCATTCCCATTTCACAGATGAGGAAACAGATGCAGAGATCCAGTAAGGTACTCAAGGTCATTCAGTAAGGACTAAAACCAGGTCTTCACAGGAAAAGTGCTGCTGAGGATTAAAATGTTCTAGTAGCTAAGCCACCCCTGCCACTCCTGGATCCTTCTTCTGCTAGCTGGCCATTGAATGGCTACCAGCTGCATAATGTTGCCATATGTGTAAAGATGAGAATGGACATAGAGAAGAGGGTATCCGGATGAAGAACTAAGGAAGTGGGATAAGACAGAGGACAAATTATTATAATACACAGCAGAAAGTCATTCTCAAAAAATGGGAAGAATGTATTGCAAAGCAGAGACTAAATAGCGACTTAACTTTCAATTCACATACTGGGATTCAGTGTAGAATTTCACAAGGAGGAAAAAAAATGTGACCACCAGTAAGAAACAGGAAAAAAAAGTCCAAAAACCACTATGATAGATGATGCCAATGAACTACAACCAAACTTTAAACATTCATCATTCTTTGCCTTCTTCTGGACAGAATTAAGTCATGGAACAAACTTCTGTGAACGCTCACCTTTTTGTTTTTCCTGGAAGGACGCATGAAGTATAATACGTGGGAGAGAGGGCATGATGGATGGGTGCAAGAAAACGGAACAGCCAAATAGCTTGCACTCAGGAGTCAGTCTGCAGTTCTGTTTAAAAGTTTCTGCTTTGTTAAGGAGGGGAAGCAACCATACTATTCCCTCCCAGACACTGTACAAAATACTTTATATAGCTAATTCCTCTTAATTCCCACTAGAACCCTAGGAGGAGGGAATTGCATTAGCAACAACAGAAGTCACCTCTGCCTGTGTTAAGGAACAGAATATTTCTGGGCAGCAAACACAAGGATCTCTGCAAGCCTCCACCACCTATGAATGTAGACTCTATCCTGGCCCCAACGGAAATCCCCCTCTCCCTCATTCCTTCATCTCTAAACCACTCAGTTGACCTCCAAAGTCCAAGGCAGAAGTATCAAATCAGCCAGATCTAGGGTATGCCTTCAAGACCAGGATACCTAAAGGGGTGCGTTTCTTCACATGGACTTCCTACCTTTCTCCAAGACACACACTGAAGTCCCCCAAATTGAGAATAAGTCCATATTCATGGCAGACCAAATGACAATTACCTGCTGTAGGTACTGTCATCTCAACTTACTAGGTGTACCAATTAATAATGCGGATTATTTTCAGTAGATGGAGTTACACATATGTTGATATATATGCGATTTGATATGTATGCTGTTTTGTTGTATTGACAGCAAGCTTTAAAACTTCACATGTCAAATTTGCTGAAGGTGTTAACGTCATAGATATTTTTACACTTAAAAATGTTGAATTTCATGCCATAAAAAAGAGCATTTGTGGGAAGTTTTAATCCATTACTTTATTTTGAAGAGAAATGCTGCTGAATACTTTGGGAAGCTTATGGTGAAAATGCTCCATCTTAAGATACTTGTGAACGCTGGTTTAAACTCTTTAAAAGTGATGATTTCCATGTGAAAGACAAAGAACATCCAGGTCAACCTAAAAAGTTTGAAGACCAACAATTACAAGCATTATTGGATGAAGATGCGTGTCAAACTCAAAAACAACTTGCAGAAAGATTAAACATTGCTCAGCAAACAATTTCTGATTGTTTACAAGCAATGGGAAAGATTGTAAAGGAAGGAAAATGGGTGCCACATCAACTGAATGAAAGACAAATGGAAAACTAAAAAGTCATCAGGAAAATGTTGCTTCAGTGGCATGAAAGAAAGTCTTTTTAGCATCGAATTGTGACTGGCGATGAAAAGTGGATTTATTTTGAGAATCCCAAATGCACAAAATCATGGGTTGACCCAGGTCAACCATCAACATCGACTGCAAGGCCAAATCACCTCGGAAAGAAGACAGTGCTCTGCATTTGGTGGGATCAGGAAGGTGTGGTGTATTAGGAGCTTTTAAAACCAGGTGAAACCGTTAATACTGATCGCTACCAACAACAAATTATCAATTTGAACAACACTTTGATGGTGAAATGACCAGAATGTGCCAGAAGACATGGCAAAGTAATTTTGCTTCATGATGATGCACCATCACACACTTCAAAACCAGTTAAAGACACATTAAAAGAGCTTGCCTGGAAAGTAATTTATTAACCCACCCGCTGTATTCACCAGACCTTACTCCTTCATATTACCACTTGTTCCGATCGATGGCACACTCACTTTCTGAGCAGCACTTCAGAACATACAAAGAAGTAAAATATTGGGTCTCTGAATGGTTTGCCTCAAAACAAGAAAAGTTCTATTGGGACGGTATCCACAAATTACCTGAAAGATGAGGGAAATATGTAGCTAGCAATGGACATAATTTTGAATAAAGCACTTTTGATGTTTCTCTTGAAATTATTGTGTTTTCTTTGATTCCAAAATCCGCCATTATTAACCGGTGCACTATAGATGAAAGCATCAAGGCTCAGTAAAGTAAGAAAATTACCCTAAGATTTTATAGCTGCTTTAAAAAAACACACACAAAACATTTTATTGAGGTATGATTTGACATGTAAAAAGCTGTACATAATTAATGTATACAACTCAAGTTTGGGGATTAACATACATCTGTGAAATCCTCACCACCATCAAAATGATAGCCATATCTATCACCTACTAAAGCTTCCTCCTGCCCTCTTTATAATAACAACTAGTGCCCTGGGGTGGTGCAGTGGCTCGAAGGGTGTCTGTGGAGTGAGCGGGGATCCTCTGGCACATGGGAATCCCTCAGCCTAGCCTGCAGGGATCAGGCTGAAACCGGCTCTTCAACGTCCCCTAAGGGGTCCTGGATTGGGAGAGGGCATTGCTCAGGTGACACCCCCCAGAATTGGGCTCCTTCCTTTCTGGTTCTGGGGTGCATCACCTGAGGACCACTGCTGCCAAGTCACTGCAGCTCGGCAGCTCCTGCGGTGAGCATCTGCACCCTGGTGGTCAGTGTGCATCATAGCTACCGGTCAGACGGTTGCTTAGCCTTTTATATATAGAGGTAAATATTGTTATTATCATTATTGGTAAGAACACTAACCATAAAATCTACTCTCCTACAAATTGTAAGTAAACAATATACTATTGTTAGTTATAGGCACTATGCTGCATATTCAGTCCCCAGAAATTAATATCTTGCATAACTAAAATGTTGTACCCTTTAACCATCACTTCTCCATTTCCCCTCTGCCCAGCCCCTGGTAACCACCATCCTACCCTCTGCTTCAATGAGTTTGACTAGTTTAGATTCTGCGTTTATCTATAGTGAGATCATATAGATGTATCTTTCTGTGTCTGGCTTATTTCACTTAGCAAAATGCCCTCTGCATTTATCCATGTTGCCCCAAATGGTAGGATTTACTTTTTAAAGGCTAAATAATATTCCATTTTATGTATATACCACATTTTCCTTGTTTTTTATTTTTACTATTCGATTTTACTTTTAAATTTATTGAGGTGACATTGGTTACTAAAAATTATATAGGTTTCAATTTTTAAAAACATTTATTTACAAAGATATATGCACCCCTGTGTTCATTACAGCATTATTCACATTTTCTTTATTTATCAGGGGATGGACACTTGGGTTGCTTTCATTTTGGGGCTATTGTGAATAATGTGGTTATGAACATGAGTGTGCAGATGTCTGTTTGGGTCCCTATTTTCAATTCTTTTGGATATATACCCATAAGTGGAATTACTGAGTCATGTGATAACTTTATTTTTAATTTTTTCAGGAATTATCATACTATTTTCCATTATGGTTTCACCATTTTTACTTTCCCACTAACACTGAAGAAGGGGTCCAATTTGTCTACTTCCTCATCAACAATTCTTTTCTGTTTTGTTTTTAATAGTAGGATCCTAATAAGTGTGAAATGGGTCCTATAGTATATTTACCGCATGTTCAACACTGGCTCCCAGAGTTCCCAGCGGGATAAGAGTGCCAGTTGCTCCCACACAGTGGTAACTTGCTTTTATTGGTTTCCTTCTCTTCCTTGCCTGGATTCCATATTTTCCCACTCTCTTGGCATATTCTCTGATTATCTCCCAATGAACTACTTACACTCAAACTTTTGCCTCGGGGTCTGCTTCTAAGGATCTTGAACGAAGACACCTATTTGAGATCATTTCTTATCTTTTGCAGTACTTAAAAAAAACTGTATTGTTGAAAGTATTACATATACCCCCCCTTTCCCCCCATTGACCCTTTCTAGCCCACTCCTGCCCCCACCCCAGGTCTTCACCACGCTATTGTCTGTGTCCATGGTTCGTGCATATATGCATACAACAAGTTCTTTGGTTGATATGTTCCAACCCACCCATCCCTGTCTTTTCCATGCTTCTGTGTCTCTGGATCTATGTTATTCATCAGTGTATTTTGTACAGTACTTATTGACAACACCTAATTTGCTCCATGGACATAATCTACACTCCTAAAGAAATGAAGAATTTATTCAGCCGATCCCATAGAAAGAAATCTCTCTATCTTTAGTATACTCAAAACTCTTACAACTTCAGAGGGAAGTGGGAGCTCACAGATCTATGCAATTGCTTTAAAACTATGTTCCATGGATCCCCATGGTTTTAGAGATTCTGAAAGTGTTTACTTTGTGCAATATGAAAAATAAATTGGTTCTATACTACATTTTGAGATATTTCAAATGAGCTAACTGGGGTTGCTTAGTACATTGTTTTTGGTACAGAACTTTGGTCACAATTTTTCCAGTCATCTTTTAATTAAAATTATCCAGAGTCTTCAAGGCAAGTTTTTTTTAATGTTATTATAGACAAATATATCTTTGTCAATCAGAACTTTGTCATGCTGTGTCATCATGTAATAACTCCAGATTCTTTGTTGTTGTTTTACTACTTTAATGAAGACATTGAAAATATGCAATAATTTCCAGGAAAATCCATAGCTGCTTTTTTTCATATGTATATATGATGTTCCAATACAGGTTCTTTAAACATGAACAAACAAACATTAAGGTTTCCATAGCCATAGAAGTTGGTAATCTATAGATCTAGGTCATGCCCTCATGCAGTTCATAATTTCCTTCATCAGCACCTTGACATGTGTGCTTACACATGGCAAGTTAAAGAAAGCTTTTCCCTCTTGGAGAAGTCTGCTTTATTTTACAATTGAACTAATTGCTATGAAGATTTCTGTATTTCCCTCCTATTGAGCTGAAACCTGCATCCCTGAAACTTCCACTCTTCCATTAAGGAGAGATTTTTTCTCTCCTTAATCTTTAAGGGTCACTTCCAGACCTCACTGGCGTTTCCCAGTATTCTTGCACAAGCAGGCAAAAACCATTGCATGCATTTGAACTCCTGTACTTTTGGCACCTAGCAAGGAGTGGGTCCCCCTTCTCCACTGGTTGGCAGCAAGCCTCCCCTTTTCAGTCCATCTGTAACATATAGGAAAGTGACGGCAAAGATATGGATTTCACCAAACTTAATCAGAGCCTTAAGTGAATCAACAGGGGCGGGGGGTGGGAGGAGAGTTAGGGGTGCAGAGAAGGGGTGGGCAACTTTCCAGCCCCACAACATATGGCAATAGTTTCATTGAAAGCCCAAGACAGCATTTATTTCATGCAGCGACATCGCCCCAAGAAGCATGCAGGCCAAATTTCTAATACATGAACCCTAAATCCAATTTTTCAGATCTCCTCCTCTTCCTCTTACTTTTCTTCCTTTGCCCCATCCCCCTCTGAGCTTGTTTCTCTTCCTTATTTTTTTGAGGACTCCCTGTTCTCCTTGAAAGCTGGGGTAGTATGAATGGAATGTTTTGATTTACAACAGCCCCCCTGAATTCTTCTTTCCCAAATCAATTAATTTTCACACATTCTGACAACTGAGGAGTAGGAGCAAGGACTGAGGGGGGCAGTGGTTGGGTGGTGAGAGGTTAGGGTCTAGCAGGGGGTAAGGTGAGTGGGAGATCGGAGCTCCCCAGAGGGGCTTAGCCAGGGGAAGATGAATTACCCTTGTGTTGGTGTTGAGAGAAAAGGACTGGGGGAGAGCTTGGTATCTGAGATGAGCACACATGAGCACTGGGGGCAGGGCGATTGGCTGTCAGTCAGAGGGTTAAAAATATGGAAAAAGAAAAAGGCAACTTCATTCCAAGAAGATAGAAAACTAAGGAATTCAAAGACCTCCTCTGCCTCCCTACCCCAGGTTGCCTGGGGCCTGCCCATTTACTCCTGCGGCATTGCCAGCAGAGGTGGGTAGTGGCGTTTCTTTGCAGCAAATATTCAAGAATTCTGGTGGAGGAGACAGGAAGAGGAGGCTTTCTTTCTTCCTTCCTTCCTTCCTTCCTTCCTTCCTTCCTTCCTTCCTTCCTTCCTTCCTTCCTTCCTCTCTCTCTCTCTCTCTCTCTCTCTCTCTCTCTCTCTCTCTCTCTCTCTCCCCCTCTCTCTCTCCCCCCCTCCCTCCCTCCTCCTTTCCTCCCTCCCTCCCCCCTCCCTTCCTCCCTTCCTTCCTTCCTTCCTTCCTTCCTTCCTTCCTTCCTTCCTTCCTTCCTTCCTTCCTTCCTTTCAATCTTGTGTATTCTATTTCTCCTCCTTCCTTTGTTCCTCTCTTCCTCCCATTTCTCCTATTCTACTTTCTTTTTCCTTTCTCCCTTCTTTCCTCCCTCCCTCCCTCCCTCCCTTCCTTCCATTGTTCCTTTCTCCTTTCTTTTCTTTTTTCATTCTCCCTTGATCACTCAGCCATTCAGTCTCCCAAAATGTACTCAACAGCTCTTCTGGTGAGACTCTATGTTGATTATCGTAAGAAAGACCAGACTTCACAGATATGATCCAATTCAATTGAAAAGACATTGACTCATCAAGCTCTGTACTAGATGCTGTGATACTGGTTCTAAAAAGAAGAACACAGTGCTATGACCTCAAGAACTCAATTGCTGTGTAGGGGAGACAGGCATGTCATTACTCAGGTGTTTATTCATTAAATCTGTATGTGAGGTTCTGGGACCATGGACTGTTTTTGATTCTGTAGCATGTAGGATCATGCCTAGTCTCTAGTTGACATAAATTAAATTCAATAATAAAAAAAGTTATTAGAAACCTGTGATGTGTCAGCTATTTTGCATGCTTTATCATTAATCCTTCCTCCAACCTCATAACAAAGATAAGGTTATCCCCATTTTACAGAGGAGAAAGAGAGCCATAGAGAGATTAGGCAATTCACCAATGTTAAATCACTTAAAGGGTAACATGAAGATGCTAATTCAGATCTGCCTGATGCCAGTGCAGAACATTTTCCTATTCTTTCTGTCATGCTGTTTTTTACAAAAATATGTGAATGAAGAACTACTAAGTGGATGAGATGAAAGCCTTCCTAATTCAAGTCTTATCCTCATTGATAGGAAATCTAGGTTGCAACATATTTTGCAGTGCACAGACCTTTACAAATAAATATGTCAATAAAGCTGGAACATTCCATGTTACACCAGCCTGAGGTCTCTGTGGCCTGAGCACCCACATCTTACTGATCCAAACTCTCATTTGCATGATTGTGGGGCCTCGGCAGCATCTAGCTAACATCTCTAATTATTTTTCACTAGAGGCCCAATGCCTGAAATTCTTTCAAGGGGCTCGGTCCTCGCAGCCCTGGTTTTGTCTGGAAGGTTGTCTAGAAGGTCGTTCAGTTGTCTGGTCTAATTAGCATATTATACTTTTATTATTATAGATATCAGCCTATGATCAGTGAGTAACCACTTGTCCTTCTATTCTGGTCCCTTTATTGCTGTCTCCTGCACAGTCACTTGGGGCAGTTGCTCACCATAAACATGATGCTCAGGACCCTGAAAGGGAATAATGCGCTCCTGCTAAGGATGATTCACCCCAGGGTCCCTCAAAATACACAACCAAATATTTATGTACTACTCCTACTACAGGCCCAAAGTGGAACATCAGGGAGGCTCTGCTCATGGAGTAACTGACTCATCGCAGGCTTCCACCACCTTCTCAGCAGTGAGGAGAGAGAGCTCCTTGCCAAACCCTACTGTTTTTTACAGTACACATTACATCAGAGCCAAGCTGTCTTCTGGTCAGCAATGGGGAGAATGCTCCTCTCTCAACTCCGCACAACTCTGTCACCTGAGGCTGAAGAAAGTTTGCTTACATGCAATTTATTGACTGAAAGTTGTCATTCCTCCCCGAATCCATATCCTTTGATTGTAAACCAACCCATTGACTCTGGGCTTGGGCCAGGTGACTGATTTTGTCCAAGGAGATAATAACAAACCTTATGTAAACAGAGGCTTGCAAAAACATGCCTGGCCCAGACTGCTAGAGGATGAGACATGTGAAGCAGAGGTTGGTTCAGCTAAGACTGTTGTAGATTCACTAACACTCTAACGATCACCTGAGTCTCACGAAGACCGAAAGAACTGCTTGACCAAGACCAGCCCCATTCAGAAGAACTGCCCAAACAACTCACAGACATGGGAAGAAAATAGCGTACAGTTGTTAAAAGCCACTACTTTGAGAGAATGGTTTGTTATATAACTATAGCTAACTGATATATTTATTGTAAGTGAAGTCTCA
Source organism: Myotis daubentonii (assembly GCF_963259705.1). NCBI lineage: Eukaryota > Metazoa > Chordata > Mammalia > Chiroptera > Vespertilionidae > Myotis > Myotis daubentonii. Next base: position 70,888,960 of record NC_081850.1, on the reverse strand, counting down.
CAAATTATCTCATGGAAACAGATTTTTTAGCTCTTACCACCAACATTTCTCTTCAAAGGGTCAGACCCAGCTGAGAAACAAGCATAATCCTCTACTTTCCATCTCCAGCATTTCTCTTTTCTTCTGTACCTTCTGCCCCAAGAAGCTGCTTATAAGAACTGACTTATGGTGCTACCAAGAAGCACATGACCTGTTACCCATTCTACTTTTCTGCTCTTAACTCTTCTCTCTTCTCCCTGTCCCCTCTCTCTGCATTAAATAGCGTACAGCCTGCTATCTCCTCCTTCACTAAGAGAAAAAACTAAACACAAGGCTCTCACATAAATTAATTCATGCAAATAGATGCCTAAGGTCTACCAAATCTATCGCTTCATTAGACATACATAGATAAGGCTCAATTCCCTTTAGACTGAGCTAGGATCTGACTACAGAAAAAAGAAATAGACATAAGTGTAATTGGTATACACTAGTATATCATACATGTACACACATAGATCTGACTTGTATGAATTATACAGACACGGTAAGATTAAGTGGATAAGAATAAATAAAGGAGATTGCATTATGCAAATGAACATTGTCACCACTAAGAGAAGATGCCATTACTATTTTGGCCTTTATCATGTATTAGCATCACACATACTTTCTCCTAATTATAGCAGATTCTAAAGTAGCAGGACATGAATTAACAATGTTTTTGTGCTTGCATCCTGCCTTATGACCTTACAAAGGACATATGAGCAGTTTTGAACTTCCAGGAACCCATATCTGGTACCTGGTAGGGGACCAGCCTCCGCTTTGCCAGGTCACCCTGGTAGAATCAGAATAAATCAGTCCTGCTCTTGCTGGCATGTTTCTAGAAACTCTCTTTATCTCCCTGACACCTGCAGACAGGCCCTCTTTAATTTTACCTATTACAACCCTCAACATCAAGAACAAAAACATGTCTTTCTTCTCTCAGCCAAAAAAGGGGGGCACTCTGTATTTCATGGACAATAATTTGTCTGTGAAACACTTGACAAGGGCCAACTCCAAGCATGTGCATGCAGTAGAAGGAGCACTGGGCTAGAAGGCAAGAAGCACAGGTTCTAATCACAGTTCTGCATCCAACTGACTTTGTGAACTTGGACACAAAGGCTGGATTTATTTCCCTTTTTATGCTTATCTCTTTGTGGAAGTGCTTGCTTGCCTCCACTTCATTTTATTCTTTTTCTGCAGTTTTTTGCTGTTCTTTCACTTGAGGCATGTTTCTTTGTCTCCTCACTTTGGCTGCCTCACTGTGCTTATTTCTATGTATTCCATAGATTTGCTATGTATCCCACTCCTGGTAGTGTGGTCTTATGTAGTAGGTGCCCTGTGGGGCCCAGTGTCCTAGTCTCCTGGATCACCTGAGGCAGGAGCTCCAGGAGTGTCTCTTTTGTGGGTTGTATGTGCCCTTTGGTGTGGTTGACCCTTGATTTTTCTGTTGATACATCAGTGGGTGGGATTGACCCTCAGGCTGACTGGCTGTGAGAACTGGCCGTGACCGCAGTGGAGAGGCTGACCCCATGGAGTAGCGTTCACCCCAGTGGGTTCTGGTGCCTGCCAAGACTACTCTTTAGGTGTGTGGCTTATGGAGTTAATCAGATGGTTCTCAGTTGTGGTCTGAAGCTAGCAACTAGGTGTATTGGTTCTGGAGCCCCTTGGGAATGGCTCCAGTGCAGGCCAAGGCCAGCGGCTTTTGATGACCAACCTTGGGGTTACCTGTCAGGAGCTACAAAGCAATCCATGGTTAGTAGCTGCCTAGGCTGGACCTGGGCTTCCGAGGGAGAGGCCATGCTGCAAACCGAGGATGGCTGCCACCAGTACCAGGCCTGTGGCCACTCGGCAAAGGGCACCAGGCTGGATTTTAGTCTTCTCGTCGATTTGCCTTTGAAATGCAAAGTTGTATTAAATATTATTTAGGACTCTAGCTTCAAAAACTAAATGAGTTGATCCAGAGTTTCTTAAATTGTGCCATATAACCGGAAGCCGTACTGCTTGGGAGTTTAGATCTTGGAATCCATCACTGGATTGCAAGACACCCTGATCTTTGGCCTGGGCCACTGCAGGAGAATCTGATTTGGTATTGTTGTTCCCTCTCTTGTATTTTCACAACTCCTTCCCGAGAAAGAGTCCAGAGTATTGTCTATAAACACAAAATTAGATCAGGTCCCTTCCCTGCATAAGTCCTCCAATCATTTTCCATTGAACTTAGAATTTGTTCAGCCTGGCTCTTGCCTCCATCATCAATTTTATCTCCTGCCACCCTCCCATGCTGACAGCCAGCAAGGAGACAGGAACTCCAGTCTTATAACTACATGGAACTGAATTTTTCCAGCAATCTGAATGAGCTTGGAAGTGCATTCCCGCCCCCTGAAAACCAGGGAAGGATGCTGTGCTGTGGACACCTGGATTTCAGCATTGTGAGACACTAACCAGAGCCCACTGGCCTTTTTGTGAGCTCCAGCCAAGCCAAACTGGACTTCTGCCCTACATAACTGTGTGATAGTACATTTTTTATTTTAATCCACTTATGGGGCAATGATTTTTTATAACAGCAATAAAAGACTAATACAATGAGCGACCAAGCGCTCATCTGGGAAGATGCCATGAAGAAAGAGATCCCTAATCTTCTTCCATTTCTTATGCCTGATTTTACTCTCTTAGAACCTTTTATCCTTCTCTCGAGTAACACAAATCCTAAGATTCAAATTACTCCCAGCCTCTGGATGAAATCTCAGCTGGCATAACTGACAGGTCATTATGCATAGCAACATCAAAGTCAGGCTCTCGTTGTACCAGGTTGATTTCCCATGAAGTCTTGGGACCCCCTGCTGCTGCCACACTTGAAAATGGAAAGAACTAAGTGGGACATGTTCAATGTGGAAAAGGGTCTCAAAATTATGAAAACAGTAAGAGCTGGGGGGTATTTTTGCCCAAAGAAATGGAGCTCAGGGAGAAAGTTGTTTGTATGGTTCTCAGGGAGGTGAGGAAACAGACTTCCGTTGATTCCAGGGAAGAGAACATAAATGGTTGGGTTCACAATATAGAGAGCTTAGTGCCCAGGGGATAACCATAAAAGGTATCAATACATGCTCAGTACATGCTTAAACTGAGGATGTTGTATTGGGACAGCACTTCAGAATTTCTAGTCCAACTTTCTCATTTACCAATAAATGAACCAAGGCCCAAAAAGCAAGACTTATCACATGACCTTTAGTCTTTTGCCATAATGAAATTCTATTTTAATTATTCCTGTTTTATGGAATTATGAAAGACCCATAGGGAGGACTATTGAAAGAGAACATGTTGCTCTTCAGGAATTGCAGTTCCTTCCTTGACCCCTTTCTCTATAGTGCAGACTCTGGCTCATGGTACCTTTTAGTGACCCACTCCCACTGCCCCTGTGCTAAAAAAAAATGTGGAAATTATAGTTCTTGTCTGACTCCTCAAAAAACAATCCTCAGACTTCAGATGTGTCTGGAACATATACTTTCTTTTGCACTATGTCTTTAAAAGGGATTTGTACAGCAAAAAAGGGTCCAGTCAAGATGTTCAAATCCTGTTTTAGGCAATGAAATAGTTCAAACTTTCACTTGAAAAATATTAGTTCCTTCTAAATAGGGGTGTTGCAGAAATGAATAAGATAAAATCCTCACTGTCTAGTAGTCCACAGGGAAATGACATGGGAAAAGAGCACTAGATCATACTGTATCGTAAGTGCTGGAGTGAGAGGCTCTCTAAGGTGAAGGTGGAAGTGCAGGGCCCTGAGGATCAAGTACAAGGCCTGCTCCATGTACAATCTGGTTGTTGCACAGGGAGCTTGGGGATGGACAAACGGACAGCAGAAGAGGCTGGGGAATTTGGCTGAGACCAGGCATGCCATGCGAAGGAATTTGTATTTTATTCTGAAACTCATGTGGATTTGATGATATATTTAAAGGATGAAAAGGACATGAAAATATCTTGTGTTTAGAAAAGACTTCTGGTAAAAGGGGGAAGGTTGATTTTCCATAATCTCCTTAGCAGCATTCAATTTTAAAATTAGTATCATTAATGTATGTCCAGTAGGCTTCACTTCTGGCTACATAATTTTAATCCTTGCTTTTAAAGAATATATATAAGTGGTGATTAAAAGATATCTTTGTGATATTTGCACATTCAATCTTTATAGCGACATTATTCACAATAGCTGCAAAATGAAAGCAATGCAAATACCGATTGACAGGAATATTATTCAGCCTTAAAAAGAAAGGAAATTTTAACATATGCTACAACATAGATGAACCTTGAAGACATTATGCTAAGTGAAGTAAGCCAGTCACAACAACGATGACCACCAAATATGGTCTGATTATATATATATATGATATGCCTAGAATAGTCAAATTCGTAGAGACAGAAAGAAGAATGGTGGCTGCTGGGAGCTAGCGAGAGGGAGGAATAGGGAGCTATCCTATCTAATAAAAGAGAAACATGGTAATTAGCATACAACTGCTACCCTTCCCATTGGCTAATCAGGGCAATATGCAAATTAACTGCTAACCAAGATGGCGGCTGGCAGCCAGGCAGCTTCAAGCGAACATGAGGCTTGCTTGCTTCAGTGACGGAGGACTCCAACGTTCCCTGCCTGCTGCTGCAGGCCTCTGAGCTGCAACTCTAAGCAACTATGTTACAAATATAGAAGCTAAACAAAACCCCAGAAACCTGCTTTAGTTGGCCGGGCTTCAGCCAGCAGGATCGCAACATTGTTTCAAATACAGAAGGTAAACAAAGGCCAGAAACCTACTTTCGGCAGTGGAGACCTAAGAGCTGCAGCCAGAGCTAAAGCTGGCCCAGAATTAAAAAAAAGAAAAAAGGAGTGGTTGGGAGCTTCAGTCATCCGCCAGCCTGAAAACAGCCCTCAGCCCCTCACCCAGACTGGCCAGGCACCCCAGTGGGGACCCCCACCCTGAAGGGTGTGTGACCAGCTGCAAACAGCCATCAGCCCCTCACCCAGGCTGGCAAGAGGACCCCCACCCTGATCCAGGACACGCTTCAGGGCAAACCAGCCGGCCCCCACACGTGCACCAGGCCTCTATCCTATATAGTAAAAGGGCAATATGCCTCCCGGCACCGGGATCAGCGGAGCCGAGAGGCCTCCCGGCACTGGGATCAGCGTGACAGGGGGCAGCGCCCAAACCCTCTGATTGCCCTCCCGCTCTGTGTGTGACGGGGCGGGGCCACAACCTCCCTATCCGCCCTGCTCTGTTTGTGACAGGGGAAGGCGCCCCAACCCCCTGATCAGCCCTGCTCTGTGCCTGATGGGGGGAGCTCCCCAACCCCCTGATCGCCCTGCGGCTCTGTGTATGACAGGGTGTGGCACCCCAACCCCCTGATCGGCCCTGCTCTGTGTGTGACGGGGTAGAGCCATAACCTCCCCATCAGCCCTGCCCTGAGTGTGACAGTGGCGGCGCCCCAACCCCCTGATCGGCCCTGCTCTGTGCGTGACAGGGGGGAGCTCCCCAACCCCCTTATGGGCCCTGCTCTGTGCGTGACAGGGGGTGTCTCCGCAACCTGCCCATTGACCCTGCCTTGAGTGTGACAGGGGGCTGTGCCCCAACCCCCCAATCGGCCCTACCCTGAGCGTGCCTATCAGGGATCGCAACCTCCTGATCCACCCTGCTCTGTGCATGACAGGGGCGACGCCCCAACTCCCCAATCAGCCCTGCTCTGAGCCTGACCAGGGGCTGCACCTAGGGATTGGGCCTGCCCTCTGCCACCCGGGAGCAGGCCTAAGCCAGCAGGTTGTTATCTCCCGAGGGGTCCCAGACTGCAAGAGGGCACAGGCCGGGCTGAGGGACCCCCACCTTCCCCCTGAGTGCACAAGTTTTTGTGCACTGGGCCTCTAGTCTCATATAAAAGGCCGGAGCTCTGGAGGTGGGCAGGGCGGGGCAGGGTGGTGCGCAGGGAGCCAAGCAGCTGCAAGAGCTACTAGCTGCAGAGGGCGGGGCAGGGAGCTATGAGCAGCAATGGGCGGGGCAGCCAGTTGGGCCTCTAGTTGTTTAATAAATGCCAAGTTTCAATTGGGAAGATAAAAATGTTCTGGATATGGGTGGTGGTCATAGTGGCACAACAATGTGAATGTACTTAAAGCCACAGAACTGGACATTTAAAATGATTAAAATGGTAAGTTTTCTGTTATATATATTTTTACTACAATAAAAGAATTCTGTAAAATATAGGCAAAAAGTAAACTTCAGCCCAGCTCTGACAGAGTCCTGGGGTAGCATACTACACTATCCAGCTTGTCACCCACATGTTTATTTGTACCAGGAGACAAACGTGGGCCAATTCGAGTCTGTTGTGTCCTCTTGAATCAGGGAAATTCCATCTCTCTCATTGTGTGTGATCATACTGCTAGGGCCTCTGGTAGAGGGACAGTCTGCTAGAAGTCTCTCACCTTTTCCCTAATATTTGGCATGAGACCAGGAGCTCAGACATTTTCAAAGAGAGAGAGAGAGAGGGAACACCTGTGAGCTGAGCATGCTGGACACCTGAGTTGCCCACTCTTGGTCAGAAAGCAGAGAGGATATTTGCTGCAGAGTAGGATTCCTGGAACCTAGTGCCTGCTGAGATGGCACCAGGAGACAAACCACCTAAATAAATGGAAGGCACTGTCAGAAGTAAGCATAATGAAGAATTAGAGGAGGATACAGTGGCCCAGGTGGCACAGAAAGAGCATGAAATTAAAGCCAGGTGGCCTGGGTTCAGGTCCTGTTCTGTGACTTCACCTCTCTCTAGAGCAGTGGTTCTCAACCTTGGCTGCACATTAGAATCACCTGGGAATCTTTTAAAAATCCTGATTTCTAGGCCTCATCCTCCGGAAATTCTGTTTCTTTTTATGAGATGAGGCCACAACATTCATAACAAAGAAACAGAATTTCCGGAGGATGAGGCCCAGAAATCAGGATTTTAAAAAGATTCCCAGGTGATTCTAATGTGCAGCCAAGGTTGAGAACCACTGCTCTAGAGTTATGATGCATAGAAAATGGGATGACAAAATATAAAGTGCATGTAAGCTGTAAGTGTCCACAAATGTTAGTTCTCCTCCTGCAGGCATGGTATCAAGAGATGGTCCAGTTCTACAGTTACATCAGTTCTGCTCTCAACATTCATCTGTGTATCTCTCTTGCAAAAGATACCTCACATTTCTCCTCACATATGCCACCATCTCATGCAATGCCCACTGTGTGCTAGACATTGTACTGACTTCACATCTTAGATCTCGTTCTAGCCTTTACTTCTGATGCTCGAATTGCTTTTAAGGCTTCTCTCTGACTTATTTCAGGTTCATCTTGTCTTACAGGTATCAGACAATACCTTGAAGGAAGAATTGCAGTTGGATTCCTGGCTATAGTTAGGTGATACCAAATGATGTTTTCGGGTCTCCTGAAGCTCTTCCCTTCCTTACTTATGCCTAAATTGGCTTGCACTTCAAGTCTTCATGCTACTCCCTACTCTGAATTATCTGGTGAGAGGGGGTCCCATGTGGTAGGGGAATAGCCAGGGTCTGTCTTAGTAGACAAAATGACAATTGAATTTCTCCAACATGATTTCAATTTCCTCTTGAAGATTTTTTAAAGTGACATCTTCACAGGATAATAAAAATGTACATTTTATTATCTATTTGGGGGGAAAGCATCAGTAGATGATATTTGCTTCTCATAACTAGGGACTGGCCTCCAAATACTTTAAGTGTGGAGAAGATCTTTGAGACCATTTGGTCCATGGGTGGTGAGCATAAACATCCACCAAAGCCAGGAAGAGCAGGGAAATGAGTGACACCAGTCAGGAAGGTGAACTGGGGAGGTCACGCTTCATCTAAAGAGGAAGTTACTACTAAGGCACCAGGATTGTTGTCACTAAATGCACATGTTTTAAAAAATACTATGTATACCAAACATAGCATGTTTGCACAGCCCTTGGGCTACCGTTTTGCAATTTCAAACTTTGTCCAAACTACTCATTTTAGAGGTCCAGGAAATGCAAATTAATTGCCCAAAGTCACATCAAACATTCCTGGCAGAACTGGAATGAGAACTGAAGCTGAGCCAGATCCTTCCACCGCAGCTCCCTGGTGGTTCTTTCTCCATGTGGCAAGAAAGGTGAAAGGATTAGGAAAAAGGTGGGGTGAAACACATTTATTGAAGGAGCAAACAGTCCCTGTGAAAGAAAATGTGACATCTTTCTTAAAATGTCACCACATTCTTCTGGACAAATGCAGTCTGCTATCCCTATACTAGGAATGGGGACTCCATGAGGAGTGAGATAGGAAAGGTCATCACCCTGGCAGACACCACTCTCTAAAGGGGAAGTCAAGCACCCAGGCAATTGTAAAAGACTCTGAAAGGAGCTGGGATAGAAAGTGAAAGGACTTGTGAGAACACAGAGGCAGGGAACCCAACCCAGCCTAGTGGTCACAGAAAGCCTTCCAGACCCAAGTAATAGAGTTACAAAGGGGTGTGATGGGTTGATGGATGGCAAAGAAAACAGCATCCCCTGGAGTGTGAAACCCCAACCACCAATCCTAGGGGAAGAGGAAAGGTATCCTTTGACCATCCTAATGGGTGGCATTTTAATAAATTCTAGCTTTGTGTTTATTTCCCAGTCTTCCCATCATTGTTTACATGGAAGAAACAGAATGCCTGTTATGGGGAAGGTGTTGGAGGAACTCAGTCTCCACACAACATTCACGGTGCTGGCATGGTTGTCAGCTGTTTGGAAGCACAGACTCTAAGTGTGGTCCCTAGCTCTACCACTTACTGGTTGTGTGTACTTGAGTACGTTACTTATCTTCTCTGTGCTTTAGTTTTTTCCTCATTAAATGGGAATCACAAGAGTACCTAACTGTAGGGTTGTTGTGAGGATTAAATTGTAAAATCCCCAAAAGATCTTAATACCGGGTCTGGTACCTAGTGCAACTTAATAATTCACTGTTATACCTATGATGGCAGCTGGATTCCATGATCTTTAAAGTCCCTCCAGTGCTGGGGTCATATGAATCCACAGAGATCATAAAATCAGAAGGTCTGATTGGACAAACATTTGCAGTGGAGAATGAAGGATTAGAAAAAACAAATCAAAAAGTTAAAAGCATATCTAGTGATCAGAAATTCATTTATTTAGTGGATATATGCTAAGTGGAAGACATTACCATTCCTGATTTAATAAGATCTTAATCCTTTTCAGAAGTTGAGAAGTATTCACATGACCGGGAAAGAAAACGTGATGAGAATCTCCATAAAGCAGACCCAGAACTAGTCTGTTCATTTTTCAACAACCATTTGTGAGCATCTCCTATGTGTCTGGAGTTGTCCTAGATGTAGGAATTTGTGAAGGATGAAGATGCAGTGAAAGGGCTAGAGCAAAATTAATTGGGAAGGATCCAAGTGGAACTGAAAAGGGGCCATTCATGCCACCTGGGAGGTGTCCGAGCCTGCCATCTCTCATTTGAATTCCTGCCACAGCCTCCCAGCTGATCTTTCTGCCTCCCATCTTGTCCCTCTTAACCCATTCTCCTCACGGTACAGCAGGCAACGCCACTCCACAGTTCGTTTAATGGCAACATGGCTTGTAAGACCTCATAGCATGTGACCCTGCCATACTTCTCCTGACTCATTTCTTGCCACTCCACTCTCACCAACACACTTCCTCCCATCACTTAAACTTATCATGATTTCACCTCCAGACTTCTATAATACTGTTCCCTTGATGGGAATGGGCTTCCCTTGACACAGCCAGGCTCAATCCTGCTCATGCTTCAACCCTCAGCTAAAATTTTACTTCCTCCAGGAAGCCTTCTGGAATGCCCTCTGATGTACACACACACACACACACACACACACACACACACACACACACACACACTCACACTCGTAGATCTGGATTAGGTGACCTCCTCTAAGACCCCTCAGAGCCTTGTACTTCCCTATTGAAACACTTACTAGGAGGCATTCTAATGTCCCTTGTCTCTGCTAAATACCCAACTAAATATGGGTACACACAGTGGCTGTCGTGTTCACCACATACTCGCAGCGTCTCCCACAGTCTCTAGTACAGAGTTGGTGCTCAGGAAATATTTGGTGTCATGCTCCCCCTTCTAGGAATGGTGACACAAGACCATGTGAGCTAGCTCCCCAATATCAATGTCTCTGGTAGACCCAGTACCATCCCCCACCCTAATCCCCTGAAAGCCCGATTCTCCTCTACTCTACCCCCTTCCTTCTGCCCAAATCTCCTCCCTCTCCCTGTGTTTCACCTCCCATCAGTTCTGGAATCAGTCCTTGCTTTATTAGGTTTGTGTTCACTTTGAAGCTGTGGCTACACATGGCCACACAAACTCTGGCATCCAGGCCTCCAATCATCCAGAGCCTTGGTGACCTGACAACAAAACATCTGGGCCACTGACTCATCTTGGTTTTCTTTGCATCCACATGGCTTGGCACACTTAGGCACTGCCTGAAGGTCGGGCACTGAATCCCGATGCCGTGACAGTTTCCGTCTGGTCTCTTGAAATCATCAAGCGTTTGTATACATGGGAAAGGCTTTTCTAATCAGGGAACAGCTGGTTGTGGTGAGGGATCTATCTGTTGCTCCCACTATTAATTAGTAACATTTTAGAAAGCAAAGGGGAAAAGGAAAGTTTACCCCTGGGAGGGAGTATTGGGAGCCATATGTAAAACTGTAGGCAATGGAGGTTGGATTAACAAGAGATGATTGAAGACCCTCAGGTAGAAGACAAATATTTCTTCTCTGTGACTTTAGGGAGGAAAACCATGATCAAAAGTTTCAGAGAAGATGATTTTAGGCATTATTCTTTCAACAAAAAGGACTGAATCTTCTATTGTTGTTTTTCAAGCAACATTTATCAAACACCTATGTCTTCTGGGCCAGTGCCCGAGGGAGGCATGTGATGAGCAGTTACCAAACAGAGTCCCTGCTCTCCAAGGGGCTGCAGTCAAATGGGGGGAAAGTGACACAAACCCGGAGAGTCATGGTGATGCAGTGTTTACGTGCAATGGCGCACATTCGCATCGTGGGAGCAGAGGAGCAGGCACCTTTTTTGAGTTTCAGAACTGGTACCACCATGTACTGGTGAAGTGATCTTGAGCAAATCTCGTAACCTACCTGGCATGATGGTAGTGGACTAGATGGATTCAGTATAGGCAGTGGCATTGTGTAGACAAAAAAATTGACTTATTGGTGTTAATGTCCACCATTCAACTTCCCCAGATTCACACAGGACAATCTTGTAAATTATGGAGCTTCTGGTCATTGAAAGTATTTAAGGAGGCCAGATGATGCCTAGGAAGAGAAATGCTTAAAGGGAAGTCCCTGTGCTGGAGAGAGGTCTATCAATGCCTGAGGCTCTCTTTTCTATAGCACCTTGTTATAAATAAGACTAGTAAATGTGGTTCTTGTTCTAGAACATAGAGAGTGCACCAAAATCAGGAAGCTCAGAACCATCTGGCACTGCAGAGTACTTTTCCCCTACCAGTGGGATCGAGAGGGCCACCCCTGACCCTGGCCTGACCTCAGTTTTCTCACTGAGAATATGTTAACCTACCAGCAAGGATGAGGGGTGAGTCCCCACTGCATTCTCCAGTGCCCCTTGATCTAGTTCCAAAGTTTCTTATTCCAAAATGTTTCAACTCTTCCTCCTGTCTCATTCTTCTTCCATTACCAGGTCCTATGGATTTTACTCCCTGAATATATGTGTATTCATTATCTTTGGTCAGGCCTCACCACCTCTCACATGAGTCCTTTGATCCCTAGTCTTGTTTTCTTACCCCCAGCATCTAGTAGAGTCCTTTCTTTAAACAATAGACAGAGTGATCCTTTAAAAAAACAAATCTCATAACATCACCCCCTTATATAAAACCATTTATTATCTCCCACTGGTCTAAGGATCAAGTTCAAGCCTGCTGAATGTCTTGTAAGGGCAGTTCTCCATCTTTTTTATCATTGATTGTGCACATTACACTCTGGTCAGCCAAACCAACTGCATCTTTCAAATTGTCTAAGTCCTTCCACAGGACCTTTGCTCATGCTGTTCCCTCTGCGTGGAAATGCCAAGCTCTCTCCCTATCTGATTAAACATGTTTTCTTCCTCTTTGAAAATTTCCCTAACTTTTTCTTTCTTCCCCCTTCATCTAATTAGAATTAACCATTTACCTCTTTTTTGTTGTTGTTTGTTTGTGCATATTATGTTTTCTTCCACTATTTTTTTCTTTATTGATTAGGGTATTACATATGTGTCCTTATCACACCATTGTACCCCCCACACACACTCCACTCATGCCCTTACCCCCCTGTTGTCTGTTAAGGTACCACAGTACTCCACGCGCACCTGTATCAGAGCAGTTTGAACAGTTTATTACACTCCTTTATTTGAGTTTGTTTTCCTCTCTAGTTTTTTGAGGTCAAAGACTGCATCCCAGTCACCTGACATACAGTATTTTTAAAATAAGAAATTGAACCTGGACAAACTACCACATGGTATTGTTTAAAATCAGCAAATTTGCCGAAACCGGTTTGGCTCAGTGGATAGAGTGTCGGCCTGCGGACTGAAAGGTCCCAGGTTCGATTCCGGTCAAGGGCATGTACCTGGGTTGCGGGCATATCCCCAGTAGGAGATGTGCAGGAGGCAGCTGATCGATGTTTCTCTCTCATCGATGTTTCTAACTATCTCTCTCCCTTCCTCTCTGTAAAAAATCAATAAAATATATTTTAAAAACTAAATAAAATAAAATAAAATCAGCAAATTTGATGACCATTCTTAAGCTCGTTTATTCTGTAAAAGTTCACAGCACTGAGTATTGAGCCAAAGATAAAATCAAGCAAATTTCACAATTTACCCTCTTTCTTCAAGTAACTCCCAATCTCCAGACAGGAGCCTACTAATTAGACTATGTAATTAGTGTCATCATGAAGATCTGAAGAATAATCAAGTGAGGTGAGATTTTTCATTTTCCCGTGCCATCTGGGGACATGGACAGCATGACTATCAAAAGCCACATCGTGTACAAAACATTTCTTCAAGCAAGAGATAGTCCATTGATGTATCTGTGTACTAAGGATGAGCTGCTGAACTTTAAGGAAATCTTGGCCCTCCCCTTCGAGGTTCAGGGGGTGGGCGGTAGCCAGTGCTACCTTCCTCCTCTGTGGAAGCTGTAAGCCAGTGGTGGTAGGTCTCATCCGTCCCACGAGGGACATCACCATGAAATAGGAGGATTCAACAAGCATATTCAGTCTTGATGGGCTGCCATCTGGAGCTGTCAGACTTCTTTCCCCTAGGCAATAAAGGTGTTGTTTGAAGCTTATTAGTCCAGAAAACAACAATAACAAAAGTATATAATTACCTCAAAAATGTATCTGGGTGGGGTGTGAGTTGCTGTTACATATGCATAACTTCCCCAGGAATATGAAGGGTATAATAGTCACTCTTCAAGGACAATGAATACTAATGAGTACTTGAAACACAGTGTGCTTATCTGGGTGGCAACCTGTTTCTCTGCATTGTGGAGATGTAGAACTCCTTGAATTGGAAGCACCGAGAGCAAGGGAGCATCATTGTAGGAGTCCTGGAATTCCTAATAATGTCATTATCATGATTGACAGGCAGTGGGCTTATGCATTGTCCTAACATTTCTAGGCTTTAAAAGTGTTTCATTCGTTCACATATCTGACCAAAAATATTCAGCTGAACTAGTGCCATCACAGGAATTGTGATAGAGTGGACTAGTTAGTGCTTTGGTAGGACTCGGGAGACCTGGGGTCTTGTTCCAGCAAAGGCCAGATGCAGTGGCTACCCCCGTATTTCTCTATTTTCCCATCTCTAATATAGGGATGGGAGCTACTGGACAAGAAAAGCTTCGGTCTAGTTCTGCCTTTCATGGCATCGTTGTTTCCATGGGCTTTATTAGCTCAACTGTATCTTTCTCTACAATGACACTACCATGGAATATTGTAAGAAAATCTTCAGAGAAAGTACATTAAACATCAAAATTTCCATACTGGTGAGATCAGAGATATATAGCCCTGAGCTCTGTGGCACGTATAAGGAAGATACTATAATCAACCTTAGGGAGGTTCCATGCTCATCGTCACAGTCATAATGTCCCAAAAGTAATGACAGCCACATCAAGCAGGTCATAGAAAGTAACCATCAGAACTACTGTGGCTGTAGGGGATTAAACAAGCACACTAACTGTACTTAAGTGGACCAGTTGCCATTGTGATCTGGATCAAGAGCGTTAATGTTGATTGCCTGGCCGGCATGGCTTAGTAGTTGAGCATCAACCTATTCATCAAATGTCACTGGTTCGATTCCCAGTCAGGGCACATGCCCAGGGTATGGGCTCGATCCATAATGTGGGGCGTGCAGGCGGCAACCGATCAGTGATTCTCTCTCATCATTGATGTTTTTATCTCTCTCTCTCTCTCTCTCTCTCTCTCTCTCTCTCTCCCTCTCTCCCTCTCTGAAACAAATATATATATATATATATACACACACACACATATATACACATACATTTAAAAAGAATGTTAATGTTGAGAATAATGTTGAGTTTTATATTATGATCAGAAAACTTTTAAATTCGTGCACAGCATCATCTCTTAGTGAGTAAAGAGAGCAAGATATCTGGGTTGAGTCCTCATTTGATAGATACAACCTGTGTGACTTGAGAGAGAGGCTGTGAAGTTCACAGCATGGCTTTTGGCACAGTGAGTGCTCAGGGCATGAGACCTGTGTGGTAGGCAGGAGGAGGAATAGACCCACGTCCCAACTGGCTCATTTACCCAGTCCGCTGTGGAGGCTGGTGGTTCTCACTCCTGAGCCCATGCTTCGTTTGTGTAATAAAATAAGAAAAGAGGACACAGAGAGAGGGGGTGGAAGGAGAGGGAGAAGGGAGGAAAGAAGAGGGAGGGAGAAAGGGAAGGATGGTAGGAGAGAAAAGAGGTAACAGAAGGAGGGAGGGAAAGAGGAAGAAGGAAAAGAGAAAGAATAACAGAAGAAAGGAAGGAAGAAAGAAAGAGAAGGGAGGGCAGGAGGGAAGGTAAACAGAAAGAGGGGGGAGGGAGGGAAAGAGGACGAAAGGATGGAAAAGAGAGAGAAAGGAAGAAAAGAAGAAAGGAAGAACAATAGAAAGAAAGGAAAAATGAAAAAAAGACAGGCTCAAGTTCAGTAGAATTTCTTGCCTGTTATCCTAAGTAAGCAGTGTTTTATTCTTCAGATCTGAATGTCAGTACCTACTGCAAAAAGGTTCATTGTCATTATCAAACTAATATTTAGCCACCCTGGTAACGGGGTGGGGTGGGGTAGGGTGGGAGGGAATACAAACAGGTATTTAAAGCAGAGTGTGTAGTCTGGGCAGGGAGTTTGGAAGCCATGCTAGTGGACAAAGCAAGTACACAAGTCAAGTGTGCTTGCTAAGAGGTTGTCTCGCTTTCCTTTCCGCTCGCCTGGCATAGCAGACACACATGATGTGGCAGAGAAAACGACAACTTGAAATCCAGCAATTAGACATTCATTTGCATCAAGTCTTAGCTTCTCAGGTTTCCTTCCTTAGTCCCTCAGGAGTCTGAAAATATTTTAAAAAGAGAGAGAGGGAGAAAGAAAAAGTTCCAATGAAAATAAAGAATGTCATTTTTCTTTTCCCCTTATGAAATATATTCTGAGGATGAATGAGTCCATTTGGATAGAGTGGGATCCCTTGGAACAAATATCTGTGGTTGGAATTGCTTCTTTAAAAGTTGTGTAACTCTGTCTATCGTTCCATGGGTTTCGAGCATTGGCAATAGGCTGGTGCAGCGTGAGAGACATACACCTAAAGCAGACAGCCACGTCTCTAAGCACGTACTCTGAGTCAGGTTCTGTGCCAGGGCCTTCAGTGCCCTATCTCATTTGTGCCTCGCATTAACACTGCAAAATAGGTGATTTTAAGCCTGTTTATAGATAAGGAAACGGAGACCAAGAGAGAGGTGAGGTAATTTGCCCAGCGGCATGCATCTAGTAAATAACAGAGCCAGAAATTCAACTCATGCTCCAAAGCCTGTGTCCAAGACACAAACCTTGTCCAGATCCTTACATCCTGCTTGGCCAGAGTGGGCATTGATGTAAGACTGCAAAGCCAAGGAGCTGCTCCTGTAAAGGCTGCTCCTTCATATCCTTTTAGAACCACATTCTGCTAAGTGAAGGAGGTATTGTTGTTTCCATTTTTCAGATGGTGAAACTGAGGTGCAGATGGATGGAGGAATTGTCAGAGGGATAACGGTGGGACAGCTGCTCAGGACGTCAATGAAGTTTTCCTCAGGAGTTGGTCTTGACATTGGGGTAATGGGGAAGTCTGGGTTTTTATTTTTCCTTTCTTATAACTAACTGTGGAAGCCCAAGGAGGGAGCAGTTAGGAGCAAAATTTCATTTTAGGAGCAAAAGTTCAGTGGTTTTGGCTGAAATTCTCTCACACAACCTCCCATGAGTCAGTGAGCCTCTGAGTCTCAGGCTACCTGTCCAGAAAGTGTGACTAAGAAATGTGCTTATGTCCAATGGGTGTTGAGAAGATTTGATGAGTGAAAGCTAAGCAAAGTGCATTGTCTTCGAAAGTCCTCTAGAAATGTTACTTATTACATCATTACCATCGTCGTCATCATCATGTGCTGTTGTCTAGCAGCAAAGGGAACCGTGTTAGCCAGTCAGGATGGGGTATGCTCCTGCATCAAGGTGCACACGAGGAATCCCAGGCTCAACCTTCTTGGCTGTTTTACCCTGGTTCCGTCACAGGAGCCCTGAGCTTCATGCTCCTCATCCCTAAAGTGGAGCCAGTCGCGATCCCTGCTGTCTCACCTGCCTTCCAGGGCGGTCCCAGATTTCAAATGAGATGATGAAAGAGAAAACATCTTCGCAAAATCTAAAGTGAGCTGTGCATAGAAAGATTCTGTGCTGATAATTCATCTTTCAGTATTTTCTCCTTCTTTTCAATATCAAAATCCACACACAATATGCCTCCATTGTAAAAGGAGAAGCCAAGCAAGACAAAGTAAAAGTCCCCTGACTCCCTCTGTGTGCTTGCCCTGGGCTCCCCATCTCATCCATCAGAGGTACCACGTGTGTACCGTTCCAACCCGCATCTGTCACATTTGTTTTTGTTTTCGGTTGGTTTTGTTATCTTAGTTAATGTCTTGCCTTTCCAATGAGATATGTGGCTGAGTGGTTGAAGACTAGGTTCAGAACCCAAACTGCCTGAGTTTGAATTGTGGCTCCTTCATATGTTAACTGTGGATAAGCTTTTCTTGGTCTCACTGTCCTCCTTTGTGAAGCGAGGGCACTGATTATACCTAACTCAGGACTTTGTTGTGAGAACTGAAATGGTTAATGCAGCAAATAGGTAACCAGCCCCTGGCACCTGTGTTCCTCACTGTGTGTGTTCATTACTAGTATAGTTAGACAGGCAAGCTCATGAGGACATGGGTCATAGTTGAATCCTTGGCACTTAGCCCAATACCTCGTACCCAATGGGCACTAACAGGTATTTCTTAAATTAATAAGAGAACAACATGCTCATTTTCATATTGGGAGGCTAAGGACTGGGGAAAGCTTAATAGAAAGGCGATTAAAATAAGAACTTGTACTAACTGAGCATCAACTCTGCACAGAGAAGTCCTGTGCGTAATGCATGCTGACTTATTTACTCCTCATGGAAACCCCAAAGGACAGGTGTTATTATCACTGTCCTTGCTTTACCGGTGAGGGAACTGGGACATGGACAGGGTAGGACTCCTATACAGTCAGATGGTCAGGATCAAACCCAGCCAGTGTGGGCCCAACATGAGCATTCTTCGTTCCTCTCCAGTCTTCAGAGGGTTTGTTAACTGGGTTAGCATGAAGACCCTGAGTGACTTGGGCCAGTAATAATTACACAGTGTTTTCCCACTTACCTTTCTGGGCTGAAGTGCTTGCTCCTCTCCCCTCTGGGGGTAAAGTTAATGATGTGGGACATGAAGACAAGGTTATATTGCTTTTGAGAACATAGGAGCCCTGTGGCCCAGACAGTGTCAGAAAGATGTTGAGACCACTTGGTAGATTGAGAAGCCTGGCTGGCCAAAGAGCCACCTCTAAACTTAGAGCACATTTGACTTCAAGAGGCAGCCCACCATTCTGAACTGTGCTAAGCAGTACCGTAGAATGACTCCAGGGTGCTTATGAGAACCAGGGAAGAACTGAGTGGGTGGGAGTCTTAGGGGTCACATCTTTCAGGAGGTTTAATTGGATTCCTGTTGGAATCAGGATGATGATGACCAGCCTTCTAAAATCAGAAGTGAATTATTCACATGGGTCATGTTCAGAATCATTTAACAACTGGTAGTTCCCAGTCACCACTCCACCAGGAAGAATATTGGCCCCAGAGAACAGAGTGAACAATGGCCCTACAGCACGGCCTTCCCAGAGCATATCTGCTGGCTACCAGTCCAGGAACTAGATAGTTTTCTCTCTCCAAAGAAAAAGACAGATTCTCAAAGGGAAAGGAAAAGGAAAAGGATTTGTTTAAGGCAACACAGGGATTTACTAGTAGTGGCAGAAGTAAAAACAGAACCTGCACTCTTGGCTCCTATAAGAGCCCCTCAATCAGCCTCGTTTAACTCATGGTCCTTATTAACCACCACAGGAACAGATCCAGTTGGAAATTGGACATTTCTGAACATGACACCACACACACAGTAAAGTTAAACATCTCCTTTTTCTGAGGAGCACAAGAGTTCTTCACATCTACCAGGGCCATGCTCTAAGGCTATTGTTGTTGTTGTTGTTGCTATTATTATTAACTAGAGGCCTGGTGCATGAGACTCGTGCACTGGGGGAGGGGTCCCTTAGCCTGGCCTGCACTCTCTCGCAGTCGGGGACCCCTCAGGGCATGGCCCCTCCCTCAGGAGGGCATCGGGCCTAAGCCGGCAGTCAGACATCCCTCTCGTAGTCTGAGACACCTCGCTTCTTACCGCCTGCCTGCAGTGGAGGCGGGAGAGGCTCCCACCACCTCCACTGTGCTCGCCAGCCGTGAACCCCTTGCTGCTTCTTATCACAGCTGGGCTCACCTTCTGGCTGAGTGGAGCTCCCTCTGTGGGAGCACACTGACCACCAGGGGGCAGCTCCTGCATTGAGCGTCTGCCCCCTGGTGGTCAATGCGCAGCATAGAGACCAGTCATTCTGCTGTTCGTTTGATTTGCATATTACGCTTTTATTATATAGAATTCACTATTTAAAGTTAGTGTTTTCATATGTCATCCAAGTGAGTCTGCATCCTGTATTCTCCCAGAATACAGGCGTTCTCTATCAGTGTTCAGCAATTTGGTTGATCTCACTGTGGAGGGCTGACCACTGTTAGAGCCATGAGTTTCAGGACAAACTTGGGACACTGCACAATGAATCTCCAATTTTCTGGATGGAATTTTCAAATGTCTCATTGCTGTAGTTTATCCTAAAGCTTAAGAACATTGCCGTAACCAGTTTGGCTCAGTGGATAGAGCGTCAGCCTGTGGACTGAGGGGTCCCAGGTTCGATTCCGGTCAAGGGCATGTACCTTGGTTGCGGGCACATCTCCAGTGGGGAGTGTGCAGGAGGCAGCTGATCGATGTTTCTCTCTCATCGATGTTTCTAACTCTCTATCTCTCTCCCTTCCTCTCTGTGAAAAATCAATAAAATATATTTTTTAAAAAAAAGAACATAGGCTAAAACTCCTTTTAAAAAAAATATATATATTATTGATTTTTGTTTGTTTTTTTTTTACAGAGAGGAAGGGAGAGGGATAGGGAGTTAGAAACATCAATGAGAGAGAAACATCGATCAGCTGCCTCCTGCACACTCCCTACTGGGGATGTGCCCACAACCAAGGTACATGCCCTTGACTGGAATCGAACCTGGGACCCTTGAGTCCGCAGGCTGACGCTCTATCCACTGAGCCAAACCGGTTAGGGCTAAAACTCCTTTTCTTCTTTGGAAAATGGAAGTAGTCATATTACCTGCTCTTAGGGTTGCTATAAAGACTGCATGCTGCAATGTATAAGTACTCACCACACATAAGCAAACAATACATTTCAACTACCAGTGACAATGATGATAATTTGAGAGGAAAAAATTATGCTAGACAGCTAACCAAACCTGCCAGGCACAGAAATTGATAACTGATAAATAATTGTCAATTGAATAAATGAGTTATCACCATCTGCAATAAGAGCGACATCATAGCAGAAATAATATTGGTTTGGGAACTAGGAAACCAGGGAATTCTCACTTTGGAATGGTTTCGATATGTGACTTTAGAAGAATCCCCTCCCCTCTGTGAGTCTTCAGCTGTAGGTTTAATAGGCTGTAAAGCTGTTTCTACTTTAAGAAATATATATGACAGTAGGCTGGTGCAGCACATACTAACATCATCCCCATGTGCCACGTAGGAAGGGTTATGTTCACATGACAAGGTAAGTAGCCACACAGGCTGTGCATGGGAGCTGGCTGCATGGCTTGAAGACAAGATGAGAGAGAGTTTCAGAGGATGGAGAGATTAACTCTGACTGGGGGAGGGCATGAGTAAGGTTTTCTGAAAGAGCCAGGACTTTCATCAACTGGGTTTTAAGAATTCAAAGGACCCAAGCTAAGGTGAAATGAAAGAAACAGGACATTATTCTGGAAGTTACACATAGCAAGGAGAAACAGAGGTCCCTAGGCATTCGCCAAGTGTTCACTGAGTTTCTGTTCAGCATGAACCATAGAGGGTTAATCCCATAGGGGATATCAAAAGGCAGAAGACTCAGTCTCACCTTCGAGAAGCTTAAGATCTGGCACAGAAAGGAAGACAAGGGCATAAATCCAACAATATAGGAGACCCAAACAAGCTAAATAATCCTCTGGGAATGATTTATTTTCATGTTTAATAAAGAATAATGTTATGGAGAGGTGACATTTGCACTAGATTGGAAAAAAGCACAAAGGTTAGAGATTTGGTTTGGAGGTATATCTTCCAGTGAGGTGATCTGGGGTAAAGTGCTCCCTCTTTCTAAACTTGAATATCCTTATCTTTTAAAACAAACAGAGCAAAACCAACCTAATCGAGTGGTTATGAGACTCTGTGCCCTCATATTCATACAGGGCATACAGAAGGTGCTCAACAAGTCCTGTTATTCTTCACTGGCATAGACTGAGTTTCATCAGAAACCATTGCTGAATTCGTTTCCCAGGGAAAGATATTTTTGAAAGAATGATTAATTGCATATCTTCAGTCTCAGTTGATATAAAAAGTGGCCAACTGGACAGTGATTCTGCAATTTCTGGAGAGAAAAACAAACGCTACAGAGTTGAAAGCATTGTCCATTATGCGACTCAAGGCCTCATCTCAAAAATGCCACAAGATACATTTGTCCTAGAATTAAGCGGAAGGGGTTATCAGATGTTTTATTTTCTGTTCAACAAAACAAGGCAAAAGGAATGAAGAGAATGCCCACCATTGCCCATTTCCATTTCCGATTTCTCACAAAGCTTCCTCTTCCACAAGATTAAGGAGATATGGTCTTGAGTCCAATTTAAAACAATAGAAAGATTAATAGTAGATTAGAACCAGGCCAGCCAGGCAGTTAAGAATGGGAACTCTGGGGTGAGATAAACTTGGGTTCAAATGTGTCATAAAATCCAACTTTACTGAGCCTCATTCTTTAAAAAGTCTGTATAATGGGAATAAAAAAACCTACATATAGTTTTGAGGGTAAATGAAATAATGCAATAACCATTCAAGATGCTGTCTCATAATAAATTATAGCTAATTATTATTACTAAAGAGTAAAAATAAAATAAAATTATGTTTTTCTACAAATAAAAACGTGCAGTGTCAAGCAACAGTCTTCATCCTTAACTAAAACTCTACGTTTAAGAAATGCCTGGGCACCTGAGGTGAACAAAATTACACTCTTTGGAATGAATCAAAGAACCAGGGTTGGACTCTAGAAGCTGCTGTTTCAGTTCCCTAGTCATAAGCCTGCAGGAAGACTAAGAAAGGACTCCAGTTCATTCCAGAACCACCCACTTGTGGACACAAAAGGTTAAAAAAATACAGAGGAAGACAGCTAGAGCTCACCAGCTCCACCCCCGGCCAGAGCAATTCCTAAGCTGGAACCCCTAACCCTACCTCAGGCAATGTGGCCACCGGCTCTTTTCTTTATGGCTTTGTAGAACAGGCAGTTATTAAATTACCGACTTAATTTTTTTTTCAGATGGAGAGTAGAGATGCTAAAATATTCTCAGGGCTGCAAATAAATTTATGTTTTAATATGAGTTAAGAAGATAGAAGGATATACAGAATACTGCTTAACAATTCAGATAGACTGAGTTCTAACTACCTCCTAGTCTTGTGAAAAGTTAAAAACTGAGTACAGTATCTAACACATAGTAGGTGCTCAATACAGGTGGATCATTATTACTCTGGCACAATTTTTATAATTGACAACTCTACTACATGTGTTAAATTAATAGAATGAAACTACTGTTGGGAAGGAAGTAAAGAAGCCAGTGTTTAGTTAACACCCACTGACATATGTACTAGTCACTATGTAATATGGTGTCCATCATCTCATTTAACCTCCCAGGTAACCCCATGACATCTATAAAAATGAAGAACAGGTATCAAAAAGGTTAAGGGATTCTTCCTAGCCCCTGAAGCTAGAACACATAGTGCTAGATCCAGATTGGCTGAGCTCTCCACTCTTTGTTTGGTCACTGTGATTCAGGATGTTTAGATTTTTTTTTCTCTTGTAAAATAGAATGATTACTGGACCTCCTCTATAGGCTCCTTAAGAGGATTAAATGGGATCATTGCTATAAAAAGCATTTAAATATTGCTTGGAACACAGTGCATACTCAATAAATATAAGCTGTTATTAGGATCGTTATTTAGCAAAGATGGGCTTTTAATCCAAATTTCTTTTACTCCCAAGTTCACATTCTTTCTAGTGACTTTCAACTTGGGCAGCCAATGAACTTCAAAGTGTCTGTATGGGTGTCCACAGATGTATCACTTGGGAAAGGCTGGCAAAATTACGTATTTATTAAAAACCTAGTATGTTCAGAGCATTAAACATATTGGCACCACAGAAAAAACTAAAGAAGCAAAAAACATACATTTTTACATCTATATAAATGTACACATATGTGTAGATCTATATATGTGTGCGTTTATATATACATATTTAATTAAATTTAATGGTACTAAACCAGGAGCTATGTGCAAAGTGATGGGCTAAGCATTTGGCTATACACAAATATGAATGCAACAGAATCTTTGTCCGCTCAGAAAGGGGAGACAAGCACGTGTGTAATTAAACGTTAATAGTTGGTTTTGGGGATGTGCCCAGAGAAATTCAGAGGAAGTTCTAGGACCGCCCAGATGAGGGAGCCCTTCAGGCTAGTGGAGGAGCGATGTGGTAGCAGAAGTGGCCCTTGAAGATCCTTGCCCTGGAAGGTTCTAATCTTGGAGGAGAGACATAAACAGGACACAGAGAACAATGCAAGATCCGATATTAATCGAGTTCCAGATCCTACCAGCCAGACAGTGCCTGCCTAGGAATTCTGAGATGAGACTAATCCTTCTGCCTTTGAGTAAGATGTAGGCGGGGCTCTGGCTCTAAATGGAAGCTGGTGAAAGCATAGCAGGCCATAGTATTTAGATCCCTGTAAAGTAAGAGAGGGCACTCATTTATTAAGCACCTACTATGTGTCACAGCACACTATCCTCAGGACACATCCATAATAAGGCCACTAGACTTGCTTGCTGGAAGTCATAGGAACCCAGGGTAGGGTGGCTCTGAAATGTGTACTTTGAACCTCCCTCTCTCACTCAAATCCTCCCCAAACTTTTAGACTCCACTAGGTGTTACTCTCCTAACTTCCACTAGATCCTGACCCCTTCCCTGGCAAAACATCTTGTTTTTATTTATTACCAAGTAATAAGAGTGGAGGGACAGAACTATTTTTATTCTAAAAAAGTAGTTTTTAGGACAAAAATCCCCAGGAAGAAGGGACTCCCTGGGGTGGGGGAGGGTGAGAGGGAATTGACCAAGTATGATTAAATGGGAATTATTGTCACACTGCAATAATCAAAAGCTCCATTCCACTTCATATTTGGAAGCGACCTTAGGAATCTTCAACTCCTGTTCTTTCATTTCACGTAAGAGCAAACTGAGGTCCAAGATCTCACACAGCTCAGAACGAGAACCCAAGTCTCCTCACTCTCAGATGATTGCTCCTTGACTACAGATAATGAAAGATCAAGGAAGGGAGCAAAAGAGGGTTAGCAGCATGTGACATATCCCTTATTACATATGTGTAAATAAATAAGAATGCCATGCATAGGCCAGTGATTACAGTGGATCATGAACCAAAGGTTACAATTTACCCAGTCTGTCCACTCAGTCAAAACCAAACACACACATACAGAATACATACATACATAGATACATACATGCATAAAGTAAGAGTGGCTTCCAAGACAGGTGGGATAGAATAATAAATGGATATTCCATGAAAGACCAGTCCAAGGCTTTGGCAATTGCTCCCAAATACGTTTAGGGACTGAGTCAAGCGGCTCCAGTAGCTCTGAGACGTGGATCTCTCTGTCCCTTCCTCTTTGTGCTGCCACACGACATCAATGAAAGCCTGGGCTCCCAGAATGTTGTTTGTCTTTAAGAACCTAAGGAGCTCTTAGTCCTTGACAATGGCAGTAGATTAAATGGTGTTTATATAGCATTTGTATGGTTGAAGAGCATATTTTTCCTCAAATTATATTGTGAAATGCCTATTCCCATTTTAAAGGTGAGAAAGTGAAGGGCTAGCGAAGCAACTCAGGGCATAGCACTGACATGTGTTGGAGTGAGTGGGGGACTAAGAACTATAGCCCTCGTGTTTTGACTTCCTGGAAGAGTTGACAAAGCTCCAAACGTCTAGAAATATTCAAAACCATTGTATACAATGACTTAGAAGCCCCTGGAAGAAATAGAGTTTCCAAATGACTGCCACAATTGAAGTGAATTAGTAGGCATCTTCCAACTTCTATTGGGGAAAGAGAGGGATTTTGTGAGATATAATTTATGTAGTTCAATATAGGTTTTTTTTTTTTAAATTGAATGGCAACCTCATGGCTTTTCTAGATGACTTGGCGCTGCAGAAATTGAAAGATTTGCTTAGGCAAATTCCTTATCCATAGCACTTCTTTCCACCCAGTCTCTGGAAACACATGTAGAATAGGATGCCATTTTCATTTTATAACTGGAGAAACTGAGTTCAAACATTCTTGGCCCAGGACTATATGGCATGTTCCTTCCAAACCAAGATCTGAATCTGGGCTCTCCTGTTTTCAGAATGGTGTCATAATCCCTGCATGCTGCATTCTGGCTTTTATAGAGGGGATGTCTGACTCACTTGCTCATTCTACAACTCTGCAGAGTTTCACAACCACTTATTCTCCACTGGTGTTCCCTCTCCCTGAAGAGTAGGAATGAGCCCAGCTCTCAGATAGCATCTGGAGCAGCCCTGAGGACCAGAGCACATGGGGAGGAAAGTGGCACATTGGTGGAGTACATTTCACCCCCAGGCTTCCAGCATGCTATCCACATGCAAACCCCACACAGCATATTTTTATCACTACATTATTTGAACAGACTGGTAATAATGTGTAATCCACCACTGCTAACTCATTTTGACTTATTATACACTTGGATGAAAAAAAAAAAAAAAGGAAAGAACCGTTTTGCCATAAGGGGGAGCTTTTGAGTTCTAGAAAGAGGGGGAACAAGAAGAACAAAAATACATTACATCTATGTGCCAGTTCAAAACAGTCCTACAAAGCAGCACATTGGTCAGATCCTTACCTGGGACGTGAACAATGTTAGAGAACCTGAATTTCTCAGGTTGATTTTTTTAAAAATAGGCAAATTAATATTTCATTCTCATTTTTCATATTAAACTAAAATAATGTCTAACAACCAACAGAATATTTTTTGAGAGTATTCGGGAAAAGTGAGAGACCTGGCTGTGCTGAGTCCACAGCTTCTGAGAGGCAAATGCCTTGGAAAATGCCTTTCCTCTGGGTTTCTTCTTCCGAATCCAGGAGGGCAGCTTTTGGACCTGCTGAAGCCAGCAACACAGGGGTTCAGGGAAGAAGGGGGACTTTCATCATTGCATAACTTCAAGGGAATTCTGAGAAGGAGAAAGGGAAGGAAGGATAGGAAAGGCAAGAGAGAAGGGAAAGGGGGAGAGGAAGAGGGAGAGAAAGGGGGTGAAGAGAGAAAGAGAGAGAGAGAGAGAGAGAGAGAGAGAGAGAGAGAGAGAGAGAGAGAGAGAAGAGTGAAAGGGAGAAACAGCATTTAAAAAAAAAATCTGAGAATCAAGTTTCAAGACTCTTTATGTGCTATAGCGAAGGATGAGGTTTACCAGCAAAGTGCAAAGGAGATCCTGGGAGAAGAGAGAGGTGTTTTGTTTTGTTTTTCCTCTCCCTCCAGGGGGGTTAAAAATAATGATGAGGAGGGGGGATGAAGGAGGGGACGAACGCAAGCAAACCAAAACAAAAACAGGAATGTGTGTGTTTTGAGCAGGAATGGGGAGAGTTGGGAGGACCATAAGGGGGTGTGTACAGAATTTCATTAAATTGTTACTTTAAGATTGTCTTTAAAAAAAAAGGAGGGGGGTGGAGAAGCGGGAGCGAAGGAAAGAGGCAAACGGCAAAGTGGAGGCAGGCTGCGTAGCTTGGCCTCTCCAAACTGATTGATTAGTCATGATCCCCGCAGTTTTAACAGGGACTCATTCAATTGGGAAGGTGGAGCGCTCGGGAGCAGATTAGCATACGCTTGTTTACTCATCTTCTGAGAGATTTTCCCCCCCTTTCCTTTCATTTTGTGAAGAAGGAGGGAGGGGAGGGGGGACCGGTGGGGGGAGAAGGGGGCTGTGGCTTGTGTTATAAAGGACGCAAAAAATAAATAAATTAGAGCATCTTTTGGGGGGAGGGAATTCAGCGGAGCAGTGTCTTAGAGGAGCTTTTTTTTTTTTTTTTTGGTAGAGCGAGAAATCATATAAAATAAAATTAAATAAAACAAGGAGGAAGGCAACCAGCTGTTAAGAGGGGGGATAAGGCAGATAAAGGAGCAGGGAGAGAAATTAATTGCCAACCAGGAGGAGTTGGGCTGTATTTTTCAAAGGTGGGGGTAGTGGAGCACACACCTTGAGGAGGAAAGCGAGAAAGAAAAGAAAAAAGCAAGTGAAAGGGGGGGCTCGCCCAAGAAGGGTGAAGAAGCGAAGAAAGTCGAGGCGCCGAGTCTCCCAAAGCTGGCAGCTCCCGGCGGCGGTGCAGGGGCGAAGGGGGGGCGGGGGGGACCGTCGGACATGCGGCTCTGGAGTTGGGTGCTGCGCCTGGGGCTGCTGAGCGCCGCGCTGGGCTGCGGGCTGTCCGAGCGCCCCCGCCGGGCCCGGAGAGACCCGCGGGCCAGCCGCCCCCCGCGCCCCGCCGCCGGCCCGGCCACCTGCGCCACCCGGGCGGCCCGCGGCCGCCGCGCCTCGCCGCCGCCGCCGCCGCCGGGCGGTGCCTGGGAAGCCGTGCGCGTCCCCCGGCGGCGGCAGCAGCGGGAGGCGAGGGGCGCCGCCGAGGAGCCGAGCCCGCCGAGCCGGGCGCTCTATTTCAGCGGGCGAGGCGAGCAGCTGCGCCTGCGGGCCGACCTGGAGCTGCCCCGGGACGCGTTCACGCTGCAAGTGTGGCTGCGAGCGGAGGGGGGCCAGAGATCTCCGGCGGTGATCACAGGTAAGCGAGGGCGCCCGGCGGGCGCTGCACCGGCCCCGCGGCCCCAGGGGCGCGGGGTTGCCTGGGCACGAGCGGCAGGCTGGTCCGGGGCGGACGGGTGTGTCTGTGCGGGAGCCGCCCATCCGGAGGCGCGGAGGCACCCTGTGCGAGCTGCCAGGCTCACTTTGCCCCATCTGAGGAATGGGTGCTCTCCAAAGGTGTTGCCACCTAAACCCCGGGGAGGATCGCAGGGAGCGCTCCTGGAGGTCCGGAGACCTGCGGCCAGTCAGTAAGAGCCGCTCCCTGGGAGCCTGGAGCACGGAAGCCTTTTTCGGGATGGTCCAAAGTGCTGTCTGTGTTTGGGATGGAGGGGAGGGTGACCCAATTGGGATGCATGGGAAAAGAGGCTAGGGGACCATTGCTTTCTTGGACTTTTTAATCCCGGTAACCCCCCTTCACTTGACCCGGTTATCCTGAAAGACTGCAGGGACGAGGTGGTTGTAATCTCCTGGATTTAGAAGTCCTTGAAGTGCCCCAAAGTTGCTCTCTGCTTGATCTCTGCCTCTGGGATTGACCCGCTTTCTCCCAGCCAAACAACACACACACACACACTCACTCACTCACTCACTCACTCACTCACTCACTCACACACACAGAGCCATCCATGTCCCCGCTTTTAAAGCCTGTTGCCTGTCCCTCGGGGCTGGGGCAAGACCTTCCTCACGCACACCCTGCCAGTCTTCCCGGACTTGGCTGCTGAACGGGGTGCTTTTCTCATTTGGGACTTTGAGTTCTCCCTCCTCACCCTCCCTCTCTGTCCCCTTCCCGGTTCCATAGCAAAGCCCAGAGTGAAACCGGACACTCTCGGAGGGTTGAAAACCTTAGAAGTGCTCCAACATCCATACCCTCGCAAAATGAGTCTGTGGCAATGCGTTTAATAAAACCAGGGGACCGAGGTAGGGTGGCGCTGGAGGAGAGAAGGAAAGTTCTGCCTCTTCTGGCTGGGAGATTCCCTTCCTGCACAAACAGCCTTGCCAGGTCCTGGGACGCCTTAAAGCCAGAGAAGGGGTTCCCCCTTCGCTGCTGCCAGGAACGTGGGGAAGCGTTTTTGCGATCCCACCCCCTGACACACACTTTCTTAGAAGGGGAAGCTCTAAGCTCTTCGGCAGCTCTGCTCCTTTCTGTCTTGGCGTGCACTCCCTCCCGGGTAGCTCTGACTCTGTCCTGTTTACGTGAAGCCCATTTCAGGGGACCCCAACTCAACTACTGTGCCAAGAATGTGCCCCTAAAGCTCCCATTCTCCTACTACCAAACCAAGAGCTAGAAAGTGATTTCTCCCCCCCCCCCCACACACACACATCTGACGTCATCGGATGCTATTTTTTTCCTCCTTTTTCCCCAGGAAGGAGAGGGAAAGTGAGCTCATTCACTTTCAGCCCCCAAGCCCTCGTCACCCAGAGCGGGTGTAATATAGGGTAGAGGAGAGACGTTATTCATAATGATGATGATGATGGTGATGGTAATTCAGGACTGCGGTATGTTTACTTCTCTCTGGGAACATCGGGGAAGCGTAGAGCCTGCTGCTTGGAGAGGATTTTTAAAAGATGAGAGAATCTGTTTTTCCCCCGTGTTTACCTGTCATAACCAGTGATTTGGAAGGCTTCCCTTCCAGAGGGGAGAGCCCAGGGTTATACAGGTATCATCACTGAAAAGGCAGTAAATGCATTTAAACATATATGTAACACCTGGGATTCCTCAGGAGCGTGCTTGCAATTGTAATTCAGACAAGGAGCCTCTATCCACACGCGTTCTCCTGTGCACTCCGTCACTCTCTCACACAAAGATTTGTGCAGTAAAATACTTTAATTGGATGGGGGACGCTAGGTTATTATTGCTTGTATAAAATGCCTGGTCCATTTTATGTGTGGAAATAACATTCCTCTCAAAAAGGAAAAAAAAAAAAAAAGGCACTGCTGTAGCGTAGCACCAGAAAACCAGGAGCTTTTCTCCCGAGGATACTGGTGGATTTTTTCCCCTCCCCTAGTTGAGTCGGAGCCAGATTCGGCGGTGTGTAAACACCTGGCCCTGAGCCAGAAAAGACTCATTCTGTGTATCCTCCACATGGGAGAGACTGTCGGACGAAAAAGAACCTGCTTCTCCTTGAATTAAAAAGCAAACAAACAGAGGTTCTTTGCAGAAGCACTTTGCCAGCTTCTCCCTTCCTGTAAGTTTGGGCTGGGAGAGGCAGGGCCCAGGTGGGGCAGCGGGGACGCAGGTGCGGAGCCATCTCCTCCTGCTGCTGGAGACCGAGGGCCCAGTGTGCTGCCTGACCTCCGCTGGCTCCCTGAGGCTGGGCGTCGCCACTTTCCTAGGAATCCCTGGTCACCTATCTGGAGAGAGCAGGCATCTCTCAGCGGGACTGCGCTGCTATTTCAGGCAGAGGGTTGCTGCCTCGCTGTCAGGCCAGGCTGCCTTACATCATTCTTTCACTCTTTGCTGCAGGATTCGACTGGGTTTCGCAAAGGTCTAATTTTACGGTGCAGTTAACTGGGTCTGTTGTCTGGCAGAGGCAGGCCTTGCCGCTCCTGGTAGGCGGGCCGTGCTCCCAGATCTGCCTGGGATGCTATTTCTGCCCCGGTTCAAACTTCACTGACACCAGTTCAGACAGGCGTATGGAGAGGCAGAGGGAAGGAGCAGTTTGCTTCTGAAACTCAGAAAACATGCCTTTTATTTTCCCAAAAGGGAAGGAGAAAAAAAAAAATATATATATATATATATATGAAAACAGATATATATTAAATATAAAAGGAAAGGCTTGTGCCGGCAAAAACAAAGGTAAAGTTAGAAAGTGAAGGATTCTCCAGATGACCCCTGACAAGGGACGGACTTTAGGCTTGAGGAATTCTTTAAGGCTACTGGGATCAGGGTGCTTGCAGGCGCCAGTTCTCTCTTTGGCTGAATAGGGAGGCAGAGACGGGAACAGAGGAAGGTTGTGTCCTGGATGACAGGTCTTCAGTGGCAGGAACTGGGATTTAATCCCAGGCATCCTGACTTCCCGGCCTCATCCCCTACACCATGGAGAGAACGTGTCTAATGAACACCATCACCTCTCACCCCTCGCAGACCCACCACCCAGACACAGCCTTCCGTCTTCAGGCATGGCGATTGGGGCTGTCTTTCAAGCCCTGGGGTGGGAGTTTTCTGATGCATCCCTTTGTTTTTGTACCGTACCAGGCAGGATCCAGACTCCTGCCCCTCATCCCCAATTGCCCCCTTCCCCTGCTCCCCCCACCGCCCCAGTGACCCTCCAGTTTGAAAGAGAAAGAAAACGAAAACAATGGGTTCAATTTGCTCCATTGAGCAGAGGCCCTGAGCAGCAGTTAATCTTGTTAAAGTTTCTCCTGACCTGTTAGATAAGTGAAATGTGGACCCCACAAGTGCTCCCCTCCTCCCAGCCCACCCCATAGTGATCCAGAATCCCTGCTCAGAGGAGAAAGGGATTTACCTGAACCCCATCCAGCAATGCTGCCCCTGTCATGCTTTATTCTTTCATTCTAAATGTTGGATTGAGTTTGCTGGCTACTCAGAAGTCTTTTTTATCCCTCCCTTTTACAGTTCCTACTTCCTACTACCCACCCACCCCCCCAAAAGAATTCCTGCATTTTCCCAACTTGAGAAAGCTAGGTTCTAGGAGTCCGTACATTAATACTATTCTCCCTGGCATTTGTATTCACGGGGTGTCTAGAATATTGCAATGGTTAGAAGCCCGTTTTAGTAGTCAGGTTACCTAAGTGGGAATCCACCTCTGCCCCTAACTGGCTGTGTGACCTTGGGCAAACTAGTTGACGCCTCTGGGCTTCAGCTTCCTCATGTACAAAGTTAGGATAGTTTGAGTATCTGTCATTAAATGAGCTCATATGTGAAAAGTGCTCAGAACAGGATCTGGTGTATAGCAAGTGCTCAATAAACTTCGTTCTTGTTATTCAACACGATTTTCCAAAGATCTCCGTCTTGGTTTTGTGGACTAAGGGCACTTAAAGGCAGGAAGGAAACCAGCAGTTCCTGGGTGCCTTCAAGGTGCCAGGCGCTGTGCTAGGTGCTTGCTTTGTGCCTGCACGTTTCATTCTCACAACCACCCTGGGAGGTGGGCATTGTCAGCTCCCTTTTACCGAGGAGGAAACAGAGTCCCACAGGCCATCAGCTGGTCAGAGCATAGATGTGACCTTGAGTACCGAGTGCCTGTTTCCTCTTCAGTAGTCTTTTTTGGAGCGAGAGGAAGTGACTGCCGTGTGTTCTCCTTCCTCTCTGCCTCTCTGCGTGCTGATCATCACCTACAGATTAAAGAGGATAAAGAATAAGCACACATCTCACCTGGAACCAGGGTTTGACCTAGCAGATCTGATTTTCATTTCAAGCCAAATTATCAGACAGACTGGGCTTGGACTTTCTGTTGACAGTTAGATGCTGTGTGAATTAAATCAAGTCACTTCATCTCTCCATCCCTTGGTTTGCTCATCTGTGAAATGGGCACACTAAGATCGGGGTATTGCAATAAAATAACTATGTAGGAAGTACCTGGCGCAGTTCCAGCTCACATTAGGGACTCAGTCAACAGTAGCTGCATCTGGTCAATAACCACATTCTCTTTCCAGTTTGCTAGCTTGGTCTTCGGAAAATGGGGCCTGTTTGTGCCCGGGTAGGGCTCCTCCTTGTGAGTTGCTGGGGAGTCTGTCTAGAGTGGACAGTGTATCTTGAGGAAGAGTTAGACCACCTCACATCCCTTCCTTGCACTTTGATTTCCTCTTCTGTGACCTACTTGGATGACCCCTTGGTGGAGAGAGCCAGAGGAGGTCCAGAAGCACTGGACCTGTAAGCAGGAAAAGCTGATAGCCTCCAGGGAAAGCCTGCACCCCCACGCACAGGAGCCAGACCGTGCTCATAGCGGAGTCCAGGTCACAGATCTACTGTCACATGCTTCTTGCTCCTTCCCCAGCTTCCACATTCCCCCAAGCAGCCATTCGCATGGACAGACGGGGGATGGAGGCTGCATCGCCCTGGCCCCTCTGTACAGAGGAAGGCACGCTTGAGGTGGGAGGTGTGGGGCTCAGGAGCGTGGGCTGTGCCTGGTCAGCCCATGCACAGACTGGGTCAGACAGCTCATTGTGCAGCAGGGAAACTGAAGACCAGGTTCATATAGAAGCTAAGAGTTAAACTATGTTCATAAGCCACCTCATCTTTAGTGGGCCAGAGAGATCCTTTGGTCTAATAGTTTCTGTCCCCAGCAGCACTTGGCATCACCAGCTTTTACAACCCCCCAGTGCCCAGGCTGCCTCCCAGGGTTTCTGATGTCAGGGCGTGGGGTTGGCCTGGGCACTGGTGGTTTTCAAAGTCTTCTCAGGTGGTGTGGAAGGACCCTCAGTGGGGAGAACCACAGATTCAGTGTTATGCCTCCCTACTCTGCAGATGAGGAAACTGAGGCCCAAAGGGGAAGTAGTGTTTTCTGCTTATGCAGCTGGTTAGTGGCTGAACCTTTAGAGAAATCAGCTGTCCTGATTCTGAATTGCCAAACACCAGGAAAGACCCTTCTTCTGGTCTTAGTTCCCCTGCTGAGCCCAAACCCCTTGGTACCCTGGCCCTGACATTACCTGTTTCCAGAGCGATTGCTGTGTGTGAAGCCATACCCTCCCCTTCTGGCATTGCCTTTAAAGTGTGAACATGCCTGTACAGTGTAACACATTGAGTTTTATGCATCTGATTTTAAATGAATTTTCCCAAGTGCTTGGGAGGGGGAGCCCCTCAGAACAGGACCAGGGGATATTAAAAAGGGAAGCTCAGCACTGAGGCATTCCCATTTTGCCTGGGCTAGTCCTGCAGGAAGGGGTATGTTCCTATTATTTCACCCTCCTCACTCCCCCCTGCCCATACCTCACACCTGTGATCACTGTGAAACCAGCACTAGCTGTAGGTCTCAGATGAGAAAGAGAGATCCCAGGTGCCCCAGGTAGGAGGACTCCCTCTACATGCAGCTTGTCCCTTGTCTACCCGTGGCCAGGGGCTCAGAAATGCAGCAAATGACTTTTCTCCCCTCACCTGCCACACACTCCTTCCCTCATTTTCTTTGCCTCAGCATTCCCTTACCTTTCTTCTTGATGCTCTGCGGGCTTTGCCTCAGACCTCGACAAACTTACCGGAAATACTGAGAGCTGACCTGTGTACTTTGGCCCCTTGGCTCCTTGGAAGATCTAAAACGGGGAGTTGGGAGCTCTGAGTTCATGTCCTGCCTTGGCATCCTCTGAACTGTGTGACTTGGGGCCTCTGACTCAGCCACTGGGGCCTCAGGGGAGAGGGATTCAGGTGTGGTTACACTCAGCATCCCTATTTCACGAGTTGCCACAGGAACCAGGTGAGGCATGGTGGCAGAAGCTGTTAGCCAAGGTCAGAACCCAATCCACATGTCAGCAATAGTAGGAGGAGCCAGAGGTGGGAGAGGTGAGGGATTTGTGCACTCAAGGTCATTCCTGCAGAGGTGCCTTTATTTCATTATCCACACTACAAATGATAAACAGCGTTAGCAAATCTTTTGTTACCTGTGACTTCACTGGAATCCTTTGATGTTGGGACTTCACAGGTCTGCCAAATCCTGCCATTTATTTACTGTGTGGTCTTGACAACTTAACTGCCCTTCTCTGGGCAGTGATCTCAGAATACACAATGAAGAATAGGGATATAATTAAGATTTTCAAATTGTGCCCACAATTTTATGAACCCCCTGTGAAGGTCTATCTCTCCCACCTTCCCCACCCCTTATTCTGCTTAAATTGTGGGAATTTCAGGATTCCATTTAAGGGACTGTGCAGGTTGCTTAGTTGCAGAATTTGAGTGGATATGGACTGACATTAGGAATGATTGTGGCTTTTATTAGGGGTGATAATGATAATGTTATATATTTTTAAAGATCCTAATCTGTTAGAAATGCCTGTTAAAGTATTTATGGATAAAATGATGCTACATTTGTTTGGTTTGTTTAAAATTTTCCAGAAAAAAATAGGGTATTGGGATGAGGGAGGGTGTAGATCAGTGATGGCGAACCTATGACATGCGTGTCAGACGTGACACGCGAACTCATTTTTTTTGGTTGATTTTTCTTTGTTAAATGGCATTTAAATATATAAAATAAATATCAAAACTATAAGTCTTTGTTTTACTATGGTTGCAAATATCAAAAAATTTCTATATGTGACACGGCACCAGAGTTAAGTTAGGGTTTTTTCAAAATGCTGACACGCCGAGCTCAAAAGTTTCGCCATCACTGGTGTAGATGAAAGAAGATTGGTAACCTGATGACATCGTTGGAACCAGGTTGCAGAGATTTCGGGCTTCAACACAGTTTTGCCAGACTCTGTGTGTGATTGGAGAGTTTCATCATTAAAAGTTTTAAAAATGAAAAGAGTTTTAGAGCCACAGGAGGAGTTGAAGTCTTAGGTCCCTGTGTGTTCGGTGAGCTGCTGGTTTTTCAAATATAGAAGTGGCACTTTGAGAGGATTGAGGACTCTTCCAAGGTCACACAGAGAATAACTGAAAGAACCCAGTCTGGGCTGCAGAATTTTAAGAGATGGACCATCCTGGGAAAGCTGAGGGGAAGGGAAGAAAGGCGGGGAGGGGAGCCTTAGGAAGGACGTGTAGAAGGGCCGAGTGGAGCCTTGCTGGGCACTGAGAGGCTTTTGAGGGAGGAGAGTCATTGCTGTATGGAATTGCCCACACATTGTGAAAGGTGTGGCTTCCTTGGTTCTGTGCATAATAATCTCCTAGGGTCTGCTAGTCATTGTGTCCATACAGAACATATTGTGATGGCTGTGCGTGCGCGCGCGTGCACACACACACACGTTCCCACAAACCTCTATTTTTCATGGCTGGCTCATTATCTCTCTCCATCTCCAGCAGCCTGAGGAGTCTCCTAGGACCATCTAGAGCCCTGGGGGAATGACCTGCAGTTGACTGATCTCAGCAAGAGCTGACACCACCCGGAAATGGGAAAGGGCCTGTGTTTACTGAGCAAGTATTTTGTGCTGATTGATCATAGGACTCAGTCAGATGGCCTGGGTTTGATTTCCTGACTCTCCCACCTGCTAGTTGCATGACCTTGGGCAAGTTACGTAATCTCTTCAAGCTTTACTTTTCCCAAGTGTAAAATGCGGATGGGACCGGCTCCCACTTCGTAGGCTTGTTTTGAAGATTAACTGGGCCTCCATGTGGAAAAACGCTTAGTAATGGGATCTTGACCATGGGTAAGCACCCAGTAAATGTTAACTCACGTTGGTATTACGTGTGTCCAGCCCTTGCCACACGTTATTTCAAATTCTCTCAACAGCTCTCAGAGTTAGACATGTTTCTCTCTTTTGGCAGAGCCAGGCACTGCCTTTCCCTCCCTGGCCACTCAGGAAAGATTCATTGGGATCATCTTAGCATAAAACAAAAAGTAAAAGGAAAGACAAACAGAAGAAACATTTGATTGTTTCATATTACAAAAGCAGTGTGTGCTCATTATAGAGAAGGTAAGAAATAGACATAAAAACAAGAGACAGAGTAAAATGTAACCACCCCTTCCCAGCATTTGACAAGTATTTATTGAGTGACTGCTACATGCCAGGTATAGTTTTAGGCCTCGAGTATAGAGCTATGAACCTCAGAGGAGAATGCCCCTGCCTTTGGGAGTTTATATGGAAGGTAGGGGTGGGGTGGGAGGGGAAAGGTGAAGACAGAGTATAAGTGAATGATAAACCATATCACACAATGTCAGGTGAATGCTTAAGAAGAAAAAGCAGAGGAGGGATTCTAGGGAACGTTGTGTGGGGCTTCCAGAAGGAGTGAGATTTAAACGGGGCTGTGGGGAGGCTGTGCTGAGCAGTGGCATTGATGATGAGCCCTAAGGGCAGACCCATGGCCATCCAGAGAAGGCCACATGCACTGGAGAAGGAAGAGCAGTGCACTGGGAGCTCGGAGATCCATTCCAGACCATCAGTGCTTTGCTTGATGTGTGACTTTGGTCACTTCTCTGTATGTCTTAGGCCACTTTTCCTCATCTGAACCATTTGGGTAGCGAGGAGCTTATCTTTGTCCTAGAGAACCTTCTAGCAGACATCTCCTAGGATTCGATAATCTAATCAGGGTTGTCCAAAAACAAAATTGCAAAGTTGGCATTAATTCCAAGTTTCCTCCCTTTCTCGGTGCATTTTCCTCCACTAGGTGGTGCCTGTGCCTGTCTCCCTCAGGGGCCAAGTGCCCACACACTTTCTACTTCAGCTCCCCAACATCACTCATTCTCAGAAAAGGACATGGCATTCCTTCTTGCTAAGGTATCAATGACTGGGAACAACTTAGAGTGTTACTCTTCCAGAGACATATATACTTTAATATTGCCCCAAAAACCTTTGACTTGAAAAGCCAAGTACCAATGGGTAGAATTTCAGTCCAAGACTGACTGAAGACATTATTTAGGGGATATTGGTACTTCCCAATGGCTGGAAGCCATCTCACCAATAGTATTGCTAATAATAGCTGCCACAATCCAAAACTCTCACTGAGCAACTTTCCCTGTGATCACCTACTTGGCTAATGGTGAGAGTGCTCGAATTTCATAATTCTTACTATACAAAGGCCATTCTAGAGAAGTTTTTAGACATCACAGTAGGGCACTGGCCTTTTAGTCTTGCTTATCATTTTAATCAGATCATTTTATGAATTAAAATAGTAAGACTCTGGAGTCTGTAGCCATCTGTTAGCCTATTTTTCCTTCTGGGAATCCCCAGTACTGTATCCATGAAGGACCTCTTGTTCCCTCCAACCCCTTCTTTTCTCTCTTTCTTCCCCTCAGACCTACTGCACTGATTTTAGCCATTAAATTTTTTTCTTCAAACAACAAAGAAAACTTGTTTTTCAGTATTATTTACCATAAACCCAGGGCCCTGGAAGAGTAAGAGACATGACCGTTTAAATTTTAGAGAACTTGAGAAGGTCTCAGGTTCAAGTTCATTTGTATAAGACAGAAAGTCCAGTAGAGGGAGGTTGCAGCTTGGAATTTAAGTATGTGCATCGGGGGTAGCATGTGACTAAATGCAAAACCATGTTTCAGCCTCTTTTGCCCTCAGGAAGTTTGTGGTTTAACCTGTATCTATCACCTTTGTAGTCAAGAAGGCATTCCTGTATCTGTCCCATGTCCATTTTCCCTTAATTCCTAATTCATGTTGCTCTCTAAACATGAAATGTGGCAGGACTGAATAGGAGCAGATGTGTTTGTATGATATTGGACGTCTTTCGGCTACCAAAGCTGATGAGAAAATAGAGAAAGATACATTAATAAGCCAATCAGGAACAAGTAGGCCTTGCTTCAAGAGATGCAAAATATACAGATAAAACATAATACATATTTGTTTTCATGTAAGTCCAAAGACTCAAGGTGTGTGAGAGTGAGAAACACTCATCTAAGCCATTCATTTCATAGATGGGGGTTGGTGACTAGCCCAGAGCAGTGACCAGGCTGGGTAAGTTCCTCTGTTTTCTGAGTGTGAGGCTAGAGCTAGGTCTACTTTTCTCCTCACTTTGCACCCCGTCCCATGGAGTAAATATCATCTATCTGCTGATGTGCATCATTTATCTCCAGATTCTTCTGGACTCCAGACCGATTGATCTAGCTATCCACCAGAAATGTCAACATGCACTTCTAGCTCAGTCAGTTTTCCTCCAAATTCCTTGTGTCCCCATCTAGTGCCACCGACTGTGGCTATACCATCCACAACATTCAATCAGTCATCTGTTCCTGTCTGTCCTGCCTCCTTGACAGTTTTATAGCCGCCTTTTATCTTTCTAGCTTAGGCCCTCTGCGTCTCTAGCTTTAACTCTTTCCCTAGTAATGTGGTGCCCATTTCTATGAGCTTCAACCTCTGCACCCTTTCAACCTATCCTTCAATACCCAATAGGCAGATATTTCTAAAATGCAAATTTGACTCTGACTAGAGGTTCTTCAATATCATGGAATTATTTGCAGTACCCCAGATAACTTAGGCTTTTATTCCACATCATTTTCTTCATTTGGTGTGCCTCCTATATCCCCATGCACCATTTTTCAGAACACGTAAGCCTCTACAGGATTCTGCTCAAGGTTCCCCTCTTTTGGGAAGCCCTCCCTGATTCTTCTCTAATTAGAATTGGTTCCCCACCTCCCTTATCCATCTGCCTCCATTGTACCCTCTACACACATATATCAAAAGACCTGGATTTCTTTCTGTCACATTTAATTGTGTGCATATTTGAGATCATCTCCACTTCTTCACTGCCTAGCACAGTGCCTGGCTTTTAAAGGAGTTGTATTTTTTAAAAATTTTTTTCTCAATGAATGCATGACTGCAAAAGATAACCAGCTAAATATCTAATGATTCTGGAAGAAAGAGCTCAGGAACCTCAGGCATGGTGCATTACGTAACCAAAGCACATGACCTACCCCGTGCGTCACACTCAAAAACATTACACAGTGGTTAATTCCATTTCCCCTTGAGCAAAGAAGTCAGAAGGGAAAAGAAATATGGTCTTCCAAAACAGAGCCAGGAGGGAGCAGTGTATTTAAATGCCTCCTCAACTCATATTTCGGCCTTTCTAATCCAAGCCACATTTTAGCCTTGGGTCTACCCTTCCCAGCCCCTTGCCTCTTTGCAAAGCATTTGTTCTGTGTGTGCACTGCAGCACATAATTTGAAGCTTCCCTCTCAGATTTCTCTCTCTGCCCCTTATCAGCTTCTCATTGGGCCTCCAGTGTCCTGGCAGTCATATCTTTTGCTTGGGTTTTCATCCATTTCCCTTCTTCTTGATGGGAGAGGGGGTCTTTCCGTCTGCTTCCCTTGATCTTGTGAGACCTTGGGATGACCTCAGGATCTGGAATCCTCTATCCACTGTTTATATACCCTTGAGGGGGAGAGTACACATTTTCAGCCGTAATAACAGTAATAAAAGCAGCTAGCTTATAATGAGCACTTACTATGTTCTGGCACTGTGCTGAGTGCTACACTTTGAATCCTTTGAATATGACTTAGAAAGTTATAGGACTCACTGAAGGCCCCACAGCTAAAGGTTAGTGGAACTGGGGTTCAAATATAGGACATTGTAACTTTTCTCTATCCACAGGGCCTACTGCATCGCTTGGAATGCAGTAATTGTCCTGGAAATGATCCATGATGAGGGGATGAATTATGAATGAATGAATGAATGAATGAATGAATGAATGAATGGTGTGTCCAGTCACTAATGCACTTAGAGATTGTAGACTGAAAAGGGAAGGGATCAAGGGGGAGAGGATGGAAGGGAGGGAAATATGGAGGAAAAATCTGAATGAATATTAAAAGAGATTGGCTAAGACATTTCTGATATGCAAAATTAATTTGCAGGTGACTTTTGAGCAAATAATCCATTTACTTCCATGAGACATTTCCCATCTTTAAGTAGTCTACTGGGAGATACACACATATTTCAAAGATGCTCTCTGCCAAAAATGTTTCTGGATTTCTCTTTTGAGAAATTCTGGGGTGTGTTCTCCAGAATATGCCCAATGGAGACACGTTGTCACCCTCTGGGAGGTCCTGGATACATTCTGGGCCAAACCGAGATGCGTGTAGTGATTGTGCCGCATGAACTGTGGGGTCCTGAGTAGAGGAAGGACGGGTGACAAGGCTGATGTGCCATATGCTCTCCCTGGAGCTGATCAAGCCTCTGTAGAGCCAGTACTGAGCTCTCACGATGACTTCTTCTCAGACCAGCCCCGCTGGGCTGATTAGGTGTCATCTGCTAAAAACAAGCAAAGACAGAATTCTGTTCATCCCTCCCCCAAATTCTGAAGCTGGAATGATGGAGTCTGCTTTATCCAATCTGCTCAGTTTACAGATAGAGAAACTGAGGTCTGGGCAAGTTAACTTGTTGAACTATGTTAAGTTGAGTAAACTTAATCGACAAATTGGCAGCAAAGTTGAAACTAGAATTCAGGTTTTTGACTCTCAGATCAGCGCTCTTTCCACTGGATCCCTTCGTTTTTCCTTCCAGTGTGGGATGACAGTGGCACTGGGGCGTACACATTGCTGAGCTTATTAGAATCCATCATGCAGCTAGCTGTTCAGTTGCTTTCCTTAAGCACTTCTTACGTGCCAAACCTCTGCCCTCAGCATTCTGCGAGGTTCAGAATGGCAACATATTAGGAGAGGTAAAACATCTCCCTCCCTCCCTCCCTCCCTCCCTCCCTCCCTCCCTCCCTCCCTCCCTTCTTCCCTTCCTTTCTTCCTTCCATTTGTCCATCCATTTGCCCATCTATCCATTTGCCCATTTATTTAATTAGATAGTTATTTTGAAGTCTTTGTGTATTATATATACATTGAGCTGTGATATGTGGATTAAAAAGAACAGGGTACAGGTCCATCCCTGAGGAGCTCCCAGTCCTAGTGGTGGAAGCAGACTGGTAAACAGATACATGACATCATGGTAACTGCCCTAACTAAGCAATTAATCGTGCCCTAGGCAAGCACAGAGGCAGATACTCTGTGTTTTTGAATACATCATGTTTTTATTATGGGGCCTAGAAAGTGCTCTGAGATTTCAGAGGCATAAAAGGTTGCTCCCACCTGGAAGGTTGGGCACTTATTCATGAACTAGGTGGCGCGGGTATGTATGTAGAGTGTGTGCTTTCCCTTTCCTATGGATACGTCATGCACATCATTTAAATTGTAGAGCCATAGGTCAAATGAGAACAATGAACACTTTTTGATTCATGTCTCAGCGGAGAACATTGGCCACAAGTAGCTTTTAGGAGTATGACACTAGGAAATGATTGGACAGTTAATCATCACCAGTTCAACAGCCCTTTGTTTCTCACCTCATTGCATTTCTCACTCTGTTGTGATTGTCTTTGAGCTTGTCTGTTTCTTACCACTGTTGTCCAAGCTCCTCAGAAGCAAGGACCACTTCTGTCTTTGTCTCTGCTGTATTCCCAACATTAGCACATGGCCAGCCCTGTGGGTTGGTGCTCAGTAAACTTTGTGAAAAGATACTATGGGCCCTAGGAAGGGCCAAGCAGTGACGGCAAACATGTTATGAATGGCATTGCCCATTAGATACGGTCCTGGTCTCTCTGAACTGACCACTACCTGTGTGTATTCTTTACTGCTTCTCCCCATTACTCTCTACCTCCCTTTCTCTCTGCTGAGCCAGTGTAACATTCTGTTGCTTGTGAGTCCTTCTCCCATGGTTTTCTCTCAGCTTCTCCAATTCCGTCCCTAGAGAGCTGCTGCAGAGCCATGTGTGACAATGTGGGATGCACCAATGCTCCCCCTGCAACCTTCATCTGGGCCATGCAGACCTCCCAGAGGAAATGAGAGCAGCACGCTGGCACAAATCATGTCTTCTGTGCTCAGGGTACCTCCCAGGGCCTGGTATATTGCAGGGGTTCAACCAATGTGTGTGGGTGGATTTCTGGATGAAGAAATGATGTAAATTGATGATGCCTCTCATCTAGTCTTCTCAGTTCACAGATGGAGAATCCCATGCCCAGAGGAGGCAAGGAAATTATCCCAAATTACATCCCCAAATTAGGGACAGAAAAGGACTGCAGTCCAGTTGTCTATTTCTTCTATCTAGCCATATTGTCCTGGGATTTTGGATCAGATCTCTTAAATTTGGCCACAAAGATTTCAGAGCATTGGGTCCTGTAGTTGGATAGGACCCACACTATCTTTTTTACAAGTGGGAAATCTGGAATCCAAAGGTGGGGGAAATGACAGTGACAATACCAAGGCAAAAACCTGCGCATGTCTCCATCTGACCAACAAATAGATACTATGTGATGTGCCCAGCACTTTTAGAGATGTAGCAGTGAGCAGACAGAGCCGGTTCCTCCCTAATGGACTCTGAGTTCTTGTGGGAAGAGAAAGACAATAAATGAAGATGGAAGGTAGGAGTATAATGATTGAAGGAGAGAGAAAGGATATAAACCATGGCATAGGATAAGTTCAGGATGTTGAAGGAGCAGGTATACAAGCCACTGGGAGATGTGTGTCTGGAGATGAAGGCATCCCGGGTCATGGAATCTGCATTTTAATCTAGATAACCTAGGAAGTTATTAGAAAGTTTCAAACAAGGAAGTTACCAATTGCATCTGGTGTCGGTTTTCCAAAGATCATTCTGACCTCTAAGGGGAGAATATAAAATGTGAGGACAAGA
The DNA here is from genome assembly GCF_963259705.1 of Myotis daubentonii. NCBI lineage: Eukaryota > Metazoa > Chordata > Mammalia > Chiroptera > Vespertilionidae > Myotis > Myotis daubentonii. Next base: position 70,845,855 of record NC_081850.1, on the reverse strand, counting down.
GTAGAGTCTCAATCATACCATTATCGGTGTGAATTGATTGCCGAGATTATTATTTTTGATATGACTTGGTATTTTGTTTAATATCATCACCATCTATTTCCTTGCCAAAGCCATTACCAACTGAAATAACCTGACTAGCACTAATACTTTAGATCAGTGGTTCTCAACCTTCCTAATGCCTCGACCCTTTAATACAGTTCCTCATGTTGTGGTGACCCCCACCCATAAAATTATTTTCGTTGCTACTTCATAACTGTAATTTTGCTACTGTTATGAATCGTAAAGTAAATATCTGATATGCAAGATGTATTTTCATTGTTACAAATTGAACATAATTAAAGCATAGTGATTAATCACAAAAACAATATGTAATTATATATGTGTTTTCCGATGGTCTTAGGCGACCCCTGTGAAAGGGTCATTCGACCCTCAAAGGGGTCGTGACCCACAGGTTGAGAACCGCTGCTTTAGATCAATGGAGGAGAGGAGAATTCCCTTGGTCCAGGAGGACTTGAAGAGATTTATGAACCCCAAGACATTTACTGTAAAACTTTGAGGCTGTGCACATTTTTCTGGGGAGAAAGTCCAAAGTTTTCATCAGTTTCTTAAAGGGGTCTGTGGTCCCCAAATGATGACTTAAATGCTGAAAAGCAGGGGGCACGAGAGGTCATTTCCTGACGCCTGCTCCCAGCTCTAAAATCTGAACACTCTAGCAGGTCTGTGAAAATGAGAATGTTGATGCTGAATTGTCAGATCAGCCTGAGGAATTGCACTTTCCTTCATCTGTACCCTTGTTGGAGTAAATAGAATTTGGGACATTTTTTCCTCTAAGGACAAGTTAGTTTATTCCTTAGAAATATAATCTACAACTTTGTTTATTCAAACTCTGGTCTCTGCGTTTCTCTGAGTTTTAAAATAGGGAAATTCACTTCAAATGTGGCCTGAGGTGGTCCTGACCATAATTATTCACTGTGGACTTTACCCATGAATCTCTGAGTCCAAATATCCATTCCATTTCCATCCATCCAACCATCCACCCACCTACCCTATCTCTCTCCCTCCCTTCCACCTTCCCTCCGCCTTCCTCGTCTCCCTGCTTTCTCCATCATTCCCATTCATCCATCCACCCATCCACCCATCCATCCATCCATCCATCCACCCATCCACCCATCCACCCATCCACCCTTTCATCTCTCCACCCTTCCATCACTCCATGCTGTCATCCATCTACCTGTCCATCCATGTAATCTTCCGTCTACCCGGGTCTCTACTAGGGCCGGGAGCAAGAGTTTGAAGACTCCAATGCTTGTTCTTATGCTACTGTGTGTCCTTGAAATAATCCCCTGAGAAACTTCCCCTGAACCATTTGCTTCTGCTAGAGCGCTAGTATGGAATCCCACTTCAGAAGTTGAACACTACTTTGAAAAAACGAAAGTGGTCCGCCTGCAGTTATATGATTACAAGTTTTTACAGTATGCTCTGAGTCTGAGTCTAGACCACTGGAGGCTCCTTTAACACACTCATATTTTAGTTCAATAGCAGCTTCTACCCTTGGGTCAGGAGGTTGTGGGAGGCCAGTAGAGAAAGTGAAATAGAGGCAGGGCTCTCAGAGAAAGGGCAGACTTTATGAAGAGAGCAGAGAAGGGAGCTCACAGCCACTTGGCTCATGGGACTCTCTGCCCACAACCCTCAAAACCCTTGTAGAGCAATTCTAAGCCTTCATGATCCATGTGTGTCCTTGGATGCATGATGTAGCAGGAAGCCCTCATGGCATGAGGTTGTTTCAGTTTCCGAAGCATTTTCGACACGTACCTATCATATTCCCACTCGCCTTGTAAAACAAGCATTTTCATTTAATACAGTGAGGTCTTTGTATTCTCAACAACAAACACATGGTCTAAGACTCGCGGACACAACCTGTTTTTTTCTCCAACACCCTCCCACCCCCAACCCCAATCTGTCGGCCCTTACAAAGCCCAGTGTCAGCAGAAATATCTGTTTACAAACAAAGGCTCCAAGAGAACAGTACCAGGAGCTCAAACAGACCTCTCAAACATGCCCCCAGCTCCGTCCTTGGAGTCCTTGTGAACAGTGTGTATCGCTGGCAACAGCTTTCATGGAAGGCTTCCTGCCTTTCCATCTTTCCATCTGTCTTCATGTCTGGCTTCCTCTGTCTCCCTCCACTTATTAAAACCGTGAGGAGCCTAGACGCCAGAGGCAGTCAGATGCTGGCCTGGGCCTCATGGATATCTGGAAAACAGAGCCCAGGCAGAGAGTTGCTTACAAACAACAAGAAAGACCCAAACACACCCAGCCTGTAGTGTCATTTGAAGCAGAAGCTGATTGAAGAAGGCTTATTAATTGGGTTCATGTAATAGTCACATGGTGACCATGCAGCTCTCGATTATTTTTCTAGGATTATCAGCAACTGGAGGGATTCTTTCACCACCATCTTGAACTTGAATCTACTATAGCTTCCTATTACATACACATGACAATGATAATAGTCAACACATTTGGCACGTAATATGTGCCAGGCACTGTTCTGAGTACAATGCATGCATTGATTCTTTAATCCTCACAGTGACCTCCTGAAATAGGTTCTATTATAACCCCAGTTTCCCAGATGACAGAATCAAGGTCCAGGAAAGTTCAATGACTTTCCCAAGGTCACAAAGCAAGTAAGTGGTAGAATTAGTCCCAGAGTCCGCATTGTAACCATTCCTCCACAAAACTCTCCAGATCAGCTCAGAATGCCTTAGCTTCACATACAACTTTCTCCTTATACATTGTTTCCTACCATAGCTTTCCTGATTTCTCATTTCTCAATGTAAGACCTATTGACGTTTTGGACCAGGTAATTTTTGTCCTGGGAGTTTGCCCTGTGCACTAGAGGATGTTTAGCTGCCTGCATCCCTGGCCTCCACCCACTAAATGCAGTAGCAGCCCCTCTTCCATGGTGTTGCTGATCAAAAGTGTCTGCAGAAACATCACCAAATGTGCCCTGGTTGAGCACCATTGACGTACATGGATTCTTCTGGTTAAGTAGAATTATCTGATGTTCCTACAACATATACTCCCACCTCCATGCTTTTTCACATTTGGTTTCCCCCTGGACCGTGCAATGTCCTTGACAACCTCCCCATCAGTCTTCTCTAAAAGACTTCTAGTCTCTTAGTTACTCAACATCTTTTATAGCCAGAGAAGAAACACTAGTCTGTCTGGGTTACTGATCTGCTTGCTCTTATGCTTTTTTGTTTACAAAATGGTCCCTGATTACCAACTTTCCATTTGAAATCCCCTAAAGCTTCCACGGGAGTCTTGAGTTAACAGTGCAACTCATTCCATGTATTCAGCAGTTGTTTATTGGGGTCTGCCTTGTGTTAAGTCCCAAGCTGGGTGCTCAGAGTATGAGGTCAAAGAAGGTCCAATCCCTGCAACTCAAGACTTTATGTGATAGACTGTCCAAGCTGGGAAGGCCTTTAAGAGTTCCACACTCCACCTTCTCCCGGTTGAGTAGATAGGGAAACCAAGCCCCAGAATGTAGGTGATATTTGATCAAGGTCAACTAGAGACCTAGGGCGAGTTAGGTCATCCTCCATCTGTGGAATAATATTAAAATTCTGAAGTCCTAGTGAGCACCTAAATACTATTTTTCATCTGGAGCCTTTAAAGAGCTCCTTTGAATTGAGTCGCAATTCACAATTTTCTAGCAGATAGGAAAACAATAGAAAATTAATATCTGAGTAGCCTGTCAGCCCTCTCTCTTCAAAACTTTGCTTACATTCCACACTTTTTGTTACGTCTTAATGACCGCAGATGGCCACTGAGCACAGGACAGGGAGTCTTAAGACATGAGTTCTGGTTCTTTCAGCTGTGTGACCCTATATATTAGAAGGTCATGAAATCCCCTGCCAATGATCTCTACCGCCATGGAATCTCCTGAAAAACCACCAGTGACTCCCTATTGCCTATGGAGTAGACTTCAGATACTTGGCATGCCGTTCACAGCCCTTTGCAGTCTAGCCTCAGACAGCCCTTGCTATTTCATTTCCCTCTATTACTCTGTGTCCCCTCAGTTCATCGAAAGCAGAGATCACAACTCTTGGCCTTGGCACATGCTTCACCTTCTGCTAGATCTTTGCCCGTCGTCCCCCACCAAATTCCTGTTCCTCTTTCAAGGCTCGGTCACTGAGTTGCTCATTCAGGAAAACTTCCCTGAGCCTCCGTGTCCCAATCAAGTAGCTCTGTTTGCTTGTACCTGTGCTAGAACTTACTCTATCATGCTTTATTTATTTATAATTATAATCTACCACTCAGCCTCACGTGGTCAGATTCCCTGGCTGGGCTGCATAATGTGGAAGTTAACATGAATTCTTGAGTCTGATTGCCGGTGTTTGAAATCCACCTCTGTCACTTGCCAGGAGTTACTCAGGCTTGAGCCCTTTACTGAAGCTTCTCTGAGCCTCAGTTTCCTCTGTAAAATGGAGATAATATCAATACTTCCTGCTTGGATTATTGATGAAGGTTGCCTGAGCTAATCCAATGCAAAGGGCTTAGCACAGTGCCTGGTATGCAGTGAATGCTTGGCACCATCAGCCGTCCTTGCCCTCCCTGCACTGGAGAGTCATTCCGCATGGCACCAGCCCTCCTAGGCCAGGATCTGCCTGTCTGGCCGTGTCCCTTCCTTATCACCCTTTCTCATCTCTTGCCCTGAAAGGCTCACCCCTGGCTGTGTGGGCTACGATGAGGTGATGGTAGGCTCACCCGAGAGAGGAGCTTTTGTTTCCAGAACTCAGCCCACACTGTCTAGGATGTGTTTTTTACATAACTTGCTATGGTCCTGCATCAGTTATGAAATTGACATCATTTGGCTTGCCCACGTGGGAACCTTCCCCACCCCTCTGAGTGCCCTGTGTCAACTACAGGTGCTCAGTGCTCCCTCCTGATGCTGTTTTGTAGATGAGGGTCTGAGGTCCAAAGATGGACCCAAAGTTGACACATCCATTAGGCAAAGTTGGCCCAGTGCCTGAAGTCCACAGTATTTTTAGGGGCCCATAAAATGGCTTGATCTCTTTTAAAATCAGAAGAAAAAAGTTAATATAATAATACTATATAAGTAATAATGAATCTAGCTTCCTGATTATATAAATCTTTATAGCAGGGCAGTCATAAAATACAATTATATTTATGAGGGAAGGAAAAAGTGGCTAAGGCCCATGAAAGTCAGGATGAAGAGGAATTTTCCCCAAACCAATAGTACACGGTGATGAATCAAGGCAAAAGTTCAGAAATCTTTTTCCTACCTTTTCAAAAAAGTCCCTAGACGTCATTTCATTTTCACAGAATGGAAAAGGGGACCAGAGAGAGGTGCCACGTTACTCAGGTCACAGGGCTCAATCATGCCAGCATTCAGCCAAGTTGTGCTTTCCTAACTCTTTGTCACTTAGTACTTGACACAAAAAGTGGCCATATGAAGAAGTAAGTATGCAACTAATTAAACAATTTTTGCTTATATTTATCCATAGAAAACCTAAGGCATTGGTTAAGCACTTGGCTTTGAAGTCAGAGAGCTGGGTTCTCATACTAGTTATGTTATAACAAATCAAATGGCCTTTGCCAAGTCAATGCAACAATCTGATTCTCAGTTTTCTCATCTATAAAATGGGACCAAAAGAACTCATATTAGAGTAGTTGTAATAATTCAGAGATGAAGCACAGTAAGTTCTTTGGCCTTGTACATGGCATGCCATAGATGGCGGCTCTGTTTCTTTCTCTTTTTTTCTTTATTGATTAAGGTATTACATATGTGTCCTTACCCCCCTATTTCCCCCACCCCCTCCCTCTGGTGCTCTCACCCCGCTAGTGTCTATATCCATTGGTTATGCTTGCATGCATACAAGTCCTTTGGTTGATCTCTCCCCCTTCCCCCCACCCTCCCCTGCCTTCCCTCTGAGGTTTGATGGTCTGATCTGTGCTTCTCTGTCTCTGGATCTATTTTTGTTCAGTTTATTTTGTTCATTATATTCCACAAATGAGTGAGATCATGTGATATTTATCTTTCTCTGACTGACTTATTTCGCTTAGCATAATGCTCTCCAGGTCCATCCATGCTGTTGCAAATGAGAGGAGTTCCTTCCTTTTTACAGCACCATAGTATTCCATTGTGTAGATGTACCACAGTTTTCTTTCTCAGAAGTTTCATGTAGCTCTGAATGGTGTTAAAACAAATCAGAGTAGTGATCCTAGGGATACTGTAAGGCAGCGGTTCTCAATCTGTGGGTCGCGACCCCTTTGGCGGTCGAATGTCCCTTTCACAGGGGTCACCTAAGACCATCCTGCACATCAGATATTTACATTACAATTCATAACAGTAGCAACATTACAGTTATGAAGTGGCAACGAAAATAATTTTATGGTTGGGTCACAACATGAGGAACTGTATTTAAAGGGCCAGAAGGTTGAGAACCACTGCTGTAAGGAGACGGGTATGGTAATAATAGGCCATCCTAATTGCATAGTATCAACTCCCATTGTATGTATATTGTATCAACAGGACTGGCCCTAGAATTAGGGAATAGCAGGTCTCTTGCCAGAGATCATAGCCTGTGTCTAGTCTAGTCTATACCTGGGACATCCAACTAGGACCTGATACATAGATGCCCCATGAACATGTGTTGAATGAACCTGTGAATTAAGAAATGGATACATCAGGCAGGACTTGGGGCTTTTAATTTGGGGAATAGAAGAGACAGGGGTGACTCCATCAAAAGCCTCAGACATTTCCAGGGCTGTCCTGAGGTCAAGGGCATAGAATAACTCCGTGGGTTCCTGAAGGTCAGATCCTGGGCCACTGAGTGGAAAAGAGACGGGGGTGATTTGGGTTCACTCTAGTGAGGAATGCCTGAAGGTGCAAAGGCCTTCTTCAGACTGCAGGTGTTCTCTGAGTCTGGAAATATGAACAGATGCTTGTGGAGATGTGGCATAGGTGGTCCCAGCAGGAGGTCAGGGGTAAAGGAGATGATTAGATGACCTCAAAGGGAACCTCCAGCCCTGACTATGCCTGATTGCATGAATGAGGAGAAGGGCTGAGGCTGCTGTGAAGCGTGTGGACAGCAGGATGCACTGGTCCTCAGAAATTGCTGGGAAGTGGTATCTTTTTCTCTGAGGTTTGATGAGTGAGCAGGGAGAGCTTAGAGGTCCTGAAATCATCCGAATGACTAACATGCTGTCTTCTCCAGGGCAGCGCCAACGTCAGCCCCACACAGTGCGGGGTCAGCTTTGTGCTATGGCAACATGTGAGAGTGAACAACAACAACAAAGCATGAATCCTGCCCCTCCTCTTTCATCTTTGTCTTTTTTCCCTCTCCTCCCACTTTCTTTTTTTTAAGTCGATATGCACCAATTTCACTGACAACATGAAAAAGTGAGCAGGGAACATGTCTCTATTTCAGAGGACAACGTCAGAAAGGATAAAGTTTAACAACACAAAAGAGGGAACAAAACAATTGGTTCTAATTCCGAGAAAAAGCAACAGGCATTTATGATGAATATTAATAAAAAGTGTAGCTGACATTTGTCCCCTGCTCTGCGCATGGGTGTTTGTGTTCTCTCACTAAACCCTGAAAACGGCACTATGCATTACGTACTGTTGTGATCAGCTTTCAGATGAGAAGACTGTGGGGGAGGTGGAGGGATTTTGCCCAAGGCTCCATAGCTAACAAGGGGCAGCCCTCGGATTCCAAGGAATCAGACTCCGCAGTACACATGCTTAACACTTGTTACATTGCCATTGACCCCGTGCCAAGTCCTGGTGTGTTCATTATCTCATTAGTTCTCTCTACAACCATGAGAGGTAGATAGAGAGTGATGAAGACTAATATGAGGAGAGGTGCCCCGACTTTCAAGTCGCATAGCTAGTGAATGGTAGAGGCAGCATTTGAATGCACATTTGTTGGTGTATAAGACCCTGACCTTCCTGTGTCCACACACCCTGCTTGTGTAGAAGCAGAGAAAACAGGTTGGAGCATTAAGAGCCAGAGGGAATCACAGGTGACCCTTGAGGCCTCAACAACACTTTGCCATCCAAAACATACCCTATAGGTCTGTGTATTAATAAAGCTTATGGGTTTTAGGAATCCTTGGGCATACTCTGGTCAATCTCACCTGACATCTGGAAAGCCTTAGATAGTTTACCAGAAAATATGCAGCATGTCTCTCCCTCATCTCTGAAAGCAATCTATCATGCTTTCAGGATAAGACTTTTTAATCCCTGCTGTACTTGTGGGAAAACTGAGGCTCAGGGAGTTGAATGAACTCATCCAAGGTCACACAGCTCATAAACAAAGGTAAGCAGACTCATGGAGTTGGGGGAGTTTCAGATACTGGTTCCCAACAGGCAGAGAACAGACACGCACGCCACTGCAGAGACTCTTCCTACTGCTCCACACAGTCCTGCACTGGGGAATCGGCCCCACTCATTCACTTGCATGGCCAACAAAGAGGAGACACCTGAGCTAATCTTGACCTTGTGGATTGCTCCAAAGGGTCTCTTTTGATGCTCTAGCCTCTCTTACACCAGGAGACAGGGATGTCCGGAGCTCAGAACAGTTTGGGATAAGCCTCCAGCCAGGTGTAATTTCTTTTAAGCCTCCTCCTTCCACTGAGCCCACAATCAATCCTCTGAGCCAGGGTGGGCCTGGAGGGCTGAGGATGCTGAGGAGCAGTCCCTCAGGTACTGAGATGCCTGTCTCAGTGACGTCCCAGCCTTTCTGGGACTGCCAAGTCCTCCAGGGTCCCCTTGGTAGTCCTCCCCCCGACTGTAGCAAATGTGGGGACCATGGGTACACTTAACCCAAATCTGTCTGTTTTAATCACTGTCCTCTGGACAGATAAAAGCTTTCCATGGGATTGCTCTCTCAAGCATTGCTCTGTGGCTTTGATACCAGCCATTAAATCACAGAAGGGAAAACAAAACAAAACACAACAAGAGAGGGGCCAGCTCCAACTTTAGCTCTTAAATTTTTTAGCCTCCTGAGAGAAACCAGACTGTTGACCTAAATTCCCCCCTTTCATCCCCTCATCCTCTAAACTCTGCTTGTCTTTCCCCGGCAGAGGTCCCACAGAGAGTGGACACCCTTAAATTGGAGGGCCTGAAACTGCCTTCCTTCCCTTCTTCCCCCTCCTCCATGACCTTACATCTCCCCACAGTGAGAACCAAAGCTGGGATGTCTGAAGAACCTGGGATATCAGAGTTACAGGGAGTCTGAGACGAACAGGACCCATGTGGCCATCTGGTATACCCCTCCTGTCTCACACGTGGGGACATGAGGGAGCTCAGAGAAGGGAGCTACTCTCATACCTGAGTAGTGGTGGAGCTGAGCAAAGAAACTTGACCTTGGGCTAGGAGTTGTTCCCATTAGAGAAAAGCATCTGTAGTGGAGCTCTGGCTTAGTGTTGGTCTGGTTTTGATGCCACTGTGCTGTCTGGCTGGGATGTTTGGGGATGGGCTGGAGTCACTTAGCTTTTCTACATCTCCATTTCCTTCTCTGTCAAAGGGATGTCAGAAAAGCCCACTTCAGTGGGTCACTCTGAGCATTAAATAGGACTAAGACATCTGTGCTTAGTAGAGAGTCTGCTACATAGAGGCTTCTGTGACTGTCACAGATAGAAATGATCCGGTAGAGTTTTCTTTCCTCCCATCTCCACTCTCCCAATGAGAGAAAACAAATAATAATGTAAACTTGATATACGTTGTCATCCTTTTGCTAATTGTCTTCCCTAGACAGTGATGGGAAAAAGTCAAATGTTATCTGAGCTAATTTGGTGCTGTGTTAACCCATCCTGGGGATATATTTGAGGGCAAAAAATGCAGGATGGAGGCATAGCTGAGGCCCCACTCCTCTGTGGTGGAACTGAACTTGAAAGGAGGAATCTTGAATTCCAGTCTTTCCTACTGCTTAGTGCTGTGTGACCTTGGGCAGGTGACCTCACCTATCTGATTGTCAGTTTTCTCACCTGTAAATAGCATCCATTATACAAGGTTACTATGAGGGTTATATGAGACACCAGGGCACCGAGCACCTATCCACCGGCTCAACATACAGCAGGTGTTTCAGAAATACACACTGGAGCTGAAAAACAGAAGCACCTGGCCCCTGTGAGGACCACTTCCTGTGCGTGGTGACCACACATGGCAGTTTTTCATCTTCCTAATCCATCTTGCTCTGCTCACAATAGGAACTGAGTAGATTGAGACAATGTATCCTAACCAGGCAGTAATTCTGATTCGGGCACCAGGCACTGGGAGTTGGCATAGTCAGGGGTGGGCAAACTTTTTGACTCGAGGGCCACAATGGGTTCTTAAACTGGACCGGAGGGCCGGAACAAAAGCATGGATGGAGTGTTTGTGTGAACTAATATAAATTCAAAGTAAACATCATTACATAAAAGGGTACGGTCTTTTTTTTTTTTAGTTTTATTCATTTCAAACGGGCCGCATTCGGCCCGCGGGCCGTAGTTTGCCCACGGCTGGCATAGATCTTAGAGAAATTTTTGTGGGAGAGCTGAGAAAACTCACAAAATGATGGTGCTTTCCTTTTGTAGGGTTACCATAACAGAGTGATACAGACTGGGTGGCTTAAACTACGGAAATGTATTCTCTCACTATTCTAGAAGCTAGGCATCCGAGATCAGATGTCCGGGTGTTGGTTTCTCCTAAAGCCTCTCTCCTTGGCTTATAGACGGCCTTCGTTTCCCTGTGGCTTCACATGGCTTTCCTCCTTTGTGCATCTGTGTCCTAGTGTTCTCTTCTTCTAAGGACACCAGTCAGGTTGAGTTCGGGTCCACCCTACGCACCTATTTTAACTTGATTACCTCTGTAAAGACTCTCCAAATAAGGGCACATTTTGAGGTACTAGGAGTTAGAACTTCAACTATGAATTTTGGGAGGACACAATTGAGCTTATAGCAAATGCACAGGCAGCCAAGAGTATGACAACTGAGAAAAAGAACATTTCAGTATAGACCCTGTAAGTTGGGAGAAACCTGGGTCAGGCACCATCAGGCAAGGAGGCGAGTGCTGGAAATCCAGATGCTGAGGCATTCTTCATTCTAGAGAGACAACGGGTCCAGGAAACACTCGGGTTCCCATGAAGTGGGGTGAGCCAAGAAGGACAGCTTAAGCACTAGTCAAAAAGGACCGTTGATTCTTAGTCGGTTTTGGAGGCCCAGGCTGAAGAATGACTCGGACAGCAGCCTCCTGGCTTGTAGTTCAGTTCAACTTGCTTGTGTTGGCGCTGTGGGACTTATAGAAATATTTTTGGAGGGGCCGTGCCTTCAGACAGCCCACACTTGGCGCTTCAAGCCATGACGCGATTAAGAACCTAAGCCTAGGAATCCTGGAGGCCTCTATTCCAAACCGCGTTGCTCTGGACCAGCCTCTTCCCCTCCCTGAGCTTCGGTTTTCTCTGACAAAAGGAGCAATGCTGATAGTTTTGTTGTGAAGATTAAGTGAGAGAATTAATGTAGTGTACATGGTACTTAGAAAGGTCTAAATAAAGGGTTCGCTGCTCTTTAAAGAAGCCAGCAATAGAGAGGTGTCCCTACCTCCCTTTATTTTTTACTTCTAATAACAAACTATGTGGTGCATCCACAAGGCACCAGGCTCTGTGCTAGGTGCTGGGCATTTCACAGTGAACCAAGTAGACACACATGGATGAAACAGAGACATTGGGTGAGTGATTGAGAAGTATGAAAGATTCGTCTGTCCCTGGGGTGGAACACAGTGGTCAGACAGAGCTGCCCTGGGGTAATGTCTTTAAAATGTGACCTTAGAGGGTGACCCCGAAGCCCAGAGGAGTCTCCCAGTCCCACCCAGGCTGAGTTTTGGGGAGACATCTCCAAGTCTGCTGCCATTGGACTTGCCCCTTCACTCAGGTCTTCACCTCTGGGGTGAGGCTTAGTGGGTGGATGAGAAGAAAGTGAGGCAGTGACCATCAAACTTCCAGGTGGGGATTAGAAGCCCTTTGCACAGTAAGCCTACCTGCAGGAAGCAAGGGACACATTAGAGGGGCCAGCTGACCAGGGGTCCAGGGACCAGTGATTTCTATGGGAGCTGAGGGCAAGCCCCCTTCCTGGGCTGGGCCTCCACCTCTCCGCCTGGGCAGTGGGCCCCACATACCTCCTGGGCTGGGGAACGGGCTCTCTTCCACCTTCACTGTCTGCTTGTACGTGATGACAGCCTTGAGCAGCGTGTGCTAATTAGATGCGGATGTGTGCACAATCGCCTGAGGCTTCCATCTTGCCAGGTGGGCACGCATGCCCTGGGATCAACCTCCAGTACTACACAGATGGTGTCAGCCTCAGACCGATTCTCACCATCTTTCACCATCTCTATCTTCCTGGAGAACCATGGGGAGAACCCACGGTAGAAAGTGTCGGATACACCTGTGTCCTCCAGAGAGCACTGTTCCATGCCCTGTGTGGAGATACACAGAGGCGAGGGGACCTAAGCACATTGGAATCAATCGGGAGTGACGAGGCATCCGGTTCAAAGCAATACAGTTTTGAGGACCTCTGCTTACAAGGAACCATTCTAACAAAACAAAAGAGCTCTTAAATTGTGGTGGGGGTGTCATCTCATGTGAACCCCCTCCTTTTCAGAGAAAGGAAATGAGGCCAGCAGCATGGGGTGGGAATGGTGACTTCTCCCAGGCAAGTCCATCCAGCAAGCTGAGCCCAGATCTCTGGTTCCAGGGCCCTGGTCCTGGGCTGGTGATTCACAGTGTCGCCCCCTACCTCCAGCCACTGAAATGTGACTACTGTTGATGAAGTTATTTTCATACAGAAATAAGTCGCTGTCACCACTATATCCCCCATCCCATCCCTATTGGAGTCAGTGATTTTCTTTCGCCACTCACACTTCAGGTAAATATTTCCCTCTGAACTTCTGAAGTCACCGCTTCAAGGTTCTCATTTCCCTTAATGTGTTTCCTCCTGGTTCCATTGAAAACGCGCTCTCTGCCTCCTGGGGCTCAGCCACCTCTTAGTCCTGGCTCCATGTGCTCAGTGTCACAGTCTGGCCTTTGCTTACTATTTCCTTCATCTCTCAACTGCAAACAGAGGTGCCCTGAGCCATGGTCCCAAGCCAGGAAGGTTCTGAACTGAGGGCACCCTACAGATGTGTAAACATTTTACCTTGCTAACCCTGCTAGCCGCCTTCCAAAGGCAACAGGAAAACCAGGGACTGAGAGCCCCTGGCAAAATAAAAACCTGCAGAGACAGAGAGGGGGTGAGGGGGAGAAAGGATCCCGTTTCAGATGTTCATTTCCTCATTAGAAGAATTTTCTGTTCAAGTGTAGGGGCTTTGTGTTAGCCAGGGAAGGAGGAGATGGCGAGTTTAGAGGTGAGTGGGGAACACAAGAGTGGGGGCTCTAGGAACCATTGTTCTCCTTGTTTCCCATAGTGGGGTAACTTATTCCAAATCTGGGGTCAGAGCCTTGGCTTGAGGGGTAGGGGCAGTGCTAGGCCCACTGGAATTTATGCTTTCTGAGTAGGCTTGCCAGGGGATTGCAGGAGGACTGGTGCTTTTTTGAGCCTTCATCGTACTTGCTCTTGGTACATGGTCAAGATGCCCTCAGGGCACCATCTCTCTCTGCCCTTGCTGTGTTTTGCTTCTTGTCATTTTCTACTTTTTGCCCTTGGCATCATTTCCTAGACCCTCCAGCATCTGAAAAAGGAACTGCCATTTGGAGAGCCACCTTGTGCCACGTGTGGTGTATCTGCTATGGCTTTTCAGTATGACCATATACTTAAAATAGAGTTATATGAGGGAAGTAAGATCCACAGAGGTGAAGGGATTGGGCCCAAATGTACAGCTAGTAATTGCTATCATCAGAATGACCCCGAGTCCAGAGGCCCTACTCTTCCTACCCTACCAAGAACACATGCTGTCTTCTGATCCTTTCTGTCCTCTAGCCGTGGAAACATAAACCAGTGCTTTTGATCTCACTAATAATTCATGTGCTCATTCATAAGTGCCTGCTCTAGGCAAGGCATGGAGTGAGCTGCTGACAGAACACAGATGACCCAGACAGAGTCTTCCATCTCAAAAAAGGCATCCAGTCTGGGGTGGGAGAGGGTGTGGTAAGATGACTCGAAAACCAGAAAGCACGTGTCCAGATTCCTAAAAGTAAAATGAGTTCAGAGAAGAGAATGATCATTCCTTACAGGGCTATCAGAGAGAGCTTCTTGGAAGAGGTGGTTTCTGTTTTAGCCATTGGGAAACTTAGAATCACAGGTAAACAGAGACCAAGCATGTGAGGGGAATCTTCACTCAAGACCTTTCTTTACCAGGTAGAGAACCAAGACCCAGAAGAGATAGTTGAGGCTTTACCAAGGTTGCTCAGCCTGTGAGAAAAGGTTGACTTTGGGAGGACATTCTGGCCATTTCCTGAAGAGCTGTCAGGCAAAGTGTGGGAGGAGAGGTAGAGGTGAACTGCCTGGCGCCAAAACTGCCATCCGTGTCAGCAACTAATGGAGAGATTTACACAAATTCTAAGGCCCCAGCGCCCACAAAGGAGTAAAGACTGTGTGGACCTCCTTTGTTGATTTTTCTGGAAGCTCTCCATGCTCATTTGATGAGTGCTAATGGTAGATGCACACTCAGTTAAAGTGACCACAACAATTTTCCAGCTAAAAGTAGGCCCTGTCCTAAATGAGCATCTTCTATTAATTCTTGCATCCCTCTCTTTATCCTCCCACCTGGCCTCAGGTGTCAGCCAACATTTAAAATATACTCTCACTTAGAAAACCCTCTTCTCCACCCAGTAGCCTCTCTGTGCCATGGACACTGGGTATATTCCAGAAAGGCTGGGGAGTGGGGGTTGATGAGTGGAAAGATTAGATCCAGAGAGAGGAAGGTGCTTACCTCTGGTAAGTGACTTCTTGGGGTTCCCAGAGTAAGTCTAGAGATGTCCTGGCTTAAAACTTTCCCAAACCACACCAGGCAGATAGTGTGGTTCAGATCCCCAGTGGCATTGATGAGGGAGAGGAAGGTGCTGAGGACCGTGAGTCCCAGGGTCTGATGGATCCAAGATCTGCTTACCAACCAGTTGGCCTTAAACTTATCTTTATCTTCTTTAACTTCCATGTGTGCCTCCGTTAACTTCCATGTGCTCCGGGAGTATTACATAGATTAAAGGAATTAATGCACACATAGACCTCAGCATAATGCTTGACCTGCCACAGAGGCTTGGTAGATTGTACTTATTATTGTTAACTATTATGGAGGGGTCGCCAACACCTGCTTATGTAAGAGGCTGCTCATTTTATTTTTTAAAATATTAACTTTTGTGTTAGAGGAGAACAAGCTGAATTGGGTCTCAGGAAATTGGTCCATGACTCTATGTAACCTGACAAATGCCTTCCACTCTCTGGGTCTCGAGACTCTAAGCTGTCAAGTGAAGGAGTTGAAAGTGGTGATCTCTGAAAACCTTTCCAGTTCAGCCAGTCAGCATTGCTGCCTTTCTTTGGCATAAGTGTCAGGTCTGGCCAGACTCCTGTTAGAGACAGAAACAATGGAGTTCCTTGTCCCCACCTCTGCAGGCCGGCTTTCCCAACAATTCACCACCACCGAGCACTGGATGGCTGGCTGCTCATGTCTGATGTGCACTCAAAGTTATGGCGACTGTAGGAGGAGCTGTCCTACTAAATGAACACCTTCTATTCATTATTATCTCCCTCTGTTTCTCCTCTGACCTCCCATATCATTTCATACTTAAAATACCCTATTAATTAGAAAGTCCTCTTTTCCATAGAACAGCTTTGCAGTCAAAGGTTTTTGATCATTATTGGTGGTGGTGTCATTGTTTTCTTTAGCTCAAGTACCCATTCTTCAAACAAAAATGTTTCTCTGTGTGTTCCATATGCAAAACCAATTAAAGTGCATCCACTTGGGTTACAGTTATGGTGAGAAGCCCCCAACCCAACTCCCCTGTCCTGTCATTTTCTCTAGCCCTTGCCTTGGCCTGGGGGTGGTTCCAGAGGCTCCAGTAGTAACTGCCAATTTGAAGACGATTGGTCTAGGACATCCTGATATAAGTTTTATCGCAACGAAATAACGTAACCCCCTTTCTTTCCATCTTTTATTTATTCATCTTTCTTTTTTGGGGCCACATAGGGCTGTATGACAAGTGTTCTTATACCTCACGTGACCGAGGATGGGTCGTGGGCATTCACACCATCAGTGACCAAGGCAACAGAGACCCACGCTACTTTTTCTCCTTGAAGACAGACCGGGCCCGGCAAGTGACCACCATCAATGCCCACCAAAGCTACCTCCCTGGCCAGTGGGTATTCCTAGCTGCCACCTACGATGGGCGGTTGATGAAGCTCTATGTGAATGGTGCCCAGGTGGCGACCTCTGGGGATCAGGTGGGTGGCATATTCAGCCCATTGACTCAGAAGTGTAAAGTGCTCATGTTGGGGGGCAGCACCCTGAATCACAACTACCGGGGCTATATCGAGCGCTTCAGTCTGTGGAAGGTGGCCAGGACCCAGCGGGAGGTCCTGCTGGACATGGAAACCCATGGCCTCCACACGCCTCTACCTCAGCTCCTCCTACAGGAGAACTGGGACAATGTGAAGCGCACCTGGTCCCCCATGAAGGACGGCCACAGCCCCCAGGTGGAGTTCAGTGGTGCCCACAGCTTCCTGCTGGACACCACTTTGGAGCCCCCTCTGTGCGGGCAGACGTTGTGCGACAACGCGCAAGTTATTGCCAGCTACAATCAGCTGCCGCGCTTCCGCCGGCCCAAGGTGGTGCGCTACCGCGTGGTCAACCTCCATGACGATGGCCACGAGAACCCCACGGTGAGCCGCCAGCAAATCGAGCTCCAGCACCAGCAGCTGGCCGAGGCCTTCCAGCCCTACAACATCTCCTGGGAGCTGGAGGTGCTAGAGGTGAGCAACTCCTCCCTGCGCCACCGCCTCATCCTGGCCAACTGTGACATCAGCAAGATCGGGGACGAGAACTGCGACCCTGAGTGCAACCACACGCTGACCGGCCACGACGGTGGGGACTGCCGCCACCTGCGCCACCCTGCCTTCATGAAGAAGCAGCAGAATGGGGTGTGTGACATGGACTGTAACTACGAACGGTTCAACTTCGACGGCGGGGAGTGCTGTGACCCCGACATCACAGATGTCACCCAGACATGCTTTGATCCTGACTCTCCACACAGGTAAGACCCGCTGGGCAGGTGGTGATGCCCAGCTGAGAGCTGAGCTTCCCCCCATTTTATAGGCATGTGCCCTGAGGCCCCTGGGAGTCCTGGGAATTTTCCAGCTCACACGGCAGCCTTGTGACTGAGACCAGGCTGCTACTCATGTGATCTTGGGGACCACATCGAGCATCATCCATTACAAAAATGTGTTGACTGCTTACTCTGGGATAAGAAGGAACGGTCAAGACCCTGTCTTCTCAAAGAGCTCACAGTCTAAATTGGGTGGCATGAGCTGGGTACAAACAGCTGTTGAAGCGTACGTGGTAGAGTGGGCTAGAGTTGTGCTGTCTGTCTAGCCACCTGTGACTATTCACATGTAAATTAAGATGAAATAAAACTGAAAATCCACTTCCTAAGCCACACTAGCTGCATTTCAAGTACACAGCCGTATGGGGCTCCCGTACTGGACAGAGTAGTGTGGTCGGTTGGGCAGTGTGAATAAAGCCAGGGTCAGATCTCTGTGGTACTATTTCCTCACTTGTTGACCTCTTGGAAGCCACTTCCTCATCTGTGCAATGGGAATAATCATGGTGCTCACTCTGCTGAGCTGCTCTGAGGATTGAGATAGGGCATGCAGGGGTGGGCAAAAGTAGGATCACAGTTGTTTGTATGGAAAAAGCACACAGGCTTTGGTCACAATAACACAAGAATCAACTGTGTTTCACATACTCACAACCATAAACCTCCTCTGCCCACCCTTGCATAAAGCATCATCTCTTGTAGTGGCTAGCAGGTAATATGCGCTCATTGAGTGTATCTGTCATTCTTTGTATGATAAAGGGAGCAGGTGCTGTGGTCAGGGAGTGCCATGGGACATCACAGAGAAGACTCACTTGCAGCAAGAGTGTTTGGGGAAGGTGCAGGTACAACTTGCGCATCAGAGACTGGGTTGGGGGAGAAAGGAGGGCCCTTGGGGAGAGGCACTTCTTCCTGTCCTGCTGAGAAGAGGGTACAAGAAGCATCTTCTATCTAATGCCCCCCCCCTTAGCCTCTACCTTATGCTACCAACTCTCACCAGGAATGCAAAGGAGAAACCCAAAGGTGAACCCCTGGGTGATTTATATTCTACGTGAGACCAGGAAGAACTAGTTTCAAGCTAGAGAAACAGTCCTCCGATGTCCCAGATTCGGGCTGAACTTTTCCATTCTGTCCGCACGCAGGACCCTGGACCTGCTGGTATCCCGGGTGCATTTGCAGACCTCGGCAGGTTTTCTGCTGACTCCCCTCTTTATGTCTCTCTCCAAAGAGCAAGGGCCGCCCATGTACAGACAGAATACCTATGTGCAAAGGAATGACGATGCCTGGCAGCAAGCCAGAGAGCACGTCAGCTCAGCTTCCTGGCACCAGGAGGGCCCTGGACTCTCACCTTGGCTCAACACATGAGCAGCCCATGTGGGAAGCAGCCGTGGTGTGTGGCCAGTTCCTTCCAGGTCATGATGCCCTTTCATCTCTGCTCTCATTTGGGCTTTGACAGAATTTGGCAAGGAAGACAAGGCAGAGGTTAGTTAGCATTTGCATTTGATGGACAGGAAAAGAGAGGAATTTCGAGAGTGAAATGACTTGGTCAAGGTCATGGGTCAGGAAAATCATTTGGTTAATTCACAAATGCAAGTCTTCCAAGATTAATGCAGTGTGTGCTCTTCTGAGCTAGACTCCCAGAGGTTACCAGTGTACCCAGGCAGAGTGGGCATGGGGAAGAGCAAAGGGCCAGAAGTAGGTAGAAGTTATTCACCCATTCATTCATTCATTCATTCATCCATCCATCCATCCATCCATTCTTGCATCCATTCTTGCGTCTATGCAGCACATGTTTATTTAGCACCTACCAAGTCCCAAGAAGGTGGGTAG
This sequence comes from Myotis daubentonii, assembly GCF_963259705.1. Lineage (NCBI taxonomy): Eukaryota > Metazoa > Chordata > Mammalia > Chiroptera > Vespertilionidae > Myotis > Myotis daubentonii. Next base: position 70,826,722 of record NC_081850.1, on the reverse strand, counting down.
CCTGAGCCCTCTTTTACTGAAGGAAATTCAGGATTCAGAATGGTGAAGGGATTGACTCAAGTTCACTCAGCTACTCAATGGAGAGCTTGGATTTGAACTCAGATCCATGGACTCCAAAGCTCCCACTGAAGGAGGGTATATTTAAGTCCAAGGAACAATAAGTGGCAGAGTTAAAGGACAGAGTTGGCAGGCAGGACAGCTTCTCTAAAGCCTTGGGAGAAAACTGTTGAGTGGGATTGGGTCAGGACCGAGGGTAGCCAGCCTTTGTGGAGGGCACACTGTGCTGGTGTGGGGGACCGTGGGGCTCCAGGTCCCAGATACCTCACCATCAGCAGGCAGAACTGGGAGGCTCCAGTGGCCTCCTCTTTCCTAAGTCATGGGACTGCATGCCCAGCATGCCTGAGAGTGGTCCAATGCCAGTGCTGTGACCACTCCCACCAGGGCCTGTTTCTTTGCTGGTTTAGAAAGTCATGTGCCCTGCGTGAGCCCCTCCGGGGCACAGCTATCTCCTGGCAGGTTGGGGGTGACAGCATTCTGGCGGAATCAGGTCTCCTGTGTGCAGAGAGAAACCTGTGGAAGTTTGTAGAGAAATTTTTACTTTGTGACTTTTCAAAACAGAGGTGGGCAGAAGAAATGACAGAAGGAAAGAAGGAAGGAAGACGGGCACCTGTGATAGAGACAGTGAAAATTAGATTGACATTATATATATAGATAATTTGTAATAAAGAGCTCAACTTAATTCTCGCCCAAGGTGATTCATTCTCATTCCCTCTCTTCTTTCTTCTCTCTTCTCTCTTCTCTCTCTCTTTCTCTCCCCCCCCCCTCTCTCTCTCTCTCTCTCTCTCTCTCTATATATATATATATATATATATATATATATATATATATATATATGTGTGTGTGTGTGTGTGTGTGTGTGTGTGTGTGTGTGTGTATGAGAAAAGATAATATTTCAATTGCTTCTTCTCAATCTATGGTGAAGGGCCAGGTTTTGTTTTTTCTATATGCTACAAAACAGTACCTTTGTAATATACAGCAAAAGTGAATTGATATAAAATGAAATACCACAAGCACGGTGAAGCAGCGTCTGAGTTCTGTACATGTATCTAAGGGCTCACTCCCCATTTCTGTACTCACTGTGCAATAGACTGGTGAGAAATAGTTGGTCCATTGCCTAATCTGAGTAGCCCCAATGAAATTTCATCATTGTGACTATTTATGTAGCGATTCTCCTGAGTAAAATAATATCCACCCATAATGCAGCTGGGTAGATTGGCAGACTCCATCAGAGAAGTACAATGTCTTTCAACACATTTAAACACACTTGTTATCTAATAGTCCTTGGGTCCCTGTGTTACAGGAGAGCATCCAGCCCTAGCAGATCTGGGGCTGCAGACTCAGAAACATCCTCTGTAGAGGGAACTGAAGGCCAAAGCTCACATGGCCTCTTAGTGGTCACGCGGTGGTTAAGGGGGCTGTAGATCCCTGCATCCTGGTTGTCTGCAGTGCACAGCTCCCCAGCGCTGCCCAGACATCCTTGCAGGCCACAGAGACCTGCTCCTTGCCTTCTGTTCTCACTCTCTTCTTTCCAACTGCTCTAGAAAGCTTGGGATTACGAAGTGCTGAGAGAGTGGATTTGGAGGAGAACTGGATAATGGCCTTGGGTTTCCTTGAGCCGCACCAGCAGTGAGTTTTCTTATTAAGAGGCCATGATAAGCACAGCCACCTGAGGATGAGCACAAAGAAGGGGACTGGTACAGTGAGGGGGCCAGGAGCCGTGTCATGTAACCATTTGAAGATGTTTGGATAAGAAAATTCTCACAAGGACCACAGGCCTATGACACATGCACTTCAAGTATCAGAAGCCATGTTCCATGGAAAATGGCGCATAATTATTCCGTATGGTTTCTAAGCCATGGCTGGTACCGGAGTGTTTCAATCACAGTAGGCAGTGTTGAAGTGAGTAACAGGCAAGGCCTTTTCTTATGAGAATGTTCCTTCCAGGGGAGTAATTCTCTGCAGGTGAGTGAGCTCCCCATCACCTGAGGCATGCACACGGAGGCTATAGCCAGGGTTATGGCAAATGGTGGAGAAGGTGGCCTTGATGGTCTTGGGGTTGAGTACTACACAGCCCAACTTTATGCTTATATCTTATTCCAAGTCATTTTAGGGAACCATATGGTGAGTGTTTCTATCCTCTAAACAGGCATTTATTGGGCACGTCTCCCTTTGCCATTCACTAGTTGGCAGCAATGGAGGAATATTCCTCACCATTGAAGGGCCTCCACTTTATTGGGGGAGTCATATTCAAACCTAAGACATTCTGAGCTGTGGTTTTAGTGACAGACAGTGGCAGGAGACCCGAGAAGCAGAGATTGATTCTGTCTCGAGGAAACAAGGCAAGTCAGTAGAGCAGGCCTGATTTGAACAGGCATCGGGCAGCACGCTGAGAGGTAGAGATGCAGTCTGCATCAGTCAGAGGGTCCTGGCAGGAACCAGATGGCACATTCAAACAGAATAATTCAGGAGAGTTGAAGGAGGAGCTATTTTGAAGGAGAGGCTATTTACAACAGTATCGGTTACTTACAACAGTGTAGGACAACCAACAAGGCCAGGGCTGTAACATTGGGGAGCTATTTCCATCCTTGGCCTGCAGGGTTAGGAGGAGGAGTGGCTCTGGAACCTAAAGAGAGTGGCTGCGTGGAGAGGGCTTTCTGGCAGCAGCTGTGACTCTGGGTAGAGAGGAGTGCCAGCCTGCTGCACTCTGGCCAGAAGGGCATCGGAAGAGGAGATTCTTCATGTTGTTTGCCTGTGCCTTCCAGTCTCCAGCCAGTGCTTTCCGTTGGGGAACCAGACTGGGGATCACAAGGCACAGGAATCTGTTTATGCAACTGAGAGAGGCCAGCCTCGTAAGGGCGCAGGGCAGGGTGGAGAGGTAGGGGAGAGGATGTGGATGAGTGGACAGAACACATCCAGAACACCGGGAAGGCCAGCCCATGCGGAAGGTACAGCATAAGCAAGGGGGAGGGGAGAAGTTGGTGAGGAAGGACTTGGAGAATAAGAAGTCATGCAGTGTGGCTCAGGTCCAGGCCATAAGCAGAAAAAGGTTCTTCTCGGGGAAAACTCTACTATCACACAAAGTCCTTCCTCCTTGCGTCATTTCCTTACTTTATGTCCTTCTTTCCTTCCTTTCTTCCTTCATTTTCTTTTTATTTCTTTCCTTCCTCCCCACCTCTCTTCTTCTCTTTTCTCAATAGATAGTTGTTGAACGTCCCTTTTGTGCCCGTCCCATCCCACCCCTGCCCTTTTGGAGCTCAGCATCTAGTGCAGCGGTCACCAACCTTTCGGACCTCACAGACCACCAGTTGGCGACCGCTGATCGAGTGGGTGAGACAGGCAGGTAAAGGTGCCATTGCAATCACTGGTGTGAGAGAAGGATCCCACGTTGGCCAGGAGGAGCAGTATGTGTGAGCAGGAGAAGTCTTTCTCTCAGACTCGGCAGTTAGAGAAAGACATTCTGGTGAACCTTGGCATTCTCTGGTGTGGTGGACATGAGCCAGGAGGGTAGAGCTTCATCTGCAGCCACTAGAAATGTCCACAAACAAGTTAGAATGCACTTCACATGCCTTTTAACAAATAAAATGGAAAACCCGGGTGTTAATAGAAATCCCCAGTAGCAGGAAATCACGGGTCAGGTGACACTTTGGGCTGTAGGCATCCCCAATGCCAGAGGATATTGCAACAAATCCATCACATTCCTGGTGGAACCCCTCCAGTCTGCAGGCTCTGACTCCATCAGGTGAACTTCACCTTTGTCCATGAGTATGTTTTCATGTGGAATTGGACACAGAGGAAAAAAGGGGTTTCCCTTATATACTGGGGGCTTGTAGGGAAACATTATGTGTTTTCTCTTTTTGTTTATTATTTTTTTTATGTAATGAGGGCATTCCCTGTATCCATGTTGTTATTATTTTTGGACCCAGATTCCTGCTGGACATTGCTGGAAATCTTGGGAAAGGGTACAAAAAGAAGACAGTCTCCTTTTTAATATCTATATCTATATCTATATCTATATCTATATCTATATCTATATCTATATCTATATCTATATCTATCTATCTATCTATTGATTTCAGAGAGGAAGGGGGAGAGAGAGATAGAAACATCAATGATGAGAGAGATTCATTGATCAACTGCCTCCTGCATGCCCTACCCTAGGGATTGAACCTGCAACCCGGGCATGTGCCCTGACCAGGAATCGAACCATAACCTCCTGGTTCATAGGTTGATACTCAACCACTGAGCCATGCTGGCCGGGTGAGGCAGCCTCCTTGACCCCTCTGCTGGTATCTGTAGACCCCTCAGCCTCTCCCCCTGCCATTCAATGTTTCGTCTTCACTCACTGGGTCTCACTTCTTTGCTGGGATGACTGCATGGGACATATACTTCCTTCCTCCAAGTTCTTTCCTAATCTGGAAAAGTTGCATGGAACCAGGGGCTTTCAAGCTGAAGATCCAGCCCCCTCTTGCTATAGACGAGGAGACTGAGCAGCCAGAGGTGCAGCACTGACCCAGCCTCATGGCGAGAGTGCAGCTGAGTTGAGAGCAAGACCCCGAGTCTCATCTCCAGGTCCCCAGGCACTTCACCCCCCTGCATTATCCTGGTGTCTTAGAAGCTGGCAATCTGAAACTAGGAAAAATTCTATTTGGAATGGTCATGTTCTTACCCATCATCCGTATTTTGTTAAGACACTTGAGTAAACAGGGCGCTGTGATAAATGCCCCGGGGAGCCACGATGTAATCTCTGTCCTGAAGGCGCTTGTAAGCTGTGGTTTAATGACCTTTGTTACCGTCACTCCAGACACGGCCAGGCGGCAGATGATTAATTTCCAGATGAACCGCACAGACGATAAGGCTTACGTGCGCCCTGAGAAAAGACAGGCTCCCTGTGGTTTGGAGAACTTCGGAAAGTTTTCTGGTGGAGAAGCATCTAGTTGGCTTTGTAGTGCTATAGAAGAGGTGGGTGAGTCCTGGCCAGTTTGGCTCAGTGGATAGACCGCTGGTCCACAGACGGAAGGGCCCGGGTTCGATTCCAGTCAAGGTCACATACCTCAGTCGCAGGGCTCTATCCCGGGTATGCTGATCTGTGTGTCTCTCTCCCATCCATGTTTTTCTCTCTCTCTGTCTCTCCCCCTCCTTCCGCTCTCTCTAAAAATCAATGGAAAAATATCCTCTGTGAGGATTAAATAAATAAATAAATAAAAAGAGGTGGGGGAGAGCAAAGAGATCGAGGCAGGAAGGTGTGGGGAGGGACTGCAGATAGGTAGATACCATGATTTGTTCTTCAGGTAGTAGAGCCTGGAGAACCTTACTGTTACAGGATGCAGGAAGAATTGAGGGGAGATAGATTCTAGGCCTGGCTCGGCAGCTCCTTAGCTATGCAATCTTGGGCAGGTCTCTTAATCTCCCCGTGCCTCCGTTTTCACCTCTGTCAAAAGGGAATAATAACAATATCTGACCGCCTGGATGGCACAATTGCCTTGAGGGTCACATAAAATAATATCCCACAAAGAGTTCTGGGAAGTTAACCAGCGTACAGATGAAAAAGGCCCTGGTTATTTTTTCAGCAACTTTTTTTTCATTCTTTTCCAGAAATCATGTAAGAGAAATGGCTTGGAATTTTATAATCAGAATATCAGAGTTTATTTAACATGACTAATATTCATTAAAGCAATAACAGGAGTCAGGCTTGGTGGAGGGGAAAAAGGATGCATGCTGGAGACTGATCAGGGTTTGAATCTTGCTCCCACTCTCGATCCACAGCCTGACCTCAGCCCATTTCTCAGGGAGAGTCGCTGGCTTGTCATCTCTAAAAGTGGGTGAGAGTGGCTCTCCTGGGACATGTCAGGAAACTTAAATGCAGTCCTTTGTGTGAAGCGTCTGGTGCAGCATCTGGCGCATAGTAGGTGCTGGCGCAAGCTTCCTCCCTTCTGGATTGCACACATGGATCTCTCGTCAGCATTGTTTTTTTTGGAGATGCTGTCCAGCAGCTTCATAAAACACGCCTAAATGGAACCACTACACACACTGAGGGCATGTGCCCAGATTATTTTCATTCTTAAAATACTATTTGTTTTTTGTTTTTAGGACTGTCCACAGAACGGACGTTTTAAAATAAAGACCACAAAAGTTATATCGATCTCATTAGGCTTGCACACTAGTTTATCTTGAAACCGACCCAAATGTCTAACTATGTTAGGGGATGCATTTCTGCATGGACTAATCCCAGGCACTGTTGGGGGATTGGTTAGAATGGGTTGACATTCCAATTTGGTTGAAGTTCCTAGATTTTCCAGCCATCTCCAGCCCCCATACCTGCCTGGTCCAAACACACAGGCCCAGGCCACTGATGCACATGGTCTTGTTTCCTCTGGTTCCGTCTGGGCTCCCTTCGGGCTTGTCTTCTGAACAAAGTGCACCTTTGCTCACAGGTCCCATCTGTGACCCTGGTGTGCCTGTGACCTTGGTCTTTGAGAGCAGAATAGAGGGGTGAATGGAAAGCAGCAGAAGAACTGCACGTGGCCCCTAAATTGAGGTTAATAAGGAGCTCAGCACAGTGACCAGTGAGAAGCTTCGGGACCGGTCATCTAGCAAATCCATAAGACTACTGGCTTCAGAGACAGAGCATATTTGAACCAGCTCCCTTAACATTCCTATGACATTGAACAAGTCTCTTCCTTTATCGAAGACTCAGTAGCCTCCTGTAAAAATTGGGATGATAGTAACACATGTGAAGGTTTAGAGCAGTGGTTCTCAACCTGTGGGTCGCGACCCCTTTGGGGGTTGAACGACCCTTTCACAGGGGTCGCCTAAGACCATCGGAAAACACATATATAATTACATATTTTTTGTGATTCATCATTATGCTTTAATTATGTTCAATTTGTAACAATGAAATTGGGGGTCACCACAACATGAGGAACTGTATTAAAGGGTTGCTGCATTAGGAAGGTTGAGAACCACTGGTTTAGAGGATTCAGTGAAATAATATACAGTCCTTAGCAAACTCTCAAAATAGCAGTTCTGGTTAGTTTGGGGATTTTCCATCTCCAGGAAATCTTCTGACCTCTTACATACATGTCTCTTCATCTCCAGCCCCCCTTGATCCTGAGCCCCTCACCAGAGCCTTGGGACTGGCAAGGAACTTGGAGACGACCTGGTCACTCTTTACCACCAAGGGCCCCTTTTATTCTGGGTCCTCGCAAATTCCATTTTTTGAAAGCGTTTCTTTATCCCGGAAGCTCTGCACATATTAAAGGCTAATGTATCTATTTTCTCAAGAGATAAGCAGCACACCACACAAGTTAATGCCTTTCCAACAAAAGGCAAACGCTTGGCTGGGATCTGAGGAAAGGGCTGGCTGAGTAATTCACGCTTGTCCTAGGGAAGGGGGGGCCCTAGGGGTGGGGAGATGCCCTAACCCCCTCAGGCCCACACTGAGCAGGGAAGGGGTGGAGTGAGCCATCTCCTGGCCGGGGCTCTTGCTGCTGCACACTCTGTCTCTCAGTTACTGATGCAAGTTGGAATCCTTTTTTGGGAACTCGCCAGGGAGGCCCCCCAACTTGCGGGGATCTGAGGTGGCTCCCCTTTCACCCCTTTCCTCGATGTGTGTGTCCACGTCTGGCTCCCGGATGTATGGGAGCACTGGGTGCCCCTTTGAGGGCCCCGGCGGGAGGCGGTGGGGTTTTTCCATCTGGGTCGGGCATAGTCAGCACTCTCATTTTCCTCTCTACATCCACTGGTGACACTGACCACTCATGACAGCCTCGGTGCTCAGTCACATGCCCTCCCAGGTTGGGAACAAAGCAGAGGGGGTGTGAGGGGGGATTGAGAGGACAGACAGCAGGACCTTTTATGTGCATGAACCACATGTCCCTACATGGATCACAGCTCAGCTTATCTTCAAAACTCATCATTGGCTTATTGTCCACCTCCTGAGAGAATCCCCACACCCCCACACTCACTTTCTGAAAACATAAAACTAGTGTTTGCACAGCAGGGGGTGTTGCTTACAGGTTTGTTGGCGCAAGTCAAACAGCTTCTATTTCCCCATTGTTTGGCGGGGCCTTTTCTGTCTTTCTCCTTCCCTCTCTGCTTCTCTTATGTTTTGCCCTGTTCTAGAGATTGTTTGGGTGGTCTGGTGGTGAAGGGTGGAGGTGAGGGCACTGTTGCCTCCATTTCAAGCTTCTGATGTTTGTGATCGCAGCCTTTCCTGGGTTCAGTCAGCCAGCCTCAGCTCTTAACCTTGAGCTTGACTTCTGATTACTGACCTATTTTTATGGCCACAGAGGACAAGGGTGACTATGACTCCAAAAAGAATGAAGCATCTCAGAATCATACAGAGGGTGGAAGAGAGACACAAGTGAGAGCTCTTTTCCTGAGAATTCGTGCTACCAACAAAAAACCCAGTCTGCCTGTGGCTTGGCAATACCTTAGGAAGGAAGTGACTAGATATTGCCAGTAACTTCCTAGCCATCAGGGAGTATCTTAGTTCTTTTACTCCCAATTCTTCATCTGTAAAATGGGTAGATTTGGGTAGAATATTTCCCAGATCTCTTCCTGTACAGACATTTTAGAATCAGACACTGTCATCCTGGTTCCAGGCTTGTGGGGGAGCTTAATATTGAAAAGATACCAATAATGCCAGGCACTGACACTGGGGACATCCAGGGAGGTAAGAGATGGTCTTGCCTCCCAGGGATGCCGGGGTCCAACCCCAGCAGGTCCAGGGGGTCCCCAAAGGTGTGGACGGAGTCGGCGAAGAAGGAATGACACGGAGACAGCGTTCAGTTGATCAGCAGCCTAGCCAGGACCTCTAGCCAGGATCTCTAGCCAAGTTCTGGTCTGGATCTCCAGAGAGGTTCTGCTTAGGATCTCCAGCCAGGTTCTGTAGCCATGTTCCCTCGCTAGGTTCTCCAGCCAGGTTCGGTCACCAGGTTCTAGTCAGGCTCTCCTGCCAATCTCCGCAGTCAGGTTCAGTCCAGGATCCCCTGCCATGCTCTCTCGCCAGGCTCCGCCTCCAGGCTCCGAGGCCAGTCCCTGTCCAGGATCCTCCGGCATGCTCTCGCCAGGGAAGTTCTTCTGTCCCTAGAGAACGTTCTGTGTAGGTTCTGTGCCTAGGCTCTGTTTCTCTTGGTCCTGTCTTCCAAGCCCTGTGTCTTGCTGTCTTGTTACATCTGTATTTATACCAGTTCATTTTAATCCTGTCAATCTCTATTACAAAGGTTAGGGCGTTTCTTATCTCCATTCCAGGGAGTAAAGATTATGTAGCTTAAGCATGATTGTTTGTAGTTAAATTGATTAACTACCCGCCTGGCACTTAGTTAAGGAGTTTCATCCCCTCCCTAACTTCAGGGAAAAATCCCTACCTGGGGAAACAACCTTTCTCGGAGAGGTGACCTTGGTTAAAACACAGCGCCAAGAACACATTAAGAACCGTATGCCATATATGCCAGGTCCCTTGAAACAGCAAGGATGGACCGGCTCCCGGCACAGGGATTTTCCAGCCCCTATATCTTAATGGAGTGTAATATGTTCAGAATAGCAATGAAGGAACAAATATGCTCTGTGACAAGTTAAAAAAAAATCCTATTCCTTTGACTCAAGTGCCAGCGGTGGCCTAATGATGGTACCCCACCTCAGGCAGTCTGTGTACCCGCTCCTTTACTTACTCGCGGCCCTCAGGCCCTGAATTTGCCATCCTTGTTCCAAAAATCAGTTCGAATTTAATTCTCCTTTCGACAGCCTGACCTATAGTGTCATGCTTTTCCCAGCATCGTTTCCCCATACTCGAGCTCTGACTGTCACAAGACCCCATGAGACCTATCTCTTTTCTAACCCCGGGAGAAACCCAAATTTAGGGAAGTTCCTAGACTTGTTCGAGGTCATCCAGAGAGGTCTACATTTACTGTAAGGACTATGTAGTTCTAACTTTAGATCATTCTGTAATTTGCCTAAGGCTAGGTGATTGGTATGGGGCCACGGTGCAGACTGAAAATCTAGAGGTTGCCATATTGATGATGATGTTGTAATTCTTGCTCTATTCTTCCCAAACATAATATTGTTCAGTCACTCTTCACATCTGTTTCATGGTTTTCATGGCTAACAAGTAGAGCCAAACTACACAATCTACCTAGAACATTGCGGCTGCCACTGCTTATGAAAGAGAGGTGATTTGTCTTAATTTAATTGTGCTCCAAGTGCAAGACAAACCACAGGGCTGTCGGTGAGCTGTGTGTATTCTGCTCACTGTGGTCAGTGTATGGTTTATCAACTGTGGTTTTGATCCTCCAAGAGGCAAGTGAGGTGGTCAGAAGAGGCAGTTGGGGGCCCTGGAACTGTTGTGCAAGCAATAATTTGACGTGAGATCATCACATGGCTGTTCTGGTACTTTCAATACACCACCCCACTTCAGTTGTTGCTTCTTCTTACTTATCAGGGTATTCTTATTGCTTAATGGTTTCCTTGAAAATAAGTAAATTCTCAGAACCTGAGGCTGTAAAACAAAGATTATGGTATCCCATGCAGAGATCTTAGGAAGTGGCGGATCACTTCACTCTGCGTGTATGTACACCTACTATGTGCAGGTACAGTGCTAGGAGCTGGAGTACAACAACGAACATTTCACAAGATAGGTGTGATTCTACCCTCATGGAATTCGCTGTAGGTAGGTCAGTAGCTCATTGGATCCATGCTTTATGGAGAGGTTCAAGGTGCTGAGGAAACACAGCAAATGGGTACTTGACTTGTTTGGGGTCAAAGTCACTTCCAGTCTGAGTCATGTTCACCAAGGGGTGTCACCAAGCTTGCCAGGAACCAGGTGTTCTGACGCTCTGCCTTCTGCTCCAGCCTCTCCAGAAGCCACTTCCAAAAAGGCAAATGAGAAAAATAGGAGCTGAATAGTTCCTAGTGAAAGGTATTAATTTTAAATGAGTGTCCTTTATTCCAAGATAATTTTATTCTTTTCTTTGGAGGGCCACTCCAGTATCCTTTATTTTATTCTACAAGAGACATTATACATGCTGGTGTGTGTGTGTGTGGGGGGGGGGGGAAATCATCTTCAAATGCTTTATTTATTTGTCAAAGTTAAAAATCGCTACTTCCACCTCAATTTCTAAAAATGATCTAGAGGTCTAAGAGTCAGCACCTTCCTCTCCTCCCAACCGAATCCTCAAGATTCTGATCCCACCCAAGTCCTGGGCTTGGCGTGATCGTGCCCCGCAGTGAGCCACAGACAGCGATGTTCCCAAGAGTTGACCTTCCATTTGACTCAGCAGAGGGCACAACCCCAAGAGACAATACTCCTAAAAGGCCAGCAGGGGGGCAGGAGAGCATTGATGTATAGAATCTGAGACCGGTAAGGCAAAGTGTCCAGTGGACCGAGTCAGAACCCAGACCCTCATTACGTCCCTCCCACCCTCACTCAGCATTGAATTGTCCCCCATGCGTAAATACTGTCCTACTTCTACTTCGATGTTCTCAGGGTATCTCCACAAGCCACTGCCAATTCCTACTTCTCCATTTCTTCTCTCCTCCAGTCCACCTTCCATGTTCCCCAGAAAGGAAAGAAAGCTCTTTGGGAAACATGAACCAGGTCGTTTTTATCTTTATAACATCTTCCAGGATCTGCTTAGAGCTTTCTGGACACTCCATCCTCCATAACCTGCTGTACAAGAATCTTCCCGATGTGGCCCTTGCTGGCACCTACGGCCTCATCTTAGGTGCTGGGGTCCAACCCCAGCAGGTCCAGGGGTTCCCAAAGGCGTAGACGGAGCGGCGAAGAAGGAAGGCCACGGAGACAGTGTTCAGTTGATCAGCAGCCTAGCCAGGATCTCTAGCCAAGTTCTGGTTAGGATCTCCAACGAAGTTCTGGTTAGGATCTCCAGCCAGGTTCTGTGTCCATGTTCTCTTGCTAGGTTCTCCAGGTTCTCCAGCCAGGTTCTGTAGCCATGTTCCCTCGCTAGGTTCTCCAGCCAGGTTCTGTACAGGTTCTTCAGCCAGGTTCAGTCACCAGGTTCTAGTCAGGTTCTCTTGGCAATTTCTATAGTCAGGTTCAGTCCAGGATCTTTTGCCATGTTCTCTCCAGCGAAGTTCTTCTGTCTCTAGGTTCAGTGTAGGTTCTGTCTTCTAAGTTCTGTCTTCTAAGTTCTGTCTTCTAAATTCTGTCTCTTTCTGTCTTGTTACAACTGTATTTATACCAGTTGATTCAATCCTATCAATCTCTATTACAAAGGTTAGGGCGTTTCTTATCTCCATTCCAGGGAGTAAAGATTATGTAGCTTAAGCATGATTGTTCATAGTTAAAGTGATTAATTACCCGCCTTGAACTTAGTTGAGGGGTTTTATTCCCTCCCCAACTTCAGGGGAAAATCCCTACCTGGGGAAACAACCTTTCTCAGAGAGGAGACCTTGGTTAAAACACATAGTGCCAAGAAAGTGAGCAAACATTTTAAGAACAGTATGCCATATATGCCAGGTCCTTTGAAACAGCAAGGATGGACTGGCTCCCGGCACTTAGGGAGTTGCTCCCATGTCCCCAACTTTGCAGCCACCTCAGAGGACTTGCAGAGCCTAACTCTCCTCACACTCTTGCATGCCTCTTAGCTTCTGGAGCTTCAGCCCTTTTCCTGGTCCCCCACACTCGGTCGGACCTCCAATCAGTATTTATTTTCCATGTGAAAACCTCACTGGTATCTTACCCACCTTCAGGGAGGAGTCATTGCTCTGTGCTTCCATCATGTTCAGCACCCCTTCTACTGTAGCATACAGAAGATAAGAGACTCACAGTAAAGGATATGGCCCGTCATAGCCAACAAACAGGAGTCACATCCCATCTCTGACATCTGTGAGTGGGAGCAGGGACTTTGGAAAAATGGTGTCACCTCACTGAGCCCTGGTTATTCCTTTATAAACTGGGAATATCCACACCTAATACATAGAGCTCTTATAATGCTTCAAATAAATAATGTAAAAAAAGTACTTTAGCAGTTCCAGGGTGTAGTCAACTCCCCAAATGGTAGTTTTTATTAGTATTATCACATTATGTTGTGATCATCTGATTTGTCTCGCTTCGTTCATAAAACTGCTAACTCTGCGATGTGGAATTTGTTTGTATGCCCAGTTTCTACCTTAAAGCATGGTATTTGGTACCATCTCAGTAAATTCTGGTGAAGGAAAGAGGAAAAGACTAAATGAATGATATGCAGGGAGGAAGGGAGCTGGTAGGAAGGAGGAAAGGAAGGCTCACAGGAAAGGAGGGAGGGCAGGAGGGAAGAGGAGAGTAATGAAACCATGAGTAATTCAATAAATAAATATAAGAATAATCATTTTTTCAATTGCTCTTTTTTAAATTTAATATATTTTTATTGATTTCAGAGAGGAGGGGAGAGGAAGAGAGAGATAGAAACATCAATGATGAGAGAGAATCATTGATTGGCTTCCTCCTGTACACCCCGTACTAGGGATTGAGCCCACAACCCGGGCATGTGCCTTGACCAGGAATCGAACCATGACCTACCTCCTGGTTCATAGGTCGACACTGAACCACTGAGCAACACTGGCTGTGCTTTCAATTGATCTTGGATTGGTGCTGTTACATTTTTTTTAGACTATGTGTCAAGCTTCTACAAAAAAGCTATTATTTTGGAAACCAATCATTCAGAATTCCTAGAATTTAATAAACTCTCCACGCATTCCCCCCACCCCCCTTTGCCTCTCCTTACAGACAAGAGAGGCATATTTAAGCATTTCTGACAATGAAAGTAAGCAGGAGAATAAAGTCCAAATCATTAGGGCCCTTGGGATAAAAGTACAAAATCCAGGTTTTAGAACTGGTCACCGCTTGGAGAAAGCTTGTAATTTGGAATGAGGGATATGGATGCAATAAACATTCTGAGGTTTATCTTGCTTTAATGACTTGTCTCAAGTGGCTTTGATCTTTACGTTTGATAATCGCTTTCAAATGGCCTAGTGTGTTCTGAAAGTGGAGGAGTGGGTCACGGACTTGAGATCCTCCCTGGAAATGATAGGCTGCATCAGGATTTGGAAATAGGCAATGTTCACAAGACTCGTTCTGTTGGCTGTAGAAACAGGGCACCTGCCTGCTAGGAAGATAAACACATCGGTCCAGTGATAGGAACCAGGGTTCACTGAGGAAAGGACACCACAGGCCTTGGGGGCGAAGGCCTGTTCTCTCTAGCTCCTTGAGTGAGCTAAAAAGAGAACTGGGCATCATGGGGCCTCTCCATGGGGTAGGCACCCTTCTAGGTACTTTCGTATGTATTGCTTCCTTGAGTTTTTATATTCCCCTCTCTAGGTTGCATGTTAGCATCACCATTTTATAGATGAGAAAATTATGGTTCAAGAGAGTTGAGTACCTTCTCTAAGGCCACACTGTCCCTTAAGTAGGAGAGGAAGCATTTGAACCCTTGTCCGTCTCTCTCTTTTAAGGTGTGGCTTTATCTCTAGCAATCTGCTGCTTTTTCCTTTAACCTGAAAGAACTGTCCCCAGCCTTCAGCTTGGAAGTCTCCAACTCTCAGCCAACTGAGGGCATCCGCACATGGCCGGCACCATTCCTGTAACCCACCTGCACTGATCAAGTGCCCAGGGGACAGCCCCGTGGCATGGCACTTCTCAAAGGTCTCCTTGGAGGCTCTCTCTTCTGCAGCAGGGATGTCAGTTTGCTTTTAGTGGGAATAGAACCTGAGATGGGTCCGTCTTGACCTGGGCTCCCTGTGAGCCATACCACTGACCAACCATCTTTAAAATGGGAGAGCCCGTGTATTATGTTTCCAGACTTGGAAAAACTCGAGTTTTCTGTGATTCATTTGAGGGATTTGTTGTTGTTCTGCATTCTGAATGTAGTTCCCTTTTGCTTCTCTTTCAGCCAAACAGGTCCTGACAGCTCTCTCATTGAGATTATTACTGAGTTGTACCATCTCAGCCAGTGCATTTAGGAAATATGTTGTTGGCACTCACCAGTGAATGAGATGCATAAAGAAAATATTCTAATGACAGTTGAGTTGAGAGAGCTTTGATCTCCCTCCAGAACTGCTCTCATGGCTTTGAAATGCGGCTCTGGCAGAGGGGTACAGTCTGGGTGCCTTGGCACTGTGGGCTGGGCCCCTTGAAACCGACATTCCAGGGGACCTGCAACCTTCCCAGTGAGGTTCAGGTGCACAGCTGTGTGGGAAGAAAGGAGGCACCTCTCTTGAGAGGCTCAGGGGGAGGATCCAAGTTAGGAGGGACTTTCCAGTTTAGCTCAACATTTCCTAAACTGTCTTGGTTATGCTATTATTTGGGTTTGGGGTAAAGGCAGGGGTGGGGTGGGGGAAGGGATTATGGTCCAATATATTTGGGAACACCTCATACACTATCTGACCGACTCTTCATTTTGCATATTAAAGGCTCTGCAAATTCTTGCAATTAAGAAATATATGTATTTAGCCTTGTTTAACAGAGCATGTCCTAAACCCATTTGACTCGGAAACATTTTTCCTTTAGACCTGCATCTGGTTCATGTGGGTTCAGCCTTCTTCAGACTGGGATTTGAAAAGCACTGAGCTAACTCACGTGCTCACAGAGCAGATGGTGAGCCTGCACTACAGACTGGGCCTCAGAGTGTGGCAGCAACAGGCCCGGAGTTCAGGCAACGCAGGTTCTGCAGGAGGCCGCAGTCCCTCCCATGCCCAACTTCCCAAGCCATGCTCTCCTGCAGGGACCTGTGTCCCCTCCCCCCTCCCCCCCCCCAGGAAAGGATGACTTCACCCATTGGTGCTGCCACCCAGCCTAGCGAATAGAGGCTTGTCCTCAGACCCTTCTGTGACCCTTGGGCAAGTTGGTGCATTTTCCTGAGCCTTGGGCCTCTCCTCCTGTTTTGAGATTATGCAATTTAAGAGAGGTGCTCAATAACTGCCAATCATTGGTAGCACACTCTCTCTGTCTCTTTGGAAGGGAAAGTTTAGGAAACACAGAGGGGATAAAGATTTGGCTCCACCTGCTTGATGCTCACAGCCTGATGGGGAAGACAGGTGCTCACACTGTGAAGATAACACAAAGGAGGTTGATAATAGAATCACCAGAATCCAAAGTGGGGCGGGGGGGGCTCTGAGAAGGGGGGCATCTTTTGCAGCTAGAGATGATGATGATGATTTTGGTGTTGCTAATAATTATCATTGGAATAATAATAACGATGCAATGAAAATAGCCAAGGTTAACTAATGACTGCCTTCTATGGGCCAGGCCCTGTGCGAGGAACTTCCTCTGCTGTGCCTCTAGTCCTTCGGACAACCCTGTTAGGTGGACAGCATTATTCCATGTTACAGGTGTGTGGTCCTTAGTGGGTCCATGGAGCACATCACCTGTACGCTGAACTTAGCGTGGAGGCTTGGGTTTTGGAAAGCTGAGACTCAGGAAAAGAGATTGTGGGGCAGAGGAGGGTAAATGGTGGACATGCTCAGGGAATGGGCATAATTGGGGAAAACCAGAGGTTCTCAGGTGAGGAAATAATGAGAACTTGAGTGGGAAGATGTGGGAGGAAGATAAAGGTTGGATGGTGGGGATGAGACACTGAAAGCTGAGAGTGAGGGAGCCACCCAGAGACCGACTGTCAGTTCAGGTGTTGCCCAGGAGCAGAAAATAGGAGACCAGGACTTGGAGGGGAGTGCCAGCCAGGACTGTGCTGAGCTGCCTTCTTTAATGCTACTGCATCCCTGGGTGTTAACTGAGACTCAGAGAGGTAAAGCAGCCATGGACATAGCTCTGGCCATCTGACTTGAATAGTATTGCCTTATAAATTAACAAACACACAGAGTTTTTGTATTTGGATTGATTTTTTTCTGGGTTAATTTTAAAAAAATTACCAATTTATCTTATACACTCAGGGCCAACCTTCCCACAGTGGCAACATGGAAAGGTATGTGGCCTTGAGCAGGTCCTTGTCCTTTTCTCATCCTCAGTCCCTGTAGACTCTCGTGGTCCTGCTCAATTTGACCTTCTGTGATTTCTCCTCCACCCATTGACTGAAAGGAATACACAGTATCTTAAAGAGATGGGAGGAAGCAGGTAGATAACCCACATGAACTCCTGTCCCCAAGATTTTTCCCTGATGCTTTTTGGGGACACCCAGCAAGGCTCTGAATTGGTGGGAGGACCTTAGCAAGTAGAGGAAGACTTTCAGCCCCAGAGCTCTTTTCCTTTGGGTGTGTCCTTCCAAAAGAGATGGAGAGAAGAGAGGCTAGTGAGGCTAGGAGCCAGGATGGCTACTGTAGGTTCTTTCTCTTTTGGGAAACAGAGGCTTCTCAAAGTATGAAAAAAAGAAAACCCACAGACAAGCAAGGGAATAACTCCAACATCCCACATCTCTGCCTTGGGCCAGAATGAATGCCACCCTCTAAAAAGATTGCTTCTGCAATTACAACTGAATAAACAACCAATTAAAATGTCTCCCCTGGCCCTACCTTCTATCCCCCCTCTCTCTCTGAAGCTTTCTCAGCCTAGAGCCATGGGGCGAAGAGGTGACTTTCTCTAATAACATTTGTGTTCTCTGCCAGAGAGAACACTTGATGGAAGTGGACAAATCAATTATAAAATAATAAATAATGTGGAAAGGGCTGAGCCAAGAAAACCTCAGCTTCTCTGTGTTTTCATTCTCCTCCCACACACTGTTTCCCTCTCCACCGTGGCCCGCAGTACCCTTGGAAGTGAGGGCGAGGCTGTGGGAAGTGTTGGCCACATCTAGAGTTGCCCTTGGCCTTGTCATTCTGTGATCTCCAACCCCCTGTTACTTCATCTATAAGATGGGGGTAAATAATGGGAATAGCTAAACACTTACTTCTACATGCCAGGTATTCTAAGCCCTTTACACTTTCTTTTTAATGTCCCAAATCCTCTGAACAACTCTATGAGATAGGTACTATTATTGTTTTTGTGTTTTGTGAATAAAGGAACTGGTGTGCAGGGAGTCAAATAAATTGCTCAGTTAAGATAATTGACCCAAATGTCAAGTGGAAGAGCTGGATTCATAGCCAGGGCTCTGGCTTGGGATGGAGCCATCTTGCCCACTCTGTGGCATCACGTGTGCACAGAGATGGAACAGCATGTGGAGCTGGCATACAGCAAGTGCTTAATAAGTGTTGGTTTTCCTTCTTTGATCACAGAACAGCCTGGTTTGAACTCCTTATGAGGTATCCAGGCCAAGAAGCTGAGGATGGGACCTTGGGAGGAAAGGGGCACAATAGCAAAGCTTTGCGTCAATATCTGAACTTGTGTGGTTGTCTTTGAAATTGGTCACCTCAACCATGTTCAGGCCCACGTAGATGCAACCTCTGCTGGCCCTGCCTGTGTCTACAATTCAAGTTAACCAGTTATTTGAAAAGCTGTAAAGATTATGGTTACATGAGTTTTTGGTTTTATGAACTCTTGATGATGTGGGTAGACAGGAGGGCACTCGAGGTCTCGACATCTCTTATTCCCATCGGAGTAGAGGTGTAAGGTCATGACCCACAGAAATGCTCTGTGAAGCATCCAGTGTATTGATATGGAAACGGGGGTCTCATAGCAAGGAAGTGCCGAAACAGACTGTGACCTAAATATTTTGGCTGTTTTCTTTCCCAGTGTGAATTCAAATCCAACCATATGTACTGAGTGCTTCTCAGGTGTCAAGTCCTGTGCTGAGGACTCAGTAAACAGAGATGAGTAAGGTGCATCCCCTGCCCTCCAGGGAGCCACAAAGAGTGGCAGATATAGACAGGGGTAGTGATTATTTGGAATGGTGTTAGAGTACCTACAAATAGGAGGTGGATGAGTAAGTACAAAGATGGTAAAGAAGGTGGGGGTGATGTGGAAATCAGGGAGGTCTTCCTGGAGGAGAGGTCCCAGAATGGACTTTGGATTTGTTCATCAGAGTCCCTGTTAGAGGGAATGGCATGAGTAAAGGCACTGGGGCTGATGCTTCATGGTGGGTGATGCCAGTGCACAGTGGGGGATTCAAGAGAGGGGACGGAGAGAGATGAGGCCAGAAGTGGAGACGGGTTCTTGCAGGCCATGCTGGGAGCTTGGACTTTACTCTCATATTGAAAGGCCCTTCCATGACAAGGGAACCATCATTATGTGCTCTACATGCCAGGCCCTGTGCCAACCCCCTAGGAGAGACAACATTGTGAAAAAGGAAAACACTTTTAACTGACCGTGTGACCTTAGCAAGATATGAAGGCTCTTTAAGCCTCTATCTTGTCCTCTGGAAAACGGGGATAATGCTGCCCACCTCGGTATAAATAAGTCGATGAAAGGAGATAATCCATGTAAAATCAGGCCAACAAACATCAAATATCATTATTCCTGGACTTTATCTCGCCTACTACATCAAGCTGCCTGCCTGCTTGCTTATTTATGTTTTTATTCATTTATTTATCAATGAATCACTGGATTCATTTCCAGCCTTCCTCAAGAAGTGATTATCAGCTGCTCACGAGATCCCTAAAATACGTGACGACAAATATAACATAGGAGCTGGAAGAGGCACTGTGAGCAGAGAGCAGGATGCCTCTCTCTGTTCTGGGATGAGTGTGAATAACGTTCCTGTGGCTGATCCCCTGCTTTAGCCTTTCTGTCTGGATGGGAGAGTCTTCCTCTGCAAGGGAAGACATCTTAATACTGAGCACTTAGGATGTGCCAGTTTCTCTCCAAAGACCATTTCTTTCTCTCTCCAACATGTGTTTGTCCCAAGTATTAAAGAGTTGACTGTTGTGCTATGGGGAATTAAGGAGAGTTAATTCACTTTCCAGATATGTCAGGCTAAGCAGCGACCTCAAATACAATATCCTTCTGTAGTCTATTGTACAGACAAAGACATAGAGGCTTGCAGAATGCAGAATCGTGTGATACAGGAGACAGCATGATGCCCCAGTCAAAGGAGTATGGTTTTCCAAGCTAGACAGAATTGACCCTGAAACCCAGTTCTGCAGCTTTCGGACAACCTGTTTAATCACATTGGGCCACATGTTCCTTATCTTGAAAACCAAGTAACAGTGCCTCCTGGCAAGGTTGGTTTAGAGATGCAAAGAAGGCTTCCTAGCACAGCTCCGTATACACCAAATGAATGGTCCAAGGTCCATAGTGAATGAGGAAAGAGAAAGAAGCCAAGACTAGAAAATATGTTAGCTCTTCCATGGTCTGTGTTTTTGATCTGTACATACTCACATTGTGTGGCCCTGTCACTAGTCAGTATAGCTGAGTCCTTAGGGACACAGATGTGGACCTTAGATAAATTTCAATTCTGAACTGAACTCTGCTATTTGTAAGCTGAGCAACCTTATCAAGCCTTACACGCTTAGGGATATAATTTTGTTATCTATATAATGGGGCCATCTCAGTTACCTTACAATATGTATTGAAAGAAGTCAATGAGGTGATGTCTATAAAGTGCTTAGCAAAGTGCCTGACACATAGTTGCTCTACTGAATGAGCAGTACCTGTTATGCGAAGAGTCACGTTTTTGAATGGTGATGACAGCCAAGGTTCTTTTTCTATTACAGAGCGTACTTGGATGTTAATGAACTGAAGAACATTCTTAGACTGGATGGAACTACACACCTCAATATCTTCTTTGCAAACTCCTCGGAGGAGGAATTGGCAGGAGTAGCCACTTGGCCATGGGACAAGGAGGCCCTAATGCCCTTAGGTGAGAATTAGAAACGTCTCTAGGAGGGAGTTGGATTAGCACAGGAATACATTTACTAGTGGTGATGGCGATCCTGGTGGTGGTGGTGGTATGGGAATGGTGAACAATTTACTTTTCACTTTTTAAATTTACAAAACTCTTGAGCATTCCTTATCTCTTGTCAACCACTAAGAAATGCTCTGAAGAAAATAATACAACAGTATTCACCCTGTTTACCAGTGAGGAAACTGAGATTTAGAGAGGGAGTGGGGGCTTATCCAAGGTCACACACGTCAGTGGCAGAGCTATGTTTTGAATTCAGATTTATTAACTCCATTCATCGATTGCTTTCAGTGTCCCTTGCCTCTCTGCCTCTTCGTTCATGCAAATATCTCCTCAGCCTTGTAACCACATTGTGCTGGCACAGCCAAACATGGGTTGGCTTGAAAGCCACCAGAGAGGCAAGAGAAAGCGAGTTTGTAAGAACTCCTTGTTCCTTCATGTTCCACCCACCAACACCAGGAACTCTTCTTACATTCAAATTATGCATGTCCATAAACAAGATATATGTTTATGCATATCAATACCAAAGTCAGAAATGACAATGGTTTCTGAACCACGCACTGTGAGCAAACATTGGAGTTATTCGATTCTGTAAAAATTTTTTCCAGTTCACAGATATACACAGACGTGCATTTTTAACTTGTGCATATTTGAAATCATAGCATAAATGCAATTTTGTGTTCTTTTTTTTCACAGAGTGTTATGCTATCTACATTTTTCCATGTTGCAGCAATCTTTGTAATTACTTCCCATCCCACTTTTTCTCATTTAACATCACACACATCTTTCTGGGTTATTTCCATCTCTCTAAAGACGCCATTTGTAATGGCCACATGACATTCCATTGAATGAGGGCACTGCAGTGTCTTTAACCATTTCCCTTTGGTGGAATGTTCCCATTATTTCCACCAGTGAGTAGTGATGACTCAGTGAGTGTCTTCATCAGAAAATGCCCAGTCTCAGCAGAGTGACTGTGCTGGATGTTTCCTCAGGCTGCCTGGTCTCCCAGGGGTAGACCCACAGTCCAGTAGCTGCATCTATGCTATCTTGGAGATGAAGGACCCTGTAACTTCAAATAATGACGTTGTGCTGAATTAAACTCTAGACTTAGTTTGCTCTAGACAGCTCTCATTTTCCAGTTGTTTTTAAGAGAATGAAACCACTGTGTGTGTGTGTGTGTGTGTGTGTGTGTGTGTGTGTGATGATGATGATGATGATGTAAATAGAAATAGATAAAAAATAAATATTAGTGATTCTCAACTGGGGAGGGGTGGATTTTGTTTCCTAGGAGACACTTGGCAATGTCTAGAGATATTTTTGGT
This sequence comes from Myotis daubentonii, assembly GCF_963259705.1. NCBI lineage: Eukaryota > Metazoa > Chordata > Mammalia > Chiroptera > Vespertilionidae > Myotis > Myotis daubentonii. The sequence continues at coordinate 70,804,620 of NC_081850.1, read as the reverse complement.
TGTTAAAATGGGGGGATGCTACGCCAGTAGCATCTAGTGTGTAGAGGCCAGTGATGCTGCTAACTCTCCTGCAAAAGCCACAGAAAGGAATTATCTAGTCCCAAATGCAATAGTGTTGAGAAACCCTGAAGTTGGTGATGGGTAGACGGACAGGTGGATTCACAGACAGACAGAGAGGTATTGGGCAGAAGAGAGATTGGAACTTCGGCAAACTTGGGCACAATCAGCTTATACCACATGCTTCGTATGATGTCTGGGAATCGTGCTGGTCCAGAGCCAAAATCCATAGTTGTTCTCAGCAGGGAACAGATTCAGTAGTATGGCCTTAGGCAGGTCTCTTGCTTTTCCCAGATCTGTTTCTTCAGATTTTAAATGAACAGGTTAGGCTAGATGGTGGCCTCCAAGGACCCTTCTCAGTGCTGAAATTTTGTGCTATTGGAAAAGCAACAAACAAGGCCATGAGCAGTCTTAAAAGGGTTGAACAGCAGACTTCTAAAGTTAGAGAAAAGTACTTCTGATATTCCACGAATTTCAGAGACTGGCTCAGGACCAGGAGTACAGAAGGCTATAAATCCATAGCATGTTATAGTATTTCAGGATGATGTCAGGCTCCAGCTATTTCACCTTTTAAGAGAAGCAATGAAACAGGACTCGGGCCCTGTGCTATCGCTCTGTGCAAAGGGGTGCGCTGGCGGGAATGAGGTAGAATAAGCAGAGCCCACCTGGACAGTAAGTCTGCAATCCTATCCTTATCCTTGAAAAATACCTGTGGGGTCCTCTTCCCATTACCTCAGTGTCGAAGTTCCTGGAGAGACGGAGTCATTGACACTATTGTGGCTGTTTCTTTTAGAACTCCCCAGAGAGTCAAGGTCACTTTCCCAAGATCATACAGCCAATATGAAGCAAATGGAGGATTGCAACCCATGTCAGGCTAACTCCAGCTGTCCTTCAGGCTGCCACCTCCCTGTTTTGAGAGAGATTGATCATAAGCAAGTTCTCTGAAGTAGCCCCAATCAAACCCCATTTATTAGAAATTATACACACACACACACACACACACACACACACACTCCTGCTAGTTACACCATGATCCCTAGAAAAAGTCTTGGGTGGGAAGGGGATTATGTTTTATATTGTGATCGACATAAAATAGACATAAAATAATTGAGAGAGATTTCCTGTCTCAGTTTCTCTTCCTCCCTGCCTTTGCCTGTCCCTTCTCACATACACACATGCACACCCCCCCATCACCACAGTCCTCTCATACATCTCTATCTTTGGGTTTGAAGAAGGCCCTGAGCAGTTCAGAATTAATAGACCCCACCAGCCCCATGACTGAGCGAGCTCGCCCTCCTGGCAGTTGAATCTGAGATAAATCTCCTGCTCGCCAGCACCAGGCCTGCCAGGACAGATCAAGGCTCTGCCCTCTCACCGTTCTTGCATAAGATGATGCTCTGCACTTAAAGTTACTACTTAGAGGAAGCTCAGATCTGAATTTTAACCTTCCCTTAGACACACTCAGATAAAGTTTACATATCTTTCTGCTAGCCTGCATGGGTTTCTCCAGTGCCTGAAATGAACATAGAAGGATGCTGCCCGTTGATTCTATGAGACCTTTCATTTGTCTCGCCAAGCAAAGCAATGCTGTCTTCTAAGACACATGGTGTGCACTATTATTCCTCAAACTAGACCAGTGATGGCGAACCTTTTGAGCTCGGCATGTCAGCACTTTGAAAAACCCTAACTTAACTCTGGTGCCGTATCACATATAGAAATTTTTTTGATATTTGCAACCATAGTAAAACAAAGACATATTTTTGATATTTATTTTATATATTTATTTTATATATTTAAATGCCATTTAACAAAGAAAAATCAACCAAAAGAATGAGTTCGTGTGTCACCTCTGACACGCATGTCATAGGTTCGCCATCACTGAAATAGATAGACTATGCAGGTCAGTCACCTGGGGCTCTTGTTCAAATTCAGATTCTGAAGCTGTAAGTTTGGGAGGGGTCTGAGATTGTGCATTTTTAATCACCTTTTAGGTGAACCACACTTTGAGTAACAAGTAGTTAGACCAGTGATGGCGAACCTTTTGAGCTCGGCATGTCAGCATTTTAAAAAACCCTAACTTAACTCTGGTGCCGTGTCACATATAGAAATTTTTTGATACTTGCAACCATATTAAAACAAAGACTTATATTTTTGATATTTATTTTATATATTTAAATGCCATTTAACAAAGAAAAATCAACCAAAAGAATGAGTTCGCGTGTCACCTCTGACACGCATGTCATAGGTTCGCCATCACTGAGTTAGACAGTGAGTAAGGGACTCATTGTTACTAGCTGCTTACGTGTGATTAGACTTGGCAAAACTTCTTTTGTGGGGTCAGCATTCAGCAAATATTAACACACATTTAAGGAGATGCCATATTTTGGTTCCTGAGTTAGGCTTCCACTGTAGAACTCAGATAAAGAGCCCTCACTTTGGAGTCCAGGGATCATGGTTCAGATGTCAGCTCCACACTGACTAGCTCCTGACCATGGGTCAGTCGCTTCACGTCTCTGGGAATCAGTGCCTATCTCATCTGGCTGGGAATGACTGTGATTAGACACAAGAAACACTCAGCAGCTGGCCTAGGGAGACATCATGATGCTCAAGAAATATTGGCTTTATGGTCACTGTTATAATGACAAGTGCAACACAGCGCTCGCCTTCACGAACGTTCACTCACAGAGATGAGAGAGAAAAAGGATTGGGACTCAGAGATGTCGTTGACTTGCTCAAGGCCACAGAGTTAGTGCAGGCAGAATGAGCCCTGAAACCAAGGGGTCTCACCTTGAGGGCTTCATTTAAGCAGACGCTCGTAGAATACTTACCAACCCGGGTGTGACTTACTTCCTAAGGGAGAAGTTGCAGCAGAAATATTTACCAGCCCAGAAATCAGAGGCCTTGAATTTGAATCATGCAGGCTCTTTTAAGTAGTTGGAGATCACTGTGGGTAAGTTGCCTCACTTCTGTAGGCATTGGTGTTTCCATCTGGAAAATGAAGGGATTGCAAAAATGACTTTTGAGACTCCTTTCTACTAAATCAGTGATTCATATTACAAGTCACAACAGCGCCCAGGGCAGTAGGAGGCATAGGGTGGAAAAGCCTGTGGGTACTTTGGGCAGCACCCCATTGATTGGGGGATTCCTAAATCAGGAAGCAAAGTGTCCAGCTTGCCTCATGCTCTGGTTTTCCCCTTGCAGGTGGCATCGTCCTGAACCCATCTGTCTATGGCATTCCTGGGCACACCCACACCATGATCCACGAGATCGGGCACAGCCTGGGCCTCTATCACATCTTTCGAGGCATCTCAGAAATACAGTCTTGCAGTGACCCCTGCATGGAGACCGAGCCCTCCTTTGAGACCGGAGACCTCTGCAGTGACACCAATCCAGCCCCAAAATACAAGTTCTGTGGTGACCCAGGGCCAGGAAACGACACCTGTGGCTTTCACAGCTTCTTCGACACTCCTTACAACAACTTCATGAGCTATGCAGGTAGGGCCCCACTCTGGGCAGGATGCCTGGGGCTGGGCAGCAGATAGGGGCTCCAGTCCTGACTCAGCGTATCTTTGAGCAAGCTGCTTACCGCTGCTAATACATCTTCCTGACAATTCCTCATCCCAGGCCATCCGCATAATACTCCTTCCAGTGAGCATTTCTACTGCAACTTCTTCCTTAGAAAGTATTTCACTCCCGGGTTTATAAGTATTATATGTGCTTCTACTTAAATGAAACCCTCAAGGTCAGACCCCTTGATTTCAGTGCTCAGTCTGCCTTCACTAACTCTATGACCTTGAGAACCGCAAGTGTCCATGGGTGATGCTGCATCTGAAAGCCCCTCAGGAAGACACACGTTGGAAAGCCCGCGGGCTGGTACTCAGGACACCTGAGTAAAGGCCTGGCTCTGCCACTCACTCACCTGGTGCCTTTCAGCCCATCCCATCTCCTCTCTTTTCTCCAGAAAATGGGTTCTTCAGACTCTGTCTCTAAGGTCCCTCTTTGTTTTTCAACTGTATTTTTCTCAGCTTGTGGTTTTTAAACATTTAAAAAAAAAAAAAAACACCATAAAACTCTCACACCCTCCTTTACTATTTTATTACCAAAAAAAGGAATGCTTTTAGTTTTGTAATCACATAATGATTGCATGAGATCGATACGTCCTTTTTCTAAGCACACATGTCCTATCAAAACCCTTTAGTAACAGTATTACGGATTTATCCCTTGGGTTCTAGGATGCCCGCACTTCCTTTTAGCACCTGTGAAGACCACCTCTAGCCCTTGTAACATCTTTAGCAAATTAGAACAAGGCATCCTTTCCTCAGAGTATAACAGCCCTCACTGCTGGCCCCTTTAAGCAACAGCCCTATGTAAGGCAAGAGCTACAAAATTACACAAATTCTATTATAATATTCAACTTAGGGCCTCTTTTCCCACTAGAACAAGGGAATTCTGTGAAGGCACAGATTGTCTCTAATGCATCACTGTATTCCTAGCACCCAGAACAGGGCCTGCGTGCTTAATAAATGCTTGTTAGGAAGAAAGGGAAGGAGGGAGCCATGGACACAAGGAAGTGAATAAATCCTCTTATAATAGGCCTATAAAATTGATGCTTATCAATAACAGTATTTCTACTTATAGAAAAGGTTATTGTCCATACAGGACTTTAGAGTAGATGCCATCTTATTTCATTCTCACCAAAAATCTAAGGGGTAGGAACTATTCACATTTTACAGATGACAGTTCTGGGATGCACTGAAGTTATGTGCCCTAGGTCATACATCTGACTGCAAGCACTTCTTCCCTTCTACAATGGTGCCACTCTTCACCAGAGACCCAGATGATGAGAGAGAGGGAAACTGAGAAACCTGGGTGGTTTTCCACCCTGCTCCACAGAGAGGCGTCAGGGACTGCCCTGGGTGGGGCTCTAGGCCTCTATTTCCACTTGAACCAGGGAAGACCTCCAAGTGTGTTTCATTTCTGTTGGCGTTATGCTTTGGATTGCATGTAGAACGATGACTTTGCTATTAACACGCAATGAGTTAGATGATCCCCAGGGGTCTTCCTATTTTCCCATTTGGGCTGATGACCTCTGGGGGTCTCAGATTCATGCAGTCCAAACCTGAGGTCTCGCTAAGACAGCGGTTCTCAACCTGTGGGTCGCGACCCCTTTGGTGGTCGAACGACCCTTTCACAGGGGTTGCCTAAGACCATCCTGCATATCAGATATTTACATTACGATTCATAACAGTAGCAACATTACAGTTATGAAGTAGCAACAAAAATAACTTTATGGTTGGGTCAGAACATGAGGAACTGTATTTAAAGGACCAGAAGGTTGAGAACCACTGCTCTAAGAGATAGTCCCCACCTGGGCACCATAAAGAGTCTTTAGATTTCATTCTCTGAAAAGACCAGAGTGCTGGGTATTTCCTCAAAAGCAGATTCCTACTGGGTTCCACTCCCAGCCCAGTGGACATCCCACATCCAGTGCCCTGTCCCCTCACACAGCCCTGCTTACGGTCCATTTCTGCGGCACCTTTCCTCGGCCAGCACAACGCACATGGAAAATAAACAATAACATGAGTTTGGAAGTTTGCCGGCCTCTTAGGAGCCTAGGAGCTGCCACTAGCTATCAGACCCCCATAAACTAAATCTCTTTTTGTTCCCCTTTGTACAGATCTAAAGGGTGATTGATTTACTGTTGTTTTTCTAAAGGAACCCCTCAGCTCAGTGACCCATTAACAGCAGAACTAATTCACTGAGCTACGATAACAAACTTACACCCGCAAAAGCATATTCAAGGCAACCACGAGCTTTGAAATGTTTGTTTTCCTTAGGATCTCTGATAGATGAGGTGACAAAAGCAGCTGGATGAAGTTCAAAATACAGAGCAGGATCGGGTTCTCAGGGCCTGGAGAGCAGGAGAGCGGTGCTGAGGGCCCTTGCAGTCCAGGCGAGAGGGTGGAGCCCCTTGGGGTCAACTTCTTGGAGTCCTGCCTTCCCGGTGCTTCTTCCTCAGGCCTGGTCACTAGCAGGGTGAAGAGTCTAGGGCAGCGCCATCTGCAGAACGTTCTGCAGAGAAGGACGTGTTCCGTGTCTGTGCTGCCCAGGATGCTAGCCGTTAGTGAGACCGAGGAACTGAATTCTCAGTCTTAAGTAATTGTGGTTCATTTCAGTTGACATAACCATGCCAGGCTACCGTATTGATCGGCACAGGTCTTCACTGATGATTGAGTGTCTATGACAGGCCAGACACTGTGTGAAACACTTCATAGGTTTCTCTCACAGAACTTTCCAAATGACCCGATGAGGTCAGGGCTGTTATTATTGCACCCATTTTACAGATGCAGAGAGTGTGGTTTAGGGAGCGTCGGTAGCTGGCCTGGAGTCACACAGCAAAACCAAGACAAGCTTTTCTCACTGGAAGGTTAGCAATCAGTAATTATCTGGCTGTTTCTGATACTAGATGAGGCTGAGAGGGTCCCAGTTGCTCAGATCAAGCTGGCACCAGGCAGGTGACAGGGAGAACCTAGTTGAGCAAAAGGAGAGTAAGGTCATATTGCCCTGGGCAGATAGGAGGGTGGTAACCAGTCTTCTCCAACCTATGGGAGCTGCTGTCTTGTCCCCATATTCCTCCATGTCAGGGCCCTTAATGTGCCATATGCTTTGCCCAGCCGCCCATATCTAAAGAATATATCCTGAGGAAATAAATCAGTTGCTGTGTTTAAAGATTTAATCAGAAGAATGGTCTTAGCAAGGTTCATTCTCCGAATATTAATTAGGCATTTACTATCTGCCAGGTGTGGAAGAAAAATGCTTATATGTGTGAAAAATGAGAAACAGCGTACAAGTCCGAAGGGAATGGATTGCTAAAATAAATCACAAGGCATCTGCAGGATGCACACTATGCGGCCACTAGGAGAGTGGCGGGCGGAGTGGTTCAGAGGGTGAAGTTCGGGGCATGGGGCCGGACTAGAATCCTCCATGCACCAGCCTTTGAGCCAAGCAAGTTACTTCTCCTCTCTGAGCCTCGGTTGATTCATGGAGACCATGGAGAATAGTCACACCTTGAGTGATAGGTGTCGTCATATAGGTGACGGGCTTCGTATCATAGCTAGTGCTCAGTCCATGACAATTAGTGGGTCATTTATGAGTTATTTAATGTGAAAACAGTCACACAGTCACAGAGTCTTAGGTATAGAGTAAGGTGTGTGTGTGCATGTGTGTATATGTTTGTGCTGAGAAATTTACATATTCATATCCATACACACATACATATACCTGTATACTAAATATTAATTCTGTTATCTCTAGGTAATGAGTTTAGGGTGACATTTATTTCTTTGTAACTCTTTTTTTACCATATGACAAATGTTCTGCAGCGAATATCTGTAACTTTCATATTCCTTTATTATTATTACTGTCATTATCATTATTGTTAAAACAACACACAGGGAGGGACTTTTACAAAAGGCAACTCAGTTATCCATGCACTAGACCTGGGTCAGCTTGCTAAATGCCTTCCTCAGCATTAGGGGGAAGGTGCCCTTATTATTCCCTATTATCCAGTGGGTGAAAATGAGGCTGGCAGGGATCAGCATTTGCCCACCTTTCCGCAGGAAGTGGAGGAACTGTGCCCAGGCCCTGCACCTCCGTGCTCGGTGGCTCCCTGCCACAGAAGGAAACCAAGTTCCTTAGCAAACCCAGGGCACTCCATCAACATCATGGGACTGGTGCAGGCTCCCAGCAGAATGCCAGCCCCAAATTCCTTTCCACTAGGGGACATGGTGGGGACAGAAGAACAAGATGTGCCGGTTGGTCCTGAGACCAGGGTAAAGTGGCTACAGATATCAGGCGGGGAGGCACGTGGTGGTGGGAAGCTAGACATGAGAGAATTGAGACAGAGCATTTGTGATAAACAGAACCCTTTGGTACCTCACCCAGGATTCTGATAGCAGCTCCATCTCTAAGTTATGCACCCAGACAGACTTTCTTTTCTGACTTCAGCTTTAAATTGCAGAGGCATTTCCCTACCAGGTTCTAGTTTTCAAATTCTCTTTTTGCTGACAGACATGGAAATGACTAATTTTTATGTTATAAAAGGTAAATATTCTTCTTTGGGGTTACAAGAAACAAATCAGAGGTGTATAGAGGAAAACTGCATTTCTCCTCCATTCATCTTGACTAATGCTTTGTGTGCTTCTGCTCAAGGATGTACACAACTCCATGGGGTGGGACTGATTTAAATAGCCCTCGTTTATACATCAGGATCCGAGATTTAAAGTTACTTCCTTTATTTGGAAATGATTGATTTGTATTCTGTTCTATGCTCAGGCGTAAGTTACACAGCTGTTTCCTTATTAATAGAGGGATGTGCTATTTCCAATATTTTTACTATGCTAAATAACGCTTTAAAAAGTCCTTTATATATATTTCCCCATATATGTTCATGAATATATACCTATTGAATTCCTAAATGTGATATTGCTAGATCAAAGAGGAGGACTATTTTACATTCTGTTTATTTCCTTCTCCAAGTTTTCTAACACATGTATGCACGTGCGTGCATGCACACATACACACACACACACACACACACACAGGCACCCAGTCATGTGGCAGTGAGCATGTACTAAGCATTTGTCATGCTTCTTGGTGCTCTAGTCCCCTTAACCCTTAGCCTTAGCTATGTTCTGAGATCAGCACTTAACCACCCACTTTACAGATGGGGAACTGAGGCACTGAGGGCATGAATGACTTGCCCATTTGACTCCAGATCCCACATGCATTAATATAACTATGCAGACATACTGCCTTAGCCCTCGTGCCCTTCTCCTGCCTCTAGCTTATCCAGTGGCTTTCCCATGCTTCCAGGATGAACGGCAAAGCTCTTAGTAACAAAGAAAATTGTACCCGATGATCTGGCCCTTCTCAGACTGAGATGTTTGAACTCTGTTCTCCAGGTTGTAGGGAGCCATAGAATGTTTGGTTTCCAAGGAGAAATCAGGACGTGAGAGAGATTTGCGCTAGTCATGCTTTTACAGAACTTGCTAAGGGACATCAGGCTCTTCTGCTTCCTTCAGGTTGTGAAAGACTTCCGCAGGGGCTGAAAAGGAGACTGTCACAAATTACTAAAGAGATCAGAGGCAGCTTCTGTGGATACCCTCCGTGCACCCCTGCCCTTTCCCCAAGCTGGATTCTCAAGGTCACGTCCAACTACCCAGCACCTGCCCAAACTTATTTTCTGTTTGTTTGATAAGAGAAGTGAGCTTATGCTGCAGGATTCCCAGCGGTGGGTTTATTTTAAGATCTGGCGAGCCCATGCTCCTCCGTCTGGGGCCCAGCTGCGGAAACCCTGACCAGGCGGACACCTCTGGGAAGTGGTGTTTTTGGAAACCAAGCCAAAACAGTGCCTGGCCCTGCCCATAGGGCAGCTGAATAAAGCTGTTGAAGGAAGAGACAGGAGGCAAGCTTCTTCCTTGGGGGCTGAGTCTCGGGTCACCGCCTGCAGTCCACATCTTAGAGAAGGGAGAAGAAGATTGAAGGTCATTGCATCAAAAGACATTTAAGGGATTGTATTCCAGCCCCCTCAGGCTCAGCTCCCATTTATCAAGCACCTGCAGGATGCTTTCCCCACGCAAAGTCTCACTTACGCTCAGAAAGAAGTTTTCATATTGATTAGAAGCCTGGCCTTGGAGTCGAGATTGCCTGGGTTCGAATCCCAGATTTGTCTCAAGCTCTGCGATCTTGAAATCGTTGCTTGATTCCTCTTAGTCTCAATCCCCTCTCTGTAAAATGGAGAATATCGTAGTGTTTATTCCAAAAAATAATGGGAGAGCTCAGTGCACTGTGCTTGTCTCATACATGATAAGTGTCCCCATGTCAGTACTGTGCAGAAGCTGTCATTGTCCTCATGTTCCCAGCATGCACACCGTGACTCTGTGGTCTTGCAGCTCTGTCCCCTGCAGTCCCTCCGATTTCTTCCCCAGCCTTAGCCATGCAGTCTGATTGACCTCAAGTACCTCCTCCTTCAGAAGCCTCCCTGGCTCACTCTCCTTTCCCAACATGCTGCCTCCTTCTGTTCATTGGTGGTCACATGGCTTCACAGACTTTAGCAGCCTCATTACAACCTTGACTCGTACAACTAACTGACCTTCACTTTAGCACTAGATGGGTAGCTCCTCCAGGGCAGGGGTGTTCCACGTTTCACCTTTCTGTGGCCCTTGGCACAGAGTGGAGAATATGTAAGAGATGCTCAGAAGGTTTGCTTGAAGGACTCTCCATCAGTGAATAGCAAAATGAATGAATGAGTGGATCAATGCATGTGAAGGAAAGAGTGAAGGCACAAGTGAGTGCGTAAAGGAACAAGTGAATGAGTAAACAAACAAGGAAATGAATGAATGAATGAAGACAGTGAATAAATGGTGAGGGAGGGAGCAGATAAGGGAATGTGTGACATACAGACCAGTGCATTTGGGGCTCAAGGAAAGCAGCTTGTCCTGCCCTTGTCCTTAGCCATGACCTCTGGGCTGTTCCCTGTCCGTCTCAGATGTGCTTTTTCAGTCCTGTCTACCCTCCCGTTCCTCCTGTTCCCCCTCACCTGTCTCCAGAAGTGATGACTACACTAATTTGTTCACAGACCATTAACTCTTGAGTGCTGGAAGAGGCCGGCTCTGAGTTGGCAAGAGCTGGGGTGCTGGCTCTCAGGCCTCCAGGAGACATCATCCTTCTGCATGCCCGCCTGTGCAGCCAAGTTCTTATCTCACCCTTTGCCCCTTGCAGACGACGACTGCACCGACTCCTTCACGCCCAATCAAGTCGCCAGAATGCACTGCTACCTGGACCTGGTGTACCAGGGCTGGCAGCCCTCCAAGAAGCCGGCGCCGGTCGCCCTGGCTCCCCAGATTGTGGGCCACACGACTGACTCCGTGACGCTGGAGTGGTTTCCACCCATCGATGGCCACTTCTTTGAAAGGTGAGCATGGCCCATGAAGTGTTAATTCCGCTTGCTCTCTCCTGCCAAGAAGAGGGAAACTTGGAAGGGAAGCGAAACTGGGAGGGAGCTTTGGCTGTGTTCTTTGTCTTTGCCTTCGGTCCGTCTGTGGGTGCCCCGGCACCTAACACAGTGACTGGTCCATAGAGGCACATGATACATTTGAGGGTCAAGGAATAAATGAATGATGGCTAATATAAATTAATAAATAATAAAACATATTTTACATGAATGGAGTGAATGTTTAGCTTTATTTTAGCATTAAAAACCTGAAACCTTCATTAGAATCGCCTCTGGGATAGAGGTGCTGGTCTCATCTCCAAGAGCTCAGGACTTGAAATTGGCAAACACCTTTGTAGACATGTTATATGTGAAGGTGTGTATAAGTTTATGTGTATATTCATACATTATGTGTGAATACACATGCATATGTATAATGTAGATAGACATGTGCATATATCTCTACCTAGTATGCAATCTTAGACTGTGAGCAGTGTTTCTTTGTAGAATGAAGAAACCAGGAGACCAGGAATGATAAGCTGAGGCACAGAATACCTTGTGCTGCTCCTGTCTTTCATTTTCTAGCTGTGTGGCCTTGGGCAAGTCACTCTCCATCCCTGAGCCGTATTCTGCTCCCCTGAAAAGTGCGTCTCATGAGGCCTCAGTGCCTGAGGTGGAGACCCTCTCTCGGAGTGCCTTTCAGCATTGAGACCCACTGAGAACCTCTAGCTTCAGGGGCCCGGATTTTAGAGGATTATGAAAACAGGCTACGATGTTCACATGTTGACATCTGTTTTGGAACTTAGCTATAATTTAGGACAGATTAGTATATCACAGCTCACCCCCGCCCCCTAGATGATCTTGGGGATGTTTAGCCAATTATGATGATAGCCTGGATGATGTGGGAAACAATAACCAGCTAATCATTAATTCCTATTACTCTGTGGTTGTGGTGACCTATCCAGTGCTTATTCTGTGTCAGATTCTGTACTGAATTCTTTGTATACAGTGTCTCGTTCTATCTTCCCAGCCACTCTGTAAAAGAGAGATCATCTTCCCTATCTGCCAGGCAAGAAGGGAACTGGAGCTCAAAGAGGCTGGGAGATTTGACCAGAATCCCATAGAAGGTGGTAGGAGTTGGAGTCCAGCTCCCATTTGACAGTGCCTGGTCTCAGACTCCCATGTGTGTTAATTAAATCCTTACAAAGCCCAAATTATAAAGGAGGTAGGGGTGTGTGTGTGTGTGTGTGTGTGTGTGTGTGTGTGTGTGCATTGTGTGTGTATGTTTATAAAAAATATATTAGATCATGGCACCACATTAAATTGGGGCTCTAATTTTCCATCCTGCCATCAGTCCCTGAATCTAGACCCTTCATTCGGCAGCGGGGGGATGTGACCACGGGGGAGGAAAGGCACCCCCTATCCTCTGCAGAAACCCCTCCCCCTTCCCCTGCCACCCTCACTGGGAGCTCAGTGCTGGGTTTGGGAAACCTCATGTGACACTTCAGAGCAGGCTTTCCAGCAGCCCATGGATTTATTTATTTTTTCTGTGGCAATGAGAAGTATCAGGCTTTTGGTCCAGCCTTGGCCTCACTTCCACTTAAAAATGGAAGTTTTGTAAATGAAGCTTCCTGTGTATGTATTCAATTTGTATTTCATAAAGCAGTTATTGTCCATTAAATAAATACCATCTGATTGTTGGAAACCTATTGGAGGGTTAATTGTTGTGTAATGAGATATGGCTCTATTTCACAGTGCCCTCCGCTTCAATCAATATGTTTTTAATAACCAATAGTCAGTTGGTACTTGAGGCTCATACAATAGCTATTCTGTTCAGTCTAAGATTTCATAACGGAGTTATCATATGTTAAATTAAAACTGACATTTTAGAAACATGTCTAATTAGGGTTAACAGCTATGTAGATCATAGTCTATGGCTGAAGGAAGTCAGTCCACAGTTCAATAAATTGTTGTAAAGAAATGGAACTATGTATGTCAGTTTCTCATACACACAGTTTATATTCCAAAAATTGGCTTAGTTTGAAATACACAGTCTTTGATGTCAGGTTGTGTGTGTTCCGTCCCAGCCTTACCACTCATGTCTGTGGGCCCTTGGTCAAGCAATCGCACCTCTCAGATTCTCTCTGGTCCTGTGATTTTCCATAAAAAGGTGCTAATCATGCCCTCTTCACCTGGCATTTTGGGGGAATTTCAACAAGATGACCTCTGTGATATGCCCAGCACACACATTCTATGTTCAACAAATAGCAGCTCTCATATTGTACGAAGTTTTTCAGAGCTGCTTAGCTACTTGAAATGTTCTTTCCCTGCACCATCTCTGGTGTTTTCCACTACATCCATCAATGCCAACCTCTCGCCCCTGGCCATCCTCATGTCCTCCTGCTGTTCCTCACATCTGTGGTCTCAGAGAATACAAGTGCTTTCCTTAAAACAACATGTTCAGATCCTCCCACAGCCTGTGTCCTCACACATGGGCAACTGAATAAATAATTCAAGGCCACCCCCAGCTTTCCTAACTTCTTTATTTCTATCTGTCTTGCAAACATGTGTTGACTGGCTGGTTTCAGTTATCTGAACAATTGGCTGTGACGTATTAGGAAAGCACTGAACTGGGAACCAGGAGATCGGGGTCTGAAGGCTTTGGGATCTTATCCATGCCCTCTTCCTCAGCCTGTGTTCCAATCTTGAAGCCGAAGGGTACTAGCCTTTCTCACCAGCATTCTTCTCCCAAATCCCAGGACAGAGACAATCACTTGAGTGACTATTTTCTCAAATCTCCCAAGGATGTTGCATGGCTAGTACCATTCTAGATGCACAAGAGAGAAGTTACTCCATTATGTACAGTGGATGCCTGAGTGAATCACTGTCCAAATAGGACTTTATATAGTAATGGAAATACTCTATAACCTGCCCTGTTGATATGGTAGCCATTAGCCAACTGTGACCATAGAGCACTTGAAATGTGATGGCACGTGGGATAGAGGAACTGGGTTTCTAAATTTGTTAAATTTTAATTTGTTTAAATGTAAATAGCCACATGTAGCTGGTGGCTGCCATATTGGACAGCATAGACTTGGAGCTTAAGCACTGACTCTAAAGGTACCCAGATATGAAAGAGGATCTCTTTCAGCATTAGTGTCCTATATTTCTATAATTTCAGTGTGTGTGTGTGTGTGTGTGTGTGTGTGTGTGTGTGTATCTGTAGACACAGATATATGAAAATCAAATAAATGCCAAAGGTAAGAAACACACATATACACTCCCTGGATGAATAGGACACTGCCTGATTTTGGTAAAGGCCACAAAAACTCTGTGGCTTTCCAAGCTATGGCCTTAGGATGATTACGTTGTACTCATGAACCTTAGTTTCCTAATCTGTAAAATGGGAACATTACATCTAATATCCTGATCCTTCGGTGGCGAATGTCTAGAACTTGTACAGCACTAGCCATCAGATGCTGTTCAATGACATCCATTGAATGTATAGGTTAAACAATGAATGAACATGTGAATCGATGGTTGAATATGAAGGAATATACTTCGTGGAGCTCTGTGAAAACAAGGCACATTGCTGTCGGGTATATGATGGTTTATTCATCATCGAAGTATTTATTTGAAACGTAGGATGTGCCAAAAACTCAACGAAGTGTAGGTGACTATATAAATATGATCCAGAAAAAAAATGAAGAAACAGAAAGAAAGGCTCATTGGCCATTTAAGTCAGTGTGGTACCTGATTGTGGTACCTGATTCCATCCCAGGACATTTGTAATCTCATTGTCATCAGAGGCATTCATGTGACGCAGAGCTGCTCTGCATGGACTGTGGTCACTGTAACGGAACTCTGCCCCCTCCATAGTGGTGCTGAGCAAGTCTCTCTCTCTTCAGTCCTCATATGTTTCCTATAAGTTTATTTGTATAATTGTTATTATTGCTAGTCCACATTCAGAATATATAGAAAATTCAGAAAACCAGAAGGAATAAAAATAGGGGATCATCCTGTGTTCCACCACCTGGAAATTACTTCCAGTAATATCTTGTCATGTTAAGGTTATTTGAACATTGAAATGCTGGCTATAAATTCAGTTTTGAATATGACTTCAATTGGCTGTAGATTCAGCTTGGAATATGCCTTTTTCACTTAACATTATAGTTTACATTTTCCATGAAATTTCATCATCTTTATAAATATTTTTGGAATAACTACTTACCATTTCATTGAGCAAATTAACCTTAGGATATTTAATCATTTTCTTATCTCTGAATATTTAGTGTGCTTTTAAACTTCCTATGACTGTATAAAAATATAACCTATATGTATGGTTTTAAAACCATACATATGTATGTATAAAACCTATATGTATGGTTTTATATTTTCAATGATGAAACTGAGGATGTAAATTCTGAAATTTGAAGAACTAGGCTATGTTAGTCAGGAATCTTAGCAACATGTCTGAATGACTAGTATTTACCCATCCACCCATCTATCCATCCATCCACCCAACTACACTTGATGACCACTATATAAACAGATAAGCAGGGGCATGGCTTGCTCAGATTTAGGTTTGTGGGTGAGCTCCCTGGCATCCGTGGGGAGGAGGAATGGGGAGCACCAGCAAACGGCTTCCACAGCACGCTCTTCCATACCATGTGAGCTCAGAGGCTACAGAGCTTCCCTGTGAAGGGAAACCCTAAGGCTCCCCCATTGTGTTCTTGCAGGAAGCCAAAGGAGGGACCTTCTAGGAATGACCAAAGAGCTATTGGCAGGATCATTGCATTTTGACAAATAATGGGTCGGGCTGGCACATTTCTTGGCATCTTTCTTCCCTTTCCAGTTCCTTTGCAGTGGTCGCTCAGATTTGTGGAGTTTTGGGTCCACCCTAGTACATGAGGGCTCATCTCTCTCCCTTCCTGGCAACTGCCTCCGAAACATTTGCCAAGTCTGGAGAACAAGTAGGATCCCAGAGGCTGTTGTGGCTAAAGGGAATTTGGATCCAGATACAAGACAGTAGACAGTAGGGGAAGCCATCATCATATTCCACTTCTGGGGCTTATCCTTCTGAGGGATTGGCTTGCCCCTTGGAAAGCTGCTAAAAGGAATGAGATGGCATGGCAAGGAAACTGCTTGTGAGTGTTTAACCAAGGAGTGACTCATCCATTCCCAGAATGTCAGGGCTGGAAGGTTCTCTGGTTATCTTCTAGTTCAGCCCACTCATTTTTCAGACAGAGGAACTAAACCATGCCTTCTTCCTATTTAATATCTGGGACGCAGGATGGTGCCTGGCACATGGTAGGTACCTGATAAATATTGGTAAGAGGATAAAATTTGAAGTCAAATGGGGCAACCGATTTTCTCACAACTACACATCAGGCTCTCAGTGGAGGTTTGGATGGCTGATGGAATTACGACTCTGCAGATCCTGAGTGTGTCTTTGGCCTGTTGAACCTGTGCTGCTTGAAGTTAAAGAAGTGTATCTATCATCAGAATGGAAACCACTTAGGCCCCTACAAGGTCCTTGTGGGGCAATAGGGAGGAATTTCAGTTACAGTAATATCCTGGAAGCTTTGGCATACATAGTCAGGAAAGGGGGTAACGTAGAATAGTTGTGTCCTCCATTGCCTTTGGCCTAGGGGAGTCAGGGGCTTATTCAACTGTTCCTAAGTCAGTGCATTTTCCTTCTCTCCTTGGCCTCCTAGAGAATTGGGATCAGCATGTGACCTTTGCCTGGAAGGGAGGATCCTGGTGCAGTATGCCTTCAACGCCTCCTCCCCGATGCCCTGTGGCCCATCCGGACACTGGAGTCCCCGGGAAGCAGAAGGTGAGCCAGCCTGGAAGCTCACTGACAGGTTGGGTGTGAGAAGAACAACTCTTTTGGTCCATCTGGAGTGTTATGATTCCAATGATCTTTTCTACATACCATCTCCTTGGATCTTAGATTGCCCTGCAAGGCCAGTATTTTTAAGTTGTAACATGTTTGTCCTTTTTTCCCAGCTTGATTGAGATGCAATTGACATAAAACATTGTGTAAGTTTCAGGTGTATGGCATGATTTTGATACATGTATATTACAAAATTGGTTAACGCATGCATCACCTCACCTACTTTACCTTTTATGGTGCCAGAACATTGAAGAGCTACTCTCAACAACAGCAGAGTATCGCTAACTGTAGTCACCATGCTGCAGAGGAGAACCTCAGAACCTTTTCATTTTCCAACTGGAAGTTCATACCCTTTGCCCAACATGAAGGCCAGTGTACATGCCTTCATTTAGCACACGTCCTTTGAGATAGCCTTCCCTACATATATCATCCCCCTTTACATATAAGGAAACAAAGACACTGAGATATTAAATAAGTGCCAAGGTCACACACCTGACAAAGACATACATGTATGCGTCTATATTTACCTCCAGACTCTGACAGGCTGCAGGTACACAGATAAGGTCACCTGAGGATCAATACACACGTGGGGGCTTCAAGACATCAGTATCTTTGATTCTTTCTTTCTTCTTTCTGGGAATATCCAGGGCATTATCACATGTGTCATGACTTTTCCTTTCAGTTTCCCCTTTTTGGGATCCATTGATCTGCAAGACCCTTGAGGGAAGCATCTCATGGTTGCCCTGTTATGGGCTCCACCCATGACCAGACCCTTCCCTGCTTAGGGGAAGTCTCCCAAGCCTCCCAGTGGCTAGTGATCTCTCTGTTCCTACAGTATCCTTCGCTGCCAGATTAGCTTGGTTTTCCATAAAAATTAAGAGTGCCTTTTGCTCAATGTTTTGTTACACTGTGTCTTTGAAGCAAGGCTGCTTGGAACTGAGACTCTGGGACTATTGTCTATTCCATTTCCTTCTTCTGTATCTGTTGCCTAGGGCTCAGCTCTAGTTGCTAAAGCCAGGCTGAGAGACAGGGACCCGCTATTCTCTTCTCAGGCAGTGCCTCAGCCTCCCTCACAGACTGACACTGAGAACACCCCCACACCCAGTCCCCTTGCTCCAATCAGGTCAGCTCAGGCCAGCAGTCCCTGGGTGGGGACACCCATCCCTCAGAGGGAGCAGAATCTGGTTCCTCATAGAGGTTCAGTGAGAACGCCTCTGTCTTCCTCTATATTTTTAGAAAGAAGGTTGAAAAGAAAAGGGCAGAGGGATCAGAGAGGCAAGTGAAGGAGAAAAATGACAACACTACACTTAATCTTCTGAAGTAGCTTAAAATAAAAACGAGAGTCGAACTTGGGAACTCTAAACAAGCCCATCTGGAATGTGAAGCGAGAGGGATTCTGGAGAAACCCTCAGCTCACCCTCGCGGAGTCACAGGCCCTCAGGCATGGAAGGGATGCTCGGGGGTCACCCAGCGGGGTTCTCACCTGGTGCAGGAAGCCCTGGCGCCCTCCCTCACGGAGGCTGTCCTCACACCAGGCTGTCCTTGCACCAGTATTTCTTGGCCTTCCTGTTCTAGCTCCATTTGTTAGAAAGTCCTTCCTGAAATGGGCAGTCGGGACTTTTCCCCCAAACCTAAGCCATGTTGGGTTCTCACAGGAGAAAGTGTATGTCTCTGGCCAGACAGCACTTTCTGTGCCCACAGAGAGTAAACCAGTCTCATCTATAACCATGGGAGGGCCTGTATGCCAGGCTCTGGGCGGGCATGTGGGCAAGGCTGAGCCAACCGTAATAGCGGAGAGTCAGAGAAGTAGATGGACGATTACCATCTGGGGTGGTGAGACCTGTGCTAATAGAAGTAGGGAGCACTCGGAGGGGTGGGGGGGGCAGGAAAAAGGGGAGCTCCCCCAGAACCGGAGACTCAGGCTTCCTGGGAAATGTCACTGTACCAGCAAGCAAGGTGCATTGGAGAACGTGAAAGACATTTGGTATCCTTGAATCCATGGTTTCCACCTGGGATCTGGAGGCTTAGGTCATTAGGGTTCCTCAAAGTCTACAATGATTTTCATAATAATACATGACATGGTTTACCTTTTTCACTCTCACTCTCTCCTGAGAGTGTCGTAGCACTTCCTGGCAGCTCCATGGAATGTGATGTTATTACTGCTCTGATAGCCCGTGGAACACATGCTTGTGTGTTCTTTAAAGTTTCTCAGCTTTAATTGATGGTACAGTAACTGCTAACGGACATGACCCACCTGAATGAGAGCTCCGCAGTGAGGCTAGAAGAGCTTAAATGGATTTGGAACACAAAGAGCAAGGTGTGGAGTGGGGAGAGGTGGGGCTGGGTGAGGTATATACCGACCGGAAGAGGAGTGGTTCCGGTTTATGCCGAGGGCAGGAAGGAGACACCACGTGCCCTGGCAAGGGTCTGGGATCCAGTGAGATGCACACTGGGTTCCTCTGGAGCAGAGAGTGGGGTTCTGGGGAGCATGCTGGAGGAAAGGGAACGGCCCATGGGTGGTGTAGGACTCCAGAAGAAGTGCGGTGGTGGCCGGATGAGGTCGGTGGCAGGGAGAATGGAGAGAGGTCAGTGAGAGATGTTTGGGAGGTAGGGTCAGCAAGACTCTTTCCTGCCACTTCTTTGGCTAAAATCATCTTGATTTGTTCTACCATTTGTGTGAATGAAATAATTTCCAGACATCCCCACACACCTCCATATAGCCCAACTGTTGATTGGTTCCAGCTGTTCCTGGTTTTTCTCTGACCCTCTTAAAGCCTGACATGCAGAAATGGGTTCACTGGAAACATCGAGCCCCCTGGTTCCCTGAGCTGACTCCGGCCTGCAAGGAACCCCAGCAACCTCAGGTTTCCTTCAGGATACGTAAATCCAGTGCAGGTAGGCAAGGGAAAGACACTGTGGTTTTTTTAGAGCATCCCATCACAGGCTCTGTGATCCTTTGGCTCAGACTCTTTTTAATATCCTTGAAGAAATAAACTTTTCCATGAGCCAAACTCTGTAATTTATTTCTCAACTCATTTTCATCCTATTTATCTTTGCGTGTTTAAGTTTGTGGACTTCCCGAACTAACAGAAAACTCTGAAACCCATGAGCGATGCCAGCCGTATCTTTGGGATTGGGGAAAGAGCAGGGGGTCAGAGTGGAGCGGGGTAGAGGACTGACCTTGGCTCCAACCTATCCATCAGCGTGCTCTGTGCCCGTGAGTGAGTCATGGAGCTTCTTTGGAGATAGCGTCCCATCCACAGAATGAATGTCCTTTCCAGCTCCAACATTCCAAGCAGTTGTAATTCATTTATTTTAAATCCATATGAGCAAGACAGAAGGTTCCTCATTTAAACATATTTATTGACTATCTAACGCGTTATCAACTCCATTCTTTGAACTTCAGGTAAATACAGTCACAGGAATTCTTGCCTTTGCCCACAGAAAGTGGTTGTAGTCAAAAGAAACCCCATTTTCCTATCTCTTTAGTAAAAACTATATTTCATAGATAAATTTCTTCTGAGGTATTCAAGACCACACTACATTTATAGCCCAGGAGTTAACTAGCCAGATCTGACGACCTGAAATCCCATTAAGATCACTTACGCAAGCGTATAATACATTACAAGCCTTGGGTTTTCTATGAGAGATTAACACATGGCACTGTTTTCTTTTCTTTTTATTTGCATGAGTCTTTCCCCCTTTTTCTGCCTAGAATATTTCAGGTGCACTGAAGTATTCATCTGGAAAAAACTTGGCTCCAAGTTTTTATAACCATATTTGTGTCAACAGCTGCAGTGTATGTGCACATAAATATAGAATAGATGTCTGTATAGATCTTCATAAGTGTAAATTTAAATCAGCATAACTATGTATAAATATAATTTATACACATATTTGGCCTCACTCCTAGTGGCCAGCTTATATAAACATGTGACTTTTCATTTAGCCACCATATACATAAAAGGCTATATATTAATAATGAAGTAACGGTACCTTTGTGCTTTTCTCCCTCCTCCTCCCCCTTTCCCTCTCTCCCTCTATTCCTCCCTCCCTCCTATCCTGTCTTCATTCCTTAGTTTCTTTCCTTGTCTCAGCTTTTCTCCCTGCCTCACCACCATACATGCAATCAACTTTCCCATCTGTGTGCATTTTTCTCCTTAGGACTCAGGTTTTTCCTTATTTTCTGTGATGTTCTCTTTCTCCAAGGCACAGCTATGCATTCATTGCTGCTTTATTACAGACGTCTGCTAACTGACCACTAGACTGAAAGCTCCATGAGGGCAGAGACCACGTCTTAGAAACCTGCTTTCTCTGGGACTAGCCAACCCTGACACAAACCAGGCTCTCAACAATTAATCTTTGAATACTTGGATGGATGGATGGATGGATGGATGGATGGATGGATGGATGGATGGATGAATGGATGGATGGATGGATGGATGGGTAGATGGATGGATGGGTAGATGGATGGATGTGTGGATGGTGGGTAAACGGGTGGATGGATGGGTGAAAAATGGATAAATAGTATCTATCTCTAAAGAGTGGTTTTCCCAAAAGACAACTTTCATTTGTTTGATTAAAATCCTTCAGTAGCTCCCATCTCTCTCAATATGAAGTCCATCCCCTTAAAGTGACATGTGAGACCCTTCGTCACCTGGATTCTACTTATTTTGCCAGCCTGACCACTTGCTGCTCTCCTGTTGCTCTCAAAACCATAGTCATCTGGACGCACATTCTCTATCCACTGTTCTCTTGGTTTGGAATGCTGCCCCATCTTGAGCTTTTCCTTGTTAATTCCTCCTTACTTGTGAGAACAGAGCTAATTATATATATATATATATATATATACTAGAGGCCCGGTGCACAAAAATTTGTGCACTCGGGGGGGAGAGGAGATCTCTCAGCCCGGCCTGTGCCCTCTTGCAGTCTGGGACCCCTCGGGAGATAACGACCTGCTGGCTTAGGCCTGCTCCCAGGTGGCAGAGGGCAGGCCCAATCCCTAGGTGCTGCCCCTGGTCGGGCTCAGAGCAGGGCCGATTGGGGAGTTGAGGCGCTGCCCCCTGTCATGCACAGAGCAGGGTGGATCAGGAGGTTGCAATGCCACCCCTAGTCACGCTCAGGGCAGGGCCGATTGGGGGGTTGGGGCACTGCCCCCTGTCACACTCAAGGCAGGGTCGATAGGGAGGTTGCGGCGCCACCCCCTGTCACGCACAGAGCAGGGCCGATCAGGGTGTTGGGGCGCTGCCCCCTATCACGCACAGAGCAGGGCACATCAGGGGGGTTGGGGCTCCGTACTCTGTCACACACAGAGCAGGGCCGATCAGTGGGTTGAGGAGCTCCCCCATGTCACGCACAGAGTAGGGCCCATCAGGGGCTTGGGGAGCTCCCCCCTGTCACGCACAGAGCAGGGCCCATCAGGGGGTTCGGGAGCTCCCCCCTGTCACTCACAGAGCAGGGCTGATAGGGGAGTTGGGGCACAGCCCCCTGTCACACACACAGCAGGGGGGACCAGGGGGTTGGGGTGCTGCCTCTGTCACACTCAGGGCAGGGCCAAGGGGGGGGGGGTTGGGGTGCCGCCACTGTCACACTCAGAGCAGGACCGATGGGGGGGGGGGTTGGGGCGCCGCACCCTGTCACACACAGAGCCGCAGGGCGATCAGGGGGTTGGGGAGCTCCCCCCTGTCAGGCACAGAGCAGGGCCGATCAGGGGGTTGAGGAGATCCCCCTGTCACGAACAGAGCAGGGTGGATAGGGAGGTTGTGGCCCCGCCCCTGTCACACACAGAGCCGCAGGGCGATCAGGGGGTTTGGGCAATGCCCCCTGTCACACTGATCCCGGTGCTGGGAGGCCTCGCGGCTCCGCTGATCCCGGTGCTGGGAGGCATATTACCCTTTTACTATATAGGATAGAAGCCTGGTGCACAGGTGGGGGCCGGCTGGTTTGCCCTGAAGGGTGTCCTGGATCAGGGTGGGGGTCCCGCTTGGGTGCCTGGCCAGCCTGGGTGAGGCGATGATGGCTGTTTGCATCTGGTCACACACCCTTTAGGGTGGGGGTCCCCACTGGGGTGCCTGGCCAGCCTGGGTGAGGGGCTGAGGGCCGTTTTCAGGCTGGCGGGTGACTGAAGCTCCCAACCTGTCCTTTTTTCCTTTTTTTTTTTTTTTTTATTCTGGGCCAGCTTTAGCTCTGAGGCTCGGCTCCAGCTATGAGACCTCCACTGCTGAAAGCAGGTTTCTGGCCTTTGTTTACCATCTGTGTTTGAAACAATGTTGTGGTCCTGCTGGCTGAAGCCCGGGGTTTTGTTTAGCTTCTATATTTGTTACAGTGTTGCTTAGAGTGCAGCTGAGAGGCCGGCAAGGCAGGCGGGGAAGCTTGGCTTCCTCCGTCACTGAAGCAAGCAAGCCTCCCTGTTCGCATCAGCTGCCTGGCTGTCAGCCGCCATCTTGGCTGGCAGTTAATTTGCATATCGCCCTGATTAGCCAATGGGAAGGGTAGCGGTCGTACGCTAATTACCATGTTTCTCTTTTATTAGATAGGATATGCGCGTGTGCGCATGCATCTATTAAATATTTGATCCCATTTGAGTTTCACAGAAACCCTGTGAAGTTGTATTGCAGTAGGTGACACAATGTGAAGCTGGATAGCTGATATTTTAACCCAGTTTTCATGGTTTCAAAGCTTGGCATGTTGCCCAGACTGACAGTTATCACAGAATATTCTACTCCCCATCAGGGAATTACTTAACCATCGGAGTCTCAGTTTCCTCTTCTTTAAAATGAGTTTCATAAGCCCTGCATCATACACTTATTGCCAGGATGAAAAGAGCTGAGGCATGTAACGTGCTTGGCACCATTCCTGGCACATACAAGGTGATCAAGTCATGAAGCATGGTGTTATCAAAGGGATTGCTGCTTTGGTGATGGGTTGGACTCAGGGACACTTGAGGCTCTTTTTGACTTCTAAAAGTTTGTCTCTGATAACTAGACAAGCAGAAACCTTGCTAAAATTTCTATTTCTAACACACTTGGGCATAATAAATGACCAGGCTCACCTTTCTGTCCTTTGGAAAAGCATTTGGCCCCTCTGTTGATTAACAAGAAACCAGAGAGAAAGCCTGAGCCAAACAGATTTGTCATCTTTGCTCTCCTGTGGCTCCCCACCACTGACAGTGGTTTTCTCTAAGGAAGGGAGAAAGCCTACTCCATCCCTTGCCAATTCCAGGAGAAAGCCCATGGAGTGAGTGGAATGTTCACCTGGCACTCACCTCCCGCAGCAGGCTCCTGTAGTCCATGGGCATTCACTTCTTCCTTAACTTTACCAAGAGAGAAGATTCTTTCTGTAACATATATGTACTGAGTATCCACTATGTTCACAATCTTTGGACCAGGCCCTGTTTTAAGCAAAGGCTGTATTGTATTGAATGAAACAGAGCTACAAAAATGATAAGAATCCTGCAGGATTTTGGTGATGAGCAGGTGAATTAATTAATGTCTGTGGAATGTGCTTCATATATATATTAAAATGCTACCCTCAATAAAGCTTTTTGAATGAATAAGTGACATATGTGTGCCAACAACCCACAAAGTCAAGAGAATCAGGAACTCAGTGGGATGGAGTGGAGATGGCAAGAAAGGCTTCAGCGTAGGTGGTGCCTTTGACGTAAATGACTGATTGCTTCTAGCCAGCACTTGCTGCTACAGATGAATGAACCTAGCCAAGGAAGAGTGGAGGAAATCTTAGAGCTGTGTCCATCTCTCCTTGCTCTCATGTGTTATATTTAAAAAGGTTTTTATGCATTTTCCTTGTTCCCATCTTTCTGCTTTTTTTCTCTTCTCTTCTCCATTCCCACCTGGTGTTTTCTCTCTTCTCACTTGGTGGCAAGACACAAGGAGATTGAAGGCATGTACAGCCTTCACTGGAATGGCTTCTCCACCCCAGATGACTTTCTGTTTTTCATATCGCGGTGATTCCTCTTACGCTGTAACAGCATCCCCACCCTCCACCAACCACTGATGCTAAAGGGAGGAAAATTGTGACAGAACAGCTTAAAGTCCTCCATCCTACCCTCACTAACTGATCTATATCTCTTGCTACACTCCCTTAAACAAATTAGAGCCAATCACTACATTTTGAGCCCTGATTGCTATTCTCAGCTGAGTAAAGGAGAATTCTGTGAGGGTCTAGGACTAATGATCTCAGTGGAGAAAAATTCAGAAGTCGATGCAGTCTGAGATCATTGGGGATGAGGCATTGTCTCCAAGAGGAAAGAGCAGAAGAATCCCTCCTTCCTTCTCCTAGCTCCTCACCCAGCCCTCCCCTTTTTGAATCAGACTGGTCAGAGCATGGAGAAGCTCAGTGGTATGGGATGACCTCATATAGAGAAGGGGAGGAGGAGAGATAAGATGGCTCCAGGGATGCCTTCCAGCTCTGTCTTTTATGGTTCTAGACAGTTTCCTCCCAGAATCCTCAGTCCAAGAGACAGAAGCTATCTGCACTCATCTCTTTGCTGAAGGTTTCTGACCCTTCTGTCACACTAAGCAGCTTGCATCAAAGGCAATACCATGAGGAACCTAGTTTATTTTAGTGCCCCCTGCATCCAGTAGTGAAAACAATGAGTATGAACTTCCAGAAGAGCCAACACCTGCTTCAAGTGCTGACCTTTACACTTTAAGCTGTGAGACTAGGGTCATTTCACTCTAGATCTGCTCACCTCTGAAATGAGTTAAACAAGTTTATGGGATGTAGTAGGTGTTTGATAAATATGTGTCCCTTTCTTCTTTCCATCCTAGCCACAAAGCCTACATGTGGCAGATTAGGAAGGAAACTTTGGGCATTAATTAAATAGTAAGACACTTACCTGAATATAGTCTTGACCAAGTGTCTGGTGATGCATGTAAGATCTCTGTGGCAGTCATGGGGATGAGCTGGACGCGAGACAGACAGCTGATTCACCAAAACACTGAGAATCTTCCCTTTCTTTTTCCCTCCATCTGAGTTCTAGTCAGGCCAACCTCTTCTGAGGTCTGCAGGAAACTCCAAGGATCAGACTGAAGGGCTGTCAAAAACTCATATCCTCATCTCTTCTCCATAGGCCATCCAGATGTTGAACAACCCTGTAAGTCCAGTGTCCGCACCTGGAGCCCCAATTCAGCTGTCAACCCACACACGGTCCCGCCAGCCTGCCCTGAGCCACAAGGCTGCTACCTTGAACTGGAATTTCACTATCCTTCGGTTCCTGAGTCTCTGACGGTCTGGGTGACCTTTGTCTCCACTGACTGGGACTCTAGTGGGGCTGTCAATGACATCAAACTGTTGACAACCACGGGGAAGAACATCTCCCTGGGCCCTCAGAACGTATTCTGCGATGTTCCACTGACCATCAAACTCCGGGATGTGGGCGAGGAGGTATATGGCATTCAGATCTACACGTTGGATGAGCACCTGGAGATTGATGCTGCCATGTTGACCTCCATTGCAGACAGCCCACTCTGCCTAGCATGTAAACCCCTGCAGTACAAAGTGGTCCGGGACCCTCCTCTCCAGGTGGACGTGGCCTCCATCCTGCATCTCAATAGAAGATTCACAGACATGTAAGTGCACTTTCTGGATAAGGAGAGGACCAAGTGGGTGGGGTGTGGAAGGAAAAAAGGAGAGTGAGAGTCGGAGAGGCCTGGATTAAAAGAAGGCTCATCTCAGCCAGACTCACTTCTAGGGCTTTATAATGCGGCATTGTGTATAGAATTGTCTTAACAAGGCAGAACTGATACGGTGGGAAGAGCAAGGCTAAGGAAGGAGGAGACTTGGATTTTGCTGATAGCTCCAAGTGTGACTCTAAGCATCCCAGTCTTTCGGAAACATGGTTTTCCCAACAGTTGGATGGAATTAGCAATGAGGAAGTCATTTATTACTAATGAAAGTAGAATAATTGAAGTTTGATGATGATTTCTTTTCTATGTTACACTGAAGAATATTCATGCATTCTGGTTGCTTCTTCAGTGTGTGAGATGAAGGTGAAGTTGGCTGGGAATTGACCATGTTCCTGGGTATTTGTATGAGAATTTTGATGGAAGGTAAACATCATCAGTCATGGTCCTTAATTTTTTTTCTTTTTTTGAAGTGGAGCACTGGTCCAAACCCATTTAATTCATACGTGCCCTTGCAGATCTAGGTCTCCATAATTTTTATGGATAGCCAGTGCTTTTATACAACTTAGTGTTTCTCCTGAATATAGTATATATCTTAAGCTTCCTCTCTAGTACACCTTCTTCAAACATCCTCAGGATTTATATTTTACACAAGAGGTCACATTATAATGAAGTCATTCGTGTTTTTCCTATGTGCCAAACAATGGTCTAAGGCAGGGTGGGCAAACTTTTTGACTCGAGGGCCACAATGGGTTCTTAAACTGGACTGGAGGGCCGGAACAAAAGCATGGATGGAGTGTTTGTGTGAACTAATATAAATTCAAAGTAAACATCATTACATAAAAGGGTACAGTCTTTTTTTTTTTTTTAGTTTTATTCATTTCAAACGGGCTGGATCCGGCCTGCGGGCCGTAGTTTGCCCACGGCTGGTCTAAGGTGTTTACATCTTTTACTTGTTTCATCCTCTCTACATCCACAGCCCTATTATCCTGCTCCTTTTACAAAGAAGAAAACAGCAGCTTAGAGACGTGAAGTCATGTGTCCAGAATCGCACGGTTAGGAAGTGGTGAGATCAGGATTGGCATTCCACCTTGACTCCTAAGCCAGAGCACTCAGCCATTGTTCAGTTAATGATGTGATTCCAACTTCTGCTTTAACCTCACCAATGAGGGAGCCTTGGCCACCTAATTTGAGTACCAAGACTCTATGAAGTCAATCAGCAAACATTTGTTGAATGTTTATGACATGTGATGGATGTTGGTAGGGAACACTTTGAGTCTTGGAAAGAAAAATAGCTCAGGAGTCAGACGCCTTGTGTTTGGTCCCAGCCAGTCCACTTACTGACAAAAGATAAATCAGTCAGTTTCGTTGAGCCTCAATTTCCTCCTCTGTGTGATGAAAATGTTGAAGTCCATGGTTTCTATGGGTCTTTTGTGGCTCTTTCTTTGATTATAAGATGATATAAGAGACAATCTGTGCTCTGTCTACTTGAAAATATTTATGAAGCCAATCATTAATAGAAACCAAGTTCTGGAGGAAACTTTTAATCTTTTTAAGAGTCAGAACCACTTTCAAACTCTTTACCAGCACTTCCTTTTACATGCCAGCAATTAACGTGCACATCACAAGCAAGCCCTTGCCCATTCATTGACTCGGAGATGAAGAACATCTGTTTAAGAACTCAGAGGGAGCACTTGGTTTGTGTTTGGGAATGGACTTAAAATGTAAAGAATCATCCTGCCTTGAAAAGATTCCATAACCCCATCTCTGCCATCTCCTCACTTGTCTAGAGTAGTAAAAGCTCCATAAATATGCATCCATTTAAAAATTCTTTACAAAACAATGGGGGTAATAAATAATAGATGTCTTAAACCTCAGTTTAAACACAGCTTTTATTTCTTGCCTCAAATCGTGAGCAAGGGAGAGCTGACACGGGTGCTAAGTGTGGAACGGTGGAAGTTAGACTGAAGAAGTGAAAGCACCTGAGTTCTACTTTTAGCGAGGTCACTAACCCGCTCTGCGATCTTAGTCTAGTCACTTACTCCTTCTGGTCTTCAGAGGCCTCTTCTACAAGGAGGAGCTTGCACTAGATTATTCGTGTTCAGACTCGGTTGCACAGCATGAAAACTTGAGAAATTTTTAAATTTCTCACTATCCAGGCCCACGTTCTTGTGCGCCATTTGTTCTTTCATTCACTCAACAAATAATTCTCTCGTCCCTAATGTGTGACAAGAACAAGGGCAGGTGTTCGCTGGCCTTTCTCTTTGCTTTCTTGAGTCCCAAGGAATTTACTGGAGAACTGGGCTTCCTGACGTGAATGTTCTCTGAGACTCTGAACAAAGTAAAACATCATTCCAAGTCAACCTACCATTTCAACTTCGTTATCTCTTAGTAATGCAAGTTCTGAACTCCAACACAAATACCTCTGTGTGTCTCTGCATGTGTGTGTACTTGGCTGCTTTCACATTTTTTCCATATCAAATAAATTGGCTCATGGACAAGTTCTATATAAAGACTGTTTTGGAGAAAAAGAGGAGAGAGAGGAAAAAATGCCTTTTATTTTCCTTCCCCAACTCAACCCATTACATGATCCCCTTTGACCTTTGTCTTCATTTTTTTCTCTCAGCAAAAATATTTATTCTTTCTGTTATCTATCCTGGAGATAGTTTCCCAAGGTATGACATTGATGGAGGGAAGGGCTTCTGGGCTTACCCCATGGATGCTTCCAGTAGACTGATTACTTTTGGCCAGGATGAGGAAGAAATGCAGAACATCTCCCTCAAGTGGAAACCTCTTCATTGAATGAGAAGTGACACTAGCAGAGGAAAAGAGGACCAGCGCCAACTCTGCTACTAATTTACCATGTGACATTAAGACACATTGCGTCACTTATTTAGGCTTCAATTTCCCTGTGTGTAAAATTGGGGGAAAACACATTATGCAATTCTGTGTGGATAGATGTTGTTCTTAGGTGACAGGTGACTCATTTACCCTCTTTTTTATTTTCTTTCTTTTTTTTTCCCTTTTTTTTCTTCTTTTTTTTTAAGTAAAAGGGATTCGGCAGAGATTGTTTATAAGATCAGTACCTGGAGTGGATCTGACTGGTTCCAATGCCCTAGTGAAATGTGTGGTGTGTGGACAATAATCATGCTAATAATAATAATGACTACTTACTGAATACTCACTGTTTAAGTGCCTTACAAATATTTATGAGGCAGGTGAAGCTCAGAGAAAAATCTAGAGCTCAGAAAATGTACTCATCCAGCTTACCACAGCTGGCAATGGCAGAGCCGGTCTCATTCCAAATTCCCCTTTCTCAACCACAACGCCTCCTGCTGTAATAACGCAGAGGCAGACCTCTAGAGCTCAGACACGCATCCAAGCTGGCTGAAGTTCAATGTTCAGCAAGTAGAAGACATGCTTGCAGCTCGCAGGCCTTTAGCCCACAGTCCATTCCTGAGACCCAGTCTTGGAGCCCAGCAACACAAGTTACACAGCCAGTTCTTCATGCGTGTGGCTGGGAACAAAGAAGGGAGGCTTCTGTTTCTCAACTTGACTGTCATCTTGACTTGCTTTGACTTGCTTCTGCACCGGGCACCGTGCTGCTTGGGTCTGTATGAAATCTTCAGATTTCTCTAAGAAGTAAAAACTTGACAAAACTAAGCCCCCCTGCCTTTTTTTGGGCTTAGGGTAAGTCAGGTGTAAGGCAAAGCAGGAACAGTGAATAGCAGCTCACTATCATTTATCTATTCATCTGCCCATCCATTCACCATCAATTCATTCAGCAAATAGTTACGGGTGTCTATCACCATGGAACTAGGAATAGAGTCCTGATCTCTGGCCTCATGAGCACACAGTTGAAAGGGGGAAATAGGTAAGGAATCCAGTGATTATACTGCAGCATGAAAGATGCTATAGTGGGAGGAGTACAAGGAAAACATAGGAAGGGTATCTAACCCAGTTTGAGGTAGTTAAAGGAAGTTTCTTGGAAGAAGTGCTGTATAAGCTAAGAACTGATGGATGGGTAAGAGTTGATCCTTGAAGAGACTTGCCACAATTCCATGATTAAAACCAAGTGGATGCTCAGCAAACATTGGTAAATGAATGAATGAACAAATAAATGAATGAAACAACATACTATATTTCATAGCAAAAGTGGTTGTTCAATTTCAGAACAAATGTAGAGTTTTGAGGAAGGGAAATGTAATAATCTGGACTATTGATCACTTTGGTTCTTAAATCTACTTCTTTTTAACTGCTGTATAGTATTCCCTATTAGGAATAACTACTCCTAATGCTAGGCAATGAGTATTTCACACATTTTTCTATTGCAAACAAATGCTGCAGCAAGAGCTCTTGTATTAACCTCCTCATGGGCATATGTGAGCATTTTTCCAGGCTGATGCTGAGAAGTGGAACTGCTGGGTTATAAACCATGACCTTTTTCATTTCAGTGGATACAACCAATGGCTTTCTGAGAGAGTGACTGAGCTCATCTTCCAACAGCAGTTGGTAGTGGGACCTTATGTTCTGCATTATCACTACAATTTGACAAAATGAAAGTGCTTTGTCTTTGGGCATTTGATGTTCTTGTGATGAACATCTTGAGTGAGCATCTTTCAATTATTTTAACATCTTCTCTTATGTAACTTGCTAAGAATATCTTTCATTTATGTTTGGTTGTTCATCTCTTTATACCTTGGTTTTTCCATCTGTTAAATTAGGATTTTAATGCCCCCCCCCCCCGCACCCCAGGACAGAGGCGCAGCGGATACCTCTGCTCCTAGCCCAGGCTGGCAGAGTATAGAGTCAGCACAATCATACTCTATTTCTGGAAGCTGGGCATCATCCACCT
Organism: Myotis daubentonii; assembly: GCF_963259705.1. Lineage (NCBI taxonomy): Eukaryota > Metazoa > Chordata > Mammalia > Chiroptera > Vespertilionidae > Myotis > Myotis daubentonii. The sequence continues at coordinate 70,773,172 of NC_081850.1, read as the reverse complement.
GTAACTCCCTCTCCTCAATCTGAGGCCAAGTACCTCTCAGGATGAAATACCAGTTCTGAGAACATTCGGGTTTTGCAAAATCAACAGATCTCCAGATTCAGCAGCAGCTATAGAAGTGCTGACTGTCTCCAAGTACCTTCACGATTTTGAAAGTGTGAAGCATCCATTTGATGCTAGCACCACTGAAATCATTTATCCTAAAAATGTCTCTGTATCAGTCTGATGCACTACCGAACTTTACAGCAAGTGGGCCATTACAGATGTTAAATAAGACAGAGAAGATAAATGATAGACCTGAGGTTCTGTTGATAAATTCTTTCTCCCTTCCTCTCTTTCTTCCTCTCCTTCTCTCTTTCTCTTTCCCTTCCTTCCTTCCTTTCTGTAACAAGTCATTACAATGTGCCAATCTTGCTGGTACTGTAATTCTGAATCTTACAATTGGATAGGGAAGCTGAACTGAAAAATATCCCAAGTAAAAAAATATTATTACAAACTAAAGATTATTATAACAAGAGGTTATAAAGAGTATACTCTCCCCTTAAAGGAAGGGGGAATGGCCCTTATTATATAGTTTGGATTTATATTTATTATTCATTAGGAAATAGAGGTCTAAGCCAATCAGATTTGTGTTTTTATAAAATTGCTCCAGGTGCTCTTTGAAGAAGGATTGAGGAAGAGTGGAAATTGGGGATTATTGCTAAAATCCAAACCAGAGTTTGTGATCATTTGCATAGAGAAGTGGATGAATTGGAGACATGTCAGAGGTGGAATCCACAGGGCTTAGTGATGTATTGGATGCAAAGGTTTTAAGATGGAGCTGTCCAGTGACTCCGTTTCTGGTTTGAGCATTTGGAATGAGGTTATTTCCTGAAATGGAGGAATAGCTTTTAGTGTAGTATTTGATTCGAGGGTTTTCCAAGAGTTTCTTTGGATAAATAACAATGAGTTCGTGAAATCAGGTTGCAGTGTGTCCTGGTGTCACCTACTTCTTTGTTCTTTTGCTGTTTGTCCGGGGATAAGTAGGTTGGACTGGACTTGGTTGTGTAGCTCCAATTCCTGATTTTTAAGAAAACAAACAAATGAATAGGAAAGAGAAGGAAAATAACAGCCGTCAGAGTAATTACAGATGTGGGAAGAATGGAGGAATTTATCTCACACTGGGCATTGGCAAGACGAGCGGACAAAATCCATTCAGTCTGTGCTCAGAGATGATGAGAATCTTGAGGACAGGGCTCCGTGAGTTCATGTTGTGTCTGTTGAAACAGAAACCTCAGGCATTTACTTCAGAAATGCTGAGTTCTGAATCAGGAATCTGGCTCCCAGGCCAGCACACAACTGCCTTGCAGTGGGACCCTAACCGGGTGCCTCCACAGTGTGAGCCTCAACTCCTTCCCCTGAGAAAAGTGGGTGCTGATGCCTTTCCATACAGTCTCACAAGGGGTGCCCTGAACAACTGTAATCAGATCACAGGCTTGTGAGGATGTGATGCTGTCTGGGGAACTCTGCAGATTTAAATGTTTATGATTCTTTCTGTTGTTTGGTTTTCATGCAGCTTATTCCTGGCCAGGGCCAGGCTGGAGAGTATGTGTGAGAGGCAAACACACGGACACGCACAGACACACACGTGAGACTGTTTCTCGTGAAACTCTAACTGGGTTCCTATGGTTCGGTGTTGAGTTAGAAGGAATAAAAGATAAATCGCACTTTAATCGCTTTAGCTGAACCAAAGGCGGGGGGAAAGGAGGAAACCCACCAAAATGCTGGCCCTAGATCAGGAGACCTGAATTCCAGTCCTGCTCTGAAATGTTGTTGTGTGTCCCTGACCTGTGACTCTCCTCGGTGGGCCCAAGGCCCCTTCAGGAACAGGAAGGCAGAGGTAGCTGACCCTAAAGGACATTGCCAGGCCTGACATTCCGTTCAGACCACTGAGGGAGTCTAATTCTGCAAGGGTGGAGGCAGCAGGTGCCATGTCACACTGGCAACAAGTCTGGACTGCGCTCAGAGACTGGCCCCTGTACAGACAGCCTCCCAGGCACACCGGGTAGCTCGGAGCTCCTCCCTGACATGCTCTCTCTCTCTCAGGGCTTATCAAGCTCTCCCTTTGTGACAGTTCCAAACGTATTGCTGCATTTTTCTGGTTGAGTGGCATTTTGATTAGAGGTGGGGACTAGGTAGTATCTGCCACCTTATCCTCAGCTTCTCCGGCAATGCCAGGCATCAAGTAGGTGGCCAATAAATGGAGCTAAATAAATGCATGCATGCCTGAATGAATGAATAAGTAAACTCTGTGGCAGGTCAATAGCTAGCAGAAATCCATGATGATACAGCTGATACCTGGTATATTTGAAGCTTTTCTTTAACTTCTAAGATGGATTAGTTACCAGAAAATCAAAAGAACAAAAGAGAGCCGGGCCGGTGTAGCTCAGTAGTTGAGTGTCAACCCAGGAACCAAGAGATCACCGGTTGGATTCCCAGTCAGGGCACTGCCTAGGTTGCTGGCTCAGTCCCCAGTGAGGGTGTGCAGGAGGCAGCCGATGGATGATGTTTCTCTTCATCTTGTCGATGTTTCTATCTCTCCATCCTTCTCCCCCCCTCATATGTATATATGTATACATATATACATACACACACACACACACACACACACACACACATATATATTAAAAAGGACAAAAGAGAAGTGAAACAATGCTGCCAAAACTGAGATAAGAGATGATGGTGCTGGTAAAGGGTAGTAAACTTGAGAGCATGGAGGGAAGGGAGTGGGGCTGAGCCAGACTAATGGGTTGGAAATACTTGATGCCTGAGCAGAGGGAAGGGGCAGGTGAGGGGGCGTGGAAGATGCCTGTGTCACCGGCATCCCTGACACTGAGAATGTGAAGGTAGAGGCACGTTTGGGTTGGGATGAGAGAAAGAAGATGAGTGCAGAAGTGCCTTGCCATCGGCAGCCAGTGAGTCAGTGGCTGGCACGCAATCACACTTCCCTTGAAACCATAACATTCCCTCCCTCCATGGAGCTGTGGGAGCAGTCAAGGTAAGCTTGAGGTGTGTGCGCTCATGAATGCGTGTGTGCAAAGGTGTGTGTGTATTGGGGTGGGGGGCAGACAGGACCTGTGAGACCACTTGTTTTCTTTATCCACCGATGCTCAAAGTGTAGTCCAGTGTTCTGCAAAGGTCCCTCGGGGCATCGCGGGGTTAATCTTCCATGGCACTAATACCTATAACGTTACAAGGTACAGGCTTTGTTTTCTACCCAGGATTAATCATTCACTCATGGGCTTTAATACAAGCCAGACACCACCTCACTGCGCCTCATGCAGAATGCCAGTCCCCCTTCCATGCTAATGCCGCTTTCACAGCCTTGTTGTCAAGGTGGGAAGGAGGGTTTTCTTTGCTCCAGTTTCAATATCCTATAAACTGAAAGGTTTGGAAATTTCCACCAAGGTTGTTCATCAAAAATACCAGGAAAGCTGGACTTTGACTTTAATTTTCTATGACTTGTAGCAATTTATTCCCTTTCTCCATGTCCAGTATCCATCCCATGATGAGAAACTTGGGATGAGTGATCTCTGAAGCCATAGCTCTGTTTCTTCATGTTCATGTTTTCTTGTTGAGCTCAGCTCCTTGAATACAAACTCCGTCTCCAGAAGCTCCATTATGAGGTGCTCCAAATTCCTACTTTCTAGGAATTAAACAGAAAAACTCTCAGATCTGGAAGGAGCATTGAAGCCCAGAGAGGGGAGGCCACTTCCTCAGAACCACACAGCCCTTTAATGGCTGAACAGGTCATTGAACCTGGGGTTCCTGACTCCCCATCCAAGTGCTCCTTCCCCCACAGAACCAAGTGCTGGAGCGTGGCCAGGTCTTGGGACTCAGGTTTGAGTTCGGCTCTCTCCGATTGTGGAGAAGTCTCCGTTGGAAGCTCCGAATACAATCGCAGAGAGCTGACATCAGTAACGTCATGGCAGCTGGTGCTGGGGAGGGGGCTGGTATAGGAAATGAGAGCACACATTTGGCCAAGCTCAGGGTCCACGTGACCCTCCGAGAGCCCTCATTTCAAAACAAACTCAACCTTTTAGGTTCAAGTTCTCCCTCCCATCAAAAACGTGACTTCCTGCTTCTAAGAAGCAAAGCTTACAAAAGAGCTCAGAAGACCTCGCAGACATCAAATAGCTCTTACAAAATAGCGTTTTGATGAGTTAAGTGTAAATGAATCAGAAACATAAGGATTACATTTTCCCCAAGTGCACATGGGTTTCAAATTTGAGGGGAAATGGAGTTTGCTAACTGCACTCCGGCTTTCACCGAACCCAAAGCATTCATTCCTGGGGCTGGTGAGGGGGAGAGGGGAGAGAGAAGAAAGAGAAGCCCAGCCCCCAAATGGTTTTAGATGTGGTGCCAAATTTGAAAACGCTGTTGGGCTCGCCCTTTGCCAGTAATAAAATTGCTGGCCACCCAGAGAGGCCACAGGGAGGAGAAAGGAGATTGCTTTCCCCACTGGCCCCTGGTCTCAACAACTGTGTTCAGTTAGTGCCGCTCAATCACCAGCTGTCACTGGGTCCCAGCACCGGACTTGCTGGCCCCCAGTTGGCCTCGATTTTCACACTGTGCCGCATGCCTTGTTTACCTCCAATGGGATACAGCGTTTGGGCTCCCAGAGGCCTTGGCGACCGGTCAGCTAGTCACAAGCCCCTGCTCTGTTGTCAAGAGACCTGTCCATCACCAGCAGGGGTGTTTGGGGAAGCTGTCACACATCGCCTTTGGTTGCATTCAGGAAAAACAAGAGTCCCTTGTAGATCTTTTCCGCTCTCCTTCCCTTAATGCTCTCCAGGTGTGGCGTTTCCCCCAAACTGGGAAATGTCTTTCCTTCCAATCTCTGCCGGACTCCACAGCCAGTTAAGTCTCAGGACTGCTGTTACCTTATCCCCGGATTTGAAGCTCTGGATTTTTTTTTTTTTTTTTATAATTTCCACATTGTCCCTCCATTCTTTCCCTGGTATTTTATTTCATTGCACCAAGAAAGTAGAAAATCATTTCAATTGGTGGTAAAAGATGATTAAAACAAAATAACAAAGGCCTTGGCTGCAAACTGTTAGTTTCATTAAATTTGCTACTGTGTTTTAAATTGGTACCAGGGCAAATCTTTGGACAACTCCGTCAAAGGCTGCTGGAATTAATCAGTCGCATGTATACATTTGCTCCTGCCTGAGCCTTGCACAGAATGAGGGCAGCATTGCCCGTGTGCAAAGAAAGAGTTTTGTGTTACCTGTGTGAAGAGGGCCGGACCCCCCTCCCATTGGGAGGGATCCGAATGCCCAGAGGAGTCTCAGATCCCTGTCATCCCATTCTTCATCCGTTTAATCCAGACCATGAGTTGGAGCTCGTAGTGGTCACCAGAAGGAATAAGCAGATGGGTATTGCAAGACCATAGTCCATTTTCCCCAAGATTATACCTCAACATCGCAGCTTTGCTTTACTAAAGGAGTGTGTGTGGTGGAAAGCGCTGCTGTCTACTGGATGGGGGACCTGGAAGGAGGGATCTCTGGGAGTCGGGGGAGCTCAGCCTGTCTGAAGACGTGGGTGCTGGCTCAGTGTCTCAGCCACTGTAGCACATGTAATTGTGATTTCTACAACTGGAGGAGGGGTGGGGGCCTTAGGAAGTCATTGTGTCTGGTGCCCTGCTTTTACAACAGTGGCTCTCCATCACTCGGGGACTCAGCATCTTACCTCAGAGCCTTCTGCCATCTATGCACACTCTAACCTGACCATCTAGGAAAACTTTAGCACTTTTTTTGGCTCACCTGATGTTCAGTCTAATTGGACTTTCTTCATCTAAAAAGGTTCACCTGTGTCCTGTTTTGAGCTGTTCCTACTGCTCAGAATGCCATACATGCAATTTATGTCTTTGGACATTTTCCCATGTGCACTGTCTCAAACTTTAATCCATTCAACAGATATTGTTGGAAGCCTATTCTATGTCTGTCAGGCACTGTGCTAAGCACAGATATATAGCAAAGAAAGGCAGACGTGTTCTCTGTCCTTGAAGCACTTAACATACATCAGAGAAGATCAGACATTCAGCATCTAATTGCAACTAAGTATGCTGAGTTTTTTAATGAAATATGGGGTGCTTAAGACACCTGTTTCTACAGGAATCAACCTAATCCAGGTGTCAGAACTCTCCCTAAGCCTTTCTCATCCTTCTAACCTCTCTTTGGTCTTCCTCTCTTTTGGAGCTCTTCAAACTCTACCCTGTTTTACAACCATGCTGCATTTGACTTATCCTCCTGTTTGCCTTTTAACTGTTTGAGACCAACGATGGTATCTTCTTCATCTTTGGGATGATTCTTACCCGAAACTCCATATATACATAGGGTGTCCTCCAAAAATGTATACCCACTTGAACAGCTGATAGCTTAAATGATGTTTCTTTCTTTTCAGATTTAACCCATTGAAATTAATGACAGCCAACATTTTGTGGGGACACCTTGTGTATAAAAAATATTTTAATACCTTAATCAATAGAGAAGGAAATTAAATAAATAAATATTTTAATGGCACAAGGAAAGCGAGGTCCAGAGAGAAGAACTGATTGATCCCAAATCACAACCCAATTTAATGGGAGAACTATAAACATTTTCCTTGACTCGTGGTCCAGGTGGCATCCATAGCGATGCCAGAAAGTCCTCCCCAAAGGCGTATCCAAGTGCTTCACAGCCACCCTCCTTCAATGAAAATTGAGACCAGAGCACCTCTCAGTCTGAAACAGAAGTAAAGTGTTCTCTTCAGAATTCGGGTTGAATAAAGAAAAAACATTTTAAAGCACCACATGAATAGAGAGAAAAAAATAAAAGAATTCAGGGTGATCCACATATGAAGTTGGAATTGAGGATATCCTTATCACATGCAGGAAAACCGGGGTGTAGTTAACCTTAATGTATGAATGGTAAGAATTAAATCCTTTTGAGAAAACGACAGGACTCCAGAGTCCCTCAGCGGGGAAGGCTATTTTGTTGTAAGTTTTAGATCTCTGTAAATGAAACGGAATATGAAAACATCTAGCCTAGTGCCAACACGCGGTAGGCACTCAGTTCATCCCTGCATCTTCCAGCCCACGAGGTATATTTGGTCCACCTTTCCCCCTAAACCAGGTATCTCTGCTGCTACCAAAATGGTCTTCCGGGAAACAAACACGACGATGTCCTTGCCATGCAAGCCCGTTCCCTTCTCCTTCTAATGACCTGGCTTCTCCTTAGCTTTCTCGAGTCAGGCCACTTCTCAGAGTCACCTCCTCAGCCCAGGTCCCGGTCTCCCACAGCCCCTACCCTTGTTGACTGTGCCAAAGCCATCCATTGCCAAGCATTTTCTTCCCCACAAGCCTATGAGCATCCGAAAGGCAGGACCATATTTTGTGGCTCACCGAGTCCCCGAAACCCAAGAGAAGCTGGGATGACTCGGTGAATGCTATTTGGGTGAATGAATGGATGAACGAATGAAATGAGATACATATATTTATCCAGGATTTGAAAAAGTGGTCAAAGCCATCAATATAATTAGGTAGCATAGAGCAAACGAGCTGGATTTAATGATTCTACATGTACTCTTTTTTCCCCCACGTACTCTAAAAATGAGGTTATAGGAACAGGTTTGTGATTTTTATATTGATGGAAAATTGCATGTGAGCATGTTTGCACATAAAATTATACATGAATGGATGGGTGGCCAGAATGTTCTTGGTAATGGCCACAAGGCGATGGAATTTGTGACAATTTTGCTTTATTTTAAGTTTTTTCACATCGTGCTCTAAGTGGTTAACACAGGCATGGGTGATCTTGATGATTAGAAAAATAACAATAAAGCAAGTGTGATAATGCACTGTCACTTCTCAACTGAGGAAAAAGGTCATCCTAAAGATATGTTAGAACTGAAGCTGTTTTTCTCTAAAATGCTACATAAGAAGTAAAATACAATTTAGTTGGAGTAGCAGCTTCCTAAAAGACTTTAGGGCTATGAAGGGGCACTTGCCTTCTCCACACAGAGTTTTTGCATTCTGTGTGCTTATCTGAGGAGTCAGCTCAGTGTCATGGAAACGTCAAGGGTTCTAGCGTGAAACTGCATGGTTTATATTCTGCTTTATAGCTAATATCTCCATGACCTTGGGCAGATTACTAAACTACCCTGAACACCATGCAAATGACTTCTACCTGTCAGGTTTATATTAAACATAGTATGTACAATTTGGTGGACTAACCTACAAATATTTCCAATACTAACATCTATTGGGAAGTTCTAGATCAACCATAACTGATGTAACTAGCATCCTTTCAAATGCATAGATGAGATCAGAAAAACATGTCGCCAGGGGCAAGAAGTAAAACGGAACTGGGAACTAGGCAGGTAAGCGCTCCGCACCTCACATTTTATTGATGCAGTGCCATGAGTCTTGGCAACTGGGTGGGACAAAAAAATATAAACAAAAAAATCTGAGAATTGAAAAGAAACTATCATTCTTCTCCTCTGTAACAGACTACATAGTAAAAGTAATAAAAATCAACAAATTCTTAGACCTAATAAAACAGTCTATGAGGACTTCTAAATAGAATATCCATTTATAAAACCCAATTACTTTTATCAGCTCCAAAATATGATAGTACAAATATATATCTGTACATGTATGTATGTGTGCAGATAGATAGATATGTAGACAGATTCAAGCTACCATTTACAACAGCACTGACATCTATAAAATGCTTAGAGTTAGGAATATATTTCCTAATAAAAAAATCATCACAAGTTTTATGAAGAAAGCTTTAAACTTTACTGGAACCGTAAATGATGACCTAAATAAATAAAAAAATAAACTGTGTGTGTAAATGGGAGCATGCAGTGGGACAAAGATCTCTTTTCTCTTCAAATACATCTATAAAGTCAATGAAATTGGAATCATAATCTTAACAGGCAGTTTAAAAATGAAACTTAAAATTCACATGAAAGAGCAAAGAGGTCTCCTTAGCATAGATCTGTAGTATAAATCAAGACTCCGACTTCTGTAAAAGTATGGAAGTTAAAATAGACTGTGAAGGATACGATTTTAAAAAAAAATGACCAATGCACCAAGATGAGCCATAAACAAAACCTGTCTAAATCCTGAGTGACATATGGCTAGGGAGGCGTTCAAACTCGGTAGTGAAAGAATTAAGTACTCCAGACATAATGCTGGGCAAATGGTCCATCCATATTTGGAGGGGGCAAGGCGGGGGGGAAGGGGAGGGAATAGTCCTAACTTACATCATTTTAAAAACTACACTGCACATTATTGAAGCCATACATGTGAAAATAAAAACCTTAAAACTATTCAAAGGAAATAGAGGAGACTATTTTATGACCTTCAAGTGAAGAAACATTTATTCAACAAGGCATGAAAAGCACAAATCATGAAGGAAATTATTTAAAATTCTATTCTATAAAGCAGCATAAATAAAACAATAAGAGTCACAACCCAAATGATTAAATGATAATGATAGCAGTAATAGAAACAACCTAGATATCTATCAAGAGACGAATGGCCAAATAAAGTGTGGCATGTTCATGCAGTAAATTTAAAATGGCACTCCGAATCCTGTGAAAGAAATCAGAAGTGATAAAAATAATCATGTTTCAGGTGAAGTGGTAAAATTTTAGCTCCAAACATAGTACTGGCAGAGAGTTTCCGGCTTGCTGATCCCATCACCAAATGAGAAGATTTGGGGTTGGAGGGTGGCTTTGGATCAAGATATTCTCATGGTGTTGGCAAGACCAGAAAAGGGAGCCATAGAGGCAGGAGGGCAAGCCAGCAGCCGCTACAGCCATCAAGGTTGACATGTTGGAGGCGGCCGGGATGCAAAGGGGATGACATACAAGTAGAAGCTGTGGGTGGGAAGAATTGACAAGGCCTAGGGTCTGCCTGGGTGTGGGAGGCATGGAGGGAAAGGAGTTCGAGTGACAGTGTAAGACTTTCCAGATGGTTTTAGGAGTAGCTGAAAGGAACAACTTGAAATAAACGTCCTACTTTTAAACCAACTATGAAATAGATCCTAACCTCCAGCAAAACCTTCAGAAGCCATGAGCTGGTCCTGAGAGAATTCTGTCCTACCTGGATCCCTGAGAAAAGAGACCTTGTCCAGCATTCATTTTGACTTTTTTTTAATCTTTATTGTTAAAAGTATTACGTGTCCCCTTTTTTCCCCCACATTGACTTCTTCTAGCTCTCCCCCGCTCCCCCCCCCCCACCTCCAGGCTTTCACCATCCTATTGTCTATGTCCATGGGTTGTGTGAGGAAGGGTGTGTGGCTGGGAAGAGATCATTTTGACTTAACTTGGAGAAAATGTCATTTTATCACAAGACTTCTTCAGTGGGAGAACATAATCTCTTTAATAAGTTGTACCCTGATACCCCCTCCCTACCTTTTTATGAAGGGAGTGGCCTAGGCTTCTGTGTTCCTCTCTGAAAACAACTCCAGGCTTCTGTGAGATAGTGAAACATGAGCCATGCGTGCGCTTTTGGAAGAAGGAGGGTTCTTCAGGTTTCTCTACCAGTCACGTGTGCCATGTAATGCTAGTGGGTAAGGAGGAGGACAGTGGATGGAAGTTACTGGGAGACAGATTTTGGCCCAGGGAAAAATTTGACAAACCTGGGATCCAGAATTTTCAGACGTTGAAATCACCACCTGAAGAGAAAGTTAGCTGCAGGCAGGCACTGAGGCTGTTCTAGCCAAATGACATGACAGACTGTCCATCAAACTATGAAACAGGTGATAGATGATAGCCCCATCTTCATAGGTTTACCTAATAACCAAGGTTATAGGTAGTTAGTTACCTTTCCATCCATCCCACCTAGTAAAGAAAATACAGCGGAATTCCAGTGAATGAGAATGTGGATAATTCACAGTCATGGGTTAACATATGTTAACTTTATCATAGGCAGAGCACATACGTGCTTTATATGTGTTCTCATAGTCCATAAGAAAACACTGTGACTAATGTGAAGTAGGCTTGGAGCAGTGAAACTCCTGCCTGTGACACAGTAGATGATGAAGTGAAGATGGACACACATTCGCCTGCCTGAGAGTCGTATTTATTGAGAAGGAGGAGGAAGAGGGGAAGAGGAAGACATTAACAAATGTTATTGCAGTGTCTTAAATATTATCAGCCATGAATCATCTGTGACACCCACCTCCAAATGCAAAACACAATGTCGAGAAGTGCTTTTCACACTCACATGTCCCATTTTCACAGAAGGGTCCCATTTGCTTCAGAGAGTGACCATGTGCCCCCAGTGGCCTGAGATGTAGCACAAAGAAAATGTATACCATAACATGGTTATATTTGCTTAATATAAAACGGGCCTCCATATTTTAGAGCAGTGGTTCTCAACCTCTGGCCCTTTAAATACAGTTCCTCATGTTGTGACCCAACCATAAAATTATTTTCGTTGCTACATCATAACTGTAATGTTGCTACTGTTATGAATCGTAATGTAAATATCTGATATGCAGGATGGTCTTAGGCGACCCCTGTGAAAGGGTCATTCGACCGCCAAAGGGGTCACGACCCACAGGTGAGAACTGCTGTTTTAGAGCAAAATGAATGAAGGTGCTGTAGAATGTATGTCATTTTTATGTTGTGCCTTCATGTATTCCTTGGGAAAAGCCATCTTTCTCCCAGCACACTATTCCAGTTTTAGAAGCAGCGTCAGAAGACGTATACATTCCCTAGTGTAGAGGTGGATAAAATATTGAATAAACGAGAAGAAAAAAAGGAAGTATATAATTATATCGACAATTTGGCATGCCAGAGGTTTACAAGGCAACAGTTACTTATACACTCACCCATAAAAAAGCTCAGGATCTTTATGCATTGCACCTGCTTAGTCTTCATTGACAGAATACTAATGGAATCCCCAGGGACTTCTGGTCTACCCACAATATTACTGTCTGCTCCAGCACTGCTAACACAAGTTCTCTTTCAGGTGATAAGCTCAACATTCTTAGGAAGGCTATGTTCCTCACCACAGGTTTTAATGCTCATACACTCCAGCTCATCGTTGTTGTGTTGTGAGTCAGGAGACATTGTCCATCCATTTCCCCTACACCTGTTATCTCACTGGCCTTATCCAAGCAGCTCCAACCCTAACAACAGCTGAAACAACAGATGGGCAGGAGAACTTGAGATTTTTTTAACATGGCCTTCTTGTTTATGAAATCCCCCCCAACTCTGGAATCTGATAGGAATTCTCTTCATTATCATTTTGTGTGTGTGTGTTTCCCCCCATGGCACATTGTTATTTTTAATAAGTAAATAATTGATGCTGAGGGAAATGAAAGAAAGGAATAACATCTTCCTTTGACAGTGGTGGAGGAGGGTATGGGGATGGGGATTTGTTCATGTGGAATTGATGTCAATATGTCTGTGCCTCAGAGGATACCTGACAGTAGCCAGGATCTTTTGATGGCAGGATGAATTCAAGCGGAAGTCTCAAGGGCTAACTAAGGGAGGGAGGTGATCTGGTATGAGGGTGAGTATAAGGACATCAAAATAGGCCTTGAACTAGGGGGCGTTGAGAACAGAAGAGAGATGCAATGGAGGGCAGTTGGAAATCTGGCAGGAACCAGTGCTTGGAATGCCAATGCCTTGTCGGGATCCCTCCTTGCAAGGGATGAGATTATTCAAACAGGCCTGAGCTAGGGATTGCAGAAGCTGAACACGGATGTCATGTAATGACATGTGCTTGTAAGTGGGATGCCTAACCTCTCTATGCCTCAGATTCATCATTTATATGTAAAATGAAGATGAAAATACTACCGCACATATAAGGTGGTTTTGATTCTCAAATGAGAAAATGTGTGGAAAGCGCCTAGCCCCAGGCCTGACATTCCATTAATGGATGTCGTGATTATCGTTATTATTTTGGTCAGGAGTGAGCGACATAGGGAGGCGGGAGGGAGAGAATTATAAGGAAAGGACAGACGCGCCTGTAATGGGTTTCTGCTCATATCTCAAAATAGTGCAGAAGGATCAGACAATGCCCACCTCTGGCATTGTCTTTTCCCTCCTCTGTAGGCCTTTGCTTATCCCATTGACTTTTCCTGGATGGCAGTTTCCCACATGTTCATTATACACATCCTCTGATTCTTACCCACCAGGGTTATTGTAAAGGTTAGCTCAACAAGAAAAAATATCTAGTAATATTCATGGGCATCTGTCCACTGATGCTCATTGTGGTTGCTGTGCATTTTAGCGTAACCCATCATGAGTGGAAGAATGCCTTCACCACAGCAGACAATAAAAAACACTGGATAACGGAATGTGCATGTATTTCAAAAATAAGCAAGAATTAGAATGTACGCACCGGGGGGTCAGTGTTGTCTGTCCCCCTCCCCACACTGTGTCTATATAGCTTATCGTCGTCTGTGCATTTTCCAGGGACCTCAGCCTTGGCAGTGTGTACCAGTACTGGGTCATCACCATTTCCGGAAGTGAGGAAGGCGAGCCATCGCCTGCTGCTGTATATACCCACGGAAGTGGGTACTGTGGCGACGGCATCATCCAGAAGTAAGTAGATCTCACTGAAGAAAGGGGAGGGGTGGTGCTCATTAGGCCCAGAAATACTCAGGATGCTGAACAGAAGAACTTACAGGTGCTCTTCTATGTGTGAGCTGCGAGTTAGCTTCGATCCCCAGCAGCCTATCCATTTGTCTGCAGCGGTTTGCTACTCTCAGAAGAAAAATAATGATACGTTTTGGAGCACATACATTTCTCAAGTATGCAATTGATCTGTAATTTTGACAGAGCGGCCATCAGGCACTGACTACCAGTATGCTCTTGTCCTTAGTGGACAGATGCATGCCACAGGGATTCTTATATTCTCTCCCATCCCAGCTCACATTGAGCTAGCAGGTCACAGTGCCTCTGGGTCAAAGCACTTTTACATTTTTTGCTGGTTACCAGTTACATCTGTTAAAATTGCATATTTATTTGTTATTCTGTTGCATTGTATTATATCAACACTTTACAAAAGGGGTCAAAGGCCCCCAAAAATACCAAAATATTCCAACTCACTGTAACGTTGAAACCATAAATCTGGGGCAGTACTCCAGAGTGAATATTGAATGTGAGCATATGTACCGAGTACATGGAGGCAAAGTAGTAAGTGTAAAGATTCCCCACCAGCAGCCAAAGAGGAAAAGTGTGATCAGAAAATACAAAGCTGGATGTCTAAAACATGGATTTAATTGGATATCAGGCCATCCTTGCCCTTGTCCACGGGGCAAGATGTTATGCAACCACAAAATAGGGGCAGGAAGCTATCAAGACTTTTGCATTGTTTTTAAAAAAGTAAACCTTTGAGTTTTTCCTTCAGAAAAAGTACCAAAAAAATGTTTTTCTGGCACAAAATCAAATAGGTTTGTCTCTAGGAGTGGAGAAGAGACCAAAAAGCATTGACAATTAACTTCCTTACTGGTAAAATTGTATTTTCTATTGCTAACCTAGTTGCAAGTCACACTCTTGCTAATACTCTTAAAAGTATTGGCAAATATGCCCGGCCAGCATAGCTCAGTGGTTGAGCATTGACCTATGAACCAGGAAGTCACAGTTCAATTCCCAGTCAGGGCACATGCCTGGGTTGCAGACTTGATCCCCAGTGTGGGGTGTGCAGGAGGCAGCTGATCAATGATTCTCTCTCATCATTGATGTTTCTCTCTTTCCCTCTCTGAAGTCAATAAAAGCATATTTTAAAAAACTATTGGCAGATTTAATGATACACATTATGTGTGGAGATGGCAAAACAAGCTATCGGCAAAATTCCTTCATTAAATGGCACTGCTGGGTGTCCCATAATATCTGTGCGACATGCAACTGCAATGACTGTTTCTGCAGGGGGAGGGGCTGTAAAGAATTTATTTCACAGTTGAATGAAGCCACTGATGTGCAGAACGTGCATCCGCTCATAGGCGTAGCACACATACGAAAGAGAAGCGCTGGATGGCTATTTCCTTCAGTTCATCATTGACACCAGTGCTGGAGGGGCAGAGCAATTGAATTTGGCACTGAGGATTTCATAGTATGTAATGTGAACTGGAAACCTGCAGCGGGATGAAAGGACCAGCTTGGAGCACAGCAAGATTGACACAGTTATGCAAGTAAAGAGTTTGCACATGAATAGCCCTCCACACAGACCTCAGTTATTGGCCAGCAAGGGCCTAGGGCAGCATTGAAGGGAGTAGTGAATGCTGTGAATAAGATCAGAGGCGGGCAGTGAGGTATACCTTTTCATCTTAATGTGCAAAAAGATGCTCATGTGAGCAAGATTTTGTGCCCCACACAGCTCAACACACTGAAGCATACTGGCTGTCACAAGGAAGGTGCTAATTCAAGTTTTTGAAAGAAGGGTTGACATTTTAAAACAAATGTTGACACTGACAAGGCCAGTAGTGATTCTTTACACTAGTGGTTCTCAACCTTGGCTGCACATTAGAATCACCTGGGAATCTTGTTAAAATCCTGATTTCTGGGCCTCATCATTAGTAACAAAGAAACAGAATTTCCAGAGGGTGAGGCCCAGAAATCAGGATTTTGACAAGATTCCCAGGTGATTCTAATGTGCAGCCATGGTTGAGAACCACTGCTTTACACGATTTCCAGTGGTTTGCTGAGTGCTATGTCTCAGGGAATATCTATGGATATAAGGAGTCTTCGGTATTGAATTAAGGTGCAGACCGCCTGATTGCCAAGAATTGGACTCTTTAAGTGTAGAAGATAAAGCTCCACATGTGTCAGAGGATATATTTCAGGTCCACACCCAGATGCAACCACCAGGCATGAAGATATGGTTACCAGTGCTTGATGCACTAAAATAGGGCAGGGGAGCCATCGCTGTTCTCTCCCGTCTTAAGGCATCAGCCTCCAGCTCTGGTGCACATGCTGTCCAGTGGAACGCTGAGCAGCTGCGCAAGGCGGTCCCCGGGGAAAGTGCCCCATCATTTGTGGGTCCAGGATAGAGCAGCAGATCCAGAATCTCCAGCAAACACTTGCGGTCTTTGCTGCAAACCCATAATTGTGATTTGGGATTTTCTAATTTAGCACAAAGAATAAAAAAGGAAACTCACTTGATGTGGAATCAGATGTCCAACTCAGTCTCTCCATTTCGGAGCCCGCTATAGACGCATTGGTAAAACACTGCAAACAATGGCGTTCTTCCAGCTGATCTAGAAATGGATTGTTGTTAGTATTCATTTTAAGAATATTCTTAACAGCGTTTTTTTAGTGTTTTTACCTAGAATTGGTATCCTGAATAGACATCAAGTACGTGTTGAGTTACCTGCAGTTACCTAATAATTGTTGACAGGTTTTGTAGAAACTGAACAGAGCTAGTGAACATGAACAGTTTCCTAAGCAAAACCAACAAACACACAAAAACCACAACTTTGAAGTAAAGGAGGGATGGCATCTTAACTAATGGGATTTTTCAGGGGATGATACATGTTATTTGCTGTGTGTGTGTGTGTGTGTGTGTGTGTAAGAAAATGGTTGAAAACACTGGATGAATATTATGACAATGATAATATTCATAAACATTAGCTGAGCCTCTACTATGCACGAGGCACTGTGCTACTTAGCGATCTCCTTGGGTTCTTCCAACAACCATATTACATAGATCCTTTTACTATACTTTACGAAAGAGACGACTAACACACAAAGATTAAAGTGGTTTTCTCAGCCGTATAGAGCCAGTCAGGAGCAGAACCAAGACATGAACCAGGGCCCAGGTTTTCATGTGGATTCACCGCTGCCTTGTTGCGTGACCAACAATTGTACAAAACTAACAAGTAAAGGAGTAGCTACATGCTTTCTGCTATGTCCAAGGCACAGTGCCAGGCATCGGGGTGCTAGGAGGACAAAGACTGCACTTCCTTTGGCATCTTAAAGCCGAGGATAGGGGCCTCTCAAGTGACAGGACAGGGCAGACAGTATGACAAGCGCTGTGATAGATCGAGCCTGGTGTCGTTAGTCACAGAGAAGACAGCTTCCCACCCCAGCCTGTGAGGTCAGGGAAGGTTTTTCAGAACTTCTCTATCTAATGATAGATCTTTCATGCCTAGAAGATATTTGTGGTGACCCTAATTTCATGCTTAAACCAATAGAACACACTGTTTGGGTGGTGAGGGAAGGCGGTTGAGAAGTATTCTTTGTGGCTTAGGGAACCCAGCCCAGGTTTAAAAAAAAAAATCTCTCCCCAGATAACCCATGAAATAGCTAAGGAGCACAAGGCCATCCCCATTTTCCACCGTGCGAGACTCCGTGGCGGAGATTAGAACAGGGGCCCGGCTTGGGATTTGGGCTGCTTCTTTGCTCCTGGGTGTGCAGACAGGAGAGAGCCTCGGTGGCTCTTTGGAAATCAGTGCAATGCCCTGGCCATCTTCAGGATTGATTGCAAGGCACCATCCTGCTACGCTGACACCTCTTAAAAGCAACAAACATTTCCCAGTATTAATTGCCCCGGTGAAGGCAGAAGTCTGAGGACTCCTTCATGCTGTGATGGGGCCCAGCTGGTCTCCAGGGAGGGCGGGAGGGACAGCTGCCACACACTTTGCAGAGACCTCCCAGGACAGAGTGGGAACGGGCTGTGATCCCGAGCATCTACTGTGTGTCACACACCGTGCCAGTCACTTGCCATCACATCTCATTCTTACACGCACTCTAAGGAGTAGGTATAATTACCTCCATTTTAACCAGTGAGAAAAGGGAGCATCGGCATCTAGAATAGCACCTTCCAGTGGATTTTTTTGCAATGATGGAAATCTCTTCTGTGCTGTCCAACACAGTAACCACTAGCTACATCCAGCTACTAAGGACTCGAAACATAGAAACTGTGACTGAGCCAGAGCATTTTCAGTTATTTTGCATGTTCATTGGTTTACATTGTCCAAGATAGAGGATCAGACAGAGAGATCCAGTGACTTGTTGGAGATCACACAGCCAGTTTGGACCATGGGGAGCAAAACCCAAGATTTCTATTTCTCAGAGGATGGGAATTTTTTTTTTAATCAGCAGTTCATTGAATCTTTCCGTTTTTATTCCTCCGGTTCATTGAATCTCTTCGTTATTATTCCTCTCTTTTCTCCTAGGTCCAATTCCAAGAGCATTGCTCATTTTCTTTCCATCCTAACCTCTGCAGAATCATCCTCAGGTGGTGAAAATAATTCCTAAAATAAACAAGAGGAGGCATTTTTATTTCCTAGAAGCATAGTTAGTTAGGCCTAGGCATTCTTGATGCCAGCAAACAACACACCTATGGAGAAGGCAAAATTTTCTGATAAAAGGAAAACCCAGCCTGAGCATGTGAAGGGGAAAAAAAATCTTGACCTTTAAGAGCATTGGGAAAGTGGGGAGAGGGTGGACATGGGGCATAGTGAAAACAGCATTTATATTTTAGAAATGCCAAAATGTTCTTTAAATCCATCGTTTTAAAGTGGCAGTGACATTTTCTGGACACAGTGCAGCAAGGTCTGTTCATTCATTTGTTCGTTCGTTCATCCATATCTTACTCCCATCCGACTTGCTGACTTAGCTGATTGAGATCTCAGAGAAAGTGTTTGAAACAGAAATTCTGTTGTCATCAGAAACAAGAAATAAAGCAAATGGCATGGGATCCGACAGATGTACACCTTTTAAGCATCGCATGTTGACTATGAAGAAACAGACTTACACAGGGAAAGGGACTTACCTGAGGCCTGGGTTGCAGGGGACTTTGCCACATCCACATCCTGCTGTCGTTTTGAAGCTGATGAGATCCCTTTCTCTCCTATGTGTTTTGCAGAGGCCAAGGTGAAGAATGCGATGACATGAATAAGATCAATGGTGATGGCTGCTCCCTGTTCTGCCAACAGGAAGTTTCCTTCAATTGCATTGGTAAGTCTTTGTCATTTCCCTGGGCCTGGATAGGGACGAACAGTGAGGAATCCTTGACCAATTACAATAACAGCAAATAGTTGTGACTGAATGAAGTTTCACTCACTTATATTGCAAATGTGTATTGAGTGCCTCCTATGGGCCAGGCACTGTTTTAGGCACCAGGAAATACAGCAATGGAAACAAAGGGCAAGTACATCCCTGCCCTGGGTAGCTTAAGTTCTCATAGAGGACAGAGGTGACTGGGAACTCTGTTGACCTAACTTCACCTTACACACAGTATTGCTCTTCTTCACACCAGCTATCCAGGATGGTTAGTAGTATAGATTTTTAAGGCTTTTATTCCTACTGTAGAGATGAGAAACATCAAAAGCCAGAGAGATTATAAACCTTGCCCAGAATCATACAGGTCGGGAGTGATTTGAGACAAAACCAGGACTTGGACCTCATTTTGTCTGATTCTTAGGCATGTGCTCAGTCCATTTGGCTACGCAACCTCCCTCTAGGATCCAGGGACCACCAGCCCCCTTCCCCCCACCCTCTCCCCCCCAGCGCATTCCCAACCTTGGGCATTTTTCTGACTCGAAGAGGGAACAGCAGACCAGCCTGTGTTTAGAAAGCAAAGGTCCTTTTCCCACCTTCCCTAGGCCTCTTCTTGGAGTCTGGCTGATCTTGTTGTTTCAGCCCCACTTGGGAGGCCCTGGCCAGCCCGGGGCTGGTAAACAGACAGGGGTTGGGGGGCAGGGATGGAATTTTGAGCTGGCCCAGATGAGATCATACTTCCTTTAAGATGCAAATCGATACCTGAAGATCAAAGGTCCCCAGGCTAATCCCCTGGGCTGGAGGTGAAAACTAATCACAAATCATTTGCAAGTACAAAAGACAGAGGTGCTCTATCTGAGGAGGGCAGGGGCAGCTGTGGGGGGAATGGAAACAGTGCTGGGAAGATTTCTCACTGAAAGGCAATTTTCTAGGAGGAAAGGGGAGGAAATGTCATGGGGTCTTCACAGTTGCAGTGCATTCCGGTGCATTTAGACCTTCTCCTGCTAAATTGTGAGCTCCCTGAGGTAAATAATATAAGTTACCTTTTATTCCAGTCGCAGCACACATTTATTGAGCACCTACTATCTCCTTGGCACCAAGTAGGGGCCCAGCAGCACCATAGGGGGGTCCCACTACTGCTTGTGGATAGAAGGAAGGAAAGATGTGGAGGGAGGGAGGACAGGAGAGTTTCTAGGCAAGACCTTGGGTTTTTAAATGGCAGAAGGTGGTTTGTTTTTTTCCTTCTCCTCCATTGGTTTCAGTTTGTCGGTCTGTATAAAAGCCTGATATTAGCCGAGTGGTGGGGTGGAAAGAGCCTTGGACTAAAATGAAGAAAAGCAGGCTCTGGTCCTAGCTGTGGTGAGAACTTGCTGGATAATGCTGACCAAATGGCTTCCTTAGCCTGGGCCTCAGTTTACCTTCTGTAACTTGAAAGGATTGAGTGAGGTGGTTTTTAAGAGCCTTGACTGCTCTTCTGTTGTGTGATTTTCAAGGTGTGTGATTATTATTTCTCATAGTCACAAGCTCTACCCTAACCAAACCCTCACCTTTGCTGTCATCCTCATGACACCCAACATGACTCTCAGATCATGCTGGGAAGTAGCTACCTGTTTTACTTGCACGAAGTTGGCATGTGATTCAAGTGCTTCTGGGAGAAAGGTAGGATGTGGGAAGGTAGGATATGGTACCCTAAAGGGATGCTTGGGTTCTGACATCCATGTTCTATGTTGCTTGAGCACTAGGCAACCATAAACAAAAATAAGCAGCCCTTACAGGAGAAGCTTCTTGTCCATGGAAAGGGTCTGCAAAATACCTTCCATGGGCCAAACTCGTCCCACTGCTTACATGTGTAAATAAAGCCTTACTGGAACACAGCACACCCTTCCTTTACATATTGTCTGCTGTGCTTTCCTGCTACAGCAGCAGAATTTGGTGGTTGCAACAGAGACCTATGGGCCAAAAGGCCTACACTATTTACTATTCAGCCCTTTACAGACCACATCTGCTGACCCCTGGTCTATGGATTTGGAGTCTTTGATGCTCTTGGTGGTGGGAGTCTGGTGCAGAGAGGAAGTGAAAATTAGGACATGGTTCATCATTTCTCAGAAAAAGAACCGAGTTGTAAGCATACAGTGGTGGGGCCTGGGAACCTCTGCTAGAAATAGCACTGGACAGCGAGTCCAGCCCCAGCTTGCCATACCTCCTTGGGCCTCACTTCCCCGCCTATACTTTGGACAAAATAGCTGGTGTGGACTAAATCAATGATTTGCACACAGCGTTAACGGAAATGCTTCAGAGGAAAGGCGTGATGATGAGAAAGTTTGTAAGAGAATGAGACTTGGACCCTAAGAGATCCATTTTTATACTGACATTTTCTACTAGATTCCACCTATTCTGCTGCTGATGGATGACATTTATTGAACATCTATAATAATAAAAGCATAATACGCTAATTAGACTGGACGTCCTTCTGGATGACCTTCTGGACAAAGCTGGGGCTGTGAGGGAAGCCTGGGTTCTGGGTGCCTGTCGGCGGCCAGAGGGAAGCCTGGGTCCTGGGTGCTGGAGGAAAGCTCGGGTCCCGGGTGTCAGAGGGAAGCTGGTACCAGCAGCCAAGAGAAGGAAGGCCTACTCTTACACGAATTTTGTGCATCAGGTCTCTAGTCTATTATATATCAAGCATATTTATAAACTAACTCTCATAACAATTCCATTAGTGTCCTGCTTTTACAAAAGAGGAAGTTGAGGCACGGGGAAGTGAAATAAGGAGAGGCAGTTAAATGGTAGAACTGGGGACTCAAACCCAGAGAGCCTGACTCCAGAGCTCATGGTGGTAAACTACTTGCAAAACAGTAGCTCTTGGTCTTGTGGGGCTCCCGGGGTGAGTGGGGAACATAGTGCTGCAGGACAATTCATGGGGTACATAATGGAAGGGCATACAAAACTGTCGGGTGTGGGTGGTGTCCAGGGAAGGTTCTCTGCTGCCCCTGTATGTTGAGTGTGGCTTGTGCTATAGGAAAAACCTCCACTATGCCCCCCGCCCTCACCATTTACTATTAGAGAAACTCACAGAGACACAGGGCATCCCAAGAAGAAAAGGGATCTATCTACCCAGAGATCTCAGCTCCCAGGAACTGTATTCCAAGGACAAACTCCACAGCTTTAATCTGGAAAACCATATTCCTCTAAGAACAGCAGCGCAAGAATCGACATGCATCTTGGGCTCCTCAGAGATCCAGCTCTGATGAGTCAGAGAAAGGGGGCTGGAGCGTGGGAGGCTTTGCCAAGGTGGACTTTGTTCGCATCATTACATTTGTCAAGACAGTGGTCAAGATAGTGGCCCACTGAACAGGCTTGAGTGAGACTGGCTGGGTTCATACCATAGTTTAGACATGAGGCCTGGGCTAAGCTTCAATGTTCTCATCCAGAAAATGGTAAAAATCCTGGGATTCAACTGTGGCAGTTATTTACCAATTTGTAGATAGTTATTATTTGACTCCCTTCCCTAGGTTTAGAAAAGAACTGTTTGTTGTAATGATAATGAGGCAGAGTCCAACCACCACGACCAAAGTTGAAAACACAAGCATCTCCCAGCCCCGCTTGTAGCTGAGTGTGGGCACAAGACTTGCACTCTCCTCCTGACCCCCAATCAGACACCAACCCAAGACTTTGAATCAGAAGCAGAGTGACCCTACAGAAACCATTTTGATTAAAGATGGTGGCAGTGGCCACACCCCCTGCATTTCCAAAGTACCAACGACAGCATCCAGCATTAGGGCTGAAGGTTCTGTGTGTAACAGCAGCTCTGAGATGTCTTCGCAAGACCAGTCATCGGACCTAATCTTGAGCTTGGAATTGGGCTTCAGAGCCTGCAAGGCTAGCTCTCCAGCCCTCCCAGAGAGTCTTCCATAAGTATCCAATGTTCTCTGAACAGAGTTTGCTTGTTTGCTTGTTTTGCTTAAGTTAGCCAAGTTGGTTTCTGTTGTCACTTAGAATCCTGACCAAAAATTGTTGTCATAAGATACTATGAGTTTTAGCCCTATTCTTAGCAAGTTAGACCTGCTTGACACACATTAACTATTACTTTTCTCAATGTGTGTGGGGGGGGGGGAAGGGGGGAGAGGGGGACTGGGGAGTATGTTTGTGTGTATCAGCAACAACCACTATTTATCGATACCCATGAGGTGTCATGCACCTTTGTATAACGTGAACCGATGTGAGGCCTCTGGTATCCAGACGCGGGATCTTAGATCTACAGTGATGTCTTAACTTGCCCGAGGTCACACAGCTCAGAGAAGGGGATCCTCTCTCCAGACGAAGTGGAGAGCCTTTGCTTTTTCTACTCTGCACTCTGCCTTCCCATCTGAGGAACTTCCTTCCTTCTCTCCTTTTTCTATTTTTTGGCACTGACCATTTAGTAGGCTAATGTTTTCCCTGGGTTTGGTACTACCCCCACCCGTGTGAGGGGGTGTCAGATTTATGGTGGCGTTTGCATCCACTTTTCAGAAGCCCGCACATCCAGGAGTATTCCCAGGGTGCCAGTGTGTTATTATGCAACAGCCTGGGACGTCCCTGTCCCACTTTCCCACCCCCAGGACCCTCGTCCCCCTTGCAACATGGCAAGTTGCTTGTTAAGAGGAATACCACCCACAAGACCTCTTGGGCAATGCATGCTATATCCTGGCAATGTGGAAATTATCTCGTCTCCCCCCTCCCTTTAAAATATAACATACACCAGGCCTGAGATGTCAGTTTAAAAATGTGGTATCAGTAAAATGATAACGCCCCCCACCCAGCAGGCACTGGCTGGAGGCATTGTTCGGCAGCGTGGGGATTCTGTCTCCAAGCACTGAGTCATGAGCTACAGACAGGCTGCTGATAGCAGCTGGAGGAGGGAGGGCAGTGGTCAAATTAGTGGGACAAAATGAGAAGCATCACCAAAGGGGTTACACTTAGTAACGTATCTCGAGCCATTGCTGGAAATGAGCTGCCTTCTGCGACGACAGTTAGTCCATGAGGGGAGCTGTGCTGGTGGGGGCCCCTCTCCTCCCGTCCTGTGTCCTTCAGGAGAGCTGGGTGCAGGTCCCCATTTAGACTTGGAAGCCTGGGCGTGTGGCACGTTAGCAGCTCAGAGCCTCAGTTTCTCTCTCTGTGTAATGAAAGCAGTTGGGCTGAGGGCCGAAGGCCGCTTTTCCTCTCGGACACGGATTGTCCAACACCGGAAGGCGTGGGGTTTCCAGTTCTGCTTGACGCTGGTATGTAGTTAAGAAAACAAGGCAAAGGGACCCCCGTGTTGTCGTTCCCAGACGTGCACATTCACTGGGCGTCTCTTTTTCTCGCTCATTCCCTGCCACTAGCATTACATTGTCCCTGGTCCTCACAGAGCATCCCTGCCCAGTCCTACTACAGGGGCCAGTAACTCAGTTATCTGCAAGGCAGATAAGGGAGAGGCGGAGGGATCCATTCGCCTCCCAGCAGTCACTGGGAGGGGCGCAGGTCACCCAGCCTCGTGGCCCCTCTGTCAGGCCGCCCTGGCCTGATCCTAGCCAAGTGCAGAAAGGAAAACAAAAAGATGAATCGCCTCCTCTTCTTGGTGAATGTTCTGATGAGCCTTTAGATCAACAGTGACTAAAAGGGAAACAGCATCTGGGAGGGGAGAGGGGGGGAGAATGGGCTCTGCCGGGAGTCACAGTTATTGTTATTTTTCTTTCTAACAACATGAAATCGGGACAGATGACCCACCTCTCACCTAACCAAAAAAAATGAAAAATTTTAAAACAAAACAAAATAAAACTTTTCCTGGCCTGCATTCCTTCAGCCCTCCCTCTGTAGAAGGCATAGTAACTTTCGCCAAAATGCCTTCTTGAAATAAAGCTTCCCTTGGATGGAAGACAGACCTTTAAAAGAAGAAAAGA
This sequence comes from Myotis daubentonii, assembly GCF_963259705.1. NCBI lineage: Eukaryota > Metazoa > Chordata > Mammalia > Chiroptera > Vespertilionidae > Myotis > Myotis daubentonii. Next base: position 70,748,267 of record NC_081850.1, on the reverse strand, counting down.
GAAATACTGGTGGTCGTGGTGGTGATGAAGGTGATCGTGGTGCTGTCAGCTAGGAGAGGTGGCATGCTTAGCCCTGGCATGATGACCTATGGCTTCAGGATTAATGATGGGTTAAGATGGATATGGGTATTCACCCATGTGGATCTGGGTGAAACGCCTGGCCCAGACACTTTTTATTTGTGCCTCAGGCTTCTCATCAGTAAAATGGGCTAGTAATAGTTTCTACTTTTTACAGTTGGTTTGAGAATGAAATGAGGTTATATAGGTAAAGCATTTAAAAACAGCAATACCCGGTAAATCTTACCTATGTGTTTGCTACCACTGCTATAATTAATGTTATCAGTATAATTAATAATTAATATCAGTATAATTAAGTTGTAGTAATCCTCCCAGGAACCCTAGATAAATAATATTATTTCAGTTTCATAGAGGACAGAAACTGAGGTTCAGAGAGGTTAAGTAACTTGCCCAAGGTTTCACAGCTAGAAATAGCAGAGGTGCGATTCACAGTCCCTAGGCAGACCTGCACACTTACCCATGAAGTCACTGTATTTATGAGGGACCCAACTGTATCAGCCTTTGTATTAAGAGCCCCTTTTTAAAGTGATTTTATTCAGCCTCCCAGCAGCTCTGTGTAATCAGAATAATAATGCCCATTTGGCTGGTGAGACCAGTGAGGCACTGAGAGATGAAGTGAATTGCCTTAAGTAAAGCAGCCAGCTAAGTCATAGGAGGCTTCAAATCCCATCTGCCTGCCTTTAAAGACCTTGTCAATATCCAGAGGAACCCCCCCCCCAAAAAAAAGAAAAAAAACAAAACTTCTTGAGAGCCTCCTTTTCCCTGTTTCTGCGTTGGTGCCATTGACTCACAGCAGGAAGCGAAAGTGAATGCACATGTCCTTCCTGTGCCTGTTTCATGAGTCATGAAAACGACAACCTTCCGTTATTACCACCCCATAAATGTTCCACTGCACAGAGCCCGTGCCCGCGACATAAGGCCGATCTGGGTTTGGGGCTGTATTTTCGTTTTTAACAGCTCGCCCTCCTGTGACAGTAGCAGTGTTGTTTTTTAGCATGAGGGGAAGCTGTCACTTAGGGGAATGTGCTAGAGACAGGAGCCTGAGCTCAAATACCTGTTGGGTGTAATGTGTCTATTGGTTACTTCTGGGCCATCTTGGCCATCTCCCGTCCTCTGTCTGAGTCTCAGCCTTCTCTTCTGAAAATGGACGTCATTTTCACACACCGTCTCTCTGTTGAGAGAAAGAAGGAAATAAGGTCTGTAGCGTGTTTAGCACAATGCATGGCAGTTAGCGAACATTCAAAAACACGCGTCCGTGCCACTTCATCTTCCCTTTTCTCAAGTCCCATCTCAACTGCAAGTGATGCAAAGGTGCCAATCCATCTCTGGCAAAATGGTCCCGAACAGGGCCCTGCCATCAGCACGTGGTAGTACCTTATGCAAAGTGACTAGAAAGGGATGGCCATGAGCTGGAGGAGCTCCAGGGGCCCTTTCAGCTCTGACTTCTAGAATTTAAATCCCAGATCATTATTGTTTTTAAACTGTGCATTTTAAAAGAAATGAGGGCTTGGGGAGGAGAAAGGAATTCCTTTAACCCAGAGGGTCAAAGGGGGTCAGCAAGGGGACAAAGGCGCAGGAAAAGGAGGCGATGGGGTGGAAGGCTGCCATGCGGGCCGGACCAAAGATCTGAAGTCCTCTACCGGGAGGTCTGATGGATGCATTCAAACACCCTGGAGTCAGCACCGGTTAGGATCAAGCCTGCCTTCAGCCTCAGACCACAGTTTACCACCTCCTTTGGAAACCCGGGAGGCCTACCCCACAGAGAGGCCGGGCTGGAATGAAAAGAAACAGGAGGGCCTCTGAGGCCAGAAGGGAGCAATTCTAGCCCTGGGCCCGGCGGCTTCCTGACTCTCAGGGAGGGGTCAGGCACGGAGGCCTTGGAGCTTGCCTGAATTCGAGGAATAGGGATCAAACTTTGATGTGTGCCTTTGAAAGGCAGCCCTCGTCCAAGGCAGGTGAATCTGGGTAGCCAGGAACAAGGGCTTCTTTGTGGCATTGTAAGCGACCAGAAGCCTGCCTGCGCATGCCTGTGCCTGGCTGTGCCTCTCTGCAGTCCTGACCTAGGAGCCGGGGACAGGGGAGAGGCCCGGGGGCCAAGTGTCCCTGTGGGCCTTTCAGTAGGTCCTGGCTCTACGTTCTTTCTTGGGGACCATGTTGGGCTGGAAGAGACATTTAATATTCATGAGCGTGATCTCCACTTGAAGGGAATGCCCTGAGGGAAAGTGAAATATTAAGCAAGTGAGGGATATAGACCTAATTGCCTCCTCTTTTCTTTTTGGAGAAAAGTAATGTGCTTAAAATAAGATGATGGATAGGCAGCCGGGATGGTGTGAAAACCCCACTGCCCTCGCCTGCAGAATAAATCAGCTTCGTGCTCTCACTCACACAGAGAACCAGACAGAAGGCGGTGCAACTTGGCTGCCGGGTCACACCAGGTCACCCGTTCCCAGACCATGGATGCCTGCTGTGTGCCCGGCACTGTGCTAGCTGCAAGGAAACCAGCAGTGAGCCAGGGAGACCAGAGAGGCCAGGGATATGAGGCCAGTAACTAGTAGTTACTGAAAACAATCGTTGAGAATGCCTTTGCATGGACATATGGGAGGTGTGTAAGTGCAGGTCCTCCTTCCTATTTGAGGGGTCAGGAAAGGCCTCCTTGAAGACACGACATTTAACCTGCGACTTGAAGGCTAACTAGGAAGTGGACAAATTAGGGAGCAGTGGGGCAGGGGGATGGAGTGAGGACTGCAAGAAGGTCAGACCGTTAAACCCTCCAGGCAGGAAAGAGCTTCGGAAGAGGTCAAAGAAAGTCAGCATGGCCGGATGGCAGGGAAGGAGAGAGACCAGGGGCGGGACCCTGGCAGACTCTGACCCTTCAGGGCCTTGAAGGCCGTGGCCAGGCTGTTGCTCATGGCATGGAAGGAGAAGAAGGCAGCTCCCACGTGTGCATTCTGCCCTCAGTGCCAAGCCCTGTCGGCCAGTGCATGTCTGCATAGAGCAGGCATCTGAAAGCTACTTACTGTCCCAGCCAAACCCTACCTGCTGCCTGTTTGGGGAGATGCAGTTGCTTGAAAGAGAACTATCCCCCTTGATTCAGATATTTGCCGCTACAAAGACAGAGCAGAGCAGCTCCAACAGAGGTCTTGGATGGGCCCATGAAGCCAGCACATGTGTTGTGTGGCCCTGTACAGAAAGAGTTGCTACCCAACTGCTGGCAAGGATGCGTGAGTACCTAGTGGGTGAAAGAATGTCCAGTTAGGGAGCCATCGAGGCAGAGGAGAGAGAGGTGAGGGTATCACCCCATCCGTCTCACCCCTGGGCCTGGAGCAGCACAGCTGTAATTGTGTTGGCCACCACATTTTCCATGGACACATCCGTTTTCCTCATTCATGAGGAAAGATGTCATCGTGTCCATCCTTGGGTCCCCAGTCAGTGTCTGGCATCCTGAATCAAATGACCCTTTGAGGCAGAAAAGAGTGGCCAGGAGCCTGGGCAGCACCTGATTTCCCCTGGAGAACCTCTACTCCCTTGTCTCATTTCACGCTCACAGCACCCCTGGCAACCACTTTCCAGGTGACACAACAGAGCCCCCAAATGTTAAAGTGACTTTTGAGAAAGTGGCCTCCATTCAGTAACTGTTTATTGAGCTGGGAGACCACCACAAACGGAAACACACTTTGGTGACAGCCACGTCCCATGCTGGGACCACAGCCACGGAAACCTCCTCCCGTGATCTTTCTGAGGGAGGCTGCAGGAAGGTGGGGATTGTCCCCTGAATGTTACACCAGGAGAAACTGAGGCTCAAACAGGTGAAATGACTTGTTCAAAGCAGGTGATTATTAAGTAGCAGAACTGGGATTTGAACCAAGATCTGCCTAACTCCAAAACTGTAAGAGCTGCGTCCTCCTCCAAATTAGCAGACCTTCGGAACAAGTGGGAGTGATGAGATGTGCATATAGATCACCACCCTCCCCATCTCATCATTCCAAACAGTAGTCAGAATAGCAGAAATAGCTTGCTATTAATTTAATTGACTTAATCACTTTTTTCCTATCAGTTCCTCTGATTAATTGCATTGACCTTATGAGGTAGTTTTAATATTATGGCTACTTTATAGATTAAGAAAGAGCACAGAGATGTTAAGTAATTTACTCAAGGCTCCCCAAGAAAGGGATTTGGCTCTGGGATCTGGCTCTTAGGCCCTCAGGCTGAGCTACGAAACTTATGCTACCTCTTGATCATTACTGTTATCTAATTTTTTAAGTGTACTTTCCAGAGCTGAACAGCCTACCAGCAAACAGAAAATGAGAAGGGACAACAATAGACTCTGCAAAAGGAATCTCCACATAAAAAGATCCCAGGGTCTCTTTAAGAAACACTGTCTGGAGTGTTTGTTTACAGATCGTTAACTACTTAACAGAGGGAGAAACTAAAGGCCCCTTTTTCCTGGCTGCTACTGATTAAATTCCAAGGGGAAATTAAGATAAAGCAAATCTGAAATTATAATAATTTTAAGGGTTTTCAATTTTAATTCGCCAGAAAGATAAAATAGTCCATGCCCTGCCTGTGCATCCCTGCTCACAACCACCAGAGTTGTCTTCTCTGCCCTCTGCCCTCAGCGTTGGGGTCTTGCTGAGACCAGTCTCACTCCTCTGTCTACATGGAGCACCTGCGGCATATGAAGTCAGGCGCCAGGCAGGGTGTGGGTGTGAGTGACAAGCAGGAGCCAAAACCCTTCCTCGGAGGACTACAGAGGACAGTGGTCAGTGAGGATGTGCAGGGATTGGTGGGGCCGCCCCAATAGGCATAGTAACGCCCCCGGTGGAGGTGGGAGAGTTGGCAGCAGCTTCCTAGACAGCTGGGCTCAGTAAGACCAAGAGCAGGGCCTGCTGCTGTAAGGTCCTAATATCAGGACATGATATGAGCAGTGTTTGTCTTTTGGGCTTTTTAAAATGTGTTTATATTGATTTGTTTAGAGGGATAGAGAGATAGAAACATCTATGAGAGAGAAACATCATCAGTTGGCTGCCTCCTGCATGCTCCCTACTGGGGAGTTGAGCCTGCACCCGGGTATGTGCCCTGACCTAGAATTGAACCAGCAACCTCCTGGTTCATGGGTCAATACTCAGCCACTGAGACACACCAGCCGGGCAAGGGGCAATGTTTTAAGACCCACCTCCCCCCAGTGGGATGCTCTTCAGGGGCCCACAAAGTACTCCTGGAAACTGACCTGAAGAGACTTCAGGGTGGTTTTGTCTTTCAACACCAGTCTGAAACAGGGGGCGGGGGGGGGGGGGGGGGTCTTATACAGGGAAAAATACGGTAAATCTAAATTCCTTACTGTGGCATCAGCCATCAAGACTGGAGTGGTCTGATCTAGTCACATGTACCTTGGGCTTCAAAATCTTCTGGGCTTTGCACCTATGACCCTGCCCCGAGCTTCCTTTCATTTGCTCTCAGAGTTCCCTGCCTGGGGTGTGTCCCCACCAGTTCCTCCTCCTCAGAGATTCAACCCAGGTGTTAGCCCCTAAAGCAGCGGTTCTCAACCTGTGGGTCGCGACCCCTTTGGGGGTCGAAGGACCCTTTCACAGGGGTCGCCTAAGACCATTGGAAAACACATATATAATTACATATTGTTTTTGTGATTAATCACTATGCTTTAATTATGTTCAATTTGTAACAATGAAATTGGGGGTCACCACAACATGAGGAACTGTATTAAAGGGTCGTGGCATTAGGAAGGTTGAGAACCACTGCCCTAAAGGAAGCCTTCTGATGCTGGGTAAGGTTGAGCTGGGGTTGGTGGGGTTCCTTCCTGCTCTCAGCATCTTGTGCCTCAGAGCAAAATGCTGTCAGTCAGTCAATTTCTTGCCCGCTCACTAGACTCTGAGCTCTCTGCATGCTGAGACCCAGTTAATTCTTCTGATTCCTAGGATTTAGTCCAGGACCTTGTAAATAATTTGTGGCTCCATAAGTGCAGACTATGAGTGAGGGAAGCATGTATTTTTAAAGGTTTGTTTCTTAAGAGTCACTTTCTTAAGTTTTATTTATCAGGCAACAAAGTTAGTAGAGCTTTGTTGGCCTGAATCACTGACTTTCCACCTCACAGTGGTCCTCTCTACACGATGTCAGCGCTGGGCTGCTTGTGTTCAGATCCTAGCTCTGCCACTAAAGGGGTTGGGGGATTCTTTAGTTAGATTGTACCTTCCTGTGAAGGAAAGACTGGCTCCAGTGGCAAGCCTCCTTTATCTCCATACTGACTGTGGTCATAACTCTTTGATGAGGTCCAAACATTTTACAACTTCAGGAGAAGGGGTGGATAGAAGCCCTGACTTTGGTGGTTACTTAAATCACCCCCCAGAACTCTCTGATAACCCCAAATCCAATTGCTTTCAAAACGAAGTCCTGGTCCAGCTAGCTTCCTCTTGGGAACCAGCCTAGTCAACTAGCAGCTGGAAAGGACTGCAGGTAGGCCACCCCCCAGGCAGAGAATTCAAAAGGAAGTGGATGGCTGTGTAAATAACACTGCTTGAAGGGGCATTTAAGCAGAGGCTCTTTGTTAAGGAAATTGATGGCTTTGTAAGTACTGCCTCTGAAGGGAGTACTTTAGTGGAAGGTTCCTGAGCTCCCCTGGCAAATTCCCTAATGGACTGTGGGCCAGGAGTCTGGGCCCCCACATAGTCCATCACTTGCCAACAAAAACCTTGGATTCTACTTTTAAAAATTGAAAAAGGTTATGGAGCCTGTGTAGTTTAACTGGCACAAGGTAGCTGAGACAGATTGCTTCCTTTAGGGAGAGGGAGACGTGGATCTTCCCCAGAACCTTTGTTCCTGCGAGGCACCTTGCTAGGCACCTTGCCAGGTATTTTCTAGGCAGCTTCTTATTCCATTCCCCTGAGGTCTGCAAAGACATCAGGTCACCAGCTTGCTGAAGGGGGAACTGGGGCTCGGAGATGAAGTGGGCTGCTCATGGACACCCCGTTAATTGGTGGAGAGCAGGGATGTGACAGCAGACCCCGGAGCCCCCCAAGTACCACAGAATGGCAGGGCATCGTGGAGAATCAGATCATCGGTCTCATTAGATCCCCCTCGGTATCCACATTCTCACAAAGGACATGGATTAGGCAACGTGGGTGGACGTAAGGGAGTGGGTTTTGGAATCAGATGAGTAAGGATTTGGGTTTCGCTGTATGAAACCCTTTAAAGACCATTTCCCTTGTCTGTGAAATGGGGATAACACCACCAAACACAAAGGATTCTTCTGGAATTAAAGGACATTGCCTATTTAAAAGCATTTAACACAGTGCCTAACAGGAACCACACCATTCAGTTATTCATTTAGCAAATATACTTATTACATAGTGGCTATAATTTTAATTGGGGAATTAGATGATGCTATGGAGAACAGAGGGGGGGACAACCGGCCCTTCTGGGGTGGATTGCCGGAGAGATTTTCCAGAGGAGTGTCGGTAAGACTGGATGAAAGGATGTTTAGAGGCTCAACTTAGGAAAAGCAAGGCTAGGAACATTGGGGAAGCTTCTGCAAAGGTGGGGAGGGGAGGAAGAATCTGGGACACCCAGGAAGTGGACAGGATTCCAGCCTGCCCGGAGCTGGGACAAGAGCATGAGAGAAAGCAAGAGCAGGCTGTGGAAGCAGGCAGGGACCAGATGATTTCTTGACGTCATTGAGCCTCAGAAAACATTGAATGAACAACTATCTTCTGAGGTAGCCTGTTGCATTTTCACACTAACTGTAGTTTGTTAGATGAGCTTCTACTGTGTCCCCTGGGAGCCTTCTGTTCCTTAGGTTCAGCGTTTCCATACCTCTGTGGACATCTCTTCATGAGGCTGCCTCGCTTGGGCCCCAGCAGTCACCAGTGGCTTCGAATTGGTCTGCCCAGCCATCTCCAGGGCCAGAGGAGACTTCCCTGACCTCCATTCCGGCACCTGCAGCCAGCAATGCCATCTGCAATCTCACACTCTTGTTTGGGCAAACACCTTCTCCAGTTGGTGGAAACTGATTGCAGAGAGACCACAAATCCTAGGAACTTTTTCTGAACATGAATAGTGATGCCCACCCTTATCATCTCTGATCAGAATACAGGGGTTTTGATTGATCTAAAATGTTCCAAGTTAACTCTTAAGATTTAGAATCAGTTTTCCCCTCCTTTCCTTTCTTCCTACTTTCCTTCCTTTGCCCTTTCTCCTTCCCTTCCTCCTTTCTCTCCTTCCCATTCTTTATTCCTTATTGGGAAGAGAGAGACATATGCTCACATTTCTGTAAGAACAAAACTCAGTGTAACACTATCAATCAAAGAGCACATCGATTCAGATGAACACAAAATCCTTTTCAAAGGACAGAAGAGTAGCCAGTCCATCGTGTAAGACAAAGAAAACTTACCTGAGTGCAGTGCACTCCTGCCCAGTGACTCGGCTTCTCTCTTCCGAGCATCACCAATTTGGAGAAGGAGGACACCGTGGCTCCAATGTCTCATCCTGTGGACTCACATGAACCATATTGCAGGAGGATAGTCTTCCTGAGTGCCCACACTCAGCAGAGCTCAGGGTGGGAGGTTTCTTGCATAGGAACCCTTCCAAAAACCCACCACACTGTGGTCACCTTAGTCACCATCAGCTATGCCAGACAGGGTTTTGGGGTGTGGTTTTCACATGGGGGCCCTGATTTGGCCTCGATTCCTTGGTTACTGCTGACATAGCATCCCATTGCTCAAAAGTCTCTCTTCTCTGGAACCTTGAGGATGTCTTAACAGACAGATGGGCAGCTTGTTTTACTGAATTGAAGAACAGATACAATGTGTGTACACACTGACTTTTACTTGAAAGCACTGTTTTTCTCATGCTCATCTGCATGTATTTCTCACAGACCAATTTTTGTTTGACATTGCATTATTTCCAATGTTTATAAAACGAGCCTTATTCAGTCAACCCAAACCTTGGGCCTATAATAATTAACGGTGCAGCATTCAGTGAGTCACTTAACCTCTCTGAATCTCAGTTGTGATACTTGCAAACTGAAGCATGAGGACGAGATAATTTCTAAAACTCTTGCAGCACTAAAACCACCAGTTATTCATTCAGCAAATATTTTCGGATTGTCTTCCATGTCCTGGATTTAGAATGCAATAGTGAGCAAAACAGCCTACCCTTCAGCTTTCCCAGGGCTGCTCTTCTGTTTCAGAAAGAATGCAATGATCAATTAAACTCTTGAAGAAGCAATATAATGCTGTGTAGGAAATAATATAGACTGGGGGAGGGAGCGGGGGTGGCGGGTGACTGCAGTGAAAATAGCGTGGTTAGAAAAGGTCTCACCAGGCAGGTGATGGTTGAGTTGAGACCTAAACAATGAATTAAAAAAAGCCATTTGACGATTTGGGAGATGAGTTCTAAACTGTAGCTGTGATAAAAATATGTGAAAACAACAACATGTGTGAGTATGTTCCATAGCATTATTTTACTTGATCATTACAGCCACTTTCTGAAATGGGTAGGAAAAGTGATTTTGTCATTTTATCAGACAAGAATGAAACCCAGAACGATGATGATGTGTGTTGCCCAGTACGGGAGAGTAAGTTAGTGACAGAGATGAGCTTCAAATTTTGATTTCCTGTCCCTAATTTCATCTGCTTTTCCTTATAGTTCTCTTCTGTGTTTCTCCGAATGGTTTCACCTGCACCCTTCTCAGTCTTCATTTTGCTGATCACATTTTTCCATCTCCAGACCAAAAACAACAACAACAACAATACTTTAATGATTAATAGAAAAAATGTATCAAGTACCAAATATGTAGTAGAGTGACTTCATTGAAGGAGATCTTAAATGAAAGGTAGCTGATTTAACTCTCTTAGTCTACAGAAGGGGGAAGTGCAGCCCAGAGAGGGAAGTGTCTTGTCCCCAGCCTTGGGGAGAATAGAGGACATCTGCTCTAGACTCCCGTTCTCTTGACCATGCTATTGCTATTGAAACAGGGTTCCATTCTTTATTCTTTCTTTCTGTCTTTTTTTAACCTATTGATGTATTTATTTATTTGGGGGGTGATGAAATCACAATAAAATCACTGGCATTCTGTTTGTAGTTTGCTACCTTTCATCACTCTGTCACTTTCACATACTCTTCTGCATATGAATGTTTCAGGTGGCTTTTCTCCACTTATTATTAGCGTATATTACCCAAGACAAATCTCATTGTATTTCCTGTTCATACTTTTAAAGGCCTTTGCATCCTAGATATTACTCTTCCTCTTGTCTATGCTTAGAACGCCAGGCATATTTCGCGGCCACTGTAGAATCCATTGTGGTACTGACATTTATCCCCTCTTTCCTATCAGGAGATAGCACTGAACCCAAAGAGACCCGGCTAAAACCCATTCAGGGCTTTGAACATTCATTTCTATTGAATGTATTGTCATTTATTAGGACCACTATCTTTGCTTACAATCTTTTTAGGCCATTCAAATAACTGTACTAAATTCAAGGTGATGTAAATGCATTTTTATGCATTTTCAAGTTCCAATTCATAAGGCCATCAAATCTCTTTATTAAATTTCAGTTTAGTATGCACCACATTTTTTACCTAGATATTTAATTTCTTTGCAAATTCAGTTAAGAATAAAAAAAATATTAGGACAGATGGTGAGTCACGATGTCTCACAGGAAAAAAATATTGTGGGGTGGTTTAGATAGAATTGGATATTTTTTTTCTCTTAATATGCGCTTGTATTTGTATTATGATCTCATTCTAATTAATATTTTCATAAAAATCTGTGTAGCAGACTGCTGAAACAGATTCAAATCAGGTTTGAGCCATCTTCAATATAATCAATAACAGAGATTCTGAAACTCCAAAAGAACTTTGTTAATTCATTATTTACTGAATATCTGCTTTGAGATTGACATTATCCTAAGTATTGGGGATGTAAATAGAGGTAATATTGGAGCCAGCTCAGAAATATCTCACAATCTAAGAGCTGTACATTTTCATTCATTCATCCATTCATAAATATTAGTCACAATATGGCAAGGCAGTGCTCTTGATCCTGAAGAAAGAGGTTCACTTTGAGACATAGTCCCATAAATCTTATCATAAATAAAAATTCATTTTAGATAGTGAATAATACTGTGAAGGAAATAAAATACAGTGATATGCTGCTCTCTAATGGGGTGGGGAATAGGATGTGAGCTTACTGTAAGTAGACGGGGTTATTATTTGAGGAAGTACTATTTGAATTGAGCCTTAAATGATTAAAAGGAAGAGAGTGTGAGAAAATCCAAGAAAAAAGTATTCCAATAAAGTGAGTAACATGTGCAAGTTCCTGAAGCAATAACAAGTTTGGCTTGTTTAGGGAACAGATTCTTGTTGAATGGATACACTTATGGATGAACAAATAAATGAATTGAACCTAGTGAGCAAGAGGATAGTGATAGGAGACATTCAGAGAAAGTAGGGACTCATAGGCCATGTTACAGATTTTGATTTTGTTCCATGTGACATGGGAAGCCATTGAGGTGCTTTAGGTAGGAAAGTGGTCTGATATAGTTTATGTTTTTAAAGGACCACTGTAGCTGCACTTTAGGGGAGGGAAGATTGGGAATCAGACATAGAAAAAGCTGATTAAATGAGCAATACCTCAGTGATGATGGCTTGGCTTAGGATGCTGGTAATGGAGCAAAAGTAGATCTTTTTGGAATTTTCTGAGATGAAAGTCTACAAGATGTACTTTTTTTGGTTTTGGTGAGTTGGCTAAAAAAATAGGAGTGATGATTCAGAAGGTTTTGGTTTAGCCTTTGTTGAGCAATATTGTCATTTACTAAGAGGAGGAAGAAAGGAATGTGGGGAGAAACCATTACTTCTGTTTCAGACATGTTGATTTTGTGATGACTTTAAACAGATATTTAAGTAGAGAGGTCATTTTATTTTATTTTTTTATTTTTTTTAATTAATTTATTTTTTTTATTGCTTAAAGTATTACAAAGGGTATTACATATGTATCCATTTTATCCCCCCGCCCTAGACAGTCCCCTAGCCTCCCCTATCACCCAGTGTCTTATGTCCATTGGTTATGCTTATATGCATGCATACAAGTCCTTTAGTTGATCTCTTACCCCCCTACCTCCTGCCCCCCAACCCACCCCGGCCTTCCCCGTGCAGTTTGACAATCTGTTTGAGGCAGCTCTGCCTCTGTATCTATTATTGTTCAAAAGTTTATAATGGTCTCTATTGTCCATGAATGAGTGAGATCATGTGGTATTTTTCCTTTATTGACTGGCTTATTTCACTTAGCATAATGCTCTCCAGTTCCATCCATGACGTTGCAAATGGTAAGAGTTCCTTCCTTTTTACAGCAGCATAGTATTCCATCGTGTAGATGTACCACAGTTTTCTAATCCATACATCTACTGATGGGCACTTAGGCTGTTTCCAGATCTTAGCTATGGTGAATTGTGCTGCTATGAACATAGGGGTGCATATATCCTTTCTGATTGGTGTTTCTGGTTTCTTGGGATATATTCCTAGAAGTGGGATCACAGGGTCAAATGGGAGTTCCATTTTCAGTTTTTTAAGGAAACTCCATACTGTCTTCCATAGTGGCTGCACCAGTCTGCATTCCCACCAGCAGTGCACAAGTGTTCCTTTTTCTCCACAACCTCTCCAGCACTTGTCGTTTGTTGATTTGTTGATGATAGCCAGTCTGACAGGTGTGAGATGGTACCTCATTGCTGTTTTGATTTGCATCTCTCGGATGATTAGCGACTTTGAGCATGTTTTCATATGTCTCTTGGCTTTCTGAATGTCCTCTTTTGAAAGGTGTCTATTTAGGTCCTTTGCCCATTTTTTGATTGGATTGTTTATCTTCCTTTTGTTAAGTTGTATGAGTTCCCTATAAATTTTGGAGATTAGGCCCTTATCAGATATGTCATTGGCAAATATGTTTTCCCACACAGTGGGTTTTCTCGTTGTTTTGTTGATGGTTTCTTTTGCTGTGCAGAAGCTTTTTATTTTGATGTAGTCCCATTTGTTCATTTTTTCTTTAGTTTCAAGTGCCCTAGGAGCTGTATCAGTGAAGAAATTGCTTCGGCATATGTCTGAAATTTTCTTGCCTTTGGATTCTTCTAGAATTTTTATGGTATCCTGTCGTACATTTAAGTCCTTTATCCATTTTGAGTTTATTTTTGTATATGGTGTAAGTTGGTGGTCTAGTTTCATTTTCTTGCATATATCTGTCCAATTTTCCCAACACTATTTATTGAAGAGACTATCTTGGCTCCATTGTATGTTCTTGCCTCCTTTGTCAAATATTAATTGAGCATATTGGTTCGGGCCGATTTCTGGGCTCTCTATTCTATTCCATTGATCTGTATGCCTATTCTTGTGCCAGTACCAGGCAGTTTTGAGAACAGTGGCTTTGTAATACAACTTGATATCTGGTATTGAGATCCCACCTAGAAGAGGTCATATCGAAAGAAATGTTTGAATCATTAGTGCATAAATGTTCTAAAATCTGTACTTAAAACTTAGGACTGGATGAGAGGATGTAGATAGATAAGAAAAAGAGGGCCTAAGCTCTAACCCTGAAACGTGGCAACATTTAGTAAAGAGTTAGGGAAGCAGAAGACAGCACATGAATCTGTGTGGGAAGAGCTGGGAGCCAGAAGGGATAGGATGGCATGGCACCATGGCATCTGAGAGAGAATACCTCAAGGAAAAGGCACTTCTTTATATACTTCAAGATTCTTTGACATTGTGGTTTGTGTTAGCAATGTTGAGGTCAATGGTGATCTTGACAAGATTGGTTTGGGTGGAGTGGTGAGTACAGAAACTCGATTGAAGAGAACTAAAGAGTGAATTCCAGGAGATAAAGGGGATAAGTTTAGATAATTCAATAAACTTTACTGTGAATCATAGAAAGAGAAATGTGACGTAGGAGACAGTGGTACGGTGATGTGGGATGATGCCACTTAAAAAAAATGTGGGTTTTTAAAATATAATTTAATTTTTAAAATTAAAAATGTTTATGTAGGCAATATCCTGTTTTGCTGGTTTGGAAGGAGAACATAATGATGGAGGAAATAGAGGGAATTGGTTTGTGCTGGACAAATAGGGATGCAGAAGATTGATATATGATGCTTCATGACCTGAAGATGCTGGAAGTAAATCTTGATGGAAGACTCAAAGGTGGAAAGTAGCCTTTCAGACTGAGGAACTAAGGGTAGAAGCTCTGAGGTGTGAATCCTGGGGAGGAGCTGTGTGCATCTGAGAGTGAAGGCATGGTCGGAAATGAGCCTAGGTAGGAACATTGGAGCTGGGCGACAAAAGGGCATGAGTATCAGGTGGGGAAGTTCCGATTTTGCAGGAGTCAATTGAGTATTGTAAACATGATCAGATTGATGTTTTAGATTAAAGGCTCATCATAGGCTGCTTTGTGAGGAGGGACTGAAGTGGGGAAGCCTTCAAGCCAGTGGTGTCAGAGCCAAGGACAGAGGACAAGGCTACCCCCGGAGGATGCTTTTCATGGCAGGCCTGAGAGTGGAGTGTAGTGGTAGCGTGAGACTACATCCAAATTCACCCTTCTTTTCCTAGTGCTTTTGGGTTGCTGGATGGTGCCCGGTTGTCACAGTGAAACACAAGAAGGGATTCTGGCTCACTTTGGTATGTGGCCAAGCCTTGAAGGAACCAGAAACCAACTTCACCTCCTCAGGTTCAGTTGACCTCATCAGCATCTGAAGCTGGTTAGTGGATTCATGGTTCTGTAGGAGCCCTTGGTCACCCCGTCGTCTGTACCCTGGACAGGCTGATCTGGTTGAGAATGTTAAGGACAAATCCCAGTTTGAATAGAATTAAATGAGGTCAGCAGTGTAGGTGTCTCATGAAGCTTTTGAAGGATCGGCGATGCAAAGTCTCGATGTTTCTGTTCCAGCGGAAACATTTGCCAGTGGAGCCACCTCCCACACCCCAGGCTTTCCTTTTGCAAACCTTCAGGGGTTAAGCACTGTAGTTTCCCCTGTTCCAAGGAGCTATTATTTGGACAAAGATCATGCATATTTTGGTCTTTTCTTATTGTTGTTTGGATGAATTGTTATGTGGCATGAAGCATGTTGTGGTTGGATCCATCCCTAAACAAACAGCTGAACTTAAAAAATACTATTTTTTTCCTGGTGCTTAAAAAATTGAAAAAAAAATAGTAATCATTGGACTAAAAGAGGCTATCCCAATGCCAGTCAGTCACTGTTCCCTCTGGAAATAGAAACAGATGCAAATTTCTCCAAAGCTGACCCATCTTCATAAACAGGAAGTTTAGAAAGAGAGGTAAATCTATCCACCCTTAGGAAGGTAGCCTATCTAAGAGTCTGTGTTCAAATTATTTGCTTCCTCCTTGAGTCCTAAACCAAATCCATCTCCTTTTACTTAAAACTCTCATCTCCCCATCTGCAGGGAGTTGTTTTGTTTTGTTTTTTTTTCTCAATGGGCTGTAGACTTGGTAAACTCCCAATAGTTTCTCAGACTAGTTATATTTAGTTCACACTAGTGGCTGTTCCGAAAAGTGAAATCAGAGATTCCACAAAATAATATCGAAACTTGGTAAAGAGTCAAACATGATTTTGTTGCCAGAATTGTATACTGAAAGCCCAGTCTGATGTGACAGCATGGTGCTATAGAAAGAGCACTGCATTGTGAGTTCAAAACCCATCAGTCTAGTCCTGTGTCTACTGGAAATTTCTCTGAAGGCTTCCATAAGTCACCACAACATGTGCACCTCGGCTTCCCTCATGTAAAATGAAACCATTGCTTTCAGCTCCAAGGTCATCATCATCATTATAGACCAGTTATTGATCATCTGTTATGATCAAGCCATCTGAGCATCATACTAAACATTCGATCATTCAACCATTATTCAGAGGAGGAAACCAAGGTTCAGAAATTCTAAGTGATATGCCCAAAGTCAAATTAATAGTAAATGGAACCTCTGCTAAGCAAAGTCAGGTCTACACCTCACTGCCTCAAAGACTGTGAGTCTTACAGGTAACAACACAGCTTTCTTGGTCAGGAGAATCTTCAAGGTCTCCCCATCTCTAAAGGATAATGTTCAAATTCCTTAACAGGGCATTGCAGTCCTTCCTCAGTCTGGCTTCAGATCAGCTTTTCAATGTCTCGGCTCCAGGATCCATTGAACTCCCTGAACTGTGACCTTGCCAGACATACACACACACACACACGGATCAAGATGCAGTTATGCTCTTCCCTGAACATGGACAAATTCTTTTGATCCTCCAAGATGCTGCCCCCAAAGCATCTTCTCAGGAAGCCATCCCCCATTTTTCCAAGTAGTGGTGATCCCCCTGCAGGAGAGGAGTCCTGTCAGATTCATTTGTGTATTCCCAGTGCCAGCGCAGTCACTGAGCAGATACTCAGAAACTACTGGTGAAGTGCAGTGATAGTCCGCACCAGTTTTCCTCTGAGGATAAGGATCTATCTTAGCTGGGAATGATAACATCCCTCCCACGTAAAATCTCTTAAAACTGGGCACTGGGCCATTAAGACCTGTATCACTTCCCCATCTCTTAAGTCTATTATGGTAGTTGATCATACCCAGCCCTTTATTGAGGCAGTCTAAAGGGGAATCTTGTCTCCAGTTTATATATGGGGAAACTGAGGAACAGAGAGATGAACTAACATGCTAATATTACTTGGTAACCAGGGGCAGATCAGGAGTTTGAATCCAGGGTTTCTGAATTCAAGGATGAGAACTTTTAACAATAGCTTGAATGCCAATGTTTGCTTATACATCAAGGTAAACTCGTCTCATTTCCCTGAAGCGTGGCTTTCTGAGTTTTCAGATAGGGGTGACGATCTATGTCTGGCTCAGTGTCCCTTGGACATGCCTCGGGAATGCAGAGGCATGCATTTCAGCTCCATGGTGCAGGCCCACAGAAATTGAAGATTACGTAATGTGAAGCAGCATCAGCTGTGTCTGTCCACTTACAGAGTCCATTGGCCTCAGGCTCTTGGAGCTGAGCTCATTGCTTCCAAAAGGAAAAGAAAGTGTCTTTCAAGTAAAAGCTGAACCATGGAAGACAGACTTGGCAATGCCCCCCAGCCACATCAAGACTCCTCACTGGATATAGCAGATTTCTAAACCTGTCACCACATGAAAGGAACTGAATCTGAATTGAGGGGTTCCCTCAATGTCAAGAGAGGTTCCCTCATGTCAGGATAGGATGAGCTGGGAACCAGCCTGTCCCTGCAACCCCCTGTAAGCTAGTTGCCACTGGTGTCTCAATAACTTTCCCTTCCCCCTAACACCCAGTATAAATTTTTTTTTCAAAGAGCGCAGCATTTAAACTATATTTGGACAAGAGTATATGCATCAGAGGTGCCAAATTTTAGTTACTCATTCATTCAACAGATACTTACTGAGAGTCTAATAGGTTTTCACAGTACCCCTCCCAATGGGATGTGTTATTATCAATGCTACCTAGCTACTACATGGAAGGCAGGCAGCAAGGTGATTATTTGGCTTCAAACTCTTTTCACTATAATCTGCTCCCCTCCCAGCATAAAGCATTCAAGAAGAACTAAGCAAATTGTAATGAAAACAAGAAGGCCAGTCTTGTTCTCTTGTTTTGTTGTCACTACCTTTGTTTTTCCTGGCCACACATTTGTATTCCATTCCTTACCATGTTCCCTTCAGTGCATGAGGCATGGGAGTAGGAATGGAGAGAGAATTCCCCAGATGAAGGTGGTCAGATGTAGCTGAAGGGCCCCTGGGACTCTAGCTAGAAAAATGAATAGCAGAGTCCAAGGATGTTATTCAAAAAAAGGGGGCTCAGAGTAGCTTTGTCAGCAAGATCTTGGGGCAGAAACCAGGCATCTTTCCACTCCCCTCTCTCTCCTTCTCCTCTTTAGCTCTATCTCCTATCTCTTTTAACTCTGTATCAATCTGTCTATATTAATTATCTGTCTATTTAGGTACTTATTTACCCACCTATATCTATCTCTTTCTCTCCTCCATTCCCAGTTTCCGCTGACTCTAGGCAGACATCTATTAAGGTCTTAAACATAATCAGGAAGAAATTAACTTTCATGAGAACTCCAATTCTAGCCCCAACTCCTGACACTCTGAGGTCTCTTTGATGGGGGAATAAATTGTCTTCTTAAAGAATAGACCTTCTACAATCTTATTTTAATCTTACCTTACTGTTCTTCATATTAGAAGAGGAGTAAGGTGTTACCAAGAGTCAGGCAACCCTATGACCATATCTACAGGAGGCTGTGCAGTCATTATTCTGTAGATACCACACATAGAAACCCCTCTGCTAGGTGTCAAAGGCCAGGCTTCTTCTAGCTCTTTGAACACCTCACCTGCTGGGGTTCTCAGGGTTCCAATAGATAAAATGGGAGAGGCGCTGGTGTTGTACATACCATCTCAGGAAATCACTGCAACCACACAAGATAAGTATTTCCTCCATTCCTTTTTGGAGGAGGGAAATGAAGATCAGAGAAGACAGGTTATTTTGTTTCAGTCTTACACAACTTATATATGGCAGAGTTAGCATTGGAAAGTGGCTTTACCTGATGTCAAAACCTAGGCTCTTTGCAATTCCCTGTCTTGGGTTGCTAGTGAGTGAAGTCTGCATTGATGGCTGGTCATTATTGGATTGGGCCTGGGCTTTATTCTATGTGAGTTGGCCACACTGACCAGGACACTGGAGCTCCAGAGAAGTGCTGAGCCTGTGTTCGTCCCTTGCTTGAACTGCCAGGCATGCTAGTGGTCACTGGAGTCCACACTGGCTCCGACCCATCCTCAAATAATTGAATTGAAATGAATTGATTTATTCTGGCTCTTTCAATAGTATTTCACTATGTAAACTGCAGAAATAAACAAGGGATTTTGGAGCTTGGAAGGGGCTCAACATTCTGCTGCCTCTGAATTCACAGACTCCTTTTTCAGATAGTCAGCATCCTAGAAATCCCAGCCTTATTTCTGCTTGACCCGGAGCTTTCTGTTACAGGGAAGGCTTCTTGAAGGTGTTGTAGGCGTGTGCTGACTTCACAAGCTGATTCAGTTCAGTCCATTAGAAATAAAGTCACCCCTTAGAAGATGAAGCCCATTATTGCAGAATGGGCAAGGCTTGGTTGGCTTACCTGAAATGCCCAAGGTATCTAACAAGCCCTTAAAACCTAGAGAATTAGATAGGAAGGGCTCCTAGCATCCCAGTGGTCTAACCCCCTTCTCTATAGTAAGTATAATTGAGGCCAGAGAGGAAGAGTCCTGTCCAAAGTAACAGAGCAATTTAGTTACCGAGCTGGAACTGGAGCCAGCCTCTCTTGTATATAAATTCACTCTTCATGTGAAACCGAAATCCTCTTTGGAGCTAAATAAACCTCAGTTTGCGACTGGGGACTTCTGTGACATCAGGTAATGTCCCTAGAACCTGGGGAGGGAAAACCTGAGTTCGAAACCAGGATCCGGCATTAACACACTGTGTGACCTGGGGCAGATTATTAACGATGCGTGAGATCTCATTTTCCTGGTCTGAAAGACTAACATGATAATTAAAATAACAATGCCTCCCTCACCAGCTTGCTGCGGGCTCACTTGGGGTAATGAAGGTGGATGTGTTTGTGAGTTTGTGTGTGTGTCGTAAAAAACACGTAAGGTGTACCTCTTAAAATGTTAGGTGTACAGTACAGTATTATTAACACAGCATGTGTCCTTTCGTGACTGGCTTATGTCATTTATGATAATGCCCTCCATGTCCGCTCCGGTTTTCACATATGGCAGGATTTCCTTCTTTTTGGAAGGCTGAATAATAATCCGTTGTGATGATCAGTGATGGGCTTTAACAGTGCTGACGATTCTTCTGGTCCAGTTCTACAGCTGCTACTGATGGCTGAGACCAAAGGACCAATATCTCCCTGTTCTCCCCTTTCCGTGTCTCTCCCCCAGATGAGCCCAGCCGGTGCTATTTCCACGATGGTGATGGGGTGTGTGAGGAGTTTGAACAAAAAACCAGCATCAAGGACTGTGGTGTCTACACGCCCCAAGGGTTCCTCGATCAGTGGGCATCCAACGCTTCAGTTTCCCATCAAGACCAGCAGTGCCCAGGCTGGGTCGTCATTGGCCAGCCGGCAGCTTCCCAGGTAAGACGCCAGCCATGCGTGGCATTTCCCACCCATATTCTGAATCTCTACTCTGTCCCTCAGAGCTTCCTGCCTCGAAGGTAGTGTCATTGGATGTGGCCATGTGACCAAACCTCTAGCCAAATGTAATTCCAGAGCCTCAAGGGTACCATTTCTCAGGGATTAGATGTGGAGTAGCTAAGCACAGGGAAGGAACATCAGGGTAATGACTGTCCTCCTATGTCCCTACCTGTTATAATTCACATTTAGGAAAGAATTCCATTTTGGACATACCACTGGAATTCAGTGGGGAAGAACACATTCTTTTGGGGGAGTCCCACAAGTTATTATTTTGTGTGTGTGTGTGGGGGGGTACTCCTTGAGCACTCTCCTGTGAATTTGCTGTGTGGCCTTGGACCAGTCTCCCCACCTTTCTGGCCCCCATATTTCCCCATCTTTAAATTAGAGAGTAGATCAGCTTGATCTCCAAGGACCTTCCCAACTCTAAAAAGCTGTGACTCATTCCCCAGTCCCCTAATGCACTATTTACGTTCCAGGGTTCTTCCCCGAAGGACTCTCCGCTCAGTTGAGGGACTGAGAGTGTTGGGGCCACCAGAGCTTATGTGATTCTAGGGATGGCTGTGCTGTCCCCAGAGCCCCCTTTCCAATTATCCTGCTGAGCAAGCACCTGCCTTCTTCCGAGACTCCCGTTTCCCAGAGACACGACTCAGTGCTTCTGACCGCCTGGCCCAGTGGCTGCCTCTGAGGCCAGCCTGCCACCTGGCCTTGTAGATGAGTCATTAGACTGTTTCCCTGATTCAGGGTCAGGGAGATAGACCTGATTTCTAGATAAAAGAGAGATGTGACCTTCTTTAGGGGCCCAGTAAGAAACCATTGGATGAGGTACAAGATGGGTATATTCACTTACCTATTTTACAGTGTTTATCTGATCATTTCTCATGTACCCATTTGCGTATATTTACATTTGTTAGATTCCCTATTTCTTCCTTTGCATTTGTTCATGACTGCCCTGAGGAGAGTATGTGGAGAGAAATGGGAGCACAGTATTCCCTGATGCTTATCATGGACAGTGCCCGCCTGGTGAATGAATGAATGGGTAAATGAATGAGTGTCTAGGCCTCATCCTACCCCTGTGCCATCTCTGTACTTGAGGAATTTATCTTTGGCTACACCCAATTGCACAAACTCTAATAATCTATTCGTGTGTCTGGCTCCCCCATTAGGCTGCTGGTACTTTCATAACTGTTTTGAGATTAAGTCATCTCTGTCCCTTTCTTCAAGTACAAGATCCAGATAAGACTAGCTGCTCGGGAAATGTGTGTTTAATTGATTATAGATTCACACTCGTGCACACACACTCATACGTGTACACATTGCTACATACGATGAACAACACTAAGAGACAATGTTCAAGAACCACATCTGTATGACAGAGAACCTCCTGCTCTGCGTTGGCAGGGCTGGCTGGCAGTAGAGCCAGGAATTCCAAATTCAGCACAGGCAGCCCTTCCTAGAAATGTCTCAAAAGCATCATTCAAACAAGGGAATTATTAACACACTCAGACTCTCACATGAGCAAGAAGTGAGGTAGCAGCTGTGCTTAAAAATCACACAAAGGTTATTGCTACTAATGTGAGAAGAGGAGAGAAAGACTTTTCCAGTCTTAGCGTTTGAAAGGGACTTCGTGGGGCAATTATTCCACTTCGGTAAGGAGCGGGCTGTCAGGAATTATGGGCAATTATGTCTTCCTAAACAAAAATCCAATTTAAAAAAATCATTATCAATACTACAAAGAGGAGATGAGAAAACAAAATCATCCTATTGAATTATTCATTGCAACCAATTTTATTTTAATGAAATCGACTAGGTTCCATTACTCTGGGCTTGGACATAATCTTTGTTACAAGGAGACTTCAGCTGTAACTAAATTTGCCATAATGAGATCAACTCACTGGAGAATACCGGGTCGGGGAGGGTGTGTATGTGCAGGCTGGGTACAGGGTCAGGCAGGGCGGTCTGGAGGGCTGTTGAACAGTCTCCTGAAGTCCCCCACAGAAAGCAAATGCCTAGAAATCATTCACACGCTGCACTCCCATCGTGCGCGCACGCACACACGTGCACACACACACATAGCCTATGTAATACTGAGTAATGTTTGTGGAGTGGAAACTAGCTCCCTTCTGATAGCACAGC
The DNA here is from genome assembly GCF_963259705.1 of Myotis daubentonii. Lineage (NCBI taxonomy): Eukaryota > Metazoa > Chordata > Mammalia > Chiroptera > Vespertilionidae > Myotis > Myotis daubentonii. The sequence continues at coordinate 70,725,842 of NC_081850.1, read as the reverse complement.
AGAGGGGGACGAGGTATAACCATGGCGCTCATTACCTTGTGCTGTGATTAGGGGAGGCTGGTAGCTAATTCTCACCCTGTCAGGACTCCAGTGAAGAAGTTGATGCCTTGAGAGAAGGAGTTGGGAAGTACTTAGATGCACCTTCCCCCTACACAATTAAGCCCTTCTCTCTCTCTTTCTTCTCTCTCTCTCTCTCTCTCTCTCTCTCTCTCTCTCTCTCTCTCTCGCGCTCTCTCTCTCTCACACACACACACACACACACACACACACACACACACACGCATACATGTGCACACAAACACACGTAAACATTCCTACAAAAATAGGCAGTGTAGGGGCAGGATTCCAGAGAGTAGGAACCAAAGTAGACACAGGAGAGTAGTGGAGGGGACCGGGGGTCTCCAGGTCCACCAGCCATCATACTGAACACTCATGCATCTCATAGCCTATCCCCTTGCCATTCCTCAAGCTAAGAAGTATTGCCCATCTTGGAGAACCAGAGAAGTGGCGTGGCTTCCCCAAGGTCCCATAGCCCATACGTGGAGAATCTAGGATTGGAAGGATGTCATGGAAGATGATAGCAGAAGCTTAGGAATATGTATGTGATCATGTTCAGAAGTTGAAAGTAACTGGATTCCTGGCAAGTACCCCTGGGAAACAAGCAGAAAGAATCATAGGTGGACAGATCGTAGAGTTGCTGTCACTGTGCAGACCTTGTGAGGTACGTGAAATCTCTGCCTGACTCATGGGCACTACCCACAGTTTTGAGTTCAGGCTGCTTCCACTCCCTGTCCTGAGGGTCCTATTCCCTGGCCCCTTGGTGCTCACTGGGATGTCTATGAACTTGGGCAGTGATGAAATGACTATGGTTGTTTCCATTTTTGCATTATAAACCAGTTTTGTCCTACTCTGTCTTCCCCTGATGCTATAAAAATGAGAAATACAAGTGTCTATTGAAGTCATGTGCCTGGCTCTATGCTGGAGTCTGTGGAAGAAACAAAAAAAAGGGGGGAAGACCCAACCTCTGGCCTTGTCCATGTACAAGACTTAGGCACGAGAATTCTCTGGGGAGGACAAGCCCTGTCCAAGTAAGTTGGCAGGGTTTCACCGTGACTGCTAGAAAGAAGAAACGGTCATTGTGCTATAGGAGTCCAAAAAAATTGATTAAAACTTGATTTTTTATTTTGTATAAGCTCTCCACTTTAACAGTTTCAGATCTCTCTCGTCCATTCTCCTCATGCAAGATCCCCAAATTTGGTTAGGACTAAGTTACTCCACTCTGAACATTTAGTTTTATATTCAGATGTTACCAGAAGTATCAAAACTTCCTGGTTGTGCAAATTGGGCTGAACATCCTATAATAAGAGACATTCTTTGGATATTTTGGCCATGCACCTTCCTGGCCCAGCTGGAATTCAAGAAGTCCCTGAAACAGAACAAACATGGAAATCAACCCAAAGAATCCAGTTTTCTCTGTTCTGGGAACCTCAGAAATGGATTGATTTAAAGTGCTTTTTGCAAAGATCCCATCTTGTTCTTATTTTGTCTCCGTGTTTCACATTTCTCTAGTACTTTATACCAAAGGCAGCCCAAATGAGATGTAGCTATTCCTTTATCCTGCCCCCACCCCCAGCATTTCTACCAAAGCCAGTTTCCTCTTCTCCAAGCAGGCACCTCCCTCCTCCCACAGTGGCCTAGGGAAAGTGTGGAAACCCCAAACAGTCAGGAATGTGCAGTGTTCTCCCAGGAATCATGGACCTTCACTCAGCCAACCAGTTCACTTGGTTAATCCTTTGAGGCTAAGACTTAGGCTAAGCAGACCCAGGGCAGTAGTTTCAGAGTCTGGGTAAGGAAAGCCTTGAGGTCGAGAACTATCCGCAGTCGGATGGCCTTGTGCGGTAGAGAGGTCCCCACCGGGAGGCTTCCAACTGGGCTGGTGATGGAACAGGAGATGCCTGTGTTGGAGACCTAATCATCTCCACTTCCTTTGCAATTGGGTCTCTGACTTCCTATTTTATTGTATCAACCCCTTAGTGGGTACATCCCCTGGGTCCTTTGACAATTCGCTTTGTTTCTTGGCATGCCTATAATACTTCGTGCCTCTGTTAGAATACAAATCATGATTTGTCTTGTGTTGTAGAAATTTTGTATTAATTCATTTATTTGCTTGATCAAACAGAAGTCTATTTGAACCCTGCACTGAGACCTGTGGGCAGGTAGAGAGCATGGGCGCTGATGGGTGAAGAGGAAGTGAGGAAGCTTTGCCCTCCTCACTTCTCTTCTTCCTTGGGAACCTGGAGTAAATGACTCCTTTGGGAACCTCAGTTTCCTCCTCTAGAAACAGGAAATGATACCCTCTACCTGGTAGAGATTAAGGGAGCAAATCAGCAAAAACACGTAGCCCTGGTGTGTTTTTTCCACTTAGTGTGGGTAGGGCCAAGGTTAATTTCCTCTCTCAATCATGTTAGGCTCCCCTAACACCCTCGCCCAAAGGCTGGCCACAGTGACCCACCCAGCACAGCTTAGTCAACACTGGGTTGAGTTCAACACAGTTGTGTTCGCAAATGTTCACTGCAGCCTCAGGACTATGCCAGGCATTTTGAGAGACTGCAAAGAAGTTCTGGCCTTTCTGCTGCCCTCATAGAGCTCACCGTTTCATCAGAGGGTGTGTCCATCCAAATCCCAGCCAAGACCCAGGAGTGTGAGAGTCGGAGGGAGTTACCCTGAGGAAGCCACACTGTTATGGGCTTACTCAGTCTGCGTGGGCGAGAGCCGGCATGCAGGAAAGGAAAAGTCCTGTGCCCACTTTCAGAAGCTCCTGAACAAATTATAAAAATAACATCCAGTTTCTCCAGGCTCTGCATCCATTTTTCTGAATCCTCCTACAAAAATAGGAATTGATGTTCTCACATGACAGGTTGGGACACTGAGGCTCTGAGAGCCGGGTGATGGACTATGGGGTCACCCTCGCAGAGCTGAACCAGGGTGCACGCCACTGGTTCATACGGACTGACCTGCAGGACCAGGCAGCTCACGCCCGCTTCAGTGACTGACACAGGAGAATAAGCTGAGGGAGCCAGTGCCTTCGCTTCTCTGCTTGTGGAGGGTGCATTCAGGGAACACCAAGAAAGGGGGGGTCCCTCTCCAGTCCCCCCAAAATTTCCCTGCTGTTTCTGCCATGCTGCCTAGATCTCCACCTGTAGGCTCTCATTCTTTAAGGTTAAGTGTTGCCCTCTTCAAGAGGCATTTAAAATGTGTCCCTGAAAATATGGGAGAAACATGGAAAAGTTTGAAGCTCTCAGCCCGAGTGTAAAAGATCCCTTTGATTTGGGATGTATGCCTGACTATTTCTGGGTTCTGGGAGAAAAAGGAGGAAAGGCACACACAGATCACTTGCAGAGGGAAGAGGAAACTTCGCTCCGTTTACAAGTTTGTCACCAGTCAATGCAAAATAAAGGGAAAGTCAAGAGACATGAGCTAGAAAGGTGTATGGGGACATCCTTCAGGTGCTGGAAGCTTGACTTCATCCGGAATGTGATGGGGAGCTTTTCAGCAGAGGGCTAGCAATTGGGTACTCATTTGAGGAAGGCAGTGACATCTCTGGGATACCTCCTGTATGCCAGACCCTATCCTAGGGTGTAAAACAGAACTTTTTCTTCCCCTCTCTCATCGTGAAGAAACTGGGTTTCAGAGAGATGAGCCCCCGTCACCTATGGCGCTCTTTCTCCTACTTCTTAGCCCACACTACTGGTATACATCGTAAATGCCTCGCTCAGAAATCTTGCATGGGTAAGCAATTCTCCGATGCTGGTTAGATGATGTTATTTGCAAAGGGCAGAGAGAAACCTTGGACTCACACCCAGTGCTGAGGTCACTTTGAAGGGTTGTCCCTTCCCCATGTACGTCTTCAGCGAAGCATGCGGCTCTTCTCACTAGTGACTTGGGACCGCATCTGCCCATGGTGGAGGGAGGAGGAGGGGCAAAGGGAACACACAGAAATGTCGGAGAAGATTCCAAGAAGTTTTCTCCAATACCCAAGGGATCTGCTTTCTCCTGGTGGTTTCTGAAAAATGTTTCAAGAGCACATGTGCAAGTCATCTGAGGAGACAGAACAGAAAGTCCATGGTCTGTTACAGCCTGTCCTGTTGGTGTGGGGCACCCAGAAGTTCTCCAGGAGAGTCACAAACAAACAGTGTTTGGATCAGAAAGGAGCTGGTCCCTAAAACTGCCTTGAACTTGTCAGGGAGCCTTGGGCTAGGAGGGACTTTAAGTCCATCACATTTTTCAGGATCCCAGCAAAGGCCTCTCCTCCCCGCCCTCTCTTGCTCCCTCCGCCTGCATTCATTCACGCTTTCAATGCCTCCAAGTGCCAGGCACCATGAGTGGCCTTGGAAACTTGCAGTGATGAAAGTTTTCAAGAGAAAAACGAGGTTGAGGATCAGATCAACCTAATTCTCAGGCCTGGAGTCTACCACTTACTAGCTGACCCCTTCGGGCAAGCTGAGCTAGTTGTCTTTGTCCCTGCCCAACTCCTTATCCATAAAATAGGAGCCATGACTTCCATATGGTAGGTGCTTGGCCAGGATGTCATTTTCCTTCTTATAGCCACTGAAAATTTTTTTAAAGGAGTGCTTCTTGCTGCCAATGAAGTTACTGCAACTGAGAGACCCAATTGGGAACAATTGAGGTTTTATTTTATTCTTTTAAGAAATACTCTTTTGGTTATAGAAATCAAAGCAGAGAGAGACTTTTTTAAGAGTCTCTTGGTCTTCCTTCACTTACTAAGATTTGACTTTGATTAAACAGCTTCCTTAAACCTCTTCATCTCCTAGCTGTTAGGAAATGGTCTTGATATTTGGATTCAAAAGCAGTGTAATCTCATAGTGGACTTACTACGTCCAAAGCATCACTTGGAGCAGTGGGTAGAGGTTGAGATGAATGACTCAGCCACTGCCCTCCAGCCGTCTGTCTTGTCCATGAAGGACAGGGGACACTGGAATAGGGCCTTCTAATAAGAAGAGACAGATGTTGGCCAGCTGCTGTTATGCATGGACAGTGGAGTTCACCTCAGGGGGAGTACATGGAAGGGGAAGGGTGAGCCTGAGTAGAAGCCGGGCCTAGCAGGCCTCATTATGTGGCAAACAGGTATCAATGGCGCAGGGCAGGCCTGGGTGGAGGAGCCCGTCTTCATCTCTCACCTGCCATTGGCTCCTGACTCAAAACCCGAGAACAAGCAAGGCTCTGTGGTCTCGGGCATATCCAGCGCTCCAACCCATGCCACCGCCCCTCTGGGAAGCCTTCTTGGCCTTTGTCTCGCCTCTTCCTCAGGCCTAACCCACTACCCCTGCATCGTCTCTGTGCTCCACGTCTCCTTGCCCTATCATGAGACTCGGCACCAGGCTCTTCCTCCCATCCCTGTCATTCACCCAGGCTCCCTCAAGACCCTTCTCCATTCTTGCATTTTATCTCTTCTCTTCTTCCCTAAATTATCATTGTTGCTTTAAGTGGGGGCAGTGGTGTTTAGCCAGCCTGGCCTTTGCTGTATAATTTGGTTTCATGTTCGGTACCCAAGAAACATGTGAACGATGTAAACAGTGTCCGCTCTCCGAGGCTGGGATGCACTTAGGAAGCAGGAGCCAGTCGAGCTTGCTGAGCCCGCTGCTCGGGGATTCACTTCTGTCCCCGGAACCTCATGCTCATGCCTCTAAGTCTGAAAGGAAACTCTCTCAAGCCAGGCCCCGAGGAGGGGTTCTGGGGGGGGGGAGTTGGGGTTTGGCTGTGCACAAGATTTTGTTTTTGTTTGTGTATGTGTTTGTTTGTGTTTGTTTTTCATGGCCCCGACCCCCACTCTGCACTCCCCAATCTTTTTAAATTAGCCTGGATGTGTTATCAGACCCAAAGGGGCCTTCTGCCCTCTCTCCCAAGCCAGCCCTGGGTTTCCTCAGACTCCTAATTCGTCAGCCAGATCCAAGTGCCCGGAGGCCCCTGGGTACATGTGTGCATGTTCCTTTTCCAGAGAGTGATGGACCCAGACAGGCAGTGAGAGAGGGCCCTGCCCAGAGGCCTGCTTCCCTGGGCTGCTGCCCACTCTGGGACCCTCTCCCAAACTGGACCCATCTGTGCAGTTGGAGAAAGGGGACCCTTGGCTGACGTCTGCATTTCTCTCCATCCTGGAACAGGTGATCTTAAATATACATACTCTTAAATATACATAGATTCAGGAGCGATCTGGTTTGCTGGCAGGATGTCGGCTTCAGGAATATGGATGCGACCTGAGTGATACCCAGGTCCAGGTCTGCGGTGCAGCTGCCGGGGGCAAGAGGTCCAGGGACTGAATATCAGTTCAGTGCAGTGAGGGAGGAGATACACTGCCACGCAGCAGGGAGCTGTGGGTGGGAGTTTAATGCCCCGGAGCAGGCAGGATGTGTCACTGAGAGCCCAGGCTCCACACCAGCTGTGTTCTGCACCTGCAGGGTCCTGTAGAGGAGCTTCTAGCCACCTGTTATGTTGAACCCATGAAATGTGGCTCACGAGACTGAGGACCTGAACTTTTAATTAATTTACATTTAAATAACCGCATGGAGATGGTGGGCTTCCCATTGGAGAGGAAGAGTGGATCACATTCTCCAGCGTGTATCGTATCCCAGTGCTGCCACCTACGGTGAGATCGCAGGCAAGGTACTTCGCCTCTCTGGTCCTCAGACTCCTCATCTGTAAAATGGGAAAATTAAGTGGGAATTTTTGTGGGGATTCCAGCAAAGAGCACCCATAAAACAGAACAGTGCTTGGTACAGACCTGGTATCTAAAGTCATTCAGTTCAGTTGTTTCATGAAATCCTCATAACCAATCTATGTTGTAGGAATTATGTTCCCATTTCACAGATGGGGAAGCAAAGGTTCACACAAGGTCCCCTACTTCAAGTAGTAGAACAGGAGTAAATCCAGTTCTTTTAACCCCATAGCCCATGCACTTTCTAGTGTACCACACCACCGCTCTTAACATTTAAAAATTAATAACAATACTTCTCTCTTTCCCAGAGTGAGGTAGGACACACTCATCTTTTGGTGTTACGATGTCTTACGTCCTTTAAGTCTGCCTATGTGCTCAATGGGTGGGTTTTGCCTCTGGAGTACATTCACAATAAACATTGTCTCAGTGATCTCTTGTCTGTGGAGCTTTCTATACGGTTCCCCATGGCCTATAAAACCCACAGCCTCTGCAGACTGGGCCTTGCATGATCTCTACCAGCTTTTCCTCACAGTCCGCTGCCTTATGGATACATTCTAGGCCTTGAGGGTTCCATTTCTCCTGCCCAGAGCATCCATCATTCAATACTCCACCTCTTTTTTTAATGTTTTTAAATTTAATTAAAAGTATATATTTTCTACATTCACTATTATTTTGTATTAGCTTCAGGTGTCAGCATAGTACTTTATAGTTCCCCTGGTATTACCAGGACCCACCTGGCAACCTACATGGTCATTACAGCTTCTCCACCTCCAGTAACTATCCGCCCAGGTCCAGCGCAAATGGCACCTCTGCCTGTGGTTTCCTCTGACTGCCCGCGCCGTGATGTGCTACCCTCGCTCTCTGACAACACCTATCCCTTCTGAATCCCCCAGCGGCCCAGTGCACAGGCTGCCTCCTCCTCTGCATTTGCCTGTGTTCATGGCTTTCTGTGCCAAATGGCCTGTGACAGTTAAGGACTGGGCTCCATCTTCTCCCTTTAGGTATTTCCAGTGCTCAGCACAGAGCTGGCCACCTGCAGAATACTCGGAGAATGTTTGTGATCCATTGAATGACACTATTGGGAACAGCCCCTGCTGAGTGATGCCTCCTTTATGATTGGCTTAAACATACAAATAAGTGTCTCTAAGTGATTCCCTTATGTGCCAGGTGACATCCCCTTGTTCCTAAAATAGGTGACCAGAGTGAGCAGCGCCTTAAGTCCCCCGGTGCGTCCCCTACATTCCAGACGAGGCACGAGCCACTGTGTGAGTCGAGGGGAGAAGTCCTGAAGGCCCATCCTGACCCCAGCCCGAATTCTCAGTGCCTCCATGATCGCCTGCCACTCTGGAATGTTATCTGTCCAAAGGCAGGGATTTTATGTTGTTGTTATTCTGTGTTCACTGCCGTGAATTTCAGCATCAAGAATAGGGGCCGGCACATAGCAGGCATGCGAGGACTATTTATGACTACGCCTGCACTTTGCACGGTGACAGTTTTGCACAGAAAGTAGGAAACTGCTTCTGGAAGCTGGGCCTCGGGACTAATGCCCTACCCCTTGCCTCTTATTCTGGGAAAGACTGGGGTCTCGGGAATGTCCCCACAACTAGAGTCCTACAGAGATGGATAGAAACAGAGCGGGCTGTCTTTCTGGCTTGAGACATTGTGGTTCACCCTCGGAGAGGTTTCCCAGAGGGAGGCCCAGCCCAGGAGGGTGTTAAAGTGCAAAAAAGGGAAGAAGGCAGGAAGGAGAAGAGAAGAGGAAAACAGAAATTCGGAGAGAGGAAAAGGAATGACTAAGCAGTAATAAATGACAGCAATGACAGTAACATAATTGTGATGACAAGTGCTGATGATCATGACAGGAGCAGTGTGAATGGCCGGACTGCCAGAGCAGTTACTTCACAACTCCACCCACCGTTTCACACAGGTAGCGGCTAACTTGCACTGGTTTACAGAGGAGTGCATTGAGACTCACAAAAGTTGACTAACTCACTCAGGCTTCTGCAGCTGGCCCAGGGTTGGGACAGGGAAATCTAGAACTTGAACCCAAAACTGTGGTCCTTGAGAGCCAGGAAGAAAGAAGTAGGGCGGGATGGAGGAGGGACATGCTCATTGTATGTGTCTAGTGTGTGGGGCTATGTCTGAGACTTGCGTGTGCTCATCCTACACAGATCCTCCAGGGCAGGCACCATCCTCTGCCTCATTTGCAGTGGAGGAATTAGGGCTTTATGAAGGGTTCAAGGTCACACTGAGAGTCAGTGGCAGAAGCTTAGATTTCAGCCCACATCCCTTGGACTGGGAAGTGTGTGTGACTTCCACTGCTCGAAAGAAGGTTCAGGAAAGCGGCAGGGGTAGGGGTTGTTGAAGAGTTCACGTTGGGGATCCCAGGTCATGCTGCAGTTGTGCTCAGAGACCTCGTCTCGAAACAGCTGCTTCTGCACCCTGCGTTTGTGCAGATGTGGGCTGCCCGGGTCAAGGGCCCCGCTGGGGAAAAGATTCTGTCTCTCACAGGAATCTGCAGAGGAGGTGGTGGACACATAAGTCAGACATGTCCATTGGGCATTTGGTGGGCAAAGCCCCCAGTTTGCATGTCATGATCACCACCCCTGCTTCTGAATTCTGGAGGGGCAGGCCGGAGAGAAACATCACCCTTGTCCTCAGAAATGAGAGCCCTTGTGTGAGCTGGCAGGCCAGCAGGATGCTGGGAAAGCATCAGCCATCCCTGTCCTTCTGTTGCCTGCATATGTTCGGGCATTACACCCTTTGGCGCTTCCTCCAAGGAGAGGTCACGCTGGGGAGGGGGTCAATAGCTCTGTGAGTTTTTGGCCTTTGCTCACTGGAGTTATAGGTGGGGATCAGAGACCCTGAGAGCTCAGTGAGAACCAGGGCCGGTGAGGGCTGCATGGCCCTCCTGGCATTGAGTGGGGTCCCAGCAGGTACAGTGACTGCTCTTCTATCCTGCATACAAGGCAGAACACACAGATCTAAATGAGGCAGCTGGCGAAGACAGGAAAGGGGGAGAAGGGAGGAAAACCAAAACAACCAAGCCCTGGTTTCAGGAACCTGAGGCAGTCTTGTTCTTTTAACACAGAGATGCTTTTCAGTGAAAAATCACTCCCCTGACCTGTCTTCAAAAGGCCAGTGTGGTCAAGACTGCCGTTAACTGCCACTGGGCTATTTCTAACTGAGGGTTTTGGTGACCAGGCAGGCCCACAGCTGGGACACGGTCACTGCTTTCTTGACTCACCACGAGTATCTCAGGGCTCTGAGAGAAAGGCCAGGAAGGCTGGAGGCTCCCAAAGACACCCTGCTCCGCTTTGCATGGCTCCGAGCTGAGTGGTGGTTCCCAAGTGTTGGCTGCGTTTCCCAAGTCCACTCTGGAGCCAGTAGAGAGGGCATTTCGGATTCAGACTGGTTGGGTTTGTGTTCTTGGTCTGAGGCAGTTTTGGAGTGAGGGGTTTAGAGCAGCCAGAAGTGCCTGTTCCTGCTCTGGAATCACCGTACTGTATTCTGGTCTAGAACTGGACCATCTCAGGCTCCGCCTACTTCTCTAGACCTGGCAGTGCCTCTGGGCTCTGAAATAAAGATCCCCATCCAGTGCTTCTGGCTGGCCGTGCCCCAGGGCTTTCCCACAGTGCAGGCAGCGTCTCTGAGTTTCCATCTAGTGTCCAGTGAATATTCTGGAGTGAATATTCTGGTCAGAGCTAATAGCGCCCTTTTGATCTGATCTGGAGTCTGCACTGCTTTTCTATGCTGACCTAGAATAATGAAATGGCATGAGTTGCTTTCAGTATCCGTGTTTTAGAAAAGGAGAGATTTGGAAACACAGAAAGTTAGCCATGTGTTTTTTAAAAAAATGTGCTCAGAAATCTGTTTGCAGCAAGATTCTGCACCTTGAACTTTATCCTTCATGCCTCTGCTGTTGACATCATTGGGGAAACAGGCTGGTCATGGCTCAGCTGTGGCCCAGCTTCCCTTCTCCTGCCTCTCTCTCTCCAGCCCCTGCTCTCCAGGGCCCACTTGACACGAAGTCTGCATTTCAGACCTGGCCCTCAAGCTGAGATTGCCAGGGCCAGTCCCTCCTCTGCACCCCTTGAACCCAGAACCTGCTGTGCTGTTCTAGGAGTGTTTGCTGGACCTTCCACCCAGTTCCCTCTATGGCTTTGGGAGCGCTTCAGGAGAAGGGATTTTTTACCTTTCTTTCTTCCCGCCCCCCCGCCGCCCCCCCCCCCCCCGGGATCCATTTTCTCATGTAGACCGTGGGGAATAAAGGACCTAACACATAATCAGTGCTACATCAGTGTATATTGAAGGAGTGAATGCATGAATTAATGAATGCATAAGAGAGAAATGTGGGCTTTGTCTGGGAAAAAATAACCGGAGACTTCCAAAATGAAAGACAGATCTCTGGGAGCTCCCAAACCTCTGCCTCTCACCCCTTAGGAATTTCAGGAAGGTCCCACCACCCACTCTCCCAACCCTGTCAGCATGTCGCCGTTGGAGAAGGCACGGCTGCCATGAAGTCACCCACGGACCATCTGGCTGGGGATCCCGTGTTCCTCTTCTGCTACAGGGATTACGTAAACTGGACAGCAGCCTCCAGATGTTAGCAGTTTCTGCTCATTGTACCCTCCCTTTTCAGCAACAATAATAATAATTAAAACAAACACAGGCTCGTCCCCCACCCGCACCCCTGAGATTGCAAACAGGTGGGCCCAGATGGCCCTCCCTCTCCAAAGGCCTCCTAGTCTCTAAGCAGAACAGCTGACCCTGGGCAAGGCCTGCCCGCACAGAGCAGATAAGCCAGGCCCGCTGCCCTGGGGCATGGGCCCCGGGCCCCAGCGAGGGAACCTGGCCATGTCATGAGAAGTCCCTACGCTGGCCCTTCCCTCTCCCTGGCTCCCACCCCCAAAGCTGTGGCCTCCAACTTAAATGGATGTATTTTGGAGGATGAGGTGGCTTAAGAGATTAGTAATGAGATCCCAAGTCTTTCACTGCTGGGTCAGGAGTTCAGCGCGCGGGCCTGGGTGACTGGTGAATGGCATAATTACAGAGGCTGGAGCAGGCCCGCCAGGGCCCCTGCAAAACGAGCCTGCCGGGCCTTTCAAGGGAGGAGTTGTCAGCAGCACAAAAGCCGACGACCACCGCATCCGACACTAATCACTCTCCCTTGTTGGAGGATTTACTAGCTGGAGCCCCTGCCCAGCACCTCCTCAAAACGGGCGTCTGGGTTTCAGTGATGGGTGCAGCCACATGGGGAGAGACTGCCCAGCCCATGGGATGGAATTCTGGAAACTAACCTTTCATAAAATGCAAATTGGTGACCAGTGCCATCCTTTTAGTCATTACTACCACTGCTATCGTGGTGATTTCTTCCTCTCCCTTGGCCTCAGTTTCCCCATCTGGAATGGGGTCCTAGGAATCTCCCCTTCACAATGATGTAAGGATGGAGTTAGTGGAGGTGAAAGAAGAGGGGTGCTCATCACTGTCACCTCAGTATGATCACCATTTACACTGTGTCGGCCTCAGTTTCCTCATCTGTGTAATAGAGGACAGGTAGGGGTCAGACAGGCATGGCTTTGGCACACTCTTTACCCCCCTGCCTCACAGGAATGTGAGTATCTGCCCTCGGAGCACAGGTGCTGGCCATAGTGGCTGGTTTAAATGATGGCACAGAAAATATGTTGGGTTTGCCACCTGTCAGAGGTGCTCTGTCAGGCCTCTTGCGTAAACGTTCCCCTTTGAAGAAGGTTGGAGTGTCCAATCTCTGTCCGCTAGAAATCCAAAGCCTCTGCCTGTGAAATTAAGCAATTGCAGGAGCAGTCCCAGTCCCCAAGAATCAGCTCTATGATTCTGAACCATCTCTCTTCTCAGACGCCGTTTCCCCTCCTGTACAGATGTTAGCACGCTGTAGAACAGTGATGCTTGGCATGATCTCTTTGCTCCATTCCCTTTTTCTGCATGATCATTGGATCAGGTCAGGAGTGTACACCCCAAAGCATAGGATTTCAGACCTGTGGGAAGGTGCAGGCCTGGAAGATGTTAGACCCCTAAGGCATGTGAAATGCCTCATAGGTTATGGACAGACCCAGAGGGAAATGAGGTGCTAATCACCCCAGAGCTGAGCTCCAAGGCTGGAGGGCATGGATGCCAAGTTATCTTATCTGGAAGTGTCTCCTGGTAGAGGCCAGGTCTGCTGCTATTTCCAGAACTCGAGGTGGGAGGAGGTGCCATTGCTCTGGCCACACACTGGCCCTCTGTGCAGGAAATGCCTCTTTGCTTGATTGTCAGTGCACGTCAAATAATAAATCCCAGGACTGAAAGAAAGGCAGTCCACCCTCCCCTCCCCTCCTGTCTCTAAGGCAGGCATCAAAGGGGAAGGCTGCTCTGGAGGCCTGGGGAGGTGATCATTGTCTCTAAGAGTGTGTAAGAAAGCCTGGTGTCTCTGTCTCCTCCTCTCCCTGTCTCTCCCTGTCTCTAATTTTCTTTCTTTCTTTCTTTCTTTCTTTCTTTCTTTCTTTCTTTCTTTCTTTCTTTCTTTCTTCTTCTTCTTCTTCTTCTTCTTTTTTTTTTTTTTTTTGGTTAATCCTCACCCAAGGATATTTTTCCATCGATTTTTTTTTTTAGAGAGGGTGGAAGGAAGGGGGAGAAACAGAGAGAGAAACATCAATGTGAGAGAGAAACATCAATTGGTTGCCTCCCACATGTGACCGGGGATCATGCCTGTAACCAAGATACGTGTCCTTGACTGGAATCGAACCTGGAGCCCTTCAGTCCTAGGGCCAATGCTCTATTCACTGAGCCAAACCAGCCAGGGCTCATTCTTTCATTTTCTCTCTCATTTCTCTTCTCTTCTCTTCTCTTCTCTTCTCTTCTCTTCTCTTCTCTTCTCTTCTCTTCTTTCTCTCTCTCTCTCTCTCTCTCTCTCTCTCTCTCTCTCTCTCTCTCTCTCTTCATTGTTATCAAGTGTGTAAAAAGAAGGTTGGAGAAGGGAATTGAAGGTGTGTGTGTATGTGTGCATGTGTGTTATGTTCTATATCTTTTAACCCTCAGTGTTGCCCTTTAAGTTGTCTATGTTAAGGGGGGTCAGTTTGGAATAGGGGGCAAAGGAGAAAGGTCAGGGTGGACTTAAGAGTGGGGAGAAGAACAACTCGGGTTGGGGAGGATGACAGGATGCTGCAGACAGAGAGAGAGGCCTGAACCTGGAGTGGGGGCTTGGGTTGCATGGATCATACATGCATCATTTGCGATGAGGCATGGAAGCCCTTGTTGGAAAGTCTGACATATAGCAAAGGATCAATAACATCATTATTGTTGTTAGTGCATTTTTTAAATTCAACTCATACTTGCTTAGTGCCTGCATTAGGCCTCCTCTGCTGGTTATGCTGAAGGCGTGATAAGCAAGACCCCTTCTTTTTCTCAGGGAGCTAACAGCAAGCTCAAGGATTGCAAATGGGTTCATTTCCTGGGCCCCGCCTGACCAATCACGCGTGCTCCAGGTAGCCTTTGTTGAGATGGATTCAGAGGCCTGTAGGCAGGGAAGAGCACGCCCGGTTTATTAATGCCCTCTGTCCTGAGATGGGGGAATGCTGGCACCCAGCACCACATGTTGGCTCCACTGGTCCAGTGGGCTCAGGGGCTGTTCCACTTCCTGTTAGCTATCAGCCTCAGTTTCCCACCTGGGAAGTAGTGTGACTGATACCTTTCCCATAGGGCTGTTTAAAGGATTCAGGGAGACAATGGTACCCAACAGGTTCTGTGGTGTAGAACACTAGTGAGAGAAATGACTGTGAATACCAGTTCCTAGTGTCATCAGCATATTTAATGCACATCAACTCCATGTGAGGCTCGGGGGTGGCCAGGTCTGGCTGCGGAGCCTGCCAGTCCTCCTGCCTGAATCCTGGGTCTCCCACTGACTTCCCTGAACCACAGGGTCTATACCATCTCTGCTTCTGGGTCAGATCCATCAATCTGAACCATGTGGATCACCTTGGAAAAGCCACACCAGTTCAATGCAGGCAAGTCCTCTGAGCCCCACCCAGTGACACCAGTGCAACGGAGAGAGAAATCAGGCCCAGGCACTGACCTTGAAGCTCACACACAGAGACAGGTGGACACACGGGAAATGCAAGTGCATTACACAGAGGGCATGAGCAAGAGTAATGGGGAAGTCCAGCCCCTGGGTGGGAAGAGTGAATTTGGAGTCCAGCTACTGTAACTCCTCAGCCATGGGGGAGCAAGGCCTTCCAAACCTCAGAGTGCTTGTGTCTAACGTGGGGACAGAAACGTTTGCTCCTCAGGGTTATTAGACGGTAGGACGACTGGATGAGAGGATGCACGGCGAGCAGCCTTCCTGGCTGGCCCTCTTTAAGAGTGGGTGCCCTTTCCCTCCCCCACGGGAGCGCCGAGGCGGGAACAGCATGTTCTGTAAGGAACAGCCAAGCTGGCTGCACAGAGGTGGCTTTATTTCACCTGAGCCACCACTTCGTGTTCCTGTGTCCCAAGGCCCTTCACAGCCAGGGTTTGACGGCTGCCTCCCAGCAGGCATCCCCCCTGCAGTCATCATATCCAGAACTCGGCTCCTCTTGCAACCTTGCAATTCTTGGGAAAATAAGTTGGCACTGGACCCGAGAGCCTGAGGTGAAAATGTGGCCTGAGTAGAAATATTGGGAAACACTGTCTGGTGTTCGTGTGCATGTGCGTGCGTGCGTGTGAGCGTTCACGTGTATTGTTATTGTCAGCAAGGACCCCCACACTCGTCCCTCCCTATTCCTTTTCCTCTTTTTTTTTCTTTCTATGAGGCCCATTTCCAAGTCCCTTTGGGTTGAAAGAGGAAATTGGAGAGGATGGGCTAGAGGTTTGACAAGCACTTCCTCCCTCCTGTGATTGACAAAAGGGCATGTAAATCTGTAAAAGAGAAATCCAATGGAAACCTCATGGCACCTCCCCTGTGTGGGAAAATACCAGCTCTCCAGCTCCCCTGTTCTCCCGTCTTTGTGTACCTGGTGTGTGGGTGAAAGATAAACTGGATTTAAAAAACCTCTTGAAAGCAAGACATCGTTAACTCCTCTAATTGAAAGCAGTCTTCGCAAAGGAATGGGTTTGGCGGCGGGTGCTGGAGGTGGTGGCTAACAGAACATGGTGTGGACTAGAGTCGCAGGTCCTGGGGACACGGGGGCCTCTGCTTCTGTCATCCTGGGCACCCCAGGCACCACCAGACGTCCCAGCCCATCCCAGAGAAGCTTACAGTGTCCCTTCAAGGGATGTCTCTCCCCTCCGCACTGGGCTCTGTTCTCACCTATTGGATGCGATGGCTGGAATCACATCTCTGAGGACCATCCTAGCTCAAACATCCATTGATCTCAAAGCTCTGGAGAGGATGTCCCAGCTCTTCTGCAGCACACATGAAGAGAAAACAAAACAGAAAACACATTGCTGGAATGGGTGCTGTGAACTGTTATGCTACCCCTCCAGGTGCCTTAGGCAGGAAAGGTGGCTGGGAAATGAGCTTCCACCTCAGAGTATCAGAGTTCTGGGCCCGTAGGTGGGTCCAGAGGCCAACAGGAGGGGATACTGCACTGCAGGGTCAATACTTTCCTCGGTCAAGGGCACTAGGAAGAGGCCGGAAATCAGCTGGCCACACGTGAACACTGAACGCCCTTTGGGGGTTCCTCTTACTCCATCCTCTACAAGTGGGAGCAATGAGTGTCAGAAGTAAGCGAAGCAACTGAGTCAGTTCTAGGAGGCAGGTCCCTTGCCTGGCCATCCAGGGCTCTCACAGCCTCATGGCCCAGCCCAGGGCAGATGGACAGGGCCTGCTTGGGTCCAATGAATTAGCACCTACTCAGGAGCCCAGGTGAGGCGACAAGGAGAAATCACAAGTCCATCCTCCATAACAGCCCCGAGAGCCATGGAGGCAGGCCTTTTGCAAGCTGGCCTCTTCAGTGAAGATTGTGGGCTGAGCTGGCACCTGGATTTGAGTCCTGGTTCTACCAATCAATTGTGTGACCTTAGGCATATTGCCAGGCCTCAGTGTCCTTGTCCATAAAACGGGTATCACAATAGTGCTCTACCTCACAGTGTTGTGCTGGGGACTGCATGCTTGAGTGCATATAGAGTCCTTACAACAGTGCCCGGCATAGAACAAGCATGTAGTTAGGCTGCTGCAGCTCTGCTGTTGTCACTATATTGTTACTCTTGTTCCCTGGGCAACTGTGGCATCCCGTGTTGCGGGCAATCTGCTAAGATTTCTTGCAAGGTAACTCAAACCCGGTTCTCACCTTAGAAGTCTTCAGAGTTTAAAGGGATAAGACTGGGCTCTAAACAACTGTAATCCAATTGACATGTGCCGTGCAGTGTTGCTGACTGTAGACACAGCGTTGCAAGGCCGACCCGTAGAACATCTTGCTTAACGGAAACTTCATGCCCAGGATCAGCCACTCCCTTTCTCCTCCCCCAGCCGCTAGCCACCACCATTCCACTCTTTGATGCTATGACTTTGACGTTTTAGATACCTCGTAGGAGGGAAATCACGTAGCATTTGCCCTTTGGCGATTGCCTTATTTCATGTAGCATCATGTCCTCAAGGTTAATTCATATTGCCTCAAATGGCAGCATTTCCTTCTGTTTTGAGGCTGAATACTATTCCATTGTATGTGTATACCACATTTTGCTTATCAACTTATCTGTTGATGCACAGGTAGGCTGTTTCCACCTCTTGGCTGTTGTGGATGCTACTACAATAACCATGAATGTGGGCAGTGCACACATGTGGGTTTCAGTGATAGGAGACCCCCTCTTTATCTCTCTAGGGCAGGGGAACCTTTTTCTGCCAAGGGCCATTTGAATATTTACAGCATCATTTGTGGGCCACACAAAATTATCAACTTAAAATTTAGCTGCTATGTTTGATCAAAGAGTTCATTATCTCACCTCTAGTGCCTTCGCAGGGCCAGGCCAAGGGATTTTGCAGGCCTTCCACAGCGCCTGGGCCAGACGTTCCCCACCCCTGTTTTAGGGGAACCAGAAGCCTGGAGGCTGCAGATATTTCTGTGTGCCCTACGATAGTGAGCGATGTGAAGGGAGGGATCAGATCTTGTTCATACTGGCAGGACACAGAGGTTACAAAAGTTACTATGTTCAACCCCCCGACATCTCAGGGCCTGGGGGGCGGGGTGGAACCCTTGGCGTCCTCAGAGAGATTTGCACGTGTGAGAGTAGAGAACCTAAGGGAAAGCGGACGGTTCTGCACCAGTTTCCACACAGATGCACTTGGGAAGGGGGAGAGGTCGGGGGAGATTGGGAAGGTCACTGGAACCAGTGACGCTGAAGAAACTGGACAGAGGGAGATGACGGGTGAGGAGGAACGTGGGGTGTTGGAGGGAGAGCTTGGGTTCACAGGAGTGTCTGATGTGCCTCTCCTGCTTGCTCCCTCGCAGAATGTTCAGGAAAATCTACATGGCTCAGTCATGCTTTATGGCACTGGATTTGCCTTTGGGGGGGAAGGTGCAAAAAAGGGGGTGGAGGAAAACAGAGCTTCCCCATAGAATCCGTTACCTTGAGATCACACCTGTATCCTTAGTGACCACCTAGGATACAAGTGTGGCCATGGGCACGGGCAAGGCTCTCTTCCTCTTCGGGCTTCCGAGTCCAGTGTGCCACCACCTCCATAAAGGGCAGCTGAGTGAGCAGAGGCACGCCAGGTCCGTCAAAGCAGGAGCTGCGAGTGTCTGCTCCCCTGCGGCAGCCTCCCCCACCTCCCAGGAACCTAGATGGCTTTAAGATCAACTGGGGCTTTGAGGATTTATTCATTCCTCTCTGATCTGCCTTGACTGACCCTGGTCAGGATCCCAGCCAGCCTGAAACAAACCCAACCCTGAATAGGAAAACAGGAGAAGAAAATAACAGCAGCACCTTCTTCTAAAGCCCTGTCTAGCGCTGATAGGGCTGCCCAGATAAGAGGAAATTGTATTGAAGCAAGACTTCTCTGACTGGGAATGCTTTAGATGTGGAGATAAGCTTCCGACGCCTCCCAACACACACACACATACACACACACACACACACACACCAGCCCTCCGGAGATGTGCCCCACCACGCTCTGCTGGGGGACAGGCAGCTAAGACCACAAGGGGAAAGAATTCCAAAATGATACATGTCGAATTGCTGGCCTGGACTCCGAATGCCATAGATAGTTTATGCAAAGTCTCACACTGTTGTAAAATGTAACACAATCCACTGGCAGGCCTGCCTAAGTTTGGTCCCAGTTGTTTTTTGAGAAAAATAAATAAACTTGAAAATGTCTTCCATCCCATGAATGTGACTGTGTTTTTTAACGGTGGTCCCTTCGGTGTTAGGCTCCTAGAGATCTGAATGCCTGAAGCTCCTAGAAGCCATCACTTAATCCCTGGGACTTGACTCTCCATCAGAAGTTACCTGTGACAGTCAGGAAACCAATACTGCATTTCCAGGATCCACTGATGCCTCGGGAGCCGT
This sequence comes from Myotis daubentonii, assembly GCF_963259705.1. NCBI lineage: Eukaryota > Metazoa > Chordata > Mammalia > Chiroptera > Vespertilionidae > Myotis > Myotis daubentonii. The sequence goes on along the minus strand of NC_081850.1, from coordinate 70,706,617 downwards.
GAGGGAAACTTTGGCGACGAACATGTTTTAATAATTTTCAGTGTTTTTAAAGCATTAAAGCTCTTTTTGTAAATGAAACTTTCAAGGCGGCTTGATATCTAAAACAGATGATGCTCAGACGATGGCCTGGTTGAAATGGTGGAGCAGAAACTAAGTAGCCCCTCCCCCCACATCCTGAAGCCCAGGCTGACACCACCAGGGAACCCTAGGAATTCATAGGTGATACCTTGAAAACCTATGACGCCATCCAATATTCAACTGTGAAAGATAAACCCCAGGTTCAAAGGGGTGAGATAAGTAGTCCTAGTCCACAAATATACATCAAATGTTGGGGAGCCTGGACCAGAACCAAGTCTCCCTAATCCAATAGCCAGCTCACCATTGCAAAGCTCTTGAGTGACAATGTGATTCTTCAAAGTTGGTTAAGCAACTTTCTTCCTTTCTCTGAGGTCTCAAGGATGAATTGATGAAGATGTTAACGTTAAGAGAAATTAGATGAAGGGTCTAGTGAACTCCCAGTACTATCTTTGCAACTTTTCTTACTCCAAAACAAAAAGGTTATATTTTTTTAAAGATATAACCTTTTTTTTATTAGTTTCAGAGAGGAAGGGAGAGGGAGAGGGAGAAACATCAATGATGAGAGAGAATCACTGATAGGCTGCTTCCTGCACACCTCCTACTGGGGATCGAGCCTGCAACCTGGGCATGTGACCTTGACTGGAATCAAACCTGGGATCCTTCAGTCCGCAGGCTGACGCTCTATCCACTGAGCCAAACCAGCTAGGGCAAAAAAGGTTTATTTTTTTTAAAAAAAAGCATTAATGTTTGCAATTATAGATTACAGTGCAGCCAAGTATTTTTATCTTGCCTTTGATTAGTGAATTTGGTGTAGAACTTCACTCCATTTTTTAATTCTTCTGTTCTCATCTATATGAATCCCTGGGTATAATCTTGTTTTGTGTGATTTTTATAAATGGTATCAAAATGTACTGACCACTTAGATCTTGTTCTTTTTAATCTACTCAGTGTTATGTGTTTGTGATCTTTCCAAGTTGATGTCTGTGAACTCACAAGTAGGGCTTCCATTTTCCTTGGCCAGGACCCATACTAAGCAGGTGTGAAATATTGTTAGCATCATCCCTGTATATGAATATAATTCAGTCCTCTTAATATAATTTGCTCATAGAATCCTATCACATAAATATGTTATTTTATGCATCCCTTCCCTAACAGATGAACAGACGAACTATTTCCAATCTGTTGCTACTGTAGATATTGATGGAATGGATATCCTTCATCCTTTAATATCTTGATCCTCTCCAGGTCAGCCTTACTTCTTAGATGAGCAGACTGAAATCTGCAGATGTGGAATGACAAACCTAAATTCCTAGGGAGGTTTGGAGAGAGGAACCACTTTCAAGCTCAGAGGAAAAGCACTAATTTGGGATGACCTGCTCATGTTCTGACCAATCACAAGAACAGCTCAGCTCTTTCTGTCCTTCTCCATCATAGCCCTCACCTGCTCTGCAGTTTACAGTTATGTGTGTCTATGCGATTACTTGATGAACATCTGTACACATTGCCATTCTTGAGCTCCTCACCATCTGTCTTGTCCACTTGTTGTCTCACAGTGCTTGGTAAAGAGCAGTGACTCAATAAATATCTGAATGTGTGAATGAACCAATGAATGAAGTGACATTTGGATACACACAAAGCCCCTAAGTTTGAAGAATTCTGCTGGTCTACACCTTTGTGCTTCTTTTAACACCAAGTTGGTATATCTGTCATTGAGAATGAATGCGTGTGTATGTGTGGATGTATGTTTACCTATATGCATTTGAAGTGGTGGAGCTGAGTTTCTTTGGGGAAAGCAAATGTTCCTATGATCGCAGTCTTGCTCTGTTGTATGTAGCCCTGAGCACAGTTTACAGATTTATTCTGAAGTGTGCTCTGCTTGGTGTTCAAGAGTCTCTGAGATCCAACCCTGCAGCCTGTCTTTTCTGCCACTTTCCCCCAGCACAGATACCAGGCAGATGACCACAGCTTAACCCTTCTGGATGCCTGCTGTCCTCTGAGCCTGAGCCTCTGGTTCTGTTCCCTCTACCTGCCATGCCCTTCCACTTATCTCTACCCTGTTCATACCCAACTCAATTATCAACTCCTCTAGGATTTGTGTTCCCATGAGAATCACTGTCAACCCCACCATCACTGGCATTGAGGGTTTCCTCCTCTGCGTGAGAATGTGGGCTCCCGGGGTAGACTCTTGCTTGTCTCTTCATCCCTGATTCTTCCTGCAAATGCCAAGGACAAAATATGTAGATAGCAAAGGTTTATCGATTTGAATTTAAGTCAGTCTCTGCCACTCTCTACAACACTTGTGTTTCTTTCTCTTTTCCCAGGTGTGTCGGACCAAGGTGATTGATCTCAGTGAAGGCATCTCCCAACACGCCTGGTATCCTTGCACCATCAGCTACCCCTACTCCCAGCTGACCCAGACCACGTTCTGGCTCCGGGTAAGCCAGTGCTTGAAGAGCCCTGGATGCGCCAGCGGCCCCAGGAAGCTCTGCCTCCCACAACCCTTTTCTTAGGATGGTTTGTCTATCCATTGAGGATGCTCATTGTAAGGACAGGGGACAAAACACTGATCGGTGAGATGCTCCTGGAAATGGAATCCCTTAATTGCTTGTGAAATACCCCCCAGTCATTCTTGTCTTGGCAGAATTTGGATACTTTTGTCTGCCTGAAACCTCCTATTCATTGTTCAAGACTTTTAAAAATTGTCTTCTCTTCCCTGAAGTCTGTACTGATCCCCCCAAGAGAAAAGTGGCTGTTCTCTCTCCTCTAGTCCTGTACATGGTTGGTTGGTCAGCTGTTGATGGCACTTGTCACATGGTGCCATCCCCCTAAGGACTGTGGATTGCACTGAATTTTGATTTGCATGCCATTGACCTATATTGAACCTCATAGTCTGCAGAAGTGCATGGGCCATGTCTCCTTTAGCTTTGTCTCCTCAGTGCCTAGTACAGAGGTTAGCATGGAGGAATGACAAACAGTAACGATACCATTTTTTGTGGTCTTAGTATGTGCCAAACACTTTTCTCCCATCACCTTATTGAGCCTAACAGCCACCCTGTGATACGGGTGTTCACTTTATCCACCACTTGAGGTGAGGAACCGCAGGCCTAGAGCGGCACAGCCAGCACTGATGGACAGGCACATCTCGGAGGGAGCAGAGCTGAGATCGGAGCAGAGTTTCTGATCTCAGAGCCTGTGCTGTTCACTGGGAGGCTCCACTGCCCCTCTGTTCCCGTTATAGAGCCACAACAAGTAATCCAGTTTGGAAACAGGAGGTTCTCCCTGAGACCCCCTCCCCCCATCCTGTGGCTGCTTCCCCACCAGGGGGAGGGGCATGCATGACTCTCTGATGTCATGTGTGTTTCAGGCATACTTTTCTCAGCCAATGGTTGCTGCAGCTGTTATTGTCCACCTGGTGACCGATGGGACCTACTATGGGGACCAAAAGCAGGAAACCATCAGCGTCCAGCTGCTTGACACCAAAGAGCAGAGCCACGATCTAGGTGAGCATGTTCCCTCAGGCCTGGCTGGCTCTGGGTGCCTGATTCCACCTTTGCCCCTGAGGGTTGGTTGAGAAGGCCTCTTCCTTCCCCTCTCCTCTTCCTCGTTCTCTCATTGGCATTCTCATTGCCGTCAAGTCAGGATGTGCTTATGGGTCTAGAGAAGCCTGACTGACAGGTTCAGGGGTGAGGGATCAGTGTGGAAGTCCTCCCTTCAGTGGCTGCCTTCTGCCAGCCACCTGTAACTCAGCATCCCCGACGGTCCTCCAAAGGCCCAGGGAAGGAACCTGCGTAAGGCCCTTTCCCACTGTCCGCATCAGCACCTGAGGCCCAGGGAGCCCAGGCCACAGGGCTGCGGCTCTTTACCCTGTAGCCAGAGGTGCTGGGAATGACCCCAAAGTGCCAGCTGTGTGTCCAGTGTGAGCTCCAGACTTTCCCATGGGAGTAAGATCAGGAACGGTCCGATGCAGGTCTAGGAAGGCAGGGGAGGAGTCAGCTGCCCCAGAACACGGGCTGCAGTTGCCACTTGTGCCACCTGCCTCAGCATACCCACAGGAGCCATGGACATAGAGCTGATGGGCCAGGTTAGGATCCATCCCCGCCACTCGCGCGCCTGGAAAATGGGAGCCGTTTTCTCCACCTCTCCGTGCCTCATTAAGAGCTCTGGGGCAATGATGCCATTGTACAGTCAGAGCGATGTGGGGAATAAGTGAGGCTTGACACTGTAGGGCTGTGCCTAGCACGACACCTGCCCCCAGGAAGTGCTGTTACCTGCTCCCACGTTTCCGACACAGCCATCCCGGGCGGGTGGAATCCCGGGCCAGCACCACAGTCCAGGCATCAAAGCCATGCCCACACACTCCAGAGGGAGCTCATTTCAAAGACCCCGAGATTGCAAACCAGAGACAGGTCATTCCGGGGTCAAGCAGCAGCCCAGGGAGCAGCGAGGGCTTTTCGGTTTTGTGTTGATGTTTACTTATTTAGTTAGTTTCAAAGGCAAGGGGGAACATCCTAATAAGGAATAGAAAGAAAACCCCTCTGGACTTATCTGGATTCCTGGTAAATTTCCCTAAGTGGGAAGTAAATATTTTCATAGCTGTCCTGGCAGAGCGCACCACGGCCGGGCTCCGAGCGGAGGGTTTCAGCGGAGCGGGGCAGGTCTGGTTCCCAGGGAGCTCTTACGTCCTGCTACCTGATGCCGGGGACTTCCACGTGCCACCGTCCCTCCCACCAGCCCGTCCTCCATCCTCAGCACCCTGACTTCCCCTTCAGATGCTTCCCAGCTCTAAGAGAATGGACCACCATAGGGGGAGAGGCTTCGTGCCCCCACCTAGCAGGCCTGCCCGGCATGGTTGGGATCATTCCATTTTCTAGATACGGAAACTGAGTGCTAGGGTTTATTGGACTCACATAATAAGGAAGTGGCTAAAGCAAGACTTGAACCAAGTTCCACCAATGCCAAAGCCACTTCGTTTCACCCACTACATCCCACCAATCACTCCCCTCTCCTGTATGCACACCTCTGCCTGCCCTCCTGAACCTGGGGACCTGCTCCCGGTTCTTTTGAGGGCTCTGGAGTGAGGCAAGCTTGCATGCTACTTGGACTGTATGTCGCTGGCTGCTCTGTGGCCCTCTGGAAGGCCACTTCCTGCCCAGGGTTCTCAGTCTCCTGTCCACAGGATGGTTACAGAGGCCCTCACCTAGTACCACCGCAATGGCCTGCAGTGGTGCAGGCAGCCTGAACACTGGCAGTTCCGACCAGCAGGCCCCAGTGCAATGTGGGAGGTGGGGGAGGCTGGGCAGAGGGGTGGCCCTTTGGGGGAGGAGAGGGCCGTGGGCACTAGGTGAAGGGAAGGCTTAGGGGGCAGGGAGGCAAGGGGGTTGGAAAGATTTGGAACCAAGAGAAAAAGGCAGACAAAGAAACTTTCAATCAAACTCAAAATCCCCACCGGCCACCCAATGGTGCTTTTGTGCAGGGACATGAAAGGGTCTGGGGGCTTGGGGAAGGGCCGGTTGGGGAGGGCGTGACTGGCCTTGAGTAATGAGCTTGGCCCCCCGGCCCTCTGTCTCCCCTGACAGGCCTCCACGTCCTGAGCTGCAGGAACAATCCCCTGATTATCCCTGTGGTCCATGACCTCAGCCAGCCCTTCTACCACAGCCAGGCGGTGCGAGTGAGCTTCAGCTCACCCCTGCTCGCCATCTCGGGGGTGGCCCTCCGCTCCTTCGACGGCTTTGACCCTGTCACCCTGAGCAGCTGCCAGAGAGGGGAGACCTACAGCTCTGCCGAGCAGAGGTAAGGCACCCGGGTCTGCCCACCCTGCCATTGCGTAGCCAAGTTGAGATGGAGGAATTCTGGAATGGGGTGGCCGTGTGTATTGCCATAAAAATCTCTGTGCATCTCCCTCCTCCATCTCGTGGGCTCTGGGCAGCACTGCCTCTGGGCCTGGCGTCCAGGGGTGGGGAGGTCTGTAGGCTGGGTGGTGGAAAGAGGGCCTCCTTTGCTGGCGTTCAGTCCCAGTGGCTTGCAGGGGGACCCTGGGACATCGCTTTCTCTCTCTGGGCCTCAACATCCTCATTTGAACAGAGAGAGGGTGGTGGGTTCGCTGGCTTTCAGCTCTTAAGTGCTGGAATATCCTGCTTCCTGAGTAGCACAGACGGGAAGCATAACTCTCTGAAATTTAGGGGGGAGAGGAGGACTGTTATTTGTCTCATCCCAGTTCGCTGCGTATTTCAGTGACGGTTGGACTCTGTCTTCTCTAAGCCAGGCTCCTGAGATCCCTCCAGTGGTCTAGGAGCCTGTCTCTGAGCTGCATAACATCACCCCCTCGGTGCCTTTGACCTGGCGTCTCTGTTCTTGAACCTGGTTTAGGGCTAAGAGGGAAAGGTGTTTCCTGGACACCCTCTGGTAATCTTCTTACTGGATCTGAATCTACCCTTCCTGACTGTGTGTCCATGTATAAGTCGCTTTGCTTTTCTAAGTCGCAGTTTTCTGTTTTGGAGTAAACGGGTGATAACATCTACCCCATAGGGTGGTCGTGAGGGTCAAATAGTGTGCTGTAGGTGAAGGTGTTCTTGCACATTGCTAGGCACCGTGCAAAGCTAATGCACCAATAAAGGACATTTATCTCCCTGTGACAGTGGTGCTTTTCAGCCCAGAACCTGCATAGAATCCTCAGAGGAGGGCAGAGGAGCCTCAGAGATGGTCTAGCATGTAGAGGTGTCCACACTTCTGTACCATCTAGAATTCCAGGGCCCCAAGAGGAGAAGGACTGGTCCAGAGTCATACAGCATCACTCATGTTTGTTCAATGAGATCCAGAAGGAGAAAGAGAGAGTTGGGGTCTCAGTAGGCTCCCCCAGAGTGAGGCCCTCTGAAGGGCGATGCAGCCCTACCCTGTGTACCTGGGAGTGAGGAGCGGAAATAGGGGTGGGAGGGTGACAGGGGCCTTTCCCACGGCCCTGCTGCTGCAGAGGACACAGAAGGGGGTTGCAACACCCACTGTGCTCTGCACCCACTGTCTCTCGCCTCTTGTGCAAAGTCTGTTGCAATCCTTTGGAGGCCAAAGAGCTCCTTAAATATCACTCATTGTTACATTTCACCCTGAGAGGGCTTTGTCCTCCCCGGCTCCCCAGACTATAAAAATAAGTTAATTCTCAGAACTCAGAGAAACATTGCGGATGGAAAATGCAAATCCATCACCTCGGCCACAATGCTCTCCATCGTCACCCAGACTCCGCACCGCCCACAAGTGCACTGAGGCCGGCACTGACGACTTTGAGTTCTTAATTGGGAGGTCCTGGGCCCCAAGTAAACATAGGGAGAGTTTAACCTCGGAAACAAGTCAACTGATAAGTGCCTGTTGGATCCTCTGACTTGTGGAGGGACATCAAACTTGGGCAAAGCGTTCTGTCTCTGTCTGGTTATGTGACCTTAAACCAGTCACCCCTTCTTTCTAGACCTCAGTTTCCCCATCTGCAAAATGATAATGGGTTGGATGTTCTCTGTGGTTCTTTCCCATTCTAAAAGTCTGTGGTTCCCAAGAGCTGGGAGGGGCGAGAGGGAAGAGGAAGGGACTGACACTTATGATTGTATTATCTTATTTCACTATCACTTCTGTCCTGGGAGGTGTGGAGGCAGTGAGGGAGTCGAGGTCATCAAGGTGGTCAGAGGCCAAACCCTGCTTTGTCTGCCCCTAAAAGCCACTCTGCCCACCGGAGCCAGGAACACCTGTGGGAGAGGAGAGGACTTTTCACAGCTGCTCACCTGCGAGCATTTGGACAGTGAGCCAGTCAGGTGCTGAGGACACAGCTCTGAGGCCTCTGCCGGCTTGGCCTGGGCTGGGACCGGGTTGGAGCAGGCAGAGCGCCCAGGACTGAGGCCTGGGGCATGCAGGGCCCTCCTGAATGCCTGGCTGGGGTGTGGGAGGACAGGCAGGACTGTGCAAATGTGCAAATGCGTCCAAACAAACAAACGAGGAGGAAAGAAAAGAAAAATAAGCAACAACTGGAAAAAGCCATGGGGTGGTTTCCTGCATTCTGAAAGCACCAAGGTAAATAGCATCAGTTTTTATAGATTTCAGCTTGTGGAACACACATCCCACTTTACTCCAGGCTCTCCCCAGGTAGAGAAAGGTGCTGTTTCTCCCGTCCCTCCCTACACCCAGCTCTACCACCCCTCCACCCCTCCTCCTCCCCATCTGCTTTTTCTTGCTTTCTCTCCTTGCTCCCCCTCCTCTCCGTCTCCCTCCCCTCTCTCCTCTCTCCCCCTCTTTTTCCTCCTCATTTGCTTTCTCTTCCCCTGAGAGCAGCATGATACCTAGTGGGCTGCCTCGGGAGCAGCATCATACTCCACATCGATTCAGGTGCTGTGTTCTGACTGAGACTGGGGGGTCCTCCCCAGCCCCGTGCAGTCCTAGGAATAAACACAGGGGTCCAAGCAAACAGGATCGGGTTTCAAAGGAGAGGTCCAGTTGTGGAATTCTGGCCAAACCCCAGCTCCACACAGAGTTAGGGGAAGGGTGTAAGATGGGGGGTTGCATAGTGATCGTGGTGGGGGAGTTCAAGAGGCCTTTTCAATGAGAAAAGCAACAATCATGAATTCAGGCTCTAGTCTCTCTCTCTCTCTCTCTCTCTCTCTCTCTCTCTCTCTCTCTCTCTTTCTCTCTCTCTCTCTCTCTCTCACACACACACACACACACACACACACACACACACACACACACCGCCTCTATCTATCCTATGGCTCTAAGTAGATTGAGCAGTTTATTATAAAATTCAGTGGGTCATGTATGTAGACAAATAACTTTCTTCCCTCCCTTCTTTCCCTCCTCCATGCCTCCTTCCTTCTCTCCCTCCCTCCCTCTCTTCCTTCCTTCCATTTTCCTTCTTGCCTTCCCTTCTCCCCCCGGCCCCCCCCCTTTTTTTCTCATTTTCCTCCTCTACCGCAAACTCTTCCCACAGCTTCCATGCCAGCCCATCTGGGAGAGGCAGCTGGAGAGAACTAACTTTTAAGGTCAGCTTCTTCCTGTGCTCATATGCGCTCCTTCCATCCAGGGTGGATTGGCGGTCGGAGCAGGTGGTGGGTGTCCACAGGCTGGAGCCCAGAGTCCCTGGGGGCTGTGCGCTGATAGGAGCCCAGGCGTGGAGTGTCCTCCCAGGTGAATGTGTAGGGATTCATATGTAAAATTTGGAGCCCAGAATGAAGCTGCCCATGGGGAGACCACAGGCCTCAGGTTGCTGTCCACAGGCTCAACCAACTTCTCGGCACCTCTCAGAACACCCGCCGGGGTCGCTGGTCCGGGGGACACCCCTGCACACAAAGTGCAGGGCCCGCCGTGTGTGCATCCGCACTGCGCTGGGGACTCCCTGACTTCTCCAGAACGCTGTCCAGCTTCACCCCTCAGTGCCCATCAGGTCCTGCTCTTCCAAGTCCTTGTCAGTCTCTGGGATCAAGTCTACTCTCTCCCCTTCCAAGGGCTCCGCAGTGACATAACCTCGGTTGTTTTTCCCTCATAAAACCGTGACCCTGACAGCTGGGGCCTCTAAGAGCTCCTCTGTTTTGCTCTCTAATCTGAGAATGGGACAGCTACGGTCCAGGCAAGAGAAGTGAGCGACTCACAGTCACCCAGACAGTAGGGGCAGAACCGGCATTTGAATCCAGTTTTCCGGATCCAGGACGGAGATCTTTCCTCCTCATCAGAGGTTTCAACACTGCTGTCCCTCCGGCCAGACTAGGCCCAGGCCTCGGTCCCACAGGCAGCCTGGGACTGGAGTGCACGGCTGCCTCGGCTGGGCATGTGCCCTCCGCTGGGCACACCCAGCTCACCTTGCCCTCACCTGTCCACAGAATCTCTGCTCTGTCCCACCACGTCACTGGCTTCCAGAATTCCAGGGTCCGGCCCGCAGCCTCCTGCCATGGGAGCTGCGTCAGTCTCTCTCGCTGCCCACGCTCCCCTGCCGCCGTGGTGCCCAGAGCCTTTCCCTTCACTCCCTCCAGGGTCGCGCATGCTGTTGTGTTGTTTTGTTTTGCTTTGTTTTTGTTTTGCTGTCCCCAGATGAACAACCCACAGTGCTTTATAAACAACCTGCTGTTATTATCTCCACCTCCCCATGGTGTGATTGCAGCTAAGTGGCAGGCCACAGGGGTCAGCCAGGAGTCCAGGGCACAGAGCCAGGAGAGGAGCCCTCACCGCCCTTTAATTTCTGTCCTGGTTGCAGCGTGACCCAAGTGTCCCCTGTTATGCATGATTGGGGCCCTTTCAAGTGGTGGTGGGGGCAGCGGCTGGGGGCTTGGCTGTCAGATCACCTAAGGTTTCACCTCTACATGGAACTTGAGTCTATAAATAAATGAGTGAAAATATAGATAAGAAAAATCATAAATATCTGATTCTCTCTGCACTGGGGCCGGGAGGAGTTCCCTAGCTTTTCCCAGATGTGAGCATTTCATCCATACATTACCTGCACCCCTTCCCCCGCCCCTCCCACCCGCACATTCCTCCCTTCTGGGAAGTGTCTTCCTTTTCCCTTTTTAAATTATTTTTATTGACCGCCCATCATGGGTATTAAATTCTTCCCTCCCGTTTTTTTTTTTTTTTTTTTTTAATGAAGCCAGAGGCTTTCCTTTTGTTTTGTTTTTCTTGTTTTAATTTTTGTTTTGTGTTTCAGAAATGACAGGGCTGTGTCGGGGAGTCAGTTATTTGGGAGGGGCAGTTGGGGTCATGTTTATCATTTCTGGACAATGTGTTCCCATAACTCTTTCCAGCTCACTGGAAAGCAGAGGGAGAGACAGGGGCTTTTGGGACAGAGAGATCCACACGAATCCTGTCTACACAGAGTACCTTTGGACGAGCAATTTAAATTCTCTTCACTCTCCTCTTCTTGAAGGTGGAATGAAAATACCACCTCAATTAGGCTTGTGTATTACTGTTCTTTGACACATGTTCTCCTTCCTGAAACACCCAGGTGACAGGAGTCTGACCTGTCCCCTCCGTTGCTATCTCCCCATGTGGAACAGTGTCTGGGGTGGGTCTGCTGCATAGATGAATGAGTGGCTGACAGGTCACCCTGCTGACAGTCTTGAGAGAGAACATTTTATTAGCTCCATTTTACAGAGGGGGAAACTGAGGCTCAGGGGTTATGACCTTTCCAAGGTCAGACAACTGATAAAAACGGCAGAACTGGGGTAGAGCCCAGATTTGCCCACTTGCTAAGTCCCGTGCTCTTTCTATTCTAGAAAATCAAGTTTTCCAGCTTATTCTTTTCCTGCAAAGAATATTATTGTGCCCAGAACGGAGGAGGGCGCCGCTGGTTCCTTCATGGCCCCACAGCCCAGAGAAGCCCTTGTCTCTCAATGGGAGCCCGGGAAGTCCTGGGAGTGCAGAGAGAACATGATCTGTGAGGCGGAGGTGGAAGACCAGCTTGGAAGCTGGTGGCTCCCTGAGTGAATCTAGTTGAATTGGAACCATGTGGCTCTTTCCCCAGCCCTTACACAACGGGAGCAGATGCACTGTTTGGTGTCGAAGCCCTTGTGTTAACTTCACAGTTCCAGTTTCTTCCAGGTCTCCTCGTGGCGCAAGGCCGAGGCTGCCAGGAGCAGGGAGGAGGGCGGGGAGTCGGAACCCCTCAGCAAGTGTCAGGGAACCCCACTAGCCCTGCGATTATTTCCGAGGGGGGTTCTGTGGGGAGCGCAAAGCCCACGTTAGTGTGGGGGCTGACACCTAAGTCAGATGCTTGCCCCTCCCCAAGTGTTTCAGAAAGTGAATTTGAACAAAAGAGGTGAATTTGGTGATGTGCTTTGGAGACTTTAGCTTCTCGCTCCCGCACCCCACATTTTTCTCACCACCCTTCTGGGCAGGGGAGGGAGTGTGGGAGTGAGTTGTCATGTGCTGTAAAAGCCTCAGGAGTGTGGTCTGAGACTGGCAAAAAGGACAGACATCAGGGATTTCCTCTTAAGCTGGTTTGACCACCAATTGCCTACTGTCTCCTGGATAAAAACAGGAAAAATAGCCTGAGGCTCTGGATACGAATCTCACTCTCTGTGCACAGTGTGCCTGCCAGGCTCTAGGGCAGATGGTCAGAGAGGCAAAGGTGGGAGAGAAGTGCCCCAAGAAGCTTTCGTTGCTAGGAATCATGTCAACCTCCAAGAAATAAATGTTTAGCAGCTATAGGAAGACACTGCTGCCACTCACTTCTCCCTAGTTAGGGAATGTCTGCCATATGCGAGGCATTTCTCTTGCCAATGTGAAGTGCACCCAGATGAAACAGGCGTTATCTCTACCCTCAGGGCAGTTCTAGTCCAGGTGTGGGGAGACGTTACCCACGAGGACTTTGGGGCCACACATCTGGGCAGGAACTGAAGTAACTGAATCTCACTGGTCCCTGGTTTTTCTGACTGTGAAATGAATAACGCTGAGCTCATGGGGGTGTTGTGAGGATGGAGTGAGCTCACGTATGTGAGCAATCAGGAACTAGGCATTCCTGTTCCTGCCTGTTGGGGGCTGTAGTAGGAGGGGAAAGGTCACCAGGCGCAGGGATGTCACATCATTCCTGTCTGCATCCTTAAGGATGAGCACATGTTCCACACTGCTGGGCTCCCAGGGCCTGTGCTGTCAGTGCCTGCGGCAGGCGCCGCGGGGTTAGAGAAAGGAGCAGGATGCCTGCATGGAGCTCACCTGGGACACAGGTGAAGTGTCCTATGGAAATGCATGTACCGGGGACCTGAGGAACGGGGGAATTGGAATTGGCAGGAAGGTTGCAACAGCAGCAGCAAAAGACATGAGGCATGACCTCCGGACAGCTTTCCCAACAATTCATAAATTACTGTACAGTTATAAAGGGCTACTCCGTCCAACACCTCAGTGGAGTCTCATGGCCATGTGCGTTGGCCAAATCTGAGAATACACTGGAGGGACATCAGAAAGGTGATGTACCTTGCTCAAAGGTACACAGCTTCTAGGGAACAGAGCACAGATGTACTGCTATCATTAGCTACCATTTATTGAGTGCTTTTTGGTGCCAGGAATTCTGCTTTGTGCTTTCCCCGAACCATGGAATCTAATTCTCACAATGATCCTTGGGAGTCAGTACTACCATAAGACATAAAGAGGCTTCCATTCAACTCGGTGTCTGGCAGATAAGAAACACAGCGAATACTTGCTATACTGGAATGATCCCCATTTTATAGATGGGAAAACTGAGGCTCCTCAAGGTTGGAAGCATAATAACTTACAAAGCTCTCGAAGATTTGAACCCTGGTTTGTCTGTTTCCATACGTGACCACTGCCTCCAGAGTCTTCCTCACCTAGGCCAGCTCCTTCCTCCCCTCCATCTCCTCTCCTCTCCTTAGGCTCGGCCTCCTGACATTGTAGAGAGGGAGGCCATGGGCCTTTATCTTGCAGCTGCAGTGCCCAGGTCCTGCAGGGAAGCTCCCTCTGACCTTCTGGTTTCTTCCCTCTGCAGCTGTGTGCACTTCGCATGTGAGGCCACTGACTGTCCGGAGCTGGCCGTGGAGAACGCCTCTCTCAACTGCTCCAGCAGCGACCGCTATCATGGTGCCCAGTGCACTGTGAGCTGCCGGACGGGCTATGTGCTCCAGATACGGAGGGATGATGAGCTGATCAAGAGCCAGGTGTGTGCAGGTGCAGGGCCCGCAGCTCCTCTCCACCTGAAAAGGCTGACTGGGTGCTAAATATGCTCCCTGCTGGATCTCCAGTATTTAAAACGGTGCTGCCACATAGTAGATGCTCAGTAAACATGGGGTGATTGACAAGGCTCTGAGCTGTTGCCTGGGGAGAAGGGTGTGTCCCCATATCTGGGACGCCCTCTGCCACCACTCACTGTGTTCACCTCTGCCTTCCAGACGGGACCCAGCGTCACAGTGACCTGCACCGAGGGCAAGTGGAACAAGCAGGTGGCGTGTGAGCCCGTGGACTGTGGCGTCCCAGACCAACATCACGTCTATGCTGCCTCCTTCTCCTGCCTTGAGGGCACCACCTTTGGCAGCAAATGCTCCTTCCAGTGTCGCCACCCAGCGCAGTTGAAAGGTACAGAGGGCCCTCTGGCTGGGCTCGCCCTGCTTCCTGGGTGGGAAGCCCAGCGGCCGCTTCTGCTTCCAGGCTCCCCTCCTGGGTCTCAGACACCAGGCCTTGGGTGGATTTTATCCATCTCCTGATTTCTCTCCACCAAGTGCACTGATGTAAACATCCCTGTTGGGCAGTTAAGGGAAAATCAAGGTGTGGACAAGTATGGCAATGGAATTCCCTCCAAGATCTTTTAAGTTTTGTAAAAATAAAGGGAAAGAGGGAGGAAAAGACGATTCAGAGAGTAACATCTGGAAGGGATGTGACTAGTGCTCTGGATATGGTGAGGGCCCAGTAAACCTAAGAGGTCAGTATTAGTACTGTTCCCAACTGTCACAGAGGAGGAAATTGCCCAAGGCCACCTCATTCATGGCGGGGGTCACATTGGACCGCAGGTCTCATCTTTCTCCAGAGCCAACTGCCACCCTTAGGAAAGGCCGGCTGGGGCGAGGAGCGGGTGCAGGAGGAGGCGATTACTGGCCTCTCCTGGGCTGGATAAGACATCATCAGGCAACCTGAAGAAGAGGCCATGTTTGGAAGGAGGGAGAGGCTGGGTATCCTAGGATTAAAAGGGCTCTTTGAGCTCATAGGAATAACCGATGATTGGGAAGATGGGAAGCTGAGGTCCAGCGAGAGGGAGGAAGGAATTTGTGCAAAATCACAGAGCAGGTTAGCCGCATTATCAGGATACATGCTCTTGGCTTCCAGCCGAGTGTTGGATTGGACGTTGTGCCCAGTCCTCAGAGGGGCCAGGACCCTCTCCTTTGCTTGGTTTATTGGAGGAAACATTGCCCCTTATCAGAGGCCATTTGGGGTCCATCTGTCGAGTGTGCGAGAGTAGACTTCTGTGGGGTATGAGGGCTTGGAGGGAGACCTATAAATTCTCTTAAGCTTAGATATAATATGTACTATTAAGTCTCAGGCATTTTGACGATCAGAGAGGGTCAATCGTTTCCCCAAATTTTCAAGGGGATACCTAGCTTCAAAAGACTAGTGGACTTGAGTCCTTGGAAGGCAGTGGCCATGTGTGTAATTCCTTTGAGCGTTGCTGTCAGCGAACCCAGGGCCTGTACACAGTGAGACTCCATAAAGTACAATGAGTGGATGGCTGGATGAATTGATGACGGTAACACCACAGGAAATATTTAAGAATGAATGAAAGACACAGCATTCTCACTAAACTGCCCCAAATGAAAAGCAGGGAATGTTTTGAGGATGAATTCCTTAGGTCCCCTCATTTTTAACTCAAGAAGATTTGAATCAAAAAGCTATATACTCAAAGTTCTTTTGAGTACTAAGAAGATTTGACCTGAGAAAGGTGACAAGACCAGTAGAAATGGTAAACCTCTGCCATTCAGGCTGCCTGAGCCCTTCTCTTGGCCTTATTTGCCCAAATGTGGGGTAGATTACTAACGTCCGGCTGGGAACTCACACATGTCAGTCAGAGGCTCCTGGGGATGGGAGGTGCATACATTGTCATTGATCAGTGGTTCTCAACCTTCCTAATGCCACGACCCTTTAATACAGTTCCTCATGTTGTGGTGACCCCCAATTTCATTGTTACAAATTGAACATAATTAAAGCATAGTGATTAATCACAAAACAATATGTAATTATATATGTGTTTTCCGATGGTCTTAGGCGACCCCTGTGAAAGGGTCGTTTGACTCCCAAAGAGGTCACGACCCACAGGCTGAGAACTGCTGGTCATTGATCATTATACCCCTCATTGTGGCTAATGATAATTCTTCATCAAAGGGATTCAGACCCGCCTGCCATTGCGTCTGTGCTGACATGGGAGTGGCAGGGGCTGTACTGTGCACATGAGGCCCCAGAAAGGCCATCGAGTTGATCGTGGTGGATCCCGACTTTGCCCTTCCCTTCAGAATGCAGGGAAGCATCTCCCCAGCGGCCACACTGGCCTACTAGGACCCATGGTCACTTAGCATCACCTGGTGCTGAAACTCCGGGGGTGACCCTCTGCTTGGAGCTGCTGGCAGCAAGGCCAGGCAGAGGCCCTGCCATCTCTCTCTTTAGCTTGCTCATGTCTCATGGGGTAAAGAGTTGATCTGAACAATTTCCCTCCATTATTTTGTTTGCTTCCCTTTCTTCCCTCCCTCCGTTTGTTGTTCCTTTCCCTGCAATGTAGTTAAAGCAAAGAGAGCATTAGCTTTAGAATTAAATGGACCAGGATTCTAGGGGGTTCTGTTCCAATTGTTTGATCTTAGGTGAGCAATTTCCCATTGCTCAGCTCAATACCCTCATTTGTAAAATAGGCTAAAGAGTGCCCAGCAAAGGGCCAGGTTGAGGAGTGAAAGAGGTAGCAGGTATAAAATGCCAGAGCGGAGAACGTGCTTGGGAAATACTCATCTTCCCCAAGAGTCACCCTTGTGAGGACTTGTGCAGAGGCTGCCCCATCTCCTCTTTGTCCCGGGGGGCCTGAGTCCTGACAGCTGGGCAACAGGCTCCACCCTCCTTGCTTCTCCCAGGACCTGGAGGTGAGTGTCCCGGGAAGCACAGCTACCACTCAGGACAAGCAGCCAAGTGCACCTGGGAACCTGTGTGACACAGGTAGCGCCACAAACCCACTTGCCCCTTATGTTGCAGGTGAATTTTTCTTGCCTTTCACTGAGATTCCAAGCCCTCTTCAGGATGTATGTCACCTATCCCAGGAACCCACACCTTAGAATCACTTGTGCCAAGGTCCTTCCTTTATCCAATAAACACTAGACAGACAGTATCACACCGACAGAACCTACAGAAATGCACGAGGGGAAAAATATTCTCAAGTTAAAAAAAACACAACACTTCAAAATCAAAATCATGAGTGCTTTATGGAATGGCTAAAACTGCAACATAATTTACATCACCTCAACTCAACTAGGTTGGGTACACTTGAAACTGACTATGGAGTGGGGTGTCTACAGTAAGCGTGCCCTCATCCTACAAAACTCTTTTTAAGACTTGCTTTCTGTTCTGACTCTGGTTGCCTTTTCTATCCCAGTTTTGCCTCTCTAACCTCAGATTTAAAACTCGGTCTATCCACCAGTTTCTGTAAGATATCCCATGATACCATCGAGCACCTTGACGGGACTGAGTTGGTTGGACAGGGAGACTGGCCACGTCCTACAGTGCCCAGCAATTAACCTTCTCGCCTGCTCTCAGCTCTTTGATCCACGCCTTGCCCTCTCCCTTCAGAATCCTGCCACAGCTTCCCTCCCTCTAGGAATTCCAAATTCTCTCTCCTTTCTCAGGCAAAGACCCTTCCATCTTTTTCTGAAGCAGATAGCCAGGCTCTGGAGGGTTCAGCTTTATCCCATGGTTCTCATCTGGCACCTTCCCACAATCCAGGTCACCTCTTAATAGGAACTTTCCTACACTTCCTAAGATGTTTAATTTTATCACCCTAGTATTCTGAAGAGAGCAGCGTCGAGGGTGTCGTGGGTCCACACCACGACTGTGCTCTTCGTCCTTCTTCCGCTGCTTCTACTGTGACTTCTGTTTTTTACCAAGAGAAATAAAACAATCTCTTCCCAATGCCACCAGCACCAGCCTTTGGCTAACACAGCCGACTGCATGTTTATTTGTCCTCACTAGCTGCAGTTTTCTCAAAACAATACGGTAGCCAGTATATGGCCTTTCACATCCTAAAATGTCCAAGCTGGGTAAGAATTCAAAGAAGCTCTGGTCTAGGGCCAAAGAGGTTAGTTGACTAGTTCAAGGTCACAGGTAGATTCATAATACTTCATGCACTTAACAAATGGATATTGAAGACCTACTGTGTGCTTGGCACTAGCTATGTTCCAGAAATAAAAGAAGGAGGAGGGTATATTCCCTGCCCTTAGGATGTGGGCAGTACCAACACCATGTATGTACAATGAACCCGACCTTGGATCTCCTGGCCCTCCTTCCTTGAATATGCTCTAGGCTAATTTTAATCTCAAAGGCACTTCCAAAGAGATTTGGTCTTCTGCATATTCTTTTTAATAAAATAATAAAAACACATCGCTTTGACACTGTTTATAATTACTTTAATACTCATTAGAGATTGAAACTTCCTCAGGCACATTTGTAGATAGGCCAAGCAAATTTCTACCCTCTTGACTTTAAATGATGAACAGAGGAAGGTCAGGGTCACAGAACTGTTTGGAAGCCAATCTCTGACATCAGCACTCTTCCCCACGCAGGGAAAGCCAGGCTTCACGCAGTGCCCTTCACCCATTGTCCTTCACCCAGTGTCCTTCACCCAGTGCCCTTCACCCATTGTCCTTCACCCAGTGTCCTTCACCCAGTGTCCTTCACCCATTGTCCTTCACCCAGTGCCCTTCACCCAGTGTCCTTCACCCAGTGTCCCTCACGCAGTGTCCTTCACCCAGTGCCCTTCACCCAGTGTCCTTCACCCAGTGTCCCTCACGCAGTGTCCTTCACCCAGTGTCCTTCACCCAGTGTCCTTCACCCAGTGCCCTTCACCCAGTGTCCTTCACCCAGTGTCCCTCACGCAGTGTCCTTCACGCAGTGTCCTTCACCCAGTGTCCTTCACCCAGTGTCCCTCACGCAGTGTCCTTCACCCAGTGCCCTTCACCCAGTGTCGTTCACGCAGTGTCCTTCACCCAGTGTCCTTCACGCAGTGTCCTTCACCCAGTGTCCCTCACGCAGTGTCCTTCACCCAGTGTCCCTCACGCAGTGTCCTTCACCCAGTGTCCCTCACGCAGTGTCCTTCACCTAGTGTCCTTCACCCAGTGTCGTTCACGCAGTGTCCTTCACCCAGTGTCCTTCACCCAGGGTTTTTCAGCTAGTGTTGCCCTAGGGATCTCAGGCAGGGGAAGGAGAAAGGGAGGTGTGGAAGTGAGGGTAGCATCAGGGGTCTCTTCTGAAGCCAGTTACTGCTGTGGGCAGCCAGCGCTCATCCTTCTGAGGAGCGAGGGTAGAATGTTCCCTCTGCAGCTCTGGAAGCCAGCCTGTGAATCCACCACCTCCATCCCTGGTTGAGTGCTACTTACAGGGTCCTTGACACCTTAGGACTATGAACTTGCCCTGTGTGCAGGCAGAACACCTACCCATGCCCATGAGAAAGGGCCTCTGCATAGATATAGATAGAGTTTCAGGTACAGTAAATACCCTTCAGAGTAGAGAGGTCAGGGCCCAGGGATGCAGGCAGGACATGTGCAGCCTGTGTCATACCCTACTTTTTTCAAAGCCACATGCACAGGAGCGGCCGCAGCTGCACATGGAAATACCGATGCTGCACAGCTCCGTGTCTGCCTCTCCTGGGCTGTGTTTGATGTGGGTGGGGGCATGTCCATGGTCCTGAATCACCAGGCCCTGCTTTAGCGGGCTTCTTCCTTTGTTAATGCCTGTTTACCCTGTCCCAGAATTCACATTCCTGGTTTGCATTTTTTCTCTTCTGATTAACATTTTGCAGTTTTGTGCTATCTTGGCCACAAAGGAACCACACCATCCATTTCACAGTTTTGATTTGCATAGCAGATGTGGGATACTGTTAAGAGTCCCAACACTTTCTTCACAGATATTTTGTCCTCCTTGGGGAATATAGAGAGGGTGCTCTCCGCAGATCTTTGATAACGCCTCTTCCTCCCAAGCTTTTGCTATGCGTGGGCACCCCACACCACAGCCCCAAGCACAGAGGCAATGCAGGAAGCCCAATGAATCCTCCTTCCATACCCCTCATGCCTTTTAGTTAATGTAGAAAAAGCTGTGGTTTGTTTTTGCGGCATCACAGTTTATCGACGTGGGGTCCTCTGGGGTTTACAGACACTAAATTATCTGTGCTCACCAGATGGTTGACACTGACAATGACAGGAAGGAGGGGAGCAGAGGAGCCTAGAATACAATTGCACAGGCCTCTCTCTTCCTCCTTCTCCCTGCTTGCTTTCTCTCCATAGGGCTCAATGCTTTCATCACACCAGAAAAGTTACTTCCTGGTATAACTTACGGTGCTCCTCCCCACCCAGGGAGAGTATAAGCTCCCAGAGGGCAGGGTTTGAGGCTTCTTTTTTAAGTTTTGTCCACTGCTCTGTTGGTAGCTGGCATATAGTGAGCGCTATGTAGATGCTTATTGAATAAATGAAAGCTTCTGTGCAATTCACAGAGTCCTTTCAGATCTAATGCAGGCAGAGGGTTAGGAGGGAGGAAAGGGAGGGAGGGAGGGAGGAAATGAGGAGTTTGATACCATTTTCTGGACACTTTTCATAACTGTTGTTTCATTGTATCTTCTCATCACCAGGAAGGGCAGGAGCAATTATTTTCTCTCTGTAGATGGGATATTGGGGTTTGCCTCTCAGAATAGCTAATAAGGGCTCTGCTGAGCATATAGGGCCAGCTTCCCATTAAAAACAGTCACCGTCTTGTAGTGACACAACATTGGTTTTGAAGGGCAGTTTCACTGACTGTGAGAACTTAGGTCACTTCCCTCTCCGAGTCTGTTTCCAAATGGGAGGTGTCAGACTAGGAGCAGTGCTTGAGAACACAGGAGATTACACATCAGAGCGGTCGGCATGTAGTAACCTCAGCTCAGCCCATCACTCCGCCCTGCCCCCTTCAGATCAGACCTTCCAACCTCCAAATCCCAGAGCCTCCGTGCTCCCCACCCTTCTGTCAACACTGTTCAGTAATTCCCCAGAGGAGGAGCGTGTGATTGAGAAACCCAAGTGCTGGGTCCATCTCTAATTGTCCTGGGGAGGCTTGGGGCAGGCTGTGCTGATAATATACGACCTGGCAGGGAGATGCTGGACTCCCCGGTTTCACTTTTATTTGCAACGTCTCCATCCGGCCAGCTTCCGGGTGGCCGTCAGCACGGCGGGCAGAGCTGGCACGGGCTGCGGGGGGTGTGCTGCTCTCCCGCCTGCTCTGGCAGGACATCAGGAACATTGGGGACGGAGAGAGTCAGACCTTCAGGTCCCACAATGCTGTCACTACCAGGCACAAGGGGAGTGGGATGAACAGGGCGCAGGGCCCTGTGCGGAGCCGCAGCTCGAGGTCACGCGGCACACTGGGTCACAGCCCTCAGTAGACTCGGCAGGAGCTTGCTCTGCCAGTTATTAGGAGGCAAAGCCTTCCAACCCTGGGCTCAGAGGTCCACCTGGCAAAGCAAAGGGGGGGGGGGTCTCTTTCCTGTGCAGAAAAAAGGTCCAGGAGTGGCAGTCAGGAGCCTTGAATCTCAATTCACGGTGGACACAGATAAGTCACCCCCAAGCTGGGCTCCTTCTGAGCGGCTCTCTCCATCTCCCAAGGTTCCCGGCTGTAAGTGTAAGGGTCTGGCATTACACGTGGAAGACCCTCTGGTTCTTCAGGTTGGCATACGTCCCGGCAGCCCATGAATTAGCTTGACTGTCAGACCCCCATCGGCTAACCCTGCCTGTCTGTTGTTTCCAGGCAACAACAGCCTCCTGACCTGCATGGAGGACGGGCTGTGGTCTTTCCCGGAGGCCCTGTGTGAGCTCATGTGTCTGGCTCCGCCCCCGGTGCCCAATGCAGACCTGCAGACCGCCAGGTGCCGAGAGAACAAGCACAAGGTGGGCTCTTTCTGCAAGTACAAGTGCAAGCCTGGATACCATGTGCCCGGCGCCTCTCGGAAGTCAAAGAAGTAAGTGGGGCAGGTTCTGGGGAGCAGCAGAGCTGAGTCTGCTGTCTGATTAGAAGCAAGGGTTCCTTTCTTTGCTGGAGGCAAAACCCCTTCTGTGTTACGGACGTTGTGAATACCTGCCTACCGGCTGTGTGACTTCATGCAAGTGACTTCCCTTCTCTGGGCCTCTATTTTTCAACAAGAAGATGAAGCCAATAATAAGAGTTCCCCGTAGGATGGTGGGCAGAATAAATGAGGATGTGTATGTAAAGTGCTTGCCACATGCCTGGCACATAGTAATTGTTCAATAAGTAGTGGGTTTAACGTCATCAGTGTCAGCACCAATCAGAGAGCTCAGGAAGGAAGGGAGAAGACGGGGACTAGTAAGGCTTGGATTTTCTTTTCCTTTTTTTAAACTAATTTTAATTTTAATTTTTTTTAATCCTCACCAGAGGATATGCTTTTTTTCATTGATTTGAGGGCGGGGAAGAGAGAGAAACATAGATCAGTTACCTCTCATTTGTGCCCCAATGGGGATCAAACTCACAACCTAGGCATGTGCCCTGACTGGGAATTGAACCCATGACCTTTTGGTGCAAGGAACAATGTGCCAAGCAACTAAACCACCCATCCGGGCTTGGGTTTTATTTCAGTTCATATGTATCTGTGACAAAATCTGAAACTCCAGCTCATTCCTGTTAAAGGAGTTCTATGGATGAATTTTCCTTAATCCCTACACATGCCCCCTCTCAAGCCCACAGGACAGGTAGGGAACCAGGAGTGGAAACGCAGCTGGCCTCAGAGACACCTGGGAGTTTGGGTAGAGCATGGCTCTAGCGATTTGGTCCTTGAGATGCCTCTTCTTTTATCTCTTCCCTGAAGACGCGCCTTCAAGACTCAGTGCACCCAAGACGGCAGCTGGCAGGAGGGAGCCTGTGTTCCTGTGACATGTGACCCGCCTCCACCGAAGTTCCACGGGCTCTACCAGTGCACAGATGGCTTCCAGTTCAACAGCGAGTGTCGGGTCAGGTGTGAAGACAGCGATGCCGCCCAGGTAAGACTCCTTGACCTTAAGATCAATACTCGGGTCCACCTCCTGTCTGCTTACCCAAGACCAGCCTGTAGTTCAAGAACCACTTCCTCCAGGGGACTCTGTCCAGATGCCAGGTGTGTGCAGTAGCAGCATCACCAGTGCAGAGGTTAGGAAATTGGATTCGAATGCTCTTTGTAACCTCTCTGAACCTTGTTTTCTTCCCTGCAATGCCATATTGCATTTGTTCTGAGATCCTTAGCTCTGAAAATACTTTAGTATTGGAAACCTGACGAAGGAAATCATATATGCAATCCCAGCGTATGAATTTGATCAAAGTGAAGTGACTCTAATAGGAGTGACCAAGGCTGTTTGGCCAACTGTCTGCCACCATCATCATGACATTGGTCCCTGAAGTATTTAAAGTCAGAAGACTCTTCAAGCATAAAGAGAAAGGGAACCATATTTAGACTAAAGATGCAGTTTTGAGAAAACTTCAGAAAAAAAGAAGAGAAGGAGATGGCAGGGATTGGATTTTATTCAGTCCACTTGTAATCGAGAGGAAGTCCAACAGCCTGCCGGCCTCTGCTGGAGTTCTGTGAATTAATTGCCCTTAATCCTTACACATACCTCCCCTACACCCCCCAGGAAGACAGGTAGGGAGTCAAGAATGGGAAAGAAATGAGAGGCCAAGCTAGCTCCAAAGAAGACCAAAGTCTATAAGGAATTCCACCTTCATAGACCCAACCTGTTAGGGCCGCACCCCAAGCCCCGTGTCTCCCAGGTGTGCAAGGGTATTCATCTAGGTGAGGCCAGTGTCCTGCCACCTGGGCCCAGTGCAGGTTCCACCTCCAGCCAGTCCTCACGAGTCTTTATTGTTGGCCACCAAATACCAGGCACTGCCAAACCACCTTCCTCCCCTCCGCCAAGCCATTACCAAGCCCAACCCATTCTCCCTCCAAGACATCCTAAGTCCTCCTGTATCTCCAGTGCCTTCACCCTAATGTAGGCCACACCATCTCTTTCCTGGGCTACCAGGCAGCTCCCTGGTTACCTCCCTGCGCCTGTGCCCTGGCCTCTCCACTGTTCCTCCACGTTTCAGCCAGAGTGGTTTGTTTGGAGCATAAATCTGATCATGACGGCTCCCCTGCTTAAAGGCTGGTGAACCAGCAACTCCCATTTCCCTCAGGATTCAACCCTAACTCCTCAGGGTGGCATTCAAGACCTTTCCTCTATCACTAGTAAGAATGACCTCCCCTCTGCCATCTCTCACCCTTTCCAGCTGCCTCACTAACCACCTTCGACGATTCAGCTCAGGACCCCTTCCTCCAGGGACCCTGCCTTGATGTCCCTCGCACTGCTGGCCTCAGTGCTCTTCTCAGGGTCCTCCTTCACAGCACTGGACACACTACACTGAAATCCATGTTATGCTCCCACCTCACCTCCCCACCCCACCTCTCACCCCAGGCTGGGAAATGTTTTCAGCACTGGGGACAGTGCCAGGCACCTAGTAGGGGCTTGGGAAATGAGAGGGCAGGGCAGAGCGCTGCTGGGAACATCCAGGCCAATCACCTCATTTTCCAGTTCAGAAAACCGAGACTCAGAGAAGTCCCTCAACCACCCAAGGTAACACAGCGGGGGTCAGTGGAGTCAGAATCAGAACCCAGGTCCCCCCAACTGTGGGCGGACTGAATTCAGTAGGCACTCCCTTAAGATCCTTGGTAGTGTCCACTGAGGGATGTGTGTGCCGAGTCGTTCCCATCCTTGACTTCCAGGGAAGCAGAAGCCGGGGCTGGCACAGGCTAAGGCCAGAGATTACCACGGCCTCATGCAGGCCGATCAACTTCCCTCTCGCTCCCTTACATAAAACTGTTGCTGACCGTTACCCCGACTACTGAGCCAAATAATATTCTGGCCGCGGTCATGTTATCAAACTGAAACCCAGTCTGCCTGGGGCTTGCCAAGTACCTTTCATGGCCAGTTTGTACTTAAAGGAGAGGGAAATGTAGATGTATCAGACGACTCAAGCAGTTCAGTTTGGCAGCAGGCGGAGAGGCTAGACGCAAAGGAGCAGGGTATGGCTTGTCGGCTCAAGGAATGAGGGAGCGCCTGCCAAATGGGCTCCTAATACAATTGACGTTTCTGGTTTGTACTGCAAATGAATTTCCTCTGCCCTCAGCCCCGGGGACTGGGAGCCAAATCTAGTATTCACCTCAGATCCCCTCTTGCTGCCTGTAAACGCGCAGAAACGTACGGTCCGAAGCATCTTAAACCCAATAGCTTGTACGAGCAGGAATTCTTGGCCTTCCAAACGAGTTCAGACCCTGGCGGAGAGGACGGGGGCTGTCGTAGGGGAGATGCGTGTTCGCTCTCCCACTGCCACAAGAGCAAATTAACAAGTAAACCCTCCACTTGGTTGGTTCATTGGGAGCCAGGATGATGCTAGGCCTGGTGTCAGAGTTCAGATCCTGGCTCCACCACCTTACTAATGGGGAGACTTGGGCAAGTTATTTAACTCGCTAAGCTTCAGTTTCCTCAGACACAACATGCGGGTGGGGTCCATGAAAGCAGTGTATGTCTACGAGTATCCCCTGAAAGGGTGCAGCACACCTGTGGCCCCTACCCAGCAGCCCTGGGTGTGGTGCAAGTGAACCAGACCACCTGTGAGGTCACGTCTAGTGAGGATGATTCCCGATGCCCCAAGTGGGCTCTTACAGGAGCTAAACACAAAGGCGATGGCTGCAAAGTTACCCCAGAAAGTCAGAGACCCAGCATGCGTGAGGCCAGGGTGTGTGGGGGGGTGGAAGGCGAAGGTCAGTGGAACCACAGGGAGACCTGGCCTCTCGCTCAATAAATCTGTAGACTATATGGATCTAGACCAGCGCTGCCTGGTCACACTGTGATGGTGAACCCTCATAGCTGCACTGGGCAGTATGGTGGCCACTAGCCACGTGTGGCTGTGGAGCACTGAAATGTGACTGAGCAGCGAAATAGGACGTCGTATATAGTTTTAAATGTAAACAGCCCACACTTGTGTAGTGGCTACCCTATTGGACTGTTTGTTCTAGAATGAATCTTTGTAAACCAAGACAAAGAACCTTCCTAATAACAGCTTTCTCGTTAAGTGTTCCCCAGATGCCAAACCAGTGTTACAGGATTTCTCTCATTTTGACAACTCACTCTAAACCTTTGAAAAAGACAGTATATGCCCATTGGCCAGATGAGGAAGGAAACTTCAGGAGGCTCGGTGCTTGCCCACGGTTGCGAGAGGCGGTGGTGTTGACTGATGCTTGGCCCAGAGGTTGCCAGGGAAGTCAGGTAGCAAAGGCAGGGTGCACGGGTTCGTGCCCAGGGGACTGGCGAGAAGCCTGATTGTCTCAGCACTAATCCCGCGCAGGTGCTCCTGAGCTGTCTGAGGTGAGGATTCAGGCTCAGTTCTTGTTTGTAGGTAATTCGGGGAGTGGGCCATCTCGGGGTAGGGACGGGGTCTCTGGGAGGTGCAGGGGAGGAAAAGCCTGAAGGGATTTTGTGTACAAAGTTATTACTTAATGGTGGGTTTTGGCAACTCAACAGGGGCAAGAGAGGGAGCGTGGGAGTGGGATCCACATGCCCTCGGTTCCTCCCGTGGGTCACAGAGGGTGGCTGTAGAAGCCTTTCTGCCACCAGTGGCGTGCCGCTGCCTTGGCGGGTTCTGCTGCGGACACAGCATAGCTCTCGGGTACAGTGCCTCCGCAGGCAGGGGCCACGTCCAGTCTCAGGGTCATCCAGTGCTTGCCCACGCACCTGGGCTTCCTGGAGGAAGTCAGAAACATCACCCATGTGATGTGAGCAGTGGGCGGGATCTCAGAGTGTCTCCCATTCCATCCACTTATTCTATCAATGGCACCACTGGAGCCCAGAGAGCAGAAGGGACTTAGCCAAGTCACCCAGCAGGTTACCGGCTGAATCAGGTCTTAAAGCCTCAGATCTCCTAACCGAGTCATCACACAAGCCACGTTTTCCTGCCCAGGCTGCACCTCGCTTGCAGGAAGTGAATGCGCGTGACTGGGAACAGAGACCAGTAATTAACAGCAGCTGCAATTTATTGAGCATCTGCTCCACACCGGTTGCTGGGCTAATACTTGCAGTGGTTCTCAACCTTGGCTGCACATTAGAATCACATGGGAATCTTTTTAAAATCCTGATTTCTGGGCCTCACCCCAGAACAAATTGTTCCCTGCCCTCTCCTGTAGCTCTCCGCCTCCTGTAGGACGTGTTGTCACTCTGTTAGGGGTGGGGCCACAACATTAGTAACAAAGAAACAGAATTTCCGGAGGATGAGGCCCAGAAATCAGGATTTTAAAAAGATTCCCAGGTAATTCTAATGTGCAGCCAAGGTTGAGAACCACTGGCTTGGAGAGACGACTGCGTTTAAGCCCCATGACATCTGGCATTGCTGTCCCATTTCACAGACCAGGGACATGGGGTTCAGTGAGGTCAGGTGCTTTGCCCGACTTTATGCAACCTGGATGTGATAGAACTGGTGTTCCTGTGGGCAGCATAGGCTGCCTCCAGAGCTTAACTATTTCAATCCTGCACTGCACTTCCTGGTTCCGCCTTGCCCTGATGCAGCCACATTTCTCTCTGCAATTATTTTATTTGTATTTCTACTAAATAGAAGAAGTTTAATTCTCCATCTCCCTCCCCTCCCTTTCCTCTCCCCTCCACGCTGGTAAATTCACAGACACTTACAGTCAAGGGACCTGGCCCCAGCATTGGCATCTACAGGACTGGCTACATCACTTCTCCATTCTTGCTGCTGGCATTTCTAAAACCTGGGTGATGGTTGGTTCATTCTGAAGTACCCTTAGAGACAGTATAGCAGAGTGGTTAAGAGTCTTAGCTAACTCTTAGCCTGAATTATGTGCCAAGCTCTATAAGCTTCACTTAGGCTGCCCAGCCGGCATGGCTCAGTGGTTGTGTCGACCTATGAACCAGGAGGTCACAGTTCAATTCCTGGTCAGGGGCACATGCCCGGGTTGTGGATTCCATCCCCAGTGTGTGGCGTACAAGAAGCAGCCAATCAATGATTCTCTCTCATCATTGATACTTCTACCTCTCCCTCTCTGTGGCCCTGCAACTCAGGTATGTGCCCTTGACCAGGAATCAAACCTAGGACTGGTCTGTGCCTGATGCTGTGATCACTGAACCACACTGGCCGGGATGCAATGCTTTTTCTTGCAGATGTATACGCAGGCTCAGAGAGGCAGACTTGCTGAGGGACGCTTAGCCCTCTTGAGGATTTCACCTTAGTGTGCAAAATGGTGCATTCAGAGCCAGGTGCTCCAGTGGTCTCTGGTCTTCCCGTATTGGATGCACAGTCAGGTCTTCTGCGGTCCAACTCACATCAAGGACCTGCTCCGAGGATCTTCAGCAGGTGGTAGGCGAGCCCTGAGTGCCCCAAGATCTACTCCAGAGGAGGGTTTGAACATCCAGAGAGGCTCCAGAAAGTCTGCTTTGCAGAGGGCGCATCAAAGGTGTGGTGGTGGGAAGCAAGAGAAGTGTGCTGGAGGGGCCAGGTGACCAGGAGGCCAAAGGAAGGACATGCACGTAGCAAGAGGTGGGGCTGGACCTGTTGTCTGGGTTCCACCGTGGAAGCCCGGGACTGCCAGCCTGGGAGCATGCCTGGTGAGGAAGGCGAAGGCATCTTAGCAGAAGGAGTCTTCTTAAAGCAGATTTAGTCAGCAGCACAGAGTGCCAGATGAGCTGGGCAGGAGAGAGAGACTGGAGGCAGCAAGACCAGTGCCTTCATGCTCCCGCCTTTTATGGTGGAGCCTTCCCGGTTTGAAATTCCCCGAGCAGATTCCAGCGAGTTCTGATACATTCTCTGTTGCAAACTGAGCTCCCCAGCCAGCTCTGGCCCAAGTAGTGCTGAGGTCTGCAGCCCTGCAGGGGCTGGAGGCCAAGTGCATCATAGCCTCGGGCCAAGGCTCCAGGAAATTGGGGTCAATTTCCTACTCCCCTGGGGGCCCAGCAGAATCATGGGGCCTGGAGCCTGGGGCTCTGGGAGGGAGAGTTGGGGTTCTCTGGAAGCCTCTTAAACTTCCCCTGTGCTCACACAGAACATCTCTGGTGGACTATGCAAGTCGGCCCGCGGCTACATGCTGGGGATGGGCCACCCTTCACCCACGGACACAGAGATTCCCAGTGCCATTGGCCCCTCCTTGTGAATCTTGGAGATGGGCCCCCCTTTCTCTTCTGAATCTTGTCTCCTTGCAGCTGTTTTCCCAGATGGGAGCTTCAGCCTGTATTAGCCCTTCCAAACATTTTATTTGTTTCCTTGGCATGCACTAATTCATTCATCCCCTCATTTCTTCATTCACTCACCTACTCATTGATTTCCTCATCCATGTGTTCATTTTTCTTCATTTAATAGCCAAGTTCATTCCATAACTCTACCTATTCACTCCACCTTTTGTTAACAAACAGGTCTTGAGTGAATAGAAGAAATATCCTTTGAGTGATGAATGAGTGAATGGAATGGCCAGGACCTATTAAAGGTTGCAGAAGGCCCTGCGGCTTCACAGGTGAATAGGGCACCTTCCTAGACCTTGGGGAGCTCATCATCTAGGCACAACGGGTGATGCGTGTCAGAGACCTTAAGGCAGTGTGCTCTGCACAATCAGGAGGCATTAAGACAATGGCTTGTGCCAGATGATGATTGTGGACAGGAGGGGATAGGAAACAGCAGACAGAAGGGGCAGTGAGCACAGAGCATGGCCGTGTGATTCAGCTTACAGTAATGCAGTCAATTTAAACGAAAGTTCAAGGTTGGTGATGGTGCTGCAGGGAGCAAGGAGCAGGAGAATGAGGCAGAGTTAAGGCTGGGGCGCTCTGGGATTGGACACGGGCCGTTCCACAGATTGGTGCCCTGGTGAGCATGGTTAGCACCTCTACCTCGTGTACTTTCTCTCCTCGTGACCTTGAAAGAGGGAGAGGATACATAGCTTGTTCTCAGGCAGATGGACCCCTGGGCAGAAACCACCCACAGTTCTCTGTTTCCAAACATAAGCTGACATTTAAGGCCCCACACCTTACTGGCCTTACCAGCTCAATCTTCCCCCATTTTCTCTCTTGGGTCACAAGGTTGGTAGGGGTGGGGGGGACTCTCTGCTGCTAAATATACGTCCTTGCATTTGCACATGGCCTTTGGCCTTTTAGAAATGTCCTCCCATCCCTGTGCTGCCTGTGATTTTATGCATCCTTAAAGACTTATTTCCATCTATCACCTCCTCTATGAAGCCTTCCCTGCTTACCCTTGCACAACCGGTGACTGTCCCCGTGTACTCACAGCACTGTGACCGAGCACAGTCACACTGACATGGCTGGCTGCTCACACCACTGTCTTTTCTTCCCCGGCTCAGTGGGACCAGATACTGGCTCGCTTTACTTTGGGCCCCACAGAGCTGGGAACAGAATGGGCACTAAGAGGTGGTCCTTGAATTCAGAGGCAGTTCTGAGGTTTCTACAGAGCCGGACTCCCATTAGAACCTTGGACACAGAATGGGGTTTGCAGGAAGGCCTGTGTCTGCAAGCTGCATTCACCGCGGTGCAGAAGATGGAGGAACTGAGTATTGTTTATTTTAAAGACTCTAGGGAGGACACAGGTCAAAGCATCCCCATGCCAGCTTCTTGGTACCTTCATTGCTGGAATGAATGGAATGGATGATGAAGAAGGAAGGAAGGAAAGAAGAAAGGAGGGAGGGAGGGAGGGAGGGAGGGAGGGAGGGAGGGAGGGAGGGAGGAAGGAAGGAAGGAAGGAAGGAAGGAAGGAAGGAAGGAAGGAAGGAAGGAAGGGGCAAGAGAAAGCTTCCCAGCTGGGCCCAGGCAGCGCCGCGAGCAAATGGCAGAGGCCTGGCATGGGATGTTCTCTCACTGCCTGAGAGGAAGCAAGCTCTGGTGTGTCCCTGCCTCCTCACAAACAGTCCCGGGCCCGTGCTCTCCCTCATCGTATGGGCTGGGGTGCACTGGGGCCCCTGCCTTCTCAGTTAATAAAAACAACCAACAAAACAAATCTCTCTGATTGAAATCTCTGCAGGGACACTGAGCCAGGACTTAGGGAGCCTGGGAGTTAGGCTCTCTGAGAAGCTTTGGCCAGTTCAGACATGGAACGGGGTTTGCAGAATGGGCCCACACTGAGCCCTCCACAGTTTCCCCGTCTGTAGAATGCAGGTATTACCAATGGAGGTATTACCAATGCCATCGGTGCCACCAGTGTTAACAAATTGCTCTGATTTCCTTTTTTCCTTGAGAAGCTGCGGTTGAGGGTGGTGTCTTGGTCTGACTGTGTTTCCGTGGTGCTCAGGGCCGGGGAAGCAACGTCATCCACTGCCGGAAAGACGGGACCTGGAGCGGCTCCTTCCACCTCTGCCAGGAGATGCAAGGCCAGTGCTCGGCCCCAAACCAGCTCAACAGCAACCTCAAACTTCAGTGTCCTGAAGGCTACGCCATAGGTAGTACGGGCGCATGCGGGCAGCGTGGGAGGGGCAAGGGCTCCGGAGAGCCCGGGCTGGTGCCTCACCGGGTAGCTGGGTGCCTCTGCCCTGTGGGGCCCTGTGGGGCCCTGTGGGAGGCCCTGGGGAAAGGGAGCCGGATGCAACCAGGCTCCTTCCTGGATGCGGTGGGGGCGGGGGCGGGGGGGGGGGGTCAGGGGGAGAAGTGTGTATAGCAGGCTCACCTACACAGGGCTCTGAAAGAGCTTGTTGGGCACGAAATGATATTGCAGACAGAGCAACCATGTGGCAGGGGGAGGGAGATGAGAAGGCAATAGTGGTTCAGTGTGGCTGCCTTTATTATTAATCTTAACATTTGCATAAGTAATCACTCATGAGCGTCTACATGGGCCAGCACTTAGAGGCGTTATGTCCTGTCCTCTCAGTAACCTTCAACAACTGAGCAAATGGAGACTTAAAGGGAGAACAGAACCCGCTCCAAAGCCCGAGTTCTTTCCATGGCGTCTCGGTTGCCTCCGAAATGAGGATAAACAAATAGCAGCTTCAAAATACCATTTGCGAGGTGATAGGCCAGTTTGCAAAGCGCTCTCAGCGAGGGAGGCAACCTGGGCTTTGATGCCAGGCATTGGCCTGGTGGGAACCAGGAGTCTGGACAGACACATTAATCACCGTCCCGGGGCTTTCTGGGGAACAGGGTGTGCATGGAGCCGGTGCTCAGCAGAGGACAGTGATGCTGACCTTTTGGGCGGATTCCCTAATTGACCATGATGAAAAACCCAGGGAATTGAATGTCCTTTCTCATGGCCAGTGTGATTTATGGGACAGTCACCCGGCATGTCTGGAGCAGAAGGTTATCTGTGCACACACTCCCTCCCCAGCCAGCCTGTTCTGCACCCAGCAAGATGAGTGACCACTTCCTGAGAGCAGGGGTGGGCAGGGCCTGAGCACCCTGCTGGAGATGGACGCAGCCTCAGAGCCCAGAAGTCTGCACCTAAACCTAGAGGAGAAACCAGCGCTCCTTCTTATATTCAGCCCTGCTCCTGCACGGTTGCCCTCTGTGACAATTCAGAAGGCACTTTAAGATCCTACAGAGCCATGGTCCAAAGGGCCTTGACACGAGGCTTGCAGAGAGGTGGGATCTCATAGGGCTTGCCAATGTGGACATTCTAGAATGTGGGGCAACAGGTGAGCAACAGCGAGTCTGTTGGCTGCTCCTTCCCGTCACTGCTGATGGATGTGCACAGCTCTGGACACTACGTCTGTGATGGCGTCCCTACCCCCAACTTAGGATATGCAGTGAACATTCAGTCACACTCACGACTGGCAGTAAGCAAAACACTGATTGAGTTACTTTATTTTTTAAAAAAAAAAAACACCTATAAAAACAGACTTTATGTCTACACCCACTGGCGTATTCAAATATATTCATACACGCATAAATAAACACAAGCACACATGTTTGGGAATGAAACGTAGACCCAGACACACACACACATCCTTCAGTAAACTTATGCCCAGCACGTACACATCAGCCAAATACCACACGAACACAGCACCCACACAAACACATCCACACAGGCACACGGAGCTCAAGCTCACACGTGACACATCAGAACACACACATTACAGGCACAACCACCTCTTAGGCCCCAAACGTATCAAACACACAGAAAGATGCACAAAAGGCCAACAGAGCTCACACCACCATGCACACCGACACATCTCCTGCCCACCTTGTGCGTAGGCTGCATTCCCACATCACAGCCGCACGCACATAGCCGCAGGGCCTGGCTCTGCTGCCCTCGGCACGGTCTAGCGGTGGGAGGAGGTGGCAGCGGCATCCCTTCACCCATGAGCTTCCTCATGATCAGAGCCGAAAGGGAAGGAAGTCTGCCTGTCCTTGGAAACTGAATCTCCTTCCCTCCCCTGCAGCCCATGCTCCCACTGCCACGCAGATGCCCTTGATGAATGGGTCGGTCACCCAGGGAGGTGGGGGCACACAGGGAAGCCTGGCCAGGAGAAGCAACGGGGGACACTGAGTGAGAAGGAAGAGGGAGGGCAGGGTCCCTGCTGGACACCCAGCTCCTCTCCCTCCTCACCTCCAGGGCTCCAGCTCCCTCTCCCTCCTCACCTCCTGGGCTCCAGCTCCCTCTCCCTCCTCACCTCCGGGGCTCCAGCTCCCTCTCCCTCCTCACCTCCTGGACTCCAGCTCCCTCTCCCTCCTCACCTCCGGGGCTCCAGCTCCCTCTCCCTCCTCACCTCCTGGGGACCAGCTCCCTCTCCCTCCTCACCTCCTGGGGACCAGCTCCCTCTCCCTCCTCACCTCCTGGACTCCAGCTCCCTCTCCCTCCTCACCTCCGGGGCTCCAGCTCCCTCTCCCTCCTCACCTCCTGGGGACCAGCTCCCTCTCCCTCCTCACCTCCTGGGGACCAGCTCCCTCTCCCTCCTCACCTCCTGGGGACCAG
Organism: Myotis daubentonii; assembly: GCF_963259705.1. Classification (NCBI taxonomy): domain Eukaryota; kingdom Metazoa; phylum Chordata; class Mammalia; order Chiroptera; family Vespertilionidae; genus Myotis; species Myotis daubentonii. Next base: position 70,672,897 of record NC_081850.1, on the reverse strand, counting down.
CTCCCTCTCCCTCCTCACCTCCTGGGCTCCAGCTCCCTCTCCCTCCTCACCTCCTGGGCTCCAGCTCCCTCTCCCTCCTCACCTCCTGGACTCCAGCTCCCTCTCCCTCCTCACCTCCTGGGGACCAGCTCCCTCTCTCTCCTCACCTCCTGGGCTCCAGCTCCCTCTCCCTCCTCACCTCCTGGGCTCCAGCTCCCTCTCCCTCCTCGCCTCCTGGGCTCCAGCTCCCTCTCCCTCCTCACCTCCTGGGCTCCAGCTCCTCTCCCTCCTCACCTCCTGGGCTCCAGCTCCCTCTCCCTCCTCACCTCTGAAGGCCCCTCAGACATCATCCATCCCAGGGGGAGCCCCTCCCTGGGGAGAGCCCACCTCTCTAAGGAGAGGGACTTCATCAAAAGCCTTGTAAAGGGTGAGGTCTGTGTGGGACTTGGGGGCTGGAGGGCACATCTGGGGCTGCCCAGGGCCACGCCACCCCCCCCTCCCCCAGCAGGATAGGGAGGCTCTGGCAGTGAGGAGCTCTCATGGCTACTGCCACCAAAGCTGCCACCTCCCTGCTCCTTGGGGAAGGAGAGGCAGGCAGGGGCCTGGTGAGATCACTGCTCTGTGATGATGCCAATTAGGGCTCATATATCACAACACAGCAGCCTGGTCTCCAAGCCCAGAGCTGCCCAGGCGTGGGGGAGGGGAGCGCAGAGGAGAGAGCACAGAGAAGAGGAAGTAAGACAGGCAGCAGCACAGGGCGGCCACTGCCTCCTGTGTTGACCAGAATTTTTCCTTTCTTCCCTCTTGGGATAAGACAGCTTTGGTCTGTGTCTCAGAGGCTGCCCCTTCTTTTTTTGAGAAGCATTTTATCCTGGAAGTCTGGCGTTGTCCTTGCTCTGTAGAAACTCCAGGATGGATCACATGACAACCACCCAGCTCTGAGCTTCCCCCACTACCCAGCCAGTGTCCCCTTTATTCTCATCATTCGTCTTTCTTCGCATTCCCCCCATTGCTTTCTTCTCCTCTGGCCCTTCACCCGCCTCTGTCCCCTTCGACTGCCTCCCTTCCTCTTCCTCTGTGAGGCTCCATTATTTCCATCGCTGGGCTTGGAAGTCAGAGAGACAGCGGTTCTCATTCATGGTCCTGGACTGCCAGCTCTGTAACCTGAGCTCTGGGCACCTGTGAAAGGGGCGTGAGGGCACCTCTCTTAGAGGCTGGATGTGCAGAAGGAGCAACCTCTGAAAGGCACCCGCAAGGCAGGTCACTCCCCCTTCTGGGCTCAGCATCCTGGTGTGTAAAGTGAGGAGGTTCTAACCTGTCCTGCACCTGCCACCCACCCTCGCCTCTTCTTCACCCCCCATGCCTCTTCCACTGAAGGGAGGAGAAGCTGCAACAGGAGTTCACGGGATAAACTAGGCATGCACGAGAAGTGTGTGTGTATGCACACACGTCCATATGTATGTGTGTATGCATGTGTACAGGGTGGGACAAGTAGGGTTTCGTTTTTTAATAATTATTGATTTCAGAGAGGAAGGGAGAGGGAGAGAGATAGAAACATCAATGAAGAGAGAAAATCATTGATTGGCTGCCTCTTGCATGCTTCCTACTGGGGATCAAGCCCACAACCCAGGCATGTGCCCTGACCAGGAATCGAACTGTAACCATCTGGTTTATAGGTTGACACTCAATCACTGAACCATGATGGACTTGAAACACAGAGTTTGTTCTTGTATTATTATCTATTAACTAGAGGCCTGGTGCACAGAATTCATGCATGGGTAGGGTCCCTAGGCCTGGCTGGCAATCAGGGCCATTCGGAGCTGGCAGCCAGGGCCTTCCTTCATTCCACGCCACCCCCTGGTGGTCAGCACATGTCATATTGAGTGATCGAACTCCCAGTCTCCCGGTCAAACTCCTGAGGGGACACTTTGCATATTAGCCTTTTATATATATAGATTATTTTATTATATTCTATATGAACAACTTTAAACCTACTTTTGCCCCACCCTGTATGTATACACATACACACACATTTGGAAGGGAGGCTTTAGAACGGCTAATAGAATTATATATATATAATATATATATATGTATGTATTTTTATACACTTTTATATATTTATATATTTTAAAGAATTGTCTGTCTCTTGTGAACACATGGTGTTCTGGTGTTCAGGGTGGTCTTGGCACCCAGGTGGGGAAAGGCCTCCTTAGGGCCCTGGTTGGATCCTCACCCTTACTCTTTGCCCACATGAGTAAGCACCTTTTTGGAGGCCTGGGACATGTCCTGGGATAGGATTGATTTTCAAGAGACGTCAGAATGTGTGAGGTCAGACCAGAGCATGAATGAGCCAAATTAGAGCCAGCTTGCCATCCCACAGCTAGACAGCTAATCATCTTCAAGGAGAAATCCCTGGACCGAAGGCTTCAGTCCCCGTTGGTCATCCATGCCTTCATTTTTTTTCAGTTCTTTGTATTCCTTTTCATGTATTCGGTCATTTATTCATTCATGCACCCACTCACGTACTCTCTTCCTTCTTCATAAGATACCTAAGCCCCTATTCCTCATTCACTCCTTGTGTCATGCATTCATTCACTTACTCATTTCTTCTCCATCTATGCGCTCATTGCCTCAACGTCTCTTTCATTCATGTCATAAGTCCTTATCGAGTGCCCGCCATCTGCCATGCACAGTGTGCTGACCTTGTGGAGCTTACAATCCCACAGGGTAGAGAGATACTGACAGATGTTAAAAGTCCCCAAGCCAACGGGAAGGGGTAGTGACAAATGCGGGTGCTGTGAGGGGGGTTTGGTCAGTCAGGAAAGCACAGAGGTCTCCTCTAAGCAGGCTGGGGGTCTGAAGGGTCCTGGTAAGGCACCATTTGAAGAAGAGTAGAAGGCATGAATGCAAGTCCTGTGCCAAGAAATAGCCTGGTGCTTATTAGCAATCCCTGTGTGTCAGGCAGCAGGTTAGGCTTAGGGATGAACCTACCTTGTCCCTGCCCTCTCGGGGCATCTCTGTAACTGTGGAAGGGAGACACAAGGGGTAGGGCCAACACTGGAGTGAGACTCCTCACTGCTGAACACTGCTCCCTCCACTGCACACACATGGGGCAGGCTTCTTGGAGGACATGACCTTGGCCTTGAAGCCAGTAGGACTTGACTGTGAGAAGGCAGATGGTGGGATGATTCAGAGGGAGAGAATGAGAGCAGGACAGAGGCAAAGACGTGTGGGGCTCAGAGGGAAAGCCAGGCGCAGGCCAGTTGGGCTAAACAAAGTGTGAAGGTAGTTAGTGGGAGATGAGACCATGAAGGCCGGGGAAGGGGGTTGGACCTTGCCCTGGATATGGGGAACCTTGAAAAGGTCTTCAAGCAAAGGAGGAACAAGACCAAACTGGGCTCGGGGCCAATGCAAATGGCAGTGGGTGCCAGCTGAACTGGAGACGAGAGAACAGTCAGGGAGACCAGGGGCAGCCCTGCTGGGGAGTTCCCTCCCTCCCACTGCCCTCAGAGTGGGCAGCCCAGTCCACTGGGGGCCAGAGAGCGGCAGGGCCCACTCTGGGAAGAGCAGCCCTGGGCGTTAGGAGACTGGGGCTAAGTGGCCAGCTCAAACTCTGCTTCCCACAGGGTCCGAGTGTGCCACCTCCTGCCTGGACCACAACAGTGAGCCCATTATCCTGCCCACGAACGTGACTGTCCGTGACATCCCTTACTGGCTGAACCCCACGCGGGTGCAGGTAAGTGACAAGGACTTCCTACCTGGGCCTAAGGGGAGGAAAATGCCCTTGTCGAACATTTGTGTTGCCTGGGTGCTGCACTCATCGCTTTACCTGTGTTACACTGTCACATGGCCACACCTCTCTGTCACAATCACTCTCCAGTCCTTAAATATTTAATACTCTGTTGGGTCCTGTGCTTAGGACCTATGCTTTCCTGTCCCACTGAATCCGATGACAGCCTAGGGGACTGATGTTTCTAGTTACAGAAGAGGAAACCTGGACACAAACGCATGAGTAGAGAGCACAGTCGGGTCACACATGCACTCATGAGAGAGGTGCTGTCCGGCTTCTCAGTGTGAGCTCTTGGAAGCCTTCTACATGCCACAGCCATGGCATCTTCCCCGTGCTTTCCTCATTTGGTGGAAAGCAATTAATATGCGATATGGGGAACCAGTAACACCTACAGTTTGTGAAGCACTTACTATGTTCATGTGCCCAGTCCTGGCACACAGACTGCATTTAAACCTTGGAATGGTTTTGTGGTGCAGGGTGGGCAGCACTCTCTGCCTTCTCGGCCATGGACTCTGAGATCTCCGGAGTGACAGCTCGAACCCAAGCCTGAGCCACATGCCCTGCTCTACTCAAGGCGCCAGGCTGGCTTGCCCAGCCAGACCTTGGAAGCCCCACCTCCTGACAGCCAATGGCATTGCCCATTTCATTTGGGGGCTGGCCACCCCTACTTCCTTTATGTGATCAGTCAGGGGCCCTCAGAGCTGATGTGGGGGCTGCTCTTGTCCTCCAGGGCAGCACGCATTCCAGGCCACAGGAACTGGCTCTGGGCACTGCCCTTCCCCTGAAGAAAGTGGGAGGCAGAGGCTCTGGGGTGCAGGGCTGAGGTTCAGCTCTGTCTCTGGCCCAGCCTCCTGCCTGGGTGCTGGGAGGCCTCTGGTCTGCCCACCTGCAGATCGTGCCCCAGATAGCTGGGAAGAACCCGATACCAGGTGTCCTGTTTCTCAAATGAGAGGATGGCAGGATTGTGAGGGCTTACTCAGCACTCTGGGCCTATGGACCTGGCGCTGGACCTGGCCAGCCCACCTCTGCTGCCCCATGCCCCCCAGCATTCTCCTCCCCTCCCTTCCCCTCCTCTTCCTCTTCTGCTGCTCTCTGTGCCATCTCCAACTTTATCTCCCTTTCCTGCCTGTTTTCCCTGTCTTCCCTCTCCTGACAGGACTGTCACCTCACTCTGCCTCCCCTGCCCTCTTTCCCTCCATGTCCACCCCCTCTGTCTCCCTGGTTTCTCTCTTCCTGCCTCTCCCACGCACCCACCAGGCAGCCCTGTTTCCCTCAGCTCACACTCCTCCAGCCCTTTTCTCCACTGGCCATGCCTTTCGCCATCCCTCACCCAGGGTCACACAGGAGCAGAGCCCGGACCATGATCTCAGCTCCTTCCCTCCGTGCCTCCCTCTCGCTCCTACCCTGACTCCCACACACCCACAGGCAGGGACACACTCCCACACTGCAGACCCAGGAGACCACTCACACCTGGGACTGCGGGGCTCCTTTGCCTGGCCCAGACCATGGTGCCTTGGCCCAGCTTCCACTCAGGCCTTTGCTCCGCACCCTCCCCACCCCAGGTGAATTCCCACCCCTCCCTCTGAGAGCCCAGGGCACTAAAAAGTTCAGTTATAATTCACTGTGAAATAAATCCAGGGATTTGAAAGCCTGCAAGCCCCCTCCCCATTTGCCCACCCGCTGCCTGCCTGCCCCAGCCCCCACCCGTTCCCTGGTCTGCCGGCCTTTATTGATGCCGGCCTACCAAGAGAGCCATAACGAGGTTCAGACCTCCACCGGTCTCTGGAGGCCTCATTATCCAGGAGGAAAAAAATGTGGTAGAAAAAGGGAGGAGGGTGAAGGGCAGAGATTGATGATTTCCAGGAATACAGCAGAAAGCTGGCCTTCACTGCACACTTGCCCCTTGTGTGGCGAGAGCTGCAGAAATAGAGCTGCTGGTGCGGGAGGCACCAGGGCGGAGCAGGCCCTGGACAGCTCTGCCTTCTGCAGGTCTGCCTCCCAGGACCAGCGTGAGGTAGATGGTCGGGGCAAGGGTCTACCCCCACTCCTGTCACCTTCGTCCCAGGGTAAGAAAGTGAGAGGCGAGAACTGACAGTTCATGGACGCCTACTGTGCATCGGGCATTGGGTCACTTATTTTCACCTCAAACTCCAACTCACACACACATGCACACACACTCCCCTATGAGGTAGGTCGTAGTCTCTGTTTTTCCAGTGGAGGAAATGGAGTCCCAGAGATGGAAGCCTCATGCCTAAGAGGAAGTGAACGGGGACCCATGTCAGTTTGATGCTGCAGCTTATTCAAGCTACCCATGCAGCCTATCTTGAATGTACAGCAATAATAAAGGCAAAATGTTTACTGACTGCTTACCAGGGATATGCTGGTAAACAGTTAGCAACTGCCCCCCCCCCCCCCCGAAAGGAACTCTGATTTGTAGCATTTGCCACTTACTGTGGTGTAAATATTCCCACCGTGGCAAATACCAAGTTTTCCAAGTTACTGTCACTGCACACAAAGTTAGGAAGAGAGAAACCTCACTGTTGCCTCTTGTGAGCCAAGGCAGGCCAGTTGCAGCCTGCCACTTGTGCTCAGTACATGATGGGCTCAGTTCTAAGCACCCACTGGCATATAAGGAGAGAATGAGGACTACTTAGATGAGTACAGTATCACCACTGACATCCTGTGCTGCCACAACAGTGACCTTTGTGAAGGCAGGCCCGTGGTTATCTTATTCACCATCATACACCCCGCAGTGCCTAGCTCACAGTAGGTGCTCACTAAATATTCATGGTCGCTGAGTGAGGTGACCAAGGCCTAGTTCAAGCCCAGGAACCTTCTTGCTTTATGTCCTTGGACAAATTGTATCACTTTTTAGGCCACGGTCTCCCCATCTGTGAATTGAGAGAGGCTGAGATCAAAGAGCCACAAACTCAAACATATGCAGGATCCAGGCAGGTGGGCTGAATGGGTGAAGCAGGCCAAACACCATTTTTTTATGTTGAATACCTATGTACTAGTATATGTTTCGTAATATCAGTAGTATTTACTATAAATATTTCAGACTTAGAGGAAATATAGCAAACCCTCACGTACGTACCACCCAACTTATCAAAGGGGACTTTCAGATACAGTTGAGGTTCTTTACTCCTAATTGAGCTATAACTTACATGGTCATCTTAAGCATATGGCATGGTAAGTGTTTATATTTGTGTCCACTCATGAAACCAGTACCCAAGTCGGGGTGGGGACATTTCCAGCTCCCCAGAGTTCTCCCCTCTCCATGCCAGGCAGTGCCCCTACCACCAAGGTAATCCCTGCTGGTTTTATTTTTTTTTAATTGGTATATAATTGGCATAAGATTATGTTAGTTTCAGGTGTACTAAAATATTTTAGTTTGACTTTCTTTAAGAACAAAACACTCTATCCCTTTATGTGAGTTCCTCCCAGACTCCCCCCTCCTCTCCCTACCCCGCACACACAGGTACATACACATGCACTTTGAAAGTAATAGGGAAACTAAGAAATCTTCTTCCAACCTAATAAATGAGACAATACAATACAAAACTCGAGGACAGATAGAAATGTCGCTCAGGCTGAATGCTGGAGAGACTACCGGGAATGGTGGGGACTGTGGTGAACTGAGGATACCAGGCTGCTTCCAAAGGGGACGGCTCTAGCCAAGTGTGACAAGGTGGAAATATGGGCTTGGGGTGGCCAGATTTTCCATTTTTTCTCGAGTCTTTAAAATATGAAATCTCTCAGGGTTTTTTACATATTGGCAAATAATTTTGACTTCTGTTAAGGACTTCATGTGCCAAACCAAACGTTTCTGTGGGTTGTGTAGCCTGGAAGCTGTTGGCTCGCAACCTTTGAATGAGAGAGACTCTTCTGGCCCCGGGTACCTAGAATTCAGGGTTCAGGCTCTGCCGCCAGCTCCTCAGGAGCACCTCCTGTCTGCCCAGCACTTCCTCTCGCCCAGAGGAGCTGGAGAGTTTCCCAAGAGAAAATGCTGCTCACAACCTCAGCTGCTTATAATCCCTCTAAGTCAGTGGTTCTCAACCTTGGCTGCACATTAGAATCACCTGGGAATCTTTTTAAAATCCTGATTTCTGGGCCTCATCCTCCGGAAATTCTGTTTCTTTGTTACTAATGTTGTGGCCCCACCCCATAACAAAGAAACAGAATTTCCAGAGGATGAGACCCAGAAATCAGGATTTTAAAAAGATTCCCAGGTGATTCTAATGTGCAGCCAAGGTTGAGAAGCACTGCTGTAGGTAGATGGAGCCTTGGATTTTATAATGGCTTCTGAGAAAGGGTTGAAGGAGGAAAGAGAGGGAAAGAGGAAGATAGGGCCAGAGGGAGGGAATTGACAGAAAAAAGAAATCAGCATTTATTGAATATCTATGCTATGTAGGCACTGCTTATTAGGCAATTTCATATGTGCCAACTCATTTTGTCTCCATCACACGCCAGTGAGATACATATTATCACCATTTAATAGATGAAGACGCTGAAGTTCTGAGAAATTGCCATTGCCCCATTCATGTAATTAATGTATCTGAATCAGAATTTGAACCCAAGGCTAATTCTCCTGTATCCTTCCTGCAAGGCAACCACCTTGTTATGCGTACGTTTATGATTTATGTTATACATGCAACCCTTGCAACAAACGATAGAGAATTCATTCCTTGAAGAGAAGACAGCACCGTGGGAAATCCTGCCAGGTGTCCAAAGGTCAGATGTGGGACGGTTCAGAGTGCGTATCAATGTACAGAAGGGCTGTCCTGAGCCGTGGAGGGGAAGCCCACAGATGGAGAGATGTGTCCAGACTCCAGAGATTCCGCACTCACTCATAGACATAATGATACAGTCACTCATCTGCTCATTTGTTCATTCACTCGTTCAAAGCCACTGATTGCGTACCTCCATTGAAATGTCAGGTATTCTTCAGATTTAAGGGATATGGGGTAGAAAATGCCTAGGCTTTCAAAAACCTTACCCACTTGATAACAAAAGGAAAATATACAGTTTTTCATTTTTTTTCTAAAGTTAAATGATACAGTTCACTCACAGAAGGTCTCATAAACCAAGGAAAAGTCCAGGAGAAAAGACAGCATATCTTAGAAAATATCAGGAGGGTGTGGGATCTGAGCTCAGAATGAGGAGGCTCAGTGTATTTTCTTATATGTCTGGTTCCGCCTGGGGCCTGTCTTTTAGACACTCTGCCCGCTCCCGTGTTTGTTTCAAAGCCTCTCCACCTTTTTGAACCTTGGTCTTACTCAAAAGAGTAAGCCACTTTATGTTTGCAGCTTAGAGGGTTAGGGGAATCTGAAGGAGAGTGTGGTATTCAAAGTATAGACCTGGAATCAGATAGATATGGGTTTAATTCCTGACTGCCATCATCTATGTGTATGATTTGGGGCAACTTGCTTAACTTCTCTGTGCTTCAGTTTCCTCTTGTGTAAACCAGATTCAAAATTAGTACCTATCTTATAGTTATGATAAGAATTAAATAGATGAAAGTTCTAGGTCTTGGACCACAATATTTATGTAATAGAGGACTTTGTGTTGATAAGGATCTGGATAATGATGGTGGGGTTGGCAATGATGAAGATGATAGCAGTGGTGGTGGTAGTGTGACAGCAGTAGTTCTGGTGTTATTGGTGACAGTGGTGGTGCTGGTGCTGGTGAAGGTGATGGTGATAATGCTAGTGGTGGTATTGATGGTGTTGGTGAGGGTGGAGATGATGATATTATGGTTGGTGGTGTTGATGGTGGAGGTGGTAGTGAGGGTGGTGATGATGATAGGGTTGGTGGTGGTGAGGATGGAGGTGATGATAGTGGGGTTGATGATTAGGGTAGTGGTAGTGAGGGTGGAGGTGATGATAGGGTTGGTGGTGATGGTAGTGGTGGTGATGGTAGAGGTGATGATGTTGGGGTTGGTGTTGTTAATGGTGGGGGTGGAAGTGAGGGTGGAGGTGAGGGTAGAGGTGATGATGGTAGGGTTGATGGTGGTGATGATGGTGGTGGTGGTGGTGGAGATGATGATAGTACTGGTGTTGTTGACAGTGATGATGGCGGTGGTGGCATTGATGCTGGTGGTCATTGCAGCTAGGAAGACAGTATATTCTTCCTATGCACCAAGGCAGGAAATGAAAACTACCTTACAAAACCTGCTGAAAGGACTCTGATGGGACTAGTGGTCTCACTGGCATCAAGGGGAGCAAAGCTGATATTTGAGGGGCCCCACTGGGATCTCACAACTTGTGATGTAAACAGCCCAGACTTTCCTTCATCTCCTGCTGCTTGTCCCCTTTCCCAGCTCTCCTCGCATACAGAGGGGCCCTGTAGTGAGACAGGTGGGGCCTGCAGCTCTGAGGAATAGTGGAAACTCCGAACACCTTGGAAAGATAAATAGGCTCATGCAGATGGTATAAAAGTCCTTTTTCTGAACTCACGTCAGGTAAACCTCAACTGACAGAAACATGTACAACCACACCAAGACACTCCTACGGACGGATTAAATTAGCTCCCAAATAAGCAAGGGAGGGATGGGCATCAAATCCCTCGTGGATCCTAACCCTGATGTTTCTGCTACTTCAACCATTACCGAGTGCCCCTCGAACATCCTGTATTTTGGCTGGGAACAGACTCTCCAGCCCAGAAATGAAAGTCTGGTTAAAGTTTCTCAGAGAATGAAAACAGGTGATTCTCTCTACTTCTAGCCACATGGCTGGGAATCGGGGGGCACGAAAGTAGCTGAGCTGGAAGGGAGGAACATGGGGGGCACTCACATTCCTTCATTTGGTCAACACGTATGTGTTTGCTGTGCTCCATGCCTTGTCCTGGGGAGAGACAGAGAGGTCTCAAACCCAGGCTCTGCCCTTAAGAACCTTAAGTAATCAGTCCTAGGTTAACCATTTCCATATTATTTATCTCAGTGTGTCATCACAACAAGCCTCTGGCACTTTCAGTGCCCATTTAACAGATGGGAGAACCATGTCTCCAAGAGGAAATTTACAGAGCAATTTTAAGTCAGAATTGCAACCACGCCTGTCATACCTCAGCACCCAAGGTCCTTCCCATATATTGCTTTGCGCATATCTATTGGGAGAAGGCAGACTTGTCAATAGAGGCAGTAGGGAGCCAGATAGAGTTCACATTTCAAGACTGCTGGCAGATTTTCAAAGTAGGCCGTTTGTCCAAGATCTTTAATTCATTCTACACTTAACTGGTTCTCTAAACTAGACACTGTGGTAGGCATAGTAAATGTCCTGATGCTCTAGGTCAGTGGTCGGCAAACTCATTAGTCAACAGAGCCAAATATCAACAGTACAATGATTGAAATTTCTTTTGAGAGCCAAATTTTTTAAACTTAAACTATATTGGTAGGTACATTGTTATTAATTTAATTTGGGTATTCCTAAGGCTTAGGAAGAGCCATACTCAAGGGGCCAAAGAGCCGCATGTGGCTCGCGAGCCACAGTTTGCCTACCACGGCTCTAGGTCTAGGACAGTGGTCGGCAAACTGCGGCTCAGCAAACTGCGGCTCGCAAGCCACATGCGGCTCTTTGGCCCCTTGAGTGTGGCTCTTCCACAAAATACTGGCTCTTCCACAAAATACTGACTTCTGCGCATGGGCCACAAAGTTTCAATCGCACTGTACATGCGCGCCCGCACGTGGTATTTTGTGGAAGAGCCGCACTCAAGGGGCCAAAGAGCCACATGTGGCTTATAAGCCGCGGTTTGCCGACCACAGGTCTAGGAGAAGGGGGAAGACGAGAAAATACAGTCCATCGACAAAGTCATCTCTATCCTGAGATGGATTCGTTCATTCATTTATAACATAAATACTTCCTAGGCTTCCTCCATGTGCCAGGCACCATCCTAGGCCTGGGAGATCCAAGGTGAACCAGAGATGCAGTGTGGTAGAGGAGAAAGGCGCCCATCCCAGTCTCAGCCAGATCTCGGAGTCATGTGACCTCAGATCCATGCTCACCAAGAAACCTAACTACTATTTGGGTTCCAGATAGGTCTGCCCTCAGGGAGAGAATGAGCCAGTCACATGGCTTTTCCACATTCTGACCATGTGACTTTTTCTTTTTTAAAATATATTTTTATTGATTTCAGAGGGAGAAGGAGAGAGAAATATCAATAAGAATCATTGATCAGTTGCCTGCTGCACACCCCCTACTGGGGATTAAGTCCACAACCTCAGCATGTGCCCTGACCTGGAATTCAACCATGAATAGGTCAACCCTCAACCACTGATCCCCACTGACTGGGCTATTTCTTAATTAAAATTTATCAACTGGCTCTCAGCCAGGAGAGCAAGCCCCAATCATATAGACTTCCATGGCTGGCTCCTGAAACAGTTACTTCTCACTACAAATCTAAGCATTTGCCTCCAGGTCACTTTTATCTCATTTACTTTTTAAAAGAAATCATTGTTAATCTGGAATGGAAAACAGTCATTTATTGTAGACTAGAGAAGGGAGCTTCTAGGATGGTTACATTAGCCCCATTCCTGATGCTATTTTATTTCCCTAGTTTTATCTTTCTTTTTTCACCTACTTTAAAAATTATCCTCATGTTGGATATTATGCTATGAGCTGCCTTAAATTATTTCCAAAGCAATTGCTAGGTTTCAAATCCTGGTTTCTCCACGTCGCCGCTATGGAGCCTAGGGAATTATTGTCCTTATGACCTGAGATTAATGCCCACCTCACTGCCTGGCAAGAAAGAAATAAGATCATACATAAAGCAGTTAGTACTTTGCATGCACTCCATGCATTTTAGTTGTCATTATCATAACAGCAATTGTTATTAAAGGAGGCTATAAATAAATACACATATGCATACCTGTCAGCTCTGCCTGAGGGTGGGGGAGGGGAGAGCAGCACAGAGGCAGAGAGTCTGTAGCAGAAAGTTCAGAGATAACGAAAGATTCTCCAGGTGAAAAGATGAGGACAAGCTGTTTGGGGAAGGAGAGCAGCAGGAACAAAGTCGCAGGGATAAAGAAGGGAAGTGTGGGCCACCTCAGGGAAGTGTGAGCAGGCCCAATACGGCAGGGCAACCAGTGGAAGCCCGAAGGGTTCTCTGTCTCCACGGGTTCCGAATCCAAGGTTAGTTCGTTCATCCTCCGGCTCTCACACAGCATTGTGGACCAGAATCACCAGGAGGCTGGTTTTTAAAATGGACAGTCCGAAGCCCTGAACCTCAGAGGTTTGGATTTATTAGATGCAAGGCGGCCCCAAAGTATGTGCTTTTGAAGAGTTCCCACAGTGGCCCTGGTCAGTGGTCCTCAGTGTCCGCATTCTCCCTGCTCCACACCATTCCCCACATACACACACATATAGTTATATGCACACACACGGACATGCACGCACCACTCTCTCTCCCTCCCTCCCTCCTTACCTTCTTCCTCCTCTTTCTCTACTCTTCCTCCTTCCTCCCATCTTACCCCCAACTCTGTCCATGGGTCAAAGATGAGCCACAAATTTTCTGAAAGGCCTTTCCAATCTTGTCTCCATCCCTCAGTTCTGCTTCTTGTCAGCCCTATTCCTGCCAGAGAAATACAGGCTCAGGACACCTACAGCAAACACAAGAGTTACTTTAATCTTATGGCTCCTGCTATTGCGAGTACCTGGGCAGTTTCTCCATGTAATTCCTAAGGGGAGGTCAGAACTTGGAAGATCCAGAAAGAGGTGGGGTGGTGGAATGTGGTGCCAGCAAAGACATGCTCCCTCCCAGAACCAAACCCATCTGACCTGTCACTGTCTCTACAGAGAGTCGTCTGCACAGCTGGCCTCAAGTGGTACCCTCACCCTGCTGTGATCCACTGTGTCAAAGGCTGTGAGGTGAGTCCCTGGAAATGACCCTACTGTTACTAATGTTATCGTTGTGTTAATCATGGCTACCATTTACTGTACCTGCTAAATGTTGTAAATATCCCTTTAACTGGCCTCCTGGCCAGAAATCAGCAATCCTATTCTACAGCTGGTGGAATTGAGGCACAGAGATACCGACAAACATACTCAAAAATATGTTTACTGGGTAACAACCAGGATTCCGATCCAGGTTGTTCTGCCTCCTAACCCTGCATTCAGCATAATAGTGCGTTTCTGAGTGAGGGTGGCAAGGAGGCCGTATTGATTTGGCATCTGTAATATGCGGGGTTTTACCAGCATGTTCATATTTAACCTTCACAGAACCATGTGAGGCAGGTGTTTTCCATTCCTACTTTATGGTGAGCATCTTATAGGTCACGTCCTTCTGCCATATGCATGTCACTCACTTGCTCTTCAACCCCTTAGACCCAGCCACTGAGCTGAAATATGGTTAATGGATAACAGAACCAGGATGCTCTCTGACCCTTCAATTCGGAGTCACAGCCATGCCCTGGGACTTGGCACCATGGAGCTCTGTCTCTGTGTATCAGCGACAAGCTTGGGGAGGGCAGAGTACTGGGGATGTCATCTGTGTTCTCAAGAGGGGCTTTTCGTAAAACTAGAAGGCGCGTCTGTGTGCCCCATGCCCTTTGGTTCTGCTCAGCTGGTGGTGAAGAGGCCCCGAATCCCTTCCAGGTGGATGTCCAAATCTCCGTGGTCCCCCAGAGCCCACTCAGGAAAAGGTAGTTGGAAAGGACTGGACTGTGCTCTAGGAAAAGTTGTATTCGATGAAATTCTTAGAATGTCAGAACCAGAAATGCTCTTCTAGGTGACCTAAACCTGACCTTTTAATCTATAGATGGGGAACGGAGACCGAGATGGTGGGTGGTTGGGCTAAATTGTGATAGAATGCCCCAACTGGAAGGGTGCTTAGTGTGTCTCATCCTGTTCTTTTGTTGTATAAACTGGACATTATGGCCGGAGAGGGGATGGACTGGCCCAAGGTGGCACAGCATAACAGACACAGAGCCAGACATGAGCCCAGGGCTCCTGGCTTCCATTCGGGTGCTCTTTCTTTCCCAGTAGGTCACCTCCTACTCTTGAACCATCCCCTGCCCTGTGTCACAAGACAGTCCCTGGGTCACACATTTTTGTCTATGTATTGGCTAGGGACCTCCTGTGGCATCTTCTCCTGTGGCACCGGAGCCTTTAAGAACCCCATTCTCCTAAGAGTCAGCACGGGACAGCAGCACCAAGGCCACGGCCATGTGGTTGTTGCTTCTTCCCATCTCCCTGGATCAGTCCAGCATTTCGGGCAAAGGGAGCTTGGGTTACCTGGGCAGGCGTCCTGCTGAGTCGGCGGTCTGGGCCACCAGTGTGACAGCAGAATTCGATCCCTCCTTTGACTCAGCACTGGGACCTGCAAGACCCTCACCTGTCAGGCTCTGAGCCCTGCCAGTGATGCTTATCACCCTTGCCCTTGCAGGTGCCCCTCATCTCCTTTCTTCTTGAGCTTAGCGCCAATTGTTGGCCTCTTGTCTGAGGCAGAAAAGGATACTTAGAAGAGATACAAAGGCTGGGTCTAGGGAGGGGGCATCCACCTGGAGGGTGTAGAGGTAGCCAAGATCCAGAAAGGGTTTGAGACACTGTGCCCCCAGCCCTCTACCCCAACCTGTGTCCAAAGTTGTCATTCGCTCGCTCAGTCATCACAGCCTCACTGAGTGCCTATTATGTGCCCAACACGACTCTTGGTTCTGAGAATAAAATGATCTCAGCCAAGTCAGAACAGTCACTGTGCTCCCTGGTTCACCTGTGGAGTCTTTTTGCCCTCCATCTATCCATGCATCCCTTCAGCCATGTGTGTGCCTCCATCATCCATCATTTTACTAAATGAACACTCAAGGAACACATACAAAGTTTTGCTCAAATTTCCAGGCATTTTGCTGGGAAATAGGGGCAAGACCAATGGATGACACACACTCCTGTCCATAAGGAACTCACAGAATAGTAAAGGAAGCAGACAGGAAACCGCAGGAGGGCAGAACATCTTGGGGGTGTTAGGGAAGGCATTTTAGAGGGATCATGTTGGAGCTGGATCTTGAAGAATGAATTGCTTCCATTGTTGGAAGTAGCAGCATGAGAAATACTAGACAGGAGAAAGCTCTAAGTAGCAGATCTTTGCACCTGCCCCTTTATCTGGAAATTCTCCCTTCTCCATCCCTATCTGATTAACTTCCACCCATCTCCCAATCTCAGCCAAAACGTCCTTTCCTCAGAGACACCTTCACGAAGCTCTCTGATTAGGCCAACTCCTTTGACTCTACCCAAAAGGTCTCACGGACCTTTCTCCCATAGCCCCTCTCCGTGTTAAGATTGGCCAGTTAGAGAGTGGTTCTTTGGGCAGTTCACACTCAGTTTCCTAATATATTTGCATATATTTTATTATAAATTGTTTTTAAATTACCTCCTACCAGTAAAAGTAGGGCAAGGGGACTCAACTTGGCTTATCATTTCTTCAAGTAAAATGAGCCCCCTTCTTTAGGAAGATGTAAGACATACAGGAGTGTGTCTCCCAGGGCAACCATACTTTAATTGGGAAAAACTTGGCTACATAAGACTCTTTATACACGTAGAAGTGTTGACTTGTCCAAGGGGGTGTTGGGATCTGAAGCCAGGAAGCGGTTTGGGAGATGAGAGACGGCTAAATGATTACAGACCTGTGCCTGCCACCCCCACCTTTGCTTTAGGATGCTAACAAGGCACCTTTCCTTCCTGCCTCTCTCCTCCTATAGCCCTTCATGGGAGACAATTACTGTGATGCCATCAACAACAGAGCCTTCTGCAACTACGACGGTGGGGACTGCTGCACGTCCACGGTGAAGACCAAAAAGGTAGGCAGTACCCTCCTCCCCAGCAGCCCAGCTTACTGGGCCAGGATGACCCCTACCTGTTGGACAACCCATTGTTCTGGTTGTGCCAGCGCTTGCCTACAAGCTGTATTGTATTGTACTGTATCATATCGTCTTGTGCTTTTTATCCTTTTAGCCAGTAGTGGAGCTAATATCATGTGCTTGGACCCTGAGCGAGGTTTGGAGGCTCATGGATGATTTTTGCAGATGTGGTCCCTTACCCTGAAAGCTTTGACAAGTGAAAGTGTAATACATACTTTTAAAGGGAAGAACAGGGTGCTGTGGAGGCTCAGGCTAGAGGTGGAGAAGGCTCTGCAGGAGGCTCACATTCGATGCTGCATTTTGAGGGTTGAGGGGAAGGAGTGGGGGTGGTGACCAGGGAAATGGCGTCAGAGACAGAGATTGCCATGAAAAGTCCTGCAGAGAACATGCCCTTCTGGGGTGATGGCTGAGGTCGAGGGGAAGAGAGAAGGCCGGACATTCCCAACAAGGTCTGTCATGGCCGTCGAGCATCATAACCTCTCTTGCTGTTCACACCTGTTCAATGAGTCTTGGTTGTGATTCTCTTCCTTAGTGCACCAGGAGTGACTCAAGTGTTTATAGTGAAACTGAAACATTGGGCTGAAGTACGTATCACTCACAGAGGGCGGCCATGCCCACCTTCCTCCTGGCCAGCGCTTGGACCAGAGTTTGGTGGTCGACCTGGGCCACTGAGTTGAGAATTATTCTTGTGATCATTGAGACAATGGGAAACGATCTCTATTTTATACTCATCTACAACTGATCTGAAAAATCACCTGATCTCAGATGTCATTTGATCTACTCACTCTTTCTTCCTTTCCCACCCATGTTATACATTAATTTTGGCTTTTGGTGTGTTAAAAAGGCTCCCTTCTCCCACTTTAAACTGTCCTTCCTGTTAGCCAAGGCTCCGGAATGCAGGCGGCCAGGCTTCCTTCCTGCAGGGAGATGCAATTTCATTGTGCACCTGGGAACCAGCATGGCCGGGCCCTGCGCACGCCTCCCTTGCGAAGCTCACGGCCTGTGAAGGTCAGGAGACATGAGGCAGTGAGGAACACGACAGGCATTTAATCACCTGGTGGGAGAGGCAGTGAAGGAGAGGTACGGGATCTCACGGAGAACAGTGTACCCGTCAGCATCTCCCTGAGGAGGTGATGTTTGTGTTGAGACCTGGACTGGGAGTGTCCGGGTGAGGGTGCACAGGTTGGGGCAGGCTGTGAGAACTGTGTGTGGCGTGTGGATTGGAGCCTGGAGGCCTCTCTTACTGTGCACACGGCTCAACCTTAGTGATCAGCTGTTAGGAAGAGATTGAGCCTTTCTTCAGATGCGAGATTCCTGGAGGTGTTTCTTCTGGAGAAGAAAGGGGTCCCGAATTAAAGTCATTCTTCCTCTCTCAGTTTGACTTCTACATAAACTCCAACTTCTTGAAAACTTTCTACTTTCTCTTGTAAACACCCATCTACTCCCTGCAATAAACTGGCTTCTAGAGATGAGAGGTGGAGAAAATATATAAGAAGATAAAATACCCCTAAGTGAGCTGCCGAATATGCCAGACACGGTCAGACACTTGTCCTCCGTCACCTTCTTTAACCCTCATTTCAGCCCGGCAGGGTGCTAGTCGCCCCGTCGCACAGGTGAGCCAGTTTTGGCTCCGAGTACCTGCGGGACTCGCTTGAGTTCACTTGGCCATGAGCGCCGAGGCTCCCATTCCAACCCAGTTCTGTCTGACTCACAAGCCCAGCTTTCTCCCGCATGGGCTGAGTCTCCAAAGAGGAAAGCAGGTGGATAGGGCCGTGTCCTCAGAGCACCCGGGCATGACCTTCTCCGTTCCAGTTGCAGACAGTTCACTGTCAACCCAGACTGCCAAGGAACCTGGGGTGTGGGACCCCTCCCCTTGGCAAGGTGGAAGCCGCTTTTCCCAGCAGCAAAGACCGGGTGGGGAGTAGCGGAGGCTCCCAGCCTTGCCAATCATCCCTGACGCCCCAGACAGGAGTTTCCCCGAGTGGAAAAACTTCCTGCTTTCTGTCTCCAGTTTCCACAGCAGGAAGCCTCCGAGAGCGGGAGAGGGGCCAGATTCCTTCCTCTCCTCCCCTCCCTACCCTTACCTGCTGGTCCCACCTGAACTCTTGGCCCCGGACACATATCAGGGGACATTCCCTGACTATGAGCACCCAGACTGGCACTCAGAAACTCGTGGAGTGGGCAGACTTGCTTCCTGCACCTTTCCAAGTACAGCAATGCCATTAATTGAGTACACGTATGTCCTGGCCATGGGTTGGAATCTCTGTGCATAATACCATCCTTAGACCCCAGGACCACTCACCCATGTAGACAGCTGAGGCTCAGAGAGGCGGGATCATCTGTACGAGGTGACAGAACTTATTAGGATTTCGCCTTTCCCGACTACAAACAAATAATGTAGCTGCTATTTGTCGAAAGCTTTCTATTTGCCAAGCATGGCGCTAACTGCTTTCACATGTGTCCATTCATTTTGTCGGCACAGTAGCCCGTTGTAGGTGTTGCCTTTGTGTCCTCATTTTACAGATAATGCAGCTCAGGCTTAGGAGGTTAGGCCATGCAGCCAGGAAGTGGTAGAGCTGAGATGCGACCCCAGTGACTCCTCACCACACAGCCCTGCCTCTGCACCCGGTCTGGACCTCTCGCTGTTCTGGGCTTGCACTTGCCCTTCCCCTGGTGGGTGGGCTTCTCGCTTCTCAGTCCTCCTGGACTGAGTCCAGGGTACGAACTTCGAGCTCAGGGTTCAGTGCTCAGCACCTTCTCCCAGACTTCCTTCTCGCCAACTCTCCACCTAACCCTCTCCCCGGTCCCCAGGGCTGGGGCCTCCCAGTCACTTGGCCCAGAAGGATGTCTGTCTGCTCCCTCCATCCTTCCTCCCTTGTTTGTCTCTGCAGACACCAGCTGTTTCCCACATCTGCCTTGTGTGACCTGGGCCCGGCTGACAGACAAGAGCAAGACAGTGCAGGAAACTCGGTCTGACAGGGGTGACCAGTTTCTCACCCAGACACCTGTCTGCAGCGCGAGGCAGACAGGAAGGGGCGGGACTCAGCTTCCCAGCGTGTCAGTGTATTATTTTCCTGGTGGAGCCTAAAGTCTCCAATACAGAGCAGATTTCCAGAGCGGTTGCTTCAGCAGTTTCCCCTCATAACAACAGCAACAAGTATTCCTTCATAATTGCAGTCATTCTAAGTAAGCGCACGTGGAGCCGTAACAGAGGAGGGGAAATCACCGTCATGCATCAGCACACCCAGGCTGCCTAAGGTGTGGTGGCCTGGGACCACCATCCTGGTCATGTTCCAGGCAACTGGGAGACTGACTCTAGAAGATGCCTGGGAAGGGAGGTGCAGTCCCAGGCTGCCACTTAGCTCTGTGCCCTTGGGCAGGCTGGTTCACCCCAGCTTTTTATTTCTTGACATTTGGATTAGATTCATGTCTCAGTATACTCTACATGGCCTCCTGCATGGTTGTTCCTTTGGCTGAGAACCTTCTTCTCCATTCCTCCTCATGACTCCCCCACACCTCCTGCAGGTCTTTTTGCCTGAGTGCCACGGTCTCAAGGAGCCCCGCCCTGGCCACCCACCTTTTATCCCCCCTGGCACTCCCACACCCAATTGCCTTGGCTTCCACTCCTTTTTCCTTCCGTGACACTTAGCATGTTGGCACGTACTACAAAACGTATACATTATTGATTATCTGGTAACCCCTGCCCTTCTTGCTGCTAGAATGAAAACTCCAGGAGGGCAAGAGCATGCATTTGATTTGATTCCTGATGAACCCCAGGTTCTGATGCTGTGTGATAACACTGGGCTAGGCCATCAGCAAGACGGACTGGGGCTCAGCCATGCTGAGCTCATGTCTTGTGGACTTGTGGTGGGCACTGAGAGTATGAGTATTGTCCCTGCTCATGGAGACACCGCAGGTGAGGGAAATCAGTAAGCTTCCAGAGAGGGCAACACCAGAGCAGACAGTTAAGGTGCAGGAGGTCTTCCCCAGGTCAGAAAAGTAGGGCGATGACCAGACACAAGGATGAGAGAGAAGGGGGCTTCTGGCCAAGGGCATGCTCTATGCAAAAACCCAGACGTAGGAGAGAGCACGAAGGGAAGTATGGTTCCTTGCATGTGGTGGGAGCACAGGGCAAGCAGGGAATGGGCAAGACATGAGCCTAGAGGGGTGGGCAAGACTGATATAGGCCAAGCAGGGAATTTGAGTTTTATCCAGAGAGCCATGGGGGTTGTCAATGATTTTAAACACTGAACCAGCCTAGAAGGTTCTAGAAGGCTTCCTGGAAGAGGTGACAGATGTGCCTAGCTTGGAAGGTTTATAAGGATAACAGGCATATGACTAAGCAGATTAGACTAATCCCCCCTGTCCCAAAATCACTAGCTTCTAGAACGCTATGATTTCTTCATCTGGGGTGTAGGTCTGACTTTTTCATGTGTATGAATTAGACATTCACTTTAGCTTTTCCATCCTGAAAAGTTAGTATCATCATAACCATTGTCAATACTATCATCACTACCATTATCACCACTACCATCAATACCAAGATCACCATCTCCGCCATCATCATCGAGCACATAGTACATGCCCTGCACTATGCTAAATGCTTTACCTGAATTTTATACTTTATCCAAAATCCTGTGCGGCAGGACTGCCCTGACCTCCGTTTTACAGACAGAGACACTGAAGCCCCCAGAGGGGAAGGCGCTTGTTTGATAACATACACTCAGTCAGTGAGAGGGTGAGAAATCAAACCCATGTCTCCTTTGGGTCTAGGCTGGTGCTGTTCTCTGCTTTACCACACTTTCCCTCCATTTTATCCTCCACTCACATTGAAACCACCCTCTGTATTCACGGACTGTTCCATGCCCTCCACCAGGCATGAATCCATGCTACTACCCCCAAGAAGCTTGCAGGGGAGTCCTCAGACTCAACATCCTCCCCGTAGTCTCCTTAAATCTTTCCATCAACACTATGAATGCCCTGACACCCAGAGTGGCCACGTGACCTGCCCAAGTCCCACAGTGGGCAGTGGACAGACAGGGCTATCTGACCTCCAGTCCCGGGTGCCTCTCACTCCTCCGACTGCACACTTGCCGCTGAGGACCTCCCTGCGGAGTCTGCGTATAATCCAGCCCCTGCCTGTCTCCCAGCCTCAGAGGAGACCTGCGGCCAGGGCCTTGCGGTACATTTTCTCAGCCTGCATTCCTGAGCTGCTCACACACGTGGGTGGAGGTGTCAGCCGAGGCAGCTCACCCAGGGGAAGAAACGCCTGGCCTGAGCGACATCCTCAGCCCAGAGGGAAAAAAGGAGAGAATCCTGGCCCTTAGTCATTGACCTGGGCTTGTGGACAGAATGCCAGAGTGGGTGGCCCAGCATTTCTGGGGCGGCCTATCCACACGGCACTAGGTGTCCCAGATGTAAACTGGCCACTGCAGGGCTTGTGCCTTGCGTGGTAGGCTTTCTTGGGAGGCCATGTCAGGGAGAAGGCGGGCAGCTACTGGGGGAGGCAGGGGCCTAGGAATTCTGCTGAGCACTGACTTTATCAGGATGAAATTCAGGATGCCCCAGTTTCTTTCTCTGTGAAAAGGGGACCCTGACTCCCACTCTGCCTGCCATTTGGGGGACAGGAGGGAGGAATGGTTACAAACAGGGATGCAGAACCCAGGCTACTTGCCAGCCAGTGACTCACCTCTTGGCATCTGAGTTTCCTCTGCGCTGTAGGACAGGGATGGTCAGAATAGCTGCCTTAGTAGGGCTGTTGGGAAGGGTGAGTGCAGTAGTGCACATTGTGTTGACTGAGGGCCAGACATGTAAGGGACAAGGGGCTATTGTCTATCTGGCAAAGCAGTAGTTGACAGCCATGTGGTGAGGCAGGCACCTCGCCCTGACTCACTCGCTGAAAGCTCAGTGTTTGAGTGGGTTTGGAATCCTGCATCATCTACTAATCGATGGGCTGTGAAGCCCAGGGCGGCTGTGCTTTGTTGTAAACATTCTGAGGCTTCTATTTTCCCATCTGCAAGATGGGCAGCTAATAACGACAGCCTCATGAGGTGGTGTGGGGTCCGCATGCTAGCAGGTGGCAATCATCTGCAAGTGGAAGGCCCTCAGGAAATGCTAACGTGCATGTGTGTGTGCACACACGTGTGTGTGTGGAAAGTGGTGTTCACTGCTATGAACCTGTACGAATGTGTGTGCATGCGTGTATGTGCATGTGCTTACATGCATGTGTGCATGTGCATGTATGTAAAGTGTTCACTGCTGTGGACCTGCACACATGGGCTTCCCTAGTCTCATCCAGGTCAGGCCCAGAAGCACCTGGGAGGGTGGGGGACTGGCCACCGCCTCCCTTCTCTTCCCAGGTGTAGGCCTTTGATCAGGAGGGCACTTGTGCAGAGAGAGCTCAGGACAGGCAGTTCCCACAGAGGAGAGCGAAGGGCAGGAGGAGGGGACAAGGCACTGGGCACCTGCAAGCTAGTGTGGAGGCAACGTTATTTCATTACTCCTTCCCAGAATCTTGCGCGGTATTTATGAAGACCCTCATATTATAGACGGGGGGCGGGGGGGAGGTGGTGAGGCCACAGGGTGCCAAGGACTCGCCAAAGCCATGCAGTGCCCACCCCAAGCTGGGCTTGTCTGCTCCCAAACTCCTTGGAGGGCTCAATAAACGCAGCTGCACTTCAGCATGTGGTGGAGACGAGGAGCTGCCTGTCTGCAGACCTGCCCCTGAGAGCAAACCTTCTAGACTCGGCTGTGTTCTGTGTGGGGTTCCTTCCTTAGGTGCCAGACACATTTCTTTGGGAAAATGCTGAAACGGCCTGGGCTGACCTGGGAGGAGAGAGAACGGTCACTCACACCCACAGAGCCAGGGTGACCAGACCGGCCTGAGAAACCAGCTGGAGGCAGGGTCCTGGAACCCAATGGCCGAGGAGAAGCTGGTGGAACTGGGGGTGGCAGGACGGGGAGCACGCAAGGAGCGTGTGCAGAATGTGCGTCTCTAGGTACTTTCTGCCTAGGAGTTGCCTTCTGTCTTTCTCAAACTGAGGACTTTCAGAGAGACAGAAAGGTCCAGAACATTAACATCCAATCTTAACATAAAATGGGGAAACCGAAGCTTAGGGAAGGGCAGGGGCTTGTGCCAAGTCACCCAGACAGCAAGGGCAAGAGCAGAGGCTGCCTGGCCTGTGTGCTTCTGGATATTTATCCGTGTATCCATCTGTCCCTCCATCCCTGGGTTCACAGAACACCTGATCTCTGTATATAAAGACTCAGTTCGAAGCAGACATGATCCCTGCCTCGACTGAGCTGGCGTACAAGTGAGAAGTGCTTCAGTACGAGGAGCATGGAGACAGGGTGCTGGGAGATGGGATGGAGGTCAGGGTGCCATTGGTCAGGCCAGTGAGGGGGGAGATGAGACCTGCAGAGTGAATGAGCTGCCAGGGGAGAGAGCAGGGTGGAGGGCCATTAATGGCTAAAGACTTAGAAGTGGGAAAGCACTCGGAGTATTTGAGGAGCCAGTCCATAAATAAACAAGCCGCAAGGAGTGTGGGGACGAAGGGGGGCAGGTGAGTTCTAGGAAGCGTTGGAGAGCAGGTCCGGCAAGGCCTTGACCCCATGGTAAGGACTTTGAGTCTTAGTTGAAGAGATAGTACCTGTTGAGTTTTTGCTTGTGTGAGGTGAGGCAGGATGCATGAGAGAGAAACCAGACTGAAACAGTCCCTCGTGGGTCGTAGTGCCCGATGGGAAAGAGTTATGGAGAGAATTGTGCAGGAGACATTAGGGGTAACTGGATCATTGTAACGTTAGGATGTGGGCAAGGGCAGCAGAATGGGACAGATAAAGGGATGGGTGAGTTGAGGACAAAGAGGCTGCCCAAGTCTGGGAGGCGGGGGCGGGGGGGGGCAATAGGCAGGAAAGGTGTCACAGACGGTGAAATTGGAGCTGGTGGGAAATCTGAGCCAGCACACGTGTATTTAGCATTAAGCATCTCCTGAGTGTTAGGCCATGTGCTGGGGCTTTTGCATATTTCTTCTTGTTTGATCCTCACAACAATATGAAATATGGTGCTTTTTTTAATCGCACTCTTACAGATGTAGAAACTCGGGGTTATGGCAGTGAAGGGCTTTTCCCCAAATGGCTCAGCAAGAATGGGGCCTGAGAGTGCCCACCCAGGCCTCTGAGCTCCCATGATGGAACTCTCCCCACTCACCATCAGTTAGACTTGGTCTTAGCTCTGCCTCAGTTTCCTCACTCGGACTAGAGGGTTTTCTGTGTCTTTTCCCATTCTAACACTCTTGCTTCTCCTGGAGGCGAAGCGGTTGTGGGAGAATATTCTAGATTGGAAGGCACAGCCTGCATAAGGGCATGGAGGTTGGGGAGAAAAGGTGCTAAGCAGGGAACAGCAGGGAGTTGTGAGCAGAAAGACACTGCATGGAAGAGGCAGCTGTGAGAAGGCTCCCCCAGCACCAAGCACCTGCGGGTGTAGGTTGACTAGGGAAACAGGTACGCTGGCTGTGGGTGCAGAGGAGGAGTCAGGCAGAAGAAGAAGTGAACATACACTCCCTCGTTCTATGGATTAGGCCTTGGAAAACAAGGATGAACAGGACGGACATGCTCCTGACTCACCAAGTGAGAGGGAGGAGGAAAGCTATATATGTGCATAAATAGGTATATGGTTGAACTCTGAGCATATGTCAAGCACTGTGTGGTAGGTGGTTTTTGTCACTTACTTCACTCATCCCTCACCACAGCCTCAGGGACACGTATGCTTTCACTGTTTCCATTTAATGAATGAGTTACCTAAGATGCAGAGAAATTGTCACATGCCCCAGGTCACACTGTTAGATGACAGAGCTGCTGGGGCTGATACCTCAATCTTCCTGCTCATCCGTACATTGGACATGGGGAGAGGTTTGGAGGAAGGGAGGGAGGATGGGCCAAGAGGCAGAGAGAAAAGAGTTAGCTACACAGAATGAGTCCGCAAGCTAGAGTCACAGCTCTCTGAGGCTCTGTGAGCACTTGGAGACCCTGCCCAGGCAGGAGGCGAATGAGGTCACTAAATCCATCTGCGCAGATGGGGGACCCTCTGGGGAAAGTGCGATGTGAATGTCATGATGCAATGAGGTGAAATCCACTTGGCTTGTGGTAGCCCAGCTTGGGCTCAGGCAGGGGCTGCATGGCGCTCTTAGGAAAGACAGATCACTGGCTGCATGGGGAAGACGTTCGCTTGGCTGGGCTCTGCCTCTGTTTCTAGAAAGGAAGGCGGCCCAAAGTCACAGAGCACGTGAGGGGATGGCACGGGAACTGACACTAGGGCCTCTCACTGTTTCTTTTTAAAATTTTTTTCAAATCATTATTTCTTCTTTTCCCCAGGTTTTGTAATATCTACATATAGCAAATCATTGTATGCCTCTCACTTTTTTCTAAAATCTGTTCCCTAGGTCCTTCAACCAAATGTTATGCAAAATCTCTATGTGAAATGTCCCCAGCAGGATCTCAGGTGCCCTGGCTCTTGCTGAGAGGAGCTTTTGTGGCTTGCATCCTTGCCTCGCTCAATGGAAATGCCCGATCAGTGCAGAGAGCTGTGTTTTCTTAAAAGACACTCTCACGTCCTTCATCTCACCAATCACCTCGACAGTCCTACCAGATATTCCATTTCACAATTCTCTGAACAGCTCTGGGATAGTGCATTACAATTCTTCACCCACAATTTCATCCAGCCCAAAAGGTCATAGTGCAAGTCAGTCTCATCATATCACTTCTACAGCTATGCACCTGAGGGTGAAGGAGAGGTGGCTCGTCCTACTGGAATGGCAAAGATTTGCCATTTGTTACTTTGGGGGAATGCCTGCCCATTTCTGAGCCTTCGTTTCTCCACCTGTGAAATGGTGACTGTTTTGTATCTGTCTTACAGAGTTGTCGAAGGGTTTGATGTTTCCGTATTTGCAAAGTATTTTGCACATTGCCTGACCCATGGTAAATGCCACCGGAAAGGAAAGCTGATAGGATAACAACGCTGGTGATCTTGATACAAGCTATGATAGGGCTAGGGAAGCAAAGTCAGGACTCAAACTTGAATCTGCTGTCCCCCCAATCCAGCGATTGTCCCCTGAGCTGCCTCTTTGAAAAGTATTCCTTGAGACCCAAACACCTGGTTCACCTCCCCTCTCTTTCTCTCCGCAGGTCACTCCCTTCCCTATGTCCTGTGACCTACAAGGTGACTGTGCTTGTCGGGACCCCCAGGCCCGAGAACACAGCCGGAAAGACCTCCGGGGATACAGCCACGGCTAAGGAAGGACAAGGAGTTAAGAATTCCCAGCGCCAGGACCCGCATCCCTTTGGTATTGATTTCACAGTGAGCTGCTCCACGGAATGGCCTCTCCACACCAGGGATCCTTAGCATCCAACCGGTCTGCCTTTAATTTCACCCAGGAAGGACTCATAGTGGGGGCGCACGAAGCAAGTCTCGCCATGTTAAGTAATGGCATGGAATCCCACCCCACAGTCTTAGATGGATCACATGCACAGCATGCAGTCCCAGAGCCTCCTAAAACTCTAACCATTTGTCACATGACCGCAGAGAGGAACATGCTCTGTGCCCAGGAATGTGCACATCTGTGGTTAGTACACATGCATGCATACACACCCATACAAACATCTGTGTGAGGGCAGTTTTGGAGACTGAGCAGAGAGAGACTGGAACAAAGTCAATCTTTCCTTTCCCAAGCTCCCAGCCAACACTGTCCTCGGGAGAAAGAGTTGCAGAAACTGCTAAGGCCGAGTATTGAGATGCCAAGATAGTTCACACCCTGAGGCCTAGAATATGTAGGACATGCGCAGTGGTACAGTCCTTAGGGATCGAAAGTGAAATGGTCTCTGATCACCTACCTTCTAGGAAAGTAGGGCCCAGGGAGAAAGAATCCAAAGTGTACGAAGCCCCCTGATTTTTCCCGCTGCCATGGGGGACTTACCCCAACTCCAGGGTTTACGGCCAAGCTGGAAATGGCTTAAAATTGCAATGTCAAGGTATTATAAGAGCCCCCTGCTTGAGGCATGAGGCCATAATATCCCTCCGGAACCCATCCATTCCCCAAATCTTGCCTTGGGACCACATTTGCTGCTACTTTTCCTGCTGCTCTATCCTATACATTGAGTAATCCAAGATGATAGGACTAGGTTAGGAAAACCCCCACACAACCAAACAGTCTGCCTTAAACGTGACCCCCATTTCCCCATAGCTCCTCACTCCCTAGTCCTCCTGCAAGAGAAACCCCTTCTTGGCCCCCCATGGAGAGAAGCGTGGTCCTCTGTGGGTGGGCTTCTTACCCTGGAAGGGAGTCGGAACCCTCAGCGAGAGTGCAGAATGTCTAAGCCAGTGTTAGATTTTATAATCAAGTGGAACAGTGTTATGTTTCTGTGATGCTAGAGTCATCCGGGGACTGTTAGAGTTGTAAGGACTCTTGAGTTATGCTTCTTCACCGAGCCTTCCTGCCCGTCTAGGCTACAGCAGGCTTTGGTCCTGAGGACCTCGAGGTGGCCCTGAGCAGCTAGCCTCCTGTAATAGAGAATCATCTTGGATGTGATCAGTCTCGACTGTGTTCCAGGGGCCATCAGAGGGAAGTCCAAGTGCCAGCCTCGGTCCCCAGCAACCCAGAATGGTCATGATGTTTCCCATAGTCTTCCATCTGCCAGTGCTCCCGTCCACACCTGGGGGTGGGCAACCCTTCCGTCTCTCCCATATTCCACCTCCAAAAGTGCAGAGTAAGTCAGTCCGACCCCCATAGGAGCCCCCCCCCCCCTGCTTTGGGGCCTTCTTTGCCTCTTTTCAGCCAGGTTCCATCCACTCCTTTTGAGGAATATGAGGAGAGATGAATACAGAAAAAGGTGGAGAGAATGGTTAAGTTTGACATAATTTCTGACACCTGGAACTGAGAAAGTAAGGCAATGGGAAGGTCTAAATCAGACATAGCCCATAAAGATTGCTATAAATCAAGACCTCTCAAGTTTAGAGAAGACAACCAACAAAAACAGCCTAGCATGGGAGTGGAATATGCCAGGCATGCGCGCTGATCCACACATTCCTGCTTCTGAGGCAGGCATTGTTAGTTACAGTGTTTTCTCCTATGGGGACCAACAAGAACTTCAGAAAGCTCCTTTATCACTCCCGACAGTAATTGCCTACTGATCAAGGATGCTTGAAAAGACATTTATTGGCCATCATATGTGGTTTGTGATATTAAAAAAAATCTATCAAGGTGCTTTTTGCACAGGTGCCCACAAATAAGGATACAGTGCTTAGAATTTTGTGTGGTTCGCACTACATTACCAACTCTGAGACGGAGTTCCAGAGTGAAGAGGCTGCCACCATTGTTAAGGCCAGGCTCAAATCCTTTATGTTTCTTCCTTACAAACTCCTATTTTCATTCAGGACATTTTTTTTCTATAATTACCAGGGCCAATTATTAGCAAAATAATAATTATAATAGAAGACTTCATCCCGTTCTGTACCCCTCTCCAGTGTCTAAGAGCTCTTCCCAACTCTCGAGGCCCCTCTCTTGCTCTGAGTTATCACCCCGTGTGGTATTAGGTTGAAAATATGAACTAAGAAAAATAACATTGTTAGGCCTCCCCGATGCTTTATGACACCAGTAAGTAATGCAAAAAGCCTTAGAGACCCCAAGACAACATGACCAATGGACCTTACCAGCTTCCCTTAAATGGACCCCCATCCTCTTTCTTCCTTTCCCTCTCCTCCTTATCTGTCCCCACCTTCTCTAGCTGAGTAGAGTTTCCTGAAGGCTGCCTTCTATCTCCAGATGGAGTTGAGCCCTCTGAGGAAACTTCCACCCGGTCTCTCCTTACCATCATTCAAACCTGTCACTCGCAAATTCCCTTTTGCCAAGGTTATTGGCCAAGAGAGGCTACTGGATTGGTGGCCAGCCTCGTGCCCACATGGGAGGTGTAACCAATAGGCCCTCCTCCCACCTTGGTGGAGTTGGGTCTGCTCTATTCATGCAGTGCACTGACACCCAATTTCATTTTCTTTCTGGGAATAAACTGATCGTCTCATCTTCCCATCATCTCCTGTTTAGGAAAAGGGAGTACCAGGAGGAAGCCCTGTTGTCTGTCAGCACTTGGGGGTCCTGTGTCTATAGAAGGATTAGCCTGTTAGCAGCAAGGAAGGAGATGAGGTAGACAGCTCTCCAAGCCCTCTCTTGGGAAGCCTTATTAAGCCACAACCCTGCCTGCCTGCCCAGAGGACTTGCATTACCCCACCCCCACTGCCACCTTCACCCCAGATTTGGTGCCAGCCACCTCTTAGGGGAAGACGGTCCTTGAGAAGCCTGTTTCGATGGCTGATGGGTGTGATGGACGGGAGAGACCAGTGTTCATGCAGAGCAGGGCTTTGAGGATGGAAGGTGTCAGCTGCTGCTCCTGGCTACAGCGGGTTGCGTCGCTGCCTAGACAGTGCTCTTGGTCTCAGTCCCACCTGGCCAATGCGTAAATGCTGTTTGTGGAAAATGATTCTTTGAGACAGATTTCAGCTACCTCCCTTCCACGTGTGAGTTAACTTGGTTGCCACTGTCCATTTGTTATAGGTCTTACCTGTGTTAGAGAGAAGGGAGGAAAGGAAGGAGGGAAGAAAGAAAGGAAACCGTATTTTCAAGTGATCAGTTTTGAGGTTTTGGGTGGTGTGATTTTTTCTGGAACTACTTCAAGTGCAGAATATAAATTGATGGTGACAAAACTGTACAGATAGAAATTAATAGAAGACAAGGAGATTAAAAGGAAATACATATGCATGATTAAAAATAAGATTTTTTTAAAAAAAACACACACAACTATTTTTGTGCTTCCTAAAGAAATTTGTTTTCTTCTACAGACTGAGTAAGTAGACACAAGCATAAAGATTTCCCTACAGGAGGCATAGAGTGGGATGTATAATCCTGCTATTTTCTGTATGTTGTGCTAGATCCAGGAAATCAGGCAGCTTCCCCTTGATGTGGAGTTGTTGTTTGGGAGGCATTGGTCTCTTTGGTGGCAATGTGTGTTCATAGGGAGTGAGAGGGCTGGCAATTGGTTTTACCAGATATTAAGGGGACATATTGTGTCGTGCTTCTCACACTATAAAACGTGTGTCCAGACCAGTAGCATTGGGCTTTCTGCACTTAGAACTACACTGCACAGTCCACCGGGGATACACTCTGCTACCTAACCCAACAGGTAATCCCCACGGTTTCTGAGAAACGAAACAAAATAAACCCAACAAACAACACACATAAAAGCTCAATGAAATGAGAGCCTGTTCTTTTTAAACCCATTCACATTTTGCCAAATTCCTACCCACTGTTGGATCCATAAAGGAAATGTTGAATAGCCACACAGGAATTATGTCCCTAGAATAAGAACCTAGACATCTTGCCTCCAGGCAGCAAGCAGTTTGCTTAGTGATCTCGAACAAGTCATCAATTCGCCTCTCCATTTGCCTCAGTTTCTCCAGCTGCAAAATGGGGATAATACTACTTAACCTACCTCACCATGAGAGGCCGGGGGATTGGGAGGCCCTGAGGTTCTACTCGGGCCACGGCGATCTGAGAGCCAAGGCTACACACACAATCCATGGGCTCCCTCAAGAGAGGTGGGGGCCCTCGGGCCTTTCAGGGACGACAGTGAGTGGGCGTTTGATACTCCAGGGGATAAAGCCGGAGTTTGTGTTCCGAGGGAGGCTTGTGTTAGGGAATATTTCATCCTTAGGTGAATTGGACTTTCCCCCCTTATCCTGGCCTTGACAAGTTCTATCATTTGATTCAAAGCCAATTACTTCCTGCAAAGTAAAAGCCAGTGTACTGCTTCCTCTCCGATACTCCCAGGCCATTTCCTACTCTACAGAGGAAGGGAGGCCCTCAAGGCTCTTCTTCCCCAGCGTTTGGTTAGAAGATCTGGCTCTCTGAGTGCAAACCCCTCGGGGCTTCTCAAACTAGACACCAGCAGTCAGCGAGGAGGACTTGGAACAATTACTGAGTTGCTTTTAGGGGTCTCTATAATCAATAACCTGTCCACAGATACCTATCTATATAAAGATATTATATATAAATATAAATTTACATATATATGCACATGTATATATAGCTGTACATATATGTGTGTATATATATACTTAAATGTAATATTTACAAAATAAAACTGTGATCTCGTCTAGAGAAAATGTATTCATATTACAAACTGCTCTTCCATATTTATGTACCATATTATACCTTTTTATTATTGTTATAATTATTATGGGTATTTCTAATCATGATGATGTTGAAAATCTGTTTGGCACCTTCTGGAAACTATCAAAAAAATAATTCTCCATTGAAGTGCTTAAAAATCTATTCTCATGAGAATTCTACTGGCCTACTATGAAAAAGGAAAAAAAAAAAAATCTAAACACCAGAACCAAAACACGATTCCAATCCTTTTTCTGTACCTCACGCGCATAAATTTGCTGCTCCTATTTTGGGTTTTATTTTTTTTTTCCTGTTCATGTGTTTTTATGGATCTAAGTTAAGTCTTTTAGCAATATATAAAAAATGTAAATAGTAAACTTTATTTATTAAGAATGTCATCTTTTTTAATTTATATTTACACAATTGTTCATCTAATTTATTTTTTTTCTATACGGTTTTAAATACTCAGACATATTTTGCTGTTCATGGTATTTTTATCCTGTTCTCGTGGATTCGTTTTTCCATACTGTTTTCTCTGGTCTCAATTACAGGTTGGATCTCACAAAAAAACTAATGTCAAAGACAGAAATATTTTGCCACTGTTGATTACTATACTTTAAAGTTCTATATTATGAAAATATATAATAGCTTGTATGCTTCAGTTTGGAGTGGTGTGTTTTTGTCTGCTGCGGAAATCTAATGGCAGGAAACCAGTGGCAGCATGAATCTAGGACACACCCCCTCTTCTGCACAAACAGTTCCAGGAGAGCATCTCCATTTTGCATATGCAAACATGAAAACCATTCTCACGTCTTATAGGAAAGTTCAGTTTTCAGGGACTAAACTAATGTCACCTCCAGCCATGCCTGCCCTGGGAATGCCCTCTTCACCAATATATGCCAGCGCGTTCAGTCTTCTGATTTTTTCCCTTCGTCATGAAACACACAGTCATCCTGTTCATACCACAGACCTGCAGCCGACACCGACGTTTTGCTGTTTCTGAGCTGCCTATGGGATTTCTCTCTCTTTTTAAAATCTTGTCACTACCTTAGTAGCTGGGTGATCTTTGGAAAGTTACTTAGGTGCTTTAAGCATTAGTTTCCTCGCCTGTAAAATGGTAATAATAAAAGTCCCCACTTGAGGTTGTTGCTAGAATAAGATAAATATACGAAGTGACTAAAACGCAGCAGATACTACATTAACTCTTGGCTATGATTATTATGAGACAAGGGCTGCTTATGACACGTATTAACAATACACTCATTTTCTTCCGAGATCGGCTTGTTTTTTATAAGAATGAAAACAAGATGCACTAAAGCACTCATTCGCACAGGCATTGCCATGCAGTGGGGTTCCTGGCACTGCATTCTGAGCTGGTGGTTGGCAGCACAACCAAAGGACGGGTCAAACATGTGATACCTGAAATGCTGAACTCTGCACAAAAGGGCAGTTTGAGAATATCAGTGTGAATGACAAAAGACACGGGTAGGGGAGCCATCACAGGTGTTTTGGCCTCTTTGCAAACACAACCCACCTAGAGACACGAGGGAGGGCACCAAATAAAGTGAAGGTCATTGGGAGAATCTGCCGGATCACTGGTTATTTCCCAAATAAGATAAATGATTAAAGTTCCATTCACTTCTCTTGAATTCACTGTGAAGACTGACACCAAATTTAAAGAATAGCTTCGTGAAAAGAGGCACATATTTCCCGAATAGAAAGATTAAGTGACCAAATCTTAATGTGTTTTTGTGTGCACCCTGGTTTTATCTGCAGAGACCAGAAGTCACGGGGCAAAGAGATTTCTCTCGGAGGATATGAGACATTCCTTCCAGTGTCTTTTCCACGCACTCACACACCAACACATACTCCGTGATGGAGAAGTTCACTGGGCGTTAGTGGCTTTGACTTCTCATTATCAAACAGGCAGAAACAGTCAGCATATAGATCTGTCTGTCACCCAAGATTTTAGAATTTGTCTAACCATAGTATTTTAAAGTCTTTTTACAAAAATAAGTAAAAGGGTAGAGGCGGCTTTCTATCATGCGATCTGGCACTGGTAAACCCAATTCTCAGATGCCAAGAATAAGAACCTAGGACAAAAGCATGGCCCTCGAGCAAGCAGCCCTGGAGACACTTTGCTTCCTCAAATGACTGTTTTAAACCCTCTAAAGCAGCGGTTCTCAACCTGTGGGTCGCAACCCCTTTGGGGGTCGAACGACCCTTTCACAGGGATCGCCTAAGACCATCGGAAAACACATATATAATTACATATTGTTTTTGTGATTAATCACTATGCTTTAATGATGTTCAATTTGTAACAATGAAATTGGGGGTCACCACAACATGAGGAACTGTATTAAAGGGTCGCAGCATTAGGAAGGTTGAGAACCACTGCAAAGGGATGAGGTCTGAGTTAGGGATCAGGGGAACCAGACTCAAGAGCCACCTGCCCCTTGTGTATCTTTTCTAAGACAGGAGGAGTCAGTGATGTGAAAAAGGCAGGCGATAGGTTTAGCAAATGGGACCAACAGGTGCAGCATCCTAGGTAATAAATTTAAAAACTCTCGCAAAACTGACTAACAGGCCAATGCACTCACAAAGGATATGGAGAGGGTCACAGAGGACCAGGGAAAGAGTGGGGAGGTGATCCTGGGCCGGTGAGCCATGCTGAGGGTACCGGGCATTATCTTAGCAGCAATGGGGAGCTGTGGAATAGCGTTTTTGTTTTGTTTTTTTTCCATGATCAGATTTGCGGTTGAGAAAGATCCCTTAGATGGCAATGTGAAGGAGAACGCTGAGGGAGGGAGGAGCAGATGTAGGGAGTGAGAAGACAAGGTGTAGACCAGGAAAGACATGGTGGCTATCTGGATGACAATGGTCACAGTGGGTAGGCAGACGATGTTCCCCCTTCTATTCGATGGTGAGATTGGACAGAATGAGTTGGAGTGTGTCACATTCTGCGATTCTAGAAAGTCCTTGTACGCCCCTGCTAGTGACTGATTTTAGATTCCTTTTTAAAAAATTAATAGACTATTTTTCAGAGAAGTTTTGGGTTTACAGAACAATGAGCAGACAGTGGGGTTCAAATTGGATTTCCTTTTACATAATAAACTATGGGGATGGGGCATCTAACTATTTTCTAAGGTGAGCTTGCAGGAAAACATACAAGCATAGT
The DNA here is from genome assembly GCF_963259705.1 of Myotis daubentonii. Classification (NCBI taxonomy): domain Eukaryota; kingdom Metazoa; phylum Chordata; class Mammalia; order Chiroptera; family Vespertilionidae; genus Myotis; species Myotis daubentonii. The sequence goes on along the minus strand of NC_081850.1, from coordinate 70,637,903 downwards.
TGTTCTTATCATGTGTGTGATATCAAGTCATCTTCCTGCTGAGAGGAAAGCTCTGGGGAAGGAGTCAGGATGGGCTTAGGGGGGCCCTGGGAGCCTCATCATTTACATGCTGCACCTGTTTGAATTCCAGTGGCCTTGTTTATGGCATGGGCTTTATCATTTCTGTCCTAAATGGGCCCCCAAACACTATCATTTAAATACTCCAGGGATGGCAATTATTTCAACTTAATCTCGACACAGACTGACGGGTGGTGATTGCAGTGCTGGATTGAGAAAGGTTTTCATAATGCGGCCGGGCTCCGGGGAAAAGAGGAATGTAACCTTGCGCAAGTTATCGCGGAGCTCACTTCTCCATGCGGGGCCGCCGGGGTGGACAGGGAAAGGACGTGGCTGTGTCAATGTTCCACTTGCTTTTTGGAGTTTGGTACAATTGCTTTCTTTGTCAAATGATGAACTGAAGTCTGTGTTGAAGGGGAGCTTCTCCAGGTCTGTGCACCATTCGGCCATAGGGCCCCATGGTGGCCTCCCTGGCCAGCACGCTCTCTTCTTGACCAGGACTAGAGATTTAATCACCTTCACACTGTTCTGAGCCCCTCGGACAAGTGACCCCTCTGAACTATGTTGCAAAGGGAGCACTTTTGACAAAGTTGCAGAATGTCCACCAACAGGTGAATGATAAACACACTGTGGTACACTCAAACAAAGGGCCATTATTCAGCCATGAAAAGGGATAGAGAGTATTGATGTATGTGGCAAAGTAGATGAACCTCCGAGACATTCTGCTAAGTGAAAGAGGCCAGACATAAAAGGTTACATGTCATATGATTCCATGTATATGAAATATTCACAATAAATAAATCCATATAAAGGGTGCAGACTGTGCAGAAGGTGGGGTCCTACTGTGTGGCTCCCGCCAGGAGTCTAACAGGTCTTCGCATGGAAAAGGAGCCGCGCATCCTCCCAGAACCTTGCACCACAGAGAACACATTCCTCTCCAGGATTACAAACACCTCAGAGTAACAAGGACCGCATGTTAGAAAGGAAGTGACCAGACGTCCCATTTCCTCCTGAAACACAGGCACAAGGCGTCTATCCGTCCATACATCTGTGCGCATGCATGCGACACACACACACACACACACACACACACACACACACGCACGTGCGCGTGCGCACGCAATTCCCAAGGACCCATTTCAAAACCTCTTTCCAAGGATCCAGAGAGAACTTGGTTTCCAGACGTTCAGTGCACCGTCCAAGGTGTAAACCCAAACCTTGATATTTCTTGCCCACCAGGGGAATGGCTTTCTGTCGAGTTGTTACAAATTTTTCTCTGTGTTGATATTTTCAAAATATTTTCCACGAAGCTCCCTGCCAAATGCTTTCATCTCAGACATCTGCAGCTCTCCTGGAACTCATGTGAACACATACAAAGCGTCGGTTGTTGGGACTCCACTCACCTGTACATTTCAAGTTGGGTTCAGAGCCTAAGATTTGTAAACAGGCTCAGCTCTCAAGAACACAGCTGCCCCCACGTTCTAGCTAGCCTACCCCCCAGTGGATTCTTCCTACCCCCCTCACTGGAATGCTGCCTACACCTCGAGAGACTTATCTTTTGCCACAATCCCCACACCACCACCTACCCGACCCTACTTTACGCTCCATGCAAAATGAGCTCCCTTCAGTTCCCGTCGCATTCCACATTCTCTCAGATCTGAGCTTGGAAGTCAGGGTGCCCTTCACCTGGAACACCCTCCTTTAACTATGTAAAGCTCACACCCGTTCATTTTTGAGGTCCCAGCTCAGATAAGCATATTAATTATTATTATTATAGCTTTCATTGACTGTAAGCTTGCTATGTACCTGACATGAAACAAAATACTTTACAGGCACTTCTTTAATAGACACAACAACCCATAGAAATAGAGATAATTATTGGTTTCCTCATTTTATAAAGGAGGAAACTGAAGCACGAAATGTCCAATAACTTTCCCAAGGTCACTTGACTAGGAAGGGGTGAAATGTGAATTTGAACCCAGGTGATCTGACTCTGAATCCCCAGACACAAGGAGGCCATATGACGCTCCTTGAAGCCTTTTCCAGGCTCAGCCTGGCCTGGCAAGCCTGCGAGCTCCGAACAGCCCTGATTTCTTCCACAACTGCCTTAGCCATCCTACACTCCTTCCATTCCTCAAACACACACAGAATCTGCTTTTCATTTCAACTGCTCCCCCGAAGATCACAGTAGGTCTTCTGTGATTGTTTGAGGAAGATATGAATACATTTGGACAGAGTCTGAGTTAAATACCATTCATGGAGAAAATACAAGCCGATCGATCCAATTAGTGGTATAAACTCCAGGCTGTGACTAAACCAATCACGGGAACAAAAGTTTTCAGCATTTTGGTAAAGTCTGCCAACATAAAAATCAGATGTCAATTATGAATCTTTTTCATTTATCCATCGAAGAAGAAGCGCGAAAGGCCTCCGATGCTAAGGCTTAACCAAGATGAGCATGTGGTTAGAAATACAAAAATCTGATTTTTTTAAAAAATCAGTAATTCCAACGCTCAGCACATCCCTGTGGCCTATGTCTAGATAAACAGAGTCATAGATGGATAAGAGTTGGTTAACTGAGGGCAAAGCTATGTTTAAAGTTTTGATGCAAAGTAGAGAAGTGGGCAAACAGAAGGACATCCAAGTACCTGAGAGAGGGTTGGTGTAACCAGGACTAACTCACCCACCCAGGCCGTCTAGTAAGTTTCAGTGGGAAGACAGGTCTCAGCCTTCATAGGCTCAGATAGGAGCAAGTGCCAACCCCTCTGACTCTGAACCTGTAACTCTGGCAAGAAAATGAGGTGGCTTCCTCCACTGACCTGCTCTCCCTCTCTTGACACCTCCAGGCTCTGAATGAGAGGAACGTCGGTTACTAGGCTACCAGCTAGTTCGCAGAGCTGATGACTGGTGGAAGTCCTAGGCTTAGACTCATTGTGTAACCAGGGTCACCCAGACCTCTGACCTGTGAACCATCACCTAAGTCGGTCAGAAATTTGGTGCCATTATTTTCAATTTTCCCGGGTTTTCTGGCAAAGCGATAAACTTTCTTCTTCCTCGTCTAAAGCTGGCCATTCTCCCTTCTTCCTTTCTCCTGCTTTCTGCTTTTCTTCTCTGAGTTTCCCGCCCCAGGGCAATGGACAGAGAAAGCCATAAGCCGAGGACAGCAGCCCTCCTGCTACCAGATGATACATAGAAATCCCATTGCACTGAAGCTACTGCCCAGACGCCATCACCAGCCACACAGCTCGGAATGATCGCCTGGCACTGGCCCATGCAGTGACCGTCCGGCCACACGCCACCACTGAGCACTTGAAACCTGGTCTGTTTGAGATGTGCTGGATGTGAAAATACACACAGCATTTCAAAGACTTTCTACCAAAAAATAATGTGAAGTCTCACTAACAATTGTTTATATTGATCACATGTTGAAAAGATAACATTTTGGATATTTGGGGTTAAGTTCAGCATATCACTAAATATAATTTCACACATGTCTTTCTCAGTTTTTAAATGAGGCTACTAGACAATCATAAATGACACGTGTGACTCACACTCGATTTCTCTTGGGTGGCACTGACCTAACAAATACTTAACAGTCAGCCTCAATGCCTGTCTCTTCCCATCACAACCTGCGCTCCAGGTGCACAGAACTCCTTCCAGGCCTCCACCCCGGCAAGGCCTCTATCACTCCCCAGGATTTATTTATAGGGAGCATTTTACTTTTCATTTCATTTACTCTTACTCATCCTTTGGGCCAGAGTTCACATGTCACGTCCTTGGATTAGTGGGGGGTGTATTCAGCTTCCAAATTTGGGTTCAGGGCCCCATTCTGTGGCCTCATGACCCTCTGATCCATCCATCACAGGACTTGTCAGGCCCCTATGATTGACTCTATCACCCCTACAGACTGTGAGCAATAACAGTGAAAAAATTGCTGCTGTACATGGTACAGAGTAAGTGTTCAATACATATTTAAGGAATGAGTAAAGAAGGAAAAGAATCTGATCACACCCCATCAATGGCACCCACCACCCTACAACAGGGATGGGCAAAGTGTAGCCCAGAGGCCAAGCCTGGCCCGTCTATTTCTACAAATAAAACTTTACTGGGACAGAGCTATGCTCACCCATTTACACACCACCTATGGCTGCTTTTGTAAAGCAGAGGTGAGTCGTTGAGACAGAGACCATATGGTCCATAAAGCCTACAATTCTTACTGTATGGTCCTTTAAAGAAAGTTTGGGATCCCTGCTTACCTTCCCAGCCTTCTCCAGTGACGCTTCCCTTACACTGCCTCTCCATGTCAGGGGGGCAGACCTTCCGGCAGGACCAGGAAACCTTCCAAACACATGCTCATGCATTCCATCTCCAGACCCCACAGCAGGTCTCAACACTCCAACACATATATCTAATTAATTACTCAGTAGGCAATAAAATGAATATATGTCCACTTACAAGTCTTTCTCCTCTAGACTGTGAACTACTCAAGAACAGGGCAGTGCATTCATTCAATTCTTATCTAAGAAGTGCCCAACATGCCCCATATGCTGTTTCAGGGGCAGGCTCAGAATGGTCAGGGTGCTCAAGGCACTTACAACCAATGGACTGGGCGGTAAGACTGCTCTCCCTCAACTGTGGCCCCCCTGTGCACCAGGAATATTGTCATTGCCCTGTGCATGCTTGAGTGAAATGAATGAACGTCTCCTACCAGAATCACACTGTAATGTTTAATGCTGTAAGCAGAGAAGTGAAATGAGGACTCAGGCTTGCTTCGATTCCCAGTTTTGATAGGCAGGCAGGAAATAAGTGTGAAGAACATAGATTTTGGAGGCAAACTGCCTGGGCTTGGATCCTGGCTTTGCCACAGGCTCCCTGAGTGATTCTGGGCAAATTGGTAGACCCTTGTGTGACTCACTCTTTTCACCTGTAAAGTAAGGATAAACATGCCACCTTGTAGAAATGACCTGAAGGCTCAATGACCGATACTCTCCATGCAAACTGCACAGACCATGGCCTGGCCCCGAGCAAGTGCTTTGTACGTGTTGGTTATCATCATTCTCACTGTCACTGCTATTGTCTTCACTGCCTGAGCAAGGACATGCGACAGACATGTGATGGCTCCAGGAGCCCAACTGGTCAAATGAGGACAGGGAGATCTGCTCCGCCCACTTTGCCGTGGGGCTCAGATTGGAGGCATCAGTGAGAGAACTTCGCAACCTGTTAAGTCCTTTCCAGATGTGAGCCATGGTGATGATTATCTCCCAGATGTGGGGGCCAAGCCAGCATGGACACATCTGCAAGGAGCCAATATCTGGAGGCCTGTCATTCCATCGTCCAACCTCTGCCGCCCTGCCCGCTCCTGCACGGCCCCCCTTCCCACCCAGCGCTTGCCGGCTCCAGGCTTGGAGCGGGAAGAATAACATTCTTCTGGGTTCTGCCCAGGGTGGAAATTCCAGCTCTTCGCAGTTTCCATCATGTCAGAGCTGCATTAAGGCTTCTTATGGGCAGAGAGGAGGGTGTGGAGAGAGGGTGGGAATGGGAATCCCGTTCCCTGAGCGTTTTACTAGCACCCCTCGCTGAAATCTTTCCATTCAGTCACCAGAGCCCTCACAGGGGCACGGCTACTGCTAGAATGTGATCTTTTAAAAACAGGCCAGCAGAAAAAGAATGCTTCATTGACTCAAAGCACACATCCATTGCGATTCCCGCCCCCCCCCTCCCCTGCCCCCACCACCATGTTTTTTTCCTCTTTGCTTTCCAGAATACAACACTGTCTGGCTTGGTTCTCAAAGCAGTTTTGGGTTTAAGCTGAGGCTGATTTGTAGGGAGGCCCCCAAAGTAAGCCAATTCCCTGCAATACAGATTTATTCAGCATGAAGTGTGCCCGGCATGGTGCTGGGCACTGGGGCTCACCGATGAATGGAGCGCTCGGTGGCGATCTCGCAGCCTTAGCGGGAGGCAGTCACAGAACCAGAGCTTCCTGACAAGCTCGGGGGCGCTAACATAGGCACTTGGGGAATCTCAGAAGAAAGGACAGTCAGGGCCAAGCACATAGTAGGTCCTCCTTAGGAATAACATGAATGAATAAAGGAGCACTATATCTGAGAGTTCAATGAAGGCCTCCCAAAGAACCCCAACATACTCTTGGATCATGGTTGACTATCTGTGCCAGGGTTCATAGTTTGCAGTAGAATGTGGCAGAAGAATTTGTTGCAAGCATTCGGGGGAGGCTGCCCCCCGCATGAAGGACAGAGACCACGACTGGAAGGAGCTAGAAAGCCAGGCTGCTCTGGAGGCCCAGCAGCAAGAAGAGCTACAACATCTCCTGGCTCTGCAGCGAAACACACCCCAGAAGCCCCTCTCTGTAGCCCTCCCTCCTGGGAGTGGTCTCCAGTTGGCACAGCAGGTCATATGTGGGTCATGAGCAGGAAGACTCCTCTGCAGTGGGGGATGATAACCCTTTAAATGCCACCACACCATCCCAGTGGGTGCTCTACCCTGTCCTTCCAAGAAATTAGGGTGTTGCTGAGAAGCAGTAAGTGTTCCTGAGCAGCCAAAAGAAGACGTTGCAGCTGCCTAGCAGAGGTAGGCAGAAGAAAAAGAAGAGCAAGAGTCTGCACGTGCATGAAAGCAGCACGAGCAAGGTTAGGGAGGTCAACAACAAGCAATGGGTGAGGACTTTCAAGCCACCTGGCACGTCTTGGTTACAAGGCATGAGATGAAAAGCGACCAGATGTGAACAGGGGCACAATGTGGCAGGCTTACACCTGACACTGCACTGTGCAGCGACTGGGACAAGGAAGAGGCTTCAGAACCCAGTGCCACACTTGCCTGTGTCGCTGCTGCTTGGAAACACTGCCCAGCGTCAAGGGCTGCAGTGTGCGCGGTGACTGCGACATCCCACTGACACTGGGACAAGCAGATTCAACAAGTCCCAATGCCATTAACCCGATTACAGATGTGCAGAATGAGCTCTGAGCTTGGCCCATCCCCAACTGGAAGCTTCACTTAAGACTTAAAAGGAACAAGGGCAAAAAATTCTCATCGGTGGCACATGCCCCCTGCCCCAGCCAACCACTGAAACGTCTGCTGACCAGTAAGGACCCTGTGTTCTGTCTGAGTTTGTTGACTTTGTGTTTAGCATAAGCCCATTTCTTACATAACAGGACACGTGGTTGGGTGAGAAGCTCTCTCTCTCTCTGGAGTTAGGTTTTCCTGGAACCTGCAATGATGCCAAAGGAATGAGCAAGTGAAAACGTAAGAGAAAGCAAACCACACACCTACTGTGTGCCAGGCTCTATGCCAGTCCTTTCTTATTTATTTGTAATGTCTCCCCTACAGTGTCCCGTTGAGGTAGATGAATCTAGTGAGTCCTGTTTTTCTGGTGGGAAAATTTAATTCCAGGTCTGTAAAGTCCCCAGGTTTGGGGGAGCTGGGATTTAAACCCACATTTGTCTGACTCCCAGAATTCCTCTGTCCCTTGACAGTTCTTCCATAGTTAGTTTGTTCTTTGCCATGGGGACGAGAACTTCAGCTTCGTTGACTCTCAATTTGTACCTTTCTATGGATGGAAAGCTCACCACCTCACACACACAACATCCCTTACATGAAGACAAAGCTGGCCTTCATGGGCAGACCTCTTGTCTCCACTCTATTCTCTTGCATGCCAACAAAGGAGTTCATTCCTTCAGCTACGTGCCTACCATTCTAATATCTGAAGATGAGATTAAGCCTCGGTGTATTCTCTGTGTAAACTCACACACTCTCTGTGATCTGTTTGTAAAAGTTCTTGGAAATCCTCTAGACCTATAGTTCTTACACACGACATACATCAGTCACATGGAAGACATGCAAGGATACAGATTCCCAGGTTGCCCCTGAGACACTGGAATTTCAATGAGTGGGGCTTAGAAATCTGTATTCTCCCAGGTCCTGAGTCATTGGGCCGTTTTGGTTTAATTCTCCAAATCATGCTGCATGGGAGGTCAAGATCCAAAAAGGAGAAGACATCTGCCCAAGGCCAAAGAGCCCATCGGTCATGCTCTCATTTCCTGATGAGGCAAGGCCAGACTGCTGATGCCAAAACGGCCCCTCTAAACACACGCCTCTTTCTGGTGCTGCCCCGGGAAGGCTGTTCCTTGACTGTGGGGTTGAATAGCTTGCAAGTGAGTGAAGAAACTACGTCATCCCTGATCATAAAACCTGGTGAACTGCAACCAGGCTGGTATTTGTTCTACGGAGCCACCTGGGAGGCTGGCCTGGCTTGGCACTGGCCTTGCTTCCTGAGCAGAGGCAAGGCTTTCTCCCCTGCCCCTCCCTACCTGCCCAGACATCAGGAAAAGAGTTGGGTGTTGGGTGACTGAGGGGTCAGGAAAGCATTTGAGATAAAATCAAGGAATATTCCACTCTTGATTCTGCCAGCTGCATGGCCTGGGACAGGTACTTTCTCCTCCTGGCCCTCAGTCTTCCCATGTCTAAAATGGGAACACTGGCCCCTGCCCTGGCTATGCAAACAGAGCTGCGGAATCACTGGGTCTTAACTCAGAACTGTACCCCAGCTCCTAGGAAGAGTGTGACTCCGGGCACCTCACCCAACGCCCCTATGCCTCAGGACTCACTCTGTAAAATGCAGTGTCAACCGTTACATCACGGGGTGCAAGATATAGCTCAGCACGGACTATGGCCTTGGAAAGTGCTCAATGAATGGTAGTCATTGCTCTTATTGTGACAGAGTTTGTCATTCTAATCTGAATCCCCACGACACCTGCCTCTCTGGCCAAGGGGGAGAGTGCTGAGCTCAGCCTTACATTTCAACAGATTTTTGCAGTTCCTGCTAGGAGGTCTTTCAGTCCCCTTGGGCTCCATGGCAACCCCAAAAGTGGACCTTTCGGCAAAGGGGCTGCTCTGCAGATCAAAAGAAAGACCCCAAAGGCTCATACTGGAGACACAGCCTGTTTCTTTGTCTACAAAGTACAGATCGGGAGCTGTTTTCTTGAAGACTCCAATAAAAATGATCTTGAGACTATGTAGAACCACATCAGCCCGCATTTCTGATCATCTATGATATGTTTCGACCTGTATCGGGCAGACATTAAACATAGCTCTACCAGGAGTTTACATCTTAGGGAGAAAGAGACACCTAAAAGGTTAACGAGAACACAGTGAGTTAAGTGAAAATAGCACAGAAATATGAGGATTATGAGAACCAAGAGCAGAAGCCCCTATCCTGAATTTGGGAGGCATGGTTGGAGCAGCTTTCCTGAATGAGTAACGATTCTCTTCTGAGAGTTTGCTTTGTAAACCTCAATATCTACCCTCTACACATATATAGACTTGTTTACTCTGCTTCTAGTTGTGGGCTCTCAGGGCTTGAGAAGCCTGGACTATCAGAGCTGAAGGGTTCTCCAGTGAAGGTCTAGTCCAACCAATCTCTTTATGAAAAGACACTGAGGGCAGCACTAGGGAGGAGCTGGACCAGGGTCCCATCACCTGTCAGGGTCAGAGCTGGGTCCAGAATCCGAATTCTCAACTTCCCATTGGGGGGCTCGCCGACACCAGAACTTCAACTTCCTCCCCCACCTCTTCATCTCTCTGTCTCTCTCTTTCTTTAACACACACACACACACACACACACACACACACACACACACGCACGCACGCACACGCTTGACCATCAGAGCACACCTGTGGCCCTCACCCTCCCCTGCTGCCAACTCCCATAAACCAGGAAAACAGAGCAGCCTGGCTTCTGCTGTAACGTGTACCAACACATGCAGCAAAGTTTCCAAAGGGAGACATACAGTGAGTGCCATTCAGGGTCGGGCAGTTTTATAGGCGGAGGTCCATTAAAAAGTGCACCCCACACACAAAGCTTGTGGGTACACCGCACACACAAAGCCCATGTGTACATCCCCACAGAGCCCATGGGTAAATCCATACACAGAGCCTATGGGTACACCCCACACACAAAGCCTGTGGGTACACCGCACACACAAAGCCCATGTGTACATCCCCACAGAGCCCATGGGTAAATCCATACACAGAGCCTATGGGTACACCCCACACACAAAGCCTGTGGGTACACCGCACACACAAAGCCCATGTGTACATCCCCACAGAGCCCATGGGTAAATCCATACACAGAGCGTATGGGTACACCCCCCACACACAAAGCCTGTGGGTACATCGCACACACAAAGCCCATGTGTACATCCCCACAGAGCCCATGGGTAAATCCATACACAGAGCCTATGGGTACACCCCACACACAAAGCCTGTGGGTTGTGTTTGGCTGTGGCCTTCTCTTCAGACCCTTCATATACTACGTTGATGGTACAAATGGGAAGAGCCACTCTTCTCAAGGGATTCTAGGCTTTCATGTGCTTCCTGGGGAGCGTCCATCAGGGTCCCCTCATTATAGGCATCAAGCTCAATATTCCTGGCTGAGCTATTTTATTATGCACTAAGTCTAGTTAAAGACCAAGCACAGAAAGAATCTTTTACAATCCATGTCCTTACGTTGTCCATAGTCTTATGGGGGGGACAATGAAATTGAGAGAGAAAAATGCTGCAATGACGCAAGGAGTCCAGAGAGAGTTACCTTCTTCTGGGAGAGTCAAAGGGTCTCGGGGAGCCAGTGAACACGGTTTCTGCTGAATCTACCCAAACTGGAAGGGCATTCCCAGCAGAGGGAGCGGAATATGCAAAGGCCAAGAGGGAAGGTAGGAGAGGGCATTTTCTGAGATTTTTTTCATTGCGGTTACAAAGTAGGGCATTGAGTACAAAAATGACAACAACTAATACCTGTTACATAACAGGTACTGTACTAAGTATCCAATGTGTTGACCCATTTAATTTTCACTAAAACTTTGTGAAGGGTGCTACTAATTCCCCCAACTGGCAGAAGAGAAAACTGAGACATGGAGTGGTCACTTGTCCAAGGCATTGGACCTTTAACAACCAGTGGCATCTATGACCATAGTGGGAGACTGGGCTTGTCTGTAGGGCAGTAGAGTTGGCTGGGGATCCAGGCTCTGCTCCATCCTTGCTGGAACGTATCCTCTCCAGACTCGCTTCCTAGAGCCATTCATTCTGCCTTTGCCAACTTCAAAGGGAGGTGGTGAAGGAAAAAAGGGAGAGAGAGGTGAACAGTGTTCCTTGTACACGAGTCATCATGTGGTATAACCCCTCATGTCCATGGCACATACATCTTCCCCAGTGTGGAGGGAGCATATGGAGAGCCTGAGGCCCACAGAGGGTCAATGGCTTATTCAAGGTCACCCAGCCACTCTGCTACAGAGGCAAGGCTAGAATCCATAGCTCTCCACCAGAGGAGGCAACAGAATATAGTAGTTAAAAGCTTGTGGTCAGATGACACCTGGGTTGAAATTTTGGTTCTGCCACTTACTAGCTTCCTGAGTCCAGGAAGTTTCTTAAACCGTCTAGGGTTCAATCCCCTCATCAATAAAATGGGAATGATAATTAATATAACACAGAGTTGTTTTGAAGAGTATATAAAACATTACATATGTAAAGAATCTGGCAAATGGTAAGTAATCAATTAAATGATAGTGATAATGAGAATAAAGATGGTGGTGGCTGTGGTGATGATGATGATGTGGGGGAGGAGGGGAAGAGGGAAGGGAGGGTAGAAGATGATGACAATGGTCATGAATCCAGCACTCTTTCCATAAGTCTGGTACCCTACACTGGCTTTCCACAGCCCCTCACTATGGTTCACACACCTGCATTTGGAAGTCATAACATATTTGTGCATAGTTACACACAGGCCCATGCAGGATTTCCACATAAAGTTAAATTATATTTTTGGCTTTAATATGTTCCAATTACTGTACCTGCATGATGTAAATCATGCCTCATCTATGCACTGTATTGAACCCATGTGATTTATCATCTACTTCATGCCCCAACTGGTCCTGCCTGGTCTAACATTCAGACACCAGAGGGAAAAGGGAAGGCAGCAAGTCCTGTTGACTCAACTTCCATAATACCACTCAGATCCTGCCTCAACACTGCAATGGCTCTGGCTCAGGCATCATCATCTCCCTCTAAAATAACACTCATCTAGTCTCTGTCCTGTCCTATCCTATCCTATCCTATCCTATCCTATCCTATCCTATCCTATCCTATCCATCCTATCTTATCCTATCTATCTATCCCATCCTATCCTATCCTATCCTATCCTATCCTATCCTATCCTATCCTATCCTATCCTATCACCATGCCACTGACTCTCTCCCTTTACTCTCCTACCTGCAGCCAGAGGAGTCTCCTCAAAGGGCTATTCTGCCCATGTAACGTTCTTGTGTTCAATTCAGTGCTTTCCAATGGCCAGTGTGGTATGGCTCTGCCAACCTTGTGAGACACAGCCTCCAGCTCTCAGCCCATACCAGTTGCTCACCATCCCTCAAACTGACATGTTGGCCTCTCTACTCATGATGCCCTTTCCATACTGCTCTTCTCACTGAACTCCTTTGACTGTGAAGGCTTCCCTGATGCCTGCCTTCCAATGCAGAGGTAATCACACCCATCCTTTCTCGTATACATAAGACATTGTAATAACTATTTATTGAGAGCTTTTGTTTTCAAGCACCAATGACTTTATATATACGTTATCTAATCTTTGCAACAGTCCTTTGAGATAGTATTTATCCCCTTCATAAGGTGAATCAAGTGAGGTTATGAGAGGTTAAGTTAACCTCTAATCTGAGCCTCCTATTAGCAAGTCTCAGGGTCTAGCCGCTCCTCACTGTAAATTGCACAGCTAATATTTAAACCCAGATTGGCATGACTCCAAAATGTCTGATTTTATCACACTGCATTTAGTTAGCTAAGTTCTGGGAGTTCCTTAAGGGTAGGGTCTCAGTCCTGATCATCTCAGTGCCCCAAACCTAGAAATTAGCACTCAGGTATAGGTTGGAAGTGAGAGGGACTTAGCTTTTGACTTAGGATGAAGAAGAGGGCATTACCCACATTTGCCCATGGAGGTAGTAAGCACAGTGCCCACCAGTTTGAAATACTTGGTCCGCCCAAGTTTAGATCTCAGTATTTCAACATCATTGCCTACTAGCTTTAGGATTTGGAACAGGTTATTCAACCTGCCTAAACCTCAGTTTCTTTCATTGGAAGACTGTAAATAGCACATGACTCTTTTGTACATGGTTAAATGAGATACACATGTAGAGTCACTGATATGATAAGGACACCATACATGGTAGTTAGCAGCATTTGTCTATGAAGTCCACTCTTTGTGATAAAGCCTACCCAAAGAAACACTTTCTGACCATACCGAAGATGGGAGTGATCGAGGGCCGATTTCCTGTGCACCCCCAACACACACCTCTGTGTTTTCACAACTTCTTTGTTCAGTGGTGGAAACCACACGAAAAACCCAATTTTTGCCAGCACAGTGGACATGAGCCCCCCTGGCCTTTTCCGCAGCACCACATGAATCAATGCGGCTGTGCAGTGGCCAGGGTGGGTGCTGGACCCAGCAGCCTCATTTGCATTTTTCTTTTTCCAATGAAACATTTTGTTATTATTTTTTTAATCCTTACCCAAGGATATGTTATTACTGATTTGAGAGAGAGAGAGAAAGGAAGGGAGAAGAGAAAGAAATATTGTCCTGAGAGAGAAACATCAATCGATTACCTCCTATACCCACACTGACCAGGGATTAAACCTGCAACCTGGGGATGTGCCCTGGCTGGGAATTGAACTTGAAACCTTTCCATGTATGGGACAATGCTCCAACAACTGAGCCACACTGGCCAAGGCTCTAATGAAACATCTTAACAAATATGGGTCTAACCTCCTTTCCTGTCATGGTAGGGCAAACATGCATGCGTGCGCACGCACGCGCACACACACACGCACACACGCACACACACCTGTCCAGTCAGAATTCTGACATCTCCCTCTGGAGAGCCCTGTGGTGGCTGGGAAGGGCTAGAGACAATAGGCTCCACGGTATCAGGACATGGAGACTGAACCCAGAGAGAGACGTGGACAGAAGAACAAGTTGGGGACAGTCTGCACGTCTCCTTAGGAGCCAGCTAACTTTGGCCAACTGAGCAGCAACCCAGAGGCCACAGCTGTCTGTGAGAGGCTCAAAGAAACCACATGCTTCTCCTTGGGGTTCTTGCTATTGCTTAAGTTCCACCATCATTGCAACTTCTCTTTGAGTTAAATTTTTGATACTATTTACAACTCATGCATCCATTGGCTATCGGTTATTAATTTCGCCTCTTGATCAGACTTCTATAGACCTTTCCCAGCCAACGTTTCCTAGTTATCTCCCCCAAATTCATAGCATTATGTATAGTGTCTCTATGAGGAGAAAGAAAACGTGACTGTATATTGTGCTGGATGCATTAGCATTACCCTTTCACTCAGGCCTCACAACAACCCCACCAGGTGGGACTATCATTGAACCCATTGTGTTGATGATGGAACTGAGGTTCAGAGGTCAAATTACTCACCCAGAGTAATAGCTGGTGAATGGCAGCAGTCACATTCAGACTTAACCAGGCTCAGACCACAGTCCCAGCACATTGGGAAGTTTAACTTTCTGCCACTGATGAGCTAAGTTTTTCTTCAGGTTGGGTCAAGACAATGGAAAGCTACAGCAATGAGGAGACTCAGCAAAGGCGTGAGACCTATGGTTCAAAAAAGGGTATATATGAGAGGAATTTAGAACAGGGGTTGGCATGTGATAAACCTACAGACTGAATGTCTGTGCCCCTCCCCCCGAATGTATATTTTGAAACATAATCCCCAATGTGATGGTATTTGGAGGCGGGGCCTTTGGGAGGTGATTAGGTCATGAGGGTGGAGCCCTTATGAATGGGATTAGTGCCCTTCCAGAGGAAACCTCAGAGAGCTCCCTTTCCCTTTCACCACGTGAGGATACAGGGAGAAGATTGCCACCTATGAACTAAGAAGAGGGCTCTCACCAGACACCAAATCTGTTGACGCCTTGATCTTGGGCTTCCCAACCTCCAGAACTGTGAGAAACAAAATTGTGTTGTTTATAAGTCACCCAGTCTATGGTATTCTTTTATACCATAACTGACCAAATAAATGTTTGACCAAATACAGCAGGCTAATTTTTAAGTTGATAATTTTGTAAGGCCCAAGGATGATGTTATAAATATCCAAATGGCCCTTGGCAGAAAAAAGGCTCCCCACCCCTGCCAGGTGTCATTCTTGCTTTATGACAGTGATGGCAAACCTTTTGAGCTCAGCGTGTCAGCATTTTGAAAAACCCTAACTTAACTCTGGTGCCGTGTCACATATAGAAATTTTTTGATCTTTGCAACCATAGTAAAACAAAGACTTATATTTTTGATATTTATTTTATATATTTAAATGCCATTTAACAAAGAAAAATCAACCAAAAAAATGAGTTCGCGTGTCACCTCTGACCCGTGTGTCATAGGTTCGCCATCACTGCCTTATGAAATACCTGACCTACATCACACTTCCTCTAGTCAGCCAGCTCCTCTGAGCTACTGTCCAGGTGGTAGGAATCCATAATGCCTCTCCGTACTCATTACCCTCCCAGGTAACACCCTGGAAGCAGGTCCAGTGTCATTGAAAAGATTTCAGAGGTGAGCTGTCTCTCTCACAACCACAGGATCCAAACCACCATCTCCTATTGCCTGAAAATGACAGCTGTCACCCTCTTTGGGGCTTTCTCCAGTCCCACCTCCACCCTGCAGCTGGTATGGTTTTTTCAATAAAGAGCAATTTGGCTATTTCACTCTTGGGCTGTCAGCTTCTTTAAATACTGTCAAACCTCTTACTCGAGACTTCTCCAGCTCTGCCTAGCCCCCAGCCTTTCCACTTACTACCTCCTACTGCGATCTCTATGCTCAATGACAGTGCTTGCAGCCTTAAATGAGTTCCGTTTTCTCAATCGCTTTTGCTCATGATGTCCCATCTGACTGGAGTAAATCCCACTCTTTTTCACTCTGTCTGGCTTACTCCTCCCCCTCCTTTGATCAGAGGTCTCACTTTTTCAAAAAACCATTTTGTCTTTTTATCTAATGACCCAACAATGCATTCAGAGGATCTCTACCCTTCACCCATCGCAGCCCAAATTCACTAGCTTGCTTCTCTATTTCCATTGGACAATAAGTTCCCTGAGAGCAGGGAGCTCCTCTGTCTTCCATTGCATGCCCATGCCTGGCAGATAATAGATAATCAATACAGATTTGTTGAGTGAATAAACAGAGGTCCCCCGTTGGTAAGAAACACCACCCAAGCAGAGAGAGAGAGACAATAGGAATTTTTAATGCATGGGAAGTCCTGCAGGGACACCGGGCAGACCCACAGGTAGCAGGAAGAGGCCGAGGTCCTGCAAATTCAATGCCAGCTGGGAATAAAGTCCTAAAGACCCACGCTTCCTCACGGCGCGATCCTCGGGGCTTCCTTCCTGACGCTGAGGAGGGCGGACCATCTCTGCATCCATCTCCTGCCGGGGTCCAGGCTGGGAGGAAGCTGAGTGTGGCCGCGGGAAGGAAGAAGAGGAAAGGCCGCTTGGTCTCCACCTGGAAGCTCTTGCCTCGGCACTGACCGCCATCCAGAAGAAAACGTTGAAAAAGGAGAGACTTGGATAGAGTCAAATAAAATCTTAGAAAAAAATAAAAGGTAGAGAAAAATGGATAATCCCAGTGTTTACAAAGTCCTCTGTCGGCTATCCACAAGAGAGAGAGTTTGCTTTGGCCTCACTGCCAAGCCTAATTGGCCAAGCCCATCCTCAGCTGTCTCCCAGCCCACCTCGGCCCTGGAATCCACGGGGGTGCAGCACCCCCTCCCACGGAGAGTCTCTGTGCTCACGGAGGGCAGCGGCCCCCCTCACCGGCCCTTGGAGTCCCCATACGTGTTCCGGGCCATGGACACCATCTTCTCCTCGCACGTGATTTTGGTGTCCTTGAGGATGCTGTACCACACCATGCCCGCGGGCCGGACCTCCTCGCTGCGGCAGAACAGGTAGGGCACGGTGTCCACGCGGCTCTGGATGTGGGCGCTGCGCAGGAGGCTGGAGCAGTGGCTGCTCACCCTCTCCAGCCGCCTCAGGATCAGGTGGGCCTTCCTGAAAGGCAGGAGGAGACAGTGAGGGAGGCGGAAGCCCCGGTCAAGGGTCAGGTCTTTGAGGGGCCAATAAGGATCAACAGATAAAGACGGGCTTGTCGTCCCAGCAACTTCCTATCCATCCTGACGTGAGTGCGGTATTTCAAATGCCCATTCCAACGTCACCCTCTACCTCTCCTCTCCAACTGTTCAATGTCGAAAAAATGAAAAGGAGGGATAACCCTTTGCTGAGATAGGAGAGTCCCAGGCGTCAGCTTTGGGACTCCAACACAGTGGAAATTGTTATAATAAGGATAAACAACAATAATAATAACTAAAATGTACTGATACCATGTGTACGAAATTGGTCCTTTATATACATTTAAAAATGTTTATTTATCTTTACAATAGCCCTGAAGCAAAGGCTCAGAGAAATGATATTACTTGACCAAGGTCAAACATCAAATTGGCCTTGGAGTTGGGCGTTTGAATGCAGACCATGAAAACCCACAAGTCCCTCCCTATCTGCTTTCATGCTTCTCTCATTCCCTCCTGCTCTTCTCGCAGTCAGGAAATTTGGAATCGTATGTCAAAGCCTCGTAAATCTGTCCCCAAATCACAGGGTCTCTGCGTGTCACTGCTCTCACCTCTAGAACAGTGATGGTGGTCTTACCTTCCTCAGAGGGCTGTGGGATTATCTGAGAAATGCCCAAAGCCTGGCTGGCACAGAGTAAGTTGCCAATAAATGACAGCTACTCTTATAGAGAATTACTACTTACTACGGTGATGTCTAGGATTAAGGTCATACTGAACAGTAGTCTGAGCAAGAATCACTCTATACTTGGTGGTCATCATTGGTAATTTACCCAGGGCCCTTTACCCAGCACCAGAGCGAGGAGCTCTGGGGATATATGAGGGCTGCATAGAAAATTAAAGGATCTCTGAGATGACCTAATCTGGGGTTTCTCAAAGGCAGGAATAATACATTGGGGCTGGTTATTCGTTACTGGGGGTACTGTCCTGTAGAAAGTTCGGCAGCATCCCCGGACCTCTGCCCACCAGATGCCAAGAGCAATCCCAGTTGGGAACCAATGACCCAGTCTGAACTCTCATTATAGAGGTGGAAACAGGCTTAGAGAGGGAAAGGAATGTCCCTTTCCCAGGTCAGACCACAAGTCCACGTCACTGTCCAAGTGCCTGTCTCCTGTGGAACCCACGTTTCTTTACATCCTATTACCTTCCAGATCCCCAGGAATCCCGAGGGGCTAAATAACAGGCTCTCTCCCGCCGTCCTCATGGCCCTCCGAGACCCCAGGAGGCGGGCGGTTTTATGACCACAGACCCCACAAATGGGAGACTGTGTTAGGCACCTGTGTGGCGGCTGGAAAAGGGCCGGGATTATGTGTGTGCGTTTTGTGGGCACAATTTATGAGGTGCCTTTCAAAAAGTCCTTTTTGTATAGCTCACCACTTGGGTGGAATACTTCCTGAGGTGCCAAGAATTCATAGCTTCATAATCGCACTCGAGTGGCTGCACTACCCTCGTCCTCGCTCCCTCCGGCAGGCACCTCCCTGAGAGCAGCCTGGGGAGGTTATTCCTACCCCTCCTCCTTGGCGTGCTTAATCTGTTCCTTAATAGCTCCATGCCCTTGGGAGACTTACTTAACGTCTCTAAGCCTGCTTCTTCGCATGAAAAATGGGGCTGTTGTGAGGTCAATGGGGATAAAGTCACCAGTTGCTCATTTATTGAGCATTTAGTATGTGGCTGAGACCCCCATCCAGTGGGAAAGACAGACAGATTGACAGTTACAGCACAGGTGGCAAGGGCAATGATGTAAGGAGGCACAGGACCCGTGGGAAAACCGAGGAAGGTGCCTGGGCAGGATTGGGGACATGCAAGAAGATGTCTTAGTTGGAGGGGAACTTGTGCTGAGCCTCATAAATGAGGAGGGGCCAGGCAATGAAAAGGGCAAGGACATAACAGGAGGCAGAGGCAAAGGCAAAGAGAGAAGGGATTACGTAGAAGTTCTGATGGCTAGAATCCAGTGTGTGAGTGCGGACACAGTGGGAAACTAGGGAAGCGGCAGGGGCCAGCGGAGACTGGCTGCTCGAGGAGAATCAAACTGGGGGAGGGCAAGACCGGCAGCAGGCAGTGAGGCAGACAACACACAGGTGCCACTGTTCTTAGGCTCGGGTTTGCTTTTGCTCCCTGTGCTTTTAAGAAGCGACTTCCTCTTTCTGTTTCCTGATTTATAAAAAGAAAATAACATCTGCCTACCTCATCGAGTTATGGCAATGATTAAACAATACATGTCAATTGTTAGTTAATCCATGTAAAACTCCCAGGCAAGTGTTTGGCACACAGTAAGCCCCTCATGGGTGTTAGAAAGTATCACCATCATCGTCACCACCTCTGCCGCCACCATCATTATTATCTCTGTACTGGTTTAAGCCTTGAGCATCTTTATAAATTGGTGGCAGGAGACAGACAGACAGAAATGGTAACAGCCTCTAATACGGGGGCAGAGTGCTGGGTTGAAGAGCTTGCCTGGTGCTATGGGAATATATCAAGGGGACATCCAATCATTAGTTTGGGGGCTCCAAAGAGTCTTCCTAGAAGATGGAACATCTAAGTGAGGTTGTCAGTGATTAAAGAATGTTTCAGGTAGACAGAGAGACAGAGGGATACCCTCCAAAGTTAGACGGAGACAGCATAAAACCACCAACTGCTTGAAACGGTCGGTGCACATGGATAGAAGGTCTGTCAGTTCAGCAGAGAGCAGCCCATCTTCTAAGCCACGGCCACGTGTTTTATCTGTGGGGCAGTGGAGAGTCGCAGTCTGATCAGACAGTCACACTAATCAGCCACATACAAAATTAGGCTGGACAGGGCAATTCCTCCAACATACCCACATGCTTTGTCTTCATAGGCTCAGCCCTTCCCTCCAAGAGATCCTGGAACTCACTGGACCAAGCCTCCTTTTGAATGGGTGGGGAAATGAGGGTTTGGAGAGAGAAAATAATTTGCCTCAAGGAATGGCTTAAGTTGGTTATAAAGGATATGCTAGAAGCAAGGCTCCTGGCCGTACAGAGCTGAGATGAAATATTGGGCTCTGAAGACCCAGATTCAAATCTTAGCTCTACAGCTTGGCCATGTGGATCATGAGCAAGCTCTTCAGTGCCATGAGCTCTTACCCCGTCTGTAAAATGGGAATAATAATGGTGTTTGGGGGAGGATAAGATAACCTGGGCAATTTGCTTAGTTCTCACTAAATGTTAGCCAAGATTCGGAGTAGCATCTTATCATAGAAAGCATGTAGGTGTCAGAGTGCACTGGGGCAAGTCCCGTCTGTTCTATGAGTCAGTTTCCTCATCTGTAAAATGGAATAGAGATGCTTATCTTGCAGGGATGCTGTTAGACTTCAATGAAATGACTGCCACACGCACCCGGGATGGGAATCTATACATTATAGGCACTCCACCAAGGCCATTTTGCTTAACTGTCCCTGCTCTTTCTCCACCATACACAATGCCTCAGCATTGAGACCAGGGGCTGGGATCAGATGCCACAAGGATAGAAAAATTCGATGGGTGAAGCTATGGAGAGAAAAGTTGGAAGTGCTCAAAGGCTGGAGAGGAGGAGGGGGAGTGAGAGAACAAAGGTGAGAGTTCTGGGTAATAACTTCTAGTAATAGAGAGCCATAAATCAAAGGCCAGGCATGCTCCAAGCTTTCCCTGGAGAGAGAGAGAGATCACAGGCAGAGTGACTGTTTTTCTCAAATACCGAAGATGAAATCTTCCTCATTGCAGACAGGACTCAGCCCGCTAGGATAGGAAGCAAGAGGTGAAGGAGGGCCACCACATAATAATTTACTGGCTGATCAGCAGGCAAAATTGAGACAGGGCTGGCTTGTGAAAGAGTCAAGGGCTGGGATCAGATGCCACTGCTCCAGGAATTGCAGAACCTTTGACCAACTATTATATTCCCAGCCCTCTTATCCAATCAGCTGTTTGACACCGTTATCAGACAGAGACCTAATTTCTAAGGGGGCCTTGGAATGGAGAGGAAGAGAAGAGGCAATAAGCAAACATTCCTGTTGGCCTCCTTCCCTTTTCCCACCTCCTTGAGTAGAGCTCCAATGTGTCTGTGTCAGCTGACCTCAAGCTTAATGAGAGTTGAGGGCATGACGTGGCTGCAAAAACTTGGAATGCAATCTCAGAAGTGGGGGGGGGGAGGGCAGCTGAAGGGAAGTACTGATGTCATTCATGCTGGTCAGGGCACAGCTGGAGATCCCCGGTCACTTCTGGTAAGAAGGACCTATACAAATTGCAGCCAGGTCATCATGATGATGAAGGTTGTCTCAAAAGCACATCTAAGAAAGTACTGAAAGCAGGAGTGGAGGTGTCCACTGAAGGGGGAATTTATGCAGATGGTATGTTGTTCTAGTAACTGAAGACAATTGGTGGGAAAAACTAGAGCTGGGATGATAATGACTATAATTGATTGAGTACTTACTATGTGCCATCATTCTCACCACAGGTCTAAAGTGTGTGCTTTATCCCCAGGCCTCAGGTGGTATAAGCGAGCCTCAGGCTGGTTACAGGAGTTGACCAGGGTTAACAGGGTGAGAGAGAGAGCGGAGTCTCAGATCTCTGCTGCAAGGCACCCGAGTTTTATGCATGAAGCCACTTGAAAATCGACAGAAGGCAAATTTTGACTCAATATAATAAAAACTTAAAACTGGAGTCCTCTAAATATATAATGAGTATTTCCATATTTCCAGTGGGTTCCCCTTCACTGGAATTGATTAAATAGGTTCTCAAAAGGAGGCTGTCTTAGTCTATTCAGGCTGCTGCCACAAAATACCACAGATGGGGAAGCTTGTAAACAACAGGAACTTTTCTCTTACAGTTTCGGAGGCTGGAAGTCCAAGAGATCGTGATGCAGTGTGGTAGCTGGCGAGGGTCTGCTTCCTGGTGCACTGATGGTGCTTTCTCACTGTGTCCTCACATGGTGAAAGGGGCAAAGGCTCTCTCCCGGGTCCCTTCTATGGGAGCACTAATCCCATTCATGAGTGGTTGACCCTCTTGACCTAGTCACTTCCCAAAGGCCCGCCTCCTCATACCATCATGGTGGGGATTAGGTTTCAAGACAAACATTTAGGGGAGACACAGACATTCAAACTAGAGCAGAGTTGAAGTTGGAGTCAATTTTTGTTGGTTTGTTTTTAATCTGAAAGAAACTGGGGGCTTGGTTCACCGAAAAATGCCATCTGCTGAGCCTCCGATGAGCACTTCACAACAGGACCTAGTGTGACACCGTTGCCAAAGAATTCAGTGCCTGAGATGAGAGGACCACACTCACTGAGGTCTACTCATGCCTCCAAGTCATGCTAAAATGGGGTCTTCCAGCGCTTCCCAGGTACCATAAATCATGCTTTCCCTTGGTTGCTGAGACGTTTGTGTATTTTCTACTGAGTCTCGTTTCCCCTTATTTGTGCACATATCCTGGGATGCAGTGTGTTATAATGGATAGGACACTGGCTTGATATCGGAAGACAGTGTTTTGTATTTGGGCTCTGACATTTACTGGCTCTGTAACCTTGAGCAATTTACTTAACTCCACTGATTCTCTCTTGCTTAAACTTCAAAACTGATTGTTCAGGAAGTGAAATGAGATGTAAGTGACTAGGCCCATACCAGGTGCTCAACCAGTATTTCCCACCTGGTTCTCAGAGTACCTCTCCCCAGGTGTACAGCTCCCGACTGCAAGGAAATCCGTCAGATTTGTCAGGGTGAATTGACTTGAACTAAGGAAATTCTCAGTCCTCAGCTTTCAAAACCTAGCAATTCTCTAGGCAGGGTAGGTAAAGGGAATTTACCTGCACAAGGGCACCCTGTAGACCTGAGGAAGCAACGAGGCAAGCGGGGAAAATGCTTATACAGCGTTACTTCTGATAGCAAAGCAGTTGAGAGAAACCCAGTTGGTCTTTAACTGAGGACTCAATTCATATCATTGCATGGCTAACAGGCCCTTGGAAGATACAACATATTTGCATATACATTCACGGGAAAAGACTTTTTCTTGTAGTGTTTGGTGTGGACAGTCAGATGACAGAACACAGAGTACCTGTGTTCAGAGCTGATGGAGATGGAGCTGTGGTTATAGATGGAGACGTATTCTCAAGCCTGTGCCAGTTTCCCTATTCACATGCACAGCCCTGTCATTTCCATACCTGTGTCTAGAAAGGTATGCGCACACTGTGATTTGGGTGGGGACTGTAGTGTTCAGGGGTGTCAATTTTTCACTTTGCGTTTCATCTACGTCTTTATCATTTTGAATGTTACAGAATGAGCAAGTGTTACTTTTAGAACAAAATACAATAGAGTTACTTCCACTTAGTAAACCCACTTCCATACATGTATATTTTAAGATGGTGTGATACGTGTGTACAATAAAACCATAGTTTAATGGCTTCCCAGTAGTTCACTAGGTTTCCTCTCAAAATATATCCACATCAAATTTAACCTCCGACCATACCCACTAAGCAGAACACCGGAAGCCCAGGTATTAATTGTTCCTGAATATAGATCCTCAACACCAGGCTTGAAATGTGATTTTTAAGGCGACTGGTGAAAATAGTTACATTGGGCTTTGTCTCCTCATTCTGTCACAAGAAACCGTGCTACCTCCCCAAGAATCCATTCCTAAACTGATGACGTGAGTAAGGATGACTTGAGTCTCAACTAACCCAAAACTGTTTCCGTTCGGAACTGACAGAGACTTCAAGTTAATAAGCAATTTTGCTACATTATCAGTGGGAATCTGATCTATGGGACACTTGTTCGAAGTCACAGTGTGTGCTGTTTGTATATATCCGGTCTAAGACATCTTCAATGATAAGAGACGCTACTTCGTTCAAGAAAATAAAAAAATACACTGAATGTGCACATTCATGTGCACAGTCCATCCTGATTTCAGAAATATCAAAAGGTGCAAAAAAAAAAAATTTAGCAGTGCATCTGAGATGATAGGAATATGTCCCTGGAAGCCTACGTTTGCTCTTGTTCCCAATGTCCTAGAAATTCCAAGAGAGTTAATCCACAATATCCTATATAACCTTGTACTGAAAGGACGACCAGGGACACCCCAGGCTTGATTCACTGAGGACATAGCAGCTATGTTCACGAATGTGCCAACTCCTCAGATGGGAAAAGCTTCTCGTCGGGCTATGCTGAGAAAGATCCCAGGCCATGGTCTAAAAGCGATGTCTGCCATGAAAGCACACGGGGCTGACGGTATGACTACACCCTTCCTAGGCTCGGGAGATCGATCCCACAGAAACAAAACCTTTTCAAGTGCTTACTCTCTTCTCCCTACCCTATCCTCTTAGTATATTGTAACCGAGAGGATTGAGAGGCCCAAGAGGTCAAGGACGTTCAGACTGGAGCCAGTGCTGGTCCCTGGCCACCTATGAGCTCAGATTTTCTAATCGCCTCATAGGAACCGTGTGGCGGGGACAGCTGTGTCAGCAGGTCTTTTCTGCGCAGCTGTCTGAAGTAACCTGTGGTTGCCATGGGAAGCAGGCTCTGGTGGTCACTGGCCTGATGGATTTATTAGGTAGAGGTAAGAGCTGCCCTTTTGTCACTGAATTTTATGGGGGTTATGTGACCACAGATCCGGAGGGTTGGTGATTATAGACCAACAGAATCCTACCAGAGCTCATCCCGTGATAGCTTCAGGATGCTCCCGGGAAATGCTCTTATCACCCAAGCCAGCTTAGTCCCTGAAAAACAGGACACACTGGGCTGGTGTCTGTTCTCTGGTTGCTATGACCTTCAGGGCTTGCTGGTTCCATGGTTTCCCAGCTGGAAGGAACTTTGAAGTCCAGCCCTTCGGTGTAATTAAGCGAGGTGCAGAATGGGATGGAATTTGTCCAAAGTCACACGGCAGGTGGGTAGCAAAGCAAGGACAAGGACCCTGGCTCTAGGGCACTCTTGCTCTCTCTCCTATACCTGGAGGTTCTGCACACTGGTTAACCTTTGAGAGGCCTGGCACATTGGCCCATATGGCTCCTCGGTTTAAAACCCAGCTTTTAGCCGAAACCGGTTTGGCTCAGTGGATAGAGCGTCGGCCTGCGGACTGAAGGGTCCCAGGTTCGATTCCGGCCAAGGGCATGTACCTGGGTTGCGGGCACATCCCCAGTAGGAGATGTGCAGGAGGCAGCTGATCGATGTTTCTCTCTCATAGATGTTTCTAACTCTCTATCTCTCTCCCTTCCTCTCTGTAAAAAATCAATAAAATATATTTTATAACCCAGCTTTTAAGAGAAAGAACAGACTCCAGAAAAGGTCTCAAAAGAGCCTTCATGACCTGACCTCTGCTGAACTCTCCAGCCTTGTTTTTTCCTTTCCCTCTCACCTTGAACTCTCTGCCCCAGTAAGACTTCTACTTCTTGACTGAAGTACAGTCTCTTGCCCGGCTCTCTCTTGTCTTGGCACAGGCTGTTCCTTCCAATGAGAACGCCCTTCCTTTAATTGGGAAGACTCCTGTTCATTCTTTAACTTTAAGCAGACCCTTCACTTTCTTCTCCAGAAATTCTTCTTTCAGGTCCACGTCTGGATTAGCTGCACCAGCTACCCGCATCCAGAGCCTTGTCACTCCAAGTATGCTTTTGGACCAGAAACATCGCCATCACCTAAGAGCTTGCTAGAAATGCAGCATCTCTGGCCCATCCCAGACCACCGAGTTGATCTGCATTTTCCTAAGGCCCCAGGCGATCCTCACGCACATTGCCGTTTGAGAAGCACTACTCTAAAACCTGCTTCCCACGCTCTTCGTCTAGTGCGGTGCTTCTGCCTCGTTTCACTGCCGCTGCCCGCTGACCAGCCTTTTCCCCATGAGATGCTGAGCCTTGTAAAGGCAGACACTGTCTTCTCTACGCGTGTGTTTCCAGCCCACAGCACAGCATTTGGCACATAGTAAGCACATTCAATGAGTCAATGAATCAATATATTCATGAAGTGAGGGCTCTTCAAGTCTCTTACTATTTGCAAGAAAAATGCATCATTTTACAAGGCTATTTTTGAGCTGCAAAGACTTTAGTTTGTGGAACTCAGGTGTTTGCTACTGTGATCTATAGACCCTCGATAGCTCAGAGAAACCTCCAGGACCCTTGGTGTTGGCAGGGAGTTGAAGAGGAGACCTGGCAGGTGGGGCTCCAAACCACCCACTCTAGCTTCTCCCGAAACAACTCAGTGGCCCATAGAGTCCACACACCTACTCATCCCATTATACGATTATTCAATAAGGAACGAGTTGGCGCCTACTTACAGGAGCAAATTGGACATAAAGGATCGCCAGCTATACAAACTGACATTGTTGTGGGTTAGAGAGGTGACATATAAGTAAAGACATGTGAGGTACAGGATATTAAAACTAATAGGTACAGTGCAGAAAATTAAAACATGAAGTGTCAGTGAGTAGAAGTATTAAGGATATTCTGAGGAGATGGCATTCTATCTAAGACTTGGGGTTCTATGTAAGATTTACTTAGAAGATAAATTTTCCATGAGTTAAAAAAAAATACTAAGTACCACTAGACTAGCTTATCCTGATCACTTTGCAGATGAGGCACTGAGGGCCAGTGAGCACCAGAGCCCAAGGGTACACAGTGAGTTTACTAGCAGCGCTGGGGTGGGGTTGGCTACACATGCTTTGGTTCCTGCTAACACGCCAGTGTGCAGTGTTGGAGGAATGCCGGAGGCCCTCTGGGAACTGGGAAGACCACAGGAGGAGGGAGCTGTGTGCCACGGGTGTGGGTTGGCAGATAGTGGCTGGTGACTGGCTGGCCAGAGGTTAGCGAGTTATCACAATCCATTACCAAGTGAACTGTTCTGCCTCCCTGGGCAGCCAGGTGACCTTTCCAGATGATTTATGTCCCAGAGGGTCATAAAGGGTCCCAAAGGTGTAAAGGCAGAGTCAGGATGGGACTCTGGCTCAGCTTCCCCCCAAACTCCCTGAGCCCTGTGGGAAAGCCCAATACAGTGGAATGTCTTCCCCGGCCCACAGAGAGACAGCAGCCGGGGCTCAAGCCTATCTGCCCTCATTCCGCTTTTATCTAAAGAACCTTCTTTTCATGCGAAATGGAGAAGGGTACGGTCCAGGATCCCACATAACAGATAAGGCCCCACCCAAGGAGAGGTCCCTTTTATCCCTGGCCCAAGCTCTGGTCTCTTCTCTTGAGGGCCTCACATTCCCAGAAGGTTATTGCAATTGTGAGGACTCAGGGTGGGAGCTCAGGGCAGGCCCAGACTCCATAAAACCTGTCCCACTCTGGGCAGCTCATTTAACCCCGGTGGGCCTTTAAGTCTTTATCATCTATGAAAGAGGGAGAATACCCTTCCTTTGTCCAGTTTATGGGGTAATTTTAAAACTTTTGAAAGTCCATTAAATGTTTCAAGAAGTCATGCGATTCTCCCCAGCACCACTGATGCTATCCTGGCCCAGAGCACGGCTCTGTCTCTCCCGGCTATTATCACAACAGCCTCCAGGGCCTCCCTGCCTCCCTCCTGTCTGGACCTCTCTAGTCCATGCTTCCGACTGCAGTCAGAAGGATCTTTCTCCCTTGAAGATCTAATAATATCACCCCCTCCCTGTGAAAAACACTTGAAAAAGCTTCCCATTACCCCAGGGAGATAATCCAAACTCTTTAACCCTACTTAGCGGGCATTCAGGACTGGCCCCGGCTGACCTCCCGCTTCTTATCTTTTACCGTTCCTGCTGTCACACACTTTGCTCTGACAATTTGGAAATTCTTTCAGTTCTTACACACACAGTGTTTACCGTAGTGCAGAAGGAGTTCCCCTGAGGCGGGAAATGGATTTGAGGTGGTGCTTGAGATGATCATATACCCAGTATTAAACAACAGCGAGTCACACTGGGAAAGCAGCTAGCTCCCTTGTTCACTCTCGCCCCTTCCTCCAGGTTACTTAAAAACAAAACACACCTCTTTGTTTGGGACTGTGTCTTAGCACTACCCTAACACTCGCCGAGCTGCCCTTTTAAAGGGAGAGCCTTGAGTTGGTCCAAGATGGAACAAAAGTGTGTGGTTTTTCCATTGTATGAATGTTTAGGTTTAATTTTCTATTGAGGTTAGATGGTGCTGTGTTACCCTTTACAAGATGACACCGTGTTTTCTTTTCAAATATATTTGCAGTAAAAAGTGAATCTAAGGAAGAGGTAGCAAATGAACAAAATATATATGGAATGGTGATATGACAAAAAACATACATGTGGCAGGCAAATGATCAAACTTTGAGGGAAAAACCTAGCTTTCATGTAATATCATCATCTCCTCTGAGCATTTCCCAGGGAGTCCCTCTGCCCCAGACCCTCTAATCCTTCTCTCCCTCCACTTGCCTGACCCCGCATCACCCTTTAGGTTTCAGAGTGTCAGCCCTTGGGAAGCCTTCACCAGGTGCCTATGCCTCGCCTGCCCAAAGGGCCCTATTATTTTGCTCTCATGACACCTGCTATTCCTATTCTGTGCTATTGCTTGTTTAATTACCTGCAAAGGTAACCTATGTGTAGGTAGGGGTTGCTTCTACCTTTTCACCATTGCATGGTCAACAACTAACATGTAAGATGTGCTAATGAGTATGTGCTGAATAAATGAACGAATGAACGAATGGATGGATGATGTTGTTAGGTGCAAGGCAGGAAATGCAGCCATCATTTCGTATGCTGCTTTATGAAGCTTCAGAAGGTGGCAACTACATTTTAGTTATGTTTGAATCCTCCATAGCACTTAGAACAGTGGTTGACAATAACTGCTGGTGACAAAAAGCATACCTTACTATGTGTTACGAATGTATTTAGTCACGGTCACTATTGGACTTCATTCCAGAACATCTCAGATTTCTTATGGAAGAGCCCTGGATTAGGGGCCATGGCCTGTCAACGGTACCTCTCCGTGATCTCGGTTAGGACATAGCCCCTCAAGGAGCCCAAGTTTCCCGTCTCTAAAATCAGAGGTGGAAGTTGGGTAAGGGGAGTGATAAATCAGAAGAGTACTGATGTTTCTCTCTTATCTGACAACCCAGGAGTCCAAGAAGCTAAGATTCCAAGAGTCTTTCTCCCTCCCATGTCCCATCTCTATGTAGCCCCAACATGACCAAGGTGAGTGCAACCCTTCTTTATTTGATAAAGCCCATTCTCAGCCTACGGGAAAAGGGTCCAGTCAAGTGTAATGAAAGCAAGAAGAATGTACCCCTCCACTCACACTCAGATGTGCATACCTGGGCCCCAGCTCATCCTCGCTCCTCCAGACGAAGTCCCCGAACTTCTCATAGTGAGAATTGTAGTGGTGCTGGACTCGGAACAGCATGGAGGCTGAGACCTCCATCAGCATGTTGTAGGCCGTCTGCTGCTCCTTTCCACTTGTGTACCCATTGTACAGGTTGTAGATCTTGTCGGCTATCTCTGAGGGGGAAGAAGGCACAGATCACTGGACAGTAGGGAACAGTGAGGATGGAGACATGCTTTGCAACAAGGGAGGCATATCCATGCAGGGATTGACTTGCATGGCCCTTGGGGGCAGACAGACCTCAGTTCTATCCTGAACGTGTCAGGAACTAGCTGTGTTCAGTATTCCTTTCAATTAGTGATAACAACGTCTACTCTGAGGACTAAATTAAAAACTGGATGTGAAGGACTTGACACAGGGCTGGGCACAAAGTTAGTGCTCATAACAGCAAGATTCATTATTAACATAAGTTTTGTGCATGTGATTTAACATTAAAGCAAGTACAGAGGCTTAAGTAAACTGTCTTGGGCTCATCTTAATAGTCTATTTCTGTCTCCCCTCTGCCATTTTCCCAGCATGTTTCTGTGATCAGGTCTGACAGGTCCTCATTCAATAATCGTTCAAAGGAAATCCAGAATCTTCCACTTGCCATTCATGACCATTCATACTCCTCCCTCCATTCCTACCAATCAATGGACCTTAATAGGCAGCTCTCCTGAGTAGAAAGCATGTCTTTGTATCTTTGAAGACTGATCAAAATTTATGTATGTCTCCAAGTCATTGCTAACAACAGCTGCCTCTAGGACAGTGGTTCTCAACCTGTGGGTCGCAACCCCTTTGGGGGTCGAATGACCCTTTCACAGGGCTCGCCTAAGACCATTGGAAAACACATATATAATCACATATTGTTTTTGTGATTAATCACTATGCTTTAATTATGTTCAATTTGTAACAATGAAAATACATCCTGCATATCAGATATTTACATGACGATTCATAACAGTAGCAAAATTACAGTTATGAAGTAGCAACAAAAATAATTTTATGGTTGGGGGTCACCACAACATGAGGAACTGTATTAAAGGGTCGCGGCATTAGGAAGGTTGAGAACCACTGCTCTAGGAGAAATGGGGGGTGCATTTACTTTGCCTTATTTTCTACTCTGATTTTTATTTTTCTTATATTTTTTAACAATGTGAATGTATTATTTTAAGGTATCTTTTTTTATTTATTTTAATCCTCATCTAAAGACACACCCAGAGAGAGGAAGGTGGGGGGAGAGGGAGAGAGAGAGAGAGGCAGACATCGATTGGCTGCCCTCCATACATATCCCGACCAGCGATTGAACCCACAACCCAGGTATGTGCCCTGACAGGCAATCGGACATGCAACCTCTCGCTGTACAGGATAACGCTCAACCAACTGAGCCACTCCCACTGGGCTGCGTTATTTTAAAGTAGAATTAATGAAATTCTCAGGAAAGCGTCTCAAGTCCCTTTGCCTCTGAGACTCAGCAGCTCACCGTTTCCTCTTGCCTACTTGCGCACAGAGCATTTGGTATCCAGCCTCTTGGAGAAATGTCTCTCTCTCCCTGTGGAGCATGAACTCCGAAGAGGAGGTTTCCGCGTCTCCTGCACTGCTGTGCCAGGGCCTGAGAAAGCACTTGCGCAGCCTGAAGTGAACCAGCAGGGCGTGAGCTGCTATCACATCTTTGCCAGTCCTGACGTAGAGGCTGCATCTACACGTTGCCCGGGAATGACGTGTACGGTGGATCTGATTGACTGGTTCTATTTTGTCAGGTGTTTTGCCTGATATTTACAATTCCACGGAATAGGAGCAGCAAAAAGGTTTACTCTTGTGTGTGAACTCTGACTGATAGTACCGCTCGCTCATTGTAGCTCTATGCTGCAGAGGATTGTGAGCCCCCCCCCCCCCCCCCGAGCTGGATGGGAGAGTGTGCTGTGACCAGCCAGTGATGTCTACACCGGTACAGCAAGCTGAAGTGGTGTTGGGGAGCACAAGAGACCTGGTTGGAAAGTTGTAAGGAGGACATTCTGAGAAAAAGGGAAGTGTGTGGAAGGCCACCTGCCCTGTTTATCGGAATTCCGACAGGGGAGTGTCAAAGGCGGCGCCCCAAATTATTCCTTGACCTTTCCAAACAAGCCTGTGCATATGCAGACCCCCGGGTGTTTACTGGAATCCTTATGCTTAATCCCTGGATGCCCTTGCCTAGAGGACAATGTAAACATGTGTCCTCCCAAGATTACTCACCTGATTGTATCTAAAGATAAAAATTCCAATAAAGGCCCAACGAGGCAGGCAATAGAGGCTGCTCTGGCTATTAAAGCCAGGGGCCCTTTAGCCCTCTTTTGCACAGTCAAACTGTCTCTGAGTAATCTGCTCATCTGTCGTTTGGGGGCTGCTGGTCTGCCCTGGCAAAGTGGTCTTCTTGGTGCCACTGTTCTGCCAGCTGCAGCATAGACTGAAATGAACAAAAGTGACTGATCTCAAAGAAGTGCAGGCAAAGGGCCAGGATACAGCCATGGGCCTCTTCCTCTCCATCATTGCTTGACTTGGAATCAAAACACAGACAAACTCTATAAAAGAGGAGCAGGTCTGTCCACTGGCAAAGATATTGTGGCCCATTCTGGGTTTCTTTTATGGCTTTGATGAATTTAGCTCCATGTTCCTACTCCCTCAGTTCCTTTACTTTCTTCTCCCAATGCCAATAGATGTGGGGGGGCAGGAAAGAGGTGGTGGTTAGTGACTGTTGGGTACAAAAGTTAGAGACAATATGGGAGTCCCCTGGAAAGTAAAGAAATGGGTCACCTACCTTCCGCCTTGTTGTCATCCACCAGTGGACAGGCTGTCCTCAGGGTCACCGTGCTGAGCTCTGAGTGCCTCCCCCGTGTGTCCACAGCGTACAGAGTGAACCTGCAGCACAGCAAGAAAACAGAGCACCGGGCTGTGGCTTCTGAGGCCCCGGATAAGCAAAGCAAAGAGGAACCCGGACCACAGCACAGGTGTGGTCGGGAACACTCAGGCTGCAGGAGAAGTGATTTCCTAAAAAAGATCATTGTAAACCATTTACTGAGCACCAACTGCCTCCTGGGCCCTTTGCACTTAATCTCTTTATTTACAAGCAAGCAAACCTGGAAGGCAGGGATTATTATCGCCTGCGTTTCACCCCCGAGGAAACCGAGACTTAGACTGTGCATCTTTCCATGGACTCATAGCTACTGAGGAACAGAGCACTTGAGAAGTGAAGCCCCATGCTATCCTAGATAGCTGGGTACACTCACCTACCTTACTCCATTCATTTATTTAACTTATTGAGCATTAAGTGTGTACCAGGAATTATTGTAGGAAGGTGCTCAGGTTATAAAGATGAGCAAGAGATTCAAGGTCCCTGCATGCATAAAGCAAATCAAAAAGTAAACAAAATATTCTATTAATGGTAAATGTGAGAAGTAATATAATAGGAGAAAGTGAAGAAGACTAATGTGGAGGGGAACATGGGTGCTTTAGACAGTGCTGTCCACGGAGGACTTCAGGTGGAGAGCAGGACTGGGCTGAGAACCAAATAATGAGAAGCAACTGGCTTACAGGAGGAAGACCTGGGGGAAGAGCCTTCCAGACAGGGAGAGCAGTAAGTAAAGGCCCCGAGGAGAGAAGGAGCCCAGGCTGTTGGAGGAATAGGCAGCGGGTGTGGCTTTAGTAAAACGATGTGAGGTGCAAGGTTAGTGGGCACCTGTGGGAGTCTCAGTGTTATTCTAGGTACAAGGCATGTCCCCACCTTTCCATGATGTCACCTGAGGCTCCATGCTGTGCTAGGGGATGCAGACAGACAGTGTGGCTTTAAAAGAAAAGAGCTGGAAACCATGAACCAGGTAGATTTGGGTCCAATCCAGCGCACAGAATTCTTTCTGGAGCAGTCCCTACCCTCTGGCCTATCTTGAGAAGGCTCTCTGAACCTTCACACCTCCAGATCGCAACGTTCTGTGGTTTAAACAAAGTCTAAAGAGACTTCCAAGAAGAGGGGAGCCTTGAAGGCCAGGAGTAACCTGAATAGGACTACTGAGCATCTGAGTGTCTTGTCTCTGTCATGCCGTCCTCTTTCATCTGTCTTCAAGGGCAGAGGCGGTAGCGAGCGTGGGAAGAGGCTTCCCGGGGTCAAGTAGAAGAAACTGTGGTCTCAGGGGGCCTCTCTCCTCCCCTCCTTCCCCAATACCTCAGCTCACCTCATGTTATATAAAAAGGGCTAAGACTACGGTCTCCAAGTTGCAGAATGATGAGCCCTGATTGACCGCAGATGTTAGGCACTTAATAAATGAGTTTATTTTACAACTTAATTAATATGTACCAAGACTTTAATATGTGTCAAGCACTGAGCTGAGCAGTTTTACCTGCATTTTTACTATTAATTCCCCCAAACAATCCTAAAAAATAGCCACTATTACTCTATTTTATATGAGGGTCAGGAAGAGGAAGTAGCTTGCCCAGAACCACAGAGGAATTCCTGGGACTGGCGGGTTAAGCCTAGGTTTGTCCGACTCCAAAGCCCATGAATTTAAAAACTGTCAGCCGGCCAAAGGTCTGTGGATACCAGCTCTGTATACATATAATTCCCTTTGGTACGCTCACCTAGCTCCAACTATAATGAGGCAGTGCCATTTCTATTTAAAATAAATAATCGCATTTATTGTCTCCATCTTTTAGAAGAGAAAACTGAAGATCAAAAAAAAATAAAAAAAAAAATGAAGCAATCTGTCCCAAGTCACAAGGCTAGATAAAGAGAAGAGCCAGGACTTGTAGCCAGGTCTGTTTTACTTTAAAGCCATGCCCTGGACTCTCAACTCTTGCTGCTCCACGTCTACCCTTGCTGGCTTTGGGGATCTGGACTGGGTGATCTACACGGGCCCTCCAAGCATGGATACCTGGTGGTCTGATGCCCCAAAGGATGTTTTTACAAAAGACACCGTGAATCAGAACTTCTTGGTACAAGGGTCACAGTAAGCAGAAGCCAGTATCTTTATGGATAAAAGACCATTTGTCGTGTGTGTGTGTGTAAACCTCTTTAAAACAGCCCAAGTTCTCTTTTAAAGAACTGGGACATACTTAGCCCATCCCAGAAATATGTTTCTAACCTACTCCTTACTATTAATACGGAATCTCATTGTAATTGAGACAGTACAGTAGCAACGTCCTCTCTTTGCCTCCCCAGTTGAAATAGCAAGCAGTAGGAAGCTGACATTCTTGGTGCACAAAGGAATTTATCAGTCCATCAGGCCAGGTATGTATCTATGATGCCACAAGCCAAGCTGGCAGCGAACCCCATGACCATACATGTTCCACATCCTCGGCTGCAATGGGACATGCCACTGGGACGTTCACAGGCCCACAGAGACACCTCCTCGCACTACAGGAATGTCAGCACTGAGCCCTCTGGCTGCAGAGGGCCTTGGGCAAGGGGTGGAGGAGGGATCGCCCAGAGCCCTGGTGGCATGCTGTGCGGAAGCAGGAGGAACCTTGCAGCCCAATGGGCATCCACTGGAGTGGTGCTCACTAGCTTCATGCCTTAGGCTAGTTGATTATCCTCTGTGATCCCAGTCTCCTCGTATGTGAATCAGGAAGAAAACAGTCCTTCCCTGCACAATTGTCAGCTCAGGTGCAGGGAACCCAGCACACTGCCCCGTTGTAACGCCAGGCATGGCTGCCAGCTAAAGAGTGCTCACAGGTACTGGGCCATTTACATGCATTATTCCATTATTATGAGCTGGGTACTGTGATTGTTTACATTTTGCTGATAAGGACATTGGTTGCAAAGATGTAAGTAATTGACCTATTATTACATATTAAGTAGCAACAGGGGACCAGAATGTAGATCTGCCTGAATCCAAAGATTATGTTCTTAACCATATTGCACAATAGTCCCCCTTACCTAAGGGAGGTATGTTCTGTGGCCCTCAGTGGATGCCTAAAACTGCAGATAGTACCTGACTCTACGCGTACAATGTTTTTCCACACGTGCGTACCTACAATAAGATCTTTTAGGCAATTTCATGGATAGAAGGTTTATTCTTAGCAACCTCAGCATACGATTTTTTTTCTTTCCTTGTTAAGTTATGAACTTTTTCCTTTTTAATTAAAGGAAGCATGTTATGGCTCCTCCTTGGCACGTCCAAATTGCCAGCATCACTACTCTTGTGCTTTGGGGCCTTTATGAAGTAAAATGAGAGTAACAAGCACTGTGACACCATGAGAGTGGATCTGATACCCGGCGGCTACCAAGTGACTCACAGGCGGGGCGCGTCTACGGCATCAGGCATCGGTGACAGGAGGCTGCTGTCCACCTCACAGCACAGTGTGCGTGGATGTGAAACGTAAGGGCTCTGCAAGGTGAGTTCAGATTGGGAAACCTTGCGGAGGGAGGGACTGAAAGCAAGATCGCAAAGGAACTTCAGGATGTGAAAATAAGTAGCAAAGTAGGGGGGGTCAGGACAGGGTTGGGTGACACTGAGAAGTCCTTACTACCCATACCATAACCCATCTAGAAAGTGGAGGAGGCGGGATCCAAGCCCCAGCCTGGGTGTGCACTTCAGCCTG
Source organism: Myotis daubentonii (assembly GCF_963259705.1). Lineage (NCBI taxonomy): Eukaryota > Metazoa > Chordata > Mammalia > Chiroptera > Vespertilionidae > Myotis > Myotis daubentonii. The sequence goes on along the minus strand of NC_081850.1, from coordinate 70,601,836 downwards.
GGCACTGCCGCGTCCCTGGCATGGAACCCAGCACTGTGTGGATGGTCGGCATGCAGTAAGTATTTGAGTAAATGAAGGGACTCCAGCCTGGCACATCTCATTTCTCAGTGTCAGTTTCTGCCTCAACAATATGGGAACAGGGCGAGGCTGTCTCTAGGAGGACCATGCGGAAGGATGTGTGAGAAGGGGCTTGTGAGTTACAGATTTTTATATAGACCATATAACAGCACTTATTTGTGCAACAGTACACGTTTGAAAAATGCTTTCTTTGAGTGGGAGAGAAGGGGATGCGTTTCAATGGAGGGAAACATTAAAGGCTGCAGTGAGTGGACTCTGTGAATGAGCCCAGGCATGAGGAGGTGGATTCTCTTTAACTCTGCTTCCCCATTGGCTATGTAGGTTTCCATGGTGCTTCTGCAATACATCTCCTCCACCGAGAGGGTCCAGGGTCACCTCTCTGCTTAGCTAGGCAGCATGAATAACGGCATGTTGGGAAGGAGTCTCAGGCTTTCGGGTTATAAAACCTGGGGAGAATTCTTGCTTTCCCCTTCACCTTCCCTGAGCCTCGGTCTCTGCACCTGTCAAATAGGGTGACATTATCCACATCTCACACATTGCGGATCAGGACTCAACGATATAATGATCGGGACAGGCCTGGTTCAATCCTTGCTCCCTAAGAGGTAGCGGCTGTTTGTGTTATGAGAGTAACCGAAGGTGTCAGGGGAGGCCCAGGATGGAGGCGGCCTGGGCCACCCTGCCGGCGGGGGCAGAGGGGTGGAGAAAGAGGAAGATGTCAACCTCACAGGCCTGGGTCAAAAGTCACAAGGCCATACGCTTTCTGCCTGTCTCAGCTGTAATTGAAGAACTGTTCCAGAGACACATCTGAAAGCTGTTAGGGGACCAGGCCGGGCCTGGGGGGCCCTTTGTGAAGGGAAGAGTGTGGCGGCCCCTGACGGGGAGAAGGAAGAGGGAAAGGGAGAGGGAGAGAGAGAAACAGACCCACGTCCACGCTCACTGTAGAGTAGAGTGAGCGGGGAGAGAGAGAGCGACTGAGAGGGAGCAGCCAGGCCTCTGCGTTTCTCAGGGATCCAGCAGGGTGCCGGCTGCCTTCTGCTCAGTTCTTTCATTTTCTTTTTGCCCCCCTGGGACAGGCTGAGAGCCATGAAATTTGAACTAGGACTCCTGAGCCATTATAAACTCCACAGCCTAATGTTACAGTGGGGGAACTGAAGCCCAGGAAGGAAAGAGACTTGAACAAGGACCCACACTGGCTTTTCCAACTCCTCCTCATGTTTCTTCGACGGCCGATTTTGGTCCCATTGCGCCCGTGAGCACTTGAATTATAAAAGAGGTGCTCCAAGGATGAAGTGCGCTGGGCTGTGTAGGAACCTGGCACTCTGGGCTCAAACCCTCTGATCTTGTTTCAGGAGAAAGAACACTGGCCAAGGTGGCTGAAACCCTGAGTCCACGTCCCAGCTTCTGCACAGATGCCTAAGGCAAGAGGGTCTTAGTGTACTGGGATTTCAAGCCTTGGGGAAGTGCCTTGGGACTGACTAGTCAAACGCAAAGTATCGCCCATGTTTCTCCAACATCCTCAAGACAAAGTCTAAACCCCTTACCAGGGGCCCTTAGTGCCACTTCATCATGTCCATTCATGGAACAGTAATCATCACTGAGTTGCAAATGAACTCTGGCCACGCATCTACCCTCATTTACCAATCTGTTTGCAACTCTGATCCATAGCAGGATCATATCCAGCTGCCAATGATTCTAGAACACGGATTCCACCTCTGCCTTTGCACATGCTGTACCCTCTGTTGGGGCCACCCTGTCCCTTCTCCACTGGACCCTCGCCACCTTGTCCTGGAGGCATCAATCAAACTTCATCTCCTCCGGAAAGCCTTTCTCCCTGCAAGAGACCCCGTTAGAACACATGCCATCCGGGCAGGCCAGTGCCCATACACCTGTCTCTTGCCCCACGAGTAAGTGAATATCTTCAGGACCCACCTCTATCCACCTCCACCCCAGGCTCAGCTACCTAAACCATGAGGTGCCTGGCAAATACTTTCCAGAATGAATGACAGACTGAATGAGTGCCGCAGTCAACTATGAGGCAGTGGTTGCCTTGTGTGGATATCAGTTTTTCCATCTGTAATAGGAACAAAATGTGATGACACCGAAGGGCCGTGACAGGAGGCAGAAGAAGGGAACAGCTGAAAGCACGGCTTTGAAATCAGGCGATGCGGTTTTAACTTCTGGCTCCCTGTGTATTGTGAGACCTTGCCTCAGTTTACCCACCTGTACAATACGAATCGTACTATTCAATCCCGCTCTGTAGGGTCCTCTTTGGAATGAATGAAATGTGGTATGGAAGTGCTCGCCATGATGCCTGGCATGTGCTAGCCCTCCATGCGAGACGGCGGTGGGCATTATTCTAAACAGTGTTATTATGATGCCACGGCCCAGGGCCTGACTCCCTCACCCAGAGCAAGCTGTCCCGGTGGACATGAGAGGAGGTGGGTGGGGAGGAAGCTGCTGTTGGTCCCATCCAAGACCCCAGGCCCCGCACGCAGCAGGGGTGAGAGAATGAAACTGAGAAGTTAATTGGCAGTGAGAGCTTCTCACGGATCTGACAGGGGGTAAGAGCCGAGACAGGGCCCCTGAGGCCCGCGTCAGGACGGTCCCCGAGAGTACGGGGGAATGCGTTTGAAGTCTCCAGGCCAACGCCTGCTCTTCCCCAGCCGCCACATGATTTAGGCATTCTGGGGAGGCAAAAGTCTCCTCGCTGATTTGAAGGGAAACAGATGTTTCCAGGCCAGAAGCCCTGGTCTTGTAAAATGCTGCTCCCCCCCGCCCCCCGGCTTTGGCAAACAACCTCACTGCCCCCCCCCCCCTCCCCGCCACAACCTCACTGCCTCCCCCCACCCCCGCCACCTTTCAACCACCATCACTCCCCTCCTGCTGTTCCCAGCACAGCTTGGTGGCTCAGCTCAGGGCTGGGCAGCTGGATGGCCAGAGGTACCCAGCCGCCCTCCTCTGGGTCTCGGTCTCCTGTCCTCACAGTGAGAGAACTAAACCAGGATCAGCTCTGAGGGACAGGCTAGATCTGACACTCTTCTAGGGACTGGGGGGTTTTCCCTCAGAAAAAGACAGAGTTTTCCATTCCAGATTTTTCTCTATCGCAGCATATGGCACAGAACATGTGCTTGAATGTCAGATGGGTTCTAATCTCCATGGCATTAGCTACTGGGCAAGCAGCAACTTAACCCTGGGCCTTGGTTTCCTTATCTGTAAACTAGGGACAAAGGTTCTAGCTCATAGGGTTGTGAGAATTAAATCAGAATTCAATCCCCTCGCCCCATATGTTAGGTTTCTTATGAACAACACTGAATACCATCCCTCTTCCCTTTGCCTACACATGGTGCACAGAACAGCCTGGACCTCGAGCAGGTGCGTAAGAATGTTTGTAGTTGATTATTGGCTAGTTGGGAAACTTGCTAGGCCCCCAGCAGTCCAAAGACTCGGGGTCTGAATCCTGCTCTGCCCGAGGAGTAGAAAGAGCATTCTCGTTCCATGACCACAATGCAGCAGGGTATGGTGAGCATGGTTAGAACTACCCAAGTTCAAATGTTGGTTCTACCACCTACTGCCTTTATGACCTTGGGCAGTTAAATAACCTCTCTGTTCTTCAGTGTTTCTTATCTTTAAACTGTGGATGATACTATTACCACCTTCAAAGGGATATTAGTGGGATAAGGAACTCAAAACACACCTGCGTGTTGCTTAAATTGTTAATCTCTTCTATGATGGTCTTAAAATGAGCTCCTCCCCCAATTCTTTGACCTTGCTCCCACTGAGAGGCGGAGGATGCTGTATGTCCTTTTACCTTGAATGTGGGCAAGTTCACAAGCACTTTGATTAATAGAATACAGCAGAAGAGACATGGGGTGACGACTGAGTCTGGGTCATAAGAGGCTACGAGACTTCCACCTTGCTCGCTGAAACACTCCCGTGTGGAGCCCTGAGACTCTGTGAAAGACATCCCAGGGTGAAGAAGCCATGCCACATGGAACAGCTACTCCAGGTGCTTCAGGGTCCCCATGTTAGGCTCATCCAAGCCCAGGCTCCAGATGGATGTAAGAAGGAGCCTTCAGGTAATTTCAGCCCAAGTAGCCAAGTCACCCCTAACTTTTCAATCATAAGGCCCCAGACTTCACCCAGCAAAGACAGTCCAACCTGCTGTGCCCTGTCTGAATGCCGGACCCACAAAATCCATCAGCATAATCAAATGGTTGTCTTAAGCTGCTAAATGTTAAGGTCATTTGTTGTGTCACCAATGGTAACTGATGCATCTAGAGCAGGGTCAGCAAGCACACTGTGGCCCATGGGCCAGGCTGGGTCTGCTGCCTGTTTTGTCAATAATGTTTGAATGGACCACTGCCACACTCATTTACTTACAGTGTATGTTCTGTGGGCGCTTTCACAAGACAGGGCAGCACTGAGTAACTGCGATAGAGACTACACGGCTCACTTGCCTAAACTGTAGAGAGAAGTGCACTGACCGTGGTTAGAGCTTGGACAGTACTTAACATAAGATCGTTTGCTCATGTTATCGTGTTTGATCCCAGTGTTAGAAATCATTCCTGTTTCACACATGGGCTCATTGAGTTCGGATAACTGTCCAAGGACACAAAGCCCTTCTGTTTCCAGGTCTAATGCCCAAACCACCTGCCGAAGATCTGAACTCCAGGTGGGTTCAGACACTGAATGAGCAGCGTGACCCTGGGCACTGCCCTGGGCTTCCCAGCCTGGGCATGAGGGCACTGGGAAGATGGTATGTATGGACCGGCTGCCAGAATTCCCATGTCCAGTTTTCCCTAGCTGGGTGCTGGCCACCAGGCAAAATATCTCTCTTGTCTTTTCGTCCAGGAGTGTCAAAGTGAGACCTGACAATGGACCCTGCCCGGCTCCATAGGCAGCCCGCCCACTCCCGGCACCAAAAAACAACCTTCTTATCTCACATCTCGAGCATCAACTCATGCTTTCTACCAAGATAAATACTGAATTCTAGTGTCCAGCACAGAGAGGATGCCATGGTATTAAGGACTCAGGTCCTGGCTTCTACTTTGAAAACAGCCCTGTCTGAGGCATGATTGGGAGACCCTTCCTGGGAGAAAGGTGAGTCCGTCTGTGTTTGGACTCTAAACATCAGCTCCCCCCACTGGCACTCCCTTTAATCCCTCCAAGTTCATGAGCTGTAACAGGTAAAGAATTTTGGTGGGTGTGGCAGCAAAGAGAGCTCTGAGTGGGGGCCAAGTCTAAAACCAATGTTGGTGCTAAGCTCAAGCACAGACAAGAGCAATCTAGAATCAGGGCTAGACACCTAAAATTCACAGTGCCAGGAACTCAGAAATGGATGGTTATAGTGGTGACATTTAAAATTAAATAAATACACATTGATTTTCAATTAAAGCAGGTTGGGTATATCTCCAATACATGAGTGAGGAGTAAATGGTTACCACAGCAGCGTGTGTCTGTACCAATGAAAACATGCCAGGCGCCTGGCACTCCACTAGGCACCCGACACTCTACTAGGCAGGGGAGACGCTCTCATGGAGAATGAGCGTAGTCCTTGCTTTCCGGGAGCTCACAGAAGAACAGGGGGATGGCCAAGTGCACACAAAATGGGATGCAGGGCTATGAGCACTTCAGTAAAAATGTATTCTTGCCCCTACCCAAGTTGGCTTCAGGTGTGTCCCTTCTTCCTTTTTTAAAATACCAGATTAAGCGTGGGACACACAGGCTACCTGGATCCTCCATCAGCTGTACCCCACAGGAATGTCAACCACCTACAAGAATCTCAGTTTTTCCTATTAAAAAAAAAATGGTTGATGATCCTTACCCTCCCTACCCAAAAGCCTTAGAGTGAATATGCCAAAGGATTTGAATATACAACTACTATGCAAATGATCTGTCGAAGTTCATTCATTCACCTGCCAAGTACAACCTGACCCCTCATGAAAGAAAAATCCAGGTTAGCACTTTACTTGGCTTCCCACAGCAGTCCTTGTCATTGTCCTTCCTTTTCTTCTTCTCCATCCCCTTCTCATCCTCCATATTCCCTTTTTTTATTTTCAGGGAATAAATGATAACACAAAGTTGGAGGGTGTTCATTGTTTGATGGGTTGTTTTAGGACAAAGACTAATTTTATGGTTTCAAGTCAAGGAATGAATTAAGCATGGAATGCCTGACTATTCTACCTCAACTTGTAGTCCTGGGATCTTTAAAGCAGATTGTGGCCTTTTTCTTATCTTTATTGTGTATTGGACAGACTCTAAAACTCAGATAAAAACCAATAATTTTCAAGTGATTTCAGAAATATTTTGCAGGAAAGCATAACTTGGAAGTACATTGGATTGAGAGACAGAGGGCATGACTTATAGGTTTAACCTTATTGTTAACGAGCTCTGTTTGATCTCTCTGTGCCTCAGGTACCTCTAGATAACCCCACAGGGATGCTATGAGGGCCAAATGGTCATTATGGATGTGAAAGTGGCTTAGAGGTTCCACAAACGTTTCCTGGGCACCTACTCTGTATCAGACCCAGTCCTGGGAGCTTTTATACAGTCGTCTTCTGTTCTCTTTACAAGTGCCTGAGGGGTGTGTGTTATTAAATCCATTTTACAAGGAGGCAAGTGAGCCATGGAAATTTGAATTGACTTTTCCAAAGGCTGCACGGATATAGTTCAGCCAGGCGCTGGCATAGGTCTCCTAACTCAAGTCCAGTGCTGTTTCCAAATAGATAGAATTATTAGGTATTCATTGGTCCCAACGGGGTCTTGAGTCACAGTTCAGAGGAGGTTAGTTTACTAGGAGGATGAACTCCATGTTCCTAACTTTTGACAAGAAGGAGTTCTCAGTACAGGAACACCATCACCCGTACCCCCCTTTCTCCTTACCCTAAGGTCTCTCTCTTCCTACATGGTGCCTTTTGAGACTGTGTTTTGCCAAAGCCACGTCCAGAAGAGAGGAGGCCAAGCAGAGGCCACCAATTTGGATTTACTCTTGGACGTTAAGTTAGGGAACACTATGGGCAGGATGATTCTTATTTAGTTCACATTAAGCTCAGTCTCCACATCCTGTGTGAGCTGTGCTTTCTCCTGTGGGTGGAGGGATGAGTGTGGGCAGAAAGAACAAGTCTGCAGTTGGAGTCTAAAGGGCTCAATTTGTATCACATCTCCATTTCCTATTCCCATCATCTCTGAGAGCCTCGGTTTCCATACCTGTAAAAGGAAGTCAACAATACCTGACTCCCCAGATTGTTGTGAGGAAGAACACAGAAAACACCTAGGACAGTGCTTGGTACAGTCAGTGTTATCTTGCTGGTCTTGCTTATTTCTGGTACCCATGTCAGGTAACGTGGTAATAATGTGTCTTGAAAATCAACCCCCTGGACAAAGGTAATCCTCCAGAGGGTGTTATAAGCAATAAGGCCATTGTTGTCCCTAAGGTTGAGCTAGAGCTTCAGCTCAGCCACTGGGTGTGTAGGGAAGTCCCACCAAGTCTCTGAGCCTCAGTTTCTTCATCTGTTACATTTTGACAACAGTAGTAGTATGAGAACCAGAGACAATGCACACAGTGAACGCTGGCTGAGTTGGGTCTGAACCCTGGGCTCCCCTACCTTTGCCCCCTGGTCAACACTATGAACTTCCCCATGGACCTTGCTTCCTGTACCAGATGAATTTACCAGTGATTCTAGCAAATGTTAACACCAATTAATTACCAACCCTTCACAAACTCTTCCAAAACAGTAAAATTGTATGAAGGCAGTATGTATTACTTTGATACCAAAACCAGACAAAGACACCACAGGAAAAGTCCAATATCCCTTATAAATACAGACACAACAAGATACTAACACAATCCAATAACATGTAAAAAAAATTGTACACTATGACCAAGTGGGATTTATCACAAGATTCAACATATGAAAGTCAACCAATATAATACATTGTATTAATGGAATAAAAGGACCCAAGTTACATGATTATCTCCACAGACAAAGAAAAAGCTTTCACAAAACCCAACACCCTTTCATGATTTAAAAACAAACAAACAAACAAACAACACTCAACAAACTATAAATAAAGGGACCTTCCCAGACGTGGTAAAGGGTATCTGTGGAAAACCCATCGTCAGCATCATACTTAATGGGAAAGAGTGAACGCTTCCCCCTAAGATCAGGAATAAGACTAGAATGTCCACTTTGACTATTTCTATTCAACATTGTTCTGAAGGTTCTAGTAAGGGCAATTAAGCAAGAAAGAGAAATAAAAGTCAGCCAGCTCGTAAAGGAAAATGTAAAACTAACTCTACTTGCAGATGACATGATCTTTTATATAGAAAAACAAAGGCATTCACAAAAATAGATCTTAAAAAATTCAGTAAGGTTATATATATGTTAAAAGATTTATAAAAGTCAACTATATCTCAATATACTAGCAATAGGCCATCGGGAAATAAAATTAAGAAATAATTACATTGAAATAAAACACTTGGGAAATTCAACAGAAGGACTGTAAAATATATACATTAAAAACTACAAAACATCATTGAAAGAAATTTAAAAAGATCTAAGTAAATGGAAAGACATCCTGTGTTCATGGGTGGAAAGACAACATTGTTAAAATGGAATTAATCTCAAATTTATCTATAGATTCAATACAATCCCTATCAAAATTCTAGTTGGTTTTATTTTGTTTGTTTGCAGAAATTGACAAACTACTCCAAAATCATCTTGGAAAATATAACAAGGTTGAAAGACTCCCACATCCTGATTTCAAAAATTACTACAGATTTACATTAACCCATACTGTCTGATACTGATATAAGGATAGACATAGATCAATAGAGTAAAACTGAGAGTCCAGAAATGAGCTGACATTTATGACCACCTGATTTTCAACAAGTGCACCAAGAAAATTCAACGGGAAGGAAGAATCTCTTTAAAAATTCTGTTCATAGGAAAATACCCAAGAGAACTGAAAACATATGCCCCTAGAAAAACCTGTACACAAATTTTCATAGCTGCATTATTTTTAATAGCCAAAAAGTGGAAAACAACTCAAATGATCATCACCTGATGAATGGAAGAACATAATGTTGTATTTCCATACAATTAAATATTACTCAGCCATAAAAATGAATAGAGTCCTCATTCACACTACAGTTTCACTGAATCCGGAAACCTTGCACGAAGTGAAAGAATCCAGACGGAAAAGGCCATATATTGTATGATTCCATTGATATGAAATGTCCACAATAAGCCAATTCCTAGAGACAGAAAGTAGATTAGTGGTTGCCAGGCTGGGGAGGGTGGGGGGCGATGGGAGTGACTGTTAATAGGTATGGGGTTCCTTTCTCAGAGGATTAGAATGTTCTGGAATTAGCTGAGATGGTTTCACAACCCTGTGAATATCCTAAAATCCATGGAATTGTATACTTTCAAAAGGGTGAATTTCAAGGTATGTTAATTAGATCTAAAAGATATCCAAAAAGCTCTATGAAAAACAACAACAACAATTATGTACACTTCAAAGGGCCCTGCCTCCCTAATGTGTCATGGCAGAACACTGGTGCCTGGGTCTCTTCTATCTGTAGCTTTCTGAATTCTGAGTTTGAAGAAACACCTTCTGCCCCACCCTTAGCCCCGTACTTGCTCATGGAATTGGAAAGCGTTACTTAAAGGGGAAACAGGGACCTCCAATGGACACTGAGGTGGGCCGTGGTGGCTTTGGTGCACTTGGAAAGGTAGGAGGAGTCTGAGGAAGGCAGCAGGACTGCTCCAAACCTGAGTATGATGCGGAGCTTAGGGCAGAGTTCTACATGTCAACGTCATCTGAGTTTAAATATCATCTCTATTGCTCATGGGCTATGGGACACCAGGTAAGTACTTCACATCCTCCCACCTCTGCTTCCTTGTCAATAAAATACACACAGTTCCACCTGCTGCACAGAGTAGCTAGGACTCCTCAGAGTAGAGAATATGCCCTCAGCCAAATTCTTGACAGATGCTAACAGCTCCATCCCTAGTTAGAATAACTATTTTTAATGGTCCTCATCTGCATTTTCTGTCTCTTTGATAAAAACAAACAAACAACTCTTTCAATCTAGCATGGCTTCACCTTGAACCTTGGGCATCCTCCCAGCAACCTGCCTGGCCTCCTCCCACTGCCTGATGTTCTCTCTACAGTTTCTTCTCTAGCCTCCTTCAAATCTTTGTGCCAGTGCCTCTTTCTCGGTCAGGTTCCCTTTTAGATTTCAACTACATCCCAACTGCTACACCTAGAGTGCATTAGAATACCACTTACCCAGCTCTATTTTTTGTCCATGATATTTATGATCTGCAAATATATTGTACCATATTCTTGTTTGTTATAATTTTTTGTTTGTTTGTCATTCCCACTTAAATATAAAATTCACAATAACAAAGGTTAATCACTGATCTATCCCCAGTGGCAAAACTGTGCTAGATCACATGGTAAGTATTCAATAAATAGTTATTGAATAAATGATAATATAAAGATATATATATGAATATTCATGTGTCTGTGCATAGTTTGTATGTGTGCTTATGTGTGTGTATGCACATGTGTGCATGTATGTGTGGGTGGGTCGACGGGGGTAGAATATAAGAAATAACATGCTCATTGCTCAGGGCAAGGGTGGATTCTTTTCCCCACACTCTGCCCTGGAAAGCTGGGGTTTGGAGGAGGTGGAGAGAGAGAAGGAGAAGAGGATCACAGCTTTCACAAGTTCAAAGACTTAGGAAGGCAAGTCCCTCTTGTCGATTTAAACAGTTGTTTGCTCACTTTACAGCATTTCTAGAAACCTATGTGCACTCAAGTGCCTTGGCTGAAGCTATTATACAAGCAGGTGCAGCCCAGCAACCCTATGCCCCAGAGGACACTATGTGAGAAGAGATTAAAAAGAAATCTAAAAACCCAGAACCTACCTCCCAAGGGGCTCCTCATTTACTTAACCAGACAAGATGTCTACCCATCTCCATATGCGGATATCATCATTGCCAATCATTGGCGATATAATATCTACTTTGCTCTTTACAACAATCCTAAGTAGTAGATCATATTATCTATATTGACATTTACAGATAAAGAAACAGTCTCAGAGAGCAGAAATGAGATCCTTGGGTCACATGGGCTGTCAGTGGCAGAGCAGTTTCCAATCCCAGAGCCCACCTGACCCCAAGTCTGCATGCTCTGTATTGCAAGTACCCTCCACCCCATGAATGAGCAACACATCAGCCCTAATCCAAAAGACACATGAACAGGTAAGACATGTCCACATGAACCAATGGTGAACAGGACATGATAGGAAATCAGGTGCTGGTAGAACTACTCAGAGTAGACGTAAGGGGGCTGGCAAAGTCCTCCCTTAGGTAAGAGCTGGGAGCTGTTCCCCTCACAGACTTAGAAAGGCCAGATCAACAGAGGTAAAGTTAGGTGGTGCATACAGCATGACTTACACATAGACTCTGCAATCCAGGCTGCGAATAAAAGGCTAGTGATGATGCAAGTACATGGGACTTGGCCTGGTGATATCTCAGCAGGATTCCCAACAAAGCAGGGGGGGCGGGGGGAGGGGCTGCAGGGGAGCTGGGCAGCTGCCCAGGAAGCTCCGAGGAGAGCCTTGCCTATGTCAGCCCTGAGCTCCTAAGGCGAACTCAAAGCTCCTCACGAGCTGAGACACTGCACCAGGACAGAGTCTGGTCAAGTCACTCATTCAATCCTTGGTTAAGGCTCAGAGAGGCCCATCAACTGGCCCTAGGTCACACAGTAAGTTCAAAGCAAACCCAGGATTTGACCGCAGGCCTCCTGCCTCCAAGGCAGGATGTAGATTCACAGTGGGGACAACGAAGGGCGCTGAGAGTATGATGCCCTCCCCAAAGATGTCACCTTGCCTCACCCTCCACTGGGCATAGACTATCAGTGGGGTTCCCAGAGAGCTTTTCTACCGAGCAATTTTTGCTCTGTGTTGAGTGCTTTTCCCCTCCTCTCACTCCTTCAATGCTTGCTGGGCTACATTGTCCTGTTCTCTTCTCGTCCACATAACCCAACTTACCACCTCTTCCCATCAGCCACCATGCCTGGTAAGTAAGTGTCAGGCATACAGATGCCACAAGCCGGACCCCTGTTTTCCCAAGGAACCTGCGAGGGAGGTGCCGGTCTCACCCCCATCCCCCGTCCCCCGTCCCCCCAGGTGCAGGCTGCAGAAACAGGCTCAGAGCCTGCCAGTCACTCTGGTGGGACACCTGCCCGAGATGCGGCAGAATACAGGATTCAAACCCAGGTCTGTGGCCTCCACCACCAGGGCTGCACACTCCCCACCTTGCAGCCCCTCCCTGCTCCAGCCATCAGGTCTGATCACGGCTGTGAACTCCGACGACCCCACACAGCCCTTGTCTAATATCTCAGAGCCACCGCCGCCAACCAGCTCCCTTTGCCCAGGAAGATAAGCCTCTCCGCTCGACTGGACACAGTGGCCTGAGGAACCTTGAGCTACCAGAATAAGGACACAGCCTGGCTGGGCACAGTTGGGGCATCCGGCCCCGATAAGACCTCGCCATGGCTGGACAAGCTCTCAGAGACGTAAGAATTTGCGTAAGCAGGAGATTGGAAGAATACATTATTAAAATATTTATTTCTATTCGTACAGGTATTGACATAAAAGTGGGGGGAGGAAGGTTCCCAGAGAGATAAGACCCAGTGGGACTTTCTGTGCCTGACTTTTAAATACATGGCTGTTACAGAAATGAAATAAATATTAATAACAAATAATAACAAAAGCTGCAAGTGCCGGCTGGAAGCAGCTGTGGTTTCAATAGCTGACACGTGAGGCTAAGGAAAGAATAAAGCAGAAAAGCCAGCAAACGCATAGACAAGCAAACAAGAAAAACCTCACTTCACCAGTATACATTAAGACACAATTGTGGCTGTGTCTTAGGAGGCAGGGGCGAGCAGAGTAGGACGGCTGGGGGCAAGACTGTCACCTTCTGGTGTGTGTTTAGTTTGTGTCAGGAGACCAGAAAGGGCTCCGAAGCAAATGCGACCGCATCCTGACAGGTATCCATCCTGCATGGCGGCTCATTACACCGTCTCCGTACTTTCTGCATTTTATTTTCGTCTTCGTGATTAAAGCAAACAAATGAGCGCATCCCTGACGCCAATCAATTCACACGTTGCAAAGCTTATTACAAAAATAACCTTGAAAGCAAGACAAAGCAGGGTGTATGGCCCACATTTCACATTCAGCGAATGTGATGCTCGCCAGGAGGGTGGGGAGGGGGCTTTCTCGTCAAGGACAGACGCGGTGGCGGAGTGATAGAGCCGCCAGCACAGAACCGCTGGGCCCAGGCCGCCTGGTGCTGCGTTCACCTTGACTTGGAAGACAAAACTGTGCCTTCCTGCAGCAGCAGCCCCGGGAGGTTTGGACGGGTCCAAGGACTAGGCAGCACCCAGACACTCCTGCTCTCCCGCTTCTCGGCCAGTCCACCCACCTTCCATCTCTCTGCTGTCCGTCAACGAGCCTGGGCATCATGGTTCCGTGAAAGCTTCCTGAAGCCCAAGCATGAGGCTGGGACTTCTGGGCAGTTCCTTCCAGCCCTGCTTCTTGTTTACACAAGTCTGTTCTCTCATGACTCTCCCTGCCTAGTCCCTTGTTCGGGGGTTGATTGCCGGGCCTGAGTGGGGTTTCCCACCTCCTCACCTTCCTCGGTGAGGCAAGACAGCACAGGAGTTAGGGATCCAGGCTGATGGCATCAGAAAGACCCTGACATGGACCCTGCTCCGGGCTCCATCCCTGTGAGCCCCTATTTCCTCATCTATGGAATGAAGATGATGCGCTGAGGACAACGTTTCCTTTGGTTGAGTTTGCTTCCCTTACCGAGCCTGTCCTCCTGCTTTGCCTGGGAGCAGGGTACCTGCATCCACTTGACAACCATTTCTCCACTTGTGATTTGGGTAGGACAGTCTGTCTGATGTCCCCGCCTCCCACTATATAAGTGGTGACACCAACCAAGCAAGGCGACCAGAATCCTTTCCTGGGGGTTGATAGGGATGTTAGGGAAAGGGTATGTGTGTGTGTCTCTCTCTTTCTCTCTCTCTGAGATCACAGGCATAAAGGATCAGCAAAGCCCATGGCTGCCGAGGTCCATATCCACTTCCCCCTCTAAGAAACACCTGCCCCAGAATGCAGCCAATGCACAGGGAAGTGGAGTAAAGAAAGAGACAGAGTCCTTCGCTATCTGTCATCTGGACTCCTGGACCCCTCCGGGGCTGCCATCAGCCCCCCTGTTGAACTTTCCCTAAGTGGATATATTCCACTTTTTTCTGAGAAGCAACTGGGAGTTTCTGTCACTCACATCCAAGAGTGCAGACCCATATGTCCTTCAGGAAATCCTTCAGAAGCTTGTCGTGAAGATTGAACAAGATAATGCTGTTTAATCACACACTTTAACGTAGTATCTGGCACATTTCTAAGTGCTTAAGAAGTGGTGGGGGAAGGTCATTGTTATCGTTAACTGGACTCTAGCGGACTCGTCCCGGAAGGAGGACTGCCCGTTGCTCAGCTCAGCAGCTCAACCTAGTGACCAGCAAACACAACTTCTGCCACTGCCTGGCTATGCCACCTTGGTCAGGTCCCCCTCGCCTGGCCCAGACCAAATGTCCAGGCTGTGGGGAAGGCCGACACCTGTTCATTCGGGGCTAATTGCTCCTTCCCTTGCGTGTCTTCATATCTAAGGCCCAAAGCCGTGAGTGACCCTGTCTTCATCTCTCCTTAGTTGTCATCCCCACTCGCGTGTGAGCTTCCTGGGAGAAAGAAACCACATCTCATGCCCCTTTCAACCCTGTCAGACCCTCGCATGGTAGTGTCACCCCGGAAGAAGTTCTTGCTGTTTTAGCAACAGATGAGGCCAAATACTCTCAGAAATTAGAAAGGGAATAATGGGGCTTTTGCCAATTTACATAGGCTTACTTATTTCATAACTCCTGGAGGAGAGCTATGGTCCATCGCAGGTGCTTAGAAAATGCTTCCTGGTTGCTACTGGCCCTGCCCTGCCTTGAGCCAGCCAAACAGGCCAGAGATGGAAGCAGAATTCTTACCAACAAGCATCAGGCAGGATATTTGCTGATGAGCTGCCTCTGGCTCACCCCTTGCCCTCTCTCATCCTGTTCATCTGATACTGCAGATTGCAAGCACCCTCCTTCAGGTCTGGCCCACACTAGACCTCTCTCCTCTCCCCCAGGCCTTGGGAAGAGCTTCCTTCTCTGCTTCCTACAGTTCTCTTCCACCTCCAACCTACTACAGTCTATTAGCCAGAGATCTTCCTAACGCGCAATCTGACAACGCCTGCTGAGCAGCTGGCTCCAACCCTTAACGGCTCCCTTCCCTCAAGATCAAGTCCACTCCTCAGCCTGGCAACAAAGCCCCTTGATGATCTGAGCTCCACCAGCCTCTTCAGCCTCATCACCCACATTTGCCCTACTGCCCCATGATGGCTTCAGTAGGGATTGCAAATTGCTACGTTGCCTTGATCTTCAATAACTTTACCCATAAAGCTCCCTCTTCCTGGAAAACCACCTTCCCTTCTCTCCATACCTTCATCTAAATGACCCTGTTCATCCTTTAAAACTCAGCTAGAATGTCACCCTTTCCAGACAGCTTTCACCAGCTGAGAGGAATTCTTCCCTCTGAGCTCTCACGTCAAGGGACACATTTTATCATGAGCTCCATGGTGGCAGGGACGATGGGCTGCTCACCTCCGGCTGCCTAGAAGGCAGTGCAAGGCCATACTGAGAAAGAAGCCCACACTCTAAAGCAAGAGGAACGAATAAATAGCAATGCTTATGGTGAGGGGCTACACTTGAGCACACCCTTAGGGAATAAGTGTGCCCTGGGCAAGTAGAGAGAGGCTAGAGGAGGTCTTTCCTGGCCGGCAAACACTTCCTGTTTCCCGCCTTTTCCCCATAGCTGATCTGCTCGATGCTGTACCATCAGTTCACCAATTATTCTTGGCTTGTGGCATGGTAGTTGTGTACACATCTGTCCCCTCCAGTAGAACAGGAAGCTCTATAGGGCCGGCACCGTGTCTATTCCTTCTATTGGTCCCTTATAATAGGCCCCGCAGGAGGGAACGTAGTGCAGAGGTTCAGAGCTTGAGCTCTGAGGACAGAAAAGACCTTTCTAATCCCAGTTCTGCCATTGACACCCTCTGTGACTCTGCCCAACTCATGAAACCTCTGTGGGCCTTCATTTATTTTTCCCTAAAGCGAGGGGGGAAACTGTGCCTGTCTCATTGGATGAGAGCTATGATTAAATGTAATATCACATGTATCAATTTATTTAGCCAATATGTGTTTATTGAGTGCTTTCTGCATGTCTGAAGCTGAGTCTACAGAGATAAATAAAACATCCACCCTCTTCATCCTCATAGACTACCAAGTCTATGAGGACAGACTAAATAGGCCATTGCCAAGCTTAATCCTTGCAATCATGGAAAGGGATGGGGAACATAATTGAGATGCTGGGTTCTAGGGATGCTATTCTGAAGAAGCACCATTCAGGCTGAGAACTGAAGGGTGGAGGGGAGATGCAGCATGTGCCAAGGCCCTGTGATGGGTGAGAGCACAAGACCCGGTGTGCGGGAGGCTCATTACATGCTGCTGTGACTTCCCCGGAGGCTGGGCTAGTTAATGATTAGGGACCGTGGGCTCTGGAGCCAGCCTGTCTGAATGCAAATCCTGGCTCTGCTCCTGACTGGTGCATGACATCAGGCAAACGTCTCAACTCCTCTGGGCTGTGGCGTTCTCATCTGTAAAATGGGGACAATAAAATACTGCCCTCCTGGGGTTACTGAGGGGAAGGATGAATTAGCTTATATAAAGCATTTAGAACAGTGCCTAGCATATCAAAACCACTCTTTACATAATAGCCATTCCTATCACGATTCTTCCGCTTTTCCTCTGAAGCCTTTACATGAATGCTATTAGGAAAGAGAAGGCCAAAGTCTTTCTGGAAGGAGACATAGCTGGGCTAGGAACTAAAAGAGAACAACGGAAAGTTATGGGAGTTCCTGCCTAATAAAATACCAGGTACTCCGCCTGCCTCTCCGCAAATGGTACAATCCTTGTGTCACCTTGCATAGCGCCACTGGCACTCCTGAGGTGCCTCCCGGGGGACTCCCTGGGGCCTGCCCTTGGTTCTCTGGATTTGAGCAAGGCTACGGAGATTCCTGGAAGCAAGTTTAAATCCAAGACATGTTATTTAAAAACTCACAGGATAAAAGCAAACAAATAAAAAACTCTAGGGATTTCTTCTTCTTCTCCTCCTTCTCCTTCTCCTCCTTCTCCTTTTTTAAGATGCTTTTGTGGATTTAATATCCACCTAGAAGCCAGGAAAATTGCTGTTTATTTATCCTGGAGCTTCTGAGTGTCTTCCCTCTCCCTGTTGCAGGCCATAGATGTGATTAAGAAAGCTCTCGTCATGCTCTTAAATGACTGCACACCCCGAAGGAGAGAGTTCTGGGGGCAGGCCCCTGATAAGGACGAGAGGAGATGGGTCAGGCCTTGGGAGTCAGGCAGGCTGCTCCCCAACCCACTGACCTCTCCACAACTGAGGCAGCTCCCCCTGCTCTCCCTTGCTTGTATGAATCTGTGAATGTTTCCCAGAAAGAAACAGTAACTTCTCCTTTTTCTGGCAGGGACGCCTGATGAAACTCCCTGCAAACAGGGCCTCTCCTCCCCTTCACGCTGGCCTCACACATGCTAATGCAAATGAGTCCTGACCCAGCCAGGGGTCTGTGGGAAGGCTGCCAGGAGCTTTAGAACAAACACGCAAAGAATGTTATTTTATTTCTGGCATCCTGGGGAAAGAGGGACAGAGAGAGGGAAGCTGGGCAGTGAGGGGTGGAGGGAGAGAGAGAATGAATAGGAACGCTTACTGCCATAAGACTGGAGCAAATTGGAGGAGACCGATATGCATAAAGGGCCTACTGGGTGCCAGAAATTAACATATAGGAGGCTTTTTTAAAAATTTCACATGTACTAGAGTAGAATTTATTACGCCCACTCTTTTTGGATGCAGGAAAGGCTTGGTCTCAAATGTTAGGTGTTGTTTTTTTTTTCCCCAAGGGTAGAGTCAGCATTTGAACCCAGACTTTAACATTTCAGATTCCATGATATGTTTGTATGGAGGCTGGCTTATTAGTGGTCCTTTGATAGGTTCCCAAAGAAAACGGTGAGCACAACAACCCCACATTCTATGAGTCTCTTCATCCACTTCCTCTCTACGTCCCCTGCTGCCATTGTTCTAACTGCACACTCATTCTCTCATTCTTTCTCACCAGGACTATAGTAACAGCGCCCTATGTCTCCCTACTCCAACCCATACTCCACAGAGATCATTCAAAAACGCAAACTCTGGCCTTCTCACTGCTGCTTAGGTTGGGTGAATGGCTCCTTAGTCTGCATTACTGGCCTCGCAAGTCCTGCTCCTCCAACCTCGTATGCTCTATATCTCAACTACCCTGCACTTCTGCTGTTTCCTCCTGTGTCCCTTCAACTCCCATCTCCTGGTCTTTATTTCAGCTGTGTCCTCTGCCTGTGCTGCAATCACCTCCCTGGTTCTAAAAGGTCAATGTCATCTGTTCTTCCACACCCCAGCATTTGCACCTCCCCCAAGGCCCGCTGGCTGTTAGAGATCACAGCCCCTCAGAACTCCCTTGCCTTCATTATGGGGAAAGTCACCTTCTACTCCAGGATAATTAGCAGCTTCCAAGTTTATCCCCAACACTGGGCACAGCTCTTTCCACCTGAGCCATACGATTTCAAATTTTGGCCACACCACTGCCTATACGAGGAATGCGTGACATACAAGTGTGGACTCTGGAGCCAGTTATCTTGGGTTAGACCCATGGTTCTGCCATTTACTGATTAAGTGACAGTGGGTAAGTTGGTTAGCTCTTCTGTCTTTGTTTCCTTATGTATAAAATGGAGTTATGGTAGTTTCTACTACCTTAGAGCAAGCATGTCAAACTCATGGCCGGCACATGTGGCCCGCCGGCCATGAGTTTGACATGCTTGCCCAGCAGTGGTTCTCAACCTTCCTAATGCCGCGTCCCTTTAATACAGTTCCTCATGTTGTGGTGACCCCCAACCATTAAATTATTTTCGTTGCTACTTCATAACTGTAATTTTGCTACTGTTATGAATTGTAATGTAAATAACTGATATGCAGGATGTATTTTCATTGTTCGAGACCCACAGGTTGAGAACCGCTGCTAGAGGGTACCATACTGTGAAGTTTCAGAGAGTTAGTGGATATAGAAATCTTAATACATTATCGTGGCAGGCAGTGCAGCTGGATGGGTGAATGGGTTACAATTGTGAGAGGCAGGCAGGGGCATTGTCAGCATTATATCCTCAGTTCATAGCTCCAGACATTTACAGGTAGGACTGACCATCTGTTCAACCTGCGATTCCTATTAACCCTTGTTGTTTGCTGAATTGGGCACCTATGAATGCCAGGCCACATGCCAGGGATTCACAGATCCCTAAAACGTGATTTCTGAAACCTGTTCCATGCAGGTCACTGACTATCTTAGTTTTCCTATGATCCTGAGAACTAGATTAGAGATAGGTTCAAAAACGTAAAAGATAAAAAGGAATGGGGGAAGGCACCTCTTGTTATGTTAGACATTAGGGGGAAACAATCCCAAATTTGCTACATCTTGTGTCCCAAGGGTTCCTCAGAGATGCTGAGAGAGAACAGAGAAATGCGAGCAGCTTAGAGTGGGCAGGACAATGAGCTGACCATGCGTCTCCTCCATGGTCATCCCCGATGAAGACCTACCAAAGACACATATGTACTCAGTGTGTTCCTGATATTGAGTACCGCCTGTGTGCTGGACATGTGATGCCTGGGAGCTCTGCATGTGTTAACTACTCTCTATTTGTGTCGAAATGACAATTCTAATATAGGAATTAGCAATACCTGGACCTTACGCATATGAAAACAGAGACTCGAGGAAAATCAGTATCTTGCACAGCCAGACAGTGTCTGAAGTTTGAATTGACCCTGGGACAGTCTGAGTAAAAAGCCCAGATCCTTAGGCTCCCAGACCCCCAGGATCAGGGCACCTTATGATTCGATCTGGGACAGGAGAGCAGCAGGGGGATAGCATGAGAGCCAAGAGCCCTGGTGCAGCTCTGACCCTGGTGCAGCTCTGACCCTGGTTCTCTGGGTGACCTCAGGCAGGCCTCATGCCCTCTCTGAGCTTCAGTTTCTCCTGGAAAGAGAGACAGTTCAGTCAATGTCTGATGCCTCGAGATCTATTATGCATTGATTCAAATGTGAAAGCAGAAGAGGGTTGTTGGCACATGGAGGAGTCTGTCCTTAGGAGAAAGGAGAACAGAGCAGGGAAAAAAAAAAAAAGCCAGAAATCTGGATTCTGTCTTGCCTCTGAGTTTCTACACATCATTGATGGCGATTCCCTGCAGTCTGCTAACACCTTCCCAGTGATGACGTCAAGACTATTAACAGCAACAGTCTCTCCAAGGATGGAGGTGGGAGCCAGGGGTGGGTGGGCGGCAGGCTCTCGGCAGGCAGGGATGGACCCACGGCTAGGACACTGGCTGCAGGGGAAAACTGGGAGACCTGGCTGCTAGCCTGGGGTCATTCCTATCCCCAGGAGTTCCTCGAGTCCTGGAGGGTCAGCAAGGAAGGAAGGAACTCTCCATCCAATCCTCCCACTGTAACAGGGAAGACACGGAGCCTCAGAAAGAGGCAGGTCTTTGTCCAAGGCCCCTGGTGGATGGGCAGCAAAGCTGGGGTCAGGTGTAGTGTGGCTTGTGACCCCACCCCAGGAGCCCTCCTCAGGCTGAGCTGTCTCTGCTCTTTCCTCTTAACAAGGTGACCCCAAGGTGCAGGTTAAGAGCCCTGGATTGGGTGTCAGGCCCCCTGTGTTACTCCTAGCTCTGCCTTCACTGTGAAGCCCCAGGGTCCCCCAGGGCCTCAGCTTCCCCATCCATACCCTGACCGTGTTGATCTACATGAGAGGTTCCAAATTAGTCACCTGCAGGCTACTTGTGAACTACAAAATGACCAACTTTCAATTGGTGTCTGGCCAGTACTAATTAAGAGGTTCCACTTAAACACCTAAACTTATGGCTCGTAAACATTTTCAACACTAGGTCTGTGTGCTCCCATAGGAATGACTAGCTGTGGCTAAGTATCCTCTGCTGCCTCTCCAGTTTACCACAGCCCCCTCTGCTCCCTATTGTAGAGCACCTGGCACACTGTCCGTCGCCATCACTTCCAATGTCCTCTTTACAGAGCCCAGCTGAGAGCTCGCCTCACTTCCCCCAGCATCCTGCTGCCCCAAGCATGGGGCTCTCACTGCCCCTTGGGACGGCCACCCCACCAGGGTCTGCATCGGAGAGCTTCCTGACAGAGACCTGAAACCTGTCCCCCTCACAGCTTTTCAGCTGGTCCTACGCCCTCAGGTCCGAGTGCCCACACTTGTGGCCTCTGACTCCTGCATAGCTCTGCTGAGAGCTGAAGAGGGGGCCACCCTCCTCTGTGTTTTCCTTTAACAAACAGTCCAGCTCCCTCAAATGTTCCTCAGGGACATCATTTCTAGGGCCTGCGGTGGCCTGCTTCCTCTCCTCTGGACTCTTCCTGACACTCGGCCTTCCCCCGAAAGCCAGCTCTTCCCTGCAGACATGCAGCTTGTTCACACCTCCCTTTCCCCTTGAACCCTCGCCATGCTGCCTGGGCCCCAGGGTGGCTGATGAGGCGTTCGCCAGCATCCACAGCCCCAGTGCTGCACTCCCCCTGCCCTCGCCCCCCAGCACACTCTCTGCCACAATAGCCACGCCTCTCGGCTCCCACACTCCTCATAGTCTGTCCTGCTCGAAGCCCTCTGCTCCCCTGCATGGGTTTTCTGGGGCTGCCAACAGATGGCCATGGGTGTGGTGGCTTAGAACCATAGAAACGCAGCTCCTCACAGTCTGGAGCAGCAGTCGCCAACCTTTCGGACCTCACGGACCACCAGTGGTCCACAGTCCACCAGTTGGTGACCGGTGGTCCGGAAGCCAGAGGTCTGAAATCAAGGTGTGTGCAGGGCCACGCTCCCCCTACAGGCTCCTGGAGAGATTCCTTCCCTGCCTCTCCAGGCTGCCGATGGCATCAGCACTCCTTGGCTTGTGGGAGCATCACTCCGATCTCCATCTGCCTCCACCTGGCCTTTTCTCTGGTGTCTTTCTGTGTCCTCTTCTCTTCACATAGTGACTCCGGTTGCCATCTCAGATTTAGGGATCCACTTAATGTGGTATGATCTCATCTCGCTTCCTAACTCATTACATTTGCAAAGACTCTAGTACCAAATAAGGTCACCTTGAGGTGTCAGGCTGACATCAATTTGGGGAAGGGGGCGGCACTATGAAACCTAATGCCCCCTCCTCCTCCCATTTCCTCAGGAAGACTGCGCAGTGGCCCTGGCTGGGCAACAGCCCTTCCGTGGCGTCCCCAGCCCCTGGCTTTCCCAGCAGAGCGTGACATGAAGCATGTATAACTGCCTTCTCTTTGGCCTCCCTGCCAGGACTGTGAGCAACACAGGAGCAGAGACCTGGTTTGGCTTCTTAGTTCCAAATCCCAAGTACCTGGCTCCGCGTGCAGTCAGTTATTGGGAACAGAAAAGCTGTTTCCAGAGCTGTGCTGAGCCCACGCTGCAATGCTTTGGCCCAGCGTATGCCCGACTCCCCAGGGAAGGGCACCATTCGTCCGATCCCCAAATGTGTGAGGGCCCGCCCTTCCCCTTTACCTGCACCAGTTCCTCCCTGACTCTCAGCTCAATGCAGCCTGTTCTCCACACCAAGGTTACCGTCATCACCACAAAACACAGGCTTACATACAGACTGCCCCTCTCAAAGGCCGTCCCAGGCACCCCAGTGCCTGCAGGAGAGAGTCCAGCTCCTTGGCCCGGCATTCAGGGCCCAGCTGCCCGGCACGGCCTGGGCTCCCGTCCCTCTAGCCTCCACGCACTCACACACACATCCGTGCCCCGTCCCTCGGGAGCCCTGGCTGGCGTCCCATTCCTGGATGAAATCCTGACGCAGTTTGGGGAAAGAAACAGCCGGCTTGAGAGTCCCCAGCAGGTTCTAGGAGCCTCACTGTCTGTCGGCTGAAAAACAGGGTTATTTTTCCTCTATGAGCCTGTCTTGGCTTGGGACACGCAGCTGTGTTTGCTTCTGGCCTGAGGACAGCTCTTCCCCTCGCAAGGGCCCCGGCTATGCACTTCGGAAGGTCAGCATGACCTGGTGCTAGATGGAACTGAGTCTTCAGTGGCTAGGCTGCCCCCTGACCCCAGCCCCTGACCAACAGGACAAGGCACATTCCCATTCCACCAGGGTTTGGGGACACTGGAGATCCTGGCCCCTGCGGAGCTCTGACTGTTCACCCCAGAGTCAGATAACAGGCCCGGACCTCTGTACTGAGGGGTGGAGGGGGTGGGAGGGAAAATGCTCAGGAGGGTAGAAGAGGCGAGGTCCAGGGACCCAGCAAGATGGAGACTGAGAGGTGATAGGAAGAGGAGAGAGGCCGATGAAAAGAGAGCAAGTAGCCACAGGAGGATGGAATTCCCAGTGACAGAGAGAGGACCAGGACCAAGGACCAAGTCAGGGAGAGGATGAGAGAGAAAGACAGGGAAGAAGAGAAAAGAGTCAGACAGAAGCAATAACAAAAATGAACAAAGGGGGAAAGAAAAGGAGAGATGTTGGGAAAATGGGAGGGGAGGGGAGGGGAGGGGAGGGAGGGAGGGAGGGAGGGAGGGAGGGAGGGAGGAGGGAAGGGAGGGAGGGAGGGAGGGAGGGAGGGAGGGAGGAAGGAAGGAAGGAAGGAAGGAAGGAAGGAAGGAAGAAAGGAAGGAAGGAAGGAAAGAAGGGAGGGAGGGAGGGAGGGAGGGAAGGAAGGCAAGCACAGGGAAGACAGGGAGGGAGAATTGGGCAGAAGAAAGGCAGAGTTTCCCAGGGAGAAGAGAAACCAGTAGAGAGCAGGGCAGGGATGCTGGGCGGCCTGGCTCCCTTCCCTGGTGTGTCCTGGATCAACCTTGGGTCACACTCACACTGGCCCAGAGGCTGCGGCCCAGGATCCCAGGTCCACACGGGAGGCTTCCTCTGTCCCCATCTCCTTTCTCCTGGGAGCTGAAGGTCTCCTCAGATGCGGGTCCAGTTGCATCAGGGACATGACTCAGGAGGCCACTAAACAGACTAGGTCAGGGAAATGCAGGAAGGGAGAAGCGCGGAGCCTTAGGGCTGACGAAGCTCCTGGACCTGCAACAAAGCCTTCTCTTCTTAATGGCCGGGGGCCTGAGCCCATCTTCTCACTTCCGTTGTCTCTCCAGATGCACAGACTCTGACATCATGAAGCGGCCCTCTGGGAGGGTCCCATTCAATCCCTCCTCTCCGGATGAAGACCTGGAGGCCTCCAAAGTGGCAACTCCTTGCCCACGGCCACACAGCAGTGGGACCCCTGTCTCTGCCTCCCGTCATCTGGGCAGGCACTTTTAAGCCCAGTCCTGGAGGGCTCCTGACAACTTTCATGCCATTTCCAGTAAACTCTGTGCCGATTCTTGGCACGAAGCGAGGAAATGAAGAGGGTAAGGTAGGAATGTAAATAACGGGACACTCTGGGATTTCATCTACTATGTAATTATAGTATCCCTGGTGGTGGCCCTGGCTGCTCCTTCCAGGGTATATTTGGGGAAGGGTGTCCTGGGCTGATGAGGAGCCCAGTGATGCTCCCTCCGAGGCTCCAAGCCCCCTGGGCTTTTGGAAGAGCATCCTTGGGCCAGGAGCCCGGACTTGTTTGCAGAAACACATGGCGTTCCGGAGGCGCTGGGAAACGACTCAGCAGTGAGAGCTGGGCATCCTGGGCATCTCAAAAATGGCCCTGGGAGGCTATCCCTGGGCAGAGAAGGGCCCTGGTGCCCTCCCAGGGTTTAACTGTTTGTGGGCCCCAGCCAGGGCTGTGGAGGGAGGCTTAGCTTGCCATCCCGCTGGAATGCCCTGAACACGAGGGTGTCAGCAGTGATGGCCCAGGCACAGCTGCTCAGGTGAAGTCCGGAATCCCGGATCACTGTAGCAGTGGTCATGCCTCTCCTCCCCCCCGTTTATGAAGCACTGACAGTGATTTGACACTCTTGTGCTCTCTACATGTTTCAGGTCATTGAAGCCTCACTGTCTTATGAATTAGGTCCAATTCTGAATTCCTTTTATGGATGGGAAAACACACTCAGAGAGGTTGAGAAGTCAGTCCGAGGCCACACGGTGGGTAGGCGTCCCAGCTGGGTTCTGATTTCAAAGGCCTCGTTAAACTATATGTGAGTGAGGTGGGGAGAGGCAGGTGCCTTCAAACATCTACTGCCTTCTGCTCAGGCTGGTGCCCTCTGCCAGATAGTGATCATGCTAACCCCTCTCTCTGACAGACAATGATCATGCTAACCCTTCTCTCTGACAGACAATGATCATAGTAACCCTTCTCTCTGACAGACAATGATCATACTAACCCTTCTCTCTGACAGACAGTGATCATGCTAACCCTTCTCTCTGACAGACAATGATCATGCTAACCCTTCTCTCTGACAGACAATGATCATACTAACCCTTCTCTCTGACAGACAATGATCATACTAACCCTTCTCTCTGCCAAACAGTGATCATGCTAACCCTTCTCTCTGACAGACAATGATCATAGTAACCCTTCTCTCTGACAGACAGTGATCATGCTAACCCCTCTCTCTGACAGACAATGATCATAGTAACCCTTCTCTCTGACAGACAGTGATCATGCTAACCCTTCTCTCTGACAGACAATGATCATAGTAACCCTTCTCTCTGTCAGACAGTGATCATGCTAGCTCTTCCCTCTGTCAAACAGTGATCATGCTAACCCTTCATGTGCACAGGACCTGGTGAAACATTCCAAGCCCTTTCTCATGAACTCTCTGGTTTCATCTTTGCAACAACTTGAGGAAGTATAATCAATGCTCTGCATGTTGTGATGAGATGAATTAGCTCCACTTCACAGATGAGGAAGATGAGGTGAGAAGTACCTTCCCCAGGGATCTGCAGGCTGGATCTGGCCCTTCCTGTCCCCAGTATTGGATTTGTTTTTTTCTATTGCAAACACAATGGCTTGCAGTTAGAAGGCACCTCTTCCACTCTTCATTCATACCCTCACCAGGTACTTCTGCCAACTCCACAGGTGTGTGGATAGGACAGAGTCAGCGCGTGGAGGTAGAAAAGGGGAAGATGGGTGTGAGAGTCAGCGTGGGTATGAATCTCAGCTCTATCTCTTTGTGTCATGTGACTTTAAGCAAAATGTTTCCTCCTTTAATCCCTAGTTTTCTCATCTATGAAGTTAGAGGTGATGATGAAGATTAAGATGGTGATGATCCCCACCTCAATGTGAAAGTCTTACAGCTCACTGAGTTCAACCTTTCCATTTCACAGATGAGAACACTGAGGCCCAAGGAGGGATGGAGAAGGGGCCCCAGCTCTTACTGGTAGCAAGTGTGGGAACTGCTGTCTGACTCCTGACCTCAATGTTGGCATGTGGTTGCAGTACCCAGGCTCCTTTGGCATTCCTTCCATAGAGCTGAGGCCAGGGAGGTGAGGATGGGCCTGGGGCAAGCCTCCGAATGTGTGGGAATGAGCCCCCCACCCCAGGAATCAGGCCTGGCTGCCACTGTGTGTTTGCTCAGGACCCTTTGGCCGTCATCCATGGTTAGAGAAAGACAGGGCAGCCAAGGCAAGACAGAGGCTAATTACCTTGGATAATAGGAAACTGGGGATCGGCAACAATGAGGGTGTCTAGGCCTCTGGCCAAGCAAGGGCAGGAGCCACGGATGCCCGGCCTGGCCCAGCCCATGTATCATGAGTAGAGATTCCTGCTCAGGGTCACCCTCCAACTCCAACAACCCAAGGGTGTAGGAGCTGGCCACACTGTCAGACCTTCTGCAGACCCTCTCCCTCTACTGTTTTTTGTTTGCTTTCATTCAAAAGCAAAACAAATGAAACAAACAAGGAAATTCAATTTGAACAGGGCCTGAGCACTGGTGTTTCTGTTTTGTTACACCAGGGTGAGCTTAGGACAGAAACCCAGCCTTGACTTTCACTCCTCCAGTTGGTCTCAACCCCGTGGCACTATGTAAAATGGCATGACAGACGGGCTGCAAAAGCAATGTGCCTTTCTAAATGGGATGGAGAGAGGGAGTGGGGATGGAGGGGGCCTGATTGAGAGAGAGAGAGAGAGAGAGAGAGAGAGAGAGAGAGAGAGAGAACAAGATAGCAAAACTCAAAGAAATAGCAGAGAAACTGAAACACACAGTAACAAAAATTAAGAGCATAACCAATAGAAAGGCGAAGAGTGAATAGTTGAGAGAATGGCAGGCAGACAAAGTCAGGGTGCTATGCAGAAAACACACACAGAGAGAATGAAAGGCAAAAAGAGACAGAGATTCAGAAAGGCACGGTAGTGCAAAACAAAAGTGAGAGAGGTAGAAAAGTTGGAAAGGCCAGAGCCCAGAAGGAGGTAAAGGGCACAAATGAGGAAAACTCCCATGGCAAAGCTATATTCCCAGAACTCTCAAGCTGGGGTCGATCTCATACACCTTCATTTTGAAGATGCTAAACTTGATAAACAAGGAGAGGGACGTTTAGCTCAAGGTCCCAGTGGCAGAAGTGGTGGTGGTGGAATATGAACCCAGACTCCCTGCCTGACAGACTGGTCCTGCACACCTGTGCCCCCTGAAGCCTTCCATCCCATGCTCTGGCAGCATGGATGAGGGGTTTGGTGTCCAGTGGTCCTTAAAAAAACTCGGGGGCTTGAACCCATGCTCTCTTTCTATCCTATTTCTTCCTGAAAGATCCTGGATAGTCATTCTTTCCAGGGCTAGTGGGACCCCCACCTGCCTCACAGGATATAAATTCCTTCAGGACTATCCTTGAAAGAAAGGTAACCTGCAACTAAGTCAAGCAGAATGAAGCAGAAAGAGGAAGAAAGTGACTAACATGCTGCAGGCCTCCTGGAAACCAGGAGATCTGGTCAACCCTGAGCATGGAGTTTCTCATGTAGTGCTCTTCCCTGTAACCCTATGGGATAAGAACGATGATCAGCCCTCTCCTTCCAGAAGCAGCAGCCAATGCCACCTCCTCTGTGAATTCTGCCAAGATGTCCCATTGGAAGAGGTCTGGTAACCTACTGTACTTTGGGGATTCTGTGCCTAGAGCTCTCACTGTTCCCAACTGATGGTTGCCTTTCTGCATAAAAAAAAACTTGGGCCCCAACACCTATGTGAGGTGCTTATTCAGCCAGTGGCAGAATCCGAGCCAGAAGGCCCAATGTTCAGCTTACAGTCCTGAGTTTGGTACATGAATATGTTGGGTGTTGCCAATGAGCCTGAATATGTCGAGTGTTCACCATGGTCTTTAGAAAAGTCATGGTCTCCCTGAGGAAGTGGGAATAGAATGCTCTGGAGGTAAGGGAGATTCACAGATTGTGGAGGGACTACTATTTATTGAGCACATACTTAGATACTTTGCTAGGAGGTTTCTTGTTTATGTTCATGGTACTCTGCATCCTAAGTTTTATTATTTCTGTTTTACTGGGGTTCCTAGAGGTACAGCGACTTATCTAATGGTTATTTATCTAAAAATGTCAAATCAAGATTGGAATACACAGTCTGTGGCATTTCATATTACAATTAGATTTTAAGTTATCTGATGCTAGAACCTTTGTCGTAATCACATTCGCACCTGCATTTCCTAGCCCAGTGCCAAGACATTGGAAACCCTCAAAATATAGCTGCTGAATACGTAAATGAGTGCTGGATGAGTCAATAAAAATGCAAATGAATAAAAGAACTGATGAAGAAATAAGTGAATGATGGAATATAAATGGATGAATAAATGGATGAATGGAAGGGATGGATGGATGGATGAATGGATGGAAGAAGCAAGAGAGAGATGAATGGAGGGAAGAATGATTGGTTGGTTGATGAATACATGAATGAATCACTGAGCGAGCGAATAAAAGAAACAAATGAATGAGTTGAATAACTGCAGTAATTGTGATAATACTGCTCACCTTGTTAACAACTACAGCTTTCTAGCTTGGTAAGAGAGCTGGTCTACCACTTCATGATTAGGGTACAGGAAGAAAACTGGTCCCTAGAACTCTATGTTATAGCTTATGATGGCTGCTTCCAGATGTGGCAACACTCACTGAGACAGGAAACAAAAGGAAAATAAGCCCCCTTTCCCTCTGAGATTACAGAGGGGGCTCAGAATGACCTCCTTTTTCATCTCCAGAAGTTTGGATGCAATGACTCTAATGTACTCTATGAAGGAGTGATAATGCTGCTATTTCTAAGGGACTGGCTGGATCTATCACTAAAAATTTATATGTACATACATGTATATGCATATATACTTATGCACATGTATATGCGTATATGGATAGCATGTTTATATATACATAGTATGTATATATACTTCAGATGTGCTAACATAATATTTTTCAGAGGAGCTGTCACAGAACTGAGAAAAGAACACAAGGCAAGGGCCCCTGCGCCAGCCCTCCGTGCTAACTTGCCACTTTCCCTCTCGGCCTACAGATTCTGTGTCAGCTGGAGGTATGCTTTTGGGTTTCTGGCCTCCCTGGGCCCTACAGCACTAACCATGTAAGATTCTGTGACTTACTGTGGCCACGCTTCTCCAGTGGATACTTGGAAACCTTAGCATCTCAAGGTGCACACACAGGCTGGCCTATAAAACACTGGGTTAGCCTGGCCAGACTATGCATGCCTTGCCTCCCAGACTGAAACCAGCCCTGTCTGCTTCACACTCCCCACGCACCCAGCAGGTCTTACTTGTAGAGGCCGTCGGGCTCCAGACACTTGAAGATGACGGAGTAGATACTGACTTCGGGGACCTCTCCGTGGCTTCGACCAGCTGCTACACAAGATGTGCCCAGGCCAGAGAGTAAGTCATCGGCAAAACTCAGGAATTCTCCTGGAGGGAGACAGAGAAAGATAAGCTCCCCGGCTCAGGCCTTGGTGAGCAGACATTCTTGCTGCTGTCCAATCCCATCAACTGTCTGCATACCACTGCTGAGTGCGTTAGTGGAGAGAATAAGCACAAGATATGAAGATGACACCGCTCAGTACATAGCCCTGAATTCCTTTAAATTCACCCGCGAACTTTCTCAACTGTAAGTGGGGATACTAGTACCTACCTTCATAATATTGTACCAAGGTTTGATTGATGTAAATTATTGTGTAATAAAAATGCATGAAAAGCCTAGAGAATTGCACTTCCCTTCCTGTATAACAAAGGAGTTGAACTAAGAATAGAAAATAGGTTTTGTGTCACCTGGCACTAGATTCATGGAGTGTTGTGATGGACAGACACTTGGTTTAGCTAAGGAGGTAGGAATTTCAAGACTGATCAGTGATGAGGGGCATGGGATAGAAAGGGACGGTGAGCCCTGGCTGGTTTGTCTCAGTGGATAGAGCATCGGCCTGTGGACTGAAGGGTTCTGGGTTCAATTCCAGTCAAGAGCACATGCCTGAGTTGCGGGCTTGATCCCCAGTGGGGGGCATGCAGGAGACAGCCAATCAATGATTCTCTCTCATCATTGATGTTTCTATCTCGCTCCCTCTCCCTTCCTCTCTAAAATCAATAAAAATATATTTTTTTAAAAAAAGAAAGGGATGGTGGAAGAATAAGAGCTGGATGCTGTGATTTCTAGTCATCTAGCCATCAGGTTTTATTTATTTACTAGAGGCCCAATGCATGAAATTCATGCAAGAGTAGGCCTTCCTTCCCCTGGCTGACGGCACGGCTTCCCTCAGGCACCCGGGACCTGGGCTTCTCTCGCAGCCCCAGCTTCGTCTGGAAGGTCGTTCGGAAGGATGTCAATTCTAATTTGCATATTATGCTTTTATTATTATAGGTTTTTAAGGTTTTTAAATTGATTTTTAGACAGAGAGGAAGGGAGAGGGAGAGAGAGGGGAAACATCAACTTGAGAATGAGACATCAATCAGCTGCCTCCTGCATGCCCCTTACTGGGGATCGAGCCCACAACCCAGGCACGTACCCTGACTGGGAATCTAACCAGCCACCTTGCAGTGCACAGGACACCCAACCCACTGAGCCACATTGGCCAGGGCCAGCCATCCTATGTTAGAAAGTAGCTGATGTTTACTAGAAATAGGAGTGATGCAGAAGATTTGGTCAAGACTGGAAAGAATGCACATTTGGAATCGTGAGATTTCATCTTAGCTCTGTGAAGAATTTGCTGTATAGCTTTGGGCAACTCAGTTCCCATCTCAGAGCTGTGATTTTCTCCTCTGTAAGTGGAGGTGCTAGAATCACTATCAGGATTTTTGAAAAATAAAATAAAAATGTAGATATGCACAAAGATTAAGTTACGAGGATAGATAGACATCGTGGCACTATTTAAACGAGCAAGAGTTTAGAAACCAAATGTTCCATGACATAGAAAGAGCAATATCAATTAGAGTTCAATGGTGCAATGGAATATTTTATAGCCCCTAAAAGTAATATTGTGGAATAACATGAATTACATGAAAGGATATTCATGACATATCAAGTTTATAAACAGGTTACACTATTACAGAATAATCTCACTTGGGGTGGAAATTTTACATGTGTATCTATTTAGAAAGAGAAGGGGAAAAAATACAGCCAATGCGTAACAGTGGCTTTGTCTGCAAAGTGAGATAATGGGTACTTTTTCTCTCATGTTTTTGCTTATCTCTGTTTTGTTTTTTTAATTACCTACAATGAACATGGGGGAAAAAATCAATAAAATTTACTTAAAAATAGATAAAGTGAATGAGCCAGACCAAATGGCCTCGGAGTTCCCTTCCAAGTCTAAAATAGGATGATTTCGGAGCAAAGCAGGCATGTGTGGTATTTGATACCACACAGTACGAAACGGTCTGAGGCCTCTACACTGCTGAGTCCTGGTCCTGCCTGACCCAGAGGGCCCCACACTCTCTACGCACTTGTATGCTCAGGAATAAACAAGAGGAGCATGTCCATTCAACGCTACCTTCTCTACCTGGGCTGAAGGACAATCTGATTTGATGGAACCATCACCAAACAGTGTCTGGGACTACTGAGACCCAGAGAAGCCACGTGGCACATCTGTCCCAGGGAACGGGGTGGGCTGCCCATGCGGATCGCTTCCTGTCCGCCCTGCTAAGGGAAGTCCACTTTCCACTCACAAGTGGACCGTGTTAACGCTTGTCTGATTGAAGTGTCTGGATGGGCCTGGATTTGGGTGAATGACAGTTCTCTAACGTATCGCTCCCTGTGGTCCAGGACAACAGAGCGGATGGTCAGTGTTTTTTGTTTTCCACTTTTTACTTATGATTTATTTAATATATTTGTATTGATTTCAGAGAGGAAGAAAGAGGGAGAGAGAAATAGAAGCATCAATGTTGAGAGAATCCTTGATCAGCTGCTTCATGCGCTCCCCACACTGGGGACTAAGCCCACAACCTGGGCATGTGCCCTGACCAGGAATCGAACCATGACCTCCTCGTTCATAGGTGAATGCTCAACCACTGAGCCATGCCGGCCAGGCTTCTGTTTCCCCCTTTTTAAAACGATGATGTACAGTGCACAGCCTTGATCTGTAGATGCCGGAGCGCATGTCTGGATCAGGCTGACAGAGACAGGCCAGTTTAGCGGCTCTCGCCAGACAGACTCGGGACCGAATTCTATTTCCACCCTTTATTGCAAATCCCTTAACCTCTTAAAGTCTCAGTTTTCCTTTCTGTGACCAGGGACCAATAACTCTTTTATAGGTTTGCAGTCTAGAAAGAAAAGTGGAGTCTAGGAAGAAATTTTCGGTCCAGAACCAGAGGTCTTGCTAGGCAATAAAGAGGTGAATGAAACCCTTTTCTCGTCGCAGAGTTCTTGTCCCCTATGTCTCCTGGAGGCCTCTTGTGTCAGTGCCTTTCCTGGTAAAATCATAAACCAACAACGTGCCTCTTCCAATAGGTACCAACGCAGAGCAACGCACGGGGTGAAAATTGGAAATAAAAGCAAGCAAGCGGGGGTGGTGGTGGTAGACATGGGATCATTCGCCGAAGGGAGTGGGGGCTTTGTTTTGCTTGGTTTCTTAGGATTCCCAGTCTGGCTGCTTACACTTGTTTTCTCTGTGTGCTTTTCAATTTGTTCCTAGATAGCCACTGGAAAAGTTGGCCCTTCATGAGGGAATGCAGTATGCTGTGGCCTGTATTAATGAGCTGTCTTCAGGCCAAAAGATGGCTGACATTCATTTTCAAATGGGCATAGCTTTTCAGATATTTCCATGCATTTCAGGATAATTTAGACCATGGACAAAAGCCCCATGAATGCTGGCGCACAGTTCTACGGTTTATAGGTTCAGTTCAAGTGAAGAAATTGGATAACGCGGAGCATTTATCGAGTCATTCCAAGGGCATTCTGAGGACATGTAGGTCCCAGTTCTGTTTGGGACTAACTATCCATAAGGATTTTCCAATGGGAAGAATTTAGAAGAAGAAAACGGACCTTTAGCAGTGACTTTTCTTTTTTCCATATAATCCTCACATATAATGAGGTAAATGGTAGTGTCTCCATTGTAAAGCTGAGATGACACTTGCAAATTTAGGAAGAAACGGGGCTGAGATTTGAACCCCTTTTCTTCCTAATGCCAAAGCCACACCTTTTCTTTTATACGATGCTGCCTCCTAGAGAAAGTTTATAGAGAGTGAGCTTTTCAATCCTCTTCAATTTGCCATTGAATTCCTGCCACTCTCTTAGCTCTATGGGCTTGAGGAACGAACTAATAAAAGAAATGGTCCCTGACCTTCTACAGCTTGTAATCTGACAACGGGAAGGGTTGTTAAATACAAGAACAGACCCATAAAGTAAATTGTAATATTGCTTTTCTTGGCACTCTGTTCCAGAAGGTTTAAACGCGACCTAGATGGAGGCAGGTGAATGAGGCAACCCCTCCCTGGCCCTCCTCACTTAAGGGAGGGTGGGGGGAAGATAAAAGAGGCCTGGGGCTTCTCTATGCACAAACGCATTTCAGTGCAATTCTCCACATACATGTGATTCCACAGGATAACATACTCCACGCGCCTGGCAGCGGTACAGCTGATGGACAGTAACACAGTGCAGTGGTGAAGAGGTGAAGAGGCTGGGCTCTGAATTTACTCTGCCTGAGATTAAATCCTGGCCCACCCTACTTACAGCGTGCCTTGGACAGGTCCTATTTTCTCCTATGTGAATGGGCATAACCATAGCACCTAACTTGCAGTGCTGTTGTGAATAGCATATAAAATATCATGTACATTGTAAGAAAGCAATCAGCACAATGTCTGGTAAACTGCAAGAGCTCAAAAATATTTCAACTATCAGTATTGTTTTATTTTTTTTATGTTTTTATTGATTTTTAGATAGAGAGGAAGGGAGGGAGAGATGGAAACATCAATGACGAGGGAGAACCATTGATGGGCTGCCTCCTGCACGACCCCTACTGAGGACTGAGCCCACAACCCAGGCATGTACGCTGACTGGAAATTGAACCCAGGAACTCTTGGACCATGGGGCCAGCCTGGCATATCACTATTGTTTTTGTCACTATTGTTGTCATAACCCAGAGAGAGACAAGGACCCTTAGATATTTTTGTTTTTATCCAACCTACTCCTTTGCCGAGTGACAAAATTGATGCCCCGAGAGGGACAGGGGCCTGTCCGTGGCCACACACTGAGTGGGGGTAGACTTGGAACAAAGCTTGCTCTCTTAATCCTAGGGTCTATCAGATAAGGCATAGCAGCCGACCTAGAAGACCATGCTACCAGGAACTAAAGAGCTTCTGGAGCTGCCCCGGAGACCTTGCTCCTCAGGTTCTGACCAACTTTATTCCACATGAGTGTGAGCCATGGCTCCTGGGCATTTACTATGTGCTGGGCAGTGTATGAGGCACCAGGTTCCACCTGGCTAGCTTCTCAAACTTGGAAAATTTGAGAAAGATCAAAAGCCCAGGAGAGACAGGAGGAGTGCAGCTGGTTTCCAATGTGGAGCCTAGTCTAACTGTGGTCTGCAGAATAGAAAATCTAGAACTCAGGGGTGAGAAGGAATGGCCACGGTGGGGGGAGGGGCTAAGTCTGTCTCCTCTACCCACACTGACCTTCCACCAGACGAACTCCACTTTAATCTGTTTTCTATACTGATGGCTTGTGTTTTATTTGGGTTGGGGGAAAACACTTTAAAAATAAAAAGCTTGGCTGAAAAGTTTTATTGCTTGAAAAGTTTGAATCCCAAAACCCTGCCACCTTCTCTGATAGAAACACACACATACCCCTAGGGCTTTGCTGCCCAGTAACCAGCTCCTGTCCTCTAAGATCCTCGTCCCTTCCGCAAAGACACTGCCTGGGCTGCCCCTGCCTCTCCTCCCGGGCACACTGTTAGGGCAGAACCCTCCTGGACCAAGGCTGCTGCTGCAGCCAGCCTCACCCAGGCCAGTCCAAGACGCTCACATTCTTTCTCTGTTTTCCTTTCCTTGAAAACAGATAGGGAGTTGGGAGTCGCTGTAGGAATGTGCCTGTTCCCCATTATGGCTCTTCTGGGGCTGTAACCCGAGTGGCTGGGGCCAGACCCCCACACATTTCTTCATCCACTCAGCCTCGAGCCTCGCTCGCATTACGATCCACAGAAAGGGTCGACCATGATTCTGCAGAAGCTCCCGAACCAGCCCAACAGAGCACTGAGCCATTTTTCTAGAGGCCCCACCCCTGCCTCCACTCTCTCTCCTGCTCCTTTCATCACTCCCTCAGCCCTCTTCCTCTTTGGTGCTCCCTCTCCCTCTCGGGTCTCCATCTCCCCTCTCCCTCAGCCTCTCATTGAGGTCCCAGTCAGAGCTGGCCACCAGAGCAAATTGAAAACAGGTTAGGAGAAAAGCAGCAAGAAATTCCAAAATGGAAGGGGCGGGAGCAGGGCGTTATTCAGCCCAGGTGGTGAGAAAGATCCCCTGCTCAGGACTCCACACTCTTTTCAGGAAACACCAAGGGGATTTAGAGGCCACCCGGACTGGCCTGGCCCCTCCTAGCCTGCAGCGGCTCCCTGCTGGGTGCCCAGGGAGGGGCAGGGCCCTGCCTTTCCCCACCTTTCCTTGGCTGGGGCAAATGTAGGCAGTCATTCTGAGGTAGAGTGCTTCCTGGAGGACCTCTCACCGTCAGCTGGAGTGGACTCTTCTTCCCGTACATGATGCTGCTTTAACGTCAAAAGCCAGGGTGTGCTGGTGCCGGCCGTGCGACATAGGGCAAAGGAGTGCATTTGGGGGGTGGGGCAGAAGAAACATGTTTTTTTGTGTGTGTGTTTGGAGCCCGATTCCACCACTTATGAACTATATTATCTAAGGATAATATCTTCATCTGGCAAGTGGGTGGTCATCAGAGAATCCAGCCAGGAATCAATGATACACGTGGCATCCCGGCTACATGGATGGTTCCCCAATCTCAGTGCCCCGCACGCTGCTACCTCTTCCTCCTTAGGTCCCATCAATTTGTCTCATAACTTTTTAGTGGCCAAACTCGGCTGCTTTTAGATACACTGCATGATATCTAACTCCCTTGAACTTCCTTTCCCCCCCAAAAGAAGTAAATTTTAAAAGAAGGAAGAAAGAAAGCACGGAAGGGAGGGAGGGATGAAGGAAAGAGGAGAAAATGTTTATTTAGCTCTTACTATATGGTATCTAAAGTGTGTGACATTTTTACTTATATTGTCTTGCTTAAATGTTCAAAACAACCCATGTTGATTAATATTCAATACGACCTAATGAACTAGGTTCACTGAGCTTTTACAAATGAGGCATTAGATTCGAGGTAGGTTCAACCACCTGCCTAACAAGATCCCTAGAAATGGTGGAGGGAAGGCTAGAACCAGGGCATCGGAGGTGCAGGGTCTGTGTTTGTCCTGCTGCACGCTGGCCTACAGGCAGGGAGATGCTTTCGGCAGGAGTTGTTGTGGTCCCCTCTGAGGCACCAGTGCCAGCAGCAGGCTGGCCATGCAGGTATTCGTGGAATTCTGAGAAACTTAACTTCAGTGGTTGAAGCCCGACCCACCCGCATCTCCCCAACACCAGCACCTGGCGTTAGAACGCTTTAGGAGAGGCAGGCTGCCTCCGGTGTGGCCTCCTTCCAAAGTGGATAGGACTCCCATGGTCTAGGGGAGAAGGGACTGTCAGAAAGTGAAGTCCTCCAAAAAAGGGAGTAGTGGTCCAGCAAGTACCTGCTGAGAGCCTCTAAGTGCCAGGCCCTGTGCTGAGGGGCTCTGGCCCATCGAAGGCATCTGTTGGTTCCACTAATAGCACCCTAGTTTCTACTAAGAGCACCCTAGTTTTCCACTGGGGTCATCCCCACCCCCTAATTTCAGTCCATATGATTTACGTGTAGCTAAGGCCTCCCCTCTCCTCCAGAGATGGACATGAGATCAGTGGCCTGATTTTCTGTGTCAAGAGGCCAAAAAGAGATAAACAAGTGCCCAAGCCTGACCAACCAGACTAACTCTTGGGACGGAGACCAGGTCCCAGTGACGTCACTTGAAGGCTTGTGTCAGTGTGTCTGAACCCTGATACACCTGTGGATATTTTAAATCTATGTGCGAATATTTTCCCTTTTCTGTCAAAGGCAGTTTCCATTTTTTTCTGTTACTTGCAAACAGGAGTCCTACCAGATACAAGTTCTGCCTGGCTACAATGGCTCAGTTGGTTGAGTGTTGTCCCATGCACCAAAAGGTTGCCAGTTTGATTCCTGGTCAGGGCAACATACCTGTGGTTGCAGGTTCAATCCCTGGTGGGGGGCCATATGGAATGTAACCAATTGATGTTTCTTTCTCTTCTCTCTCTCTCTCTCTCTCTCTCTCTCTCTCTCTCTCTCTCTCTCTCTCCTCCTTCTCCTTCTCCTTCTTCTTCTTTCTAAGCATGTCCTCACATGAGGTTAAAAAAAAAAGTTCTATGAGGTCAATTTTATGATTACCACTTTATACATGAAAAAAAAAAATTGTTTATAGGTCTTAAGCAAGTTGCCCAAGGTCACACTCCATCTAAATAACAAGGCTGACTTTAAATCCAGAGCTGTCAGACTCCAAAACCTGAGCCGTTCCCATCATAAAATACTACCCAGGGCAAGGGACACAAAGAGTCCATTCTTGAACAAAAATCACTGCATATTTCCAATGCCCTGCTTCCTGTGGCCTCGTCTTCTGGCCTCATCGCTCATGTTCCCTTCCTCACTTACTCACCAGCCACGCTGGCCCTTGTCCCCCACGCCAGCATGCCAAGCACGTTCCTACCCCAGGGTCTCCAACCTGGAGAGCTCCTTCCAGATCACTGCTTAAATGTCACTTCCTCAGAGGGGCCTCCTCCAGCTACTCGGCCGCATCGAATCACCCTATTGCCCTCTGGTCCCTTTCCCTCCTTTACCTCTTGCCATTACAGGTATCTTGTTCTCTCGTATATTGATGGATTAAAATTTATCTGTATCTCTCACTTCCAGCTCCAGGAGAAAGGGCCACCGTGGAGCCTGTACACAGAGGGTTCCCATAAATATTTTTCTAGGGAGTGTATGCATTTACTGCGTAGTGTAAGCTGAGCTGATGGCTGGGAACAACATGAAGAAGAATGTCTTAGTCTTGGGTCCCTGAAAAGCAGAGCCTATGGGAAGGGCCGGGTGCAGACGGGTTATCTGGGAGGTGCTTCTGAGAAGTAGGCATGGGGGAAGGGAAGAATGAGATGGGACAGAGGAAAAGTCAATAGAGAGGAGTGTCACTAAGTTCCCACAGGGACCTCTAGGAAGTGAAGGAGATGGTGAGTAAGTGAGGAAGGGAACATGAGCGATGGCTGACAGCGGGGGAGCTGAGGCATGTATCCCCCGATTCCTGATGACCACAGACAGAGAGCCTCCCCGGGAGAGTAAATGTCCCCACACTGTTTTTTTTTTAGCTGTGCTCACTCATGGGCGTACGGAGCCCCCTCAGTCTTGCATGAGGCCACAGGGCAGAAGCTGGAAGTAAGCTTTCAGTACCACTGGCAGCACCTGGCTGTGGACAGACTGCCCAGCATGCTCCACGGGCCAAGAGGATGGGGCATGGCCCTTTGAGGGGCCTGCTACAGAGGTCCGATCTCCGCCTTTAAGACATTTTCAGAAAGAGAAATAGGTGTGCCTTCCTTACTGAGACCTAGGACCTTACTGAGCTGTTGAAACAGTCTGCAAACAGTTGCTGAACACCCAGGAGGTACCGGGGGGGGGGGGGTAGAGGCGGGGAGGGTGTGGGGAACAAACCGCTGTGGACACAGCACAAAGCCCCCTCCTTCTCTGTGGTGCTCAGAGCTGAGCAGGGCAGAATCGCAGCGGTTGTTTTAATGAGCGACCCATCAGAGTCCTGCAACTTATTATTAATACAGAATTCAATAATACTAGCCTCAGCATTAACAGGCACTTGGCTAATAGAGTCTGCCCTTTCCTACAGTTGGATAAATGAGGGCCATTAAAAGCCCTCGTCATCCCCACCGTCCCGAGGACAAATGATGCTGATACACTTGGCCCAAGAGGGTATTGCTAACATGTGTGAGGAGAGCCGACCTGGGGACCGGACTGCGGAGGAGGAGGAAGGGGACCGGGAGCCAAGGCCTGCCCCTGCCGTCACTCTCTGAGGACCAGTGTGTCTACTGCGGGCGCAGCACTCACCCACGGAGGGTTTTCTTTCCTTTCTTTCCTTTTTTAAAATCTCAATCCTACGGGTTACACGATTGTGAAGTGGAAACAACCAACTGAACAAAATGTGCTTCTCATCAGGGTCTCTGTTCCTCACAGTGGTTCTCAACCTTCTGGCCCTTTAAATACAGTTCCTCATGTTGTGACCCAACCATAAAGTTATTTTCGTTGCTACTTCATAACTGTAAATGTTGCTACCGTTATGAATCGTCATGTAAATATCTGATATGCAGGATGGTCTTAGGCAACCCCTGTGAAAGGGTCGTTTGACCACCAAAGGGGCCGCGACCCACAGGTTGAGAACCGCTGTGTCTAGCACGTCCCACGTTCTCTGGGCTGGGCCCTTGAGTCAGCGCCTCCCTCCCTGTGCAAGCGGCCTGCGGGGGTGCTGACCGAGGGCCGGAGGGCCCCTGTGGCTGAGATTGTGATGAAACAGCCTATAACCTGAAGAGCTGGGCTTAGGACTCTCCTTTTGTCAAGAGGAGAAGAGAGGCTCCGGGAGGCAGGGCAGGCTGCCAACCACACGGCTACCGCAGAGCACAGCAGCTCGGCCTTGCACCAGGCTGATCCGAGTCCAGGGCCTGTGGTTTTGTCACAACACGCGCTTCCTAATTGCTCTGTCTCGACGGCCTTGGTCTCCTTGTCTCTGTCAGTCTCACTCTGCCAGGGGTCGGGAGGAGTGAATTACATTCAGTCCATAAAAATACAAAAGTAGTTTATAATCTGGGGAGCATGCTGCACACGTAAGGAGTGGTTGTTAAGGGAAACCCACAGAGAGCCAGGTGAGGCAATGAACGCGTCAGAGGGGCACTGCTGGGCTAGAAGGGGGGAGGGGAGGCCAGGCTTTGGGAGGCACTGAGGTTTGTGGGTGTTCAGAGCTAAGAACACGCCAGGACACACAGAGTGTGGGGATGAGGAACCTCTCCCCAGGGAAAGGCACAGACACACCCACAGGTGACACAGAGGGATTTCTGCAGCACAGGACAGGAGGGAAGAGCTGGGGGGATGAGGATGCTGAGTGCAGAGGAATGTACAGCTAGCTCCCTGGGACTGGAACTCCCAGGTTCCCCTCAGCTCTGGAGGGCGGGCTTCTCTTTCTGCCCATCAGCTCAAGTCCCACCTCCTCAGCCCGCAGCAGCCAATCTAGAGCAGACCTGGGCCACCCACTACCAAATACTTCCTGGAATTTTCTTCTGGGCATTAATGACAACCTATAGCTACTCTGTTTGCTTATTTACCTCTTTATTGTTATCCGATTACTAAAATGTTAGCTCCAGAACTCCAGGAGCCTGTCCACTGTGGCCCAGCCTGTCATGGTCTCCCCAGTGTGTAGCAGAGTATGGGGGGCACAGTAGCTGTTCATTAAGATGCACTGATGGATGAGGGAGAAGGAGGCTGGAGAGATGGATTTGGAAACCTGTTGAGACAACTTGTGCTCTTCCCTTAAGTTTTGCTCATACCCAATCTTTCCTCCCAAAGCTTTCCTTGGCCACCCTCCATCCACAGAGGGTCAGGCCCCTCCGGGGTTCCCACGCGTCCTTGCTTCCCACCACTATAGTCCTTAACCCAATGCCTTGAGATCACATACTTAGTGCCGCCCTCCCCTGTGGACTGGGAGAATTTATGGAAAGGGACTTAGCCCGTCTTATTCACCATCTGAGCCCTGGACCTGGGTGTGTGGAATGAGCACGTCAATGAATGAGCAAAGCTTCCTTTCTGGCTGGAAGTCAGCCCAGGTGGGCTAGGGGTGGGCTAGGGGTTCCGTGCACACTGTCCTTTGCACTGTGTCCCATGAGGCCAGCGGATCTAGTGGGAAGGAGCAGTGACTGCAGAGTCGGGGACATGAGCTGCACCCCCAGGTGCATCCAACACTGCCCCAGCCTCTGCCTGACTTGATCTTGCAACTAACCCCAACGTTGTAACCCTCCTGACTTTTCTCTGTATTTGCCTGTCCCTTAGCTCCCTCAGCCTTGGCCTCTTCTAGCTGCCAGACCCCCACACTCGAGGAAATTTCCCTCATTAATAATACTGCTTCTTGACCGCTAACCAACCCTGGCATTTCTGCCCAGCAGAGACCTCTGCCGCGTCGCCTCAGCATCCACGCTGGCTGCCCGAGTCCTCTCTTGACAAAGAGGATGGCCTTCCGCTTCCTACAGCCTCTCCTTATGCAAAGCCCTTTACAGTTTGCAATTCATGCCCTCGCCTTCTTGTCGCATTTAAGCTTCATAAGTGCTTGGTGCGGTTGGCAGGACGAGATGGGGGTACAAATGCCCATTTTACAGAAGGAAAAACTGAAGCTGGGGAGAGGGATGTGTCCCCCCGATGAGGCACCTGGGCTCGAGCCTGCATTTCCTGACCCCTCGTCGGGTCTCGGCTGGGCCTTGTGCTCCGGCCTCCTGTCCCAGCCTTGGTGCCCAACAGGACCAGCACAGACGGACAGCCACCCCTGAAGTGCTAATGAGACACGCACCTCTACTGAGCCCTCCACGCGCTCCCTGGTCCATACCTAACATTTATTCAGACGCCAGTATCAAGTCCCACATGTGGAGAAAACCGTGGCAAAGGCAGTATTGTGCTCAGTCCGGAGTGTAAATCCTGGCTTTGCCAAATGACTCTTCTAAGCAACTTCCTTAATCTCCCCGAAGCCTCATTCTCTTCATCTGCACAATAGGTGTGAAAATGCTCCTCTGAGCGTAACCCCTGGAATCGCATTGAGAACTGACTTAGGCAACGTACACAGCGCTTAGCACAGAGTTTGGCCCACGGTAAGCGTTCAGTCAATGGCAGCCTTACTCTGCTTATTACTGTTGTTATGAAAAACAGACTCACGAAGCACTCCCTATGGGGTGAGCAGAGAGGAGAAAGTCAACAATCCAGGAAGAGTGAATTATCCTTGGGAATTGAGCACTTCACGCTCCTCCCAAACCAGAACGGCCCAGAGATTAAAAACTGCTGAATGCCCACAGCTTCCCTGCCTTTTCTAAAGATAAACCTCAAGGCCTGTGGTTAGCAGAGAGCTGGGATATCTTCAGTAGACAAGGGAGCCTCTAATCGATCCCTCCCATCCCTCATCAATTCTTCTCCCCAAGCTTCAAACCCAAATCTGACCCAAACCCATCAAAGGTAGCTCCTGAGGACCCGACCCCCTCAAGGCACCAGAGGGGATGACAATGAGACCCTGAGGCCATTCCACTGCCCAACCCACTTCCACACCAGACTGGCACATACACACACACACACACACACACACACACACACACACACACACGGAGGCACACCCCTCCTCGGCCCATCCCTGTACCCAGGCCTTCAGCAGGGAGTTCTCAGGGTGGAGAGAAGGTTGGCAAAATGAGTCAGGTTTTCTGATCGTGCAAACAACACCATTCCACCAGGCTGAGGTGAATCATTGAGAAGGAGGTGGGACCTGGGAGGTGGCAAAGAGGTAGATTTCCAAATGGGTGGGGAGAGGGAGAGAAATAGAGGAGAGCAGAGTTAGAAAGAACTACAGCCAGGAAATACTCAGAGACAGAGAAACTGAAGTAGAAATACACACCTATAGGAAGAAACAGGGAGAGAAAGAGGAAAAGGGAGAGGGAGGGAGGGAGGGAGGGATGGGGGAAGGAGGGAGAGAGAGAAGGGTAGAGATTAAAACTGAGTGAAACAGATAGAAGTAGACTAAGATTGAGAAATAGGAAGGGAGGGAGGGAGGATATTATCCCAAAAGAGAATGGACAATAGCAAGACAAAAGCAGAAGCAGGAGGGACTGAGGCTGAGCGATGTAGAGAGCGAGAGGTGGACACTGAACCACCCTGCCAGGGGAAGAACAGAGGAGGGTGCCTGGCCGTCACCGCACACGCGTGGCTTTCCCGAGGGCTGGCGAGTGCCTCTTCTCATTCCCCGCTGCATGGCCTCACCGAGGGCCCTGGGCAGAGGGACAGACCCTGGGCCCAAAGTGTGGATGCTGCTCTCTTCCCTCCTCAGCTCTGGACCAAACACCAAGTCCGCCGAAGGCCCTATTCCCACAGCCTGGATGAGGGATGGCCTGGGTGCCACCTGAATCCCACAGGCAGAGGCAACTTTCTGGAGATGCTTGGAGGCCGGAAGGGCCTCCACCAGAAATGGATGCCCTTGAGCCCTTGACCGGGGCAATTTT
Source organism: Myotis daubentonii (assembly GCF_963259705.1). Taxonomy (NCBI): domain Eukaryota; kingdom Metazoa; phylum Chordata; class Mammalia; order Chiroptera; family Vespertilionidae; genus Myotis; species Myotis daubentonii. The sequence continues at coordinate 70,557,763 of NC_081850.1, read as the reverse complement.
CATGACCGTTTTCGTCCAAATCGCCCTCATCGGTCCCTCCCGCACATATACAGCTTTTATTTTCACTCCCTAGCAAAATGACTCCCGGCTTCCCCACTTACACTGAACTTTTCCTTTAAATAGAGAAAGGGAAACAAGCTCTCTCTTCAATCCGCGATGAATGCTATGAAAGGGTTTGTAAACTTGGAAAAGTTGGCAGGTCAGTTTTTCCTACTGTTTAATACATGCGTGAGGTTACCCTGCGTGAGTACACATGGTGTATAAGCTTCTAATTCATACTTAGCCCCGCGAGTTTACAGCTTTACATATATATATTTTATATATATTACACACATTTATATATGCTCACAGAAACACACAAATACATGTGTGCGTGTCTGTGTGTACATAAGTAATCCCTCTAAATGGCACAGCTCACTCACGTTACAAAGAACTCTCTCTCACTTGATCCAAACAATGACCTTGGGGGCAGGCAGGGTAGGATTACTGCCTCCCCTTTACGGGTACCTGTGTATAAGGCAGAGGCTCCAGGGACCCACAGGTCTCCAGCAGGTCACAGCTCGAATCACACTGATCTCGTGCCCACAGGTTGGGCAGTGCCCACAGCTGAGCCTGCAGGACCCACAGCCAAGGGGAGCCACAGCATCCTCTGTCCAGGGTTCCCTCTCCCAGGTGGAAACACTGAAGCTGGAGTCCCTGCCGGCACGTATGGCATTGCCGTGCAAAGTAGACAGCTGGCCAGGGTGCCCACGCTGGGCTAGGACTATACAGTGTACACGGCGTTTCAGATCCAGCCCCTCCTTACCAGGGTCCGTAAGACCGAAGGGACCCGGGGCCCCACGGCTCCTGTAGCCAGAGCCACCCTGCTCTCCCCTTGCTGACCCTACTTCAATGACTCTGAGTCACCTTCACTGAAATGACAGCCCCAACCTCCATCCACACACATGCTGTTTTCTTCCTTCCAAGCTCATTACCACTCTTTGGCCTTACATTGTACACGGTTATTTACCATCGCTGCTCCCCACCTCCACTGGAACATAAGCTCCATGATGGGAAGGACTTTGTTTTGCTCAGTGCTGTCTCCTCAGCGACTAGACTAGTGTTTGGTGCATAGTATGTGCTCAGGAAGGGTGCACTGGATGACCTAACTCATACTTCCGCACAAAACACCCAGAGGCTAGCAGGCTGGCACTGCGGTTCCCATTTCACACCTGAGGCCTGGGGAGGTAAAGAAAGAGCCCCCACGCCCTTCCATTGGCGAGGGACTGGCAAGCTGAGCTGTCGGACTCAAACCCAATTCTTTCTATCCCAAGCCATATTTCCAATGGTCACTCCCCTTCCCCTTCAAGTATACACAGGGGCTGGGTGCCACCTGGATTCTGTTGTTGAGGTGAGAAGCCCCAGCAGATGGAGATGTTGGAGGGATTTCCCCACGCGTTCTTCACCTGGACGCAGGCCTGCCAGTGCCATCCTATATGCAAACCAGAGCAGGGCCCTGGGCTGCGAGCACGCATGTTCCAGACCAGCCGCTGGCAGTCAAGAGGAGGACGGGATTGGTGTCAAGTTGGTAGAAGGTGGGAAGAGGGCAGGAAGGGGCTGCCATCCACAAGGCTCTGAGAGGCAGGCGGGAGAAGCCCAACGGCCCTTTCAGAGCAATTTCCACCCTATAAAGAGGTGATGACTGACTTCATTGCTGCCTCCTGGGGACAGCCAGGTCCTGCAGGGGAGGAAGGACTCACTGACTCCTGGGTGAGAGGAAGGAACCTGGGATTGAACTTAGGCTGTGCTCTGACTTCACCTGCCCTCTCTGGATGCCATTTCTCCCACCTATTCAAATAACACTTGGGCTTAGCAGTGGTTCTCAACCTTCTGGCCCTTTAAATACAGTTCCTCATGTTGTGACCCAACCATAAAATTATTTTCGTTGCTACTTCATAACTGTAATGTTGCTACTGTTATGAATCGTAATGTAAATATCTGATATGCACGATGATCTTAGGCGACCCCTGTGAAAGGGTCGTTCGACGGCCAAAGGGGTCGCGACCCACAGGTTGAGAACCACTGGCTTAGAGGAACTCCAGGGCTTGATCTGGGGAGATGGTGCTGAGAAAAACACAACCCATAGCTCCAGGCCGGGCAATGTGCCCGGTGCTCCACATACATGATCTCTTTAGAATTATTATACTCATTTCGCACTTGGAGAAATGGAGGTGCAAGGTCAATGATCCTGTCCAAACTCACAGAGATGGTGAATAACAGTGTTGGGGTCAGAACCCAGAGCAATCTGCCTCCGTGGCTTTAAAATTCAAGATCATGATGCCTTCCTTACAGAACTGTGAAGACGGGCAGTAATTACACAGAAAGATCCTAACAGTCCTTGGACCAAAGTAGACCGTACGTCATAGGAGGCCCTTGTGATTTTGATAATGATGCTTCTTCAGGGCGGCTCTGAGGATGAGCACACCTGAGGCAGGGGGCAGAGAGGAGGCTCGGAGGGACTAGCAGGCTTGGCTTGGGCAGACACAGGCACTTCCTCTTTAACCAGGCCTTTGACGCCTGCTTCAAATAGTACTTTCTAAAGTCATAATTTGCTAAACCAAGCAGTTCATGGGCCTTACTTCACAAATTATTACTTTGCTATTTCAAAAGCCTCCCATAACGAGAACCAGCCCTCCGCCAGGCGGGCGGAGAGTCAGAGCGGAGTTCCGCGGGGAACGCATTGTCTCGGGGCAGCCGATGCGTGCAATATATTTTTGGCCGGTGCTGGATAGAGTTTTAGCAAGGAGAGGAAGACCAACATGTTTGTAAAAATTCACATAGCTTAGATGCTTAGATTTGGACTGAGGTCTGTTCACTCTAAACTTGAGGCATTATGGATGCTGCTTCCCTGTTTCGTCGACAGGATATTTCTAATGTGGGTTTGCACAGTCTGGCGAAAGGAAAAGCAAGTGATTCCCGGTGGGGAAAGACTGAGGTCCCTTTTTTTAAATGTATTTTTTGTTAATCCTCACTGGAGGATATCCCTCCATTGATTTTTAGAGAGTGGAAGGGAGAGGGAGAGACACACAGAGAGAAACATCGATGTAGGAGATATGAACCCTGACCAGGGCCCAGAATAGAGCCTACAACCAAGGTACATGCCCTGGACCGGAATAAAAACCAGGACCTTTCTGTTCTCTGGCCAATGTTCTATCCACTGAGCCAAACCAGCTAGGGCTGAGGTCCCTATAGTTGAATGACTTCTACAAACATCTGCATTACTCATCATAGTAGGGAAAAATGTCTTTTATTTTGTTATCGTCTTACCAGGTAGGTGGCTACATAAAACATAACAACGTCGACTGGAAGGCAAGGTCACTGTCGAGACACAGTGCTTTACTATTTGAGCCATGGGTCTTAACCACCGCGGGGTGGGGGTGGGGGGGGGGAGGGGGTTGGGAGGGGAGCATTTCCATGGGAAAATGTGGTCAGAGTTCCCTTCCGCGCAGTGCCAGAAGGCCTCTCCCCGCCGCCTTGTGCGGTCTCTACAAGGCAGCATGGTGTCATGGAAAAGCTCTATGTTTAGAGCATGAGGACATAAGTTCCAGTCCCAGATTTCCTGCTGTGCTAGTTGAATGACCCTTGGACTCTTGGGGGCTCAGTTTCTTTATCTGTCAAGCAGGCATGAAAACTCCTACTTCTCTGAGGCTTTCTGAGCTTAAAGGAAAATAATGCTTGCAGAATCACTTTGAGAGCTGTGAAGGCCCCATACAATTTTTCAAAAACATGTTTTTATTGAGGAGAGAGAGAGAGAGAGAGAGAGAGAGAGAGAGAGAGAGAGAGAGAGAGAGAGAGAAAGATGGATGAGAGAAACATAGATCAGCTGCCTCCTGCACGCCCCCTACTGGGGATCGAGCCTGCAACTCGGGTATGTGCCCTGACTGGGAATTGAACTGGCGATCCATCACTTGGTGCATGGGACAACGCCCAACCTACTGAGCCACACCGGCCAGGGCACCCCCATACGATTTTGAAGTATGATTAGCAACTCTCCAGTCTGTTAGGATGGGAGCCCCCTAGACAACTCCTACAGGAAAGTGGGTGTTCATGTCTCAGGGCTCCGTGCCAAGGTTGCAAGCCTCTCTGTGGACATGTGCCTGCTTCTGCTCAGAGATTCCCGGGTGACTTCTCCAAAAGCTTCAACTTCCAAACTGGCATGAGCTCCAAGATATAGAGAACTAAGAGAGCAATGACGGCAACACGTGGACAATATGTGGTGTAGCTCCTGCCCGTTTGGGGCCCTCCTGACCGAGAATAGAGAGGAGGCGGAGGGTGTGACGTAGGAGGAAGCAGCAGAGCACAGGACAGACAGCCTGCCAGCTCAGGGGGTGGGATTTCCTCACCCCCTCCACCTGTGTCCAGCCAGAGAGGCTAAAACCACCGACAGTTTCCGACCTCTGTGCCACTGAAACATGTTACTAAATCAAGCATGAGACTAAAACCTGTATCCCAAAGCTATTCATCTCAACTCTACCGTTGGTCCTTGCTAACACTGATGATGTTAGCCTAGGGCAGTGAGCACAGTGCATTTATTAAAGCAGTGGCCGAAGGAAGAACTGGAGATTCCCAAGATGCCAAGAGAGCTTTCTCGTTCCTTTATCCTTTATCCTGCTTAGGGTGCCGGCCCTAAGCAAAGCTCTCCCCATACAATTCCCTGGCTGAAAGGCCCTTCCTTGTTCACCAGGGGCCTCAGAAAAAGAATGGAAGCTCTTTAGAGTCACCCTAACCAGTGCAGACCCAACCGGTACTCCAGACCCCCGCTCTCCACAAACCATCCCTTCTGGGGTTCATCCCCAAATGGAGCTTGCAATTTCACACCTCTGCTTCTGCCTGAGCTGTTCCCTCAACCTGGTAAACCTCTTCGCCCTGTCCCCTTGCCTGTCATCAACAACATCCCTCTCACTGAAATCCTCTTCACTTCCCAGGCCCAACTCAATGCCATCTTCTCTAGGAAGCCCCTCTTGGTCCAACCCCTTCCCCAGCCCTCTGCACCCCTTCTTCTCTAATCCATAGTTGACCTCTCTTATGTGGTGCTAATTTCATTCACACAAGGGACAAGGCATCCAAAAGCTCAGGTTGCATACACCCACCTCCTACACGCATGGGTACCACATCATGTAAAACTCTAGAAGCCTCTCTTTCCATATCTGCAGTATGAGGATAATCATGCTACCCACTGTATGAGGATGGTGTGACGGGAGATAGGAAAGTAAATTTTAAATTTTGAAACAAGAAAAATTGGTCATTGTGACTTTTTAGTAAGCCTCCCTAGCTGGGTTTTTAATTTCCTGGTGAGCCCAGTCTGATATCTGTATCCCAGGTACTCAGATCCAAATCTGACCCAGCACAAGTGATTAGAAAATGCGTACATTTAACAAATGAATGAGTTATACAAGAGTTAGGAAAGAGAACAGAAGGCTATTTTCAACATGAGAATGACCCCTTCTCGGTCAACTCCATCAGGGTTCTACTGATATTCTTTTTCAGAACATCTGATTGTTCCCTTCATAGAACCTGTCACAATGCGACTGTCTATATATGGATGTTGGCTTATCTCTCAGCTGCATTTGACGAGCCCCACCCCCAATGATGGAGACGAATTCTCTTTTGTCCACTGAATACCCAGCATCTAGGACAGCACATGGCATGAAACAGCCACTACAGAGGATATGAATGAATGCACAGATTTCATAAAACCAGAAAATCATGCCCAGATGGAAGGTGAAGACAATGTGTAGCCTTTGTTTAATAACTATTTATTAAAACAAGCAGTGACACCTTCTTTGCCCCCACCCATCCCCTAGTCTGGGGTAGGGGCACAATCTTTGTTCCCATTCATTCTTCCACTCTCTCCCATGAAAACATGTATCATGCTGTTTTTTGCATTTGTCCGTATCCTTGTCTGCTTACCTAATAGACTATAATCTTCAAAACAGAACCTACCACAGCAGATGGGTAAGATCAGAGAACTCTTTGGCTATCACAGAATCAGAAGAGCTGGGGCAACTGCCACATGGGAAACAGGATACTGATATAGAATCAAAAAGTCGAATTTTAAGTCATAGGTACTGAGGGTGGAGGTGATGATCACAGCCAGAGAACGCCAGAGCCAGGGCAGCTGGGATTGGGAGAGGTATCGTCTGTAAACACCAGGTACTCAGGTGTGATTTCACAGAGTGACCACAGCAATGCTTCTGGGCTGCTATCATTTTACAGAGCATGGAACTGAGGCTCAAAGAAGCTTAATAATCTGCCCATGATCACAAGGCCCCTAGGTGGCCACGTCATGGCTGGAAACCAGATCTGTATGCTCCAGCTTCACTCCTGACCTCATTCTGTGACAATGCCTCCTGGTGCTTAGGCTGCCTCCGACTTAACCTCTCAGGAATGAGCCAGAGCTGTGGTTGTCAGTTCTGGATTAGCTTCTAAGAGAAAGAAAGAAAGGAAGGAAGAAAGAAAGAAAGCAAAAAAGAAATAAAAGGAGGGAAGAAGGAGGAATGGAAGAAGAAGAGAAGGAAGGAAGGAAGGAAGGAAGGAAGGAAGGAAGGAAGGAAGGAAGGAAGGAAGGAAGGAAGGAAGGAAGGAAGGAAGGAAAAAAGAAGGGAAGAAGGAGAAGAGAGAAAGGAAAAAGAGAGAAAGATAGATCCTGGTACCAAGCCAGCCCTATTGGAAAGGGATCTTCCGGGTTGTGACCTGTGACTTAATATTGAAAAACATTCTCCAGGTGATCCTTGTGCCCAAGAACAGAGAACCATGGTCCTGGGGGAACTTATGCTCCGGGTCTAGTGTTTGACTTGTGGCTTCTACTATCCTTTCAATCCATGCTTTATCAATTCTGAAATACATACTTTCAATAGCGCTGACATTGACATGCGTCCTACAAGTGATGCGAGCAGGAATGGTTCCCGCCAGCCAGGCAGCAGCCTTCACTGTGTGCACCTGTGTGAGCCTGGATGCCATTCCTGGTGCGTCAGCTGGATACACACACCCTCGGTGTTTCAGGGCACAAACTACTCAAGAACTAATTGTGGAAGGAGCATGAGTCCCAGCTGTTGTCTGACAGCCTTCTCTGATAACTACTGGTAAGATGATAAAAGTGCCAACATTAGAATTTAAAGGAAAATTCCAGAGATAACAATGGAGTCTTCTTTTTAAAAATGCAATAATAAAAATGAGTGATGTATTGATACATGCTACCACATGGATGAACCATGAAAACATGATGCTAAATAAAACAAGCCAGACACACAAGACCACCTATTGTAAGATTCTGTTTCTATGAAATGTCCAGAATGGACAAATCCATACAAAAAGGAGACTAGTGCTAGTTTAGGACTGGAGAAATGCGAGGAGTGTGAGAGTGGAGGCTCATGGGGATGGGGTATATTCTGAGGGTGTTGGAAATGTCCTAAAATTGATTGTCACGATAGTTACAACTCTATGAATGTACTAAAAAATATAAAATTATACATTTTAAACAGGCAAAATTGTATAGTATGTACATTATATCTTAATAAAAATTTAAAAAAAACTATGGGGGTAGGGGTGGGGGAGAAATACAGCATAACCAATCCTTTGGCTAGCAAAGAGAACAATGGTATATGGAAAACCCAGAATTCAATGACCCTGAGTCAAAAAGGGAATCAGAAAAGGCACGCAGAAGCTGAATATGAAGAAGTTTTATGAATATGTGAATGTGTATTTTACTTTTATATCACAGGAGTGATGTATTGTAAAAATATAATCAGGATAAATAAACTCTTCCAATACGTCTAAACATTTAATTGGTAAGAAAACACTGGGGTATAGTTCCGTTGGCAGCATTTTCTTTTCTTTCTTTTCCAATGACCAGCTGTGAAATATCCCTTACCCTCTCCATCCCTAAGCTTTCCTCTCTCTACAGCAGATTTATTTCCAAGGATGCTCGTGGCTCTCAGGTTTTTCAGTTCTAATCTAAATTTCTATTCCTGTCTGGCGGGAAATTCACCGTTCATTAGATCCCGCCCCAGATCACAGGCTTGAAGAGTAAGGAAAAGAGGAAACTGCCACACACCTGTCTATATGTATCTTCCACTGAAGGAAATGTGCCGAGAGAGAAAGGTAAAATGATTTCTTGCACCTTTCCATTGATTATCTGTAGATTTCATTTTCTAATCCTCTAGGAAGCCCAGATCCCCAGAGAGCTGAGAGTGAATGAAATAACACATTAAGAGGGAAAACTCCAGGCCTGTGGTCAAATTGTTTTCGCCTCCCCGGTCAACCACTTGGGCCACAGCACTGGCCTCCAGTGAGTTCCCCTGGGGGTGCGAATGTCCAGCTTGTAGGTGGCTCCCTGATCTGCGTGCAGGGCACCACCCAGGACATGGGACCCACTAGCTTCAGAGGCAGCTCAGGAAGAGAGAAGACTTTCAAAAAGAAAAGAAACAAAACAGAAGAAGAGACTGGCTTCCAGGCTCTGCCAGAGAAGCACATCTTTTCCAGTAGTTCCAGGATTCTTTCAGTTACCAGACTTTTCATAAAAGATTATTTGTGTCTAACATGCAAAGACCCATGTTTATTTGAGCAGTCTCCAAAGCAAGTGAGAAATTTAAAATGTTAACACTGGAGAAAAGGTAAATAAAATCTGGGCTATAAAACACTAAACAGACACTAAAATGTTTGCAATACTATAAGGGAAGACTTGGCTTTCACAATGCAATAAAAGAGGTAGGAATTTTTTAAAAAATATGTTCTCCATTATATAAAGAATATTCACTGTCTGGGAAGGAAATAGGACAAATATTCTGATCATCTTATACTGGTAGAGCTCTGGGTGATGTGTTCCTGTTTCTGCATTCCCATTCTATAATAAACGTGCAATGTCCTTTTCCATCATGAAATTTAATTCTACTAAACATAATTGAAAATGTTTTTCTCATTATAAAAACTAAAATGTTTGTTACAGAAAATTTAAGAAAAAAGATGGAAATAGAAATCTGCCAGACTTAACACACACACACACAAAAACAACTTATGATAATATGATAGCATGTTGGCATATATGCTTACATTCATTGTTGTTTGGATACATAAACAGCACACACACACACACACACACACACACGAGATCCATGATAGATGAGACACTGTGAGGTCTACGCATCCTGTCACTCTACTTCTGACCACTGGGCTGTTTGTTTTAGGCATGGTTTTCCTAGGTGACCCTATTCTTTGAATCGCAGATGATTGGACTTTAAGACATTACAGGAGGTCCTCTAGCCAGAGTTAGTGGGGCTCCATCCAAGAACAACCTATGGTTTGGATTGGGGTTATTTTGGGGCCAGAAGGGACCCCATTTGAGGATGGAACATTTAAGCTTATAATAGAATTCACTGAGGACTATCCAAATAAACTACCTACGGTTAGATCTGTCTCTGAGATGTTTCATCTGCATGTCTGTGCAGATGGTAGTATATGTCTGGGCATACTTCAGAACCGCTGGAGTCCATCTTAGGATGCAGCTCCCATTTCTACATCCTTACTGTGTCTACTGGATGAGCCCAATCCCAATAGTCCAGCAAGTAGCCAGGCCTCCCAGCTATTCCAGAACAAGCGGGAATATGGAAGCCGTGTTTCTGCGAAGGTAGAACAGAGCTGGTGTGATTGTTGACTTGGGTGCGCAAAGGAAGAGGCAAGGCATAGGAAAGACATATATTGATGTGCTTGTCACCCTCCTATTCCTCAGTGTCATTAAAAGCAAAGTACTGTGCTATTTCCACCTTCCCTCGCTGAGCTTTTCCTACCCTTTCTACCTTCTCCTTGAACATCAAATAAAAAACAAAAACAACCCTCTACAAGATCAAATGTACTGTACCTGGGTTACATGCAAAATTTACTAATACTTAATTCCTTTTCTGTCTCACCTCATTTCCAGCTTTGGGGCAGTATGCTGTTACCGTACTTTACACAAAGCTGTTAAAATGAGTTGTTATACAAGTGGTGCTTCTGCATAGCTCAAATGACTAGGATACTATTTTTAACAAAATGATTCCAATACTTTAAGGAAAGACTTGGCTGACGTGTTTCATCCATGAGCCAAACCAGCTAGGGCAGCGTTTAGTGGCTTATAAGATCTCTAAGATCTGCTGTCTATAAAGGGACCTAATAAGTCCTATCACTTTAAGTTAATACGTTGTTTTAAATTCAGATCAATTCAAGTTAGTATGTTTATTATTTTGGGCTAAAGGTCATTGAAAGCAATACAAATTCATTGTCAACTTTAAGAATAATTTAGAAAAGTATGAACCAAGCCAAGTTATAGATTCAAGAGAAAAAAAAAGGTAACATTTTGAAGCTCTTAAAGACCTTCATCAGTGCCATTCATCAAACTGTCGTTTTAAGAACATTGTTTTTGAAATAACCTTCGTGTTCATATTTTGAATGTCCAAAAAGGGCCATACAGTATATGTGTTAGCCAGCGGTTCTCAACCTGTGGGTCGTGACCCCTTTGGGGGTCGAACGACCCTTTCACAGGGGTCACCTAAGACCATCGGAAAACACATATATAATTACATATTGTTTTTGTGATTAATCACTATGCTTTAATTATGTTCACTTTGTAACAATGAAATTGGGGGTCACCACAACATGGGGAACTGTATTAAAGGGTTGTGGCACTAGGAAGGTTGAGAACCACTGTGTTAGACAGTAATATTGCCTTTTTGAAACTAATTTAGATTGACTATTAGCTCAACTAAATATGCATTCTAAGGACCATCCCATGCTTTTTTTTCGGGGCATAGAAAAGATTTTAAGAAAATGAAGGGAGTTCTTCATATTCATAGGTTTCGGGATTATAGCATAAAAGAAGACTGACACACTCTTCAGTTGAGTATGGCGTAGTTTTGAAACAGATTGTCATAAACGGAAAGGAAGCTTAAGGGGACATAGGAGTGTTACTATTTCTTGGAGATCCTGAAGTGGAACTGTTGGGTCATCTGGTAGTTCTATTTCTCATTTTTTGAGGAGCCTCCACACTGTTTCCCACAGCAGCTGCACCATTTTACATTCACACCAACAAGGTACAAGAGTTCTGATTTCTCCACTTGTTGTTGTCTTGTGTTCCTTTGGTAATCTCCATTCGAACATGTGTGGGTTGATATCTCATTGTGACTTTGATTCACAATAGCCAAGATATTGAAACAACCGAAATGTCCATCACCAGATAAACGGATAAAGAAAATGTGGAATATTCACACAATGAGACATTATGTAAAGACAAAGGAATTCTGCCATGTGACAACATGGATGAACCTTGAGGACATTATGATAAGGGAAAGCAGCCAGTCACAGAAGAACAAATAGCACATAATTCCACTTATAGGCAGTGTCCAAAATAGTCAAACTCATAGACACAGAGAGTGGAACGGTGGTTTCCAGGGGCTGGAGGAAGGGAAAAGGGGACGTTACAGATAAACAGGCCTGAAGTTTCAGTTTTGCAAGATGAATCAGGCCCAGAGATCTGCTGTACAATAAGGCGTTACAGTTAACAACACTGTACTGTGCACTTAAAGTCTTGCTACGAGGGCAGAGCTCATGATAATTCTTCTTACCACAACAAAATAAGATTTTTTAAAAAACAAAGAAGCTGGAAACTGCATGAAAAACAGAAGCTGAACAAGGTAGACTAGCATACACTATGACACATCCTATGCTGCTGAGCTGAACCAGCGATCCCTTTCCGATCCTGTTCCCTTAAGACGAAAGTCTTTGCCTTCCTCGTCCCCCTTTCCAGTGGCCTCTCTTGAAAAGTCACCCTCATCCACAGATGGTCAACATTACGATGGAATTTTGTTTTTCTCGCATGTGAATTTGGAGCTGATAGAAGCTTCCCGGCTCCTTGGTGGGACCCGCTGACAAACCCGCTGGCCCCAGAACCATCTGTGACTGCGAGAGGACGCTTCTGGGGCTCCTGTTGGCATCTTCCGCTGAGCCACGCCCGGGGCTCGGTGCACAAGCACCGATGAGGACCTGGAGGGCAGATTTTGTCACTGCCACCCACAAGGCAGCGTGACCTGGAGGGCATGACTGACCCCTTCCCTGTGGTTTCCCCCATTAGAACGCGACAAGAGAACGGGGAATGGGTTAGAAACACCAAATTCCCTGCAGAAGAACTTGGGAAGAAGCTGCCAACAAGGACCTGTTTGTAAAATAAGGGGGTTGCACTCAAAACTCTCCAGGGGCACTTCATGGCTGACACCCGAGTCCTCTGTGATGAATCAATCCTGCAATTTTCCCCGAGGCAGACATTCTGAGGAACATGCACTATCTGGGGAGGAGTTACCTGCATGAACATAGAGTGTCCCTAGACAGTGAGGGGAGGACAAGGGAGGCAACCAGAGGCCCTCCATGTCTCATCAACCAACTCGCCTATGACAGTAGCCCTTTCCCACACACACGCACACAAAATGAGTATCATCTAAAACTGTCATTGATCATTGACAAAGGATACGGGTATCGTAGACATGACAGTGGCAGGTCTTTCCCTGAAACGGCCCATCTGTTATTTTTTCCATATTTATGGGTGATTTGCTGTATTGACACATCCCAGAAAGAAAGGAAAGGATAACTCAGGCTCCTCTATTTACGTTGATTTCATGTAGTTTTGATACAAAGTCTACCACATTTCTGACAGTTACACATTTTTTGGTCTTGGGTTGCTTAGGTGATTATTTTTTAGGAGTAACAGAAATTTGCACTGGAACATCGTAAGGGCATACAGACCTCTTAAACTTTAAAAAAAAAATTATGGCCCCAACCGGTTTGGCTCAGTGGATAGAGCGTCGCCCTGCGGACTCAGGGGTCCCAGGTTCAATTCCGGTCAAGGGCATGTACCTTGGTTGCGGGCACATCCCCAGTAAGAGGTGTGCAGGAGGCAGCTGATGGATGTTTCTCTCTCATCGATGTTTCTAACTCTCTATCCCTCTCCCTTCCTCTCTGTAAAAATCAATAAAATATATTTTTTAAAAAAGTTATGCATTTTCTTTTTTAGAGAGAGGAAGGGAGAGGGAGAGGGAGAGAGAAAAGGAGGGAGGGAGAGAGGGGGAGGGGAGGGAGAAGAGAAAGAGAAAAACATTGATCGGTTGCTTCCTGCATTATCCTCCAACTGGGGATGAAGCCCACAACCTGGGCATGTAGCCAGACTAGGAATTGAACAGGTGACTTTTTGGTGCACAGGACAACAGTCAACCAACTGAGCCACCCTGACCAGGGGAGATCTCTTATACTTCTGATGCTGAAGGTCACACTTTGGATTAGGTACTGAGGGCCAGGCCTCTAGACTAGAGCACAGGCACAAATACAACAGCAATTTTCCAGGCCCCGAATCAGTGGGAAATACGGCAAAGAAGATGAAGCCGAGAGACATTTTTGCGGCTGTCTTAAGGACATAAAAAGTCATGAGGCATAAAAATGCCTCAGAGGGCTTCCCCCATCTCTCTTTCCAGCGCAGAAACACCCTCCCTCGCTTGTTTTGGAATCTAAACCAGAAGACCCTCGATGGGAATGTCAGTGTCCAGCTCCCAGCTCCCTGGATGCCTGAGCAAACACAGATGGGCCCCGCTCCCCTGCAGCCTCTGGGACAGCCGTGTTCTTGGGCTGTCCCAGCAGCTGCTGGCCCAGATGTACCAACTCGCAGCCAGGGACGCCAGACCTGGCACAGGGGGCCGCCTGCCGGGTGCCATGGGCTGTCCTCAAGAAAACCGAGAGTTTGGGAGGGCCTAGAGTTTCGACCCCCAGCATGGCTAGATGCCAGTGAACTTCTGCAACTTTCACACATGTGCCTGCGGAAGCGCCCAAAGATTTATGTAGAAAGCATTACTACCCAAATCGGAGAATGAATTGCCAGTTGGAGTCTTCACATACACGCCACCGTGCTATACTCTGCACCTAATTTGGGATATCCCAACCCCTTCTCATTCCCTCAAACCAGTCATTTTTCAAACATGTCAAAGCAGTAGAACCCACCTTTCCAAAACACCTCACCTACGCATCCTATATGAGAACAGATGGCAGTGGGGACATCCGTTTGCACCCAACACTCTCCCCATACCCTCACCAGCTGTTCCACGGCACAGCTCGCTGTCCCCTGAGGTCTAGCCCAGGTCCTTAGGCTCCGAGGAACATATCTGAAACCATGGTTTACAGATTTTTATAAAGAATTTGTATCTTTCTTAAAATCCAATTTCAAAATTAGCAATTTGTAGCGGGGAAAGAATGTTAAACAAATGCACATGCTGTTGGTGTCAGAATGCATTTGGCTAACATTCTCCGAATCCAGGGTGCAGGCCAGGCCCTGTGCTGGGCAGTGGGGATGAAGAGATAAATAGGATGCAACTCTATCACCAAATAGACCTGGTTACTGAGTGGCCTTAGGAAAGCCACTTGCATTGCTCTGTGGAGTGAGATGTGCTAACACCGTGAGAGCTCATGACAGCTCTCACCTGGAACCTCTTCATTTTCCACTGAACAGAGCTGAGTTCCAGACCAGGACATCACACTCAACTCCTGGTCTCCTGGCGTCCAGCTGAGCAGGGTTTCAGACTCCAGGACTGCAGGGAATGGGAGAAGTCATGAGCACATTCTGATGAGAATGACGTGGAACAGCGGGGTGGGGCTGATGCCTGAGTCCTCTGACCCAAAGTGCTGGGATACTGAGTCTCGGATGACGGTGTGCAAGGACTCCAGGGGTCGGGCGCCCAGAGACCAGCAGAAATGTCACCATTAAACATCTCAGTCTGGTAGACACTGAGTTCCTGCGCAACATGCCCTTCTGCTTTCCAGACGCTTTGCAATTTGCAAAGGATTTTCGCTGATGGCATCATATCTGATCCTCCTAGGTGTGTAGGAGGGACGCTTTCCCCATTTCAGAGAAGGGGAACCTGAGTCTCAGAGATGTGAGCTGACATGCCCAGCGGCAGACAAGTGACAAGTAGCAGAGCCTGAGCATCTCGACAAGTCAGGAGTCCTGAGCTCCACGCTCTGTTCTAGTTGAGTGATATATTGAATCAGAGACAGGCTTGGGTCTGAGCTTTGGCTTGGGAGTGTAAAGATGGAGTCACTTTGAGGGAATTAAAGAACGGGAGTTGACGTTTGTTGAGTATATATGCATCATATTAAGACGAAGCACAGTTACTGCCTTTGGAACCTTAGGGTAGAATGGGGAAGCCAGGCTCATCAAGAGGGAAATAATATTTCATGTGTTGAGTCCTAGTCCAGAGATACATATAGGCACTTTTTATTTGTTTGCAGCAGCCAGGTGATATATGTGTTGTATTCCCAACTTTCTGATGAGAAAATTGAGGTTCAGAGAGGCTAAGTCACCAGCCTCTGGTCCTTGCAACTAGTATGTGGGGGGACCAGGAGCTGAACTCAAGTGACTGTGACACAGAAGTCCTTGTTCTCTGGACTTCACCTAGCTGCCCTTCGCTTCAGTGGGATCATCTGCAGCCACACTGGCTGGAGAGGGCAGGAACAATGTTATTTCATTGAGGTTTTATTTATGTGGTACCATGATATGTATCTGGAAGCTTTCATCTGAGAGATGTGGAGTGTTTTATAAACAGGTTCTTATTCTTGCCTTTCTCCCCCTTCCACTCCTCCACCTGAGTCCTTGGGAACCAAAGAGGTTGCCAGAGATGGCCAAGGTCACAAGTGTGGACAGGTGTATGTGCAGTGGTGGTTCCCCATATGCAGACACAGCTGTGTTTGGTGATAGGAACAGTAATCTCTCACCTTGCATAGCTCTCTGTTGTTTCCTAACCTCTTTCATGTCCAACTTCATTTATTGGATCCTCACACCAGTCATGTGAAATCGGCAGGACAAGCATCAGCTTACACAGGACAAAACTGAGGCCAAGAGAGGTCAGTTAAAGCCTGAAGCACTCGGCCTACCATTCGAGGAGGGGAGATTTGAACTCATGTCTGTGGATCCGTACGAAAGCGGTATTGCACAGTGGCTGAGAGGCTGGGCTTTGGATTGGGCAAACCCTGCTCTTGAGTTCTGCATCTGCCATGCACCTCCAGGGCTGTATGCCTGAGACAGTTTCTTCGACCCTGTTCCTTCCTCTGTGAGGTGGGCCATCTAATCATCCCTGCCCCGGCGAGCAGTGAAGAACCCACATGAGAACTACACACAAAATATAAAGAATGCATCATAACGCCTGCCGTGTAGGGAGCGCTCAATAAACAGCTATAACAAGGTCCCAACCGAGATCTCTGCCACTATACCTGTCATCTGGGAGGAAGGAGTGAGGCTTGCATAACCCCGAGAGGGCCTGCTAGGAGGCAGGTCAAGGAATAAGGTTTACCTACAGCTGAGGTGCCAGGCCCCATGCCCCCCTCAGGCCTCAGCTCCTGGGAGGAGGAGTGCATTCTCGGGCAGCCCATTGGCAGCAGCTGTTGTCACGTCCTCCCCGACTTCCCCTCCCAAGTGGCCCGGCCCACCTGTCTCCATCCTGCCCCGCTGGCAGCCCCACTTTGCCTGGAGAAGAGCAAACCTGTGTCCTCAGGTGCTCTCCTCCTACTCCCCACCTTGGGACTCCGCCAAAGAAAACCAAAGCGCTCTGTTTGTTTTCTAAGCCGGAGCCAGAAGCCATTCCCGTAAGGCCCGCCTGGCTTAATGGGGCTGTGTCTGGGTGCTGCCCCGAAGCCAGGCTCCGGCAGAGTCCGGCCACCCTCCCACCCGGCCCCACTGCCCCTGCCCGCGGTGACATTTGCTTAGTGGCAGCATCTCGGTTCTGGCTCCATCTGCATGAGCTCACCCTGTGACCCTGGACATGTCCCCTTCCCCACCCAGGGCCTCAGTTCCTCCACCTTTACCAAAAGTCAGCTTCTTCCTTTTCTTTTCTTCTTCTTATATTATTATTATTATTATTATTATTATTATTATTATTATTATTTTGTGTTTATTTTTTTTACTAAGGCAGCCTCTTCTAAATCAGTTATCCACCTGGGCTGCACAGGAGAGTCACTCGGGAATTCTGTCAAAATGAATGCCTGAGCCCCACGACCAGACAATCTCCTCTGATGGGTGTGACACGGGGTCTGGGCAACAGCAGTTTTCAGAAGCTCAAAGGTGACTCTAGCTGGCAGCCCGGGTCCTCAGGTGCCCTCCTCCTACTCTCTCACCTCGGCCCCAAACGAATCGAGAGCCCCGTGGACTCTGCCATGTAATGACTCTACGAAAGAGGTCAAGGAGCAGAAGCAGAGAGTTCTAGAAGGAGACATCCCGATGGCAGTTTGTTTCAAACCACCATCCAATCAAACTGCCTCCCTGGACAGACAGGCAAACGGAGGCCCAGAGAGAAGTGGGGAGTTTTAACGCCCGCCCCCCCCCCCGTGCGTCACAGGGAGCCTGGCCAATCCTGCTCCCCCGAGTCCCATTACAAACAACAAAACGTGGACAATAAAGGGACACAAAGGAGGGAGAGGGAGAAGCTGAAAGTAAAGAAAGAAGGAAAGGCAGATGAGGGAAAATTATACACAGGAAGGAGAGAAAGAAGTAAAAGGAAAACAAAGAAAGCTAAGGGGAGGGAAGAGGGGACGTGGAGGAAAAGAAGTAGAGGGAGGAAAGCCAGGGCAGGGGCGGGTGCCACTCGGACAGCCCCCACGCGCCAGGGCAGCTCTGAGCCACTCTTGGCTGCAGGGTGCTTACTTGGTGAAGGTGACCTGGGCAGGAACTCCCATCCCCGCTGGGGCCCCAGGCCGGCTGCAGCCTGCATGGGGCGGGCTGAGGTACAGCTGCTGCCTCCTCACCCAGCTTCCAGCCACTTGCCTGATCGGGCAATAGGCAGGATGGATGCTTTTGGCAAGGTGATCCCAGCAGAGAGGACCCCACCACCTTTAGGAGGGATTCCTGCGAAGGGCAGGGAACAGACGGGCAGGGGACCCTGTGCTCCCGCCATGCTACCAGCTGGGCGACTCCAAAAGAGGCCTGTTTCTCGCCTCCAGGCCCCTGTTTGGTGCACATCTCCGCTGGGTGCCCTTCCCACACACCCCCTACTCAGCACGGCATTCGGGCCACATCTGCTCCTGTGACAGCTCCTCGCTCTCCATTCCCCTCCGTGCTTTTCCAACCACACTCAAGACCATATGTGAGTGGAAGGCTCCCACCTCCACTCCTTTGCTTATGATGCGTCCACCCTCCTGTCCTGCTGAGCCCACAGGCGTCCTTCCAAACCCCACTTAAAATCTCAAAGGGGTATCCCTGTTTGCCCACTCCTTCCACATTCCCCCCCTTCCCCCCCCCCCCCCCCCGCTCACCACCATCAGAATGATTCTTTCCACCTTCTAGGATTCCACGTCAAGTGTCCTGACCCACCTCAGCCACCCTTGGCGCCCTGTGCTTCTGTATCAGACCACACACACACACACCACACACCAGACAACCCCCACACAACTCTGGGGTGACCAGATTGACATCTCTATCTGGGCTGGAGCTGTGCACTCTGGACAATCAAGGCCCCATGAAGAGCACCAACATCATTCCTATAGCTGCAGCCTTGCAGGGTTCATGTTCGTGTTCTCTTCCTGATCTCCTAGGTGGGGAAACTGAGGCTGGCAGCTCTGAAGTAATTTCACACTCAAGATCTCTCTGCCTCCTCCTAACAGCCCTGTGAGATAGAATTTCTTGGCCCTAAAATGAGGGAAAGACCCTATCTGATGTAGGCTCACTTGGGCCTGGCCAGGTAGATTAGAACTGGGACCCTCCTGACTCTAGGTGCCTGTTCTAGTTCTGGGGCTCTGCCTGCAGGATGAGAAGTGGGCGTGTCTCCATCATGCATAGATGCCAGCTTTGGGGTGCAAGGGGACCCAACGGTGGGCCTCAGGGAGGCGGACACACTCAGGGAGACCCTGCCTGCTCTTCCTTTCACAGGAAGCCAGGTGTGGAGTGAGGGCTGAACGGGCACGCCAAGTGCCTGCAGAACCCTTTGGGGAAACGTCATTTGGTTTCATCATCCCAAGGAGAGTCTCAGTCATGGTGACTCTCAAAGGTGAGCAGACATGGAATCACTTGGGGAGTGTGTAAAAAGTAATGATTCCCAGAAATTCTGACTCAGCAGCTTTGAGGTCAATCTGCATTATTAAAATGCACACCCTGGCGCTAGCTGGTTTGGCTCAATGGATAGAGCATGGACCTGCGGACTGAAGGGTCCCAGGTTCAATTCCAGCCAAGGGCACATGCCTGGGTTGCAGGCTTGATCCCCAGTAAGGAGCGTGCAGGAGGCAGCCAATCAATGATTCTCTCTCATCACTGATGTTTCTATCTCTCTCTCCCTTCTTCTCTAAAATCAATAAAATATATATATTTTTTAAAATGCACACCCTGGCAATTGTGATGCAAATGGACCACAGAGGGTGCATTAGCCCATTCCCTTATCTACTTGTAAGTCATCTCTCTCTCCTCCTAGCCTGGTCCGCCCTTCCTCAGAATTACCTTCACTGGGAACACTGAGCGAATCAGTGTCTATATCCCTTCCCTGCCTCTGCCCTCACCCTCATGGCCTCCTGCCCTGTCTACCCTGGACCCCTGACTGGAGGAGGACTTCCCGGGAGGACAGCCCACCCTTCCTCCTCCAGGAGACAGCTCCTCCTAAGGGCTCAGGTCCTGGAAGCTGCCCCCTGGAATCTTTTGGGACTTAGTTCTATCTTTACTGTATCTCCTTCCCTCCAGAATTCCTTCTTCCCCTCCGTTAGTTTCCATTTGGGAAACGGGCCCCAATAACCACAGTCAGTGTCCTGGCTCAACCCTCCGAGTCCATATCCACTCTGCCAGTCCAGTCTTCTCCACCACACACACATACACACACCACACACAAACCACACACATATACACGCACACCATACACAAACCACATACATACTTACCACACACACACCATACACAAACCACACACATCCATACCACACACACACCACACATACACACATCACACACAAACCACACACATCCATACCACACACACACACTACACATAAGCCACACACATACACACACCACACATATACACACACACCATACATACACACACCTCACACATGCCATACACAAACCACACACCCCCACATTTCCCATACACCCCATACACAAACACACACACCACACACATACACACACACAACATACATCCCCATACACACATCATACACCCCACACACAAACACACACCACACATAAACCCCATACACTTCACACACACACCCCACAGATCACACACATATACCCACAACAGAGACACATACACATAACACACAGAGACTTACACAGCACATACACACTCCCTCATCCTCTCCACTGTCCCATAGATACTACCTCCCAGCATCACTCTGTCCTCATTGCCATCACTCTAGTTTAGACCTCCTTTCTGCCTGGAGCACTGTAGTTCCATGAGACTGGAGAGCAGAGAATGAGGGGTAGGACATCAGGTGGAGGATCAGAGCTAGGAAGAAGTGTGCAGAATGAGGGGAGTCAAAGTGATGTCTAGCCAAGTTTGTAGCTCTATCCATAGTGATAAGGCCAACAGATTTTGAAATAGTCTGCCATATACAATATATACATACAATACACATATACACACACATACATATGCACATTTACATACATACACATGCATATATACATATTCATATACACATCCTTGGTTGTAATAGATTTCAGAAAAACAAAAGCATCCATTTACACTTGCTTCCTGTTCTCCCAAACTTGGCCTGCTGGACTCTTCTAACACCAAAGATTCTAAGATTCTTCCCTCATGGAATGTGTGAAGGCGTGGTAAGTGAGAAAAGCATTTTCTTAGTCAACTTCCTTCCCGTGTGTCAGTTAATCTATCATCTGATGGGCATACTACTAGGAAAATAATATGTTTTGTTCATTTCCATTTCTTTTCTCCGGGAGCATTGTGTGTACATGTGTTTGTGTGTCTGTAGATGCATGTGCATGGGGGTGGGGGGTGAGGGGTTTGTCTCAGCTGACAGTGATCTAAGGAAACATGCATTTTTCAAGCCCTTTTATTTAAATAGAAAACCATTTATTCCTAATAAGATCTCATGAGAAAAACCCATCAGGTAAAGGTAAGACACTCTGCTAATAAATAGAGGTGAGTGGGCATAGAGACTATCTAGCCTCACATGCACCCCTTGATGGCTCTTGGGATGCATTATAGCATCGCTCCTGTTCTAACAACACAGTTTTGTAAACTACTGATCTAGTCCAAGCTCCTTATTTTGAGACCCAGAGAGAGTGGGAGACTTGCTGGACCTCATGCAGCAGCCATGAGAGAACTGGATTTGAACCCTCGGTTTTCTAATTCCCACATCCATGTCCCTCTAGCTAAGGGGCTCTGCTGTCTGTGTTGGGGGGATACACCCAGCCCGGGGCTTGAAGGAAGAATGAAGAGCCCCAGCCTGGGGCCCTGAAACTCGGCATCACCTGGGACCAGGTTCGGGGCCGTCCACTCTGGCCCACACTGTCACGGGCACAGGAAAAGAGCACCCCGGCCTCCGCAGGACAGTCGCAGGCTCCTGGGGAGCCGCCACAGCTTCCCTTGGGAATCCATGGGATTATCTGTGTCATGAAGAGAATGGGAACATTTCCCTCGGGGTCAGGGAGAGGGGGCCGCAGGGGGGAAGGCACTGGGCCCAGTACAGAGAAGGCTGAGGCAGCGCCCGAGGGTGTGGCCAGGTGAGCCGGAGCTGGGGGTGTCCCCGGCTGACAGTCCTAAGAGAAATCCAGCTCAGCAAACCTCTTCTTGAAGAGCAGGTAATCCCCTCCTTTTTAAATGTTTCTTTTTCTTTTTTTAACAGCCTGCTGGTTTGAGTCTGCAGACATGCCGGCGAAGAAGCCAGAGAGTCTGCCTTAGACAAGACAGATCAATAACCAGTCTCACCTCACTTCATTTTAGTTCCCAAATTAAAGAGATATAAAAAGATGCAACTTGAGAGGTTCCGAGCATTCAGCTCCCAGGAGCCTTAGATCAGAGCGCACTGGGCCACGGGTTGGTGCTGACTTCCTTCACTTTTCCCTTCTGGGCCTCAACTTCCCTCATCGGTCACATCACGATTACCCTCAGCAGGTATTTCCTGAGATGCACTCTGTGTAGGGTGCAGAGAGAGAATGGGAAGCCGGTGTGAGCAGAACTGTCTGCCCTCCAAATGCTTATGAGCATGTGGCTCTGAGAGGCAGTGGAAAGAGTGCCCACTTTGGAATCTGAAAGAGTTGAGCGCAAATCAAAAGTCTACCTGCCCAGGCCGGTGTGACTCTGACAAAGCGCTTCAGCCAAGTCTCCTCGGCTCTGGGCATGGGGTCGGATAATAGCACCTACCTCCCTAGCACAGCCCTGGGCACATGGTTGGCACTCAACAAAACCAGAGCCTCTCTTCCCTCTCCTACAAAATCTTCCAGAGTCTTCAAGCCTCAGGAGTCACGGGGCCTCAGCCTCTCGCTGGGGTGGTGTGTCCCTGGATTCTATGACCTTGAGCAAAGGTCATGGACAGACAGGATATTGGGCTCCAAAGGGTCTTCTACTTGAGACAGGTGGATGTGCGTAGAGGTGTCCATTGCTAAATGAGCACTGAAAGGGTGATTAAACTATGAATAATCAAAGTTCAGTGGTCTTGTGACTGACTTAAAGTTTTATGATTTCGCACAGATTACCTTATCACTACACTAGCCATTCGAATTCACTTCTTAAGTAGGGTATAAAAATATGAAGTGGTAGCTAGAATGCTGAAAACCTATTATGTATCTTAACAAAACCACACAGTGTTATGGTACAAAAAAAAAAAAAAGAAGAATACAATCTTTTTTTCCCAACAAATTTCTTCCCAGATGAGACCCCACTCCTAAAAAGTAAATTGTTTCCTGCAAAAAGGCCAGTTGATGTGTGTGTGTTTGTTTTACAGAATGTGATGGTGTACTTTCTTTTTATTTTATTATTAATAATTTTTTAAGTTGTTATTTATTGATTTCAGAGAGAGAGGGAGGGAGAGAGAAACATCGATGTGTTGTTTCACTCCTTTATGCATTCACTGGTTGACTCTTGTATGTGCCCTGAACACAAACTTGACGGATTGGGATGACACTCTAACCAACTGCGCTACCGGCCAGGGCTCAGCTGACGTGTGTTTAAAGGGCTGGGGAGAACCTACTCTGAAGCCCAGTGTCCTGGGTCTAATCCCACCATTGTCACCGATTTTACAGTGTGACCAGGACCCGGTCTCCGGTAAAAATGATTCTATTGGGCTACACAGTGTTTACTAAAGTGTGGGGTGCACCCGGATTAAATCATTTAATGGGAAAACAATAGAGAACGTTCCAGTTTTCTCTCGGTCCTCCTAATTCAGTCACGGAGAGGGCTTGGTTTAGTGCTGATGTCTCTGACAATTCTGGCACATCCGCACCCTCCTCTCCTTCAAAGAGGCAAAACAAAGCCCCAGCTCAGAACCTTCCAGAGGCAACAGCATATGTCTAGAATTATATAAAACTGCTTTGTTTCACTGTACTGACTTTGAGGGGAGGGGAGCTGTCTTCTATTATGGCGAGTAATCCTGGTTTTCCATTTACTGGTAGTGACATCCATTTCCATTCTGAAATCATCGATTTAACCAAAAATAAAAATAATGGAAAAGAAGTGAGTCGATTTCAAGAAGAACACGGTAAATTAATAATATCCCAGGGAGGACAAAATCGGGAGACTGATGCTTGCCTGCGGGGCGGGGGCACTGTGCTTGAAGCTTGAAGACTCTGCGGGGTCTTTCAAGGGGGGAACTGGGGCTCCAGGGTGACAGCCCCAATATCCTTCAGGGGCTCAGATGCACGATGGTTTTCAGGGAAACCAGGTCTGGGTTTCCAGGAAAACAACTTTGGATAAAGTGATACCCAGATGTTCAGGAGCGTTTCTTCTCCTCGACCTGTTGCCCAGAAAGAGGAGAAGCAGGTCTGGGAACCGTTAGTGCCCTGTAACTGTCCAGGCCACAGAAAACAGCCCGCAGCTGCCCAGACGCCACCCCAGCGAGAGGCTGAGGCCCTGTGACTCCTCCGAGCTCCCCAGCCGGGGCCTCTCTGCTCCCTGGCCAAGGAGAGAGGCAAGGCCAGCTGTGTGAGGCCGGCCCACTCGTGTGCAGCTGGAATCTCGGAGCCAGAGCCAGTCAGGCCCCGACACAGGCCCCTTCTCCTGCACCCTCCTCCCCCAACGGCGGCTTGAAATAGAGCAGATCAAGAGGGTGAAACCAGGACAACCCATTGCTGGGTTGCAGTGGGATGGGGTGGGCTTCCCTCTCCCTGGTTAGCACACTCCATCCAGCTCCTGTTCCCCCCACCCCAACCCGGTCCCCAGCCCACCCAAGTTCACCAAGACCCTTCACTGAGGCAGACCTGCAGGTCAGCGCTCTGAAGACCCTGGGAGGGAGAGGTTCCCAGCTCAGGAGGAGGAGGGGAAGGGGGAGGGGGAGAGGGAGGGCGAGGGATGTGGATTTCTCCACGGATTCCACATGCACTGAACAGTAATGGAGTCAACTGAATTAAAAACAAAATACAACTCTGCACCCTGAACCCGACAGTCAAATGATAGGAGCTACTGGCTGTGCACTGGGGAGAGGCCTCAGGGAGTGGGGGCGTGGGGAGGGGTCAATTATTGCCCAGGATAATGATCATTCTATCTCCGGTTAGGGGCTGCCAGTCCTGTGACTCACTGACCCATCCCATGGCTGCATCACAAACTCTCAGCACAGGCAGCATCCGGCTGGGCAGAAAGGATCTATTTATTCCCTTCCTTTCTCCAGCTGCTCACCCATTCGGCAGCACTGTGTTCACCTCCTACCAGGAGCGAGGCTCAGAGCTAGGTTTTAAAATACAGCGGAGAGCCTTCCCCATGCTCTCTCTGCCCTGCAGGTACTTTGCATTTCATCAGCAAAAACAGAAAGTTGGAAGAAACATTGTAACAAAGTGGGAAGAGAGTGTCTGGAGGGGGGCTTGAACCCCACCCCCCCTCCCCTCTGCTCAGAGGTTCCTGAGAGATGTGGAGCAGTGTCTAGGCATCCTGGGCCCGGTGTTGCCTCATCGGTGCCAAGTCTGGAGGCCTCCATGCCCGGTGTTAAGTCCCAGGGCCCTTCAGAAGCTCCCGCGGGCGCTGAAAGGATGCGCCAGCCCAGGCCCCTCAGCCACCTGCTTTCGTTTTGCTTTGCAAGTTGGGCTTTTCTAAATTGGGTTTGACAATGCGTTCTGCTGATGTTCAAAGGAGAAGAAAAAGAAGGGGGAGAGAGGAAGAGGGAGGGAGAAAGAGTCCCAGACTTAATCTCCCAAAGTTTAATGCAGTAACTTTGGGTCATAAGAAAATACAAGCCTATGGCCATATCTACATGGGGAGGTCATTTCCCCCCACTTTCCCCCTTTGTTTACCTGTAAGCACCTAGGAAGCTAAAGTCATGAGTGTGTATGTGCATGCACGGATCTACACGTGCATATTACAGCTATAGTGTATGCATACAATATAAATATACACAGATGAATGGAGATGAGGAGATATGTAAATACAGGCACCACTGGGTGCGACTAGGGGTTGTTCAATTCAGGGATGTAATGGTTAGATTTAGAAGCACAGTGTTTCAGTCTACGTGATTACTATTTCCTGGTTCTGTGATTGGGGGGTGGGTGCTGACTTAATTTTTGTAAGCCTCAGTCTTTCCTTCTGGGAAATGGTAAGAGTCATGCCTAACTTTGCAGTATTTGGGGGTGAATTACACGAGAGTGTAATTACAGCATTTAGCGTGGTGGGCAGCAAGAACAGAAGCCCATTCGGCACACTCTGAAGGATATTTTCTTTCCTTCTCTTGCTGCTTCCTAAATGTCTCTGCACGGATGGTCATCGTCTTTTTCTCTGTGCCCTTCTTGCTCTTAACTCAGACGGGGCCTTGCTGCGTGGAAACTGTCCTCAGGGAAAACACAGGCTGGTAGAGGAGTGAAAGAGCTATGATTTGGAAGCTCTTAGGTGGAGTCCCTTTTGCATTTCTACATAAATTACCTAAGTAATGCCTGGTCCTGCACTTGGGACTGTGGAAAGTATATGTAAGCAAAGAGGAAAACAGAGTTACCTGCAATCACCCCACTTCAAAATAACCACTGTTGGCACCTCAGTGTATATTTCCCAAGCCTTTTTCTAAGTATATATAAACAAGAGTAATATTTTCTATGTCTCCGAGCAACTATAAACCCCCAGGATGAAAGAGGCACCGCGGATAATACAGACAAAACATTACCCCACACACACACACACACACACACACACACACACACACACACACACACACACGTTTCATTTTGCTTGTTGGTCCCTGAATAGCTCTAAACTTGCATTTGCTTCAAGTTCTGCCCATGTTCCAAGAGGCTAGGATTGACTACACGCGGTTGGGTTTTTGTGTTTACATCCGTCCCACTATGGAGCTGTGAGTATACAGATAGAATGGCACGTCCACGCGGATGTACCTTTCGGCCAGTGATACTGGGCTGTCTGTGTGAGCCACGGCCTCTGTGATGGGGACTGAGATGAGAGCACTGTCCCCATCCTCCCGGAGCTCTTGGGCTACTGTCACCACACGGTCCCTAATCCTTCCGGGTCCCAAATTCAGCCCGTGACCTGGTCAACCAGCTGGAGACCTTCAGATAAAATAGCAAGACGATCAGCAACAGTAGTGGCAGCTACCGCTGAGGAGGGCTCGTGAGTAGCACAGAAACTATGCTAGCACTTTACGTTGGCTGTGTCTCATTCTCTCGACACCTCTGCAAGTTAAATATGGCCACCCTCGCTTAACTGCATTGAGGAGGAAAGCAAAGTGTGACTTGACTTGCCTAAGGTCCTGCCGTCAGTGAGAGGTTGAGCCCGGGTTACATAATAAGGCTCCCCCCTCCTTGCCTTCTGTGGAGTAAGAAAGCTTATGGAAGGACACGGACCATTTCTCAGCCGGATCAGGGCCCACGGTCACAGGCCAGTGGCTTGGCCTTGCCTTGGCCCTGGACGTTCAGCTCCGGGAAGTAAACCCAAGCAGCCCAGGAGTATCAGGTCTGAGAAAGTCACACCTGCTCGACTCGGGGAAGCCCAGGGTTCTGACTGGGCCGGACTCTCTCAGACCACCCAGCTCAGCCTCCATCTCAGTCTGGAGCCCAACTGCCCCACGTTAGTCCCCTCTAGCACTTGGATACCAGGGGAGCCACCTTCCAGTAGGCACCTGATGTGCTGGGGCACAGAAGAAAGAGCCTGGGCTGAGGCCAAGACGTGGGGCCTGCTCATGGGAGCATGTCTGAGCCTCAGTGTCCTCAGATGTAAGACAGAGAGGGGGACCTTACCTACTAGGTAGGATTCATAAGAGGATCAGTGAACTGATGTAAAATTGCCTGGCTACATGGTAGATCATTAATAAATGCTCATTTGTATTCATTTTTTCATGCATTTAATAAATATTGATTATCTACTATGGGCCAGTCATTCCTTTTTTATTTCTTGCAATTACAGTTTACATTCAGTATTTTTAGTATTAGTTTCAGGAGTACAGAAAGCACAGTGGTTAGACAATCATCTACTTTACAAAGTGGGCACCCCGGGTTGGGCCAGTCATTCTGGTGCTTGCAACAGAGCAGTTGACAAAACCAACCAAATGAACAAACAAAACAAAGGGAGGCTTGGTTGCCCTGGTGGAGGTTACATTTGGGGAGTAAAGAGTTCTCACTCCACCTGGGCTGCCTTCTTTCTTGCCAGCCTGTGACAGGGGAAGGGGCATGCCCTGTGGAAGGGCCCTGGGGGCTGGAGGAGTCCTCTGCCACTCTTCCCACAAGTGTAAACTGCTGTGCTCAGAAGGACCCCGGGAAATTCCACGCTGGCCTTTGCTCCAGTGTAAATCCTTTGCCCTAACCTTACTACTACAGGACCGATTCAGAAGGCGGAGACCTTGGGAATCTCATCTGACCAGATGGACAAGACCATAATTTGGGGGGGTTAGAGGGAATTCAACGGACATATGCTGAACACATCTCTACGCCGGGTCCTATGCGACTGGTGCGGAGAATCAAGATATATGGAGCACACACTCAGATTTTTCCACAACGTATTTAGAGGCTAATTCTGATCTCAAATAGCTATGAGCTGTTTATGGACTTTTCTCTTTAATTCCACTGAGTGTCACTGTGTAAGCAGATGTATAGCTAGAGAAAACACATTTGATTATGGGGGCGTGGGGGGGGGGAGGAGCGCCATCTGAGAACCCAGTGGGGATGTTACAAAATATATGGTATATGCATTGCATTACCTTCCAAAAAAAAAAAAATCCTGAATCCAGAAACACATCTAGTATCATGAATTCTGGATAAGGAACTGTGGTCGAGCTGCAGAGAACTTAAGGAAGTTGTTCAAGGTCACACCCAGTAACAGAACCCTGGGAATTTGCATTCTTGGCCTCTATACTCTTCTGTCTTTCTTACCCCCTGAACTATGACTGGGACCAGGCATTTTATTTATTTACTAGAGGCCCAGTGCACGAAATTCATGCACTGGTAGGGTCCCTAGTGGCTGCCAGCTGGGTACTCCCTCCCTTCCCCAGCCGGCCTCGCCCCTTGGTCGAACTCCTAGACGACCTCCTGGCAGAGGGGACAATATGCATACTACGCTTTTATTATATAGGATTTGAACCCTGGACTGTATGACTCCAATGCCCACACTCTTAGTTACTATATTATACATTGCCACATACCAGTGAGGTCCAAAATGGGCCGCAATTAAACAGGACTTATGGACATCCTCTCTCTTACCTCCTTGCAATTCATTTCCCAAATAACAGCACAATTATATTTGTAAAATGAAATCTGATTATATCACTAACTCATTCATTCATTCAATAAACATTTTTTAGCACTTTCCTGCCAGGCATTTTCTGGTCACCAAGAAGGCAGTGATTAGAAAAAGAACAAGAGAAAGGGAGTCTAGCCCCCTATGTTACGGAGCGTCAACCTCTTCAACATATTTCCATTCAATGTAAAACACTGAGAGCCTTAAGGTTAGACCCAGATGATCAGAACCTCCCCATCCTGCCTCCTCTTCTCTCCCCCTCAATTTCTCCTCCATTCACAGTGATCGTTGGTAAGTTCACCTATCATTCCAACTTCCCTACAGTCTCAAGTCCTTAACATATCAGACTTCTTTAGGTAGAAATGGTTTTCCTTTAAAGTAGCTCCCCCTTTATCCATAGGGGGTATGTTCCAAGACCCCCAGTGGATGCCTGAAACCACAGAAAGTACTGAACCCTGTATATACTACGGATTTTTCCTGCGCATACCTATCTTTTCACTTAAAGGGAGCACTTTATAGCTTCTCTTTGGCATATCTGAATTTCCAGCATCGATACTCATGCTTTTGGGCCCCTATGAAGTAAAATAAGGGTGACTTGAACACAAGCACTGTGATACCTTGACAGTGGATCTGATAACCCAGACGGCTACTGAGTGACTAATGGGCAGGGAGAGTCTACGGCGGGGATGCGCTGGACAAAGGGATGAGTCACATCCTGGGCGGGACAGGCTGGACGCCTGGAGATTTCGTCACACTGATCAGAATGGCACACACTTTAAAACTCATGAATTGTTTATCTCTAGAATTTTCCAGTAAATATTTTTTATCTGTGGTTGACTACAGGTAACTGAAATCATAGAAAGCAAAACTGTGGATGGTGGGGGGAGACGGCTGTACATTAATAAATTCTACAAATCAGTTTTGCTGTTTGTCTTCCTCTAGGCCTTTTCTTGTTGATGCAGGTATCTCCAAACTCTAGCAAAAGGTTTCAGGAACCCAGGGGCCATTCAACAAATAATTTTTGAATAAGTGAAGGTATAAACACTCTGTTAGAGCACAGCTGTTTTTAATGCTAAACCAGTAGTATAATAATAAGACATTTATGGTCTCATATAACTTTTCGTTTTGGGGGGCTAATTATGGATCATTTTTCTCCCTCCCACCCCAGCTTTATTGATATATTATTAACATACTAGAGGCCCGGTGCACGAAATTCGTGCACAGGGTGGGGGGGGGGGGTGGAAGGGTGCGGGTCCCCTCAGCTCAGTTTGCACCCTCTCTAATCTGGGACCCCTTGGGGGATGTCCGACGGCTGGTTTAGGCCTGGTTGCCCCTAACTACCCTCCTGCTGGCCTGGTCGCCCCTTACTTGCTCCCCTGCCGACCTGGTTGTCCCCACTACCCTCTCCCCCCACCAGCGTGGTTGCCCCTCACTGCCACCCTCTGCTGGCCTGGTTGCCCCAAACTGCCCGCCCCCCCGCCCCCGCAAGCCTGGTCTCCCCACGCAGCCTGCTGCTCCGTCGTTTGCTCACCCCTCACTAACCCCCCTGCCGGCCTGGTCGCCCCATGCAGCCTGTTTGGTTGTCCATTGGTTGCGATGGTCACTTAGGCTTTTATATATATAGATAACCTATGTAAGTTTAAGGTATACAACATAAGGATTTGATAAATGTATATATCCTGAAATTACCACAATAATGTTAGTTAACACTTCCACATTCTCTCATAATTACCTCTTTGTGTGTTGATAACTTTTAATATCTACTCTCTTAAAATCCTTCCAGTGTATGAACAGTACTGCC
This sequence comes from Myotis daubentonii, assembly GCF_963259705.1. Lineage (NCBI taxonomy): Eukaryota > Metazoa > Chordata > Mammalia > Chiroptera > Vespertilionidae > Myotis > Myotis daubentonii. Next base: position 70,527,058 of record NC_081850.1, on the reverse strand, counting down.
GAGGATAGTTGTCATGGTGGACGTTAGATCCCCAGCATTTGTTTATTTTAGGGCTGGACATTTGTACCCTATAACTAACATGTCCCCATTTTCTCCGCCCCCAGCCCCTGGCAGCCACCATTATGCTCTCCATTTCTTTGAGTTCAGCTTTTTAAAATATTCCACATATAAGTGAGAACATACATATTTGTCATTCTCTATCTGACTTAATCACTTAGCACAATGCCCTCAAGACTCACCCATGTTATCACAAGAAGCAGGATTCCCTTCTTTTTTATGGCTGAATAATATTCAAATCATACACATATACGCACACACACACGCACACACACACTCACGCATACACACACACACACACACACACACACACACACACTTTGTTTTTTAAATCATGGGTCCATTGATAGAAACTTAGGTTGTTTTAGAGGCACGGAACTTAAGTATTAATATTTCAGCCTGGATGGGAAAAGGTAGGAGTGACTTAAAGGAAATATCATGAATGGGGTTTGAAAGGAGCCACTGGAGGAAAGACAACCTGTGCATGTGCTAGGACAGTTAAACATAGAATGTCTAGATGAACCCTGGGTTGCTTGTAAAAGAGAAGCTGAGAGAGTTTGGGGGACATAAGTCTAGAGACATCATACATGTTAAAAACCAATGTTCTTAAAAACAAAACAAAAACCAAGCGAGTCCCCCCTTCAAACCCATCCCATGAGCACAAGCCCTCTAACCCCTCCCAGCGGGGTCCCCCTTTGCCTTAGACCCTCTACCAGTGGTTCTCAACCTTCCTAATGCCGCAACTCTTTAATACAGTTCCTCATGTTGTGGTGACCCCCAAGCATAAAATTATTTTCGTTGCTACTTCATAACTGTAATGTTGCTACTGTTATGAACCGTAATGTAAATATCTGATATGCTATGTGTGTTTTCCGATGGCCGTGACCCACAGGTTGAGAACCGCTGCAATCCAATGGGCATCACTATGCATTTTTTCGCCTGCCTCTATGGGTCTCCCTCACCAGGCTGGGAAGCTCTCATGATGGCTGTCGATTGTAGAGGCCCTGCTAGAAGTTCAAGAAATGTTTATTGACTTGAACCGAACCGAAGCAAAATAAAATAAGCGGAGGCACAATCAGTTGCATTTCCCTCATCTCGCTACTGTCCCAGTTGTCATCTGGCACTTCCTAAATTTAAGCTGGATCATCAGGTTCCAGATTGGAAAAAAAAGTCATTCCAACTTTATGAGACAAAGGAGACCACCAAAGAGAAAAACAGAAACAGGAAATCGAAAAGGAGAGAACCAAGATGGCGGCATAGGTTAACACCGGAGTTTGCTGCTTTGAACAACTACTTCAAAAGTGAAACCAAAAAATGGAAGGGACATCACCCAGAACCACAGGAACGCTGGCTGAGTGGAAGTCCTACAACTAGGAGGAAAGAGAAACGCACACGGACACTCAGAGGAGGCGCAGTGCTGAAGTCAAATTCTGAGGTGCGGAGTGCGCGGAGCAGGCTGGCGGCGGAGGGCGCGGTTGTTGTTTTCAATCGGGAGGGAGTCGCAGACTCTGAGCACCAGATCCGGGCGAGTCTTTGGGGACCCAGACTCAAACGGGAGAAGCGGGACTGTCTGGCTTCGGTCAGAGCGAGTGCAGCTTTCTCTCCGAGCTTTGCAGCGGGTGCTGGGACTCAGAGAGGCAGAGCCCCTGGGGACAGGACTGAGAGCCGCCATAACTGCTCTCTCCGGCCCACCCTGTTGATCCTGTGCGACCCGCCCCGCCCAAGCCCTGCACAGAGGCATTTGCCGGATAGCCTCAGGCAAAGGCTAGATTAGCACCTCCCTAGAGGACAGAAGTTCTCTCACTGCTGACACAGCTGATTCTCATAGCCACTTGGCCTGGAGGTCAAACCCTCCCTGGAATTAGCTACAACAATCAAGATTTAACTATAAGACTTCGAACAAAGACCACTAGGGGGTGCACCAAGGAAGCATAACAAAATGCGGAGACAAAGAAACAGAACAAAATTGTCAATGGAAGATATAGAGTTCAGAACCACACTTTTAAGGTCTCTCAAGAACTGTTTAGAAGCTGCCGATAAACTTAATGAGATCTACACGAAAACTAATAAGACCCTCGATCTTATATTGGGGAACCAACTAGAAATCAAGCATACACGGACTGAAATAACGAATATTATACAGACGCCCGACAGCAGACCAGAGGAGCGCAAGAATCAAGTCAATGATTTGAAATGCGAGGAAGCAAAAAACATCCAACCGGAAAAGCAAAATGAAAAAAGAATCCAAAAATGCGAGGATAGTGTAAGGAGCCTCTGGGACAGCTTCAAGCGTACCAACATCAGAATTATAGGGGTGCCAGAAGATGAGAGAGAGCAAGATATTGAAAACCTATTTGAAGAAATAATGACAGAAAACTTCCCCCACCTGGTGAAAGAAATGGACTTACAGGTCCAAGAAGCGCGGAGAACCCCAAACAAAAGGAATCCAAAGAGGACCACACCAAGACACATCATAATTAAAATGCCAAGAGCAAAAGATAAAGAGAGAATCTTAAAAACAGCAAGAGAAAGAAACTCAGTTACCTACAAGGGAATACCCATACGACTGTCAGCTGATTTCTCAACAGAAACTTTGCAGGCCAGAAGGGAGTGGCAAGAAATATTCAAAGTGATGAATACCAAGAACCTACAACCAAGATTACTTTATCCAGCAAAGCTATCATTCAGAATTGAAGGTCAGATAAAGAGCTTCACAGATAAGGAAAAGCTAAAGGAGTTCATCACCACCAAACCAGGATTATATGAAATGCTGAAAGGTATCCTTTAAGAAGAGGAAGAGGAAGAAAAAGGTAAAGATACAAATTATGAACAACAAATATGCATCTATCAACAAGTGAATCTAAGAATCAAGTGAATAAATAATCTGATGAACAGAATGAACTGTTGATTATAATAGAATCAGGGACATAGAAAGGGAATGGACTGACTATTCTTGGGGGGGAAAGGGGTATGGGAGATGTGGGAAGAGACTGGACAAAAATCGTGCACCTATGGATGAGGACAGTGGGTGGGGAGTGAGGGCGGAGGGTGGGGCGGGAACTGGGAGGAGGGGAGTTATGGGGGGGGGGGAAAGAGGAACAAATGTAATAATCTGAACAATAAAGATTTAATTTAAAAAAAAAAAAAAGAACGACTTTGAGACATGTGCAAAATGAGGCTGAGAAAAAAAAATAAGAGCCTCCTTGTCAAAATCTGGAGGGACCTGCTGGCGTCTCCTACCAGCGCCAGGAGCAAAGATAAAGATCCCATCCCTCTGGGTAATCAAGCTGCATCCATGACACAGCGCCACTAATTTAATTTTTGCGGCATGAACTGATCTGGCAAAATTCACTTGTTGAGACTACTGGAGAAGGTAGCTAGGAGGCTAAGAAGGAAAAGGCCATGCCCTCTTCTTCCAGGGCCTGGGCCATGGGTGTCCCCTTGTCATTCCCTTGGCTTTCCCCCAATGCTCCTAATTGCCAGTCTTTACCTTTCATTAGGGGTTCCCTAGTGGCCAGCAAAATTTTAAAGTCTGAGGTCATTTCTCCTTCCTGAGCAGCCTTTTTCTCAGCAGGCAAAGCAGGCGGGAGAAATCAAAACCAAGGTGGCTGCCCTGGGCCATGAAGCTAAGAATGGCACCGTGGGCTGAGGTTAAACCAAAGACTAGTCCAAAAGCTGGAAGAGTCCCAACCAAGTTTCAACCTCGTATTTCCCAGAGTGGACTCCTGAAGATGGCTCCTTTGGAAAAAGGTACATCCTAGTCAAATATGTGCGTAGGAAACACTCTCCAACAACCCCTCTCTGAGATTCACAATGCCCTTTCCCATATCAAAGTGTCCAAGAAGTCACTGAATAAGGAAACCCACTTAGATTTAATTAACCAACCATTTCCCAAGTTAACTGGTCTCAGGACTCTTTTTATGTTCCATGGCTCACATATTCAAGTCCCGTAGGACTAATGTTCTTCTGGGAAGACTTTGGAGTTCCGGTCAAGGAGATGTAAGCAAAACCGTGTCAAGATAAAGGACGATTCTTAGAGAATACAGGCTCATGTAGGACCTTGAAGGACGAAAGGTGAGGAGGCACTAATAAGGCAGACGTGAGAAGGAAGGTCCAGAAGGCTCTTTTGCTCATTTAAAAAGGCATTCGATCAATATTCATTCCCTGCCCATTCTCAGGCAGAGAGTGGTTTTAGCGCAGAAGACACGGGGACGAAGACAAGAGGCATGACCCTGGTCTTCATGGAACCTCTATTCTGGAGTGGGAGGGCAGATGTAAGCCGCCCAACACAGAGCAATTCCTCTGCCCAGATTCCCAGGGAATAGGATGGGGACTGTAGGTTAAGTAAGAATTCTCCCAGCAGAGTGGCAGGGAAGGGAATTGGAAATAGAGAGCAACGTGAACAATGGCTCCCTTCCCACCCCTTAAGCACAGCAGGTGCACTCCTACCTCAACGCCTTTGCACTTGCTCTTCCCTCTGCCCTGAACACTTCCTCCAGGACCCTCATCTCCTTCAGGTCTTGGCTGACACATTTTTTTTCTGTTTTGTTTTGCTTCTTAATCTCTGTCTCAGCCTACTAGAGGTATCCCTCAGAGCTATATAAGTGGTGTCCTGGGGTTAGGCAACACTGCACCCCACCCTCCAGAATGTTGACTCTATAAAAGCAAGAATTTTGTCACTGTTTCACTCATGTATCCCCAGCACCTGGTGCTTGGCCCACAGTGAACACTCAAGAGGTATTTATTGAATAAATGAATTAAGGAGTGGGAAGTTTGAAGGACAAAGCAGGGAAGAAAAAAATAAACATGTAGTTAGCTTTCAAAGCACACGGGATCACAGAAACACGATCAATATTATGCCCACATTATAGGTGAGTAGACTGAAGCTCAGAAAAGTGAAGTGACTTACCCAGCCAATGAACAGAGCAGCTCAGATCCAAACCTAGATCTGATTGAAACAGTTAAATGACTTAGGCTTGGTTAACTTTTAGTGATCTCAGGTGGCTTTCTGGCTTCTTGCTCTTCACCTTAAGGCACTCTTCCTTGGAACTCAATGTGCAGCTTTCTGAGGTGGCCCAGAGTGCATGGAACTGGTTGGCTCCTGGTCATGGGACTGATGAATAATGGCATGGCAGCCATCAAAGCTGGGGATGACTCAGCAGACCAGAGCTGGGGAAAGGAGCCCATCTCTCCCCACCCCAAACACCTCATTCATGCTCTGATGTCAGGCGCCTGACTACCCCCATGCTGGGCCAGTTAATAGCTCACCCTATAAACGGGTGCGTAACAAAGTCTACTGCAAGGCCGTCATCACTCCCTCAAGTTTGGCTGATCTCTGTGCTGACCACAGGATTCATTCCAACTGGCTGTGGTCCCCTGCCTGGGGTCATTCAGAAATCCTTCACTCCTTGGCTGGGAATCTACAGACTCACAGTGTTTGTGAGGGGATTTGAGAGTTTCCTTCCACCTTCCTTCCCTCCACCCCTTTTTCCCTCTCACCTCTCTTTCCTTCCTTTGTTAGTTTGTCCACCCAGTTTCTCATAGTTACACATTCATCCATTCATTCATGAATTCACCTATTCATTCATTTATTCAGGTATTGCTATTCTGTTAATTTATAATCTGTATTCATTCATAAAAGCATACACTGATCCACTCACTCTCTTAATCAAACCAGGTGTTGTAAAGGATATTATGAGAATTATCTGACCTTGGAGAAATCACTGACTTCTCCAAGCATCGTTTTCCAACTGAAAGAGGCAGAGCAGGGCTCCTCGATGGCACAAAAACTTATAAGTCCGTGGGAACCAAAGGCCTCCTTTAGTTCTATAACTCCATGAGCTGAGATTTGTAAGATACAATCCCGGTCCTATGAGCATTCAGAGCCTAATAAAATGTCTTTCAAATGATTTTTTATGGTGATTTATATATTCTACATCCCAACCCCGTATATGCATGCATGTATATATAACTGAAACAAACTTTATGAAATACTATTTACCCTTGCTTGTATAGTCCATTCTATTAAATTTATTTGATGTTGGCCACAATCCAGTAAGTTAATTTCATGACTCACTAATGGGTTGCGAGCTGAAGTTTAAAAATTACAGTCTGTACCATCTAGAGAGAGACTTGGTCACAAGTACTTATAATACAAGCTGGCTTCTTGGACATCATCATAGACTCTCCGCTCTCATATTCTTTCAAATCCAACAGCCATCTATTCATGGCAACTCTGTCTCTTAAATGCCTCTTGATTGGCTTTCCTTCTTACACTCAATGTCCCTGCCACTTCCCTCCCATGGACCTTGCCTCCCGGCCTGACTTCCTGCCTCCTGTCCTACTCCTTCAATCCACCCTGTAAACTGCGGCCAGTGATCATGCCAAAATATGCACATGAAGATAAGTCTGCAATGCGCCTCACGTATCTATAGTCTACCAAATAAATAAATGCATCCTGTTCCTCAGCCTTGTCTGGCCTTGATTCCTTCTTCAGGGTCATTTCTCACTAATTCCACTCTTGGATCTTATGTTGAATCCATGTTGAGTCACTCGCAAGCCCTTAAATCTTCCCTCCTCTTTCATGTCTCGAGCCTTTGCTTTTAAAGAATTTTTTGTCTAGAATTCCCATTCTACCAACACTGGGCTCATTCAAGGATCATCAAACCACTTACTTTTCTATGCAGCTTTTACTGACAGGCTTTTCCACCATCCCCTTACTTTTCACACGAGTCTGATTGTGTTCATTTACTTGTCGATCTCCCTTATATGAATCCCTTAAGGCCAAGGACCATGTTTTGAACCTGTCTTCATCCCCCGGTCCCCACACAGTGTTTGTCACATGTTTAGGTGATTAGAACATATTTTAAAGGTGTACAGTGTGATCTGGATACGATGCATCCAATGGAACTTGATGTGTTATTTCTGGCAGCCATAAGAAGGCATCTTGGGACCCCAACTATAGGGGGTGCAATGAGCCAGGGGCTGGGCTTAGTGCTCCAGATTCCATGTGCCAGGACAAGGCAGGGACAAGGAGGCAGGCCCGTTCCTGGGATCCACAGGACTCCTCAGATGGAAGACCATCCTGAGGACTCCTCCATGGCCCTGTCAAACATTCCTTAAACCTGTTTTCTCTGTCTCCTTCACTCAGGGAAAGACCTGCACCAGTCTGATGGCTTCCCCAGCCTTCCCTGCAACCTCGCATCTTCTCTCACACAGGTATTTCCCCTAATAGAACCCTTGAATGGCCCATCCCATTTCAGCACCTGCTTCTCAGAGAAGCTGGCCAGCACACTATCCTCAATGCAGAGTTGATGGAACTGAGGGTCCGAGCACTCACGTGACTGGCGAACACTTGATGAGACTGAGGTCTAGTGGAGGACAGAGGACACCATTCTCTGGCATCCCCAAAGGGTCCTTTTTAGACACAGGGAGGCCTTTTTAGACCCTGACATTAACTGCTTTACCAACACAGACAGGAAAGTGATGGGCCAAGCTTGGTCCAGGGAGCAGTGGGAAGGAAAGCAGATGAGAAGCTAGAGCCTCGAGGTCTTGATAATCGGCTCTGTGACACTGAACAAGAAACTCCTCTTCTCAGACCTGAGTTCTCTCTAAATCGGGAGTCACTGCCTCGGCTCTAGTCTTTAGGTTGGTCAGGGAGGCCGCAGACCAGAGCAGCTAGGAGTGGTTGCTGGGAGTCAGACAGGCCTCGCTTGCAACTTGATGCTGACTTCAACTAGCTGTGCAACCCATGGCAAGCCACTGCACGTCTCTGAGCCTTGGTTTCCTCAGGTGTGAAAACGACACATGCAGTGCCTGCCTTCAGGGGCGCTGTGAAATCTGATGAGACAACACAGGCAAAGCCCTCCATGTAGCTCCTGGCACAATAGTAAGTACTAATAAGTTACTAATATGATTATTGATCCAAACGTAACAGTAATAATGGAAGGCATGTTACAGGACCTCAGCTCTCCTACCTGTAAAATGACCAGCTGATCCCACACGCGCCTCCCACCTCTGCCGCTAACAACCCACCACAGACCCTCAGTGACACAGGAGAGGAAGGTGTGCTCCAGGCCCCTGACCAGGAGAACAGGACTCAGCCTCAGTCCATTTTCGGGCTCACCTTCTTTCCTCGACCTGTAACACTAGGGAAACCCCAGAAACCGGAGATCTGTCCCTGACACCCAGCTCACATGTTAGGCAGCGTGACGATGGCACTGAGGGCTCAACCCCATGGGACAGAGCGCCTCACCCCAAAACTGGAGAACAGAGGCCCCTGGAAAACGACCAGCAATGTCACAACCCAAGGTTTCCCCTTGTAGGTGGGGAGTCCAAAGGATGCCCTCATGAGACCCAACTCAGAGGCTCTTAGCTGGGACTCTCTCTCCCCTCTCTGTTGGCTCTCGCTCCAGATCTGAAAAGCCAGAGGAAATGCTTAATTATTACCACGCAGCAGAAGAGACGGGGGCTTTGAAGTCAGGCTGCGAGGTCTGACTCTGCACTTCCGAGCGGGCTGCCTTGGGCAGGTGGCCGCCCGTTCGCAGCCTTGGCTGCTTCATCCACAGCCTTGGAGCTTTTAATCCCTGGGTTCCAGAGTTTGTTTTATGAGGTCAAACCAAGATAAGAAATGGACAGTACCCAGCACAGTCCACGTTGTCTGCTTTCAATTAATGTTCGCTCCCCTGGCCCCCGCTTTCCTTATCAATGGGAAAAGGATGACATTCTACCTACAGGAGTGGACAACAGTAGGGTTACAGTGGTGAGGACGCGAAGTACAGCGTTTATGCTTGTATTATTATTTATTAATTACTGTGCTATTTATTATTATTATTACTAACCTACTTTGGTCCACCCCTGTATTGATATACCCCCAGGCCCCTCATTTTATGAATTTTACATTCTAGAATCCTATACCCTCGTGAGAAGGTTGGCTTTGAGTCTCTTGTTTCTGTAGCCCAGGCGCCCTGCATGGTCTGGACCAGGATGGTCACTCGAGAAGGTTCTGTCTCACTGAAAACCCTGTGCTTCCAGGAAGTGAGTTATATTTGCTTTGCCAAGTCCTTTAACACCCTGACCTGTCCCGTCTCCTCTGGAGGGATAGCCCTCATAGGATCACTCAAGCGATGCTTTTCATTTTTTAAAAAAGTACACTTTAAAAGGGGGAAACAACATCCTGAGAGTCTGGGTGACGGTCTTTGCGATACTGTTGCCTGGGGACATCAGACTGTGGACCGTGAGCAACACGTAGATTGGTCTAAATGAGATGGGTGGATGGGCGCTGGGATGGACGGAGATGCAGGGACCAAGGGTGAGGGGGCTGTCGTCCCCGCCGTAACTGACGCCCACGCTCATTTTCCTGGCAGCACCACTGCCCCGGCTGTAGCCACCAAAACTGTGTGGCCTCCCCAAGGGTACCTCCTGAAAACAGAGAGAGGAGACCAGACCAGCTAACCTGGTCTCCAGCCTCCTCCCCAAGGTTGCTTGCTCCTCTCTCTCTTGCTTCCCTGTCCCCTGTTCCGCCTTTCAACCCCCTTTCTCCTTTCCCACCCACGTCTGGCCTCCCTTTCTCGTCTTATGGCAACATCTACTGAATTCCAAGTGCTTTGGATGCACATGGACCTGTGCTCATAGAGTGAGTGTGAGCCTTGTATGGGGTGTGCCGTGCGAGCGGACGACATGTGTTATGTGCGCCTGTTTGTTGGGTAGATCAACATGGCATACGTCTTCACATATGCACATATGTCTTCACATATGCCTGTGAGGAGCTGGCTGTGTTTGTGCTTCTGTCATTCGCGGTGATACGCCTCTGGAGGTGAATGTTGTGTGTGGTGTGCTGTCCTGGGGCTGGGTGTCTGCAGGTGTTGTGGGTCCCTCGTGTGTGTCTTTGTTATCTGCCCCTGTACATTGTACATGGCTGTGATATCCCTGTGGGTTGATGTGTTTACTGATGTGTGTGTGTCTGGGTGTTGTCTTTGTTGTAGCCTAAGCTGGGCGAGATGACGGTGTCATGTGTATCTGTGTGTGATGGATGGCATTCATGTTGTGGTTCCACATCCTGTGATTCTTTAAAAAAAAAAAAAACCTCTTTGTTGTGTCCCGTGTCCACACGGGATGCACTGCATTTGTTGTTTGTGGCACCGTGTGCGTATGCTGCCTGCTTTCCCTGAGGCCCTGTCTCGGGGAGATGTTTGTCTGTTTCCACTGCCAGTGCTTCCCCCTGCGGGTGCCCCAGCCTCCCTCCCTCCCCTCTCCTCCCTAGACTGTGACCGCTCTCAGCTGACACCTCTGCTGCTCTGGCAACCGGAGAACAGCCTGGAGAAAGGTCAGCTGGCCGCCTTCCCCCTGGCCTGCCCGGAGCCGGGCTCCCGGGTTTGTGGAGTGGGAGCGCCCTCTGTTGGCCACGTGGACAGTGAGCCGCCCTCACAACCGAGGCTTCCTCTTTCCCATCCAGATCCCCCTGAGGCTTCCCGCTGGGTTAGGAAAGGACCTCAGAAAGGGAAATGACCATGTACTTTCTCATTCAAAGCAAGATGCTTCTGAGAACAAAAGTGGGTGTTAAGTGCTCAGCGATGCTAAGTACACACCAGATACCTGCTGAGTGCATGAAGGAAGACCTCCCTGACCACTGCTCAGGTCACAGTCCCACCTAAAGAGTCTGCAAATGTGTGCTGGCCCTCATTGGAGGGATAATCCCAATTTATATTCAAGGGAGTCGGAATCTCAAACCCACCTTTACCTGAGGACTTCATGCTCCCCCAAACCATCACCCCCCCCCCAAATAATTCCCCAAGGCTTCAGTTTCCCTTTTGCCACAGGGGCACAAGGCTAGACTCAGGCATTGAAGGTTCAGAAAGAGGGAGGCCAGCTGTGCAGGATGCACACTGATAGGTTCCCTGTGGAGGGACATAAGGAAGTCAGAGGCATCCTTGCAAGAGGGCTTCACTTAGTGCAAGAAGAGAGAGCAATCATGGATGCACCCAGGACTTGCACTGCCCCAGCCTTATGGTTCCAAGAGCCTCAACAGGAGGAGAAAGGAGCTGTGTGCTCAGATGTTGGCATGCACACCCACACACACGCATGTGCACCCCCAAAATGCAGAACTCTCAGACGGTCTCTATGGCAAATACCCATGAGGTCTGGGTCAGGCACATTTACCACTTTTTGACTTATTTCTTCTCAAACAGACCTAAACAGCACTACTTTATGCAAAAAAAAAGTCGAATTTCATTGCGTTCCTTCAGCTGGTAACCAGAGAGGAGGCGGACACGCAGTGGCTGCTGCAGTAAGCTCCGGATGGCAGGGTTGCACGGGACGCTCAGGACCACCTGGCCCAGGAGGTCTGAAGTGTGTGTTTTCAGGGCACTGTCTCTCATAAGAGATTGCTAGATATTTCAAGGTGTGGCCAGATGAATTTTTAAAACACGGGGTTACAAGAAAACAGAAACACCAATCAGAAAGGATATATGCACCCATATGTTCATAGCAGCACAATTCAACATAGCAAAGATCTGGAAACAGCCTAAGTGCCCATCAGTAGATGAATGGATTAGAAAACTGTGGTACATCTACACGATGGAATACTATGCTGCTGTAAAAAAGAAGGAACTCTTACTATTTGCAATGGCATGGATGGAACTGGAGAGCATTATGCTAAGTGAAATAAGCCAGTCAATGAAGGAAAAATACCACATGATCTCACTCATGTATGGATAATAAAGACCATTATAAACTGATGAACAAAAATAGATACAGAGGCAGAGCAGCCTCAAACAGACTGTCAAACTACAGCAGGAAGGCCGGGGAGGGTTGGGGGGCAGGAGGGGGGGTAAAAGATTAACCGAAGGACTTGTATGCATGCATATAAGCATAACCAATGGACATAAGACACTGGGGGGTAGGGGAGGCCAGGGGATTGTCAAGGGCAGGAACAAAAAGGAGACATATGTAATACTCTTTGTAATACTTTAAGCAATAACACAATTTAAAAACAAACAAAAAAACACGGTGTTAAATAAAGTTAAACAAACTTGCTTCCCACAGGATGTCTCAGAGTCTTTAATATGGTATGTCTTATGAATTTCTGAGAAAGGGAGAGACTGCAGGCAGTATTTCTCCAAGTACATGGATAATAAACACTTTTTCTCTCCCTTAAATTTAAGAGAGAAAATTTAAATTTACACCCTGGCAAAGCAACATCCCAACTGGCATGAGTCAATTCCCATTTAATTCCCACTGCCTACAATGGTCACGCGTTTTGTTTTTTTGCTTTGTGTGTTTGTTTGAACTTATCTCTTTGGATCTTATCATAACCTGAATAGGCAGGTCGCATGGTAACAGGCTCAGCGACAGATGAGAAGAGAGGCGTAGGGGGGTGAGTGACTTGCCCCACATTCATGACATTTTGGTCAGTGACAGAGCAACACTTGACACCCGGAGTGTCTCTCCAAAACACACCTACTTCTCCTTTGCTGCGGAGCAGACCTTACAGAAAGTTTAAAAGGTGCTTCTGGACATGTGCCTGGATGTAGTCTGTTGGGAATTCAACAGACCTAGTTCCCTCTTGAAAAGGGGACTGGCCTTCTCTCCTTGCAAGAAGTCAAGGCCAATGCTAAAGTGCTTGCCTGTTTCTGCATACAGGGCATGGACCACCTGCCCCTTTGCAGAGAGCCAAGCCAATCTGCGGAAGTCTCCATTCCCACCAAATGTAATACATCAGAGCCACCTCTCTGGTCTCCTTTCCCTGGCATAGGCCCCAGGGTGCTCTTCCTCGCACATTAAACTTCACTGGTCTCCACGGGGTGCAGGGTCAAAGTCAAGTGCGCCAGCCTGGCATTCAAGGCCTCAATCTAAGGTTCAAGCCTTGGTCTGCCGAGCATACACTCCGACTGGACTACACTTGCCTCTGTGTCCCGGGTCCTGGTGTGCAAGTTCCAACCATCAAGCCTTTGCACGTGCACCTGGAATGCCCTCCTTGGCTCTACTCCTAATCTCCCCGCTTGGTTAGGACGCCCCGTTCTTCCCTCTAAACGGCCACAACCCAGATACTGGGTTTCTTAAGAGAAGTATGACCTCCTTGGCTGTTTTTTTTTTTCTTTGTTTTCTAAAGAGAAACTAACTTTTTAATGATTATAACAAAAATACAAAGTCACTGCTTAAAAGATGGAAGCCTTCTAGAAACTATGACGCAAATAGAGCGAGAAAAACTCGGAAGGGTAAGAAAGTCTGAAAGGATGAAAGGGGGTCAGAGGGCGCAGTCCTCCAGGGAAGGCAGCAGGCTTGGCGTGGCTGAGGCAGGGGAGGGACCCTACACAGAAGTGATGAGAGATGATGCTGGGGAAATGGCAGGGGCTAAAGCACCCTAAGTTCTGTAGGCTTCCCTGAGTCTTGACTTACAGATTTGCAGAGAGAAAAAAAGCAAGAAATCAGAATGGCATATCCCCACTTGGCACCTAGCCTGACACACTGTAGGTGATCAGTTAATATGCGTTAAATTAATAGAAGGTTGGTCTTGAAGTCTTAGGCTGAAAAGCACTTCTATCTGGACTTCGTAACCTTGCTCAGGGAAGAAAGGCATTGGGCGAGAGAGAGGGTCCCCAACAGAAAGCTCAGGGGGACTGGCTCCTGCCGATGGTCCCGAAACAAAGTCCTTCATCTTTCCCCTCCAAACACTGAGCGAGCGCCTCCTTCTCCAGAGGGGCTGCGGGCTGAAGCTCAACAGGAGAACGTGAGTGGGAAGTTCCATGGCGAGCTGCATGGGGGACCCCCTTGTCTGCACACTGACCTCCTCGACCTTGGGAGTATCTCACTGAGTAGCGGAATCATAGTTTGGAAGAACCCCAAAGCTCCCTCTGTCCACATTTGGGTGCCATCTGGCCCCGCCTTGCACACTCCCAGTTACAGGAAACGAACGTCCCGTGTCCAGGATGCAAGCACAGACGGAGCAGAGGAAGGGGAACTAATCCCCCAAGAAGCACCTGCTTGAAGCCAGGCGCTGATGAGGCATGCTCTCCCCATTGTTCCACGGAACCCTCGTGACAGCCTTGTGGAGGGGGATCAGTACCCCTGCTTCACAGGCAGGGCAACCGGGGCTCCGGGACACTGAGTGATCCTCTGGTAAGGAGGAAAGCTGGAATGCTAACTCAGGCCATCTCTCGCCTGCGCCACGGTAGCTTAGCCAAAAAAGAACTTCCGGTCAGACCCCGAGAAGGCAAGACGATTCGGGTTTCCCCCACAAGAGCCTGGGGTGGCAGGGGAGGAGGGTGCCAGACTGGGGCAGGAGCACAGGAAATGCCCCGGGGCAGGATTAGGGCGCATTGGCACGGACAGCCCTGCTGGCTCACGTGTCTTGGGTTCTCTGTATGTATGCCTGTGCCTGCCCCACCGGGCACATGTGGGCATCGCCCCTTCCCAAGTCTCACACAAAAGAGGGCGGGAGTAGGGCTCCCGGGAAGAGGAGTGCCCTGGCCTGATCCCATAATCGCACAAAGCAAGCCCCACCCTGGATCTGTTACCAACTCTCCCCTGAAAACCATCAGAACACGTATCCCACACTCCCCCTCGCTCATAAAGCACTTTCATCTTTTCAACAACCATTGTATCGTCTCTGGGCCAGGCCCCAGGGAGAATAACAGCAATAATAGCAGACATTCATCACGTTCTTTCTATGTGCCAGGGACACTGGCTGCTGGGAGCTTTGTGTGCATTTTCTTACGTAACCCTCAGGACATCCTTGTGAGAGAGGCTGTTGTTGTTCCCACTTTACAGATGCGGCACGGAGGCTCTGACGAATGCCTCCAAGCGATGGAGGTGGGATTATTCCAAATCAGAGCCCACACGCAGTCCAGTGGAAGAGGAAGGCACAGGGCGGGGTCTGTGTTGGGCACTGGGCTTGGGAGAACACAGACTGAGGGTGAAGCCTCGTCCAGGAAGCAGTGATGAGCATAAAAAAGGGGAGGGCGGGTAGCCCTGTGAAAAGTGTTTAGTTTATGCCATGTGCTGAACAAGGCCAGTTATGAGCCTGTGGAGAGGGGATTAACCTCCTGTTTCACAGAAGGGCGGTCTGCAGCTTGGAGAGGTGGAGTCCCTTGACCTAAGTGATGAATCAGGGGCGAGCTCTAAGACCATGTTAACCTGACCGTGGACTCTTGAACGAAGTACACACGCAAGGGTGTATCAGCAGAGGGACCACAGTGTGCCATGGCCAGGGTGAGGGTAGCAGGCCGGAACCAGGGAGGTGAGGAGAGATGAGGCTGTAGAGACAAGGAACCTTAAAAACTGCACCAAGAAATGAGGACGTTATTCTGAAGGCAAAAGAGAACGATGACTGTTTTAGAATCTGCCCACTGACTGCCAGGTAAAAATCAGAGGGGTGTCAGACAGGGGAAGGACGGGTGGGAAGGGCGGTTACTAAAATACAATAACCAGGAGAGCAGTGACGAAGACAGGGCCCGAGGCTACGGTGCAGGAACAAAATCACTCTATCCCTGGGAGGCAGAGACTCTGAAAGGTAAGTCCGGATCACAGTCAGGGCTGGGACTCATTCCCTCTGATCTCCTGGCTCTGAGGCCCTTTCTGGAAATGCTTACACTCTTTTTTTCCAGAATTCTCTCTCTCTCACTACTACTATTTAACAGTGTGAATACATCTTTAATTCTCCAGATATGCCTTTTATGGTTCTCATTTTGAAATGAAGAAATCACAAGTTCAGGAAAGAAAAAAACAATTATGTCTAAAAATCATATAAAGAGAAAGCAGCAGAGGCAGGATTTGAACCCAAAGCCTGTGTTCTCCTACTTTATCATGCCAAAATCTGGAGACACTTCTTTTTCCTTGCACCCTACCTCCCCACCAATATCTCTTTATATATATATTTCAGAGAAGAAGTGAGAGGGAGAGATAGAAACATCAATGATGAGAGAGAATCATTGATTGGCTGCCTCCTGCATGTCCCCTATTAGGGATGGAGCCCACAGTCCGGGCATGTGCCCTGACCAGGCATCGAACCGTGGCCTCCTGGTTCATAGGTCGACACCCCACCACTGAACCACACCAGCTGGGATGACATCTCTTTTTAATATTGGGTTTTTTTCAAACAGGAAAAATACTGACCGAGAGAATAAAGTCTGCAATCCATTCTTGGGTGAAGTTATTTTTGTCCATGGTGCTTTCTCCCCTTCGGAAGAATTATAGAGGGTTCAGATCAGCAGAAAAGCAGCCTGCAAATTTCATGCTTTAACAAGTTCCAAATATTTCTGTGTTATTTACTTATTTTCTTAGGAAGTAAATTCCGCATGTGGAGGGAGTGGAGGCCAAGAAGTGGCCGCAGACACAGGTTTTGGTTCACTCCTAAGAAAGAAGGCACCTGGGAAAACCCCGGCCTCCAATCACTGATCCCCTAATGCAGGTCTGCTACACCCATGAGCTCATTTCACTGTCCTGGCAAGCCCTGGGGAACGGCACTATTTAATAGATGGGGTAACCGATGCCTAGGAGGGCGAAGTCACTTGTCCATGGTCATGCAGACAAAAATGGAAGGGGCTGAGGTTTGAACACAGGACCTGCCCAGGTTCTGCTCCCCCTACTGCATTCCACCACATCCACCTGACAGTCCGCCTAGCCCAGTGGTCGGCAAACTGTGGCTCGCGAGCCATATGTGGCTCTTTGGCCCCTTGAGTGTGGCTCTTCCACAAAATACCGGCTTCTGCGCATGGGCCAGGAAGTTTCAATGGCACTGTATGTGCGCGCCCTCCAAACCTACGCTGTTTTCTCCCACCACCTGCTGTCTGAAATCGCTCGCCGTCAAGAGTCATCTTGAAGAGGGAACGGTAAGCACATTGAACAGAGAAGCGCCTGGGCCTGAGGTCTGACCCTGACTCTCCTGGGCCAGGTGTGGGAACACACAGGGACCACCCCTGAACTGGCCCTAAGTGCCACCATCTGTAAAATGAAATGGTAGGAGGCAACGAGCAGCCCCTCGTGGCTCCACATTCTAGGATGTCAACACCACGGAGGAAATGAAGGGGCTCAGTTCTGAGAGCAAGGTATACTGGGCTGAAGAGGCGGGCGGGGCGGGCTAGGGACTGAAAGAGGAGTAGGTATTTGATAAGAGGGGGCAAGAGGAGGCTGAGGTGACAGCTCTGCCCTCTTCTCCAGAGCCTCGCTGATAAGCTTCATGGCAGATCAAAGGACCCGGGACCCAGGGAGGAACATCAAGTGGACATTGATTGGCATCTAGGATGGAGAAGGGGAGCAGGAGACAGCCAGTGACAGATCTGCTTTCCCTCTGCGCCCCGAGACCAGGCTGTGTGCTAAGGCTACTGTTGGCTGCAGGGCGGCCGAGTTGGTGGTAAGGAGCGGGCCAGACGCAATTGCAGAGCCAGCGCGGTCTTCCTCTCCTAATTTTCTCTGGCTGCCATTTTCACATGACAACCATAAAAGATCCCAGAAATGGGAGGCGCACTTAATGGGGTTTTTTTGGCACCAAGAAATTAATCTTTTTTAAACCAAGGGGATTTTTCCCCCCTCCTTTCCTAAAGATCTTTGGCAAACAGAAGCTAAATTGCTTCCAGACCTCATGAAAGGTATTTTGTGCAAACGAGGTGTGATTTACACTTCCTTTAATTAGTCTGAACCCTGGAAAAAGAGAGAAATAATAGAAAACAAGAGCTATGGGGAAAACAAGTCCAAACAGCCCTAAAATAACAGTTTTGTAAAGGCATCAGTTGAGGGTGTTAGAAAGAGACCAATAACAACAATAACAAAAAATCCTCCTAATTCTGGGAGTGGAGCAATTACATGTGAATTGAAGTTTTGTTGGACTCGGGTCCCTGGGGGTGGGGGTGGGGAGGCGTTTGGCAGAAAGGAGCCTCAGTGCTCTCTAGTCCCTTTCAAATTCTGGTTGACCTTTCTTCCCTGGAGCCTCCCTCTTTTCCGAGGGCGAGGGCGTTTGGGGTCTAGGGAGCCAGAGTCAGCAAGGGGGTGGGGGACAGTCCTGCTTGTGATCATGGACATTTTCCCATCTGATTTGTCACATAACGTTTTGGAAAGGGTATGGCTTTTGGGATCACAGACCTACGTCCAAGTTTGGGCTCTGCTACTGACTACAGTGACTCTGGGCAACTTGACCACGTCCTTATTCCCTTACCTCTCCCCTCCTGGCTGCCCAATCCCCCTCATTTTATTGTCCTATCGGGTTTCGTGTTCCTTCTTTGTCTCTGCTGCAGGTTCAGGCTCATCTACCTAGAAATTACTTACTGGGATCACGCAACGCTCAGACCCAAGCCCACTTCTCTCCCATCAACTGACTCTGTCAAGAAAATGTACCCACATGAATTGGTTCACCTTGTCATCTGAGAAAGTCTCAAAGTTTGAGTGCCCAGCCACATCATCTCCCTTGGTTCCAG
This sequence comes from Myotis daubentonii, assembly GCF_963259705.1. NCBI lineage: Eukaryota > Metazoa > Chordata > Mammalia > Chiroptera > Vespertilionidae > Myotis > Myotis daubentonii. The sequence continues at coordinate 70,508,597 of NC_081850.1, read as the reverse complement.
TCTTCATATGCAGTGTCTACGTCTTGCTACATCTTTACCTGGAGGTTTCCAGGTACCTCACATTCAACACTGAACTCAAGCTCTCTCCCCTTAATCAGGTCCACTTCCCGGAGCAGGGCATCCCTCACCTTCTGTATCAGCTCCAGCTGATTTTCTCTTTGCACTGACATTGCACAGCATGATCCAATCTGTTCCCATCTCTGTGCAACATGGGAAAGTTGAGGGACATGGCGTCTGAGCAGGTCCTTGCTGGAACACTGTGTGATGGCTCAGTGGTGACCACCTCCCTTCACCCACTCTCCTCTTTCCCTCTGGATCCATCCACAGCCTGGGCCCAGGAGCCCTCAGAGGAGTTTATGTTTATTCATAGAATACATGACCCAGCAAGAACAGCCTCTCTGTGAGTCTTAACTTTATCTTTGTTAATGTCATCCCTTCTGACTACTCATCTCCTTAGGGGGGAAAAAAGAAAAGAAACAAAAAACCATCATAAAACCTTCTGGATAAAGGATAGGAATAGCCAAAGGGATGTACTAGGCAAGTTAAACGAATAATTTCATTTGACCTTGTCAGTGTTTAAGGGCCTTGGGCTACCTTCTGGCTCTAGAATACGGGAAATCATAAGCCTGTTTCATTGCTAATTGCACTGTCCATACATCAGTGAAGAGCAGTGGACCAGAAGACCGGGTTCTGTCTCTACCTACTGCCGACACTGGGGTCGGCTCACTCTCCAGGGCTCAATTCTCACATCTGTACAACAAAGGGGTTATACCAGCTGCTCTACATGGGCTCTGGCAGCTCCGAGTTTGCAGGACTTTGTTATAAACCATGCAGAGAATGAGACGGGGGTCCAGGGATTCTCCTTTGCATCTTCCCATGGCTAAGAAATGATATAACTGACATTTCCAACTTCACACCCACTGATTCCCAGCCTGTATTGGACCCCATGCTCTCCATCTATCCAGATTTTTTTTTTTTTTTTTGCTTGTTGTGCCTTCGTTTGTTCATTTATCCATTCATTCATGCTACAAACATTCCCTGTGTACTTACGCTGTGCGTGGAACTGTGCTAAACACAAGGAAGCATGAGCAAAGATCCATTCGGGGCTCACAGACTGGCTACAGAAAGGAGAAACCATGATTGGGAGATTTAGAAAGTTACTCTACTTTCCAAAGCGCCACTCTGATCATGTTCCTGATCCTCCGCAGAAGGCTTCCAAGGCTGGCTTTGCCTGCAGGATGAAGTCCAAACAGCTTAGCCCGTTTTCCAATCCCTCTGTGATCTGACTCCTGTCTCCTCTCCTCCCCGCCACGTTCATTCACCATTTGTTAAGAATTAAGCATGTGCCAGACACTGTACTAGAATATGGGAATGTAATGGTGAGTGACAAAGACGTGGGCCCTGCTCTCCTGGAGCTTACCGGTGTTAATCAGACTATCCCATTAATACAGGAGGGGGCGTGCCGTAAGCTGTCAGTGGTCCAGCTCCACTACACGCGGGGTCTCCAACCCTCTCAGATGCGCATGGCCCAGTAAGCCTACCACAATACAGTCCTCCTCGGACTCCTTGGACGATCAGCTGGCCTTTTCAGCAATGGGATCTGTCCTACTAATCATACAGAAATATCTGCTTGTAAAGACAGAAATTTTTTTTTGTTTCATAATGAAATGTTTATTTTAGTAACAAACTAAACTGATGAACGGAGTGGATCCAGAGACATGGAAGCATGGAACAGGGTGTGGAATCTCGGAGGGAAGGTGGGGGGAGGGTGGGTGGGTGGGAAGTAATCCACCAACCAAAGGCCCTGTATGCATATAGGCATAACCCATGGGCACAGCCAATAGGGTGCTGAAGGCCTGGGATGGGGGGGGGGGGGCACGGTGGGGGCGGGCTGGAGGGGGTTAATAGAGGGAAAAAAGGGGGCATACGTAATACTTTCAACAATAAGGAATTATTTTTTAAAACTTTAAGCATTATATAAAAAAAAAGAGGAATGTTTTATTTCAAAACTGATTTTCAACAATAGTTTACAACTTCTTGCTGTGAACTACCACGGAACGCCACGCTCCCCCACACAAGACTCGCTGTGCTTAAAGGCAATTGCTTATTGTCTGGCTCCCTTAGTCAAGTCTGCATTTCAAGAAGGCTGAGTCCTTGTCTATGCTGGTTCACCCATGAGTTCCCAGCAGGCAGCCCAGAGCTTGGCACACAGCAGGCATTCAGAACCTGTGTTGGTTAGATTGAATCACCATAATGCGCCTTAGAAGCTTCATTCAAAAGGAGACTGTGGCAGACATAGATTCTAACCCTCCCTCCACCCCTGACCTTTTTTTTTCTTTCTTTCTTAGAGGGGAAACAGAGCCCGAAAAAAAAAAAAAAAAGCGAAAAAAAAAAAAGCAACTTTCCAAAGGTTGCAGAGCAAGTGGGCAGCTTAATTGAAGTCAGAAGCAAAGGGAATCGAGTCCCACGTCCGGCACTCCTGCCTCACCACACCCACTCATAAACCTTGAGTCTGAAGCGGCCAGGAAGATACGGCCTCGGGGAAAACCAGTGTCTGACAGCCGCTTCCCAGCCTTCCCTGTGCAGGCACTTACTTCAGAGAGAGTCACTGAGCAGAGTCCCTAGGCATGGGAGAAACCCTAGCTGCCCCAAACAAGACCTTTGACTGGGAAAAGGATTCAATCACTCTCTCTAACCCAAACTCCTTGAAACTCTATTTCCTATTATGTCTCAATAACCAAGTTCAACCCGCCCGCACCTCAAGATTAGATCTGTGAGCTCACAATGGCTCAGCCACTCAATTAAGAGGAGGGAAAATGTTATCCTCTCCAGACAAAGTGATGTGACATAAACCAGTGGCCAGGATTATGTCTCACTCAGGAAAGAGGGGAGTAGGGAGAGACGGGTGGGTCATTCATTACAGGGAATTTTCCAGGGAAATTTGAGTGGGGTGGCCCTGCAAATTTCAATGTTCCAGTCCCCAAAACAATGCCGAAGGCAAGGTCCTGGCTGTCGGAGAGTCACGAGGGTGGGGCTGGCTCTTCTCCCCTTGCTCCCCAACCCCCGTAATCTCCAGGTGTGTTCTGATTCTTCCCTGGACAACCTGCCTGGCATTGATGAGCTTTATCCCCAGGCTCAGAGAATCCTAGAGGAAAGTGCCAATCTCCCATACCTACTTGATTTGGCTAATGCAGAGCATGGGAAAATGTCTCTTAATGAACAATCCATTTCCTCCCTGGGCCTTAATTTCCTCCCTGGGCCAAACATCTTTAAAAGGAGTTGACTTGGATAATATCTAAAGTCCCTTCCAACATCGAGGTTGAGTAATTGCAAGGCAATTTGGCTTAAGAAAGGGCAGGGACTCTGATAGACCTAGTTCCAATACCAGTTCTGCACTGGACAAGTGCTATCACCTGATGCAGCAGCAGTTTCCTCTTCTTTAAAAAAGGGAATACCGCCCTAACTGGTTTGGCTCAGTGGATAGAGTGTCCGCCTGCGGACTGAAGAGTCCCAAGTTCGATTCCGGTCAAGGGCATGTACCTTGGTTGCGGGCACATCCCCAGTAGGGGGTGTGCAGGAGGCAACTGATCAATGTTTGTAACTCTCTATCCCTCTCCCTTCCTCTCTGTAAAAAATCAATAAAATATATTTATTTTTTAAAAAAAGGGAATACCAATGTCTGGCTCACCGAATTGCTGTAAAGAATTGCTGTAAAGACTTGAGAAAGTGTAGCTGAAGTCCTTACAACAGTGTCCAACATTCAAACATATGGTGGAGGTCCCTCCAAGAAGGTCTTCAGACTTTGGTTAATTAAAGACAGGTTTGAAGAATCAGAACTTTATAGACAAAATCCTTGAGTTTAGGAAGGAGCCATGGTCTCAAGTGAACTATTCTGCTCATTCATTAGCAACTGCTTGTCTCCCAGAAGTCACTAATTCACAGCTGGTGAAACCTGCTTTCCTAGCCACAACTGGCCACGCGGAAAAGCAATCCATTATAGACCATCCTGATCTCAGGCCCGCTTCGGAGGGAACTGTTGTTTTAATGTGGAGGGTTCCTAAGCGGGACCTTGGTTATGGGCTCAAGTTTAGACATTCGGAGCTAACATCTGGGGACTGAGCCATGTCATTAATTTGGGGCCATCCACATAACTATGCCCAGGTTTCAGTCTTCCTGTTCATCCAGTGAGGACAACGATAGAAGCAGCTAGGAGTTACTGAGAGATTGACTGTGGGGACCTCAAATTCTTGGGGGGTGGCTGGTTGGCAGAAAGTCCTTAGTACTCCCTCCCGCACCTCTTACTAGCTACGTGTCCTCGGTTGCATCACTTTCCCTGAGTCTCTGTTTTCATATTTGGAAAATGAGACCACACTACACTGTTGAAAGTCACTGATAAGACAGATAGCAGAAGGCATTATCCAAGGGCAGGAAATGTTCATGCTGTGCCCAGGCCGTTTTATTATTATTTTTAAAATATATTTTTATTGATTTCAGAGAGGAAGGGAGAGGGAGAGAGAGACAAAAACATCAATGATAAGAGAGAATCACTGATCGGCTGCTTTCTGCACACCCCCTACTGGGGCGCTGGTGTGAAGCCCAAGCATGTGGCTAGACTGGGAATCAGGAATCGAACCCAGGACCCTTCAGTCCGCAGGCCGACGCTCTATCCACTGAGCCAAACCATCTAGGGCACTATGCCCTTTCAGAGAAGCATTCCAGCGTCACTCTTACCCTCCAAGTCTTAAAGTGACTCTACTTCCGTGTAGACAGGAATTTGAAAGTTGTATTTCCAGCTCTGCCCTGGAAAAAGGTTACCAGTATTTTTTTTTTTTAAATTATCATGAAAGTGACCTGAGGCGAAGTGTCCAGACTGTTATCCTAGGTCCAGAGTCTTACCACAAAACTAAAACTCCACCCAGAAACCTGAGTCAACCAAAGAATGAGGCACTGGGCACAAATCACGCCAAAAATATCCACCCTCTGCTTTCCAGGATCCCAGATGACACTGGTCATTGAAAACCCATCCCAATAACCCAGGAGAAAACTTCGGCTCTGCTTAAGATAAAGTAGATGCCCAGCCTTTGTGTCAAAACCCAAGAAATTCCTTCCAAAACTGTGACCTTCTGGTAAAAGACTTGCTCTTGTTTGGTTATTTCTTGTAAAACACTTTCGCAGCAAATGCAGGGCTCATAAAATAGGGCCAATTGACAGCCTTGGGAAAGGAAAGTCTCTGTTTATCCACTGAGTAGAGACAGTGGAGGCGGAAGCAACAGATGAGCTGGTGCCTCTGCCAGGATTTCTGGAGCAAAGATATTTCAGAGCCCAGAATGGTAATGGGTTCTGGGGTGGGAATCAGGAAAGACCTCCGGGGCAAGCAGAACCAGTTATAACTGCAGTGGGCTTGGGAGTGAGGATGGGTGAGAACAGACACCGCCTGACCTGAGGATGGGTGAGAACAGACACCGCCTGACCTGGGATACTTAGCATCTCATTAATAAAATGGGTACCGCACCTCCTACTTCATTAGTTCTACTGAGGGTTATTATGCCAAAGGGCTCAGTGAAAGCAGTTTTCTTCTCTGACATCTTAGAGTGACTTTTTTTAAAAATTGAGGAATCTCACTTACATACAATAAGAGGCACAGATCTTAAATAGATTTTGCCCCTCGATGTTTTTGAAAAATGGCCAGGTTCTCTAGTTTTACGTAGGCGGCGGACCCATGTTGTAGAGACTTAGGCAAGAAAAGTAAAGGGAAAGAGATGATCCCTCTGAGATCTGGGAAACATGGACCTACAAGGAAACTTACACATGAACTGGTACAACGATGTTCTCTTTTTCTTCCCGTGGGAAAACGGACATCTAGAGAACTAACTTGGGGACGTGGATGTGGGGGAAGCTAATGGAATTCTACGGTGATGAAATGATCCCAGTAATTTGCAGATATCTACTTTGTGCTTACTTTGTCCCAGGAAGATAACTCTCCCCACTAAATGCATCATCATCAACCACATTAGAAGGGGTGCAGCCTTTTAACCATCAGAAGCCATACCGGTTACATTAAGAAAGACAGAGGGATGGGAGACATGCTAAAGGAAGGAAGAGACTGCAGGCCAAAGACTGAGCACACAGCTTACAGAACCTCAATGAATTGGTGTATAATCTGCAGACAACTCCATCCGCTTGGACTACAAACACTCTTCTTAATGTTTGGAATAACTGCTCTCTTAGTCCTACATGCACACATTGCTAAGTCCAGCGTCCCCCTCGAGGCTCGCTCCTCTCTCATTCTAGAGGTTTTCTCAGTCGAGGCCTTCTAGTGCCTTGTGGAGAGAGAAGGGAGAATGACACCAGGTCTCAGCAGGCCCTCTTTCCTCCTTTGCTTGTCATCCCCATCACTGCCACACAACATCACTGTGGAAAACAGGCATTGGGGTATGGCGCTATGCCAGGTCAGTGTGGAGGAGGTGGCACGGGACAGTTGCCTTACCAGGACCACAATGGTTGTCCAAGGGCGGACAAGAGGCCCAAGCTTAGGCTCCCAAAGCTCCAGGTAAATTTCATTCCTCATTCTCCGCCATGCCCACTGTGCCGGGCGGCTGTGTATACTGTGGCTCGGAGCCTGAGGCACTCTCAGACGCCTCCCTCCCTCCCTCATGCTGAGTTCCCCTACTTGCTGGGACAATCTTAACCTACCTGAGGGATTCTATACGTCATGAAGGAAAGGGGATCGCGATCTTCCACCCATTTGTTCCCAGCAACTGCTGGATTTGTAACCAAATTCCCATAGCCGCTGCCCTTGAGCTCCATGTAACAAATATTGAGGGGGAAGCCTTTCCTAGGCCACAAAATGCCCCTAGTCAATTCTTCCCCCAAGTAATCAGTAGTTACCTACTGGCCTTAAGTACCTGTATACATCGAAGAGAGGCCATTCACAGGAACTTCCTCAGACAAAAAGGCTGAGCTCCAAGCTTACTTGCTGCCTTGATATATAAATACAACTGCCATCTTTTAAAGTGGGAGCTTCCCTTAGAACCAGAGAAAGAATTATAATAATTTTTTAAAAAGCTACAATTCTCTCTCACAAGATGAAGGAATCTCACAGTATGTTGAACAAAAGAACCAGTTAGATAACAGGTAACACTGATCTCTGTTCATATTAGTCCGGATAGTAAATTACCCTTGAGGGAGGGCTGTGCCGACTGGGAGCACGAGGTGGGCTCCTGGGACGCTGGCAACATCCCGTTTCTTGAGCTGGGCACTGTCACAGGGCTGTGTTCGCTCGGTGAGAAACTCATCGGGATGTACACGTGTGGCTCTGGTACTTTTGTGTATGAGTGCCACACTTCTGTAGAAATTTCAAAAAATAAATACCGGCACTCTGCCAAAAATGAATGAAAGGAGAGAGAATAGCATATGCATTTAATACCCTAGAGCAGGGGTTCTCAACCTTCTGGCCCTTTAAATACAGTTCCTCATGTTGTGACCCAACCATAAAATTATTTTCGTTGCTACTTCATAACTGTAATGTTGCTGCTGTTATGAATCGTAATGTGAATATCTGATATGCAGGATGGTCTTAGGCGACCCCTGTGAAAGGGTCGTTCGACCGCCAAAGGGGTCGCGACCCACAGGTTGAGAACCGCTGCCCTAGAGGCTTGAGATCATAAAACCTTCAAGACCAAAAGCCCTCAGAAGTGATCAGCTTCAACCACCTCATTTCAGAGAGAGAAAAACTGAGGGCCACAGAGGAGAACTCCAACAGCACACGGGGACTCAGTGTCAGATCAGGTCTCCCACGGCCCAACCCTTCAAAGTGCCGCTTTCCTTCTCCAGATGACAAAGCAGAGTTGGGGACGGGGTCTAGAGATAGGCCAAGCATCGGGGTATCAAGGTCTGAAATTTGTTCAGACACCAATTAATCTGCCTTGCACATGGCCTGAGCAGCTGAGACAAGACAGATGTGGCCGCATAAATGTGCTGCCCGTGACACATGGGTTGGGAGAGTGAGGCACAGGCAGCTCTAAAGGAACAAAAGGAGAGCCTGTCTGCCAGGAATGCATTGGGAATGAGGATTCCAAAGAGGTCATCCAGGGAGAAGCTGCGCCTGAACCGGGGAGAAGGCTGGGTGCATTTACTGACATTCCAAACATCTGTGCTCTTGCAAGGGAGATAAAAGGGAATCTGCTTCCCTGCCTCGAGGCATGATATATGGGCTTCGGAGGCACTGGGTGTGGGCTGTTGCTGAAGGCATGAAGCGGTGTTTGATGGATGAAGGCCCAGCAAACTCACTAGGCCACACATTAATAAAAATTATCAAACTGTCCTGGTTGGCGGAATAGAATGCTAATGCCATTCTCCATGTGGATGTCAAAGGCAGAGGATGTCTGGAGGGAGCTAAACTGCTTTATATCTTTACCTTGATCCCACTTGTCCAAATTATGGCCTCTGTTCTGTTGCCAAGAGCCTAAATAAGCCAAGACTGGTGGGGCCCACTCTACATGGAAACCACCCATGGTACTCATTGGCATCTAGCCATTCTTAATTCAGAAGGTAAAGATGTATTCTAATCACAGCTTAGGCTTAGAAATGTGTTCTGTGGCTCTCCACGGCTGAAGGAAAATGTCTGCATATCTTATCCTGGCATTCAAGGCCCTCATCCACTTGACCACAAACTCCAGTCTCTCTCGTGTCATATTCCTCCAGGCACTTTTCTATCTTCATGTCTTCTTTGGTTTATGGTTTATGTCTGAATGTCCCCTTCCTCATTTCTGTTGAAACTCTTCTCATCCTTCCAGGCTGAGGTCAAAGGCCCCTTCTTCAGGGAGGCCTCCTTGATCACCAGTTCCCCAACCTGAACCAATCTTTCTTCCACTGTAAGTTTTTGCATCCATTTAGTCATATTTCATTGTTACTATAGTACCACAAAGTTGTCTATGTTTCATTCCTTTCTCCCCCGAATGAGTGCTCTCAGAGAGAAGGGATTGTATTTATCATGTTCTCCATTAGTTTCCAAGAACGCAGCCACGTGCTTGGCATGTGTTGTTGGTTGTTCCATATACACATTTTCTAATGAGTACGTAAGGGAATCCTTGGGGTGGCCGCGCATACCTCGTTTCTGATTTCAGCCTCAATCGCAGTGGACAGTTCCAGCGGGAGCTGAGGCGCAGCTTGTGCAGTCCCAGGGACCTCCACCACGAGCACATGCCAGGTATGTCTGCTTTCTGCCCTGAGGACTTCTCTGATGCCACAGGAGCGCTCGTCTCGCACAGGCAAGCGGAGCCTGGGAGTGTGGGGAGTGGCAATGTTCAAGCAGCGTAGGTGGGGAGCCAGAGCAGACGTACCCCACCCTGAGTGTGCAGAGCAGCTTTGCACACTCAGGCAATAATGCTGATGCTGGAGGTATTAGTCTCCTTCGCAGCAGATGCCAGAGGAATGGAGCCCAGGTTAGCTCAGTAATGACCTTGTGAGCACAGCCCCTATGTTGGTTTTCTCTCCTGGTATCACTACCCAAGCTCCCGCACAACTGTTTCTGGCATGCACCTACCAAGTAAACGACCTGCTCTCAATCCTTGCTCAGGCTCTGTGGGGTTTTCTGTTGTTGTTTGTTTTTAAATATATTTTTATGGATTTCAGAGAGGAAGGGAAAGGGAGAGAGAGATAGAAACATCAGTGATGAGAGAGATTCATTGATTGCCTGCCTCCTGCACACCCCCTACTGGGGATTGAGCCCCCATCCCAGGCATGTGCCCTTAACCAGAATTGGACCCAGGACCCTTCAGTCCTCAGGCCGACATTCTATCCACTGAGCCAAACTAGCTAGGGCCAGGCTCTGTTTTTAAGTTAATCAACACGATAAACAAAACAAAAACAAGACAAACATATGTCCTCTACTTCACATTACCGTTAAGGAATCAACCCCGGCACAGAGTAGATAGTCTATCATTGTCAGCTGAAATGACTTAAAAAATATGAGCCACTAGCCTCCACATAGCGTGTGGTAAAAGCCCCGCTTGTAAACCACATAATCACCGAGACGGTGGTCCAACATTCCAGGCATAGCCCATCCTAGGTGAGAACGTTAGGAGAGTCCAGTCTTGCTGACATTTGATTTCGTTCTGTCACTTTAGGTTCAGCCAGTTGAGCATATTCATTGGACTCGCCTCCCTCTGCTATGGGCCCGGGACTCCCCCGAGAGGCTCCGCTGCCGCAGAGCCGCTGGGCCTGACCTTCCCAAGGTGTGATTCATCATGCACACGCTGACAGCACATCTGTGCCCGGTGCTCGGAACACGGAGACCTGCGGTCCCCGGCCCCGGATGGGACCCATGGGGCTCGGAGCTAAGGTTTCTCCAAGATTTTTGCCTAGAAAACAATTCCCAGCCCCTCCCCCCTCCCACCAAGTCCCCAATCAAAAAACACTCCTGAAAATTTGATTTATTTTTCATTATAGTCTCCTTTTCTTTCTTTCATTTAAAAAAAAAAAAAGTTCACCCTTTTCCCTTCAGGAATTCCTTGGAAACTATCAAGAGGAAGGGTAAATAAAGAACATGAACTTCTGAGTGAAAAATAATTGGCTTCCAATCCTGCCTCTGTCACTCAGTAACTGCACGTCCCTGGGTATGTGACTCTGCCCCTCTAAACCTCAGTCTTCCCATCTGTAAAATAGGATGGTAAAAACTACTTTTCAGAAAAAGTATGTAATTCTGATGATTAAATATTTTAAAATATAGTTTTATTGATTTCAGAGAGGAAGGGAGAGAAACAGAAACATCAGTGATGAGGGAGAATCATTGATTGGCTGCCTTCTGCATGCCCCCTAATGGCGATCAAGCCCACAACCTGGGCATGTGCCCTTGACCTGAATCGAACTCGGAATCCTTCAGTCCATAGCCGACGCTCTATCCACTGAGCCAAACCGGCTAGGGCTGATGATTAAATATTACCCAGAAGCACTTGGTATATACGTGCTCAATAAACAACGGTTCTCTTTCCTTTCCCTGTAACTAGCTCTGCACTTCCTCCAATGTTTACAAAGCTCCTGGTATAGAGCAGGTAATTAACAAAGGTTACCCCTCTTGCTTCAGGTGCACTTTGGGCCTTTCTATTGGAGACCTTTCTCCTCCTTAACTTGTGGCTCCCCTGGTTTCATGACCTCTGGCAATAGCATAGGGCTGTGTCCACCGCAGCCCAGGGTACACATTCCAAGACTCCTAGTGGATGCCGGAAACCTGGAACAGCCCTGAACCTTATATGTATATACTAGTATATGGGTATTTTTCCCCATGCACACTAAAGATAAAAGTTGAATTTATAAAGCAGACACAGTAAGAGATGAACAAAATAACTAATAATAAAATCGAACAATTGTAACGATATAACCTAATAAAAGTTTTGTGAATGTGGTCTGTTTCTGAAAATATCTTGTGTTGTAGGTACCCTTCTTCTTCTCCTTGTGATGATATGAGATGATAAAAGGCCTCATTAAGTTGAGAATTTTCACTTTTTCATTTAAAGGAGGCACTTTTTTTTTATTTTATTGCTTAAAGTATTACAAAGGGTATTACATATGTATCCATTTTATCCCCCCGCCCTAGACAGTCCCCTAGCCTAAAGGAGGCACTTTTTACGACTTTTCTGTGTCACAGCCGAACTGCCAGCATCAAAGGTCTACAGCACTGGAGCCACTAAGAAGCAAAATAAGAGGGACTTACACACAAGCACTGAGCTACCCGAAACGGCTAGCAAGTGACTGGTGGGTGGGTAGCATATATACATCCTGGATACACCTGACAACGGGATGAGTCAGGTCCCAGGTGGGACAGAGCTGGACATCGTGAAATTTCATCAGATTCCTCAGAACGACGCAAACTTTAAAATGTATGAGCTGTTGACTTCTGGTATTTTCCACTTAATATTTTTGGACCTTGGCAGATTGCAGGTAACTGAAACCACAGAAAGTGAAACCGCAGATAAAGGGGAAAGGGTGGGATACTGCAATTTCTATTTATGGCACTAAGGATACAGCATGGAATGAGACAGGCGAGGTCCTCATTTGTATAGAGCTTACATTCAAGAGCAGGAGAACAAAAAATAAATAGGCAAAACGTACGTAAGTGTATTATTTCAGAGAATGATTAAGGGACGTGAGGGCTGTAGTACTGGAAGATGTGACAAGGAGGGGCAGGAGTGACGGAGAAGAGACCTATGCTTGGTGGTCAGGGAGGATTCTAAGTGAAGATAACAGTGGGATGAAGAAACCAAACGCTGTGAAGGAGCCAACCATCCAAGCCACTGGGGTGGGAAGCTCTAAGCAGAGGGAGTAGAACGTGTCTGAGGATGAGGGGGAAGGCTGCTATCGCTGCCCTTACATGCCATTTAGTTATCAGCTTCTGAAAAGCCAGCTCCAAAAGGGGAAGAGCTTGAGCTGTATTGTTCTCTTTTCCAAATATCAAGAAAACCTCTCTCAAGGATGGTTACAGAAAGAGAGTTATTTTCTTGCCTCCTAGAATGTATGGCTTCCACCTTTCTGAACTTTGAAAATAATATGCCTCCGCCCCCACCCCCAGTCGGCGTGGCTCAGTGGTTGAACATCGACCTATGAACCAGAAGGTCACAGTTTGATTTCTGGTCAGGGCACATACCCGGGTTGCAAGTTCGATCCCCAGTGTGGGGTGTGCAGGAGTCAGCCAATCAATGATTCTCATCATTGATGTTTCTATCTCTCTTTCCCTCTCCCTTCCTCTCTGAAATCAATAAGAAATATATTTCAAAAAAAGTTTTAAAAAGAGGAAATACTATGTTTCTTTCTTGGAGGTTATTCTTCCCAGAATTCAGACTCCCCCAAAGGTTAACTGCTGCCCAGGGATCTGAAATAATAAGTGAGTGAACCCAAATTCGAAGGTTTGTGACCAAACTCTTTGGCACTTGAATTGTCAGTGTTGAGGGCAGGAATTATTCCAGGGCTCTTGCTATGCCTCCTAGGACCCACACAATGACATTCATGAACTTGGAGTGGCCTCAGTCAAGTCACTTCTGTTTTCTGAGTCTTATTCCTCCTCAGTGATTGAGGAAGTGAGTGATGGGTGGGGGTACTGAGTAGAGGTTTCTCTGTGAACTCTATGGTTCATTCAGATTCCCTGTGATTCTCAAAGGCCTTTGCAATCATGAAGTGAACACTCTCTCAGAGAACTCTGATCTGCTGGAAAGATCTTCCACATCATGGGTGACCTCTGTACCTGAAGCTTTTAACTGGGTCAGTGGTCTCCAAAGATGAGCTGGAGAGAAGCCAGGCAATTATGGATTAAAGGGATATTACTAGTACAATGGGGCCCATAATTGTTCTCTTATAAGCCGGTCTTCATTGTTGGTTATAGCCCAATTCCCTCTTTTCAGGGGACTCCCCTCTTACCTTTTCTTACCAGGGCAGGGAGCAGGGTAACTAACTGAGTTCTCCCTGAGGAGCTCGGGGTCAGATAAACACGACTCTTTGATCTCGTCTCCTATGGCTCCAGGGATGTACTCAGAATCTCTCCCTTGGAAGGCAGGGCTGGATGACTCAAGGAGAGGGAAGTCAATTCCGAGAAGTGTATGAAGACTGGGACTGGGATTTGTGGACAAATCCAACCTGGATACTCCTGAGGGCTCATGGCAAGGAGACCAATGCTGGGCCGGCAGCCAGGAGATCCTGCCTACGTGCCAGCTCGAACTTACTCACCAGGAGACTGAGGGCTGGGGCCTGGGCTTCTGGGATTTGGTTTCTTCATCTGAATTTAGGGGACTGGCTTAACTGATCTACAAGGATCTTGTAAGTAGGATATTTTAAGAGTTCAGGAGCATGTGAGCCAGTGGGATACTTCTGAGCCTGTTTCTACTTTTGTGAAAATGAGAATAGCAGCAATAACTTCATCACCGAATTATTGAGGATTCCATGAGCTTCTCATGCCACCACTACTTTGTTCACTCAGTGTACTCCTGGAGTGGTCACCCAATAGGCTCCTGCCCTACACCAAACTCTGGTAAGAGGGTGAACAAATGAATGCAGTGATGAACTAGAGAGAGAGAGACCCTCGCAGCCAGAGTCTTCTTGGGCGCACAGCAAACACTCACAGATGGGAGCAATTTTAATAAGACATTTCTGTTATTGTCCAACAGTCAGCTCAACACCCTGCCCATGTCATGAGCAAACAACAGGCAAAAACAGTCCGAGAAGACATGGTGAAGACAGAAGTCTCAGGGGAAGATGGTCTCTGGCCCTGGTCTAAGTTAGAGATGGCACATTCAAATATCTACAGGGGGGAAGCAGATGATAAAACTCATGTAAGGGCTTGGATGTCAGACACCCTGGAAGAGGGGGCCTATCACTAACTAGAGCCCCCAGGTATTCTCTAAAGTGGACAGGCACTACTCACCTCTGCAACCCGCTACTGCCGTCAGGGAATGAAAGTCCAAGATTGCTAGAACCTACTCTTTTCCAGCCAGGAATCCAGATTTTCATGTAAAAGTCATCCAGATTTCAAAGACAACAACTTCTTCAAAAATTTAAACATACTATGTAGACACTGGTTTGCTACCTCTAGCTTAAGGACAGTCCTTACAGATAAGTGATTGTGTATATTTTCAAAGAAAAAGGGAAAAGGATGAGTGATTACTGTATGTCATCTGTGTGCCCAGCATCTCACATACATTGTACATTGTTTCATTTATTGCTCACAACCGTGCTGGGAAGTACTGGTGGTTAGTTCTCTCATTTTCCCCCCTAATATATTCACATATGGGGAATGTGTTCTGGGAGACATGTACAGACAGATAAGATTCTGGCAGCATGAGGAAAAATTAAATAGAGGGGCAAAACTAAAGGCCGGGAAGCCTGGTGAAGAAGTTATAGTGGAAGTATCTAGAGTGGCCTTGGTGGGAAAGAAAAAGAGGACACATTTAAGGTATGATGGAGAAGTAATTTACAAAGATTTTTAAAAGTCAATCAGTAACGTCTTCAAGGGAATTCCTTTTCTTGTCTTTATTTTTCACCACTAGGTTCTCTCTTTGATGCCTCTGCTTAGTCCCATACCAGCCAGCTGGGTACCAGAAGCTGAATCTCAATCCTACAGACTGGGTTAGCTAGTCCCACCCCGATGCAACGCAGAATCCTTTCTTAGAGCAATGGCGTTTTGCAGAAATGACCATTCAGCCATTCTTGATTCCCAAATCCAGAGGCTTCTTGCCTCTGGCTGGCATTACATTGTCAATGAAAAATGGGAAGGGGACCCAAATTCAATTCTTGGCCCCACTATTCTTTGAAGTGTGACCTTCAACCAACAACTTCACAAACTGATCTTCAAGTCCCTCATCTGTAAAACGGAGATGGTAATTACCTCCTATTTGGAAGGATGAATTTGTGAATAAAATGGGAGAATAGCCCTTGCCGATTTTGCTCAGTGGATAGAGTGTCAGCCTACTGACTGAAGGGTCCTGGGTTCGATTCTGGTCAAGGACACATACCTCGGTTGCAGGCTCCTCCCCAGCATGAGCTCTGGTCAGAGCCCATGCAGGAGGCAACCAATCAATGTGTTTCTCTTATGCCATATTTCTGTCTTTCCCTCTCTCTTCTACTCTCTCTGAAAATCAATGGAGATATATCCTCAGGTGAAGATTAAAAAAGAGAGAGAGAGAGAGAGAGAGAGAGAGAGGGAAAGGGAGAGGAGGAGGGACGGAGGGAGGGAGGGAGGGAGGGGGAGAGATAATAGATTCAAAGGTCCTTCAATTAATCTTCAGCCAAGCAACCAGGGGGCTAAAACTTTTACTTCTAGCATTCCTTAAACATTGCCATAATCTCATTCCTTTTATAGTCCTTTCCCTTTTAATTCTACCACTCAAAATTTATACTGCAGCCACACTGCCCTTTTGTTTCTTAAGGCCACTGCATATGCTCATCCCTCTGCCAGGCACACTCTCCATCCTCATCCACCCCTCAACCTTCACTCCATCTCGCTAGTTCCTGCTCACACTTCATGTCTTCATTGGTTGCCTACAACAAGCCTGGCATTTCATTAGGCACGGGGGACAGAGTGATGAAAAAGATGCTGGGGATTGAGCCCCCATCCCAGGCATGTGCCCTTATAGTATAGCAAATGCTACACCTTCTCTTCCCCCAAACCAAAATGCATTCATTATTAATTGTGATAAGTGCTACTAAGCAGTGTTAAATGCAAAAATTTACATAATCCATGAGAGGGCAAATCCAATCTAAAGATTTGGATAAGTGACATTTAAGCTGAGACCTAAGTGTAAAGACGCACAAAGAAAAGAACACTGGTAATATCAAGAGTAGATAAAAGACTAGAGAAGGAGACAATAACAATAACTCATAATTATTAGTCCCTGTCAACTTGTTTTCATTTAGTCAGAAGAGTTATTATAAAAAGCTCTTAAAAGGTTTAAATTAGGAAAGCAATACTTATAAATCAGATATATATTCATCAAATATTTATTGAGTGTCCATGGTATTCCAGGAACTCTGCTAGGCACAGTATCAAAAGCTGTATTTTGAAGGGTAACTCTGGCTTTAGAACTGAAGGGTAAAAAGTAGTAGTAAAACTGTGGTAAAAAGTAGCTGATATGAAGACTAATTAGTACAAGGTGACTGCAAGAGATGAATGCTGGCTTAGACTAGACTAATGAAAACAGAAAGAAAGGAGTAGATTAAAGAGACAGTGTTATATGTCAATTACATCTCGATAAAGCTGATAAAGAAGAGATAATGGAGATCACAGGCAAATAACCTGGTTATGAGTTGAATATGAGGATTAACAAGAGAAAAAACTGAAGTTATAGAGGTAACAGTTATAGAGATAGTAACTAAACACTTGGATAGAAGCATGTTTGTGGGCAGATGGTAACAAGTTCAGCTTTGGATGCGTTGATCTTGAATCGCTTGTGCTGCACCAAACTGCAGATGCTTATAGTCATTTGGACTTGAGTAGAGAACTTAGGAGAACGAGGTGGAAACAAATGTTAGGGCAGTGACAATATCGATTGCAGCCATGGGAGAAAAAAAGAAGGAACAAGTCTAACATCTAAGGAGAAAGAAGATTTAAGGATCGGATTGAGAGGCCCAACAAGGGAGGCTGAGTTGGAGTCAGAGAGCCAGGTAGTAAACCAGAAGAGGCAAAGGTTTCAGGAGAGAATGGTCGGCCTTGTAGACCACTCGAAGATATCAAGTAAGTGTACAACAACAACAAAAGATGTCATGGGATTTAATGACATGGAGGTCACAGATGTTTACAGAGATAAAGGGCTTTAGTAACTTGGTGGTAGCAGGAGACAGAGTGAAATAAGCTGAGGAATGAGTAGAAAGTGAAAAACTGAATTCAGCCACTGGAAGTATGTTTATACAGCAGAAGAGAGAAATAGTTATGGTGGTGGGAGATGAAATGATTTGTTTTTTTCTTCGTTTGAAAAAGAAATACTTATGAGCATATTTAAATTATGGTAAAAATAATCTACTGAAGGAGAATTTAAAAATATACAACACAGGGAGATAATTGACATGCAAATTCCTAAGAATTTAGGACTGTATAGAAAACAGTGCAAGAGAGGGTTTAACATTAGAGAGGAAAAGGGTTAACTCCCATAGTTTATCAAAAGGGAAGGGGCCCTGACTGGTTTGACTCAGTGGATAGAGCGTCGGCCTGTGGACTGAAAGGTCCCAGGTTCGATTCTGGTCAAGGGCATGTACCTTGGTTGCGGGCACATCCCCAGTGGGGGGTGTGCAGGAGGCAGCTGATCAATGTTTCTCTCTCATCGATGTTTCTAACTCTCTATCCCTCTCCCTTCCTCTCTGTAAAGAATCAATAAAATATATTTTTTTAAAAAAGGAAAGGAAGAGTATGCATACAGAAGCCTATGGGTTAGAAAGTGAACCACTCCCTGTACTGTCTTCTCTGTGAATGAGGCGATAAGGTTATCTGATGAGGAAGAGGGAAGGATAGGGTGTGAGGCCTTCAATGTTGATGAAGTAAATTGATAAATCTAACAGATTGGCTGGGAAGGGCCCGGTTTCTTTGGTGACAGATGCATGGGAGTCAGGTATTCTCCGTGTGTGCTTTTCTCTAGCTGACTGTGTGCACGGGCACAGGAAATGGAGAGCTGGGCCCACCCACATGTCTGGGCAACTGAAGGACAGAAAGGAAAGGGAGATCAGCAGGTTGTTAACAGGAATGAAAATACGAAGCATGGACTCCACGACGGTGTCTTAGTCCGATTGGGCTGCGGTAACAAAATACCACATATTGAGTGGCTTATAAACAACAGAAATGTGTTTATTGCAGTGCTGGAGCCTGGGAAGTCCCAGAGCAAGGCATCAGCAGATGTGGCATCTGGTGAGGGCCCACTTCCTCCAGATGGCCTTCTCCTCGCTGCCGAGGTGGCAACGGATCTCTCTGGGGTCTCTTTTATAACTCATGAAGGCTGTGCCTATTTTTTTTTAATTATACCATATATATATATATATATATATATATATATATATATATATATATATATACACGCACACACACACACACACACACACACACACACATATACTAGGGGCCCGGTGCACGAAATTCGTGCACTGGGTGTGTGTGGGGGGGGGGGGGGAGGAGTGTCTCTCAGCCCAGCCTGCCCCCTCTCACATATTGGGAACCCTCAGGCGTTGACCCCCATCACCCTCCAATCACAGGATTGGCTCCTTGCCCAGGCGTCAGGCCTGGGCAGGGGACCCTCATTTCCTCCCATCACTGGTTCTGCCCCCAGCCCAGGCCTGATGCCTCTGGCCCAGGCAACAGGCCTGGGCGGGGGACCCCCAGACCCCTCCGATTGCTGGCTCTGCCCCTTGCCCAGGCCTGATGTCTCGTCCAGAGGCGTAGACCCCCATCACCCTCCGATCGCCTGATCGGCCCCTTGCCCAGGCCTGACGCCTCCGCCAGAGGTGTCAGGCTTGGACAGGGGACCCCCATCTCCCCCAGATCACTGGCTCTGGCCCCTGCCCAGGCCTGAGGCCTCTGGCCCAGGAATCATGCCTGGGCAGGGGACTCCCATCTCCCTCTGATCACTTGCTCCACCCCCCGCCCAAGCCTGACGCCTCTGACCCAGGCTTCAGGCCTGGGCAAGGGGACCATCATATCCCCCCAATCCCCGGCTCCGCCCCCCACCCAGGCCTGATGCCTCTGGCCCAGGCATCAGGCCTGGGCAGGGGACCCCCAGCCCCCGGCCCAGGCCTGATGCCTCGGCCAGAGGAGTTGACCCTTATCACCCTCTGATCACCAATCACCGGATCGGCCCCTTGACCAGGCCTGAGGCCTCCGGCAGAGGTGTCAGGCCTAGGCAGGGGACCCCCAGCTCCCCGCGGTTGCAGGCTCCGCCCCTGCCCAGGCCTAATGCCTCTGGCTGAGGCGTCCGGCCTAGGCAGCGGGGACCTGCAGCTGCAGCGGCCCCGCGATCGCGGGCTTCGCTTTAGGCCAAGGCAAGGGACCCCTAGCTCCCAGGACTGCCAGCTTTGACCGTGCCCAGCTCCCATCGCTGGCTCCACCCCTACTTCCTGCTATCACTGGCCAGGGCGGCAAAGGCGCCTGATTCTCCGATCATGGCTGGGGGGCAGGGCAAAGGCGGCCCCAGGGCCGCCTTTGCCCTGCCCCCCAGCTCTTAGCTCCCCCCTGGGTTTCCGATCACTGTCAGTGGCAAGGGGCTTCTTCCTGCTTTCCCTTTCGCCTCCCTGCATTGTGCCTATATATGCAAATTAACCGCCATCTTGTTGGCAGTTAACTGCCAATTTTAGTTGGCAGTTAATTTGCATATAGCCCTGATTAGCCAATGAAAAGGGTAGCGTCGTACGCCAATTACCATTTTTCTCTTTTATTAGTGTAGATATATATATATATATATAAATTTCAGAGAGGAAGGAAGAAGGAGAGAGAGATAGAAACATTAAGGATAAGAGAGAATCACTGACTGGCTGCCTCCTACATGCTCCCTACTGGAGAGCAAGCCTGCAACCAGGGCATGTGCTCTGACCAGGAATTGAACTGTGACCTCCTGACTCATAGGTCAACTCTCAGCAACTGAGCCACACTGGCTGGGCAAGGCTGGGCCTCGTAATACCATCATCTTGGGGTAAGGATTTTAACGTATGAATTTTGGGGTGACAGAAATATTCAGTCCATTGCACATGGTTAGGGAGATGATTAAAGAAAAAACAGAACAGGAAGAGGGAGACAGAATAGTAATAAGAAGGGACTGGAAGTCCAATTAAACTTGAAGACATGCCTGGTAGGCGTGGGAGATCAATACAATTGGCAGGATAAAAGATGATGGTCAGAGAGTGGCATGTTGGAACTAACAGTTCTTGCTGGGACAACATCATGTGAGGATAAAGTCCAGGTGGGACCTAGGATTGAGTGGCAGAGGTGCAATGAATGGAATGACTTTCCTTCACAGGAGCTGAGCAGGGTAAGGAAATGAGAGGATTGTTGGACAGGGCACGTAGGAGAATGATGAGAGTGCAGAGGTAGAGAAAGCTGTGAACCAACAGCTTAAGTGCTTGGAGAATCAGCTCCAGTTGAGGCAAGAAGATCAAGTCTGGATTGTATGTGACCTTATCTTTTGTGGAATGACTGGACTTCATGGACATAAAGCGGGGTGGATTTTGTCTTGACAAAGTTTTTGGATGGAAGGTAGGCACTTACCTACCATCATTCCTCCCTAGCCTGTAGGAGGTTCCAGAGCACACGGAGGAAAAGCTAACTTCTCTTCTCTTGGCATCTGTGATGAGTAGCTGCCTCTGAGGTCAAACATGGCAAAGGTGGTGGCAAAAGGAAGCGAGACCTGAAAGCATTTTTTTCAGCTGGAGTTGTGAGCTCCACCAGGGGGCTGGTAGTATCAAGTCTGAGGCCTTGATCAGTATGACTAATTACTAGGACCAGAATCTCCAATAATGATGTCACTTCTTCTAGGTAGCCTTTACTGACCCCATGCACTGAGTTAGAAGACTCTATGCTGTGCTCTTAGAGCATCTGAATGGGCTCAACGCCTATCTCTAGTGTGGTTTCTTGCTAAATTACACCTCTCTCCTAGACCATAAGCTCCATGCGGACAGGAACCATGACTGTCTGTGACCAGGCGGTGCCCAGCACGTTCTGCGGGCTCTGGACCATAGTAAGAGCTCTATATACATCAATGGCATGAGGGAGCACGCTTTGCGGGCTGTAATAAAAACTCTGCGATACAGAGGGCAGGCTGGGTGGCATGGGGGATGGAGAGAATTAAGACCCTCCAAGTTCCTTCTCCCCTCGGAGGCCCTGGACTTCAGAAACGTCTCACCCGAGGAGCAGCTGCAGTGACAGAAACGTTTTCTGAGGACCTAATATCAGTTCCAGATGTTTGCAGTCATGTCGGTTTTGTACCTCACCCTGTAAAACATATTTTCCTTACCACCCCCCCTCCACGCTAGCTGAGGGAGTGGGGCCCTGTCTCCAATGACATCACCTCTCTCAAGCTGGTCCAGTGCAGGCAGACAACAGGCAGGCGAGGGCCTCTCTAGCTTCCCAGACAAAGCGTGTGGTTCGACCGCGGCTGTGCTGCCTGAGGAGCTGTGTGTAATTTCCACAGGACTTCATACACAGCCCCAATGGAACTGTTCTCTCGGCTGCTGCTGCCATCATGCTCTCAGCTATGGGGGGGGGGGGGTAAGAAGGGTGTGGGCTCTTGCTGCCCCTCACCTAAAGTTACTCCCCACTCAAACTCACCTCCATAGCTGCTCCCCTTCAATTGAGAAGGTCCTCAGTCTAAGGTCTAAGATAGGATGGTGGGCATGAGGGGGGCTGTCTTTTAAGTGGTAGGCTGAACTTAATGGAAACAAGGAGAGAGAGGATTTAAAGTGGGACTGGGATAGAGGTGTCTTCTGATCACTCTGGATATTCTTCTTTTTAAAAATATTTTTACTGATTTTAGAGAGAGGAAGGGAGAGGAAGAGATAGAAACATCAATGATGAGAGAAAATCACTGATCAGCTGCCTCCTGCACACCGTCCCGCCCCTCTCCCCCCCCCACCCCCCCCACTGGGGATAGAGTCCACAACCTGGGCGTGTACCCTGACTTGGGCTTGAACTGGGACCTCCTGGTTCATAGGTCGACATTCAACCACTGAGCCACACCGGCTGGGCTGGACAATATGTGTGATCCAGATCTAGATGAGTCCAGATGAGCAGCTTCTACTTGAGCCAGCTTAGAGACAAAAAAACAGGAAAAGACAGGCTGCCACATAGGCAGGAGGTGGCATGGAGTGAAAAAGACAAAAGAAGAGACAGAGAGAAAGATTTAGAGAGAAGACACAGGAAGAAAGAAAAAGAAGGAGGTGGCGGAGAGTCAGGAAAGGATAGAGAAAGGAAGGATGAGAGATGAGAGTTGCGAGTTGGCAGGAGGAGGGCCTGGTGCTGATCATCTGGGGAGCAGATCATCAGGCTCCCAGATGCCAGGACAGCAAGGGGCACTGACCAGCGCCAGACGTGGCTGCCTTCCGTGCAGAGCGTGGGGGATGGTGGAAGGGCCTGCCCCCTCCAGGAGGGCCAGCACAGCCGGCTCTCCTCCCAGCCCTGAACCAAACAAGCTGCAGCTTGGAATCCCCTGGTGGGAGAGAGAAGGCTCTGATTTTGAAAAGATTAAAGAAAAATCAAGCAGATGACCAAGGAAATGCAGGGGAATGTAGTGGGAGGTTATGACGTTGGTGAGACCCTTCCCCTTCTCGTCTCCACTCTTCTGATCCCTACAATGAGGAAATGCCACTCAGTGGCCAGGGTCCTGCTACCCTGAGCTGTGGGGGTTCTCAGAAGCCAGCATATGTAAAAGCAGTGATGACAAAGAGCCCTCCAGCTGGATCAGGTGGCTAGATACCCCATCCTGCCCCCTAATTTCTATCTGCCTCTCGGTTTATTCTCAACCAGAGCCTGCCACATTAGGGGTAATAGGACTGGTAGAGAGAAGGTTGGGCTTGGGGGGAGGGGGAGAGCAGGTCAAGAAACCGAAGCCCCTCTTCTAGCTTGACTCTACCACTAAATCATCATGTGTGTGCCCTCTGGGTAAACCCCTCCCCTTCCTCAGCCTCCCTCTCTATAGGTCAAAAGGGATTTGGAGTCACTCAATCTGCTTGTGCCACGGTCCCTTCTTAGTCCCACCCCCGCTGTGTCTACCCCTGCCCCAGAGGCTGAAACCCGTGTCAATTGCTCTGATGAGGCCACGCAGAAGAACCAAACGTCTGTTTTTAATATTGATGACAGATTAGCATGCAGGGAATTCAGCCACCACCCCCCAAACAAGCCTCATTTTGCTCAAAAACAACTGGAACAGGAGGCTACTCATGCTTGGATTTCCCAACAGAGTCCCAGAACCAACACGGCAATGGCTGCTGTGAAGGAGACAAAGTGGGCACCAAACCAGGGGGCTGGGAGCAGAGGGAGGATACAGTAGAGAGAGTTAGCGTTTCAACAGCTAGTTCCAAGCGCGTGGAACAGATGGCAGCCATAAAGTGTGTGCTCCTGTGCTCGTGTGTGTGTGTGTGTGTGTGTGTGTGTGTGTGTGTGTATGCATGCATATCTGTGCACACGCACACGTGAGCTCACGAATAAATAAACAGTTCCAGTACTGCATTCGGCTGCCAGCAAAAATCCCGGAGAGATCAAAGGAAAAAGACCGCATTTCCCTATTCTGGCCTCACCTGGCCAAATGTGTGAGTAATCCTAATTCTCTATCCAAAACAAGTCTTGGACCTTATTTGTTGTTCTCTTCCTAACATTTAACTTTCCTTTTCATTTTTTTTTTAAATTCAAGAAAATGAGAAGCAATTAAAATCTACTAGTAACTGTTTTGTGCCAAGAACTGTGCTACATTAGATGCTCAACGTCGCCTGGGAAGTAGGTGGTATCTTTCCTGGCCCACGGAGAGGGAGTTGAGACCTCGGAAAGATGCTGACTGGTCCTAGATTTCTCAGTGAGATGTGGTGGAAACTGACAGCAGAAGTCAGCTTCGCTGAAGCCCATACTACTTCATTAGGCTTACATGCTCCCAGAAAAAAACCTCAGTCAAATAAGCTGAAATCCTTGAATTTGGGTCAGGGTCAGTATCCAGATGGTTGAGACACTGTAAAGATGGCACAGAAGTGCCTGGCCAGCATGCATGGCTCAGTGGTTGAGCATCAACCCATGAACCAGGAGGTCACAGTTCGATTCCGGATCAGGGCTCAATCCCCAACAGGGGACGTGCAGGAAGTAGCCAATCAATGATTCTCTCTCATCATTGATGTTTCTTGCTGGGGTCCAAACCCAGCAGGTCCAGGGGTCCCCAAAGGTGTGGACGGAGTCAGCGAAGAAGGAATGACACGGAGACAGTGTTCAGTTGATCAGCAGCCTAGCCAGGATCTCTAGCCAAGTTCTGGTCAGGATCTCCAGCGAAGTTCTGGTTAGGATCTCCAGCCAGGTTCTGTGTCCATGTTCTCTTGCTAGGTTCTCCAGCCAGGTTCTGTAGCCATGTTCCCTCGCTAGGTTCTCCAGCCAGGTTCTGTCCAGGTTCTCCAGCCAGGTTCTGTAGCCATGTTCCCTCGCTAGGTTCTCCAGCCAGGTTCAGTCACCAGGTTCTAGTCAGGTTCTCTTGCCATGTTCTATCCAGGTTCTGTAGCCAGGTTCTGTCTCTAGGTTCTTCAGCTAGGTTCTCTCGCTAGGTTCTGTGTCTAGGTTCTGTGGCCAGTTTCTGTCCAGGATCTTTTGCCATGTTCTCTCCAGCGAAGTTCTTCTGTCTCTAGGTTCTGTGTAGGTTCTGTGTCTAGGTTCTGTGTCCTGTTGTCTTGTTACATCTGTATTTATACCAGTTGATTCCAATCCTATCAATCTCTATTCCAAAGGTTAGGGCATTTCTTATCTCCATTCCAGGGAGTAAAGATTATGTAGCTTAAGCATGATTGTTCATAGTTAAAGTGATTAATTACCCACCTGGCACTTAATTAAGGGGTTTTATTCCCTCCCTAACTTCAGGGGAAAATCCCTACCTGGGGAAACGACCTTTCTCAGAGAGGTGACCTTGGTTAAAACACATAGTGCCAAGAAGGTGAGCAAACATATTAAGAACAGTATGCCATATATGCCAGGTCCCTTGAAACAGTAAGGATGGACCAGCTCCCGGCAGTTTCTATCTCTCTCTTCCTCTCCCTTCCTCTCTGAAATCAATTTAAAAAAAAAAAGATGGCACAGAAGCAAAGATGTGGGTTTTTTTTTTCATATTCCACCCAAATCTTCTACATATTTTAGAAGGCCTACTATATGCTCAGCTAGTCTCTAAAACTACATAAAACCCCATAGGACCACAGAACACTCAAAGAATTAATGTCAGAGTTGGAAAGTTAAGACATGGATATGCCTACAATTCAATTCGGTGAACACTGAACATCTATGTATGGCAGGCATTGTGGGAGGATCCCAAATTATATATTTTATAATAAAGTGTTGAATATCCATGTACTTTATTATACATGTCACTTTTGCATCATTGTAGAGGTGAAAAATTATAAGTTGACCCATAGTAAATTGGGGACCATCTGTAATTTTGGGCTTGGAGCTATTCTTTAAAGACAACTACCCAC
Source organism: Myotis daubentonii (assembly GCF_963259705.1). Classification (NCBI taxonomy): domain Eukaryota; kingdom Metazoa; phylum Chordata; class Mammalia; order Chiroptera; family Vespertilionidae; genus Myotis; species Myotis daubentonii. Next base: position 70,482,944 of record NC_081850.1, on the reverse strand, counting down.
TGAAATACTGGATAATGGAGAGAGTGAAAGTCAAGTCACACAAGGAATTGTTAAAGGAACTGTAAGGATGAAGGCAGACACTATGTCATTATCTCTAAACTTCTGAATGACAGCAGGGAGGAGGAGGGGTAATATCTGTGGGAGGTGACTCCAGGCCAAGAAACTAAAAGGAAGTAAGTTTTACCTGTGTCAAAAAAAGAAAAAAGGAACTCTTAGATCACAGCAGCTGCTTTTTTGGACTATCAAGAGGAAGAATCTTGGATTTTCCATTTCTGGACTAGATGGAGAAATGGGGACTAGAGTTACTTATCTACTACTATGGGGTCATTCGGGTTGTCTGTGCCTTACTGAGTGATCTTTGGTAGCTTGTGGATTTCAAGGAATCTGTCCATGTCACCTAAGTTATAAAATGTACTGGCAAAAGTTGTTTGTGACATTCTGTTATTATCTATTATGGGATTCGTAGTGATATCACTCTCTCATCCTCGACATTGGTAATTTGTCTTATCTTGCTCTTTATCTCATCAATCTGGCTAGAGCGTTATGTAATTTATAGCCTCAAAGGGTCAGCTTTGGTTTCACTGATTTCCTCTAGTTTCTATTTCATTGATTTCTATTCTGATCATTGTTATTTCTTCCTCTGGCTCACTTAGGCTTCGGTTTGCCCACTTTTTTCTAGATTTTTAAGGTGGTGGCTGATGTTATGGATTTGAGATTTTTCTTATAATATAGGTGTTTCCTCCAATTACTGCTTTTGTGACTTACTGCAGAATTTAATAAATTGTATTTTTATTTAGTTCAAATACTTTAACATTTTTATTTTGTTTTCTTTTTTGACCTATGGATTTCTTAGAAGGTTATTACTTAGTTTCTAAACATGTGAGGATTCTTCAGATATCTTCGATTACCGATTTTTTATTTGATTCCACTATATTAGAAAACATATTTGTTTTGTGAGTTTAACCATTTTACATTTATTGAGACTGGCTCAAAATATGGTTTATCATTGTGTGCAGTGTCCACTCTAAAATAATGTGGAGTGTCTAGAAATGCTAATTAGATCTGATTTTTTTTTGTCCTCTTGTCTAATAATTTAGAGATTGGTATTGAAAACTCTGACTATAATTATAGATTTATCTGTTTCTCTTTGTAGTTTTATCAGTTTTTACTTCATGCATTTTGGAACTCTGTGTGTGTGTGTGTGTGTGTGTGTAGCTTTAATTGTGGTCATTGTGGCTTCTCAGCATAGTAAGAAATATTGAACATGATTAACATGTTGTGTTCTGGGGCTGGGCAAAGAGTAGGGGAAATAACCTTAGAAAGTACAACCCGAGTTGGGAGGACCGAGGGGTGGGGAGAGAACCCTCCCCATGCCTGTGGCAAAGTGCAGGAGCCTCCCACCCCCAAATAATCAGAGTCTAGCCCAGGGGTGGGCAAACTTTTTCACTCGAGGGCCACAATGGGTTCTTAAACTGGACCAGAGGGCCGGAACAAAAGCATGGATGGAGTGTTTGTGTGAACTAATATAAATTCAAAGTAAACATCATTACATAAAAGGGTACGGGTGGGCCGGATCCCGCCTGCGGGCCGTAGTTTGCCCACGGCTGGGGCTGGTCTAGCCCCTCTGGGGAAGGTGGGGGTGCATAAACTTCCCCTCCTCCACAGGCTCTTCCTGTGGCCCATGGTCCCACTGCCCTCCAACTGCAGCCCTCACATGAGCCATTTTGCATAAAATACAAGTGAAAAGGTCTGAAGGTAACATAACCTGGTTATGCACAGGGCTTGGTGGAGGGAGACCGCGCCCCTGCTTCCTCTCAGCTGCCTCCCATCACTGGGGGACAGGGACAGACAAGAGGAGCAGGCCTCATTGTGCCCCAAACGAGGAAGTGTAAAATGGCTTTATTGGTAACCATCCTGCCCACATTCCTGCCATCTCCTTACTGCCCATAGCCTGTGTTGTGGCAGATGATTTTGCCCACCTGCAGGCTAATATGTGTTCTGAGCACGTTTAAGGTAGACAAGCTAAATTATGATGTTTAGTAGGTTAGGGGTTTTAAATGCATTTTTTTTAACTTAGTATATTTTCAACTTACAATCCATTATAAGTCAAGAAGCATCTGTACTTCACTGGTGAATTCTATCAAACAATTCAAGGATAAGTACTACTAATTCTAACCAAGCTCTTTCAGAAAACTGAGAAGGAGGAACTATTTAGTAATTCATTTTGTGAGGCCAGAAATACTCTGATAGCAAAACAGACAAAAGCACGCATGACAAGGAAACTATAGGACAAAATCCCCCAGGAACACAGATGCAAAAATGCTACAGAAATTTTAACACATCGAGTCCAACATTATATAAAAAAGGATAATGCATCGTGACTATGTAGGGTTTACTTATTCCAGGTTCCTTCATCATTTGAAAATCCAATGATGTAATTACCATATTAACAAACTAAGCGATATAAACCATACAGCAATAGACACAGAAAATGAAATAGACATTTCTAATTAAAATAAAACAGAATGAAAACCTCTCAGCAAACTAGCATTCAGTCTTCCACCCTCGAGTGTGCTGTTACAAAAAGAACAGGCGCTGAGCTGGGAGGACCACAGACCGGGGGTGAGCCTGGCTCCCCCATGCTTTGGGTGTGGGAATTTGGGACAGTCACATACCACTCTGGGATTCACTTACTTAATCCTAAAAGAAGGGTGGTCATCATTCAGAGGGTGATATTAGCAAAATGGTGCCATGGGAATTTCCAGCACTCATCCCCACACCTACCCCACCCCCTCCCCCTCCAACCATCCTGCCAAGCCCCAGAAATATCCATTTGAACCACTATCCAAGCCCCAAAATACTTTCACAAGAATTAAGGTCTCCAGGCAAAGGGTTGTAGCACTTGGGTAAAGTACAAAAATGAAAAGATGCATTGAGGAAGGTAGGAGAGAGAGAGTCATATCACTGCCATAACCGTTCCCCAAGCTGGGACAGCCCGTGCAGAGAGAAACCCTCTCCTGTGGAAGAGAAGTGAGCACTCGACTTCACCGAAGGCTGCAGAGCAGCCCCACCCCAGGCCAGCCTGGCCCTCTCGGCTGTAGGTGGCTCCTACAAGGTGTAAGCTCCTGCGAACCCAGGTCTCTGCTTACCCCAGTGGCTGCTGCTTCTCACGGCCCCAGTAGCACCACGGCACCAGGCTCCCAGTAACCCAGGCCCCCAACCTACCTTGGTGCTTTCTAGCTCCCATGGCCTTAGGTGGCCCCTGTGGCCCTGTCTCCTAATCAGCTCCCATAAATCCAGGCTCCAGACAAGCACCCTTGAACCCAAGCCCCTGGCTGGGCCCAACACCAGGGTAACTTCCACAGGCCCAGGCTTTTGACCCAACTCAGCACCAGGCCCCTGGAGTAAGTTGAGAGCACTCCCATGGCCCCAGGCTCTCAACCTGCCCTAGAGCCAGCCCTGCCTGGGCAGACCCAACCTCCAGGATGACATAGCTCCTTGGCCGTGTCACACTTTGAGAAGAACTCAGAAAGCGATCTCAATTACAACCCTGTGCACACTCATAAGGGCCACGTTGCTCATCTCCTCCTGCATGTCTGAATCTTTTGCAAATCCCTCTTCCCCAGCACTACAGACAACTATCTCAGCACATCTCACTAGATAAGGCAATTCCTTGAATTTCTTTATCTCAGTCCCAGCGATAATGTATTTACAGAAAAGGCCAAATCCTCTTCTGAATTAACTAACCCTTTAACAGATGACATTGAGGATCCAACTCAGAATCAGAACTTCTTTCAAACCACAATTTGCTGTCTTTCCCTTCTGAAGTCATACCAAAAAAAGCACACAGGTGTGGGTGTGGGTGCTAGGTGATAATCATCAAACAATGAAATTCCCCAATGTATTATCAGGTCACATGACGCCAAGTCTCCCAAGGCTTTAGAAACTCCCAGTTTCCCTCCTCTGTCACACTGTCCTAACCTTAGGGGAGGTCGTGGGCTTCCTACTTACCTGTGTAGAGGTCCGTGTCTGTGTACTCATCCACCTTCTTGTGCTGCAGAATATAGTCAGAGACCTTGGTCCCAATTGCCGGCTGAACGTCCACCCACTCCAAGGAGACCACGGTGCTGGAGGGCTCCACGGTTGGGGACAGCCGCAGCCTAGAGGGGGTGACAGGCAAGACTGTTAGTTTGCCAGTTGGCATGGGCTGGGCCCCAAAAGAGTCTGCATGTGCCAAGATTAAAAGCACAGGACTCAGCCTGGGTTAAACCCTAATTCAGCACACCACCAATACTTTGATGAACATAGGCCAGTGGGCAAACTGTAGCTCTTGAGCCACATGCGGCTCTTTGGCCTCTTGAGTGTGGCTCTTCCACAAAATACCACGTGCGGGCGCGCACATACAGTGCGATTGAAACTTCATGGCCCATGCGCAGAAGTGGGTATTTTGTGGAAGAGCCACACTCAAGGGGCCAAAGAGCTGCATGTGGCTCGAGAGCCGCAGTTTGCCGACCACGGAAAATGCTTTAGATCTTCGGCTTCTGTTTCCTCACCCATAAAATGGAGCTAAGAAGAGCTACCTTTCAGAATCAATGTGGAATCCTGTAAATTAATCCGAGCACACAGTATGTGCTCACAGGAAGGTGACTGGCCTTCTGTTTATTTAAACTATCTTCTCAGTGATGCCTCATTGTCCAGTCAATTGGCAGCACCTTCAGACACAGTGGCTTTCCACCTCTCTGTCATTTTTCATCCCACAATATATCAACCAACTCTTTCATATCCTTAAATCAGCGCTCCCTCACAGAGGCAGGCATCCTGGGGAATCCTTCTATGAAACAAGAAACACTAACAATGACTGAAGGTCAGAACTGGGAGGGTCCTCACAGAGAGGGGAGGACATTCTCCCATTTGACAGATGGGGAGAGTAAGGCCCAGGAAAGGGAAATAATTTGCACCAAGTGTCACAGCCAGCTGGGGGCAGAACCATGATGGTGACTGCTTGTCCTCAACCCGATGTCTTTCCACTACACCACACTTGCTCTTTAAGGACCACCCTACAGTGTAATTCTTCTCACCCCATGGGGGTGTTATGGGACTCTGGTTCCCTCCCCTACGTGGGCTCCCATCCAGTTCACCTATGCTCCTCACAGCGCTCCCCCTCTTGATTGCACGCCTCGATGCAGATGCCTGTCCTTCCCACCCTCCGCATGGATTTCCTGCATCAGGACTCTCACACACACGCTTCCTTCTCCGGAAATGTGATTCTTGCCTCCCATCCAGACCTCCTGACTTCTTCCCTCCCTCCCCTCCAACTAAAGCACCCCCACATCACTCTCTCCATTAGCACCTCTTTGTTCTGCTTTCATGTGTTTACTTAATTTTTTAAAAGCTGTATCTTATTTTCCTGTTTTTGCTTTGACATCTCTCCCCCTCACTAAATGGTCAGCTCCCTACGTTTACAGTCTGTGCCTGACTCATCAAGCCCTCAGTATCCGGCACGTAGCAGGTGGTCAAACATGATCATGGACTGAATGAATCTTAGAAAAGGTTCTACATTTTCTGCATCTCAGTGGCCCCACTGTCCAACCCAGGAGACGACAAAGCAGCAGTCAGCACCCAGCGGACCTTTGCTGAGTGGCTGAGCCAAGGAAGGAATGAAGGACCGAGTAACATCATTAAAAAAGCACACGCTGCCATATCAGTGCCGACCCTGAGCTGGGTTCTGCCCTGCCAAAACCCCCTGCTTTCTTAAAGGAGGAGGCAGGCCCCAGAGACCCCAGCGATCTGGTGAGGTCCCCTGGGAACAGAAGCAAGTCCTGGTCGGGACTGTCAGGATAGGGGTGCGAGGCCATGAAAAGGGGTGACTGAGGGAGGAGGGGCCATACATACGTACACCGGCTGCGGGAGGGGGCTGCAGCTGGGGAGCCCACTGGCGTCGAAGGCGCTGAGGTCACACCGGCACCAGTCATCGATCACATCCCCTTTCCCCGAGCACCAGTAGGAGCTCATCAGCGCGCTCCTGAAGGCCTGCAAGGAAGGAGGACAGAGGAATGATGACGGCGGTCCTGGAGACTTGACGTGAAGATGCCCATGGCCATGAGGCTCCGGCCCACATGTAAGAGCAGCTTCCTAGGTACAGGACACCATCTGGTGCCTACATTGCCACCTAGCATGAGCCATCCTCTACCCGGCAGCCAGAATGTTCATTGAGACGGGATCCAGAGAGCACCTTCTCTGGGCCTGGCACTGTGCCTGCCTGAACTTATTTCATCTTTACTACTGCACACGGTTGGTATGTATTATTATAATGACTAGAGGCCGGATGCACGAAATTCGTGCAAAAGTAGGTCTTCCTTCCCCTGGCTGCCGCCACCGGCTTCCCTCTGGCACCTGGGACCCGGGCTTCCCTCGCAGCCCTGGCTTCGTCTGGAAGGTCGTCCGGTGTAATTAGCATATTATGCTTTTATTATTATAGAAGATCATTATGGTTGTTTCCCATTCTGCAAATTGGAAAACTGAGGCACAGAGATCAGAGAGGAGCTGGGATCTGATCCAAGGCAGTCTGGCCCCGGGCTCTGTCCTCTCAAACACCTTGCTACGCTGCCTCGTGTAGAAGTCTGACCTCCCTGCTCAGTCGCCTTCGGAGGCTCCCCGTGGCCCTCAGGGCAAAGCCTAAACTCCTTGCTCCAGCTCCTGACCAGCGGCCCAGGCTCACTTAGCACCACTCCCCTGACATTCCTTTGCATGCTACTATCCACCATCCTGCAACCACTAACATCTCCACCAACAGTGAGTTCCTGCCCATGTGACGTGTGCTCCTAATCAGGAGATGGAAAATTGTTTCTGTAAAGGTCCAGACAGTACATATGTTTGGCTTTGTGGCTAGGTAGTCTCTGCTGCAATTACCTCTGCCTTTGTACCACAGAAGCAACGCAAGCAATGCTTTAAATAAATGGGCTTGATTGTGTTCCGATAAAACTTTATTTACAAAGACAGGCAGCAGGCTACATTTGGCCTGCGTGTCAGTTTGCTGGCTCTTGTGCTAAATCATGACCAATGTTCTATTTGACTGCAATGTGCTTTGTGGCCTTTTGTAAAAACATTCTTTTCTCTCTGGTGTTTTACTCTGCCACCCTACCCAGCCCCTTGTATGCTATGGGGCAATTCACTCTTGTTTTATTGACTTTTTTTTTTTTTTTGAGAGAGAGAGAGAGAGAGAGAGAGGGGAAGAGAAAGGGAGAGAGCGAGAAACATGAATGTGAGAGTGAAACATCAATCAGCTGCTTCCTGCACTCCGCTACAACTCAGCCCACAACCCAGGCATGTACCCTGACCTGGAATTGAACCAGCATCCTTTCTGTGCACAGGATGATGCTCAAGCAACTTAGCCACTCCGGCCAGGGCCCAATTCACTCTTTTGGTCTCAAGTGAAACATTCCTTTCTCTGGGAACCCCTCCTTGGCTTTCTTCAGCCTGGGATCATGCTCGTCTCCTAGCTTCCGTCACGCACTAGACCCCGCCGACCACCACATGCCCTTGCTTGTCTCACCCAACACATTTGGGCCCCACCAAGGGCCCGGGCCATGCCTTATTCATATCAGTGTGCTCAGCTATTCAGTCATATTTATTGGACAAAAGAAGGGACGCTGAAACACTCATCAAGAGACTCTGGCTCAGATGTATTTCACACTTTAGTCACCCCTTTTCCACTGATATTTCAGGCACTGGGGCTTCACGCTGTTTCACAGCTCTTTTTAAAATTCAGGGCTGTGGCTCAGCTGGTTGAGCGTCATCCGGTGCACTCAGGCTGCCAGTTCGATTCCCGGTCAGGGCACACACCCAGGTTGCAGGTTGGATCCCCAGTCAGAGTACTCGGGGTGCATCTGGGAGGCAACCGATCAATGTTTTTCTCCCTCTGCCTTCCTTTCCCTCTACAATCAAGAAAAATATTCAAAAATAAAAAGTAAAGGAAACTTAGGGCTTCCAGAGAATGTTGATCTCTTACACTTTTGCCAGGTAGCAAACTATGTTTTCTTTCTTCTTTCCCTCCTTTTTATTTTTTTAACTTTCTGTCCACTTTTTAAATGAAAGCTTCACACTGCCCATAACCAAGGTGTCACTTTTTCCATGCTGCGCTGTTCCAAAGACTCAAGCACAGCACGTGTGTATGAATGGGCCTGGGTCTGCCTCCTGAGCGACCCGGAACACAGATCTAGAAGAGAAAGTGTGTACACGCATGCTACTGGGTAAGCCCCGTCACGTTTCTATGGTACCTGTGATAAGGAGGCTCGTTATTCCTGCCACATGTAACCCATATCCCTTCCTGGGGTACAAACAAATGATCTAATTTCTCTTGAATTAAGAGTAGTGATCCAAACAAACAAACAAAAATAAGGCTCCCAGTTATATTAGAATTTCAGATAAACAACTTTTTTTTTAGTGTAAATATATCCCACCCAATGTTTGCACATCAGGTATGTGAGCCAGGATCTGGCGCATAGCAATAGCACTGTTCCCACCACACGTCAGAAGCTGTGTCTGTTCTCCCACCAGCATCAGAGGGGGCACTCTCCAAGGACTGCAACCAGATGGGATGGCATGCGGTCCTGCTGCCTGACAGGCTGTTTGCTCCCTCCCCCGGCAGCTCCCCCCTCGCTGAATTAACGTGCACAACTGCTCATGGCTGGGGATTCTCTAACATCTCCAGCCAGCAGGAAGGGCTCAATTACCATAATGGTGCAATCCAGGCCCTGGTGAAAGTGACGCAGATGGTAGGAGATTGCCTGAGACTCCAGCGAGAGGAGGAGAGAGAACATCCTGTTTTGTTTGTGTATGTGGTTGTGTTTTTGCATGTGTGGGTGGCTGTGTGTGTGTGCCTGTGTGACTGTGTGTTCTGTACTCAACAGTCACTGGAGCTTGTAGAAAACAAAACAGAAAATCTCTCTGGACTCTGTTTTACCATCCAAGCAGCTCTTGGGAAGAAATCCTGTCTGTTGAGTCTCCACATCCACTGGCTCCTTCCCAAACCCTGAGGAACAGAACGAGGACGGGTGCAGTGGCCAGGCGAGCCCTGGACAGAGCGCGCACATGCCCTGATAAAAGGCCGACATCAGACAGGGAGCCCTGGCAGGGCAGCGGAGGCCAGCGCTGTGTCAGCGAAGGCTCCCTCTCTCCTTGCGTCTTCAGCCCTTGCGACACTCCATTCGAATCCAATTCGCTCTCAGGGGAGGAGAATCATAGCGTGTTCCAGCTTCGGGGGGGCTCTGCAGATCATCTCATCTAATGTGTTTTTCTGATCTAGATACAGTGGCTCAGAAAGACTGGCGGGCTGGTCCAGGGTAACAGAGCAACTCTGTGAGGAAACCACTCTTCCTCCTTTTAATCCTCAAAAATTGTCCCTGGAGATGGGTGTCCATTCAGGGATGAGCATGGAGGAGTGAGAACTTGAACGGGAATCCATCTGAATCCTGGCACTTCTGACTTTCCCAGGTCACACAGGAACTATACGTGCCAAGATTTCATCCCAAACATCCTTTTCAGCAGCCCTGCTCCCATCACGTGCTCATGCGTTGTTTGTGTGTATGTCTGTGTGTGTTCTCTGAGGGGAATGAAACCTTACACGGGACGCGTTGTTGACTCCTGGCTTTTGAGTAAGTGAAGGGACTTAAGAAACAAATCCTGCACTTAATACAGGGCTAAGGGCTTGATTTACATGGCCATTGGTTTTCATAACAAAGGAGGTTTGCATTTCCACTACTTGTAAGTGCTTCCAACTTCTGGCTAATTAGCTAGCAAACCGAGCTGGGCAGGAGGAAAAACGGCCACAAAAATGTGAAGCAATCAAAATAAAACTAGGATTTATTTTTCACTCTATTGTTACTTCCCTATTTGAACTTGCATAAATTAGTCCCTTTCTTGAAGCCTCGATTTCTCCATCTGCAAAACGAGGACACAGAAGATAGATTTTCGAAGGTTTAATTAAGTTTAATAAACATTCGCTCCAAATCACGCGGCTGCCTAACTGCTGAGAAAGGAGATGAAAAGTCCCAGTCGCTGACTTCAAAGGACTCATGGTTTCATGGTGAAGACAAACACAATTACAATTAATATGGTTCAAGTGCTATGAAGTAATAACACACACGGGGCTGTGGGGATACACAGGAAGTGGCCCTTCCAGCTCTAAGAATGTTGACGATGTCTTAGGAATCTTAAGCTGTAACTAAACGTTCCATATTTGAATAAGGTACTTGGGGCCATGTAGATAGAATGTCACCAAGCCCGTGACTTAAATTCCACACTCTACACTTACAATAACTGCATATCCCACACTAAAAATTATACTCAGGTGTTGACACCAAGTCTGTTGTTTTTGATATTAAGATGGTCCTGGTCGGTATGATCAGAATGATGGCCTGAAGCCCTTACTCAAAGCTTAATGGGTTTTATTAGCCACATAATATCTATCTTACGGCTGCCCAACCCCTTGTAATTGAGGTGAAAGGCCTTCTAGAGACAAAGTTATCATTACCTTGTTACCTCTGACTCCCATTTAGCACCTAACACAGTACCTAGCAGATAACATACGTCAGACAGTATTTGTTGAATTGAATTAAAAGTTCACAGGAGTGTTGAATGAAATAAACCAATATATAAATGATTACAAGCAAAGGAAATACGTGTGTTGTGTGTGTGTGCGATTCTCTTCTTCCCCCAAATTACTTGCATCTCCCATGTCAGTGAACATCACCCCCATCACTGGACCTTAAGACGCTGGACATCAATTTGGTGCCTCCAGCCAATAATGGAGCACCAACCTGGGCTCCTTCCTCTTCTCATCGCATGTCTTAAAACCAACCTCTCCTGCCTGGTCCCACGTTGTCTCCCCCGCACAGGTCACTAATGCCTCTTCCTTAGGCAACTTGTCTCCGGGCTTTCTAAAAAATGCTTATTCCACCCCCTTGCTCAGACTCTTAGGAAGTTCCACCATCATCTGGGTAATACCTCTGACTCTTTAACCCAACTTTCAAAGCCCTTTGCTTTTCATCCTGGGGCTCATCTCCTGTCTTCTCCCCACTGCGCCCACACTGTGATCCAGCACGTACCACCTTACAGTGATGCACTGTTCCATACCAAGCCTTTAATCAGAATGCGCCTCCGTCTACAATGCCCGTTCTCCACTTACTGCTCCTTGCTGAACTCCAGGAAACTTCTTGTCCACCAGGACCCAGCCACACTGGGGAGATTTTGTCTCTCCCTCCACTCATTCCATTTTTGCAAATTGCACATTTCCTTGCAATTTGCTTGTGGATGGGTCCTTTTTGCTTATCATGCTGTGAACTCTTTCAGGCCAAGGTAATATGTTGGTTTATCTCCATGTCCCCAGCTCCAGGCAAGAGTCAACACATAGTAGGGTCCCCTGAATTCCAGAAACATGTAATAGGAGCTCTGCCAGGGACTAAACTTGGAGACTTGCTATCGTTTTCCTCTTCTAGCAAAAGTGATGACCGAAAAGCAATTGGTAACCATAAAAAGAATGAATTTCCATGAAGCCACTGGAAAGGGGTTTGGGATGGGGTATAGAGATGGAATCCCTTTTGAAGATACTTGAGATTACTTCTCTGGAGGGTGGGTTGATAGTTTTTTTCCAAGAAAGCGTTTGAAGGTCTAAAATAACAAACTCCTAGGGCCCTAGAGAGAGGGGAAAGTGGTTGACATCCTAGCTGTGTAGGGAAACTAATTCCTAAGCCCAATGCTGCCCACATGTGTGATAGGTCAGGAGGAGCTGCGGTTGAGGAACACAGCAAGGATTGAAGAGAACATCACTGCAATGCTTCTGCAGAGGCAGACAGAGTGGTTCCTAGGCCAGCCTAGACCTCCGGGAGAGGGTCTATCTGGGCCATTACCATTCAGTCATCAGCAAGCTTTGTAGCAGTGGCTGCAGGAGATGCTGATCATTCATTGCCCTTGTCGCTATAGGAGCTGGAGAACAGGAGCTGGAGGCCCACAACCCCCATTGCCTGGACAGTGAGGAGATGAACTGGTCATCTTGCTACACATTGATGACTGCGTAATTGAGCAGCATGGCGAGAACACATTTGAGGAGCGAAGTAGGTGATGTTCATTGCCATAAATTTGCTTATTCCCAAACAGAGCAGAAAGGTAGGAGTGGTGACTTTAAAACATAACCCTAAATATCTTTGACATTTTTCTCCTCATGAGGTAGGATCTAAGGTCCCTCCCCTTGAGTCTGGGCTCTACGATTGCTGGACCAAATAAGAGTGATGCCATTTCCGTGTCTGGGTCCAGACCTTAAGATACTGGCAGCTTCCACATGTCTCTAGGGATGCTTGCTCTTTGAACTCAAGCACCCTGCTGTGAGAAAGTCCAGGCCACATGGAGAGGCCACATGGACATAGTCCAGCCAACAGACCAGCCAAGGTCCTAGCCAACAGCCAGATCATCTGCTGGGCATGTGAACGGGGAAGCCTTTGAGATGGCTTCAGCCATGGCCACCAGCTGGCTGCAACCACATGAGAGAGCTGAGTAAGACCGGCCCAGCTCAGTCCACTCAGTCTCCAGCATGATTAGAGAGGATACAGTAATCATTGCTGTTGTAATGGATTTGGGATTTGGGGGATTATAGAGCAGCAAATAACTGGAACAGCAGGTAATTTGCCTCTGAACAATCCTGAAAGATTGCTTGGAGGGGTAGCCACTGAGGAGCAGCTGGGCAAAGGGAAGGAAGAACCTCAAGCTCATGCACATCCCATGGTAGGATCTAAGGTCCCTCCCGTTGAGGGGCTGAAGGGCTCTGAAGTGCTTAAGTGCGTACTCATTGCCACAGGTCCCTGTCATTTCAGATCTAGAAGAGTCCCGAAAGATGATATTGGCCTCACAACTTCGCAGGCCAGAGGCTCAAAGAGGAGAAGGGACTTGTCCGGGTTTACACCACAAGAATCTGGCAGAAACAAACCAAGATTTTCATATCAACTAACATTCACGGCATGAGGTCGCCTGTCTTTGGATCTGGGTTTAAGCCACAAAAATGCTGTGTTGTTGGACAGGAAACACACATACCAACATGTACTGAGAGTGTGCTAAGCACTTTCAAATACATTATCTCATGAAATCCTGTCAACAGCCTTAATGTCGCAGAACCTGGTGGTACCATTCCCATTTTGCAGATGTGGAAACTGAGGTTCGGAGGGCAAACAAGACTGTTCAAAGTCACCCAGTTAAAAAGTGGGAGAACAAGAACTTGAATTCGGGTCATTAGATTCTGAGGCCCATTCTCTCAGCCACTCCTGTCATGAGCTGTATTCTCACCAACCAGAGGACATTAGTAAGAGTGTTTAATCGCACCTATTAGCTCCTGTAAGCCTCCGAACAACCTGCACAGCAACAACTCTTACTGTCCGAGGTACCCCTCACAGATGAGCAAGTATAGGGTCAGAGAAAAGAGGATCCGGGCCCAGGGCCCCCAGAGACAATACAGTAGAGCAAAATCTCTAACTCCAAGCCCAAGCTTTATCCCCTGGCCCCCCATTTTCAGCCTCTAAGTTAGACCCCCCCCTCCCCATTCGTAAGGCCATGCACTGAAGGAATACTAACTGGCAGGGACCCATTTCCTATATGAGAAATTGTGCAGCTTAATCTATGGCTCTATAAATCACATAAACGACACCTAATTTCCCCTGTCAGGATGAACTTGGTTTTTCCAGCCATTCTCCGCTGAATGATGAGAGCCTGACAGGACAGCTTGTTAATCTGGGTGACAGGGGGAAGACATTTAGAGCCAGCCAGACCCCCCCTCTTGCCACACTTACCTCGGCTAATGAAAAAATATTAGAGAAATAAATACACAGCCCGCTGAGACGCTCGTGCGCGGGGCTCTGTCAGCTGTCTGTTCCGCAAGATGTACAGACACAAGATGATAGGGTTATACTATCCTCGGGCGAGGAGCTATTTTTCTTGTCAGTTTGCCCCATATTTCGGCTCTCATCCATCTCATGTGGAAGATGAAGTGCTAGGTTTTAATGCGCTAACAATAACAGTGAGGATGTTTGAGCGTATATATGCCAGACACAGAGCTCAATGTTCGCCATGAAGAGAGTCGGTTCATTTCCACCACAACACCATGAATTGCTCCTTTACCCCCTCTCTCTTCCATCACACACAGGATAAGACTGTGGCCCCGGCAAGTATGCGGTCCTTTCCTGGGTCACACAGCCATTATTTGGCAGAGCAAAATTCAAACTCACTTTCTTCAAATTCCAAAGCCTAGAAGCTTCACCACGAGCTAGTGTCATCCTCATAGAAAGCCTGCAAACAGGTTGTGTTGCCTCCATGCAAGCTTGGAAAAGTTAAGACTTTAAAAAGTTTGGGGCTCCTGTGAGCCGCTGACTTGCACTACGACAGGAACCTAGGATGGCTCGGAGTTAGGATCCAAACACAAGTCTGAGTCCAAAGGCTAGATCCTCCTCTCTGCCCCGTCCTTTTCCTACAAGCCGAGCACAGATGGGTGTTGAGGTGCAGGACACATTCTCAGGAGGAGACAGGTGAGCAGGTAACCTTGTTCTGGTCATTCCCAAGTCCCTCTTCTCCAGAACATTCCAAAGTGTGTCTCCAGGGACATGACTTCAAGGGGATATTAACTGATTTGAGTTAAAAAACAACAACTGGGGGATGGGGTGAGGAAGGTTATCTGTGGTCAAATAAACTTGAAAAAGACCAGATCAAACAAAACCAAATAGAACATTCAGAGTCAGTCACATGCCAATAGTCACCAGGAAGCCCAGGAAGGTAATGTCTAAATCATGGCATTTCCCAAATATGTTGTCCTTGGAATCCCTCTCCCACCCCCCGCCCCTACCACGCACACGGCATCTGGGGATCTGGCATCTGTGGCGCCTTCTCCATGCTGTGTGAGTCCAGGTTCTGGATTGGACACAGAATCTTCTGCCAGCTGGGAGCCACCCGGGAAAGAGAGCTCCTCCCCCAAGTCTGTCTGTAACTGCGATGCTGGCCCGAAGCTGGGACTTGGTTATCTCATCTATAAAATTAGGGTGTTGAATGCTCTTATGTCTGAGGCCCTGACCTCTGGTAACACCATGTGTGCAAAAAGTACATAGATCTCCTCCCACAGATGCGCTCTATCTGCTGCAGGATCCTCCCCAGGCAGCCAGCTCAGGTGCCTGCTCTGACTTCCGGGCCAGACCCTGGGCCGCCCTGATGACCTGGGCCCACCGTGATGGGCCCATCTGGCCACAGCTGCCTGCCGCTTCTCACTGGATGCCTTTATGCTAATGTCAAGCCCTCCAAATCTCAGGCCTCTGCTTCTCCTTCCAGCATCACCTCTTGCCAATACCCTTTTCCTACTCTGTTCTCCAGCTACACTTTCTCACTTTTAGCCTTTTACATGGTCTTTCCTCTCCTTGGAACACTCTCCCCCACCCAATAATTTCCCCAATGACTAATGCATCAACTCTCAGCTGGGAGATCACCTCCCACAGATGGCCTTCCTTAGCCCTCTAAAACTGGGGCAGCCCAGCTGGGGTGGCTCAATGGTTGAGCATTGACCTGCACACCATAAGGTCACAGTTCGATTCCCTGTCAGATCACATGTCTGGGTTTTGGGTTTGATCCCCACCTAGTAGGGGGATCAAATGGTTCTCTCTCATCATTGATGTTTCTCTCTTTCTCTCTCTCTCCCTCTCTCTCTCCATCCTTCTCTGAAGTAAATAAAAACATATATTTAAAGCTGGAGTAGACCCCTTCCTTTATAACACATCTCCTGCACTTTTCATGATAATAAGCCTTATTTTACTACTCTATTTTATTGTCCATTTCACTGTTCCTCTGTCTCTCATAACAGACTGTGTGAGTACAAATTGAGGTTTGGGGCCGTATGCTTTGTTGACTATTGAATCCCTAGTGCCTGACATAGAGTAGGGGCCCTGAAATTGATTAACCAATCGGTCTATCATAAGTTAACTAACGTTAAGAACCTTGATTCTGTTGCATCTTTCTCTGCTCCTTCACCCTATGATGACCTTAGCACAGAGGATTTCTCCTCTGCCTGAGTCTTAGGATAATTTTGTGTGCTCTTGACCGCTGCGTGCTCCTACCAGTTGCTAACTTCACTCCCGAGAGCAAGCGGTCCAGGAGACCTAAGAGACAACGCTCATGACTTTAAAATCTTCAACATCCTCCAGTAAAATATGAAAGGTTTTTAAGCTTTTCCTACAAAGCATCCCAAAAGTCAGCAGAGACAAATATCCATGCAAATTGCATATGCCACTCCACAATAGACGTGGCTTGGTTTTAATATTAAATACATTTCCCCCAAAATGCTTCTCATAATGTGATTCCCTGGACCTCTTGCCTCATTAATGATGTGAAGCACTTGTTAGAAATTCAGATTCCCAGGCCAAGCTCAGACCTACTGAGCTGGAATCTAGGACAGTGATTCTTATGTACCATTATTTTAAGAATCTGTGATCTCTCTATCCGGTGCCTTTGGGTATATCTTAGCATATCACAGTGTATCTCCCTGGATTAGGGGGACTCCAGTTTAAGAATAAAAAAAAGAACTACAGGATTTTAGAAGTCCAATGTGCTATCCATTGCGCCACAGAGCCCGCTAAAGGATTTTAATAGCTAGCTTCCGAGTATCAGATATAAGAGACAGTTTGGTGGTGATATTTGAGCTAAATAACCTTGCTTTGGTCAAGGGTAGTGAGACCAAAATTAAGTACTTGGCTCAAACTGGACCCATCAGATTTTCTTTTCTGGAAATTTATTTATTTTAAATATATTTTTATTGATTTCTGAGAATGAGGGAGAGGGAGAGAGAAATGGAAACATCAACAATGAGAGAGAATCATTGATTGGCTGTTTCCTATATGCCCCACACTGGGGATTGAGCCTGAACCCAAACATGTGCCCGGACTGGGACTTGAACCATGCCTTCCTGGTTCACAGGTTGATGCTCAACCACTGAGCCACGCCAGCCGGGCTTTTCTGGAAATTTAGATTCACAGGTTTGTGGGCATCTCTGAGGGCTTTAACTGGTATGACATACAAAGCTGGACTTGGCTAGGTGGGCTTCTCATTCTGAGCTATTGACATGGAGACCAGAACAGAAGAGAGAGGGAAAAAAAAAAGAGAAGGGGAGATAATGAGGAGGGAGGGGAGAGGGAGAGAGAGACTTTAAGTGCAGCGAGAAGCAGAGATGACAGGTTCCAAGTTACTGCTCAGAGTGGTTCCCTGCCTGCTGGTAGTTCAGCTGTACTCTTTGCCTTCGAGTTACATGAGAAATCACTCCATCATTATAATAATTTCTCCTTTTTTTTTTTTTTTGCTTAGAAAGTTTCAGTCCGTTTCTGTTTTTCACCACTAAAAAGCTTTGACTAATACAAGTATAAACATTCTGCTTCTTAGCCTGGCGCACAGAGCTCTTCGGGCAGTGGTGCCAAACACTCTCTCCAGCTCATAGCCCAGCACCACAGGCTGCCCCGGTCCTACATACCAGCTACATTGAACCATTCGGCATGGACCAGACGGGAAACAAACTTCATGCCACTGTGTGTTTGCGTGTGGTTTCCCTTGGCTTAGAATGCCCTTCCTGCATTCTGCCTTTGATCACATCATACTCATCCTTTAAGACCCTATATGCCCCACACTGGGGATCGAGACTGAAATCCATATTCTTTAAGACTACAACTGCGATCGTTTTTGGAAACCCTTTTCGGACTTCCAAGCAGAATTGAAGGCTCCCCATTGCACCTTGGGCAACACATCTGTTAAGTGGACTACAATATGTTATTGAATTATTTATTTGGATGTCCCTTCTTGCCACTGGACATGGAGTGCTTTGCCTTATTGTATCATAAGGTCCTTGCACAAGGCCTGACCCAAAGTCGGTACTCCATAAATGTTTGTTACATGAATAAGCGGTAAACTCTGAAAGATCAGACTGGGAGATCTCTGGACGACCCATCTATGCTATCCTAGTAGACCTGCTCAGTCATCAGAGCAAGAGCTTGTGCTTACACTGTTCCAAACTATCTCCAGACCATTTGTCCTGCCTGTCACTGAACTGATAGCAATTATGAAAATGATGAATAGCAGACCAATTATGAGCAATAGGAAACATCAGTTATAACTCCAGGGAGAAGACGCAGCCATATCAGTAGCCTCATCCATCTCACTGTGAGTCATCTTCCCAAGGAATCTTGCCCTGTGACCTTGAACTGCCAAGGGCTTCTTAGTCTTGTACAAATCCAAGTCCTTCGGAGGATGGCTCCTCCTCTCAGAGCCTGTCTTCTGCAAGGCGCCCTTCCTGGCCCTCTCAGTCCTAGGAGGGGAAACCTGGATGGAACTCACACACTTTTCTCAAAGAAAGCCTTTAGCCAAGGATCCCAGCCCACCCAACAGACAAGACCTGTCTTTTAAGGCCTGTTGTCCTTTAAGAGATAGCAACTCCTCTCGGCTGCGGTCGGAACATCTGGAGGTGAGAGGCGGGTGGGAAGGTTTCAAGTGGAGGCTCTGTCCAAGATTGTGGAGCTTATGTTGCTAAATGCTAGCTTAAGTTAGTGGGGAGTTCCTGAAAGAAGGACTGCACAATTTCCCTTCTGTGGCCACTGGTGACCTCATTTTCCAGTACACCAAATTTTCCCTTAGGAGGCATCAGAGGGAGGCGGTCTCTCCAGCCCGTGGGAGGTGGCAGGGAAAGAAAGGTCAGAGGACAGGAGGGGACATGCTTAGTCTAGACCAGACTGAGCTTATCTCGGCCTCTGAAACGGAAACCTTCAATATTGGGTTGAGGAGTTTGTGAAAAGGGAGATTTCCATTTCCAGGCTCACTTAGCCACACTTCCATCATGGCATGTTGGGCGCAATAAGTCCAGATCCCTTAACCCAGCCAAGGAGGCCACACAGGCTGGAGGGAGGGCACAGTAGAGAGGTCCAGCGTGTGGTCTTTTGAACCACATCCCTAGATTCCAATCTTAGTGCTATAACTAAGCAAACTGACGGAAGTGACTTCAACTTTCTCTCACGTTCCATGTGTGTCGAATGGGGAAATATGAATACCTACATCAATACAAATGTTCTAAGGATCATTTATAAAGTGTCTAAAATAATGCCAGGTCTGTATATGTATCCACACATATGCATATACTTGATAATTAAATGACTATTGGCTAATCCCTGAACTTGGGTATTCTCTAGATGAACACAATCTGATTTCTTTTTAATAACTATTTATAAAGGTCACTCTAGACACATCTATGCTCATAAATATTTTTAGTATTTTTAATATTTTTCCAATGGGAAAAAACCATATCCTTAAAACCAACTGTCAGAGGCAAGATTCTTTGTTTTGGGGTAAATATGCCTTTTTTAGTTTCTGTGAACTGATCACCCTTTTTGTTTAAGCAGTGGATGCCTGAGGCAAGGCAATTACTATTTGTTGTTCACCTACCCTGCTTTAATCAGAAGCAAGAGCAGGAGCAGAAGAGAAAAGGAGGAAAAAAAGAGAAGGAGAGGGGAGATGAAAAGAGGGAGGAAGAGGAAACAAATTGCAGCTAATAGTGATCAAGTTTTTAATCGTACCAGGCATTGCTAAGTGCTCTTCACACAGAGTCTATTTAACCTACCAGAAACTCTATGCTATCTTCATTGGGGCCCTGAGTAATTAAGTTATCTATATATATAAAAGCCTAAGATACCAAATGACCGAACAACTGATCTACCAGTCAATATGATGTGCACTGACCACCAGGGGGCAGACACTCAATGCAGGAGCTGCCCCCTGATGGTCAGTGTGCTCCCACAGCAGGAGTGCTGCTCAGCTGATCCATCTGTCCCAGCGGCCCACCAGTCCAGTGGCAGCCACTCACTTCCTTATCTAATATAAGGAAGGCTATTCTAAAAGTGAAGGAACCAGGAAGCTTAGGAGTCACTGAACAAGCTGTTACTGAGACTGTTCAAACACAGGCCCCATAACCCTTGAACGTGTGGTAGAAAGAATCAAGAAAAAGATGACAGTTTGACTAGATGCCTGTATAATGCCTGCATTCCTGAGTCTACCTGGTCTTTCTTCTTCATAGGCACTGTTGTCATCATTAATGAAAATAATAAGATGTGGAGGAGGAGACAGACATTAATTAAGCAATTATACAATATAAAAGCATATTAGAAACTATAATGACTGCTATGGAAGAAAGATAAAAAGATTCAAGAAAGTAAACAAGCACACAGGGGGGTCTTATCAAATCTGGAAGCCTCAGTAATTTGGTAGATGCGCAGCAACTAACTCCATGGACAGAAGTGAGTGGAGCGGGGCAGCACATTCCAACAGAGGGACTAGCATGTGCAAAGGCTCTTGGGAACGATGAAAGTCATTGTTTTCGGAGACTGGAAGATCACTGTGACTAGAGCGCAGAAAGCCAGGAGGGTAGGGGAACAAGGTGAGTTTTAAGGAGTCTTGTCGGTCATTGTAGACACCTTGGTCCTGATGCTAAGAGCAATGGGAAGTCAGTTAAGGATTTTAATCAGGAAAGTGATGTGAACAAGTTTTAGTTTGGAAAATATCACTCTGGCTACAAGGAAGTGACTGGATTAGACGGGCAAGGTTCATTGTTAGCCAGTCAGGAGGCTCCTGCAATAGTCCAGGTAAGACTTGAACCAGACTGGGTAAAGGTGACCATATTGGAGAAATTCTTAAGAAATCTACAGGATTTGTTAATGGGTTGTCATGCTCGGGTTTAGGTGCAGACAGGGAAAAATGAGGGATATCAAAGATGTCTTATTGTTTTCAGAATTATAAGAACTGAGAAAGAAAACACTATCAAAAGATAAAGTCATTTATGACAGATGAGGAAAAGCCATTAAATTTCCATTGGGTGAGGGAACCAACCCTGGAATGAATGAGGGTGAGAGTGCAGAGAGCAGGAAACAGTCGACTTTTTCAAAAGCTGTGGCCATTATGTGAAGGCATGAAGACAGTAGATGGGGAAGGCAATACATTGCAGTGATAGTGTGAATATTGTTCACATTAGCTCAGCCAGTTGTGGCTCAGTGGTTGAACGTTGACCTATGAACCAGGAGGTCAATGTTCAATTCCCTGTCAGTACATATGCACACGTTTCAGGCTTGATCCCAGTGGCTGGCATGCATGGGGGCAGCCAATCAATGATTCTCTCTCATCATTGATGTTTCTCTCTCTCTCTCTCTCCCCTTTCCTCTCTGAAATCAATAAAAAACATATTTAAAAAACATAGTACACATTAGACCTCCATTTATTACACTTCATTTACAAAGATGTAGCTAGTTGAGAGTGTAGCAAAGTGAGAAGAAGCTCAGGTGTCCAAGTCATACCCTGGCTCTACCAGTTACTAACAGTAGGACCTTGGGCATAGCGATCTAACATCTCGGTGCCTCACTTTTCCAAATGGGAAAAGAAAGATAATGACAGAACCCACCATGTGGGGTTGATGAGAGGATTCAGTGAGCTACGTGCATAAAGGGCTTGACTGGAGCTCCTGGCACCACCAACGCTCTCAGTAAATGGCTGTTATTTTTAAAAGCACATGGGAAAGACATCCTGCCGTCCTCTTCTTTATTACATTTGCTAACTGAATTCCATGTCCCATGCAGTGGGAAAACAACCACCACCACCACAACAACAAAAACAAACAAAACACCCATAAATGCTCTAATCTCTGACAGGCAAAAATGCTTGCCTTTGCTAAGTCTGAACGTCTTGTCTATCTTATTGAATCTGGTAGTCTTCTGGTCTCACGGGATTGCTACGTTTTCCAGTTCTGCAAGTAGGCAAGCCAAGCGTTAAGTTCCTCTGTTGTAATTGACCGTGAGCATGTTGAGTAATGTGTGGATTACTTCCCCCTCTTCCCTTTGATCTCCCCTCTTGCCCAGGATTGCCTGACAGTCTGGTTCCTGACCAGGTCACCTCCTCAGATGAAGAGCAAGTGGCCCACAACAGCAGAGGAGAATTTCGCCAGATAATAAGGACTTGACTTTCTTTATCCCTAAGCAAGGCACTGCCTGAAGGAATTCCAGAAGGAGGACACCAAGACATGTATGAACCCTGAATTTGGGGTCGTGGTTCTCCAGCTCAGGGTGCATCACACTCACTCGGGATCCCTGTGATGATGGGGACTCCGGACTCACGCCCTAGAGAAACAGAATCAGGAAGAGGAAGCCAAGAATTTGTTCCCATCCACAAGATTCTGATGGACTTGGAGACACTCTGAGATCCAGGTTTCCACACCCGGCTAGGAACCTCCCCCCTCCCTTCACTTTCTAATATACTCTATCATTCACTATTCCGATGGTTTATGTCTCCCACACATACTTCGGTCCAAATTAAGTGTCCAGACAATAGAAATATATGTCCGTTTTGCTCCCAAATGGCCAGAACAGCACCTGGCCCCTAGGAGACCCTCTGGAATTATTTGTTACAAGTAGATACCCCAACTAACTGGCCCCTGTACGTATTTTCATGTTTTACAACATATGAGTCAACAACATTTAGAAAAATGTGCTGATGCCATGTATCTTCCCCCCCCCCCCCCCCCAGTAAAAAGAATTTACAAGAATGTATAATGCTGTAAAAACTTTCTGGCGATGGAGATCCAAAGACCCTTTAAAATCAGAGATCTGAAGACCCCAAAGGAGTAACCTTTGCCATAAAGCAACCCTGGTCCCTGGAATTCACCCTTCCACTGTCGATGTGGTTATCAGCCTAAAACTCACTTAGGCTTATGTCTTTCCCTTGACTCCAAATCTTGAAGGACTCCTTATAGCACAGCACCCCAACCCCTCAGCACAGCATTCAGACTTGCCCACAACTCAGCCTCCTGCGTACCACTCCTCCAGTTTCAGCTCTCCCAAATCTTTCAGACCTATCACAAGAATGAGAAACGCATAAGCTTTACACACTGACATCTGGGTCTGAATTCTGACCCCACAGGTCAGAAGCTATGTGACCTCAGATAAATTATGTATCTCTTTAAAGCCTTCAGTTTTTGCTTTTGAACTGGTGAAACGGGCATAACTGTGCATACTTCAAATGGGTGCTAGCAGGACAGAATGAGGGGACATATATTTATCTGCATAAAGCACTTTACAAAGCTAGGGCTATTGTTGGCACTCAGTAGCAGTTGGGTTTTTGTATCATTTCACTCATAAAAACAAAAAACACCTCAAATTCAGACAATAGAATGGTTACCAGAGGGCAAGGGTGGTGGGGGTAGAGTGAAGAGGGTACAGGGGGTCAAATACAAGGTGACGGAAGGAGACCAGACCTCAGGTGGTGAGCACGCGATAGAGTGTACAGGTTTTGTGCTATAAAGTTATACACCTGACATTTACACAGGCTACTAACCAACGTTACCCCAATATATTTGATAATAAAAAAGTTTTAAATAATTGCTGGGATTTAGTCTTCTCTATGGTTGACACATAGTATTTGGCATGCTTTCTTTCCCCTTCCTGTCTAATACACTTTAGACCAAGGTTTGTCAAGCATTTTTGTCAAGGATGTTCCAGGGGTGGGGAACCTTTTTTCTGCCAAGGGCCATTTGGATATTTATAACCTCATTCGCAGCCATACAGAATTATCAACTTAAAAATTAGCCTGCTATATTTGGTCAGGCACTACTCATCCCTAATGCCTTGGCAGGGCCGGACCAAATGATTTGATGGGCCTTATACGGCCCGTGGGCATCATGTCCCCCATCCCTGACTTAGTGAGCATCCCACCATCACAGGAAAGCGTCCATGGATGACATACAAAGAGGTGAGAGTGGCCATGTGCAGACATTTTCTTTATGAGAACAGATGGATTTTACAGGTGGAGGGCTCCTTTTCCAACTCTGGCCTAGACTAGCCCTGGAGTTTTACAGACCTGGCTGCAAGCTCCTCTGAGCCTCAGTCTCCCCACCTATTACACAGGGATAGTCGGACTTCGCTCCTGAGTTGCTCAATGACGAAATGAGATAAAGCAGTGAAGCCCTGGGCGCAGTTTCCGCAGATGATTTGTATCTGACAGATAGTATTATTTCAGCAGCAGCCGACTTGCCTCGAGCTATTCCACTCTCTGTCCACATCCACCTGCCCCGCCCCAAGAATCCTGTCCAGATCCTCCCTTTCAGAGTTTCCTTCTCCCTCTTTTCTAACACTGTTGGAACGCCTGTTGTGTTATTTGAAAATAAACGGTGCGTTAATGCAGCAGATGCAAGTAATTAAAGTTACTCCTGTGGCTCTTCTGCCTCCTCCGCCCCCCCACGGGCTCCTTGAAGGCAGGATTGATGCCTTCCTCCCTCTGTATCACATCTCCTAGCCTGGTCCTGGTCCCGGCACGCACCGCGCCCCATGCACGGTAACAGTAACGGCGGCGATGGCGAGGGTGGTTGTGATAGCCATAGTGGCAGTGGTGGTAATAATAACGGGGTGGTTGTTGGGGGGCACGATTTTGGCTGTTCCTTTCTCTTCAAAGAGCAACCGCTTGGAATTCTCTTTTCAATCGGGGCCAAGAAGTGTACATAGAGAAAACAAGAATTTCTGGCCGAGAGGGAGGCTCTGCTGGAAGGTCCGACAACCACAACGAGACCAAAATTACACACAGCTCTCCCTGGGGCCGAAGGAAAAGAGAGAGAGAGAGAGGAACACACACACCTCACATTACCGGAAGTCAGGGGAGGGCACCCGGGCACTGGAAAAGAAGGATTCTGATCTACAGGGTGTTTTACAGTCTTCAGAACAATAGCCAACGGGCTCCTGATGTTTCTACATGAGAACCCTGCGGGCAAGCTAGCACCACCCACTTCACAACGGGGAAACTGAGTCTCAGAGAGAAGGCATTTCTGAGATCGGAAGCCATGCCTGACCACTCCGATTTCAGTACTGGCTACGTAACCTGGAGCAAGTCTCTCTTCATCTCTAGGTCTCAGTGTTACTGCGTGTCAAGGAAAGAGGTCGATCTGGAGAATAAACAGGATATAACTTTAATATCCCTCTCCACTCATAAATGCTGTGAGCTTGGGATAGAGGACAAGAGGTGCATACCGTTGCCTTCCCAATATTAAGGAGTTAAACTGGGAATATCTCTGCATGAAAAATGTGTTGCAGGTCCCAGGATGCCTCTTCCAACCTCAAAATATTTTCCTTATTTTCAGGGTAGAAGTCAGATCTGAATATCACAAGGCCAGAGGGGAATGTGGGTAAAGTTAACCAGTACTTATCACACAGATAAAGGCACGGAGAGCCAAACAGTGGAAGCATCCATGTCTAATGTCATATAAAAACCAAGGACGGAGCTCAGCTGGTGTGGCTCCATGGTTGAGCGTTGACCTATGAATCAAGAGGTCATGGTTCAATTCTCGGTTAGGACACATGCCCAGGTTGTGGGTTCAGTCCCCTGTAGGGGGTATGCAGGAGGCAGCTGATCAATGATTATCTCTCATCATTGATGTTTCTCTCTCTCTCTCTCTCTCTCTCTCTCTCTCTCTCTCTCTCTCTCTCCCTCCCTCCCTCCCTCCCTCCCTTCCTCTCCAAAATCCATTTTTTAAAAATTTTCAAGGATGGAGCCTGGGTGTCCCAGGTGTAGCTGATTCCAGGTGCCAGGTGTCCCAATTCTGTAGCTCTTCCAAAGAAAACATTTAACCCCAAGATGGGTAGGGACAGATCATAGAGTGACTACTTTCTACACATGAGTAAAAGTAAGTCAACCAGACAGTCAATGGCGGAGATAGAATTCAAATCCAGCTCTGCCTGGCTCTTTCCCAAAACACTGTTCTATCTCCCCGCCTCAGAGTCTCCTCCTCTTCTTCACCCAAAGGCTAAATTACCAGGCACACGAAGTCTTGTACATCAAGTACTAGTTATGCTTGGCCAAGTTCTGCGGCTTTGGGCTCTGCGTGGGTCAGTGAACATGTGAGGGAGGAGATTTACATATTAATCAAACTCCCCATCACAAAGCCATTTCCCTGCTTCACTTGTTCTAAACCACAGCGTGAAGCAGAATGACGGGTTCTTGTCCAGCTGGGGCAGAAGGCACGCACTATGCCCAGTGGTCCCCAGGCTATCAGAGCTCACCCTGGCCCTGGTCCAGATGCAGAGGCCAGAACTGCCCCAGAGACCTCAGGCCAGTCCACCCCCTTCCAGATGCTCCTGACTGCGTCCTGAAATGGGACAGGGAGCTGCCTCGGCACCTCTAATAACCCAAGTCATTGGGCGCCCTCCCATAGAAGAGTGGTTCCCGCCTGCTTTGGAAGGTCTACAGGAGAAGGAAGTCATTCTACTCGAGTTTAACTCCATCTGTGGTGTTCCTTACCCACAGAGCATGTGTTCCAGAAGCGTTTATAGAGCGAGAAAGGCTCCGAAACTACCTCCACAGGTGAGCTGCCCTTTCGGGCTCACTGATGACTTCTCCCATTCAAAACACAGGTCCCACCCTACCTGTCCTGTCCCTAGCCCTTTGGGTATCTGCGACATTATCAAGTACCACCTAGAAGAGAAGGTACCAAAGGAAGCAAAGGCAAAGGAAGGGGCCACATCGTGTTTCGCATCACTACAGAAAAAGGTTGCCTGTTACATGAGATGAGCCAGGCAGACACTACACAGTCATTATTTCATGTGAGTCCCATGACGTAGAAATCGTCCGGGACTGTGAGATTAAGGCAGGATTCCAGGCCAACCTGGGTGGAGTGCAGCGCCTCTACTGTCTGATTCCACTTGGACTAAGTCCCTTGCAGGAAGCGCAGAAAGCAGCTCACTCCTCCTAGCAGTACTTTGTTCTCAGGTGGGGAATAAAGGCCCAGAAGGAACAAGCATGTACCCAGCCTTGCAAGACCTCAGTGTCAGAGTCCCAGTCTTTTATGCATATGGCCTCTGCCGCCCACTGAACAGAAAGGCGGAAAGATGGAGAAACCATGAGAGAAGGAGCGATGGGGACTTGGGAAGAGGAAGGAAAACAAGTGATGGAGACGATGAGAACGGCTGCTTTCTCATCACGCCGGCCTCCCTCTGTGCCCATAGTCCCTCTTCCAGGATGGTTTCCAGACCTGCGATGGGGCTGCCCTACCCACTTCCACCGCAGCCTGGCTCCCTGGGAACGCCCAACCACCACAGCCCCCAGGCTGCCGAGAAACTTTAAACAGGCCTGTCTTGGGGTTCAAGGGTGGGGCAAAGAAACTGGAGCCTCAGAGGAAGCCAGTTCTACTCAACCAGCTCCAACATTTCTGGGAGGGGATGACAGAGGAGCAGTGCTGGGAGCTGAGAATCAGCACCCATGCTCTTTTGCCAGAACCCTGCCATGGCTCCCCACCACCAGGGACCAAACTCCTGGCCAGCCCAGCCTTCACGGCTCTGCCTGGCCTGGTCCTGCTGCCTCCCCTCAGCACTGCCCGTGGAGCTGCCCCTCGCCCTCGGTCTCTGCCACACAGGTGGTCACTCAGTTCCCCAGGGAAAGGGGCCGCCTCTGCTCATCCTTCAGGCCTTCGAAGGAGCTGGGCCTTCACCAGAGCACGTGCTCGGCCTTCTCCCCTCTCCCAAACGCAGTCCACCACACTTCATGCAGCTGGCCCCAGTTTCAGTGTCACTTCCTCAGGGAAGCCTCCCCTCCCCTGACAAGGCCCCTGTCCCACACTTTCAAACCACGGCCCGGAATTCTCTTGGTACTCAGCACAGTCTGACTTTACTTATTAATATCTGTCTTCTCAAAAGTCTGTAAACCCCATGAAGATAAAGACCGTGTCTGCTCGTCATACTCCTCACTTCTCAGGGTATGACAGGGTACTTGGCATACAGTAGGTGCTCAAAAATACTGAGTTAACGAATCAATGCCTAGTGCGCCAAGGGCTCGAGTTCTGTAAGGAGAACAGTGACATCTAGTGGCCACTTTCACACCCTCATGAATGGGCCTCAGGAAGACCTCCCTGAAGGTCCAGAGTTGACTATTGTAAGGGAAGCTGGCGCAGAATTCAGAAATGAGGTCATCTGACTCCTAAGCAAAGAAGAACGGAACTACCACTCCTCTGCTACCACGCATGTGCCAAGAACACGTCACCCAAGTCCCCGGACCGAGTTGTTATTGTGCCACTTATAGATGCGGAGGTGGGGTGGCCCGGGATGGCAGTCCTGGGTTCAAGCTCACAGAGCAGTACCTGGGACTGTTAATAGCCTCCCCCACCATGGCAGCTGTGTAGGGGGAGCTCAGCCCCTCACTGCTCCCTGACACAACACTGGTCGGACCCAAGACTTGATCGGAGACAACACTTGGTCTTCACTGGAAGCTTCAACAGCTGCCACGGGTGCCTGCTCCCACTTACATGCCCCCAGGGGACTCCTGCCCTGAAGCCAGAGGCGAGGAGACAGATGCGTACCTGCCTGTTGTGGTGTTGTTACTTTGGGGACCTCTGATGCACAGAATTAGATCATTCGCGATGCTTGATTCATGACTCCAGCTCATTGTTGCACGACACCTGGTCAGGCTTCACGTGACATCCAGTGGGTGCTAGTCAGTTAGCTAGTTGTAATTCTCTAATGAACTCCCACGCATCCACCACTCACTACGCCTGCTGGGGACTTGACTAGGTAAGTGTAATGAACGCTCCCTCACGCCGTCATTCTGCCTCCCCAACTCAAGGCGACCTTCACCCTGAATCCTACGCTCACCATTTCCTTGACTCCATTTCTAAATGGTTTACTGCATCTGTATTTATTCCTAAAAGGTAGTATATTGTGTGTGTGTGTGTGTGTGTGTGTATATTTAAACAAAATAATAGAAAGGGTATCATGCTATTTAAAATGTATCTTTGGGACTTGGTTTGTTCATTTAATATTATGTTCACTCATGTCATACTGTCACCACAGTTCATTCATTTGCGCCGTTGTGCAGTATTCTATTGCATGCATATTCCACACCTTAACTCCACCCTGTGGTTGGCCATCAGTATTCTCTCCAGAGGGCTCCTTCCACCACACAATTCTAACCCTATCAGCCTCCTGCTGATCATATATCTTCAGCATCACAATGACCACCAGATAGGGTTCAAAGTCCATGACTCAGCTTACCATGTCCTAAATGACCAGACTCTTCCTTACCCCTCTGGCCTCATCTCCGCTCTCCTTCCATATCTTAGACTGTCATCGGGAATTTCTTTCCACCTTTGTGCAGGCCATGCTGTTTTCTGCCTCGGGTTGTCTCCCTGATACTCCCCCTCACTCTTATTCTCATCCCTTCTTAGTCCTCAGAAGCCCTCACCACCTGCTCAGCTCACTGGGATGCTACGGGAGGGGTGTATAAACCATCACATCCTACTGGACTTGGTCAGGGGGCCACCAGATTGTCTCCTCTGGACGCCCAGAGCTGTCAGGGAGTTTCTGCAGAGAGAAGAGTGGGGACCAAGTAGGGACACTTTATCCACCTTCCTCCTCCTCACTGAAAGAGTGGAATCACTATTCCTGCTTTTATGGATTGGGGCTTCTGAAGACTGCATGTGAAAACAGTGTGCCATGAACACAAGTTTGCACACCAGTGAACCACATCATGCATATGGTCCCCTCCAGCCCTGACACACTGTAATTGAAAGTGAGAGACGCAGAAAGAGGAAAAAGAGGAGATACCATTTCACAATGAAGTGTATCGTCTCTAGAGCAAACCAACTTTCAGCAAATCACTGAACATCTTTGAGCTTTGCTCAGTTGTAAAGCAGGTATGACATTAAAATGAACCATATAGAATTGCCCTTTTCTCAAACAGAAGATCATTAAATGCCTGCACTTTCTTTTGAAGCCACCGAATATTGATAAGAAAAGTAGAGCTTTGAAGGGTGAATTAAATAAGGTGACCCAAGGACAGTGCTGAGGCAGATACCACAAGTTTTTCACCAGACCCATATCTCCTCCTAGAAGCACAGCTGGAATACACGTCCCTGTCTCACTGCACACAGGTGTGCCCAGGGCTGAGTTCTAGCCACTGGAATGGGAGCTGAAAGGACAGGTGCCACGCTCAGCCTGGACCCACTTCAGCTGCTCACAGCATCCCCCATGTTCTTTCCTTCTCTACCTCAACTGTGATGGAGCACAGGACAAAACAGGCTAGATGACGTGCATCTCAGAATAAAGCTATGTGTCGAAAAAATAATTGAGCCCCATCCAGTTCAGCTCAGTGGATAGAGCATCGGCCTGTGGACTGACGGGTCCCAGGTTCAATTTCAGTCAAGGGCACGTACCTAGGTTGCGGCTTGATCCTGGCCTTGGTCCGGGTGAGTGCAGGAGGCAACCAATCAATGTGTGTCTCTCACATCAATGTTTCTCTCTCTCTTGGTCTCTCCCCCTCCCTTCCACTCTATCTAAAAATCAATGGAAAAAATATCCTTGGGTGAGGATTAACAAAAAATTGAATATATATATATATATGTATATATATATATATATATGACTGACTCTGCACAAACAAGAAATAACCTATATTGTATTAAGCCAGAGATTTGAGGGTTTGTCGGTGATAGGAGCTGGTGTTATCAGGCTGTATATGTACTCAATAAATGCTAGTCATGATGATGATGATGATGATGATGATGATAATGATGGTGATGATGGTGATGACAATGACAACAATCCCGACAGACCAATGGCCCACAGGGCAGGAGTAGGAGGGTTGGTACTTAGACTAGACTTAGTGCCGGTGAGGGGGGCTGGGGGCTTACCTCCTTGGTGCCATTGTCCTGGATGAGGGTGTAAAGTGGTACCACACGGTTGATTTCCAGCAGCACCGGTGTGGGGCTCAGCTGCTCCTTGCCTGGTCGGCGGCAAAGGTGGCAGGTAGAGGGACAGCGGCCTTTCTCCTCACAGCGGATCTCCACGCCTGAGATGAGGTGGTCATCTGACAGCATCTGGGCCGTCAGCAGACCTGAGAGGTAGGTGATGAAGGGCATGGACTTGAGCTCTTTCTTGCTGCCCAACTCCGTGGTCTCTGGAGAGGGAGAGAGAAATTCAACATTGTTCAAAAGGTCGGACTCCTGAACCCACCATGAGTCCTGATGTGCTAAGGACCTGGTGTCAACAGGAAAGGAAAAGAGATGACAGAGTGGTTTGTGCATGATGCTTTGTTAAGAGCATTGGCCAGACGGTTCAGAATGGAGCCTTGTTCTACCATTTACATTAAATATCTCCCTTGCTCTCTTTGGACCTTACTTTGTACACATTTAAAGATGGCAGGTTGGACTAGAGCATTCTCCAAGGACCTTGCAAAATGTTAATAGTCAGAGATTTTTTTTCCCAACCAGAAATTCCTTTCTTCGATTGTCAATTTACAGAATTGCTACCTTTCTTTTTTAAAAAGTATATTTTACTGATTTCAGAGATGAAGGAAGAGAGAGAGAGAGAGAGAGAGAGAGAGAGAGAGAGAGAGAGAGAGAGAGAGAAACATCAATGATGACAGAAAATCATCAACTGGCTGCCTCAGACTGGGGATGGTGCCTGCAATTCCGGCATGTGCCCTGACCTGGAATCAAACTGTGGCCTCCTAGTTCATAAGTCGATGCCTAAACACTGAACAATGCCGGCCGGGCAAGAATTTCTACCTTTCTTTCATGAACTCTCTCCAGTCCTATATTTTTCATGAAGTCCCATGGAGCAGGGGAAACACACGCTTTGCAGTCAAGTCAATTTCCGTTTAAATCTCAATTCCACTTGATAATAGCAATGCAACCTGGAAAAAATCTCCCAACCTCCAAGAGCCTATAGTAACTAACTCCCGGGTTGATAACACCAATGGAAACAGTTCTGAGTGATACATGTGATAGGAGGAGGTAGCCCTGTCTGGAAAAGACATCCTTCCCCCTTTCTTTCTTTGTTCATCTGTTCCCCGGTTCAAACTCTTTTCCCTTCTTCTTCTCCGTGCGCACGCTGAGCTCTGATTCATGCGTGCTCCATTCTGTGCTGTCTCTCTTCATCCTACAAAAAGTATCTCCCATTTCTGTGCCTTTGCTCACCCTGGCCTATGTTTCCCATCTGCCTCTGCAAATTTCTACCACCCATCCATGCTCCATTCGAATGTGACCCTCTTCAGGAAGTCTCACCTCCTGGCCCCAGTCCCTCTTCTCTGAACAACTATTTCCACTTGCAAGACCTTATCTTGTTAAGCTCACTGACCCATCCCATTTTCTGCTGACCTCTCCAAACATAGTATCAGGTCTGGGAGACCAGGGACCACTCCTGTCCCCACCTCTTTGGGGCCTAGCAGGATGCTAAGGATGCACTTGAGACTTAATCAAAGAGGAAGACTATAGAACTCGGAATGGCTAGAATGACATTCATGACCAAGTCTAAAGACTCCAACATTCTCCTGAGGAATTCTAGGGATCCCAGGAAGCATCTCGGCAGCTACTGGAAGAGGACGAGAGGAAAACCAAGCAGGCAGAAAACTCCAAACCCACATCTCATATTCAAATAGAGAAGTTCCACTTCTATCTGTTTGATAGACTGGCCTTCTACCTAAGATTTCTTAGGAGAGAGGGGTCAGTGGTATATCAAAAAGCTTGAAGGAGCAAAATGATATGTACAACCCAGAGGGTTCCACTTATGTTGCAGACTATGCGTTATGCGTGGGATATCTTCCATGCACGGTCTCAGTGGCAAAACAGGGAATAGGGGGAGGCTGTACTAAGGGGCGAAGCTTGCCATAGGTGGCAGCTTCTTCCAAGCCTGGTAAAGTCAAGGCAAGCTCCTGACTCAGTGGAACCACAGGCCCTGGGCCCCAATGCCTGGCAGGAAAAGAAGGGTTGTCTCCTGTTCTTGCTCTGGGCCTGCAGTGACACGCAGCTGAACTGGAAATGGGCTTACCAGTTGGAAATACAAATAAATGCAGCCTTCATTCATTACTCTCTGGGCCCTCGGGCCTGGGATCTGGGCTCCACCTTTTCTGTCTGGCTGTCAGCAAATGCTTATGAGCCTCAGATCAAAGGCTCTGGGGGAGGAAGACGAGGCGTATTCCAGCTCACCAATCCTTCAGAGGGATTAAAGATGGGTAGTTACCCAGATAAACAAAACAAAGATGTGAAGGAGGCATCTCGGCAGCTGGGGAGATGGAGACAGTCTTGCATACGGACACATCCGATGAAGGTGATGACTTTTGGAAGTGCAGGTCATAGGGACAGTTTTGGAGAAAAAATGACTTCGAACTTGGGAGAGAATAACCATTCAGGAGAGAAGGGGAATGGGGTATTAGAGCTGCAAGGACATTAGGGAGCCATTAGCATACACTCTGGCCCAGGGGTCAGTAGACGATGGCCCATGGGTCATATCCAACCCTCTGCCTGTCATTGCAAATAAAGTTTTATTGGAACATAGGAGCCCTCATTCTTTTTTAAAAAAATATATTGTATTGATTTTTTACAGAGAGGAGGGAGAAGGATAGAGAGTCAGAAATGTCGACCAGCCACCTCCTGCACACCCCCTACTGGGGATGTGGTCGCAACCAAGGCACACATGCCTCTGGCCGGAATCGAACCTGGGACCCTTCAGTCCGCAGGTTGATGCTCTATCCACTGAGCCAAGCCGGTTAGGGCAGCCCTCATTCTTTTTATTGTGTATGGCTACAATGGCAGAATTTAGTAGCTGCAACAAGGACTCCATGGCCCACAAAGCCTACAATATTTACTACCCAATCCTTTGCAGAGAAAGTCTGGAAACCTCTGCCCTAGCCTTAGGTTATGGATGGGGAATCTGAGTCTCAGAGAAGGGTCCACCTATAGTCAAACAGGAATGTGAAAGAATGATGGATTAAAGTAAAACCTTCGGAGTTAATTAGACCATCAGTACACTTGGGTTGCGCCTTTCCAAGGAGAATAAGGTAGGACATCTTTTCTTCAGAAGACATCTTTCAAAAACGAATGAAAAGCGCACCTTTGGAGAAACACTAATCTAGTACAGCCTTCCCATTTTAAACAAGAGACGATGGTGTCCCAAGGAAGGAAAATGACTTTGCAAAGTCACCCGGTGAGTTAGTGATTCTTTCAGCACGTGGCCCCGGTCTGTCTGATAATCAATACACCACTTCAACCATCGTTTTTATGTGTTATTTTATGTATCTTTTAAAATTTTTATTTATTGATTTTAGAGAAAGAGAGAAACATCAATTTGTTATTCCACTTATTTATGCATTCATTGGTTGATTCTTGTATGTGCCCTGACTGGGGATCAACCCCACAACTTTGGCACATGAGGTTGATGCTCTAACCAACTGAGCTACCCAGCCAGGGCTTATCTCTTGTTATAAAATGCAGATGGCCTGCCCCTCATCGCACCTTGCCATTTGCACATAAGGTCATTGGGAAGGAATGCAACATTCCCTTGATCACACATTCATAGCCATTGGGTTAAAGATATAACTACCCATTTAACAACAAAACAAGCTACAGATCTTTGCTGTTCTGCTCTTGTCTAATAAATCTTTAGCTTTTTCAATCTATCAGGTCAACATGTTGAGTTCAAATCCCGGTGTCTGGGCTGAAAACGGCATTGAAATAGGACAGAATTCACAGCCGAACTTAAGGACTGGTTTTGCAAAAGGAAGGCACTTGGGTATCATCTGGTCCAGCTCCATCACTAAACAAGGAAGGAACCCAATACCTAAATGGAGAAAAGCATTTACCTCTAAGTCCCATGTGCACTTATTAACAATGGCCCTTTTGGTAAAGATTGTGTCCTGTCTACGTTATGATCTGGATGAAAGTGGCAACAGGGAAGACCTTTAGCCATCCTACCAATGACCCCTCTGAAGACTTTACAACCGCTAAAGCTAACTGCTTCCGACCCCTCACGCTGCGGCTAAAGTCATCTTTTCAAAAGGTGAAGCCTATATTCCCCTCCTGCTTAACACTCTTCCATGGCCTGTCACTGCTTTTAGAAAAAAGACCAAAATCTTTAAGATGACGCGCAAGTAGTGTGGGCTCCAGTCAACTTGTCTGCCTCTCCAATCGGATCTCGTCCCCTGCTGCTCCCAGTTCTTTTACTTTTGGCCGCACTGACCTTTAAGTTGCTTGCACACGCGCTGTGCCTTCCTAAGTCTCGGCAGATGCTCTTCTCTGTACAGAATGCTTTTCCCATCCCACCCCCAGGCCCTGGCTCCCCCTGGCTCATTTTCACTCATCCTTTAGGTCCTAGGTCAAGGGCCAATTCCTCAGCAAAGCCTTCCTTGAGCTCCACCCCACATGCCACCAATCTAGAGTAGGGTTTCACATTAAAGACCCTCTTAGCATCCTGCTCTATAGATCATCCTGTGCTTTGGAACTTTCCAGACTGAAAGTTCGATAAGGGCAAAAACAGTGTTAGTCTTGCTGATCCCCATACATATCCACATTACACAGAACCTGGAACACAGTAGGCTTTCAATAATACTTTCAATAACTACTTATTGGATATATAATATATTTACGTACCCTGATCACTGTGCTCTTATGAAAGCACTGATGAGTCTCAGAGCCAAGATTTGTGAATTTCAAGATTGACAATTAACCTGGCTGGTGTGACTCTGTGGTTGAACATTGACCTATGAACCAGGAGGTCATGGTTCGATTCCCAGTCAGGACACATGCCCAGGGTTGCAGGCTCTATCCTCAGTGTGAGGCGTGCAGGAGGCAGCCAATCAATGATGCTCTCTTATCATGGATGTTTCTATCTCCTTCCCCCTCTTCCTTCCTCTATGAAATCAATCCTATATAATAAAAACCTAATATGCAAATCAACTGAACAGCCAGTCGTTGTGATGCCCCTGACCACCAGAGGACAGACACTCAACACAGGAGCTGCCCCCCAGCCCGCAGGCCCCAACTAGCGGCAGAAGCGGGGGGTGGGAGGTGGGGGGGGCAGTGAGCAGGTGGTGCCAGGCCAGCCAAGGCGGGTGCCAGCAGGGGCCCCCCAATCACCCCACCAGTTGCCCCACAGATCAGCCCTGAGTGCTGGCCAGGCATAGGAACCCTACCCTATGGACAAATTTTGTGCACCGGGCCTCTAGTAAGAATATAAATTTAAAAAAAGGATTGATAATGAATTGGTGGCTTCTAATCAAGTGACCTCTTCCCAAAGTAAAATTAGCTCTCTCAATAGGAAAGTTAACAGATGAATAGCTGATCAATGTGTCGGCTACTCTGACCTCCTTGTGGTTTTCACATGGGGCCTGGCCACTGAGGGTGGGGAGTGCAGTTGAAACAGGCTGTCTCTAACAGGCAAGGATCAAGAGCCTTTCTGAAGAGTCTTATCCTCTGTTCCCATTTCCCATCCCTCGGAACAATGCTCTGAAAATAGGATCATGTCTGGTTTCAAGTCCAATTCAGTCCCAATGACACTACAACCCATTCATCTGAGGACCTGCCAACTGAACTCTCTTTTTTCTCCTCCCAAATTCCTGCTGGGCATTATTTTGTTGCCACAAAAAAAAAGAAAAAAAAAAAAGCCTCCGTTGAAGTGATAACTCTGTGTTGGGAGGGTAGCCAGGGCTTTTCGGCAGGAGGTGATGGCACTGCTCGGCCTCGTCGAGCAAACAAAACAAAGGCTTCCGACGAAGGGCTTCTGGGAGAGCCAAAGTCGTGCGAATGTTTGTCCAATAGTCAGCAACAGCTCAGGGCACTGCCGCCCAGTCAGACGGGCTTGCTTGGCAGTAGGCTTGCACTTGGAGCATTTAAAGGCTCCACGGGGACCAGAGGGGCTCAAATTAGAAACATCAAGGGTGGAGGGAAGAGGGTGAGACTTTTATATCGTAAAGAATGGCCTTTATTGCAGCAATGGCCTCCCAGGAATTGCTAAAACGGGATCATTTCTTAGGCGGAGTTACTATCTCCTGTTGGAGCCGAGGCCTGGCTCCAGGGCCCGCACAAATGTCCTTAACGAAGGGGAAGGAGCCAGCTACACCGCCGTCGCCAAGGCCTGTGCTTGCGTGTGGTGCCGTCTGCACTTCCCAGCCCGGCAGTCCGAGTTCAGCACCGAGAGTGTGCCAATCACAGATAACAGTGCCGGCCTGGAAGAGGTACTGGGAGGAGTAAATAAGGTGCGACGAAGGCTAGACACTTGATCACGTTAGCTGTCATGACTGTCGCGGCTGTGGTGCAATTATTTTTGTCACAACTACTCCCTATTACTGATGCTGGAACAGGATGTTCACACTGGACTGCCTCTTGAGACACCGAGACAGACTAGAAGCGAAATCCCAAAGCCAAGCCCCTGTATGCAGAATTCACGAGGGAGATGAACCCAAACTTGTTTCCTAACTCTAGGAAGCCCAGCCAGAACAAGGAACTAAAGCAAGGTGAGAGGGTAGACAGGGCGGCTGAGGGGAGACCTGCTTTGCAGACAGCTAGTATTACCTGAGGTTGCAGGTTTCCAATGACCCAGGTGGCGCAGGAAGAACATGTTGCCTCCTAATCCCAATTCTTGTGAGAAGGGGCCTCAAGAGCACCTCTCGGAGGACTCGCCACGTGTGGGCAACTGGGAGGGTCTTACTCTACCTGCCGAAGCTCTGGTTGGTCAGGCAGCAGAACCCAGAGGTTGACAATGTGAAAAACACTCGAGGGTTTTCCCTGGACCAGATATGGGGCCATAGAAGGAAGGGCTGTCACCTCAGCACTATTCCATGCTTGTGTGCGTCTGATTCTGTCAATTTTCCCTTGAAACCTGCTGGCACTTTAACCACCCTGTCAGGAATTTCTCCTTAAAACTACCTGCTTCTGGCCTGGCTGGGGTGGCTCAGTGGTTGTGCATTGACCCATGAACCAGGAGGTCACTGATTTGATTCCCATTCAGGGGTACATACTCAGATTGCAGGCTTGATCCCCAGTGGGGGGCATGCAGGAGGCAGCCAATCAATGATGTTTCTCTCTCATTGATATTCCTATTTCTGTATCCCTCTCCCTTCCTATCGCTCTAAAAACCAATAAAAAACATATTTAAACAAAAAAAAAAACAACAACAACCAAAAAACGACCTGCTCCCTCCCTAGCAGGACACAGTAGACAAGGGTAGAATTGGATGCTTAAATCTAAAGCTGTTGAGCTGCAAGATCTGATCTGAGATCCTTGGCAAGTCACTTCACTTCTCCAACCTCAGTTTCCTTATTTGTAACACAGGGATGCTAGTTCCTCACTGACCTTCTCTGAGCAGCCAGGTGAAATGCAGCCCTCACTGATGTACATCTGTGTCCTCAGATGGCCCCCCTGTCACCCTACAGAGTCAAGACCGTTGTCCCCTCTCACAAGGGAGGGAACCGAGGCTCAGAGTGACATGGAGGGTACCTGACAAGGAGACTCATTTCAGTTCCACCTCTGAGGAAGGTCAGACTCTTTGTGTCCAGCGAGAGGGACCCCTGGACACTGACCAGTAGCACAGCAGTGGCTGATGTCTATTCTTTGCAAATGAGAATTATTTTAGCTTTTTTTTTTAAGTACAGACATACCCATGTGGTTCTACTGTGTTGTTTGTCCTAAAGAAAGAAAGGTGCTCTAACCAGTTAGGCTCAGTGGATAGAGCGTGAGCCTGTGGACTGAAGGGTCCCAGGTTCGATTCCGGTCAAGGGCATGTACCTTGGTTGGGGGCACATCCCCAAAAGGGGGTGTGCAGGAGGCAACTGATCGATGTTTCTCTCTCATTGATGTTTC
Organism: Myotis daubentonii; assembly: GCF_963259705.1. Lineage (NCBI taxonomy): Eukaryota > Metazoa > Chordata > Mammalia > Chiroptera > Vespertilionidae > Myotis > Myotis daubentonii. The sequence continues at coordinate 70,444,261 of NC_081850.1, read as the reverse complement.
TAACTCTATTTCTCTTCCTTCCTCTCTGTAAAAAGGAAGGAAGGAAGGAAGGAAGGAAGGAAGGAAGGAAGGAAGGAAGGAAGGAAGGAAGGAAGGAAGGAAGGAAGAAAGGAAGAAAGGAAGAAAGGAAGAAAAGGAAGAAAAGGAAGAAAGGAAGAAAGGAAGAAAGGAAGAAAGGAAGAAAGGAAGAAAGGAAGAAAGGAAGAAAGACACAGAGTGAAGAATCCCAGTGCAGCTCAGTGGACCCAAAGGTGGGCTTTCCCACAGACTAAGGTGTGCTCAGGCATCCTTCCCTGCCTGGTTTTGGTTTCTGTTTTTAATCCCTCTTGCTGTTCAGTCAGCATTAAAGTTTAGCATTCCCTTCAGCCACTTGAAACAAGGTAGGCTGTGGCCAGTTATGGAGGCTGACAAAGCCATGTGTAGTCTCCTGCTGCCCTCTAGTGTCGGTTTAAGATGATTGCTCTTGGGAAAAACTTGGTTCTCCTATGCCAAGGAATGAATACTGTGTGCAAAGCAACTTGCTGCTCACTGAGGGCAGTGGGGAAGACAATAAAGGCTTGGCTCTGATCAAGGAAGCCTGGTGTCAAGTACAAGGTTCTGAACCAGCATTTGCTTAGAAGGCGGGTACAGGGCCAGGCTTGGAGTTAGGTGTTGGAGGGGTGGGGGTGATAGCAGTGAAATTATGAATAACTAGAGGCCCAGTGCATGAAATTTGTGCATGGGTAGGGTCCCTAGCAGCTGCCGGCCGCCAGCCAGGGCCTCCCTTCGTTCCGTGGCGCCCCCTGGTGGTCAGCGCACAACACTGCGAGCGATCAAACTCCCAGTCGGTCGAACTCCCAAAGGGATACTTTGCATATTTGGCTTTTATATATATAGATGATTTGCTCCAGACCAAGTGGTCCCCAAGAATAGAGCTTTGATTGAGTATGTGAGCTAGGAAGGAGAAGCCAGAGAGAAGGAGAGAAATGGGGCTAGAGCAGCGGTTCTCAACCTGTGGGTCGCAACCCCTTTGGGGGTTGAATGACCCTTTCACAGGGCTCGCCTAAGACCATCGGAAAACACACACTGAATATATAATTACATATTGTTTTTGTGATTAATCACTATGCTTTAATTATGTTCAATTTGTAACAATGAAAATATATCCTGCATATCAGATATTTACATGACGATTCATAACAGTAGCAAAATTACAGCTATACAGTAGCAACGAAAATAATTTCATGGTTGGGGGTCACCACAACATGAGGAACTGCATTAAAGGGTCGCGGCATTAGGAAGGTTGAGAACCACTGGGCTAGAGATAAAGCAGAGAGAAGAGACCATGGATGGAGCAGGATCCTGAAGGTACCAGGAAGATGAACTCCCAGGTAGCTGTGGGATGATGTGGTCTTGTGGACAAGAAAGGGGCCACAGACTAAACCTGACAAGGAGGCCTATGTGGCAGCCTTACAAACTCAGAGACCTAAAGTAACCACGCAGGATGGTCTGAAATGAAAACTTTCTAACTAAAAGCTGTTCATGGCTGGTCGTCATGTCCTAGGCCAGTCTTTTTCTCTAACAGAGGTCAATCTTCACCTTAACTGAGCCTGCCTGTTGTCTTGTTTTGCATCCACAGTAACATACCTGATAACTTCTCTTTGGAATATCAAAGTAATTTCCACCCCCATTCCTCAAAGCCAACCACCTCACCAGAGCAGAGACCACAAATCCCCTCATTGTTATGATTATCAGGTGAATTGTTAAGAAGTATGAGTCTGCTCCTTTTTCTTTTATCCAGTCCCAGAGATTTCCTTGCTTTGCTTTCTCCTGCCTCCCTATCACCACTGGATTTCATGTAACCCCCTTAAGTCTTCTCCTTTGATTCTAATGCATAAAATAAGGTGCAAAACTGCCATTCTTGGGAGCATTTTCTCAATCCTTTGAGGTTTTGCTTCCTGGCATCAGTTTGGCTCAAATAAACTCATAAAAATTCTTGCAGGCTTCGATGTTTCTTACGTTGACAGTCTGAATGTGAGGCAGACCTGGGTCTGGATTTCTATGCGTGCAACCAGGGCCTCTGGGCACAGGTGTGCAAGCTGTGCCGTGCAGAACCCGACAAAGCGAGGGGAGGAGTGGAAACTGGGTCCCACCATGTCCCGCGGGCCATGCCTGCGCCCACAGGATTGAAGCCAAGTGGAAGAGCACCATCTCCTGACTCAAACAAAAGGTGACTGTGGCCTGGGGGAGGCTCTGCAGGTGGCCATGGGCAAGCTTAAGAGGCTTCCTCTCAGAGCCTCTGCTCTTCTATGTATGCAATAAGGATAACATTACGGACAAGGCAAAGTTGCTGCTTGAATTTAAAATAATGTATACTCGTGACACCCAACAAATTCCAGTTCTTATTATTCCAATCTATATATATAAAAAGCCAGTGACCAGAATGCTAGGACGACCAGAACAACTGGGGACTATGACGCCCACTGCGGCAGGCCAACTGGCCCGATTGGGGGTGGGGCTGGCCAGCCAACTGCCCGCAGCCCCTCCCGCTCACCAGCCCGGCCCCAATCAGGGCCAGCCAGACCTCACCCGTGCATGAATTCGTGCACCGGGCCTCTAGTATTATCCTAACAACCTAGTGTTATTTTTAAGAAAGGGTGGGGGGAAGTCCATAAAAAGGGGGAGAGAGCAGAAAGGAAATCCTCATTTCCTGAGCTTCTATTCTTTTTTATAAGCAAAAGCCATTCTCATTGAATTCTCATAACCGCAATTTGGACTAGGAATGTTCCCTTTTATAACCCTTCTTTACAACTGAGGAAACTGGGTTTCAGAATAATGACATTGTTTTTTCACGGAAATATTGCAGGTTATAAAGACAGGAAGAATGACAGAATTAGAAAATTACTATTTTGCAATCTAACACAAGAGATCTAGACAGCTATCACTGATGAATCCTAAAGCCAGTAAGAGAAAGGCTGATGGGAATATTCCTAATTAATGGATCAGACTTACAGCAGCTGACCTGTTGTTTAATCTTAATATCACTAAAAGAAGTAAACCGGACAGTAAGTGCTTTTGATATGAGGCCATAGGAAGTACATGGCATAGCCTGCCTACTTTAGTGGGCACTCCTTGGGCCCAGGCGTAGAATTCAAGGTTCTGTGAACTTGTGTACAGGAAAATACAAACTTATTTTTAGTATATTCTAAGTGCAATTTAATATTCTATTTATTTATTTATTTTTAATGGGGGGGGGGGAGAGAGAAAGAGAGAGAGAGAGAACAACACTGCTGTGAATAAGAAACACTCATCAGTTGCCTCCTATACCTGCCTTAACTGGGGATTGAACCTGCAAACTGGGTATGTGCACTCACTGGTGTACAGGATGATGTTTCAAACAACTGGGCCACACTGGCTAGGGCATTTCCTTATATTATGAATGGAGGTAATGAACCATAGTAGTGTAGCATTTCCTGTGACTTTGACACAGTCAGATTCACATATATTTCTATCATATTACGAGTTGTCACAAATATTTGAATTATTGATGTTCATAGCTATTAGAATATCCATTAAATATTGTCATTAATAAAGAAGGCTATATATTACTCCATTACAAATTCGTTTTTTAAAAATATTTTGATAGCTCTATCTTGATGTAATTTCTTATGTAGTCCTCAGGTATCTCATTTTATGCATTTAAATACATTATTCTGAGAAGGTGGCAGGGGGTGGTGGGGGTCAATAGCCTGCATCATTTTATAAAAGGGGTCCATCAAACAAACAAACAAACAAACAACACAAATTGATGAATCCCTAGGAGAGAGGAACATGTTAAAAAAACAACAAATTAAAACACACACACACACACACACACACACACACACACACACACACAAAGCAATGAGCTAATCTGCAAAGCAAAAAAACTCTAAAAGTCAAAGAAGCCAATGTCTTCAACAAATAATAGCAAAATTTTAAGGTGTAATTATTACTGATTAAGGAAGACCTAGTACAACATGTGGACATTTTGATTCTTATTTAAACACATCGACTACAGAAAGATGTTTTGAAGCAATAAAGGAAATTTGAATATGAAGTGCTAGATGTGATGATGATGTTAAAAAAATAATTATCTGTTAGAGACACATACTGAGGTATTTACAGGAGGAATGATATGATATCTGGGATTTGCTTTAAAAGACTCCAGCAGCAGAAAGCAAATTGGAAGTGAGAGATAGTTGAAGCAAAATTGGCAAAATATTGACAAGTATTGCAAGGTGATGAGCACACAGGGACTCACTCTATCATTTTTTCTCCGTATATGTGTGCCTTCCCCAATAAAACACCGAGAGAAGAGGGCTACCTGGAGAATTACATAGAATCACTACAGACAGTTATTGCCGGGGAGTAGGATGAAGAGGGATTTTCCACAACTACATTATGTGCTGTTTTGATTCTTTCTTCTAAACGCATTTTCGCTTGCAGTATATTTAAATATTTTAAAATAACAGTAAAAGTTTCCTATTTTTAGAAAAATAAATTAGAATAATGAATAGCAGTGACATGAGAATGTATGGTAGAGGTGGGGAGGGGGTGGAGCAAAAAGTCTATCTCTTCCTGGGCCGCCTGCCAGTCTTACAGACACCAACTGATGGAGAGAGTAATGGTAGCCATCAAGAGAAAGCTGGCTGAAACCCTGGAGCCAAGAGGACAGGAAGCATGCACGGGGGTTGAGAGGTGGGGCATAGCAGAAATAAGGCCCATGGGATAGTTCCCAATCGTCCTCATTTAGCTTTGAGCTGAGTTGAAGTTCCTGACACTACTCAGCGAATATTCTCTGGGCAAGCCTTCACTGCTACTAGCATTTATCAAGCCACCTACTCCGCCAGTATTTGATGCCGCTGATCTTTGACCATCTACGCTAGCTCAAATCACTACAAACTAGGTACTTTGTTATGATAGTCCTAAGAAACTGATACAGGTGGTGTAAATGTGAAATGAAAAGCCATTATATTAAAACTAGAGGCCTGGTGCATGAAATTCGTGCACGGGGGGGGGGGTCCCCCTCAGTCTGCCCTGCACCCTCTCGCAGTCTGGGAGCCCTCAGGGGATGTCTGGCTTCTGGCTTAGGCCCGCTCCCCTAAGCCGGCAGTCGGACATCTTTAGCACTGCCGCAGAAGTGGGAGAGACTCCTGCCACCGCTGCTGCGCTCGCCAGCCATTGAGCCCGGCTTCTGGCTGAGCGGTGCTCCCCCTGTGGAAGCACACTGACCACCAGGGGCAGCTCCTGCATTGAGCATCTGCCCCCTGGTGGTCAGTGCGTGTCATAGAAACCGGTCGTTCCACCATTCGGTTGCTTTGCCTATTAGCCTTTTATTATACAGGATGCTGAACAGAGCACAGGCACATCTCGTTTTATTGTGTTTTTGCTTTATTGCACTTCGCAGATACTGCGCTCTTTCGCAAATTAAAGTTTTATCACAACCCTTTTTGTTTGCACTATTGTGGCACCAACAGGTTTGAGGCAAGCTGTCTCTGTGTCGTATTTTGGTAATTCTTGCAATATTCCAGTTTTAAATTATTACATTTGTTAGGGTGATCTGTGATCAGTGATCGTTGATGTCACTACTGTAATAATGATTCAGATGAAGGCTCAGATGATGGTTAGCATTTTTAGCAGTTAAGTATTTTTAAATTTAGGGCTATAGATTTTTGTAGACATAATGGTATTGTACACTTAATAGACTAATTGGGAAACCAAAAAATCCCTATGGCTCGCTTTGTTATCATATTCGCTTTATTGCAGGGATCTGGAACTGGACCCCCAATATCTCTGAGGTATGCTGGTTTCACAGAGAGTATTTTAAAAATGCTTCTGTGTACGAGGAATGCTAACATAGTACCAGGGTATACAAAGCCACAGGATTAGAATGAGTGCATTTTCCTAGTATGTTTATTTCACTCTGAGATTTTGTGGTAGGATAATTAATTAAACTGGTAGCTAATTTAAACATTAAAAACAAGATAGTCAAACACAGATTTTTTTTTAAGACTTTTTTGTTGTTGTTGCTGTTGTCATTATTTAAAACCTTGCTTGAACTACAGCCCCAGACTATCAGAAGCCCCACTGGCTCCACTCTGCGATTGGGGGAACATCAGCAGAAAAATACCACCAGTCCTGAATTAAGACATTGGGCTGGTAACTGGTTATCAGCAAACAGGGTGCAAACTCCCCACCTGTCTGAGAAGAGGGTGTAAGTAAGTCTCAAGGCTGGGAAGAAAATACCTGGCAGTAACTCTCCCCTCTCCGCCACCTGACGGGGGCTGGTGGAAGAACTCCAGGCCCCTGTTTACACAGCTCCTTGCCATTCTGGTGAAAGTGGCCTCGCTGAGTCTCCAACAGGCAGAAACCCCGGGCAGGGGGCAAGGCCTCTCCTCTGGTGATACGGCTCAGAACAGCTCATGTGCGTGTCTTCCCCTTGGCAGCATCACGCTCCATGGTTATGACAGCCATGATCTGGCCTGTACTCCTTGACTTCCTAAGCACTGTCATCTCCTCTCTCTTTTGAATCTTACCAACAAAGCTTACCTGGTAAAAAGAGAGCTGCTGTCATAAAATATGGGTAGTCTAGGTGGTGGTTCAGAGTATGTCCTAACCCAGGGGTGGGCAACCCCTGGCACGCGTGCCAGACATGGCATGCCAGTAACTTTTGCTGGCACGCGAAACCCTCTTTTATAATCTTCCATTTACAATTTTTTTCTTAATATTGACTTTTTTATTTTTCAGATAAATTCAGTGTAGGTGCGTCTTAGATAAATAAATAATTTTACATAACAAGTTATCTTAAAGACCATAGACATGGATTGACGAGAGAGGGGAAGAGCAATTTCTATGCCTCTGCCTTAACTCTCCCTGCCTTCCTAGATCCGACCAGCGTTTTGGTTTCATCCACATACGCTGTGAATCTTTGTTCTCAGTGATGAATTTTGTTAAGCCTCATAATAAGAGTAGCCTGACAGATGAAAGTAGTAGCTCGTGCATATCTCTGAAGGTCATGAAATATAAACCTGATGTAAAATCTCTGTCATCAGTGATGCAGCAGCAAAAGTCCCACTGATAATATCAAACGGAGTCATAAAGTTTTCTGTCGGACTATCAGTGTACATGTATACATTAAAAAATAAATGTATTTTTCATCATCATATACTGCGTTTTTGTCGCTCGAATGAATTTTATTATTTCTTCAAGGTTCTTCACATACGTACACCTTAAGAGATATCAAGTAGGCGTAACATGTTCTCAAAAAATTAGGGCTGGCACGCAGAAGAATTTTGAGTCAGAGATTTTGCTGGTTTTGGCACGCACTCACAAAAAGGTTGCCCACCTCTGTCCTAACCCAACTGGCCTGGGTTTGTACCCCAGCCCTATGGCTTCCCAGGCGGCAACTGTGAGCGAGCTAGTTCATCTTGCTGAACCTCAGCTGCCTCTTTTGCAAGATGGAGCTACTGATATCTCCTTGAGTCATTTGTTGGGGGCATTAATTCTGATTTATGATAATATCTATGAAGAACCTGGTATATTGCTGGTGTGTACAAAAATGGCTGGCTCTTACCCACCTGACCCCATGGAGTTATTTTGCAGCTAGAATAACTCTAGGTCAGACAGGGGATGTGATTTGCCTGAGGTCACATCTCTGAGTCTGACTCACTGACTCAGCAACTCTTATGTGCTGGGAACTGTGCTAATAAGATATAACAAATGGGCATTGTCCTTCAGGGAGATTGCAGCCCACTGGGGGAGATGGCAAGGAAGTGGGGAATTAAAGCCCAACCCAGTATGCACTTTATGAAAAATCACCAAATTATAAGTCCTGGCACTTGCTGAGCATGCAGTGAGCACCTGGGAGTTCCCAGGAGCCCAGGAAAGTGGGAGAAGCAAGCACCCCTGCTCTCCTGGCCCCGCGAGGTTCTGTCTGCACCCACTGTCTGTGCTAATTCTGAGCAAAACCTGCCCCAGGGTCTTCAGCCCACTCCTGCCTGGCCGGTCTGATCAAACCCTGGCTGGCCCTGGCTTGTAAGCATATCCTTGAAGTCTCAGATAGGCCCAGAGCTCTATGCCAACCCAGGCGTACAGAGCCCCCAGGCCCACTCAAAGGATGCCATGAAGTATGCCAATCCAACCTCCCATTGCCTTCAATATCTGAAATGCTGGGAGCTGGCGTTTCTGGGGCCAACAGTCCGGAGAGTATAACAGCTAATTATAATATACATATTTACAATTAATTAAATGTAACCACTATATATTATAATCTTAGTCCTTATTTGCATTTAGAGATAAACCTCATTTTCATTTAGAGATAAAGAAATGGGCAGAGAGATGAAACAAGGTTAAGAGGGTGCATTCTCAGGTAGAATTGGGTTCCAATCTGGGCTTTATACTTAGGAACACGTGGCTTTGTCATTTAATCACCTGGGCATCAGGTGCTTATCTCATAGGGTCTTTATGAGGATTAAGTGAGCCATGTGAAGTGTTTAGCTGCACCTCAATACTGAGCGCTCAAAGAGGGTAGCTTTCTTATTGTTTTATTGTTTCTGTTTGTCGTTTTATCAATGTGCAGCATCACACACCTACATGGGATTTCAAGTCCCAGCACATTCCACGTTAAGCCCCTTCCTGCTCCAAAGCTCCTAAGCTAAACTATAAGGTCACCTGCAGAATTGGCCTCAAACTAAGGGGTCAGGGGACCTCCTGAGCCAGTAGGACAGACCACCTCCCACCTGGGAAGACTCTACTCTCCCTACTACCCCAAAGCTAGACTTGGGTTTGGGTTCCTGGGTAGCTTCAATCTGCAGGGACAGGCACTACAGAATGTAGCTCCTCTGCCAAGTGTGGATGAAAAGGGGCCAAGTGCTAACCTGGCAACCTCAGGGAAGGCCTGTGTGTAGTCGTGCAGACCGAGAGACCTAGAGTAACCACAAAGGATGGTCTGAAATGAAAACTTCTCAACTAAAAGCAGTTCATGGCAGGTAGTCATGTCCTAGGCTAGAATCTTCCCTGACAAAGGTCAATCTTTATCTTAACTAAGCCTTTCTATTGTCTTTTGCATCTACCATAACCCCTTTCCCCAGACCCCTCAGGGCACAACCAATGCACCAGGGAGGGGCCCATAAATCTCCTCATTGTTACTGTTATCATGTTAATTGTTGACTGTTAACTATCCTGTACCCACATCTGTAAAAGATGCATGTATCTATCATTTTACTTTTCACTCAATCCCAGAGGTTTCCTTGTTTTGTTTTCCCCACCTCCCTAATCTACCACCAGTGGATTTCATGTAACCCACTTGCATCTTCTTTTTATTGTAATGTATAAAATAAGGTGCAAAACTGCCATTCTCTGGAGCATTATCTCAATAATCCATTGAGATTTTGCTTCCTGGCAACTGTCCACAGTTTGGCTGAAATTAACTCACAAAAAACTCTCTATAGGTTTGAATGGCTCTTATGTTGACACAAAGGTGCCTCTGGAGTAGGCAAAAGACTCCTTCCAAAGAGCAATGTGTTTATCAGATAAACTTGTCTCTAGGTTTCGAAGTGTGTGTGTGGGGGGGGGGGGGGGGGGGGGAGACAGGGGCTTAGAAGTACTACCTTTCCAAGTGAGTGAAGTTCTGTACTTGCCCCAGGGTGGAAGTTGTATTCTTCCCTCAGCCCATTTCTCAGAAGGGAAAGCTGAGGTTCAGAGGGGCTTCCAGACCTTGAGGTGCCCTGGCTTTGCTGAGGACCACTCCTGGAGGTCACAGTTTAGCAAAGGGGTTAAGACACAGATTGGAGTCGGGGTTAGCTCCCGAATCTCTGAGCAAATTTAGGCAGGCCCCTTTCGTCTCAGTTTCCTTATCTCTACAATGGAGACCGAAAGCTCAGCTATGTATTGTCAAGGTCCACAGTTAGCTTGCCTCTCCCCGCCCTCTGGGCTCGGAGCACTCCGTTCTGGCCGACTACAAGCCCCAGCATGCCTCAGGAAGCGGGGTCCAGTGACAGACAGGTGGCTCTGCGAATTGGAGCCGGCCAAGGGATTCGCTGTGGCGCGTGCGCAGAGGGCAGCGGGCGGGTGGGCTGGAGGCGGTTGCCGCGTCGGAGCCACGGGCGGTCAGGTAGGGGGCGGGAAAGAGGGTCGGGGACCTGGGACCAGGGCCCCTTCGGGAGTCACGGGCTGCTGGTGAGCGGCGGGGTGTGGGGGCTGCGCAGTGGCCATCCCACGCTTGAATGGCAGGGTAGGGGGACCGGATCGGAGGGGCGGGAGCGGGGTGGGGGTGGGGGTGGGGCTGGCGCGGGGGAGGGGGGGTTCCCTGGGACTGTGGAGTCGGAGGACCTGCAGCTCTGGGCGGGGAGCTAGGGGCTGGGAGACGCTTCGCGATGCAGCGTGCCAGGAGGTATGCGTTAATGTGTGGGGCCCCCGAGGAGGGTCAGGGTGCAGCATCTGGGAGACGGGAGGGAATCTGTAGGCCCTGGAGGAGAAGGGTGCAGAATTTCGGAGATCTGATGACATTTGAGGTGCAGAATCTAAGGAGGTTTGAGGGAATCCGGGAGCACTAGGATTCTGGGGCTGCAAGATCTGAGATCAGAGGGAGCAACGTGAGGGGCTCTCCTAATTGATAAGAAGCATTTTCTGGGTGGCATTGGGGGAAACTGAGGAGGCGGGTTCTTGTTTGCAAGGAGGTGAAGGTTTGATGACAACACATGTTATGGGGGTGAGCAAAGAGGAAGGCGCAAGGTTTGAGGGTGGACGGTGATTGATGGAATTCGGCGATCAGATTGAGGGAGGGCAGCAATCTGAGGTGTGGGGCTGGGGTGTTAAACTGGGGTGCAGGGTGGAAGGCTGCAGAGATGAAAACAGATTCAAGGATCTGTTTCAGATTTGGGGCATGCGAGTGAAAAATTGGTGAGGGTTGCAATATGGAGCCCTAAAGACTTGAATTCTGTACTGTGAGAGGGTGGGGCACTGGGTTTGGGGTGGATTGAATGGTGGGGTAGCAATGTCACAACTATAGAATTAAAGCACTCTGACTAGATTTGTGAGCTGTTGGAATTTTCCTGAAGTCTGCATGGGAAGCAAAGAGAGTTCTGGGGACTGGAGGACCAAGAAGTGATGCATGAAACCATGCGTGTATGAAGTTTAACAGCGTTCAGGGTTCAGCAGCAACGTCCTAAATCCTGCAGGAGCCTGGCTTTCTCTGCGAGAGGCCCAATCTCCCTCGCTCATTAATCAAAGATCCCTTTGCAGGAGGCAGCCATGGTATTGCCACTAACTTGCCTGGGAACCCAGGCCCGAAAGTGGTAGGACTGGGGGGAGAAGAGAGTGGTCAAAGGGGGCACAAAGCAGGGAACTACCCAAGGTCATCCACCCAAGCTTCCTTTGCCTGTCCCTCCAAGCTGAGACGGCAGATAGGATGGGAGGCCTCCAGAAAATGAGAGGAACATCGTGATCTCAGGCCTTCTGTTCCTCATCAGCTAAATAAGTAGGTGGAATTCATCCTACCTACGGTCCATGGCAGCTCAAAGAGGCAGTGGCTCTGTGAATGAAGTGTTTGGGCTGGGAGAGAGACAAGGGCATATGCACTGAACATTTAGTCCTGGGCCAAGTTCTGCAGCAGTGGTTCCTAACCAGGGCGATGCTGTCCCCCAGGGGATGCTTGGGAACGTCTGGGGACATTTTTGGTGTCACAGTTGGCGTGTGGGGCATTACTGGCCTCTAGTGGACAGACACGGGGATGGGGTTTAACATTCTTCCGTGCACTGGACAGCCCCCACCATAAAGAATTATCTGTCCCAATGTCAATGGTGCCAAAGTTGAGGAACCCTACTCTAGAGTGGGGTGCCCTGGAATCAGATCCTGGCTCTGTCACTTCCTGATTTGGTGGTCTTGATCCTGACTTAGTTTTCATCATGGCCCTATTAAATAGGCTCTACTAGACCCAGTTTTACACATAAGGAAACTAAAGCATAGGAAGTGACGTGTTGGTTGCATGGCTAGGAATGGCAGGGAGGCCTGGGCTCATACTCAGATCTCAGTAAACCTGTATATTCCCAGTTTCCTTGCTTTGTCCTTGCTGGACTTGCTTAGTCGTATTATCCCAGCCAATTCCCCTCTAATGAAAGGGTAGTTCAGTGAGTATGCCTGAAGATCCAATTGAACTCTAAGAGGGGTAAATCTGTCTAATTAGGCAGGGAGTAGCCCTGAACTTTGTTCTGATTTGTTCTTAGGTTGGGACCAGTGGGTTGATAAGGCAAGGAGCTTTAGGTTAGCAGACACGATGAGGTGTAAGAAACTAGAAGGTGAGGTATGGAGGTCACTAGCTTGAAAAAAAGAAAAAAACACACCTCATAGCAGGGGCTGAGGCGGGGGATAGTCTTAACTGTTGTTCTCAGTGATATCTTTTGGGCTTCTCTCCCTGGGACAGAATAACAGCATTTGTTCTCACAGCCCCAGGACATTGCTGAAGCCAGTTCAGAAACATAGTAGGACTGGATTGGAAGCCAAGAGACTTAGCTCCAATACACACACACACACACACACACACACACACGCACGCACTCAAGGATAGTATGTAAAGGAAGTGGAATCAGCGTGGGAACCAGAGGCTTGAAGTCCAAAGTCCTTCCTCAGCTGTTAATTTACTAAGTGATCTTGGACAAGTGCTTGCCCTTACCATCCACAATCTTTTTTTTTAAAAAAATAAAAATAGCTACCATTTATCACATGCTTATTATGTGCATTAACTCTGTTAATCCTATCAATGATTCAGCCAATAATCTAGGTGTTACTTCCCCACTTTACAGATGAGAAAAATATTAATTCAATGATTCACCAAGGCTAAGTAGTAAAAGCCAAAACAGGGATGCAAGCCCGTTCTGTCTGACTCCTAAGTTACATTATACGCATTTTACTAGAAGGCCTTTCAAACACTAGAGCATCTACAAACACTTAACATCTGGAGAGTGGCTGGTAGTCAAACGCTGATAAGGCCCTTGAAGTGGATCACTGTCCATACACACTGACCGGCGGCCTCTGTGACACTCCCTCCCCAAAGTGCGTCTGGTTGGACCATCAGATTTAAAAGTCATTCCCAGTTGCATTTACCAGCCTCTCAGCCAGACTGCAGCCAGCTCAGTCAATGTGGTTTTATGGCTGGGAGTGGACATACTTGGATTGGAACTTCGGTTCTACTATTTGTTATCTTTGAGACCTTGGACGGATTGCTTTTCTCTCAGCCTTGGTTTCCTTATTTATAAAGAGGAGAATAACATATATTTCAAATAGTTATTATGGGGAATAAGATTATGTGTAGAAGGTGCCTGGCATTCCATAAATGGTAGTATTATGAGAGATTACAATTATGAGAGGAAGGGAATGCTACAAGGGGACTGAGTTGCTTTGCCACCAAATTTCAGTAACCCTAAGTAGCCCCCACTAGGCTCCCCAAACTGCTGTCCCCTCTTGTACCCTTCCCAGGGTCGGCTTCCTGAACCTTGAACCAAAATTTCCTGAGTAAATGAATGTGTGTTAATATGCAGAGAAAGGAACTGAAAGAAATTTGCGTGGGCCAAGTTGAGTCGGGGTCCCCTGAGAAAAGACCATTGGTTTTTTCCCCCTTATCCTATATTCTTTGAGTCACATTGGCATTACCCAGATGTTTGTGGAAGATGCAAGGGAACCTTTCTAGGTCCTTCAATTTTAGAGGAAGGACAGAGAAAGGGCAAGCATTCTTCCAGCAGACTATCATTGATTTAACCTATCCTGACATATTTTAGCCAAAGCTTCCTTTCCCACAAGTATTTCCTTCTGGGTTTTAAGTGCAGGCTGGTGCAGCTCTGAGGCCAGTCCTGTCTTTTCCTATAAGCCTCGACTTGTTGAGTTTATCCTAGCTGTTTGCAAGGTGCCTTATGTGCCTTAAATGAGTTTCAGAATCTTCTCCCACACAGGACAGAATGTCAGGTGGGGACCTCACTGACTTCCTTAACAAATCAGTCCTACTAGCCTCTCCCAGAGTGACCATCGGTGGCCTGGGGATGGCCATGCACTGGACTAGCATTCCATTCAAATGCAGGAGGAATAAACAGTGTGGAAAGCCCTCCGGAAAGGCAATGTGATAAGCCTTGCAAAAAACCAGTCAAACCGGGGCAGTGACAGACCTCTGTGTCTGGTGGAGAGAAATGTGGTACTTTTCACGTTTTCTGGTTTTTAGGTGAAGAGCTGGTTTTGCTCAAAATTATATCTCCAGTATTTTCATGGGGCTTGACTCATAGTAGGTACTCTCAGTAAAGATTTATTTAGTTGCTCAAAGTTCTCCAGTTTTGCTCATAGACTAAGACCCCAAGGGGGTGATAGAAGTATAGGAGATAAAGGCATCTAGAAAACTACCCCATGGTGGGAATTCAAGCATTGGATAGAGATTGAAACCTTAGGTCTTCTCTAACTCTTTGATTCTGAGATCAGGTAAAACAATCTCGAAGGAAGGCTCAGAATGTTTATTTTTTGAAGTGTATGGGTCTGATATCTTGGGTATGGTCTGCCTATTGAAAGTGCCTGTGCATTTCTTCTGATTGGCTGGGTGGTGGCCACTGCTGCTGCCGCTGCCGCTACTATTAAACAACTATTATCTATTGCAAGGTTAATTGTATGCCTTGCTTGGTATTGCATTAAGCCCTTCATACATTCCATCTCATTTCATCTTTACAATAACATTGCACTGAAAACACTATTTTGAAGTCCCTTAGATAAGCTGAGAACTAGAGAGGTGGGAAAACTTGCCCAGGTCTCCAGGGTAAGTGACAGAGCTGGGACTCAAGCACTGAGAGCCTGATTCCTGAACCCACTGTTCCTAGTTCCGCCATGTGACCTAATGAGGTCTTGATTTCTCTCTCCTGTCTCAGTTTGCTCATCTCTATTACTCGGTGAGATCACTGCTAATTGTAGCAGTCCCTGTTTAGTCCCTGCAAGAATGAGCTGGCCAGAGGTTTATAGCCTGGCTGTTTAGTGTCCTCAATCAGATTCCTCCAAAGCTGACCAGTCCTTTTCTTCATCTTTATGTGCCATAAAAGGAAAGATTCTTTACCCGTTCAAAATACAGTTTGTAATCGGAACATTCTGTTGACACTAGAACTACTTTATTATTGTTAATCCTGTTTCTAACTGCTATTTGTCGTAATTTTAGTAATAGTCTGTCATGGCATCCCCACCCATTTCCAGGCTAAGCACTTCATATGCATTACCCCGAGTTGTCAGTAGCTTTTTTATAAAATAAGAGCACATGTTAGTGGGGTTGAAGAACATGGGGTTAAATGACTGCTCATTTGACCCCAGGTCTGTCTGGTTTTCTGCTACTCTGGTTATCTCTGTCATGGACTGGGATGCCAGGAGTGACTGGATCAGGCTAGGGAATGACTAAAATTAAGGGATAGATTCTCATCTGGAGCTGGAGATCTGGGCTGGCGTCAGATGGGATGTGCAGTGTTAGTCATGAGATCAAAAGAGCGGGGTAAACTGAGATGAGGGGTCAGGAGTTAGCAGTACAAAGTGAACAGGACACATGTTCAGACTTTCATGAGGCAGCCAGGATTATAAATAACATGTTGGAGGTTCATTCTGATGGGCTTTAGATTTTATAGCTGGCAATAGTGGGCAGCTAACTTAAAGACCTGGGAGGGTAAGACAATTCCTTCCACCCATCTGGTCTTTCTGGGGAAACTAAGTAATAATGGAGCTTCCATCGGAGTCATTCTCCGTATGCACAGGACTGGCCGGATGTGCCCTTCTGGAGGAGAGGACCTGTATCTGTCTACCACGGACCTCCGTTAAGGCTGGGAACCTGCATTCCCATGTCATAGGAATGGGAGACATGGCTCGGGCTTTTCCCAGTCTGAGGCTGTCTCCGTGCCTGCGGCTTTGGTGATGGGAACTCATGTTCCCTTGGCAAAGCATGAAAGCTTTGGGGAAAGAATCCTTGACTCTGTCTTCTGCCTCAGAGAGCTCAGTGAAGGTGCAGACAGCTGAGCTAACTCTGTGTACGGATGTGCACATAGTAAGTTCATTTTTTAAAGGGGGACAGCTTAGACGGGGAGGCAGGCAGGCAAGCTTTTTAATCAAAGAAAGTGGTATGGTATTTCAGAAATGTAGGGGGAGAATGTGTTGGTATTTTTACAAGTTGGCAGGCTTGTTCAGTTAGCTGATCTGCAGTGCCAGCTCTGGGAAGCACAGATGTCCCTGTGCTTTGTAAGGTAACATGCTTTGGGGCCAAACACCAACTGTCGCCCTCAGTCTGTTGTCCCAGATGATGGGAGGATGGAAGCTATTTTATTGGTTTAGAACTGAGAGGGTTTGCATGGCTCCTGAGTTCAGGTTTCTACCAGTGTTTCTATACTATTACCCTCAGACCCACGGCATTTCAGAACTCGGCGTTCATGATTTCAGATACCTACAGGAGACCTTATAGGTTCGTGGTAGGTGGTAATGTGTTATTTTGTTGAGGCGTGGATATGAGTTGTAACAGGTTACAGAGCTGCTGTGAGGTTATCAATCACAGATATCAGCTAAATCTCATAAGGGATTGTTCCTCCTTCCTTGTGGAGAAAATTACATGCTATAAGGCTGCATGGGATCTAGCACATAGTAGGTACTATATCTATACTATTTCCCATCTAGTAAAAGAGAAATAGGTTTTAGGGAGGTGGGAGTAATGTTAGTGCATGTCTGCTGCTATTTGTTAGGTTGCAGTCCAAAGCTGAGTATGGGGAAGTCTGCAATATGTATCCCTGCATTGACTGCCGTTCTGTATGCCTGGGAAAAGAACTGACATTTGCAGAGCTTTCCTGAGCTTGCCTCATTGTCCTTAAAACCAAGCTAACTTGCCCGCCCCGCCGCCTCCTTCTCCTCCTGGATGGTTGAGCAGCTGCACATCATGAGACTGTGCAGGTGCAGCTGTAGGATCTGCATTTCAGAAGAGATGAATGTATCTGTGGCCTCACCTTGCTAAATCTATTCATTCTGGTCTGGGGCATAAATTGACAGTGACATAAGGCTGCAGAGCACCGAGATTCTGTGGTTCTACTTCATGAGCATCTGTGGATGGAGGAGGTTGGGAGTATTCATGGCACGAAGCAGGGGGTGTTCCAAGCCTAAAATAAATTGTCTTGATAAAGCACTGCCATGTTTAAAATCAACTGGGCTTGACTCTTTGGCTCTCAGAGTTCCACCACTTCCCCTCCCTGATCCACTCCGTTTATCAATCTTAGTGATTGTATTTCTGGAATATAGCTCAAATGTGTCTTTCTATTTTCACCACCTGCTCGCTGCTTCAGGCTCCCTGACACTTCCGGCTATGACTTTGCATCGCTTCCAAACCAGTTTCTCTGCCCTTTCCCCCACTCCATTTGAACTTTGCTCATATCAGTTCCCTGCTCCAAAACATGCATTGCTTCACTATGCCCATCAAATGAAGGTCACATGGCTGGTTCTGGCTAGGAAGACTTCTTATAATTGTTCCCCAGTTTCCAAGCCAGTGAGTACATCCTCCCACAATTTTAACGTAAGGATGAGAGGAAAGGAAACAAGTTTAAGACCGCTTTGGTGCTAAGTCAAGTCTTAGCGTTTGTACACTACAAATATGACCTCACTTAATGCTTACACTGAAGGCAGGACGGAGGGAGAAACAGACCAGAGAGGCTATGTGTTCCCTTCGAATCCACTGAGGTTCTGTCCTTCCCCGTGCTTTCTAATCTTTTCTAAGACTGCCCTTTGCCTGGAACTCCTTTCCCCCATCCACACACATCTGTGTGTCCTTCCAGGTCCCTATCCAAGGCCATCTCCCCTCAGAAAGGTCCCCTTTCCCTTCATATCAGAGTGAATCTCTATTAGGCTCCATCAAACATTGTTTATATCTCATTAGACTACTTTCTGCCCTGACTATTACTACCTATCTTGTCTCCTTCCCTAAAGTTTGAGCATCTGAAGGACGGAACTTATACCCTGAAAACTTAGTGGCTAGTACAGTACTTGGTACCTAGTCTTAGATGGGTGGCAAGGTGAGCAGTTATGAAGAAAGATGAATGGAAAATGCATGTATTTTTCTGATCTGATGTTTTGCTAATCATAATTTTCTGTTTCTCTGGGTGGTTCCTAGGCCCCCAAACATGACACAGTGAACTTTATATAACATGATAAAAAAAAAAAAAAGCCTCCACGCTTTTGCTCGCACAGTTTTCTTTGCTTAATGCTGTCATCCCTTGTTGCCTTGTTTGTTTATTTTATGACATATGTCCGGAGCATCCCTGCTTCTGGGAAGCCTTCGTCACCTCCTCTGGGCACAATCTGTTGCCCCATCCACTGCGCTCCGGTGTAACTTCCTGTGTAATCCTTTTCTGGGCAACTTTTCTATGCTTTTCTCCTCGTATAAATGATGAGTTGTAGCCAAAATATAAAAATGGCCAGTCACCCACATTTATCAGGATACTACTTGTCAGGTGCTATCCTACGTGGATCCTATGCATCACGTTATTTAACCCTTCAAAACCCCAGATAGAGTAGACACCGTTATTATTTCCATTTTACAGATGGGTGGTGGGGAAACGGAGCTTTGGCGCGCGTAGCTTCCTTCCTGCAGGTCACACTGCTGAGTATCAGAGACTCCAGGACCTGAGTGTGACCCACTGTGCGATGCCTTGTCTGACTCGTTTCCCCAGGTACCACCTTCACCTGACAGGCAGACCAGTAGATACTTGTGAAGTAAATGAAGGCCTGGGTGGGTGATGGTAGCTCTTCTGGAAATATTCCTTGAGTGCATGACTGTATCTAGGCAATGGAATAACGGCTCCTTTTTCTCTTGAGCAGAGTTTGACCTTGTGGAGCATGACCGGTAAGCCGTTCAGTTCTGCGCTGTGCTGACAGGACCCTTCAAAGGAAGAGCGATGGCCACGGCGGCGGCGGCTTCTCACCTGAACCTGGACGCCCTCCGGGAAGTGCTGGAATGCCCCATCTGCATGGAGTCCTTCACGGAGGAGCAGCTGCGGCCCAAGCTCCTGCACTGCGGCCACACCATCTGCCGCCAGTGCCTGGAGAAGCTGCTGGCCAGTAGCATCAACGGCGTCCGCTGCCCCTTCTGCAGCAAGATCACCCGCATCACCAGCCTGACGCAGCTGACCGACAACCTGACGGTGCTGAAGATCATCGACACGGCCGGGCTCAGCGAGGCCGTGGGGCTGCTGCTGTGCCGGTCCTGCGGGCGGCGGCTGCCCCGGCAGTTCTGCCGGACCTGCGGCGCGGTGCTGTGTGAGCCCTGCCGGGAGGCCGACCACCAGCCCCCCCGCCACTGCACGCTCCCCGTGAAAGAGGCCGCCGAGGAGCGGCGCCGGGAGTTTGGCGAGAAGTTGGCCCATCTGCGGGAGCTGGTGGGGGAGCTGCAGCGGCGGAAGGCGGCCTTGGAGGGTGTGTCCAAGGACCTGCAGGCCAGGTACAAAGCCGTCCTGCAGGAGTACGGGCACGAGGAGCGCAGGGTCCAGGAGGAGCTGGCTCGCTCCCGCAAGTTCTTCACGGGCTCGCTGGCCGAGGCTGAGAAATGCAACAGTCTAGCGCTGGAGGAGCAGAGCTACCTGCTCAACATCGCCGAGGTGCAGGCCGTGTCTCGCTGTGACTACTTCCTGGCCAAGATCAAGCAGGCAGACGTGGCGCTGCTGGAGGAGACAGCGGACGAGGAGGAGCCCGAGCTCACTGCCAGCCTGCCCCGCGAGCTTACCCTGCAGGACGTGGAGCTCCTCAAGGTCGGCCACGTGGGCCCCCTCCAAATCGGGCAGGCTGTCAAGAAGCCCCGGACAGTCAACATGGAAGATTCCTGGGCCATGGAGGCGGCAGCCTCTGCGGCCTCCGCCTCTGTGACATTTCGAGAGATGGACATGAGCCCCGAGGAGGCGGTGGCCAGCCCCAGGGCCTCGCCGGCTAAGCAGCGGGGTTCCGAGACAGGCGCCGGCATCCAGCAGTGTGTCTTTCTCAAGAAGATGGGCGCCAAGGGCAGCACCCCGGGCATGTTCAACCTTCCCGTCAGCCTCTACGCCACCGGTCAGGGCGAGGTGCTGGTGGCTGACCGCGGCAACTACCGAATCCAAGTCTTTACCCGCAAAGGCTTTCTGAAGGAGATCCGCCGCAGCCCCAGCGGCATTGACAGCTTCGTGCTGAGCTTCCTGGGGGCTGATCTGCCCAACCTCACTCCCCTCTCCGTGGCCATGAACTGCCAGGGGCTGATTGGTGTGACTGACAGCTATGACAACTCCTTCAAGGTGTACACCCTGGATGGCCACTGTGTGGCATGTCACAGGAGCCAGCTGAGCAAACCCTGGGGCGTCACCGCCCTCCCGTCCGGCCAGTTCGTGGTGACTGATGTGGAAGGTGGGAAGCTCTGGTGCTTCACCGTTGACCGAGAAGCGGGGGTGGTCAAGTACAGCTGCCTCTGCAGTGCCGTACGCCCCAAATTTGTCACCTGCGATGCTGAGGGCACCGTCTACTTCACCCAGGGCTTAGGCCTCAATTTGGAGAATCGGCAGAATGAGCACCACCTGGAGGGCGGCTTCTCCATCGGCTCTGTGGCCTCCGACGGGCAGCTGGGCCGCCAGATCAGCCACTTCTTCTCGGAGAATGAGGACTTCCGCTGCATTGCTGGCATGTGCGTGGATGCCCGCGGCGACCTCATCGTGGCTGACAGCAGTCGCAAGGAAATTCTCCACTTTCCCAAGGGTGGGGGCTATAGTGTCCTCATTCGAGAGGGGCTCACCTGTCCAGTGGGCATCGCCCTCACTCCTAAGGGGCAGCTGCTGGTCTTGGACTGTTGGGATCATTGCATCAAGATTTACAGCTACCACCTGAGAAGATATTCCACCCCTTAGGGAGAAATGGGAGTTTCCTCTGTACCCCGGCCAGCGTCCTCTCCCCTTATTCCTTGGTTATTGGTGGTACTGTAGAGTAGACCTGCCCTGTGTCCCCATTCCGGCTAGCTAGCCCGAGCATTTTAGAAGCTGTTTTAGTTGTTTTTCTTTGCATTATTTCCCCCCTGCATTTAGGCTTTATCAGCTGCATTGCCTCACATCAGACCCAGGCTGGGGTCAGCTGAAGTGTGATGAGAACTTCGGCACTCCCAGGCTTCAGTAGAGCCTTTTGCCCCGTATTTGAAGTTTGCCCTTGTGTTGAATGCACCCTGGCCCGTTTTCCTCTCTCTTGGCTTTGAAGACGCTGGGCTGTGATTTCCTTCCTGTTGTAGTGCGTTTCCTCTGTGACACTTCCTCTTTGGCTCTGCTGCCCTCCGTGTGGGTGCTCCAGTGGGATCGGCCCCATCTTTCCGTGACATTCCGGACCTCCTATCCTGTGGGCTGACATCTCAGGTCTGACCGCCTTTACCAGCGTGAACGCTCATTCAGTGTCACCAAGGGAGATACACCGTCCCTCCGGGAATCAGCACCTCGCGGCTCCGGGTGCTTCGTGCCATCTCTGATTGGTCTCTACTTGTGGCTGTGACAGAATGGATCGACCCTAGTTGGTTGATGTTGAAGACCTGAGTCTGGATGTTGCTTGCCTTTTAAAGGAGCCTATGGATTGGAATTATGCCAAAGCACAGGAAGATGGTAATAAACATAATGCTGATATAGTCACAGCGGACACTGTTGGATGGTCTCTGGAGCTCATCATTTTTCATCCTACCTCTATCCATTGACCTGTGCTGAGAGCTGTCTGTGGACTTGGACTGTACAACACAGGCCAGCGCCAACCGAGTGGGGAGGGGGATGCATCCCATTTCATTAGTGAAACAAAATTGTTGGGTCCTTATTCTGTATTTCCCTCAAGTAAGTGTATAATACTTGTTTTCGGGGTTTCTTTCCATTCCTCTATCAAGCATTAAATAATTGATAACTGTTTGTCACTGGTTTTCGTCTTTTTTTTTCCCTTAACATATTTTTATTGATTTCAGAGAGGAAGGGAGAGGGAGAAAGCGATAGAAACATCAATGATGATAATAATTGGCTGCCTCCTGCATGTCCCCCACTGGGGATCAAACCTGCAATTCGGGCATGTTCCCTGAGTGGGAATTGAATTGTGACCTGGTTCATAGATCGATGCTCAACCACTGAGCCATGCTAGTTGGTTGGTGTTCATCTTTTAATTAAATATGGGATTTGTGAGGTGAGGAAATGGGTAAGTTGTTTTGTTTCCACACTGTTTGTCTTCCATGTCTGGCACTGCATCCTTTGAGAGCATTAAGAATCTACCCAGCTCAAAATTCAGCCCAAATCACCATTATGTAAAAGTAATTGACTCTAATTCCCAATCTTATGGATATGTGTGTAGAGAAGCAGCCGCCAAGGTCTAGAGCTGGGTGGGGAATGCCTGGCCAACAAGCAGTGTAAGGCCTGAGAAATCATTTGGTCTGGCCCTGCCAAGGCATTAGGAATGAATTAATTAAATGTTTAACCAAATATAGCAGACTAATTTTTAAGTTGACAATTTTGTATGGCCCAGGAATCCTATCCTATCTAATAAAAGAGAAACATGGTAATTGGCGTACGACCGCTACCCTTCCCATTGGCTAATCAGGGTGATATGCAAATTAACTGTCAGCCAAGATGGCGGCCGGCAGCCAGGCAGCTTGAAACTAACATGAGGCTTGCTTGCTTCAGTAACGGAGGACTCCAACATTCCCCGCCTGCCGCTGCAGGCCTCTGAGCTGCAAGCAACTATGTAACAAACATAGAAGCTAAACAAAACCCCAGAAACCTGCCAGGATTCAGCCAGCAGTATCGCAACATTGTAAGCAAAGGCCAGAAACCTACTTTCAGCAGCAGAGGCCTAAGAGCTGGAGCCAAGCCTCAAAGCTAAAGCTGGCCCAGAATAAAAAAAAGAAAAAGAAAAAAAGGAGCGGTTGGGAGCTTCAGTCACCCCCAGCCTGAAAACAGCCCTCAGCTCCTCACCCAGACTGGCCAGGCACCCCAGTGGGGACCCCCACCCTGAAGGATGTGTGACCAGCTGCAAACAGCCATCATCCCCTCACCCAGGCTGGCCAGGCACCCCAGTGGGGACTCCCACCCTGATCCAGGACACCCTTCAGGGCAAACCAGCTGGCATCCACCGATGCACCAGGCCTCTACCCTATATAGTAAAAGGAGGTTACTATATAGTAATATGCCTCCCAGCACCAGGATCAGCAGAGCCGCGAGGCCTCCTGGCACTGGGATCAGCGTGACGGGACAGCGCCCAAACCCCCTGATCGCCCTGCGGCTCTGTGACAGGGTGCGGCGCCCCAACCCC
The DNA here is from genome assembly GCF_963259705.1 of Myotis daubentonii. Classification (NCBI taxonomy): domain Eukaryota; kingdom Metazoa; phylum Chordata; class Mammalia; order Chiroptera; family Vespertilionidae; genus Myotis; species Myotis daubentonii. The sequence goes on along the minus strand of NC_081850.1, from coordinate 70,420,945 downwards.
CTCCCCCCCCACGGGCCCTGCTCTGTGTGTGACGGGGTAGAGCCATAACCTCCCCATCGGCCCTGCCCTGAGTGTGAGAGTGGCAGTACCCCAACCCCCTGATCGGCCCTGCTCTGTGGGTGATAGAGGGTGGCGCCCCAACCCCCTGATGGGCCCTGCTCTGTGCGTGACAGGGTACAGAGCCCCAACCCCCCTGATGGGCCCTGCTCTGTGAGTGACAGGGGGAAATGCCCCAACCCCCTGATTGGCCCTGCTCTGTGTATGACGGGGGGGGGGGCGCCCCAACTCCCCAATCGGCCCTGCTCTGAGCCCGAGCAGGGGCTGCATCTAGGGATTGGGCCTGCCCTCTGCCACCCGGGAGCAGGCCTAAGCCAGCAGGTCGTTATCTCCCGAGGGGTCCCAGACTGTGAGAGGGCACAGGCCGGGCTGAAGAGCCCCCCAACCCCCCAATGCACAAATGTTCTGCACCAGGCCTCTAGTAATGTTATAAATATACAAATGACCCTTGGCAGAAAAAAGGTTCCCCACTCCTGGTCTAGAGTCACCCACACCCTGTTCTAAACCGAGCCTCCTACTTTCTGCTTTAACCTTACAGTTACAATTCAAAAAGGAAGAAGCCTTATGCTTTTCAGACTAGAAGTGGGTGAAAGGATTTGTGACAACATTCCTAGAGCTTTGGCATTTACTAAGCTGCACATCTTGCTGTGGGTGCAGGGCTGATGGCAAGCCAGAGAGCAGTTACCTCGTATTCATGGAAACAATGTGCTAAGCTGAGCTACTCAAAATTGTGTTTTTGGTGGTAGAGGGTGTTGTTGCTTTGGCTCTTTTTTTATTTTGCTTCTGTGGGAATTGCTGCCAAATGATAAGAAAGGAGGTAAAGTGATGTTGAACTAATTTGTCTTGTACTTTTCACCTGGAGAAAAGCCCCATGTTCTGATTATGAAATTGCATCCGGTTTGCAAAGATCGTATACTTGAGAGGAAATTGATCCAATTACAAGTGCATCACAAATGAGGCCGCTAGTTAATTAGAGCTGCTTTCTCTGTACTGCAGCGGACAGCAGGAGGTCCATCTTGGCTGTCAGCGAGGGACTTGCTGAGGCAGTAACAGTGTCGGAGGCCCTTGGAACGTGGTTTTCTGCAGGGAAATGACTATCCCGGGCTGGCTTACTGTAAGTGAACTAGGCCTGGGGTCATGGAGCTGCTGGTGCTTTTGGAAGGAAATGCTAACGCTGCTGGCATTCCGCATTCAGGTCTGCCCATCTCCCAACTGCTCGCAAGGACAGCAGGGTTCCGGGCTCAGGACGGAAATAAGTGTGGTCTGCATGTGTTTCTTTCTTTGATCTGAGTATTTTAGGCTGTGCTTAGCTTCAGTTATCTACCATGTTGACTAAATTGCAGAGTATAACCCCCAGAAACTAATTTGCTCAATTATTATTATTTTTTTAAAGCAGCAGTACCCTTATTCAAATAAAGTCATACATGCAGGTCTGTATGTAGACTAGGTCAGGGAGCAGCCGCTCCGGGTGAGCAGGTCTGTGGACTGAAGGACAGGTTTCAGCAACCCTCTCCTGTGCACCCCTGCACAAGTCCTGTGAATCTACAGAACATTTGCTGAAGAGCACGGAGCTATGACATTGCTTATCCCCTGTCCATCTCATTAGCCCTGCAGCCACGGCCAAGTCATTTAACCATTGCTCTTCTTGAAAAGGATGAAACAGATCCTGCATCCAGGAAGTGTGTAAGACGTGAGATCACAGATGTAGAAGTCCCAGTTCTTGGGGACAGTTCTTGGCGTTCCCATGAAATGATAGCGATTACTCTCTTCTTTCATTGAGTTGTGCAAAAGAGTGAAGCTGCCCGACCACTCCAAACAATACCTGCCCGCCTTCCTATTTTACACGTTCCCAATGGGCAACCAGAACCCTCCTCAGGCATCTCCCCCAGCCACACGTCTCCAAGTAAAGCTGACCGCCCTTCCTTCTTACCATCGCTCTGCCTTCTCATGTGTCCAGTGCTATATAAATAACCACACTGCAGTTATTGGCCCATAGAGTTGAGCGTTATCGAGGGCTAACTGTAATAGCTGGCTGCAGGCACCTGGCATGGTGTCTAATTTGGAGTACGCCCTCCCATTTTTAACTGGCTATTGTTTACTGAACTCAATGGTGATGGGTCCTCCCAGAACCTGCGTCTTTCTCACACAGCCCTTTCTGTTGGGTAAATACTCTCAGACAAGCCCTTTTATAATCATACAAAAGCAACACAAAACAAAAAACACCAAAGGCAAACAAATGACTTACAGGTTGGTTACGGCCCAGCTTTCCTTTATCATTCTTAGAATTTAAGGCTTCGGAGCCATGATCCATTCAACATTTACTGAGTACCTACTGTGAGCCAGGTACTGTCCCAGGTTTCAGAAAAGAATCACTTAATGATAATTACTGATGTGTCCACTTTCTCAGAAATTATTTCACAGTCTTTCCTGTCTGAAGTATTTGAAATCTAGTGTTCCATTGCCCTGGACTTCCCCAAAGGCCAGGGGCAGGCAGTGTCTGAAGGACTATAAGGATCTTAGCAGTGTGTACTATACTCTAGCAGGAGGCAGTCCACAGAGGGGCACTCATTATTCCAATCAGTAGGATAAACGTGGCTGAAGTCTTACAGGTAGGGTGAGTAATGCTTACACAGTGGTGCTTTTAATCCAGTACTAATTAACGGCTTCTGAAAAGTGAAGTGTTACCCATGCCTGCAGGAGGGAGATGGAAGGGCAGAGCCCCGTGTGAAACGTGGTCCTCCACCTCGCACCTGACCAGCCTGCTGATCTACACTCAGGCCGTGCAGCCCCTCAAGGGATCTCCAGATAAATTAGATGTGAAACGGGAGATGCCTGGATGAATTTCACAAGCATGGCAGTGATGAGGCAGGAGGCTATTTAGCAGAATACACACTTAGACTAGAGCCCTATGGCTCTCTTTTGTCAATATCAATATTCATGGTACCCTGGCCAAGTGAAGTTAGGCCGCTCCAGGATGACTATTCTAGTGGGAAAGTCACTGGGCTCGGTCTGGGGCTGAGTCTCGGCTCTGACTCTTAAGTAGCCATGTGGCCTCAGGTGATCACCATACACCTGCATCTCCTTGTACAATAAGGAGTACGGACTAATCGGTGGTCGGCAAATTGCAGCTCGCGAGCCACATGCGGCTCTTTGGCCCCTTGAGTGTGGCTCTTCCTAAGCCTTAGGAGTACCCTAATTAAGTTAATAACAGTGTACCTACCTATATAGTTTAAGTTTAAAAACTTTGGCTCTCAAAAGAAATTTCAATCGTTGTACTGTTGATATTTGGCTCTGTTGACTAATGAGTTTGCCGACCACTGGCACTAGATCATCGCTAAAATCCCTTCTGGCTCTATGATTTTAATTGATTTCTTAATCAACTAGAATTTGGTTGAGTTTCCCCCCAATGTTCTTGTACAACCCCTGCTATAACTTTCTCGTGTTTACATGGAAGTGGTAGAAAGACCCTGCCTTTGGTAACCAGCCCCACGTTGGTCCAGTTGCTCACTCTGCCCCCCAAATATGACCTTAGGTCAGTTACCAGCCATCATCACTCTGTTGAGATACAGTTTCCTCACCTGGTAAAATGACGCGATAGCTTGTGTTCTAAAGGGTTGCTGCAAGAATGTAAAGATAATGGGACAGTGTATGCCAAGGTATCTACTTCAGAAAACGTGGTTTCCATTGCAGGGGCAAAGGCTTCCTTCTCCTCACCATGAATGATGCAGATTTTTCACGCTGACCCTGGGGGAGATTTCTGATTTGCATCGGTGATGCAGGGGCACTGCCTGGCTTCTTAATTTAAAACTTACTGGAGGGAAACTGGGATTGCTGGGGGTCAGATGCCAAACTCCCAGCAATGTGTGCCAGTAGGAACTTTTTGAAAGGTTCAATGGAGTCATTGAACCTTTAGCTATTTCTGTAGATGGCTAGAGACTAGCATAAAATGATTTTTTTTCTCCAGGTCAATATTCATTAACTCAAATAATTAAAATAAACCATAAATCTCACTGTTAGGTTGGAGGTAATATAACATATGATAGTTTAAAATTTGCAACTCTCTGGAGAAAAAACAACATATAAATGTGAGCAGGTAAAGAGCTCCCCCGCCCCCATCAAACTATATACAGTAACTATGAAAAGAAACATGAATACAGGAAGAGGAAACAAGCAAATAAATGAAACTGAAATAAAACTGTAAACAGAGGTCCACAATTTGACCCAATTAGAAGTTAGTCCTGAGTTTAGTCCTGGTCCCCCCACTTACTATGACCACTGAGTCCTTTAGCCTCACAACCTCAGTTTACTCATCAGTAATACCCGATGCTGTTTCCTGCATTATTCAGAAGAAATGATGGACGTATAACACCGGGTGCACTTCCAGACACTCATAAACTTTCAGTAGTGCTAAATATTTTTATAACATGTATCTCAAGATTACCCACATTTTTGTGATATGAAACTAGCGAGGGAAAGCTATTTCCCTCAAAGGAAAGTCGTTTAGTAACTCACTGAAATCCTGATTAAAAACATGAGTTTTTATGTGTGTGGGTGTGAGTCACACACATGTCTTTCCTATATAGATAAACCCAAGAATTTCTTTTGGCGATTTACTCAGTTTACCCAGTTACGATGCCACTGTATATCTTCACAGAATATTAAGATCTGAGATTCTACTCATTCATTCAATGACTCCTTAAATATGTATAAGACATCTACTGGCAGTCGTTATATGAGTAAAGGATGCAAAGATGACTCAATCGTGAATCCTGCAGTCAGGTAGCCTGTGGTCCAGCTGGAGAAATAGGACACGTAAGAAACAACACGAACATGCTGAAGAGTCAGCGGTACAAGATAGAAGTGGAACGCTGGGCGTTTGAGAATAGGCTACTTCTCCTTGGGAGGATCTGGTTGCTGAAGGGCCTTGCAAGTAGAGGGAGTGTCAGGAATCAGGGTACAACATTGTAGGGAGAAGTGAGACGGTACCAGCAGGAAGTTCAAACCACACAAGAGTGAGGGGGCATTACAGGGTTTAAAGTGACCCATCTATTGATGACCGCCCCTGCCGGGGTCCAACCCCAGCAGGTCCAGGGGTCCCCAAAGGCGTGGACGGAGTCAGCGAAGAAGGAATGACATGGAGACAGTGTTCAGTTGATCAGCAACCTAGCCAGGATCTCTAGCCCGGATCTCCAGAGAGGTTCTGCTTCGGATCTCCAGCGAGGTTCGGTAGCCATGTTCCCTCGCTAGGTTCTCCAGCCAGGTTCTGTCCAGGCTCTCCAGTCAGGTTCAGTGTCCAGGTTCCAGTCAGGTTCTCCTGCCAATCTCCGCAGTCAGGTTCAGTCCAGGATCCCTTGCCATGTTCTCCCGCTAGGCTCTGTCTCTAGGCTCCGAGGCCAGTCCCTCTCCAGGATCCTCCGGCATGCTCTCTCCAGCAAAGTTCTTCTGTCTCTAGGCTCCGAGTAGGTTCTGTCTTCTTGATTCTGTTCTAAGTTCTGAGTGTTTCTGTCTTGTTACAACTGTATTTATACCAGTTGATTCAATCCTATCAATCTCTATTACAAAGGTTAGGGCGTTTCTTATCTCCATTCCAGGGAGAAAAGATTATGTAGTTTAAGCATGATTGTTCGTAGTTAAAGGGATTAATTACCCGCCTGGCACTTAGTTGAGGGGTTTTATTCCCTCCCTAACTTCAGGGGAAAATCCCTACCTGGGGATTCAACCTTTCTCGGAGAGGTGACTTTGGTTAAAACACAGTGCCAAGAAGGTGAGCAAACATATTAAGAACCGTATGCCATATATGCCAGGTCCCTTGAAACAGCAAGGATGGACCAGCTCCCGGCACGCCCCCCCCCTTAAGTAATAATGCCAGTGTCCCTTTCCCCTGCCCTAAGCTGCATCACTAATTCCTATCAGTAGCCATGGCTCAGTGAGGTTTCGTTTTCACAGAGGTGGGAGGGTGCGGATAAGAATCCTCTTGGAGACCGGAGCGGGGCTGAGGTGGAAGGAGAAGGTATAGTTTGAAAAGTCACCCCTGCCATATTTTATTCTTTCTCCTTACTGAGACTCCCTGATGTCATTTGTCTCAGAAATACATTTTCTGCCTTTTTAAAATCCTGAAATAATACCAAATTGCTTCCCCTCAAAAGCCTGAGCCAAATGAGTCTTGTAATCTCGATACAGTTTTGTAAGTCTCACTCTCCTTTTCAATGTTTGATGCTGACAGCTTTCAAAACCCATCATTCCCCCTTCATCTGCCCCACATCTGGACATGCTGATAAGAAAGCTTGAATACATCCACCTTTAGGGCCAGTGAGAAGCTCAAACCACACAAGCCTGAGCCCAGCATGGAAGCTCTCACCCAGCCCCACCTCCGCACCACCATATACTAGCAATCCAAGCTGGTCTTTTCCGGCTCTCAAGTCATTTCTGAACCACTTAGGAACCTACACTGCTCTCCCCAGAAAGCCTTGTTATGTGAGTTATAAACCTTTTCGTACCCAATTGGTACCTGCCTTGGTTCAGCCTTAACAGTTTTGGGGGTTCCCCCTCCTGTCTATGGCCAGCCACAACAATCAGCACACTAACCAGTGTTTTAGGCAATGACCACCATCACTGGGCGGCTTCCTTCTCGCTTTGATTTTCTAATGGCTCTGCTGCTGGCCAGCTTGTTTCCTGGGTCACTCTCTGGCAAGCTTGGGCTTTGAGCTGTGCTGCCTGAGCCCCGCCAAGTCTCTGTTATAGATGCAACTGAACCAAGGGGGAAGCTTGATAACTGGCATTCAAGAAAGGAATGAAGCAGCCCTGGGTTCTCTGGGTCCAAACGCGTGTGTCTCAGGTTGACGCATGTGCCTAGATTGCAGCGAAGGCTGTGACCACACTCAGGGGAATTGCTCTTGGGAGTACTGCCCTGGGACTACTGGCCTTTCGTTGCAACCACACATTGTCCCCCGCCTATAGAGGGCTCAGGAAGCACACCCTGAGCAACATGTGGGTTCACGGGTGGTGGCTCACGTGCAGGGAGGACGGTCACCGTGTGGAACGCTGTGGACCACACTCTACAAGCAGATGACTCTCTCGGGGTCCACCGGCTATCTGCCCTGCTGCTCTGTCCCTGCTGCCCCGAAAGAGGATCCCGATCTCCAGGGTTACAGGGGGAAGTACCCATCGCTCCCTCGTGACATACCCAAAGGCTTCATTCAAGTCTGACTTCAGTCCATGGCCTTTAAACCCTATAACGCAACCGCTGCCCTAATCCTAATGGTAGGGATTTGCCCCTCTCTGGAGGAAGACATTTATAAATATGAGCAGGATAGAGAGGACTCCCCCAACCCACCCAATGAACTATATACAGTAACCACCAAAAGAAAAAAAGAAAAGAAAGAGGAATGAAACAAAAAAAAACTGAGGCAGAGGTCCACAATCGGACCCTATTAGACACCTACAATTTCCTAAAAGATTTTATACAACAAAAAGTTAAAAGTTGCCAATTGGCTTTTGCACCCCCACAATATGGGTTCTAAACTAAGCTTTAACATCTGCAGAAATGCACCAACATAGCCTTAATCAATTCTGGGGCTCAAATTAGAGTTACATGCACATGGGCATTTCCCTACATTTAGACAAAGTAGCCCCTATAATAGGAGGGGAGCCACTGAAGACATTTCAGGACACTAAAGAAGAGAAAGAGGTATGCCTCTCCTTAGTCATTGTAACTACTGCCTTGCCAGAAATTCCCCAGAACTACAGCACCCGTTACCCTAAAATATCCATACTGGGCATGGCCACTCTGACCCAATGAGGCATAAATTAAAGTTGAATTAAGTTGCTATCACATTGGCTTGCCAAAATGGGACCCCATGGACCTCCTCCGCCCATTAGTTAACATGGTTAATATGGCCCCGTTTAAACAGGGCCTTTGAGGTTTGAAACCCTTATAAAAGACCTATTTAGAAATAAAGTGATTATCCCCTCCACATCCTAATCTCGTAGCCTGTGCTTCACCCCTCAGGATGGGTGCTCCAACCTGTTAATACTGAGGTCCCGCCCAGAAGGCTCCCATACCTAATACTGAAATTACTGATTCCATCCAGTCAACAACTGGCAAATGCTTTGCAGTCATAGATTTGCCTCAAATGTTATGTTCATTTCCCATTCAACAGCCGCTCAGCCACAGTTTGCCCTCATCTTCAAAGGCACATGGGGACCTCCCAGCACTCCATCCCCCAGCCATTACATAAGGGCCACACTCGTCTCCTTCCCCTGCTCTCAGGCCATTCTGGGACCTCGCTTTCCCCAGAAAGCTTCGTTATCTGAGTGACACATCTTCTTACATCCTCTCGGTGTCTGTGGGGCATCACCAGTTCCATCATCTGACCCCACATTGGGTGGGAGCCCATCTCACTGCTCCAGTGACAACAACTGTGCAAAGTTAAACATGGAGAACTACTTCATAATGAGACAGACGAAAGCTGTGTGAATTTAATTTCTGAGAAACCTCATGAATGAAACCATATGTGTTTATGAAATGGCATTCAATATTTACACTTAAATAATAATAATTATCTCAGGCCCAAGGATCCGAAATGTGTGTGACAGTTTTGGTGATTCTGTAAAAGTATCAGGAATCAAGTTCAATTTAAAAAAAGCATGGCTCCGAGGGTGGAGGGAGCAGGCGTGCCTACTAGTATTTCTTCACCCGATCCAAGACTCAGGGGCTGCATCTGGGAGAAAAACACGGGCGGTGATCGACACCCTGGAAGGACTGACACCCACAAATGGGCACATGTGCCCTGTCCCTGCACAGAAGACTGGTTAATTGTTAGCGCAATGAGAGGGACAAGCGATAAAGCAAACCCCTGGAAGTCTGTGCTGTGCCCGTCTGCTCTGGTGACTGTGGCCAGACATGGCCGTTTGTCTCCTCAGTGAATTGGGGAGAGTAATCCCAGCCTCGTTAATGTGCACAAGGACTGTTCTTCACCAACCAGAGCATTGCACGCAAGGAAAACGGGCCCGAAAGGAAACAGCAGGGGCCACTCTCTGAATGACCTCACGCCTCTAAATAAAACATCAGAACAATCCTGGGCGTGGAAAGAGAAACAGCTCCCCAAGGAAAGGCGTTGCGAAAGGGCAACTTTACTTTCATGCTGGAGGGCACTGCCTTCTGCTATGACTTCAATTATCTACACAACTAGGCCTCACAACCTGCATTTTTCAGGCGGTACCTTTCTTTTGATCACCTGCATATATATGTCCATATATATCTGTATCCATTTTATATTGCCCAGTGATGTGCCAATTGTGAGCTAGTGCATTACATGCCAATATCCCTTAGAAACCTTACACTTGGCATATTCAAAACTGAACTCAGCTCTCCAACACCTTCTGTTCTTTTGTTCTGCTTAAGGGATAGCAGCATGGACTCAGGCACTTAAGCCAGAAACCTTGTCCCCACCTCTAATCATTTCCCTCACGTCCCACCTCCCACCACCATTCAATGATAACATTCCCATCAAACTAGCAACCCAATGTTGTTCACATGCATTTACTCTTTCCTTCAGCCTCGCCACTATTAAGTATAAGCTGCTATTATTGTTTCCTGAAACAAATGCTATAGCTTCCTAACCGATCTTCCCCACCCGAATCTAGCATCCTGCATACACTTCCTCCCTTCCCAAATCAAGCCGCATCACACACCGGCCAGAGTGGAACTCCGAGATGCAAATGCTACTACCAATAAATAAAGCCTTTAAATGGCCTTACACTGCTCCGAGGAAAAGGACACATTCCTCCCATGGCCTGTGCATTAGTGGGTCTGGTTCCTAGATAACCACCTTTCTATGTTCATCTCAGCACTGCTTCCTCCCTCTCTGGCAATCTGTTCAATCCACTGCCCCCACCCCCCACCACCTTATCTTAGGACCTGTATTGTACGTGCTTGCCTTGCTACCAGAATTGCTCTCCCTCTCTCTGCCTACTTATGCTACCAAATCGTACCTCCTCCAAGTTTTTGGGGGTGCCCTTCCTGACCCACCACCCAGTTGGAGTCAGGTGGCCATGGCACACTTCGGGTTGCCTCCTTCTAGCGTCTGCATGTGGCACTGTGCTTTCCTCGTTCCCATCGCGCCAAGACCAGACTGAGCTCTGGAAAGGCCCTGGGACATTGACTTTACCGTTGCATCGACAGCGCCTAGCACAGTACCGGGCACATAGCAGGCACTAACTTGTTGCTGGTTAAAGCCAGGGCAGGGGTCAGCCAGCTCAGCTCCTGTGTGGACTGGGATGAACACTTGGGTTGCATCAGCCCCAGCTGTTCCTCCACCGCCTGCGCCTCCCACCAGCTGCCTCCCTGAATCACTGACCATGGCTGCGACACAGAACGGGCTGCGGCTGGAAGGCGGGAGGGAACATTTCCTCAGAGACTCTTCTCAATGATCACATAATAAAACGATGCATTCCCTTCTGGAAACGCAATCAGAACTTTGTCTTGGTGCAAAGTCGCCACTGGAAGACAGGGCTCAAAAGACACCTCTGACGGTGTGGTATGTAAACTAGATCTCAATAAAACTGTCACAAAAAAAAGATACCTTTGGACACATGGGCTCTTGAATTGCCTCTCAACACGCTTTCTTGGATGAAGGAGGGAAGAAAGAGTCCTAATGCTTTCAATGACAAAGTTCCCTTTGAGCGACTTGCCTATTCTCCCTGGGGCTCTATTTCACCATCTATATTAACAGATTTATTAAATTAAAGACATTTCCCGCTGTAAGTTTCAATGATTCTGGTGCCACAGACCTCAGGGACATCTTGGACAAAGATCTCCAAAAGGAGCTTCCCCTCTCCCTGGACACCCGTGGGATGGGAGAAATCAGAAATGCAGACCCCGTGGCCCTAAGGAGGAACCCCTGGGGCCTAGGACTGGCGTGTCAGGTGTAGACAATCAGGCCAGCCCAATGGACCAATGGTCAAGAGTCTGTCTGCAGGGCCTGGCTCAGAGCCTGCACCCTGACCCACAGTCCAGGCGTTGCTAGGAAACAAGGCTCTGGCGCCAGCTGGCCGGCATCAGACTGGCCGGACTCATGCTGGTCTGTCTGCCTCGTTCCTCACTCTTCCTGACCAAGTACTTCTAACCATTTCAGGGGAAAGAGACATGCTGCTCAGACAGAACTCTTTCCGGAGTGCCCACCAAGGTGACGTGATAGCAAAATGTCGATGGCGAGAGGACTGGAGAAAGCAAGGACGGAAGGAAGAGAAGGCCAGGGGGCATATCTTTTGCCGGCTATGCCTTTGAATGATGTACCCTCCCTCACCCAGAGCCTCTGTTTCCCAGGCATAGGGAACCAGCATTAGAGGGCTGCTGTGCGGGTCAAGTGAGATCATGTACGAGAAGTGCCCAGGGAACCTCCTGGCACATGGTTCTCCGTACACGGCGTGTTGTTACAGGGGGACAGTAGAGCATGAACTTCAGAGTCAGACAGTCCCGGGGAAAATCCTGCCTCAGCCTGTGGCCCGCCAGTGACTTTGCACAGGTGAGTGTTTCTCCTTTGGAAGATGGGAAGAATTCTCTCCACCTCATAGGGTTACTATGAAGACAGCTGGGGTCATGTGATTTATCGGCCCATTGTAGGAGCTCAATACAAGTCAGTCCTTGTTGCCTGCTCCTGCCACCCCTCCATACACACACACACACACACACACACACACACACACACACACACACACACACCTACACATTCTTCTGGACCACAACAAGCTTGGGATTCAGCTTGCTAACATGCCTCAGTTTCCCCACGTGTGAAATGCAGATAAATGTGCCTCCCTCCAGGCCTGCTACGAGGAGGAAATCAGATGAAACAATGTATGTCAAAGAGCTCAGTGAGGCGCACTGCGCTGAGCACATGTAAAGGGTTATTATTCTTGGGACGCACCAATTGGAAAAAGACGAGGGTGTTCCGTTCCAGATGGGCTCGATCTAAACTGGAGAACAAATGCTTTTTTTGGTAATTTCATCTGGTAGAAACGGCAGTCTCGTGGGCCTATTTGTGTTTAATGAACCACATCCTGTATCTTCTTTTTACATTGTTCCGAGGAGAAATAAGTTGGCTCTCTCCTCTGGCATCTACAGGCTAGAGAATGTCCAGTCTTGTTTAACCTCTGCTCTCCCTGCCCTCTCTAAGGAAAACTGAGGGGTGGGGAAGGGAGCAGTACTCAGCCTCCGCCCACCACCACACTGGGACCACGAACTTGGCCTGGCTGAGATCTCGGACCCATGTCATAGTTAAGGTGGGAGGTTCAGTGTGACTGAAAGGCAGACAGCATGGGGGCAGGTGGGGCTGGAGAGGTTGGCTGGGGACACATCCTACCTGAGAGGGCCATGGGGAGGAGTTTGGAAATCAGCCTCAGGGCAATGACAAGGCACTTAGGAGTCTTCATCCAAGGAGTGACATGATGAAACATGTCATCATGTTTTAGAAACATCCAGTGATGATATATGTGAACTTGACTGGGCCACCGATGTCCAGATATTGGTCAAGCATTAGTATGGATATATCTGTGAGGGTATCAGATAATCAGGAGACTGAATAAAGCAGATTGCTCTCCCGAATGTGGGTGGGCAGCATCAAATCTGTTGAAGGCCTACACAGAACACAAAGGCTGACCTCCTGTGAAAAAGAAGGAACTCCTTCTGCCTGACTCTTTGAGGCTGGGACACTGATCTTCTCTTTCCTTTTGGACTTGAACTAAAACGGTTCTTGGGTCTCAAGCCAGCCAGTTATGGAACTGGCTCTCTTGGATTTCCAGTTTGCTGAGCGGATTTTGACTTGGAACTTTCACAGCCTCCCTAATCACACGAGCCAGTTCCTCAAAATACATATCTCTCTCTCTTTCTCTCTCCATAAATATATGGAACCAATGAAATATACCTATTTTTCATACATAAATCACATATATGAACATACCACACATGTGCTACATATTAATATTATAGGTAATAAAGATATTTTTATCTATCTATCTATCTGCCTACCTATATCTACCCTTTGGTTCTATCTCGCTGGAGAACCCTGGCTGATCCATGTCCTCAGGGCTGCTGTGTGGTTGGGTTGATGGTGGTTAAGAGTGGATGTAGGGAGACCATAGGAGGCCAACACTGGAGTCCAGGCAAGACATACAATCAGCTTCGGGGGAACAGGTGGTACTTCTCTAGGTGGAAAGAAGTGGGCCAATTCCAGGGCTATTTGGGAATTAAACTGGAAAAGACGGGATGGTTTGGAAATGGGAGGAGGGAGGGAGAGGGAGAAGTTGGAAAGGACACCTAGCTTCCTAGGTGTCTGGTCTGGCGCTGAGCAGACAACAGTGCCCTTCCTGGGAGCATAGGGAAGGACTAGCAGGTGGGGCAGGGCTGGGACGGGCAGGGGGGCTAGTGTGATGGCAAATATCAGAGGGAAACTTGGAGGCCAAGGTGTAAAGTGGGGTCATCAGGGTAGGGGTGGTAGCAGAGAGCATGGCTGAGATTCCCCGTGGAGAGAATGCAGTCCAGGAAGGGGGCTAAGGGAAGGGGGGCTGTGAACCGCAGTGGCTGGTTCGCTAGAGGATGAAGCTGCCCAGGAGACAGAGAAGGAGCAGGCAGGAGGAGGTGGCCCTCAGGAGGATTTGATACCCTGGAGCAAACACATACAGTGCCTCCAGCTGGAAGCGGGCACCTCCATCAAAGGCGGATGAAAGGTCACGCAGATGGGATCTGAGAACTGCGCCTGGGTGATTTAATCTCCGGGGAACAAACCAGTACCCGTGCAGCTCTGAAATGAACCCCTTCCATACCTGCCTTCCGCCTTTGAAGCACATTCCCCCAGGAGACTGAATGCGGGGACAGCTCTCCAGCTCACATCAGCCCCTGGCCGCACCTGCCCTCACAGAGGAGGTGACATTTACCACATCGTTCCCTTCCTTCTCCTCTCCCACCCCAACCCCTGGGCTGCCTTTCAGACAGCCAACCTTCCTTTAAATAGTAGTCGAGACAAGTTCCAGTTGACGCTCAAAAGTGCATTGTAATTCAAATGGAAAGGCAAAAACTCATTCCCTGGACAGCGCTGGGAAATTACAACAGATACAACATCTTTTAAAGGTGGCAACCGGCATGCATCTGAGGGGGCAACTGTATACTATGGACTCTACAATCCCAACTCAAGAGAAGGGCGAGCTTCACACTGAGAATGTCATTTCACCGGGTCAGCGAGGCTCCAAGCTTGAAAAAGACATATTAATTGCTTATATTTCCTCTTCAACACGTTGTCTCTCCATTTCTCTTTGTGGATTTCCCTACATTTATCTCTTTGTCTTTCTGTCTTTTCCTACCTTTCTCAGTCAATCTCTCTCTCTCTCTGCTCCCCCCTCACCCCCCACACGCACGCACGCACCTGACATGCAGTCACCTGAGTGGATGTGGCAGCTATTGGTAAAACAAATGGGTTGAATCCAGGCAATGATTAGGTGCCCTGCTCAGTGCCAGGTGAGTGCATCACTGATCTGTCTATTCGCTTATTGGATCCTATATTTTGGAAATGGAAGAATTGATCTTAATGACCATCACTCGGTTACTAAGAGATCAAGCTGGGATTTGAACCAGCACCCAACTGACTGCAAAACCTGGGCTTTATCTCCAAATGAGGAAGTCTATCCAATTTAGCCAGAGGAAGGCTACCTTCAAACCGAGTCTTAATCGTGATCTAGGACTAATGTATCAAGATCACAGATAGGGAGAGCACGTGACTATCAGGCCAAAGAGTGAAATGAAGGCCTGAGTGGGAGCAAGGTAACTTTACCAATGAGAGGTATAGCCAGAGCACAGAGGCACGCAGGGAAAGTACTGAGCTGGGACAAGAGACTCTGAACTTGGCACGGTGCTGGGGGCAGCGGGGTGGAGAGAGGAGCCTGACGGTGAACCGCTCCCATGCTCGTACAGTTGCCTGTAGGGCCCATCTAACTGACCTGCCCGGTGCTCCCGGCCCCTCCACACCGGCAGGATGCCCAGGATGCTGGGTGGTGGTAGAAAGTGCCACCTCCTGCCTGGATCTTTCTAGTCCTCTGCATACCCAGGGCCCCTCTGGAATCAGTGTCAGTCACTGGGCCTGTTCTAGTTTTCATTTTTCCCTGTTATAGGGAAAAAAATACATAGGATACGGACCACCACTCCCATTTTCTGTATCTAGAGCAGACATTGCTAATTAATCACAGCTTTCTCCTTGACTTGACTTGGGGTAGGCAAACCACCCCAACCGATCAGAAATGGCACACGAACCAAAAGCTAGGAGCCACCAGGTGATGGTGACTGGGTTCCCTCCCACGTGCCAGCCCCTCCCTCCTTCTAGCTGCCCATCAGTGGATTAGAGAGTCCATGACAAAAATGAGGAGATGCTGGAAGGCTAAGACAGGCCCGTAATGAACAGTGTGGGGGCAGCGCTCACATCTTGTCCATTATGGAGCCCCAGTGCCTGGCACAAGGTCTGCGGAGGAGAAGCAGGTAGGACATAGCAGTGAACTAGAGGATGAGTGATGGTAAACTGTAAAGTGCTGTACCATGTTTGTGGCTGTCATCTCTGCCCCCCTTGGTGCCTTCTCCCCACCTCCTCTTCCACGTTTGGCCTCCTGTCAGGGTGCATCCTGGAAGCCCGCCCACTCTGATTGCACAGTGTCCTTTCGCGTGATGTAGAGGCTGCACAGGGAGGAGTGAGAGCTGTGGCCGGGACCAGAATCCTCAGAGGATGCCCACAAGTTTTGTTTTAAGCCACTGTTGCTCATGTACCCACTATGCCAGGCCTCTTACCTACATTACCTCACTCCATTCCCTACAAAGTCATGCGAGGGAATCACTATCCCTTCTTTACCACAGGAGGAAATGCACCCAGAGGAGTTACTTCCATCCCGGACAGCGGGCAGGGGTTTCAGAAGAGCCACCGGGATGGGAAATCCTGTCTGTCCCACGTCAGCCCTGCTCCTCCGCCGGGCCTCTTCCCACAAACTCTGCCCTGGTGTGATGAGCTTCCACACCCAGATTCCTCCCTGCTGGCTCCCGGGGCCCTGGCTCAGCACGTGTCCGTGATGCATGCTTGGGGGCTGGGGAGAGACGGATCGCCGACTCCATCTGAGTCCAGAGTTTTCTCAGTTCTTCAGGGGAAAACTCCCCACTCACTGCTCATCCTCCTTCTCCCCAGCGTCACTCCCAAATTAAAAATAAAATGAACGATAGCGTTTAGATAAAATCAAAGCATAGTATCCAATGTGCAGTCTAAGTGGCCACAGCAGGTGCGGACAGAGAAAGGAGGAAACACATGCAGTGGTTCTGTTGGCCTCAGTGCAGCCCCCTGCACTTCCTGGGAGTGACACGGGCGATGGAGAAAGACAAGTGCTTTTGCACAGGAGGCCAGGAGAGAACAGCTCCATGCCATGTCCACCCGGCAAGCTTGTGGCAAACGTGAAGGGGACCAAGCTTCTCCACAGCATTCTCTCTGCCTCCTCCCCATCTTGCAATAGATACACGCATCTTCCATACAAAGAAGCGAGATTTTTCTGGATGCGGCCATGTATACAGATCGGGTAGGAGTTGGCATGAGCCTGGTGCCCTCGGCCCCAAATGCAGGATGAGGCAAATGAGTCCAGCGGCCATAGTGAGCGAAGGCTTTTATAAACACAACCTAATTGTATTACCTCAAACTCTTGAAGCTTATTGCCCTGCTTAATGATGTGTCACATTATTTATAGGGTGGCCCGAGACGAGACTTCAATTGATTTAATGCACTTCCTTAAAGACCGTCATTGTCACAGCCATAAAACAGCTATTCCCAGACAACTCAATTACGTCCCTGTGCCTATAAACCAACCCGCGCCCCATGCAGCTGCACACAGGAGGCAGAGGGGTGAGACCACACGCCGGGTGGGGTACAAATCCTCCAGGACAGAAGAGTTTGGGGGTGTCGCATGCAGGTGGACCAGGGTTCATCTAGTTGGGGAGAAGGGCAGCATAGGAGGTGGACAGGGAGTGTGCACCCCACTCTGTCTCGGCTGGGCCGGGTGGGGTAGAGCCCTGAGATTCTGAGCAAGCTTCCTCCTCCCTCTGGGCCTTAGATTTCCCAACCAGGACCCTGGAGGGCGACGCCCAGCGAGACCGGCAAGGTCCCCTCTGGCTCCGCATTCTGTGGTTTTGAGTTCTGGTTGAGCCGGATGAGGAAGGTGCAAGCAAGCACATCTTTAACATCACTCCGCACCTTTCTGTCCTCCCAGAGCTTTTCTTTTTAATTCAATGATAATAATAATAAAAATGATAAGAGGAAACAATCCTCGCCTGGTTCCACATCAGCTGTTTGTCTACGGGCACTTGATTTGGCATATCTGTGACTCCTTTTCTCAACTGAGAAATGGGGGTGTGAATACATGGACCTAATAAAGTACATAATGCATGCCTGCGATATTTCTATCTTTCTCAAAATGCTATTACATACACCACTTCCCCTTAGTGTGGGAGGTAGGCAAGAATAGCTACCTATGCATCCATCTCACAGGAAGGGAAAACTGAGGTGGGAAGGGAATGACTTTTGCAAGGTGAGTGGCGGAGATGGGTCTCCATCTGGTTTGGGAAATTCCAATGGTGATAATAGCTGGGAGTCCAAGGGAAAAAGGATCTGGTGGCGTCCCTGCAGATAAAAGCCCCTCCTTGGGAAGGGTCTGAAACTGCCCCTCCGCCATGCAACCATCCCTCCCAGAGGAGCTGGGACTCTTCTGGGTTCTTCCAAGAAGCCTGGAGAGAAGATGTCCCCTCCCCTCAGCCCTCCCCAGACAGTTGTTTCAAGGAGTGAGAGTGGGAAACAGGGGCCTGCCTAGACCAGGGTTCTGGAGTCCAGAACACCTCCTTGGGGCTCAGAAAATGCTGTCTGGAAGCATCTGAGCAATCATCACACGGCCCCTCATTCTGTCTAGGGTGAAACTGAAGCCCAGAGAGGGGCAGGGGTGTGCCTAAGGCCACACAGCTTCTATGCGGCAGAGCCAGGATTTCGCTCCCCGGGAGCTCAGGTATCTCCCCAGCTGGCCGCCACCTCCACCAAGCCCTCCAGGCTTACCTTTCTGGTACTGGAGCCACAGCTGTTGCTGGACCTTCTTGCTGGGGAAGTGGATGACGCAGGTGAGCTCGGAGCCGTAGAGGGCCTCCGCCAGGTAGTGGGAGCCGTAGTGCTGGATGAAGGTCAGCAGCTCCTCGCGGCTGCTCTCCTTGCTCAGGATCTTGAGCACGTTGGTGAAGCCTGGACAGAGGAGGAGCATGGGAAGCGGGTCAGCGCCTGGAGGCTGGTGGCTGGCAAGTTCTAAGAGGCAGGGAGCTCTTTCCAGCGTCAGCCTGGCCGCGCCAGTCCAGGCAGGAGCAGCATCCCTCTCTGACGTAGCAAAGGCTGCTCTCTCCGGGGGACGCACCAGACCCTGGGCTACAGCGTAGTGACCTCGATCACAGGGGCCTGAAAGTCTCAACCAGGAAGTCAAAGCTGGTGTCTACCGAGTAGCTAAGGTCTATCGGGCGCTCGGCCAAATATTTCACCCCCCTCCCCTGTCTAACTTAACCTCATCGTCCACTCTGCAACCCACCACAACCACCCGTTGTGTTGATGAGCAAGTCCAAGCACAGAGACTGTACATGAACTTGCCTGGGCCCTCTGGCCAGAGTAGCTAGGATTCCAACCACTTCTGATGTCACTCCAAAGTGCATGCCCTTTCCGCTGTCCCCCATAGTCCAGGGCTTGACTATCCAGGGCTGGAGGCCTGGGGCCGCCTGGCTGGTGCTCAGCAGATACTTTGCATCCCCTTTCCTGATCCCTGGCTCAGCCCCCTGCCACGCCACCTCTCTTTCTGCCTCAGCCCTGGCCTCCCTAAACAGCCATAGGTGCTCTTGCCCTGGAGCTCTTGGCGGTTCTGGTGTCCTTAGTCCTAAGCCAGAGTCCGAAGTCCGCAGGTCCCAGCATGGGGCCTGCACGGCAGTCACTCAACAGCCGCTGTCCTTCTTCCTGCTCCTTCCTCCAGCAGCCAGGTCACCAAGCTATGCTGCCAGGAGCCTCCAGACCGTCCTGGGTTCTGGCTCCTGGATAAAGCCAATGACCTCATATGAGATTTAGGCCTCCAAGGTCATGGCCCATGAGCCCCCTGCATCAGGCTTTACCTCCAGCTTAGTCATTGTTCTTTTTTTTTTTCTTTCTTTCTTTTTTTGTTAATCCTCATCTGAGGATATTTTCCCATTGATCTTTAGGGAGAGCAGAAGAGAGAGGGAAAGACAGAGAGAAACATCCATGTGAGAGAAACACATCAATCGGTTGCCTCCTGCGCGGCCGAGGAGGAGCCTGCAACCGAGGTATGTGCCCTTGAGAGAATTGAACCTGGGACCCTTGGGTCTGCAGGCTGATGCTCTATCCACTGAGCCAAACCGGCTAGGGATTAAAAAAAAATTATATTTTTATTGATTTCAGAGAGGAAGGGAGAGGGAGAGAGAGAAATATCAATGATGAGAGAGAATCATTGATCGGCTGCCTCCTGCACACCCCACACTGGGGAATCGAGCCCACAACTCAGGCATATGCCCTGAGTGTGACCTCCTGGTTCATAGGTTGATGCTCAACCACTGAACCAAGCCAGCCAGGCTGAGTCAGTGTTCTTGTTTCTCCTGAATTTTACATAGGATTTCTACTATCCTTTCTTCGTTTCTGCCCCTCATATTCCCTCCAACACCCACATCACACACACACACCCCTCTGCCCCCAGCCCCGCCTGGATGGCCTCCCTAGTTCCTGCCTAAGTCCCACCTGTGCTTTGAGGCCCTGGGAAGTCCCCCCACTCCTAAGAAATCTTTCTCACATTCTCATCAGGGAACCTATCTCTGCATCTTCAACACACTCCACCTTGAAACAGAAGCTCTGTCCCACAGGTTGCTGAGTCTGCACATCCTTCCCCACCCCTACCCCAGCCAGGCCCACAGCACCGTCCAATCACTGTTACTCCAAGAACCACCAACTGCGGGCCAAATCAAGTAAAATGTAAACGAGCAAGCTCTTTTTCAACATTAAAGAGGAGCTCCGATTTGCCAACATTGATTTACAAGGGGGTTCTCAGGAGCATCGTTGGTAATGAATTAACACTGTCCACCTTTGTAGTTCCAACAAGAACACCGCAGTCTTACTCAGAAGTGCCACTGAGGGTGTGGGTGGTGGGAAAACAGAACGGGCTCCAGGAACGGGTGCCTGATTAGAACAACCTCTCTCCATCAGCCCGTTAACTCGTGTGGCCGGGTAATTAATACCGCGGTGTTAATGATGAGATGGTGCCTGTAGGTAATAAATAACATCATGCAGACGCCCTGCGGCTCTTTACCCGGCAGACACAGCTGCACTGGAATCCCTGCTCTGCTCCTGTGCTGCCACTCACTAGCTGTGCGATCTTGGTCAAATTGCCTAACCCCTCTGACCCTCAGTTTCTTTCTCTGAAAAATAATGGAATAAAAAATGCCTTCCTTGCAAGACATTGAAAGACAGAAAATTTTATAAAATTCTGGCTGATGTCAGAAGTAATTACTATTTGTGCTTCTCAGAAAGTGAAGTCTTCCGAGTCTCAGGCTAAACGAGTAATGTTACTGGAAAAGGGCACTGAACAAGGAAAGCTAAGCAACGAGCTGGTGGATAATGAGGCGATGTTGGGACAGTCACCCAGTGGCAGTGTGAGGAAGGGCCAGGGTACAAAACCTGAGCTCAGGCCCATATTCCCAAAGTCCTTCTCTCATTCCTTGCTCTTCAGTTGTCCTTTATATATTTTTTACTAGTGGCCCAGTGCATGAAATTCATGCACATTAAAAAGGAATTAATTAGAGGAAATATTTAATATTGCTATTTTGTTTCCATCTCTCCATCCCAGTCTCTCCCAGTCTCTGTCTGTCTTTGTTTTTCTCAGCAGTCCTCCAGGCCTCCCTGCCTCCCTGTCTCCCTCTTCCTCTTTCCCAGCTGGGGGGTGGGCGGGGCCAGTGGGGCAGCTCCACCCTCTGCCCGCCAGGGGGTCTCATTCTGCGAGAGGCTCCAAGAGCGAGCTGGGAGGGAGGGAAAGAAAGGGAGAAAAGGCTGTGAGCTGGTGGGCGCTGTGTGTGTCTGTGCCTGTGTGCAGTTGTGAGTGAGTGTGAGTGCCGGCCCCGCCTCCCCAAGTCCCCACCCACTAGAGCCTGCTGTGCACGCAGCCTGCCTGGGCGTTAGGTAGAGCCTTTGGTCATTTTGGATGTGTCAGACCGTGGTTCTTTATATCTATATCTATATATATATATATATAGATATAGATAGATAGATAGATTCCCTGGTCAAACATGAGCACCGGCCATGTGCTGATTCTCTGTTACAGAGAATACAGAAATGTTGGACCCCAGCCCTAGCCGCGCTCTCAGATCTGTGGATGAAACAGGAGGACTCAGACAGGAATCAAGTATTTGATGTAGGTAGTTGCCCACAGGGAATTTCTCGAGTTATTCTGAGGGGAATGGGGAATGTTGGAGGTGTCACTGAGTATTGCAGGATTCCCTTGGGGGGAGATCCAGACAGAGGGAACAGCATGTGCAAAGTCCCAGAGGCATGACAGAACAGGTCCCATTTGGAGAGCTACAAATGATCACCTTCAGCTCAGGCTCAGGGTTCATGTGGGTAACTGGGCAATGTGTGCGTGTGTGCGTGTGCGTGTGTGTGTGTGAGTGTGCGTGTGTGTGTTGGGAGGGTGGGGGGTATGTGGTACTGTTGTATAAAGGAGGAGCAGGGAAAGAAATCAGCCAGGAGAAGAGACCGGAGGAATTAGTGCCCGAGAACTTACACTTGAACTCTTTCAAGTTCGTAAGTGGGACACAGATTGTCCTTTAGCCTCTCCCTCCATTCGTCCTTCCACACACTCCCTGCTCAGACACTCCTTCCTCCAGGAAGCCTCTCTGGGTGGCTCCCTCTCCTGTGCCTCAGCTGTCCCATTACTGGGTAGATGTCACGGTCTGTCTGCTGCCCATCTGCTCTCCCTGTGAGCCCCTGGATGGCAGCTCCCCAGGGCCAGCACAGGGCCTGGCACACCCAAGGTCCTCGGGAACTAGTGCTGAATGAAGCCAAGTCCCCTGGCTGCCCGGGCGCGGTCCTCACCTGCCGAGAGGGTGATGGTGCTGAGCTTCACGCGGTACAGGTTGCTCCGGACCCTCCACTGCTGCACCATGGGGTAACCCATGGCCTCGTCATACCTGATGTCTCCTGGGGAGGGAACAAGAGGGCCACGTGAGCCTAGCATTTAGAGGCCTCGCATCACACCGCCGCCCGGCATCCCTGGGGTCCGGGGGACGGCACCTCTTCTAAACAGGCAGGCGCTGGGCCTTGGGTGCGGGCTCTTGCTGGGGCTGACAACTTTATCTGGACCCCAACTCCAGATCTCATCCCGGCCTCTGATTTCAACCGCCTTTCATCTCTGCCCAGCAACATGTGAGGCCCTTTACCCTACAAACAAGACTGGCTTTATGGGCTCATCGGGCCCTGGTGGCAACATGCCATGGGAAACCAGACATCTCAGTGCCTCAGTTTCCCCGTCTGACACTGCTGCTACCTACGCTGATCTGACTCCTTAGGCACATTGTGAGACTCAAGTGAGGAAACGAGAAATGCTATACATAAGGACCAGGGTCACTAAAGGACAGCCCGTTTACCACGGATCGCCGAGGGCTGCTTTCACGGGACGGCCCCAGAGGTGAGAAGCAGTGATGTAGACCATTGTTTCCCACTGTGAAAACATGGGAGGGTCACAGGTGTCCTGCGAAACGCACGTGTGAATAAAAGGTTCCCATTTCAAGACAGACTGAGAAACACTGGCTAAGCAAAGTCAAACGCTTCGTTTTAAAACACTGTGGTTTCTCAGAACTTGAATAGGTTAATAAGCATGGAAAAGCTCCCAGCAGGTAGGGTATAGCATTCTGCAAACCTCTTTAACTACAGAATACCTTTTCTACAGCGAACCCGCTGGAACTCACATTCCATGGAATACATTTTGCGGAAAGAAAAGTATAGTCCAAAAATAAACAACAACAACAAAACACAACAAAATATTAGCAAGCGGCTAACTTTGGTGGTGGGTGTATAAAGATTCTTGCTTCCTGATTTATATTCGTCTCCATTTTCTAAATCTCCTACTCGGAGGGTTTCAAACTCTCTTTGTTATAATCAGAGAAGAAACACATGAATAAGGCTGGTCACATCCGCAGTTATTATCACTGTTGTTGTGTCTCCTCTGCCAGCCGCAGGCGCATTTGCCATCCTTTCCCTTTGCCCCCTGGTGCGGAGGCGCTTAAAGAGATATTTGATACCGAGATTAAAATGAGAATCTCATTGGAACCAGTGATTTCTTTCTGGACATTACTGCAGTATTAAAGTTGTCCATTATTGTCAACTTCCTGTTTTCCTCCGCAGCCTTTGCAAGAGTAATGCACTTTTTCTTAGAGGCTTTCATTTTAAAGTAAAATATTCATGGCCCCCAAAGATCTGCCCACTGGAGCAAGGCCGTTTTGTTATAAATATGCCCTCTTTGTCCTCTCCTTCCTCTGCAGGGGCGGGGAGAGGCGGGCGGTGGGTGGGGCAGGTTGGGGCCGTGTGTGGAGTCAGGACAGAGGCCACAGTCTGCACAGGAAAACCAGACACCAGTGCCCAGCAGCCTCTGCCCAGCTAGTCATGCTCATCCTAATCCAGACCAAGCGTGGAGGGTGTACTAGTATTGGCAATTGGGCCCCATCCCCAGGAGAGGGGACAGACATAGGAATGCAGGCTGTGGATACAGCTTGTCCACTGGGTGGCGTGATGTCCAAAAGAAGAAAAAAAATACTGTTGCTTCTGGTTACATCCCTGGGCCTCCCCAGTAAGAGGTCATCACGCCACCCCTCGCTTCCCACCTCCCTCGCCTCCGGTCCTTTCTGGATTCCAACATGGAATAAAGGTCCTCCCGTGGAAGGTCAGCTACTTGAGGGTGACCCCGTGGTCTGCATTTCTCACTTCTGCAGAGCCTAGAACAGCGCCTGATGCACAGCGGGCTCTCATTAAGTACCGAAGCACTGGCTCATTCACACTCACAAACCCAGCCCTGTTCTTCCTCCACTCCAGAGTCCATCTCACCCGACTCTCTCCTGGCTCCCCACCCAGGGATCAGAGGTAGAATGAAGCTCTGGGATGGGGGAAGGTATTTTTTCCTGGTAACAAAAAAAATAACTCTTGAAATGTCACCGTTCCTTTATTAGGACACTTCCAAAGACCCCTGATCGAGACAAATAATCCTACAAATTCATACCACTCATGTGCCAAGCATTTGACATCCATGATCTGCAATTCTCACCGTAATCCTGAAGAAAATAACTGTTATGCCCCATTTTTCAGAAGGAGAAACTGAGGCTCAGAGAGGGAAACTGTCCAAGAAGATGCAACAGTCAGTGACAGAGCCAGGTCCTTCCCATTGGAGCATAGCAGCCCCTTCCCCCAATGGACCGTGGCAATGTGGCTTTAACAGGTGGTGAACTCCCCGTCATTGGGGATATGCAAGAGGGATGATCACTCAGCAGAGATAGTGGAGACCTGATTTCCTCATCAGGAGCAGGAGCAGAAGCCCTTTACAGTTTGTCAGCTCTGAAATTCTATGATCTTACGATCTATGAAACATAAGAATTAAGGAAGGGACAGCAATTTTTAGACACGTTTTACAAAACATTTTTACATCCATGATTTCGTGGGATCTGCAACTGGGCTCCTCCCTGAAGTAGGACAGGTCACGGAGGTGATGCGCAAGTGGATACAGCATCAGCTTCGGAGTGAAGACCAACTGGGCTTAAAATCCTGACTGGACTTTGGGCGAGTTAGATGACTTCTTTAACCATTAAAGGGGACACCAGCACCCTTACAGGGTGACAGGGATTAACGCCTGCACAGTGCCAGGCCCCAGGAGACTCTCAACCCCTGTGGGTTCTCCCCGTCTGCGATGAGAGGACTTGTACAGGTTTCCGAGAGCCTGCAAGTGCTAGAGGGGAACGGACCTAACCCTGCCTTGTTTCAGGGCTTCCCTGGGGGACAGTTTCCCTCTCTGCGAGATGGCTCAGTCCTCCCTCACCTGGCCATTCTCCCTGGCCTGTAGCTGAGAACCAATACTGTCCCAAAAAGGCCGAGCAGGGACCTTCCACCTCAGGGAAGTCCCCAGGAAACGGGGAGGGGAGGAACCGGGAAAGACGCTGAGGCGGGAAAGGCATTGTGGGACAGGAGCATGGAGCCTCAGGAGTGGCTGTGAAAGGTCGCTTTCCATAAGGGGGAGAGAGCTGCAGAGCCCAGTGAGCAGGACAGATGCCCGGAGCCATGGCACCAGGTTCCAGTCCCAGAAGATTTGCTGTGCGCCCTTGGGCTGGTCCCTTCACCTCTCTGAGTCTAGATTCCTCCTCTATAAAACGGGGAAAATCATACCCACCCTACAGACGGCTCAGCGCCGATGGTCAAAGACAAGCTGGGTAACTGAAGTGCTTTCAAGTGAGAGAGGCTGGGGGCGGGGGGGGTCCCCATTGATTTTACTTTAGAATGATTTAAAAATGAACCTCATCAAATAAGCCAGACAGACAAATACTACATGATCTCACTTATATGCAGAATCTAAAAAAGTTGAACTTGTAAAAGCAGAGAGCAAAAATGGTTTGGAGGTGGGGTGGGAAAAATGGGGAGATGTTAGTCCAAGGGTAGAAGGTCTGGTTATGTAGGATAAGTAAACCCCGGAGAGCTCACATTCAGAATGGTGACTAGTTAAAGATATTCTAGCATATACTTGAAATTTGCTAGGAGAGTGGACCTGGCCCGGGCTCAGAGTCCAGAGTCTCAGGCAAGCCCCCAGTTCTGCACATAGTAGGAGCCCCCCAAATGGCAGGTCCCTTGCACACCCCGTCTCTCACGAAGGCAGAGGTCCTGTGGGGCCTTCCTGGGAGGTGCTGAGGACTGATCGCACCTGAGACCAGGTGTGCGGTCAGGGAGGCTGGGGAGGGGTCCGCACGTGTCTTACCAGTGAGCAGCTGAAGGTCCGGGAGGGGCTCGGAGAGGACCCCCCGGCACTGCTCCTCCACCGGCAGCGGGATCACCAGCAGCCCGTCGGCCAGCTGCGGGAAGTCCTTGATGAAGTTGTTCTCCCTGTGGAGAGGAGCAGAGAGACTGCCAATGGAGGGAGGGGAGGCCGCGGGCTGCAGGGCAGGGAGGCAGGCAGCCGTGGTCCGAACAGAGGCGGCTCAGGAGTGGGCAGGTGCCTCTGCTGCGCTACCACTGGCTCCAGGATCCCAGCCCTGAGAACAAGCTGTAATGACAGGCTCTGGCATCTGGCAGGCGGGGCTCAAACCCGGCCACCACTTACCAGCTGTGCCATCTTGAGCAAGCTAGGGGGTCCTCTTAGAACCTCAGTTTCCCTGTCTATAGAGGGGACCTCAGGGTAGTTATAAACACTTCATGGGCTAACCCTGCCAACTGCTGAGGACACAGTCTGATGCTGTAGAAACCGCGAGTTTGGCTCCTAAACACCCATTGCCTAAGCGATGTCGATGGTGAAGGAGGCCTGGAGGGAACGGAGGGCAGCAAGCAGTGCTTGAAGAAGACGGGTGAGGGCAAGCTGGAGAAAGAGCAGCTTGAACGACTGGGTGTTTGCCTGTTAAAGTAGAAGGACCCTACGCGATCTTTGGGATCAATCTCCTCCCTTTTTTGAGACGGGGAGGACAACCGAGGCCTGAAGAAGGGCAGTGACTTGCTCAACAGCAACCAATGGGTTATCCTCAAACCCAGGTCTCCCGACTCCCAGGCTAGTAACCCTCCTGCCCTCACTTCTCCAGGTGGCTCTGTCCCTTTCCTGGAGGAGAGGTACAGAAGGCAGAACTCTGGGTGACTCCAGGTTACTGAGCCCTGAACAAAGGTCGTTTTGGGGGGCAGGGAGCGGGAGGGGCAGTAACAGTGCATCGCAGGGAGGCGGGCTTTAATCTTCTAGACAACAGACCTGACTAAAACCAGAGCCGCCTGCCAAGAGAGGGGGTGAGCTTCCTGCTTCTGGGAGTATGCAAGCTGAAACCTGAGAGCCACTTGGCATGGACAGCATTCTAGGGCATTTCTGTATTAAATATTGACTTTTGAGCCCTAGCTAGTTTGACTCAGTGTCAGTGGTTAGAGCCTTGGCCCGCAGACTGAAGCGTCTCAGGTTCAATTCCAATCATAGGCATGCACCTTGGTTGCCGGCTCCACCCCCGGCCCTAGTCACTTGCGGGAGGCAACCAATCGACGTGTCTCTCTCACATTGATGTTTCTCTGTCTCTCCCCAACCCTTTCACTCTCTCTAAAAATCCATGGGGAAAAATATATGCTCAGGAGAGGATTAACAACAACCAAAAATCTGACTTTTGAGATCCTCAGAGTTAGAAACACTGATAATGATCTGGAGGAGGAGAAAGGAGCGGAAGGAGAAAAACAAAAAGAGGGGATGCTTAGCACTTCATCTGCAGCCTTGAAATGAGGCTCAGAAAGAGGAAAACAGAAATGTGGGAGGCAGCCTGTGGGCACCCTCAGGATGGCTGGGGGCCTGCTCAGGATGCTCCTTCTTGGAGGAAGGTGTCCCCCCTGAGCTTCCAGGAATCAGGGGTGGCGGGGCGGGGGGTGTTTTGAGGAAGCACCTGAGGAAGACGGAGAAGATGGAAGGGTGGGAGTTCACAGGCCAGACTGGGAAGGAGGCAAGGACAAAGCAGAAGTGACAAGGCAGCAGCAGCAGCAAAGACCAAGGGGGGTCCCTCAGGACTGGGCCCCTCCGTGCCACCTGGGCGACAGCCGTCCTGTGAGGCCTCTGCCAGCAGAGGGCGCCCTGGGCCTTTGCATCAACCAGCTCTCTCTGGAGGCAAAGCAGGGATGGGAGCCTCAGCCAGGGGGAAGTTCCTCTGCACTGGAAGCCACAGTGGGAACCCCAGCAGGACAGCAGCTTTGGAACCCACCCGCCTGGGATGGGTGCCAGAGGCTGGCAGGGTGCGGGCTGACTCTCAGGCTCAGGCAGAAACCAAACTCTGGTTCTCAGAGCTTGTGAGTAAGTGTGTGCGAGTATGTGTGGGGGAGATTGGGGGGGGGGGGGGGCGCGGAGATGAGAGTGTGTGTGAATGAGACTGTGTGTGTGTGAATGAGACTGTGTGTGTGAGTGAGCGTGTGTGAGAATGTGTGTCAGTGTGAGCGTGTGTGTGGTAAAAACTACCAGGCAACTGACTAATCCTAATACTAGGAAGAGAGGAAGGAGAATGAGTAATACTGATTGATCGATCATATATGTTAATCATCAGCTCTGTTCTAGGTAGTGTGCCAAGATATGTATGTCTAAGAGAAAACTGTTTCATTCCCAAGCTGTAGATGAAGAGATGGGTGCTCAGGGAGGTTCAGGGGCTTGTCCAGCTGAGGTTCACAGGTAGGAAGTGACGGTGGCCTAGACCCCACGGTAGCCAATGGGGCTCCTAGCTCAGTGCCTGGCACTCGGGGAAACAGGCTCAGTGAATGCATCGGAGCCTGGGCTCTGGGTCACTGGGTTAACCAGGCCGTTCTCGTTTACAGTCAGAGCGGACTGTGCTTTTGTGCCCATGACTGTGGCTGCATGCACACGTGTGTGTGTGTGTGTGTGTGTGTGTGTGTGTGTGTGTGTGTGTATACATGCATAAGTGGACAATGTGTTTCAAACAGGAACGGGGCCACTATTCCTTCGATAAACATTCCCCCCAAACATCTACAAAACAGTTCCTTCTTGACTGACATTATACGGAAACAACAGATCAAATTTTAAAAATAGACCCTGGGCCCCATGCACTCGACAACTCTGGGAATGACAGGCCTCACTCATCCCGTATGTCCAGGGAGACAGCCTGGGCAGTCCGGGGAGGTGCCTCCACCCATGAGGACCAGGAGAGAATGCAAGCGCTGCAGGAGGTCTGCAAGGCCTCCCACCCAGTCCAGCCCTGTGTCCCCTCCTGCCTACTTCCCTGAGCACTGCCCGGCCCGCCCTCTCCAGCTGCACCGACTGTCCCTGCATTCCTCTCACAGGCCGTGCTTGCTGCCTACAAAAGAGCCTCCTGAGGTTTTGCCCTCTCTCTGGAGAGCCTTTGCCCCCACCCCCTGCACCTGGCCAGCTCCCCCTGATCCTTCCGCTCCTACTCATCCTTCCGCTCCTACTGACCCTTTCGCCCACACATTACGTCTCTGCCTCTGAGGAATCTTCAGGGACCAGTTCTCCCGTCGCATTCTCTCAGAGCACCTTGCTGCCTTCTGCAAAGAGCTTTGCGGTTCTCACCAGAGGGGCTCATGGGGACCTTATTTGATACTTAACACTCCCCCTGGACGGGACTCTGACTCCAGGGGACCAAGCCTACGCCTGCCCCATGTCCAGCCCCCTCGCCCCCTCGCCCCCATCCCCCTGGCCTAGCACTGTGCGAATTGCATGCGGAGTGGACGCTCAAGGAAGACAAGGAAAGGAAACCCAGAGACGCACGTGCTAACCTGTGCATGACCTACATCTTGAGAGTCCGTTCTAATGTTTTATCACAGGGTTGCAGCATGCTTCCAGGATCCAGGGCACATCGGGGACTGGGGCCTAAACTTCCAGCTCTTCCACAGACGCTTACAAACCTGCTTTCTTCCTCTAACTTCTTATGTGCATAGGCACCTGCTCCTGTGGGGCTCAGCTAGGGACCAGGAACCCCTCTGAGCTCGGAGGACCAGAGAAGAAAAGTGATCTCTCCAAGCCGGGGCAGGTCAGACCTCCCACTCTTGGAGTGCACGCACGTGTGTGGGTTGGCATCACATCGGGGTGGAGGTACAGAGCTTGGGTGGGGTGAGCCGTGCCAGCAGGAAGGGCCTGGTCAAAAAGTACCTCTGCCATGAAGCCATGCCCTTTTCCCAGCTGGAGTAAACCTTTCCTATCACCTTTCTCGCATGTATCTTGCTTGTAAATGGATTCCAGGGGTGGCCTTGGGATCTGGTAGTGGAAAGGTCATGGGCTCAGAAGTCTTACAGACATGGATCCAAATCCTGGCTGAGTTGGGAAGCCTTAGTGACTTTTGAGCCTTAGCGCCACCATCTGTAAAATTGGCATAGTCAGGTTAACTTCAAGGGGTTAGGTCACAGCCGTGGGCAAACTACGGCCCGCGGGCCGGATCCGGCCCGTTTGAAATGAATAAAACTAAAAAAAAAAAAAAAAAAAGACTGCACCCTTTTATATAATGATGTTTACTTTGAATTTATATTAGTTCACACAAACACTCCATCCATGCTTTTGTTCCGGCCCTCCGGTCCAGTTTAAGATCCCATTGTGGTCTTCGAGTCAAAAAGTTTGCCCACCCCTGGGTTAGGAGGATTCGTGTACAGTTATCTTTAATGCTCATTCCGTTGCCTGCATCCCACACTAGATTCTGAATCTCCTGAGAGCCTGGGAGAGCCCGGCACAGTGCCGGATCATGGTAGAAGGCCCCTAAGCGTCTGTTGGACAGTGCGTGGAGGAGAGTCAGGCCTCTCCACCCTCCTGCCACCTGCAGTGACCATTAAGGGTCACAAACCTGCAGAGCAAGGTGCACCAAAGGCAGCTGCACCTTGTCCGGTTCCCTCAGATCAGCCCTGCTAACAGCAATAACACGCCAGGGAAGCCGGACTCAAACGCCACCCTCCCCCAGGTTTTACCTGGCCCCCCCTTGAAGAGTATGTGTGAGTGTTTTGGATACATTAATACACAGCGACCAGCTGCTCACAGGAGCCCATCACCCCTCAGTTCTGGAGAAATTAGCATTTAAATTGAGGTATTTTAGGGAAGTAAATCATCCTGGAGAAGCCAGTGCTGTCTGCAGCCTTTCCTTGTGGAAGGAAGCTAGGAGCTTTGCCTTGAGCCTCTGAGTTTGCAGGGAGGGGTCCACTCTCCCTGGCTCCCCCTGGGCTGCCCAAAGCCACCTGAAAGGGTGGCATCAAACTCTCAACGCCAATGCAGACACCTCCCCGGGTTTAAACCGTGCCCCATTCTTCCCCCCAACTAAACAGGAGCCTTTCTGCAACTTGGGGGTGGCGGGGAGGAGACAGGTGAGATACGATTTCCTCTGTGATCCAGCAGTTGGGAGGCCTGTTCTGACAATGGCTCTGTCTCTGCCTGGCTGGGTGCTCTGGGAAAGCTCCTCCCTGCCTCTGGAACTGGGAGAGGGAAGGCGGGAATACAATATGGATCTCTCTGGAGCCCAGACGGAAAGGCACTAGGCTAGATTTTATCCATTCTGTAGGCACATGAATCTCTAAGGCAGTGATGGCGAACCTATGACACGCGTGTCAGAGGTGACACGCGAACTCATTTTTTTGGTTGATTTTTCTTTGTTAAATGGCATTTAAATATATAAAATAAATATCAAAAATACAAGTCTTTGTTTTACTATGGTTGCAAATATCAAAAAATGTCTGTATGTGACACGGCACCAGAGTTAAGTTAGGGTTTTTCAAACTGCTGACACGCCGAGCTCAAAAGGTTCGCCATCACTGCTCTAGGGTCTGGTAGTATTTAAACCAGCCCACCCTCCAGCTCCGCCCTCCTCAGGGATTAGTGAGAAAGTCCTTTCTCAGGTGACCTGCTTCTTCCTTATGGGTCTTTCTTCAAGTTCTCTGGTCAAGCACTGCAGACCTAGTCCTTCGTTCATCAGTCTTTCACGAACCCATTCATTCAACACATCGTTACTATTATGTGACAGGCACTGGGGATGCAATGCTGAAGCAGACATTCCCTGTCCACAAGGTGCCCGTAGCTGACTCTGTTTTGTCTTGAGCTACATCATAGTTTGGAAAGCCAGCCTGCACTGGCGGTGACGATTCCATTTCAAACCAAAGCTAAGCTTGGCCATCTCTGGCCACAGTCTTATTTTAATGAACAGATGGCTGTGACCTCCAGGAAAGGGAGAAAACTTTTTTTTTTTTCTTGCCAATCGTGCTGGAGGGATTAGTGAGGAGAAAAGGCCTTGAGAGTCACACCTTCTTTCTTGTCTTTGGAAAGTCAACACAGCCTCCTCACTTACCCCAACCTTGACGGTGGTGTCAACAAATTCCCAAGATCCTAACAAGGGTTTGGGGAGGATCCCAGGGCAGATGAGCAGGAACAATGGTGCTTGGTCCCCCAGATCAGGTTATAATCTGGGGAGGGAGTTTGGAGTCCCTTTAGCTAACAACCCAATGGTAGCTCCACTGAGTGGGTGGCGGTAGGTGAGCAGGAAGCCAGCAAAATTTAGTCCCGCAGTCCTGCACCCCCAGGACAGAGAAAACGAAGCTATAAAACTCCCTGGCTTATCCCCCTGCCATGGAGACAGGGAGGTGAAAGGGGCCAGAGATTAGAACAAGGGGCTCCAGAGTGTGAGGTCCTCGTGACTTGGGGCTTTGATAGTGGATTCTGACATGTTGCCCCTGCCCAAGACCACCCATGTCACAATGGATGACAATACAAGAGTCCAGAGCCACACTCAACAAGAAATCACATAGTGACTGCCAGCAAGGGTCTGGTAGACCGTGTCTGTGCCAACATTGTCCCATCAGCATCCATCCTGAGAACCGTGAAGGTGGGGGTGGGGAAACTACCAGGTAAGGGAAAGACAGGACAGCTAGTTGGGGAGTTGAACTTTGGACTAAATAGTTACTCTAAAGAGGATGTTCTGTACCCTTAATTGGCAAGTTGAAATACTTTTTTGCTATCAATGGAATGGATTGAGGGAAAGATCATGTCAGCTATAGAAACCTAGAAGACTACATTGTTTTGCCTAACTGAGTTATAGTAGAAAAGTGTTTGAGCTCTTTACTTACTAAACAGATGATCATAGGTCAGAGTGACAAAGTGGAAAGTTCAAAAACCGAGGGAGTGTAGGAGAGGGGCACTTAACATAAACTGGGAGATCCAGAAGGCTCCCTGGAGGAGGTGAGTCTTGGCAGATTGGAAGTGGCTACCGGGGAAAGACCAAGGAAGTGAGGCATGGTTGGGTTATGCACACATGAGAGAGAGAGACAGAGAGAAGAGTACACTCACATAGCACACTCTAGAAGCCGAAAGAAGCTAAGATTTAGGATAGACAAGCTTTGATTAAAAAGTGAAGATGAGCTGGGGAGGAGCAGGCAGGGATCAGATCTCATGGCCTTCGTAGTCATGCAGTGGGCTTTATTTGGAGGGCAAGGTGACCCGCTGTAGGTCTCTAAGCAGAAGAACGATACAGCCTGACTGGAGCTTTAAGGAAGCTGCCTGGATACAGGGTGGAGGCCGGGCTGGAAAAGGAGCAAGACTGGAGGAAGGGGGGTCAGTTCTGAGGCTTTGAGCAACCGGAGAAGATAGGATGGGGCAGCTGTGTGACAGAACGCTGCGGAGAGGCACAGATTGGAGAGACAGGAAGTAGAACCTGCAGGGCAACACTGTCAGCTGCACATGGTGGGGGGTAGGATAAGGAGTCATGGGATACGTTGGGCAGTGGTGACTCCAGGAGCCCATCTCCCTCAGATTCCCTTTCAGTGAGTGCTAGAGTCCCCTGGGCACCTTGTTCTCACTGACCATGGCCTGAGAGCAGACCAGTGTGGCTTGGCCCATCATGGAAATCCTTGCCTCCTTTCTGCTTCCACCTACCCCAGCCCACCTCAGCTCCGCTGTTCTGTGTGAGTCCCGCAGAAAGACAGCCAGATCTTGAATAAAGCCCCCAGCCCTGCATGGATGCTCGACCACCTCCAGATAGAGGCTTTCAGGGTGGCCACCTCTTCCTGGGCAGAAGGCAGCTCACGATCCCTACACTCCTGGCTCTTTCAAGGTTCAGGGTGCAAGCTTGTTTCACGGGCTAAACAGTGGCCCACATGCATGGGCCGTTCTCATCTCAGCCAATGCTCATGAAAATGATAGGAGAGAGGGCAGAGGCAGGGCAGAGAAGGGCCTTACTTAAAGGCTCCTGGGTTTGCAGGATCAGGACTGGCTGCCCATCCATATTCTCAACTCCCAACCCAGAGCTGTCTCCACTGCATGTTCTCAAAGGTTAGCAGGAATGACCCCATCTGAACTGGGGACTCCTTCAAAGCAGGGGCTTTGTCGGACTCTCCTTGGCAACCTCCTCCGAGCCCTCTGGGGGCCTTGCAGACAGACCTCATGGTGTCATCTCCTCCAGAAGCTGTCCCTGAGGCCTGGCTTTGGGAGAAATGTCCTTTTGCTTCCATGGCACTTTGGCTCTGATCTCAAGATGACCAGAGTCTGCCTGGTATGGTTGTTCTTGGCAGGAGTCTCTCGGCCCGATTCTGAAGCTCTCAGCTGCAGGGATCTCTCTGTCTGATTCCCCTCTGCACCGCCCTCATCTACAGATCCCGACTCCAGGGTCTGGGACAGACACAGCATGTGAACAGCTGTCTGTTCTGACTTAGACCATACCTCCTCTCCCAGGGACCACCACAGCAGCCTGGCAGGGACTCTCTGCATTCAGTCTTGCCCTTCCAATTCATTTACCAAGCCAGAACGGTTTTCTACAATGAGGATGCTAACTCAAACATGGCACTGGCTGCTTTTGAGAGTGTCCTGCGGCTGCGGTAACAAATCACTGAAAACTCAGTGGCTCACAACAGCATAACCTGGTTACCTCATAGTTCTGGAGGTCAGGCATCTGCCTTGGGTTCCTGGGCTAAAAGCAACACGTCACTGGGGCTGCATGCTTTCTTCAGGCGATAGGGACATCTCAGGGGCCATTATTTTGCTTGCCAAGCTCCAATTTTTGCTTTGTTTTGTTTTGTTTTCCAGGAGGGTTTTGTCAATGCCTCTCCTGTCACATGGGAGTTTAATGCCCCTTCGCTGGGTTTCTGCAGCACCCATCCTCCCCTGCCCCAGCATTTTCACACTGGACTTGCTCTTGCTCATTCACTGTCTCCCTCACTGGGTCAAAGGCACAGAGAGCAATGACCATGTATGTTTCACTCACTAATGTGCATCTAGTCCTGAGACACGCACGAAGGGCTCAGTGAATGCTTGTTCCATGAATGAATGCATGTCTCTTAGCCACATGGAAGTGTAGGGGAGACCATGATGTAGGGGACGGCTCTAGGGTCAAGCCTCGGGCTGACCTGTGGCAGGTCCACAAACAAGTCCCAGCCTGGAGGGCAGAGCTCTCCTAGCATAATTAAGCCTGACCTTGTAGCCCTCCCTAATTCCTTCCTAAGTAGCTAATGGGCTGTGGGAGGTGCAGCAAGTGTTGCCAAAACAAGAACATTTATATACATGTTAATCTACCCTTGTCCTAATCTACACTAATAAAGGAGAAAAATGGTAATTGGCGTACGAGGATACCCTTTTCATTGGCTAATCAGGGCTATATGCAAATTAACTGCCAACTATGATTGGCAGTTAACTGCCAACAAGATGGCGGTTAATTTGCATATGTAGGCACAATGCAGGGAGGCGAAAGGGAAAGCAGGAAGAAGCCCCCTGCCACTGACAGTGATTGGAAACCCAGGGGGGAGCTAAGATCGGAGAATCAGGCGCCTTTGCCACCCTGGCCAGTGATAGGAGGAAGTAGGGGTGGAGCCAGCGATGGGAGCTGGACACGGTCGAAGCTGGCAGTCCCGGGAGCTAGGGGTCCCTTGCCTGGGCCTAAAGCGAAGCCCACGATCGCGGGGCCGCTGCAGCTGCGGGTCCCCGCTGCCCGAGCCGGATGCCTCAGCCAGAGGCGTCAGGCCTGGGCAGGGGTGGAGCCTGCAACCGCGGGGAGCTGGGGGTCCCCTGCCCAGGCCTGACACTTCTGCCGGAGGCCTCAGGCCTGGTCAAGTGGCCGATCCGGTGATTGGTGATCAGAGGGTGATGAGGGTCAACTCCTCTGGCCGAGGCATCAGGCCTGGGCGGGGGGGGGGGCTGAGCCGGGGATTGGGGGGATATGATGGTCCCCTTGCCCAGGCCTGAAGCCTGGGTCAGAGGCATCAGGCTTGGGCGGGGGGTGGAG
Source organism: Myotis daubentonii (assembly GCF_963259705.1). Taxonomy (NCBI): domain Eukaryota; kingdom Metazoa; phylum Chordata; class Mammalia; order Chiroptera; family Vespertilionidae; genus Myotis; species Myotis daubentonii. Next base: position 70,384,860 of record NC_081850.1, on the reverse strand, counting down.
CAAGCGATCAGAGGGAGATGGGGGTCCCCTGCCCAGGCATGATTCCTGGGCCAGAGGCCTCAGGCCTGGGCGGGGGCCAGAGCCAGTGATCGGGGGGAGATGGGGGTCCCCTGTCCAAGCCTGACACCTCTGGCGGAGGCATCAGGCCTGGGCAAGGGGCTGATCAGGTGATCAGAGGGTGATGGGGGTCTACGCCTCTGGCTGAGGCATCAGGCCTGGGCAAAGGGCAGAGCCAGCAATCGGAGGGGGCTGGGGGCAGAACCAGTGTTGGGGGGAAATGAGGGTCCCCTGCCCAGGCCTGATGCCTCTGTCAGAGGCGTCAGGCCTGGGCAAGGGGCCGATCCTGCGATTGGAGGGTGATGGGGGTCAACGCCTGAGGGCTCCCAGTATGTGAGAGGGGGCAGGCTGGGCTGAGGGACACTCCCCCCCCACACACACACACACCCAGTGCACGAATTTCGTGCACCGGGCCCCTAGTCAGAGTGTAAAATAAAGCATTAGCTTGTAGTCTAGGTTTTCTGTGTCCTCATCCAGTCATGGGAGATCCACTGAGCCCCAGCTGCATTCTCTTGTCTTTCTTTTCTTCAATCCTTCACCGCCCCTCCTCAGGTCTACCCTTGGCCGTGCTGGCGTGGCACACATATGTTTGGCCGTGGTCTTGCAGGGTCCCTCCTGTGGAGCCTGGGTTGTTGCCTTATACATGTCCACCTACCTTCCCGAACCTCCCTTCCTTCTCTAGACATCCAGCCTGCACTGAATTGTTATTACAAGCATCATTTTTAAAGCTAATGTCTATTGATTGTTGACAATGGGCTAGACATTACTCTAAGGACTTTGCACATATCACATTTCACACTCACAATGACCCTTTGAGATAAGTACTCTTATTCTAATTTTTTAAAGTGAGGGAGCAGAAGTACAAAGAGGTCAAGTGCACAGAACAAGTAAGCTGAACACTGAAAAGTCTAACTCCATGTTCTTAAAAGCTATGCGAAAATAGGCTGGTAATGTTTCAATTTGCCCCTTAAATGAAATGCTGAAAAGTAAAGGTTGACTCATTGAAAATGTCAGTGTTGGTTGAATGTCCCAGGTGGATGCCCTCACTAATAACAGTAACGGCTCTTTGCTAAACAAATGCCATGTATGGTGGCACAGCCTTTCTCTTTCCAACCGTCTTCCTATCTATAGACTGAGTGTGTCCCCCCAGGATTTATATGTGAAAACCTAATCCTCAATGTGGCAGTATTTGGAGGTGGGGCCTTTGAGAGGTGCTTATAGAAGACCCCCATGAACTCCTTGTCCCTTCTGCCATGGAGGACACAGCAAGAAGGTGTCATCCAAGAAACAGGAAGTGCCTGTCACCAGACACTGATTCTGCTTGACCTTGACCTTGGACTTCCCAGCCTCCAGAACTGGGAGGAATATATGCTTGTGGTTTAAGCCTATGGTATTTGGCTATAGCAGTCCAAACAGACGAAGACACACTTCAACAATCTTGCAAGTTAGGTATTATCTCCATGACGATGGTGAGGAAATGGGTTCTGACAGGCGAGATGACTTTCCTAGGGTCATGTTTGAGGAAATCAGGGCTGTCAGCTTCACTCTGCCACCCACCTGTCCGTCCACGCCCACACCTGTCTGTCTCTCCTGCCCTCCCTCATTCACATGCTGCTATGGATGAACACACACACACACACACACACACACACACACACACACACACACACACGTGACACCTGGGTTACCCATGGCACATGCTTTCTCTCTCTCAATGCAAAACAGCTTTCACCAGAGGCACCCAAACTCACTTAAGCATTCCAGGCATGGCCGTTACTAACTCCTGCCCGGGTAATTGCGATCTAGAGAAACATTATCTTCTCGTCAGCCCCCTCGCCCTCCATCTCCTCGCCTGTGTGTGTCAGCTCCGGGGTTCCTGTCCTGTCATAACACTGGAATGAGCCCAGCTGCTGTCACTGGGCCTCGCAGCAGCTAGCTCAACTTTTCTTTTTTCTTTAATCCTCCCCTGAGGATATGTTTATTGATTTGAGAGAGAGATGAAGGGGGCAGGGGAGGGAGGAAAAGAGGGGAGAGGGGAAGAGAGAGAGAGGAGAGGAGAGGAGAGGAGAGGAGAGGAGAGGAGAGGAGAGGAGAGGAGAGGAGAGGAGAGGAGAGGAGAGGAGAGGAGAGAAACATCAATGAGTTGCCTCCCATACGTGCTCGACTGGGGATCAAACCTGCAACCTTTTGGTGTATGGGACAATGCTCCAACCAACTGAGCCACCCAGCCAGGGCACCTGCTCAACATTTTCTGCCAGTACTAAGGGAAGGATTCAAAGGCCCTGACTGACACCTGGACATAAAACATTAGAGTTAGAGGTGGGGAAAGTTCGACATCACTAGGTCCAACCTCTGCATTCTCTAAGCACTACCATTATCTCGCTTTCTCAGATGCTATCCACGAGATCTGAAGAGGAAAATTAGCCTTGCCCAGGATCACACAGCCCAGAGGCAGCCGAACGCTTGGAGCTTCGTGCACAGGTCCGCAGGTCTGAGTGAAGGCATCCCTGGCCCAGGTGCCCTGAGCCTCCAGCGGCCACTGCGTGGCCCAAATCTCCCTTGCCAGCCCAGTCCCCGGCTGCAGGCTCCACTCCACCTCCCCCAGCCCCGAGGGGTCTCGCTGCTTATTTCCTCACAGTCAAGAGCACAAGCCAAGATCCCAGTACCTTTCAAAATATTTCAAGTCCAATTAGGACCTTCATATTGTCATGCTCAGCACATCCTGTTCTCAGGGCCCCTCCACCTGGGTCGCGCATGCCAGCAGTCCCCCAGTAAGGACAGACGCTCTTGATGGATGGGTGCCAGGCCTGAGGCTACTGACTCCCTGAATCCTAGGGGGTGTTCTCGCCAGTCCCCAGGCACCCTCAGGCTGCCCTGGATGGGAGCCAGTTCTGTGAAGCTGTGCCACCAACCAGCCGTATGGCTGTGAGCAAGTCAGTTCCCAGCTCTGGGGTCTTTTCCGTGTGGGGTCATCATTTCTTTGACAAACCTAGGGGTCCCCAAATGTCTCCATCCCAGAGGGCTAAGAGCAAGCCCCCAAGATGAGAGCCTGTTACCATGGGCATGTTGTGTCTGCTTTCTTACCTTCCTGGAAGCAGCCTTTTCAGCCAGATACATTGGGACTTGCACCCTCGTTCTACCTCCCATTCCCCATGGGGCCCTGGTTGAACCTTTTTTGAGTCTCTGTTTGCTCGTCCGAAAAATGGAAATGAGAATCCTCCTTGCCTCACATACTTGCTGTAAGGATGAAAAGAGTCCATAAGAAGAGTTGCTTAGCGGAGCACTGAGAAGAGCAGACTCTCAATCAATGGCAGCTATTGCTGCTGTAGCGGGCACAGTGCTAGCAGCTCTAGTTAACATTCTCAAAATGTCTGCCTTGATTAGCCACAGTTTAGAGCTGGAATGGACCTCAAATTCTTTACTTAAAAAAATACTATTTATTTTTATTGATTTCAAAGAGGAAGGGAAAGGGAGAGAGATAGAAACACCAATGATGAGGGAGAATCATTGATCGGCTGCCTCCTGCATGACCGCTACTGGGGATAGAGCCCACAACCCGGGCATGTGCCCTGACCAGGAATCAAATGGTGACCTCCTGGTTCCTAGATTCACGCTCAACCACTGAAGCATGCCAGCCGGGCTCACATTATTTTCTTTCACTCCATCCCAGAAAGCATACACAGCTTGTCCGAGTCTCATGATAGAGCTATAGTAAGACCCAGGGCAGGAGGCTGCTAATGTGGAGGTCTCTTTATGTCATGAAATTCTTTTTCTCTCTCTCTCTTGCTGGTGGATTTGATTCCTGCCTAACCTCATGCCCTACTCCTGGCTCTAGGAGAGTTATTACTGCCAAAGGCAATGCCCAGCACGCCGTGGAGCACTCTTCCCGCCAGAGCAGGCGCTGAAAACCCAGCTGCTGTGTCTGTCTCCCCCACGCCGGGGCAGAGACTGGCTTCTCTCTCCTCTGCGGCCCCCAGCGCAGCGTCAGCTACATAGAAGATGCTCAAAAACGTGTGTGAGACTGAACCTGAAGTAGGTCAGACTCTCAAGGAAAGGAAAAAGACGTTTCAAAACTCCTAACTTAAAGCAACAGACAGGAAAAACCAAAGCCCCATTTTCACAGACCACACGGCATCTGTGCATTGATAATAACTTCATTCCTTGTAGTCGTTAGAGAGGAAGGACATTTTTAAAAATGTTAACATTGACATCCAAGCCATGAGGGGAATTTTAGAATCAGAACACGTGGCCCAGGGATAGCTGGCTCTGGGGTAGATGTGTGGCTGGGATCACATCGCTGAACGTTCCCTCTCCCTTTCGTCTTTCCCAACCTCCCCAGGGCACCTTGGAAGTCTTTCTGTAGAGCCGCCTCTAATGAGCTTCGCAAAATGAGAAACCTGCCGAAGTCAGAGAAATCTAATAGCAGCTGCTTTCTTGTTTGCTCTCTCTCCTCCTTGCTCTCTCTCTCTCTTTCTCTCTCTCTCTCTTAGTCATTAGCAATGGAGAAAGAAAACCCCCAAAGGGAGAAGAAAGGCTACAATGTTTGCATGTGCCTTCTGCAACACGGTGCTAATGAGAAGACCTGACATCTCTCGGGTCCCTTCTTTATTTAAATTCCCATAGACGTGCTCTCGGTTGCAGCGAAACCCAGAACCCAGCCAGTGTGGCCATTACATCATAACCAAGGTGAAGTAGACATATTGTTATAGGACAGCTGGACACGGTTTTTAAGTGTTCTTCAAAACCAATGCCTACCAAGACTTTAAAAAGTATCTGGGAAAAGAGAAACCCAATTCAGGAACACAGTTTTTGGTCTTTTTAAAATGTGACACCAAAGTGTAAGTTAACCCAGCTTCTAAAACCCTAGCTTCCACCCAGCCTTGTTAGTTACTGGTCATGTTGTCATACATAGTCACGTGGTCACGCTGAGTCTCCGGTTTGTCTGTAATAACTCTACCCACAAGCATGGAGCACTGATCTGAAACCCCCCCTCTTACTGGCCATATGATCCTGAGCAAATTATTTCATTTCAGGAGTCTCCATTTCATTATTTGTATAATGAGGATCTTAAGAGTACCTACTTTTACCGACACAATTAGTAGGATCAAAAGGGGCAATGCATTTAACAGCCTGGCATATACTTAAGTCTATGGTGGTTACTATTATTACGGCTATAATTTATTTCTTAGTCAGAAGGAACAGGCTTAAGTCTTGCCTCTGCCTTTTGCAACCCTGAGTAAATTGCCATACCTTATGAAGCTTCAGTTTTCTCATTAGTAATAGGGACAACATAACAGTAACAATACTGGTGATAGTAGGTGTTGTGCAATGAAATGAGATGATGTGTGTAGAATTGACACCTGGCACATCATATTGTTATTATTATTATTGTTATTAGATATATGATGTAGGTTTTAAAAAATAGAATGTGCAATTTAGAGATCCCAAAGAATTAACAACAACTTCCTGGAGCTACTAAGTGGTATGGCAAGGTTTCAGGATACAAGGTTAATATATGAAAGTCATTTTCTTTCCTGTACACTAGCAATGAACAAGGGGAACTTGAAATTAAAAACGCAACACCATTTACATTGGCACCAAATAATCTGATACACTTAGGTATACATCTAGCAAAATAGGCACAAGATCTATATAAGAAAAGCCATAAAACTTTGATAAAATAAATCAAAGATCGAACTAAGTGGAAAGATATTCCATGCTCATGTTCAATATTATTAAAATGTCAGTTCTTCCCAATTCGGTCTATAGACTCATTAAATCCCAGTAATCCATTCTGTTGAGATTAAGAAACTCATTCTAAAGTTTACTATGGAAAAGCAACAGACCCAGAATTAACCGGCCCAACAATGAAGGAGAAACACAGAGGCAGAGAACTGACATTGCCCGACCTTGAGACTAACTGTACCATTAGAGTAGTCAAAGCTGTGTATATTAGTTAGTACAACAATACACGCAAGGTTTGATGGAATGGACACAGAGCTCAGAAACAGTCCCACATAAAACCAGTCAACTAGTTTTATTTTATTTTTTTAATATATTTTATTGATTTTTTACAGAGAGGAAGGGAGAGGGATAGAGAGTTAGAAACACCGATGAGAGAGAAGCATCAATCAGCCGCCTCCTGCACATCCCCTACTGGGGATGTGCCCACAACCAAGGTACATGCCCTTGACTGGAATCTAACCTGGGACCCTTCAGTCCACAGGCCGACGCTCTATCCAGTGAGCCAAACCAGCCAGGGCAAACCAGTCAACTAATTTTAAAAAAATGTTTGTTTTTTTTAAAATTGATTTCAGAGAGGAAGGGAGAGAAAGATATATATAGAGAGAAACATCAATGATGAGAGGGAATCATTGATTGGCTGCCTCCTGCACGCCCCCTACTGGGGATCAAGCCCGCAACCCAGGCATGTGCCCTGTCCCAGAATCAAACTGTGACCCCCCTGGTTCATAGATCGATGCTCTACCACTGAACCACATCAGCTGGGCTAGTCAACTACTTATTGATAAAAGAGCAAAGGCAACTCAGTGAACAAGAGTCTTTCCAAGTAATGGTACTAGAACAATGAGACAGCCACATACTGTGGGAGGTTGTGGGGGGGAGGGGATCTAAACACAGGCACTATACTTTTCACAAAAACTAACCCCAAATGATCATAGACCTAAATATAAAGAGCAAAATTATAAAAACTTCTAGAAGATAACATAGAAGAAAATATTGGTGATAATGGATTTGGTTATGCATTTTCAGATATAATACCAAAAGCAAAATGCATTAAAGAAAATAAAAGATAAGTTGGGCTTTGTTAAAATGGAAAAAACAACACACTTCTGCTCTGTTAAAATGAAAGATGCTGTTAAGGGAATGAAAGACAAGTCACTGATTGGAAGAAAATATTTGCAAAACACATATCTGATATAAGATGTGCATCCAAATTATACAGAGAACACTTACAATTCCACAATAGGAAAACAAACAAGCAGATTAAAAACAGGAGCAAAAGAGCTGAACAGACACCCCATCAAAGAAGATCCCCAACAGATAAGCATAGGAATAGATGTACAACACTTGTCATTCTGAAACTGTGAGTCAACGAAATACCACTACATAACTATGAGCAAAGCTACAATTCAAAACCCTGACATTGCCAAATGCCAGTGAGGATGTGGAGCAACTGGAAGAGTTCATGACTGGTGGGAATGCAGCCACTTTGGAAGAGTGGCAGATTCTTACGCTGATATTTCAGTAATTGATATTTACCCACAAAAATGGGAAACCTACATCTTCACAAATCCTTGCACATGAATGTTTGTGGCGCCTTATTCCAAAAGTGGAGGCCGCCAAGTTATGCTTCAATGGGTGACTGGGAAAACAAACTGAGAGAGATCCATACAATGGGATGTTTTTCAGCAGTGAAAGGAAATGAGCCATCAAGACACCAAAGACATGGAGCATAAATGCGTGTTGCTAAGTGCAAGGAGCTGAAAGGCTACATACTGTCTGACTCCAACTAGATGACGTTCTGGAAATACAAAGCTGTGGAGACATGAATGATCGGTGGTTTCTGGGAGTTCAGGGATGAATAGGTGGCGTGGGGGACGTTTAGGGCAGTGAAACTATTCTGTACGCTACTGTCTACTGTAACAGTGGATACATGGCATGATGCATTTGTCAAAACCCATAGAACTGTACAACATAAAGTATGAGCAATGGACTTTAGTTAATACTGTATTGGCTACTTCTTTCCCTCATTCACTCTCTCTATCTATGAGATGCTTAGAACAGAAACGAAACTAAAACATGGTCATCATTAACTCCAATCCTGCAATTAGGCACATAAGGCAGAACGAGCGGCTTAACATCAGAGAGGCTAAGCCACCTGCCCAAGGTCACACAGCTACTCACTGACAACTCTGGGATTGAAACCCAGGTTCCCAATGTGCCATCCACTATGCCCCTCTGGTGTTACACTGCTAGAACTGGCTCTCCAAATTCTGCACCTTAAACAGAGTGCTCCCCCTCACAGCACCTCCTGAACGGGGTGCAGGGGTTTTCCTGCCCATAGGCCAGACTCTGCCTTCCACCCTGTGGGGGACTTCCTTATCCAGGGTCGCTCACAGTAAAGAGGCAGATGGGACAACTCCAGGCAGGTGGTGGGAAGCCCCATCTCTGTGCCCTTGTGGTGGAGAAGGTGGTGACTCACCTAATATCCATCCTCCCCGCAGGAAACCAGGAAGCCGGCACTTACCCAGAGCGTCTTCCCACTCTGTCAGCAATCCAGACCATATGGTTAATTAGCTAAAATTTGCCACCGCATCTGTGATGCTATTTTTCTTTTTGGCATGTGCGAACTTAATTACTGAAGCCCTGGGAAGCTCTTGGCCCACGGAGAGTGTGGTGGGCACAGGGGTCGAAGGGCATACCCAGGACTCAGGGAGTTGAATGGTGAGGGTCTGAGAAATTGAAGACGGAGAGAGTCATGTCTGGCAGGTGAGGAGGGGGTGCTTACGGTGGTTGCATGGACTCCAGGACACAATGTCACAGGAAACCCATCTGGGAATGTTGGCAAGCACCCACACATAGAGGCCAACCTCCCTGCCTGGTAGAACGCAGGGTTCATTCTCTGGTTACCTACTGCCCTTCAAATTCTGTTCTTCATTACTCCACAGAATGTGTCCCCCCAGCACCTAACCACTGTCTCCCCAGAACATGAGACAGAGCCTATAACATACAAAGCGTTCAAAAAGAAGGCTGACTGGCCCAATGAAGGAACTAACCCTTCGGAGGAAACCCTTGGGTTCCTCATTTGTGGAATGATTCATAAATGTTACATTCTACCATTCTGTTAAGATTAAATTAGATAAAATACAGGGAGTACCTGTCACAGTCCCTGATGTAGTGATAGGTGCTCAACAAGAACTTGTTGAATGAATGAATCGACGGAAGGATGGATGGGTGGATGGATAAATGAACGAACAACAGAATCAGAGAGGCCAGTGCGAGATAAAGCCTGAGAGACCAGAATCTACTCCAGTCCCCGCACTGTGCTTGTTTCCTCACCTGTAAAATGGGGACCGTGAAATCCCCTCCCTTTCTGGGTTGCTTGGGGAGGACAATAAATAATAACTCATGTCGTTTTTAGCAGCATCCTGGGATGTAGCAAGCACTCGATAAATACTCCTGAGGCTGCTGTGAATGGTAATGAAATGGGGAGACCTGCTGCTGGCGAGGGAAGGGCCTTGACCCATCACCATCAGTCCCTGGTACATCCTGGGCTCCTCTCCACCCACACTGCTATTTCCCAAGCAGCACAGGCTGGCGCCATACTCAGAGTTCCAGAGCTCATTGGATGGGTGAGTGCCAGCCCTCAGGGGTCACGAGTCTAATGAGGGAGAGAGCCCCTACTTTGGGGAACAACAGACTAACAAGTAAGTCAGGGTCAAGGGGTACTTTGACCAATGTCAACCGAAGAGTCTTGCCCATCGAGGGGGGCTCTTCCGGGCTCCCACATATGGTTTTGCAGGTTGTGCCACTGCTGAGGGTGAAACCCAGCCTTGCCCTGCAAGCCAAGCTCGATGACCACACAGGTTTGTGTCTTCCCAGAGAAGTCTCCTTTCTCCCATTCACACACAGGGGGCTGTTGGCAGCCGAGGCCCTGGCGCTTTCTCTGGGGCCAGTGGACATCTCAGGACATTGGGCAGAGGTACTCAGCTCTCCATCCCTAGTGCCTTGTTGAATAAAGGCATCATCGTATTCTTAATATCTCTCACAGTCCTACTGTGTGGGATGGGCTCAGCGCATGCTGAATTAAGTGTCTGACTGGAGCAGCCAAAGTGTGTGTGAGGTACACAATGATTTCCTGGACCTTCAGTCCTGTGCAGTATCAGGAGCTAATTTAGCGAGCGGCGATTCCATGCAGGTGTAGCATAAAGAGCTGTCTGTGCATTATCCCCGAAAATCTCACAAGAGGAAGGTACTAAGACTGTTTGCGCTGCAGAAATGAGGGCACAGAGGCTTAGTGAGGCTCAGGGATGTGCCTGAGGCCACGTGGCTCCAAAGAAGCAATGCTGACATCCAAGCTGGTGCTCCGTTCCGCCTCCGTGTCCGTTTTACCCACCATGCCCTTCTCCATTGGGCAGCTGAGCCACTAGTGAGATATCAGGAGACTTCCCATTCCCTCTGTCTGCTACGCTATTTCCCTGCACTTGCCTAGTGCTCACCCCTTCACTTCATGCAGGCCTCTGCTTTACCGACACCTCCTCTGAGAAGCCTGCCATGACCACTTCGTATAAAGCAAAACCGTCTAAGTCCTTGCCCTGCTTAGTTTTTCTTCATATCCCTTCCTACCACCAAAGATAGATGTTGATTTTCTCTTGGCAGCTTCCACATCCCAGAAATTGGCTTTATGAGGGCAAGGACCTTATCTGTCTTGTTAACTGCTGTTGCCAACCTTCCGAATGGCACCCGACATAAAGGTACTTGGCGTGTATTCGTGAAATGCCTGGGTCACCGTAGGTCTGTTATTTCAGTGTCTGTCTAACGTCTGACATTCTCTTTCTGTTCTCATTCTCTTCCTCTGGTTTCTTAATTGGTCAGACAGGAGAGAGATATCACAGCTGACGCCTCCCCTGAACATATAAGGACCACTGGACACGTTCAGCAGCTCGCCCAAGTGCAGTCAGGTTATAAACACCTGGGTGAGCACTATCTTTTCTCCCGTCCAAGTGGGAAGTGCCCAGTTCTCTGCCAAGGTCTGACACACACACACACACACACACACACACACACACACACACACTAATCTCAGACCCCCCCCAGTTTTTGCCACGCCCAGGACCAGGGCCTCCTGAGATACGATGGTGTCAGGTAGAGGGAAGCTCTTCTTTGAACAGGGAAGCAGGGGCGGCCTGTTTTGGCGGCTCCATTTAGTGACAACATAATAGTGGGTCGGTCACTCTTTCACCTCAGTCGCCTCTTACACAAAACCGGAGGAATGACCACACCAATCTTCGAGGGCACCTGCTAGAATGGAGTGAGCTAATGGTTCTGAAAGCACTCCTTGCAGCATAAAGCTTCATACAGATCTAAGGCCCGATGTAACCTCAGGAGATAAAAGCCGCGTGGGCAGTTCAGACCAGACTGAGGGCTGGGAGCCTGGAGGATTCGGAGCTGGGAAGAGACACAGGAAGCCGTCATTTGGGGGGAGGGAATCTGGGACTGTGCATACACAGGCCTCCCAGCTTTCTCTATTCCCTTCTAGATTGTGCCTGAGGAGGGGGGAGGGAGAGAGGTAGGGTCTATAGGTGCAGCACCCCCTTCCATGCACGCAGAGGGAATAGGGGTGGGGGTGGGGACCAGGCCTGGGTGACAGGCAAGGCTTGAGCCACCCTGATTAGCTGGGAAAATGCAAATCGGCACTTCCTTCCCTGCAGCAGCTAACAAGATAATGAGTATTTTCATCAGCTGCAGAGAATACAAACATCTGTAGGAACACCAAACCTACTCTCAGGGGTGGGGGCGGGGAGGCGGGAGGAGACGGAGGTGGGGGAACGCAGCTTCTCAGCAATATTAGGCAAGAGGAGACTGCTGAGACGCTCGAGGGGGAGCTGAGAGCCGGGAGCTCGGCGGGTGCCTACTGTACAAGGCACAGTGGGAACAGACAATGACCAAGTTTGACCTACACCTGCTGCTCATCCGGGGTTGACACACGGTCTTGGCTGGACTTCGGTCATCCCCCCTCCGTATAGATCTCTGTTCCTGCATCCAGACCCCCCACTTATCTATTCAACAAGCATTTACGGAATCCTATTGTGGGTCAGGAAGGACCTGGACTCTAGGGGATGGAGGTAAATAAGACATTCCTGCCCTCAAGAAGCTCACTCATTCGCCGATTCATTTATTACATGCCTATTCATCATACACGTACTACATGTACGCTGGGCACTCACAATCTCTCTGCAGAGACAGACATGTGGACTGGCCCCTACTGAAGGGAGGTTCTGATAGACAAGAGGGGAGAGGAGGACTAACCCTTCTAGGGAAGACTTGTTCAAGGGAGATATCTGGAGAATGTAAATCAAGGATGAATTGGAGTCTTTTAGGCCGAGAAACTGGAAGAGCATTTCAAGTAGAGGGAACAGCATGTGCAAAATCAGGATGCAAAAGGAACCCAGGGAAGTCAGGGAACCACAAGTAGCTCTGTAGAAATGGATGACACCAGGCAAGCGTGGGCCAGGAGCAGGGATGGAGGGGAGCCTTGAGCCTCCAAGTGGGGCCTTGTCCATCCAGCTAAGGAGGCTGGACTTCATCCTGGGCGCAATGGGGCACTACAGGCGAGTTATGGGCAGAGGTGTGGCCTATCAGACCTGCACTTTAGGAAGCCCGATCTGGCTGCAGCATGGAGAGAGGATTCGGAAGGAAGACAGGGAGACGAATAAGGGGGCTGTTGAGGATCCCAGTGTGAGGCAGCCTGGCTCTCATGCAATATGCAGCAGGTCCATTTCTCTAGGGCCTGGCAGACACTTGCGTGTGCAGTCATGTGGCTTGGCCATTTTGCCGGCTCTGTGACTTTGCAGAGCATTCAGGAGCTACTAATAATGCCCCCTTCGTGGAGTTTTAGTGAAGAACAAATGAGATAATGTGTGTCAAAGTGACCTACAAGGTCTGCGGCACCTTAGAAACATTAGTTATCAGTTATTTAATTACAGCAGCGCTCCTGGGCCTAATCACGCTTCGCTCCGCAGTCCTCCATTCCCGCTGCCAACATCCAGAAACAGACACCGCACAACATCGGAGCCTCAAGGCTCTGGTGCTGTCACTTCCTCTGTGAGCTTGGAAAGCCCCCTGACCTCTGTGCTTGCTTCCATCGCTGCATCTCTAACCCGGGGAGAACACTCTTCTCTTTGCCCATTTTTTTCGGGATCTTTAACCACTTGAAGAGAAAGTGGTGTGAACTGAAATCCTCAGCCTTCGTATTTCAGGTTAGCCGTGGACACACTACCCTCCACAGGCCCAATCTAGCTGCTGCCCCATGTTCGCACTGACCACAGGCTAACACTGGTTTGTTCTTAAATGACTAGAGAGGAAAAAAATCATAAAGAAAATAATATTTGTGTGACATATAAACATTATATGAAATTCAAAACTTAAGAGCCCACAGGAAAAGTTTCACCAGGACCACACCTGCACCTGACCCTGCTTGGGTACACGGCCTCAGGAGATGACTGCCACCTTCCCCAGTTACAGACGATGAAATGGAGGCTCAGAGACACCGGGTCATGTGCCCAAAGCGACACAGATGAAAACCGCTTCCATTCCGTGGCTGCTGGATCTGAAAGCTCATTCTCTTTTTACTCACTCTGATGCTCCGTTAGGGGCTGCTTTCCCCTTCTCCGAAGACGCCTCATAATCATGGGCTCAGTGCCTGTCTACTCCACCGGACTGCACCCATTGCGAGAGGGAGGACCGGCCGCCTGGTTCCCCACTCCGCAGTGTGCATCGTGGTCGGGGTAGTCCTTCTGTTCCAGCACATTCCCGCCTCCCCCCTGCCCCAGCATTCATAGGTATCAGTCACAAATTTATAAAACACACTCCCTTTCTGCTCTGGAAAGGAGTGTAAATTTGCCCCCAAGGGCAGCCATTTGGAGGTGTCCGCGTACCCTCCGCTCATAGTTCCCCATAGGGGCCCACTGTGTGCTAGGTGTCATTGTACACAGCTCCCGTGATCGATACCCACCTGCCTCTTCCTCCCTCGGCATGGCAGCTCAGGGCCCTGAAGGCCACCTTCAAACATCCTGACTTTCTACCACTCCAGGCAGCCATTGCTACTCAGACTTCCTGAAAAGAGGCAAGAGAAACCCCACCAAGAGTGGATCGCTGAGAGGGCACACTGCCTGTGGGTCCCACGGACACGCCCCAAGAAGCATTCTGCTTGTTGGACTCAAGTTTCTGCAGCCTTGGCAACGACAGGTAGTAAGCGACGGAGCTACCAGTCAAAACCCTCTTATTTAGTCCTCACTTATAAGAACCTCTTTCTGATAACTTGACAACTCAAGCCATTCACTCATTCATTCTTTCCTTCCTTCATTTCTTCAACTATTCACTGAATCTCCCAAGAATTACAATCCCCTGCCTCACCCTGCCTGCCTTCAAAAAGCTTGGAGTGCAAGAAATGTACCTTGTTTCTGATATCATTATCTCCCCACCTTTATGTGAGTTCAGGCGTCTGAGCATCGGAACTGCCTCCTGTTATTTTAATGGAAAGGCAAGGGCAGTATGCATTTTAAAATATAATCACGGTTGAATGCAGGCATCCATCTGCCCCTTGGTCCTTCTGGAAGGCCCCCCTGTGCCTTTGTGCTTGCGTGTGCCTGCATGCTCAGCCCACACCTGGCACTGACTGCCTTTCCCCTCACTGAATCCTGTGACAGTCCTCTCTCTCTTTCAGAGACGCTGCGAAGTGCAGTGCCTGCTAATGACAAATCTGAGGACCAAGACAGCATGGGGCTGAATTAGGGTAATTCAGCCCAAGGGGGTTCCTTCGGAGTGGAGGCCAAGTTCTACAGGAGAGCACCATCTGATAAGGTCGAGCAGCCTCCAGCCATTTCCTCTCAGAGAAAGGCCCGGTGTTCTGTGGCCCCAGCATCGTCTCCCGGGCACCCTGCAGCGGAATCTCTGGACAGCTCCGGGACCCTGAGTCCTGGACCAACCAGGTCTGGGCAACACCAAGTCTTCCCTGCAACAGTTCTGGGAGCTGAATCAGGATCCCCGACAACACCAGCTGCCTCCCCTCTGGCTGGCTTAGTGCCTGGCCAAGCCAGGGCCTCGGGGACTTGCAGTGTAAACTGATCTGACCTTTCTGGAGGCTGTGTGGCTCTGGGCATCATTCGTTACATGTGCATACTCTTGCCCAAGAGGTTTTAATCCTGGATTTAGCCTAAGGAGACAATCGATCAAATGCTCGCAGCTGTATTTACAAAGATGCTCATCACCACACAGTTTATGACAGTGAAAAGCTGGAGAGGATCTAAATGTCTGTCAATAAGGGATTGATTGGGTGAATTGTTCGTCTGGGGAATGGAGTCCTGTGCAGACATTAAAAATCATATAGCTGATCTTTGTAAATTAGAAGAGAAAGATATCTAGGGAATATTAAGTGAAAAAAGATAAGCATCTACGGCATCATCCTAGTTATGTAACGTGATCTACACATAATATGTGACCACAAGCACAGAGGGTATTTGGGGGGGAGGTTCACACACAGATGTGAAGGTGACCACACACAGGTGAGACTTCCAGTGACGTTTACTTGTTAAAAATATCGCTTTGATTTTCTGCAGAAACATATGTTAACTTTATGGGGCCGGGAGAGAGGGGGGCAGATGGAGGATGTGTGGCCTTGTGCAAATAATTTTCCCTTTTATTCCTGAATGAAAAGGGGACTAATATTACCTATTAATAAGGCTATTAAATTATAAATAAAAATATATCTAAGTGACTCAAACAGAGTGGAGAGTCTCAATCCATGGTCACTGGTAATAGTTACTGTAAAGAAGCCAGGGTAGGGCAGGTATCCTGGACAAATGGCCCGGAGCTGTGACCAAGAGATGTCAACCCACTGTGCCAAACTTCATCCCTCCCACTCCATAGGCCCAGGCCCATGTGCACACACACCACATATACACACTCATATACACATAAACACACACCCACGCACACTCACACCCATATACACTTAGGCATACACAGACACACACATATACATAGGGCACACACAGACTTGCACTCAGATACACACACACACACAGACTCACACACATTTACCTACAGACAGGCACAAAGCAGCAGGCACGGCCAGGGGATGGAGAGGACCGAGCCTGCAGCACCCACTGAGCTGGCATGCTTTTCTCTCCTTGCCCTCCCGCCCGCTCAGGCCCTGGCCCGACTGCACTGACTGGCTGCTCTGTGCAGACTCCCAGAGCCTGGCTCCTGCCAGGAGAGGGAGGGGAGGCTTGCGAGAGGCAAGGCGAGGGTGATTGTTGGGGTTTAATTACACATGATGCCCGGAGGCAGCTTTGGAGGATGCACTGTAAGAGACATTCCACTGAACTTGGACCCTTGTTCTCCAGGCGTGCGTGGGCCTGACACAATATTTCAAAGACGAGGAGAGCATCGGGCACAGAGGAGCCAACAGCTGCTAACAGCATGGTAACAAGAAGATGCTAATGACGAGTGTGTCTGTGAGCGGAGCAGCTCTGCAGACGAGAGATGGCCAGGCTTCTTCAAAGGCATGTTGGCAATGCCAGGCCTTCCTTCTGGTCTCCTGTCCCCCACCCACCAGAGCAGGAGGGGCAGAAAGTCCTGGTGAACTGTGCTCAGAAACCCTCTGCACTCAGAGGTCCCTGCAGCTGGTACCTGGGAATATGACCTTGAGAGCCCTTGAAGGTTAAAAGGTGGAGAGCACAGCACAGTGGAGTCATGCAGTAAATATCTCTGGAAGGAAGGGGGAAAGGGCGGGAGGGAGGGAGAGAAGGAGAAAGCTCTCCACTCCCGGACTGCACATCTGCAGCAAGAGAGAGATCCTTACCCCCCTTCTCCTCCCAAAAATAGCCCTTGTCCTGGAGGATGGCTCTTGTTCTCTTTTAAGACAAAAGTTACTAAAGACCTACATTGTGTCAAACCTGATGTATTGAAAATGAACGCAAAACACAACTCAGCAGAAAAATGATGAGCCTGTCTTCAAGCGCTTAGCAGCCTGGAAGGGGAGTCGTACAGGTAAAAAGACAATCATAATAAATCGTAAACTCCCCCAGTCCAATGTACCGCCTCCTCTTTCTGGCAAAATTCCTCTTTGAAAAGGGTTTATCTGGCTGACTCCAATTTCCCGCGCTCATCCTCCCCTAACCCATTCCAACCTGCTTTGTCAGACTCATTCCACACCCTCCACTGTCACCGATGACTTCCAATTTGTCAAGCTGCCTGGTGCCCATCTTCCTGCCAGGTGCCCTCTGAGCAGCACGGGACAGATGACCACGCTCTCTCTGCAGTCTGTTCTGGGGGTGGTGACATCCCCCTCTGGTGTTTCCTCCTCCTCCTGCCTCCCCGGCCACTCCTTCTCTGTCACCTTGGCTGGGCGCTTCTCTTGTCCCCGCCCCTAAGTAATCTTCCCTGGTTCTTTCCACGATCTGTCCTCTCTTTGACCTCAAATAAAATCTTTATTTAAAAAAATTATGTAGCCTGGCAAGCATGGCTCAATGGTGGAGCACCGACCTATGAACCAGGAGGTCACAGTTTGATTCCCGGTCAGGGCACATGCCTGGGTTGCGGGATGGATCCCCTGTGTGGGGCGTGCAGGAGGTAGCCGATGGATGATTCTCTCTCATCACTGATGTTTCTATCTCCCTCTCCCTCCCTCTCTGAAATCAATAAAAATATACTAAAAAAATTATCGACATGCTGTGGACTACTAATGGTTTCGTTTAGAACCCAACTCTGAACTAAGTGGAGTATACTCATCCTGTCGAGTGGTCTGGGGAGGTTGGAAACACCCGACTAGCTCTCAAGAAGGACCTGGGCTGGGGATGCAAGCTGGGGACAGAGCACCCATGGAGGGGGAAGATGGAAAGAAGGCCAGCGTGAGGAGGATCACGCTCACCGAGGCTGGGTGCGTCCATAGAGGCGAGAAGAACACCAGGAGAATGGGGGGCAAGTGCCAGGGAAGAAGTTCTCAAGAGACAGAGTGAAGCGTGGTGCTAAAGAGAAGACTTGGTGCACAGAGAAAAGTGAGACGTGGGGTAACCACGAAGGGGTGCCCTCGTGGCCTCGGGGAAAGCATTCCCCGGGCGGCACGTGCAGGAGCCAGGCTGTGGTGGGCGGGAAACAAGTGGGAAGTGAGGGACTGGGGGCCATTTGCACAGACTTCCCTTCCAAGAAGGCTGGCTGCGAAGGGGAAACATACGGCGGTAGCTGAAGGCAATCATAGTGTGAAGAGGGGACGGGATGGGAGAAACGAACACATTTATAGACTGAGGGGAATGATAAGAGGGATGGAGACATTTAAGAAAAAAAATGGGGGGCTATTGGCACCATCAGGTTTCTGAAAAGATTGAGGGGCTGAACTCAGTAGTAAGTAGGCAGCTGAAGAAACATCTCTTCTCCTCTAAGACAGGAGTGGGTGTGAATGCAGACACGTGGGGAGGGGGTTGGGAGCTATGCCCTTCCTTGCCTGATGGTCTCATGCTTTCCCTTTAATAAGTAGAAGAGAAAGGAAGGCGGAGGTTGTGTTAGAGGCTTAAACAAGCACTATTAACGTTTCAGAAAGCCATACAGAGCTGGGGAGACCATGGGTGGGCATTGGCACCAGTCCGCACTGTGGCGGCGGTTATGCAGATTACATGAGGCTGTCCCCTGGTTGCCAGGAATACAGCTGATTGGGGAATTTTGCAAGACTAGTCATTCCCTCACCTACATCCTCTATGGGACAAGTATAGCGCCAGCGGCTACCATCTTGTTGGGTGTTGGTTATGTGCCAAGTGCCTAACATACAGTATCTCTAATTTTCAGGATAGTGCTGCAAATCCTCTAACTAGTTCCCCCTTTCCCCTAAAAAATTCAAGTTCCACAGAGGTGATGTCATTTTCCCAAGTTTCACAAGCGTTGCTGACTCCCAAGCCGGGCTCTTTCCCTTTCTCTATACCTTGTCACTGTCTTTGAGACCTGACTTCTCATGTCTCCCCTGAGACTTTCCTTCTCTAGGATAAACAACTCTAGACTTGGAACACTGCCTTGTGGGACCTTGTTTCTGGGCCCCTCACTCTCCCATCTTCCCCTCCAGTTTGTCAGTTTCACATTCACAAACACGTGTGTACTTGCATGCACCCTTTTCAAGGTGGTAATGAGATCCCTGCGGGAAAGACAAGACGCCTCAGTGGAAAGTTCTTGCGAAGGCCCCCCTGGAGGGTTTTCCCCATAGACACCTCCACACGCTTCAGTCCTGTTTCCTTCCTATGCTACGCTAATTTCCAACTAAGATGCCCTTCCACGAGCCAAGGGTGCAGAGCCCCACCTTACATGACTGTGATCACCTCTCTACCTCTCCCTCCAAAGACCAACCCCATGTTCCCAAAAGACCAAACCATTTAGAGTCATAAGTGCTTTCTTCCCAAGTATAGTGCTTCTTCCTCTGTTGATTTCTCTGCCTGAAATAGCCATTCCTTTGTCCTTTCCTATAACTACTTGCCCTTCACGATTCAACTCAGGTACCACCATTTAGAAACCTTCTCAGGTGACCTGGCTACATCATGTGCCCCCTGTTTTTCGTGCATCTTCTATAACACAGAACAAGCAGAGAACAGTGATTAAACAAGTGGGCTATTGAGCTTTTCCATCAGACCAGACAAGACCTGGTTCAAGACACTTACTCCTTGTGTCACTCAACCTATCAGTGTTGCCATTTCCTCATATACAGAATGGGGGCATGTATAACCCACCTCATAGGGCTGTTGTGAGGAAGAAATAAGCGAACCCACTTAAAGCTCTTGGCATAGTGCTCAGCACATGATAACTGGTAGTTATCCTACAACAATTGTCAAAGAGTACTTTGTATTTACTTCATGCTGCGATCTCCCCTACCAGCCCCTGAGTAACCCAGAGGACAGGGATAGCATCTGGCTCATGTTTCCATCTGTGGCACCTAGCTCAGAGTCTAGCACATAGTAGGGGCTCATGAATAAATGAATGAATGAATCTAAGTCACCCCAGTGTATATCACATAATCATATTATCTGAAATTGCCTATTATATATACAATTGAGATAATTTATATATATAAAAGGCTGATATGCTAAGTGTCCCCTTGGGAGTTCAACCGGGAGATCAGAAGTTCAATCGCGTGCTATGACATGTGCTGACCACCCAGGTCCAACGCAGAACATGACAGGCGACCAACAGCAGTGGCAGGGTGCTGAGGTAACGAAGGAAGGAGGAGGCAGGGAGGCAGGTGGTGAGGGAAGGAGGAGGCGGGGAGGCGGGGAGGTGGGGAACCTGACCAGCCCTGATTGCTGGCCAGGCCTAGGGACCCTACCTGTGCATGAATTTCATGCACTGGGACTCTAGTATGAGGGATAAGATATATCATCTTCCTTTCAAGGGCAGGAGGCCTCCCCAAGGAATGACTGGACTATGGAAAGATGCATGGGTCATGTGCAAGGCTTCATTCAGGACCATGGACAGTGGTCATGGTCATACCCAACCATGGTACAGTCACATCCATTTAGAAGTAAGCGGTCAAGACCTAGAGGCCAGGCAGCCAAGAGTGTAGGCAGGCCAGGGAAGATCTAGGTCGCATGGAGTGGCTGGGGCATAGTATCAGGGCTAGTGTTCCACTGGTACTTATGAATATGACCCTTCTTGTTAATGTCTGACAGTCAATCTGATAGTCTCAGGTTCCATTCTGATTATTTGGCCATCCATGCCATTACATTTATGAAATATATTAAACATTACCCTAGTTTCTCAGCAGATCTAGGCAAGGTGATGAAGAGCACTATTAAAGGATTGCAAACTCCGAAATTGGATTCCAGATGACCATAAGCTAAGGGCAAAGAAGCAGAGCTCAGGTCCAGCAAAGGCTAGCCAGTCGTCCACTAGTAGTTGAGGCAGTGCGTTAGCAATCTGAGTCCCACCATGTAAGCTGTCCCTTAGAAGACTGTCAGCCAGAAGTTTACCATGGATTTAAATGATCAATCCCATTCTCAGGAGCGTCTTCCCCTTCACCACGACCCTCCCCCACCCCGCCCCAGCTCTCTTCTCCCCACACCAGAGCCATGTGACTCCAGACCGCAGCCTCATCTTGACTGCAGTCACCATGACCTGATTTCAGCGAGAGGAAATTTATGAACCTCTGGGTCAGAGCTCGGGCACTCAGCTTCACATTAGCACTTGGTACTCATGTTTGTTAAGCATGCACCGAGTGGTACAGTCATTATTTCTTTCCAAACGTGTCTCTCCTGCTTGCCTGAGGCTTTCCTAGAAGAGCACAATTTTTAATTAAAAAAATAAAGACAGGAATGGAAGAGGGGAAAATTAGGCTGGTCTCTAAGTTTAGTCTTACTTCTGGAACCAGTTTGGACACTGGGACTCCATCCTATTTGCCTGATGACTGTCTTGATAACCTGCCTAGATAACCAACTATGTTCTTTTGATCCTTGATGCTGTCCCTCCAGGAGCTAGAACTCCATCTCTAAAATGTTTGCTCCCTATCTGGTCTGGGGCCCCTAGTCTTTGGAATATACCTACTTCCCACTGTAAAGTCTTGAGCCACAACTCTGAACCACTGTGTACTTGTGCTGCCCAAGGGGCCCTGTCGGGGACTTTCTAGTTTACAGCAGTAGTTCCTATCTTCCTGGAAGTCTCCTGCCAAAGCTTTGCCCCAGAGGCCTGTGGATCAAGGACGGACATGCTGTAGCTGAGTGTGGAGGTTGTGAGGACCAGGGGTCACAGAGAAGACCACTAATGGCAGAGAAGGTAGACAGGCCTGTCTCCTTCATAAGGGGGCACTTCCCTTAAGGACAGGACTTGGAGGGTAAGACTAAACTTAGAGTCCAGATTCAGGTGGAGAGGAGGGGAAGAAACACGTACATCGCACTAGGAGCACTGCCCCCATTTCACAGATGAGAAGGCTGAGGTTCAGAGAGGTGAAGAATCTTGTTCAACAGCACCAAGCAGGTTAGGTGCACAGGCCTGCATGGAATCAGCTTTGCCTCTGTCTGTCTCCTGCAGAATCAGATCTCTAGCCTAGACAGATAGACTCAGGATGTCCTCACACTTCTAAGATATGCCTTGTGCCCAACCCAGCACTGCAGTCCCAGCATAACTATTTTTTATAGTTTGAGAGATAGACCACTGTCTCCTCTGCTTGTCTGGCTTCTTCCACCAGGAAACTGTAGAATCATGTGCCGTTGAAACTATAAGCACATCAGTGATCTGCTAGAGCTGTGGTTTTCACATTTCTTTCATTTATTTGTAGCAGAATTTGAGTGTGGAACTCCCACACGTGGAACAGATATTAGATGGAGTACTCTCCAGGCCCCACCCCATCTGTGCCCCTCTGCCAGGGATTCCCGGGGCTCTTCTGAAGGCTCCACGCCCCTCAAGAAACAGCCTGATCTACTCTGGCCTCTCATTTGTGGATGAGGAGGCTGGGGACCAAGGGTAGGAAGGAGCTTGCCCAAGGTTACCCAAAGACCTTGAGAATCTACATCTCCAGTGCTCTCTACTCTAGAGTGGCCACATCATAGCCATCTGTGTGGAGGAGGTATCCCAGGTCTATGCAGGCTGCTTGTGTGGGATCTGAAGATAGAGATTTCCTTCGGGCAGAAGGGTTAGCATTACTAACAGTGGCCAACACTAAGGTGCAGGGCAAAGAGCTTTGCTTGCATTATTCCACTCAATGCCCTCAGCAGATTAGTATTCCATCCCAGAGGTGAGGAAGCGGAGTCTTAGTTCCTTAGCACTGGGCTACCCAGCTAGGCTAAACAGCCGTAGGAGGATCTCACCCCTGGTCATCTTGCTCTAGAGCCCAGCTCTTACCCAGTCAGGCCGGGGGTCGTCCTAGTGAAGCCTAGACTCGTTCATATTTACCAACATATCCTTCCCCCTTCCCGCCCCTCCTGCCAATCTCCCAGCCAACACTCTGCACGACCAGACAGCTCACTTTCCTCCCTGTGACCACCAACATTCAGGGTCTGGGGTATAAACTCGAATCCCCTACCCTCCCTCCCACAGACCCACGGGCAGGGGTACACATGGGCAGCACGCACTCATGCATTATGCATGATGCCATGGCCTGGAATCCTGCTGAACTGAGACTTAGCGGCTGCTGGATCTGGAGCCACCTCAATGCCTGTGTCATTAGCTGAGCTCTGAGAGCCATCATTACTGCAGCCACTGGGGATGAGTCACTGAGACTGTGAGCAGGTAATAGAATTGCGGGGACACATCATAAAAGGGACTGGAATAGGACTTGGGCCGGAAGGAAGGACTGTGTGTGCTCTGGTCCTGAAGGGTGATATGTAAACAAGGAACTCCCAGCCCCTGGAGATGGCATTTCTGCCAAGTCCCTCAGCAGAGGACAATAAATGGCCTAATTATAACCTCCACACTCGGAGGTTTCAAAGGAGAGGAAGGAAAAAGAGATCAATGAAGTTAATTTAACGTGGGCCCATTCTTTTTGTTTGTTTTGCTCTAGCCGTTGTATGAGATTCCCTTATAGACCTGCTCATCTTTCCTCCCCCACTGTCTTCACTTATAAAAGCAAAGAAAGAAAAAAGCTAAGACTTCAGGTGTATTTGTTCATGACATCTCAAAGAAGGGAGCCAGATCAGAGCATCCCAGGGTTGGAAGAGGCTTTCAAATATTGTTCGAGGCACAGGGGAAGACACAGGGCTTCTACATACAGGTATGCAGGGTGAGCACCGTGCGAGGGAGCCCCGATGAGGGTTAGTGCGGACTGATCCTTGCATGGGGTTACATCCACCTCTATGTAATGTACAGGGAGCGGTAGGGGGCCAAGCTAGGCCTAGGGAGTTGCACTGAGCAAGGACTCAGAGACGTGCCTTCTGTGGGGTTCACGTTCTGTGAGATCTTTCCTGTGTCTCCTTCCTAGGTCTGCTCCCTCCTTTGTAAAGGGAGGGCACTGGATACGGTGCAGGGTAGTGGGCCACAGCTAACAAGTTAACCACCAAGCTCCCAGCAGGCCCAGTGCTGAGAGTATGAACCAACTGTCCTATTTTATCCCTCCAGTAACCCCCTGGAGGTTCACTTAGCCCTATTTTCCAGATGGGAAAAAAGAAAAGTGAGCCCGGCCAGCATGCTCAGCGGTTGAGTGTTGATCTATGAACCAGAGGTCACGGCTCGATTCCAGGTCAGGGCACATGTCTGGGTTGCAGGCTCTATCAGAGTCAGCTGATCAATGATTCTTCATCATTAATGCTTCTCTCTCTCTCTCTCTCTCTCTCTCTCTCTCTCTCTATCTATCTCCTTTCCTCTCTAAAATCAATAAAAAATATATATATTTTTTTAAAAGGTGAGATCCAGGGAGAGGTGGTCACCTGCCCAAGTCACAAAATACTTGGGTGGAGAAACCAGGCTTGCAATCCAAGTACCTCTGGGCTCTTTTCCCACAAGATGCCTCCTCTTGAAGGCTGTTTCCACTTCTAGTTTCCTGTCATTCTATGTGCACAATGGCCTTGGTCATTGGGGCGTCTGAGTGTGAAGGCCGAGGAATGCCTACGCAATCAGCAAACAGCCGGCAACGTCACCCAGCAGTGGCCGATGGGTGTGCACAGAAGGAAGCAGAGGTCAGAGGGTGGTGGCCATGAAACCGTGACATTGACCAAGCACAGACTGGCTGTCCAAGGAGGTTAATGAGAGGTAATCCAGCAAATCTCTGTCCAGTAAGCCAGGTGTCAATACTGAGTAAAATAATTGGACCGATGTACCCAGCGAAAATCCGTAAGCATTCAAGAGATAATGGAACGGTGAGTGATAAGGAGCATAAGGTGCATGCAGAACAAATCATTCTGGACAACTTGACAGCTTTTCCTGACAAAATTATGAAATTAGTGGTGGAAGGAGATGTAGCAAAGGTTATACGCATCTGAGATCCGGCGAAATATCGAATAGGGCCACATGTGATGTTCAACTTGCCAAACTCATCACAATTTGCCTCCGATTCCAGCAGAAAGGGTCTAATTCTAACCATTGATTAATCGAATGCACATGGAAAGAGGGAGGGCTCCTGCCTAGGCTTCTCTTGAAGAATTTTGGGATCTCAAGACAGAAATTAAAGAGAGACTGTTCTATGCTGTTAGGTGCCGTAGGAATGAAATAGCTAATTGTTGCGATAATTACTATATACGAAAAATCCAGTTACATGTTAAGTTTGATATTGCAGGACCTTGTAACACACAGAACGCCACCTCAATTTCCCAGCCTCGGTTCCTTCCTGCCACCCTCCCCATAATCCGTGTGCCCTTCCCACCTGCTCTTGTTTCTCTAGCATTCCCTGACCCCGGTGCCTAGCGTAACAGCAAATTCTAAATATTGATTTATTTCTTAGTGATCTTCAAACACCAGGAAAGATACCACTATCTTTGTTCACTTCCCAGACTCTTTTTTTCCCATTTTCCCAGAGTGACACAAATTTTCACCAAAGCCATGTGCCTTTTATGGCACTCCCGAGCCAACATCAGGTCCAGGGTCCTCCCATGTCCACCAGGGGGCAATAATTAATGTATTCATTCATTTACCTTTTCAGTAACTTTTTTCATCATGTCAATAACATTTCTGTCTCGGCCACTCCCTCATCTATCTCACTATTCACTCATTTATCACTTCATGAATCCATTCATAGGTTCACTCATTTACACATGTATTCTCATATATATATATATATATATTCATCTACCTATCAATTATATTAAAATATATTCATATATACTCATCCACTGCCTAGGCCATTCCATTTTTCATTCTCATCAATCCCCTCATTCACTCATTCATTTATTCACTCATTCATGCATTGAACACCACAATGTTCGCTGGGTGCTAAGTCAGGATCTGACTTAGACACTAATGTAATAGTATAATAGGTGTGGCATCTACTTTTAAGAAATTCACAAGCTGGGTAGAAAAGGTGAAGGGGTTAAAAAGTAGAAATTGGTAGGTACACAACAGTCACGGGGATGTAAAGCACAGCCTAGGGAAGATGGTCAATAATATCGCAATAACTAAATATGGTGCCAGGTGGGTACCTGAAATATTCGGGAGAACCCTTTGCAAAGTATATGATTGTCTAACCACTATACTGTATACCTGAAACTCCTATGAAATAATACCGAATGTCCACTATAGTTAAAAAATTAAACTAAAAAGAAATTCTCAAGCCAGTCAAAAAGACAAAGAAACAAACATATAATTGCAAATGCTGTGTGGTCGGGGTGGAGCACAGGAGGGCAGGAAGTTGAAAAGAAAAGGAATCCATACATCCCCAGCCCCCCTTAAGCTTTAAAGGCTCCTTCCTTGCAATGGATGATGAAACCACATTTACTTAGTAAACTCATTTGAGACCTGAGCCCAGGCACCCTCTTCCCACCACTCAAGCGCGTGACCACTCTGTGTTCACGGTCTATCACCAGTGCCCATAGTGCAGACTAGCATTTCAGGGGGGAGTGACATGGATGAAATCAAATCAGAAAGGTGGGAGAAGCAACTGGAAAGGGAGGAAGTAGAAACTACAAGTTTCTATTAAGGAGTGTGTCCTTCAAAGCGAGGAAAGAGAAGGTTGTGACTGAACTGGGGCTTAGGATCAAATCCTGGACAGGACATCAAAAGAATCTCATTTGGTGCAGCCACTGTGGAAACCAGTATGGGGGGGGGGTCCTCAAAAAAGTATAAATGAAATTGCCTTATGACCCAGTGGTCCATTTCTGGGTGTATATCTGAAGAAACCCAAAACATCAATTCAAAAGAACACACGCACCCCCATGTTCACTGCAGCGTTATTGACAACAGCCTAGACATAGCAGTGATCTAAGTGCCTATCAGTAGACAAGTAGGTAAAAAAGCTGTGGTACATAGATACAGTGGAATATTACTCGGCCATAAAAAAGAATGAAATCTTACCATTTGCAATAGAATGAATGGACCTAGAGGGTATTATGCTCAGTAAAATAGTGAAAGACAAATACGTATGATTTCACTTATAGGTGGAATCTAAAGAACAAAACAAATGAATAAACAAAATTGAAATAGACTCATAGATACAGAGAGCAGACTGATGGTTGCCAGAGGGGTGAGAGGCTGGAGGATTGGGTGAAAAAGGTGAAGGGACTGAGAAGTACAGACTGGTAGTTACAAATTAGTCATGGGGATGTAAAATACAGCACAGGGAATGTAGCCAATAATACTGTGATAGCTATGTGTGGTGCCAGGCGGGTACTAGAATTATCAGGGGGATCACTTCATAAATTATACACTTGTCTAACTACTATGCTGTACATCCAAAACTAACACAAAACAATAAAAGTGTGAACAGTAATTGAAAAAAATAAATAGAATCCCATGCGTAAGGACAAGCAGTCTATCTCTGCAGCTCTCGTCCATGCTCTTCCCTTAACTGTCTTCATTTCTGCTGCCCCACCATGACTATGAGCTGTTTTATGTTCTTCTGTAAATGCTTGGACTTCACACACAGCCTGTCGTATGTAGTTGCTAAGTTAATACTTATAGAACGAAGGTCACAGGTTGTACAATGGATTCACACACCACCCGGAACCGCTCTTTATAGAGAGGAGGGAGGAGCAGGTCGGCTGAGTTGGGGCTGCCCACGGAGCAGCCAGTATAACCAGTGGGGTCCTGCCAAGCTGGGGAAACAGAGGGAGAGGCGTGGGAGAGCCAGAAAGGTAAGCAAAGTCAAAGGTGATAAGAAAGTATAGCGTTAACACAGGCTAAAACTGAACTGGGGCTCGGCCACAGGATTAAAGCAGGGGGCTGGAGTGGGTGTGCAGGATTATCTTGTAGAAAGGACACCGGCCACAGAAAATGAACCCAATCAGCCAATGTCACGAGCCTGCATTGTTTGCACAATTTCCTGGAAATGTGCACTGGTTCAGGAGCGCCAGCAGAGAAAACAGTGTAAGGGGCGTGGAGAAAATGAAGGCTTTCGCTTCGGAGGGGTGGGTTTTATTAGAACTGTGGTTAGTCCATTGAACAAAAAGCTCATTAGAAAGTCGCTGGGGCTCTCAAAAGTATTACCCATTTTCGTAATTGCATTCCTTCCGATTCCTCCATGGGTTTCTCGGCGCTGCCTGCACACTGCGCCTATTAAAGGTGTGTGGGGAGAAATAGCTTCTGGCTCACTTGTCATGTGAACCCGGGGCCAGACGCCGGCATTTCACATCCTGCACGTTGTTAAAAGGAAGAAAAAGGAGCACATTGGTCCAAATGTAAAGACCAAAGGGCAGGTGGTGATTTGCAGCGGGCGCTTGGACATACATATCGCGACAAGCGGAGGAACCAGAGCATCAGCCACCTCAAGATTTCACAAGGTCACGCGGCTCATTAGGGGCAGAATCAACATCCAAACCCCAGTTGGTCTAAGGGCAAAGCCCATGTCCTTTTCCGGGGCCCCATGCTGCCCCTAACAACGGGATCAATTTTGTAAAAGGGGAGATTCCTCCTTCAGGTTGGCAACCTAGGATTTGGGGGAGGGAGGGAGGAGGGGGCAGGAGGAGAAAGAATAATTTTGCACTAGTTTCAGACTCAAAAAAAGATTACTCTCCAGCTGTCAGCTGAGCCCACAATCACCGTGGAGTTTTATTAAGGAGCAAGAGCCGGAGATGAGGGAAGTGACAGATTTAAAATTAACTTGCCAAACTCCCCATCAATATTGTGACAGTCCCCAAGCACCAGTTCAGCGACCCAGTGCGGCAACTTGACAACATTAACATAACTTTGTTGGAACAAAATCTTCCCCTCTGTCTTTTCAAGAGGAGCTAATTTGGGGGGCGACAGGTATTCTTCTGTCTTTTTGGCACTTTTGTGACAGGCCCCTTTGGGCGAACCCAGGAATGCCTGTTTCATACACTTCCATTCTTCTTCTCTCTCCCTGGGGACCGTCGCCCACAGCAGGATGGCAAAGTGACTCAGAGAGATGCGTCTCCCCTTTAGGGGCCTACCAAGCAAACGAAGACCAGGGAGGGGACCCCTACACCGGCTGCTTCCTGGACACTGACGTGAGTTCCCTGTAGTCTTTACGCTTGGAGCAATGTGCTCTCTGTACCAACTCTTATCAGCTCACCACAGTCTGTCCCCTTTCTGTCCTTCACCCAATAACCTCTTATACCCCAGCTTCGACATTACTTCCTGAAGAGCAGCTGGACTCTGAAACCCACGTGGGTCCCTGATATTTGTCCCCAGGGCACCCTGACTTCCACATGTCACCTGGCACAGCTCACTTGATGAAATTTCACTTGAATAAACATCTGTCTTTTGTCATCTATGATCTCAGTAGGTAGACTAAATAATTTATCATGTAATCCAGGTGACTTTTATCTGGGATAAATGCTAAGCCAGACAGGGCTCTGAGACAACAGGCATAAACTAGAACTGTCCTAGTCAAACTGGAATGGAAGGTCACCCTACCAATACCGGCATATCCTGCAACCGCCTGGTTCTCTTTGTGTCTCCATCACTTTGCACAGTGATTAAAACTTACCAAATGTAGATATATTAGTTCAGTGATTGAACGTAATAGTTTCTTTATCCTAAAGATAAGCTCATGGAACCTTCCTGTCTTCCTTCCTTCTTTCCTCCTGCCTTCCAAATTGTAAGTCAACTTCTATGCATCGAGCCCTGTTTCTTTTTTATCGCTGGGCATACAAATAAACATGCTTTAGCCTGGAGGATGGAAAGGGACAATAAACAGAATGTCCTGAGCATCTACCATAGGTTAGTGGATTTAAACACTGTGTGTTATTTAGCTACCAGACCAATGAGGTAGTAAATATATTCACCTTGTAAAAAAAAATAAGAACAATGAAGTTCAGAGAGGGCAGGTGACTTGACCAAGGTCACACAGCGAATAGCAGCAGAGGTGAAATTTAATTCCTGAGTCTAAGCCATGGTCTCATCATCCAGCTGTGCCAACGGCCTCAGCTTCCTAGAGGGAAGGTGAACAATGAGCAGTGCGGGGTAGAAAGTGCTGTGAGGGAGGGTGGGTCCAGGTCTGCAGACAGTGTTAAAGCTTCTCTGACCCACCATCTCATACGCTTTGTACACAAACTTAAAGAAAACCAACTGCTCACTCTGAGCGCCAACAACTGTTGAGACCGTAGTTGTGAGAAACTGCTAGGTTTCAGGGATTTATAGTAATGAACGGTCAAAGAAGGTCCCAGGTCTCTTTTCAGCAGGGAAGGTAGACATTAAAGGACCACACAAATGTTAAGTTTTTACAAATGTTTCATAGGAAAAATAGCACAAGGACCAGGCACAGGACTTTTTTTCAACATTATTTTCATGGAACGGGAAACTGAGGCTGGGTGGATAAATGATCAAGTTCACATTGCAGAGATGTGAGATTTGAACCCAAATCCACTTGACCCCAAAGCCCACGTTGCTCTTCATCCCCCCTTTCCTTCTGAACAATGTGGTCACGAAGCCATTAGTGGGCCACAGCACATCCCTCGCCACCACTGTCTCAGCTCTGTGACCTTGGGGTCTCCATACACAGGTATACAGAGTGGATACAGCACGGACTCATCTCCATGAACCTGCCGTCAGGATGAAAGCCTGTGAAGCACTTTGCAGAGTGCCTGACCCATGGCGACGTGCTCAGGAAACAGCGATCCTTATCATCACATGATTCTCTGGCAGCATGGACGGACTGAGCGCACTAATTTGGTGGTCCATCACACATATAAGGTCCTGCGTCGTTAGCTACCTTTTAACGTGGGCATATTTTTAGAATGTTTTTCCCACTCTGCTCCCCATCCTCAAGTCCCCCAGCCTAGCACAGCGACACCAGGGAGTGGAGTGGGTGACCAGGTGGTGGATGAGGGGGCAGAAATGGCCACCTGAGGATGGGTTTCGGGTCACACTGCCTACATTTCCATCCTGGCACCCCAACTGGCAAGCTGAATGCGGCTGGGAAAATGAGTGTCAGAGCCTCTCCATGAAACTGTTGTAAGAACTCAATGGGTTTCATGGGGTGCAGCTGCCCCATGGCTCCACCTCTGTCCCTGGGAGCTGGCTGCCCTCCTCCTTGGCCTCTGATGGCTCTTTCTCTCTCTGGCCTATGAGAAGAGAGCCCCCAGGCTCAGGGCTGGGGCTGGCTCTCCACTTCTCTCTCTACTCCCTGCTGAGTTTGTCTCCTCTCATTTCTTTTTATATCATCTATATGCTAAACAATTTGCAATTTGCATTTCAAGCCTGGCCTCTCTTGGGGACGGGCATATCCAGCTGGCTTCCTGACATCTCCATGAGGGTATACATTAGACATGACAAGATGATGGCGATGAGTACCTGAAGTTTTATTACACTATCATCGGCTTTTATAAACGACTGGGATTTTCCACAAGAAAGTTCATTTTTAACATGCTCGGAATCGAATGTTTGTTTATGCTCCCCTCTATGCTGGCTCCTCATACGGTCATTTTTGTCTCTGTCGATGGCACTTCTATCCGTCCAATTGCTCAGGCTAAAAGCCAGGAGCCAACCCGGCCTCGCCCTCCTCTTCCTCATCTGTACATTCCATGGCTCTGCCCTGAGAATACACCCAGAATCTGCCCACTTTTCTCCGTGTTGAATCCTACGACCACGCTCCACGGTCGTCCACCTGGACCCCTGCAAAAACCTGGGGATGTCTTTCTCTGCTGCCACCCTGCCCGCCAGCATCTATTCTTCTCACCCCTTTAAATATCTGAGTGAGGTCATAGCCCTTTTCCGCTCAACCCACACACTGGCTTCTTCCAAAGTACTGCACTCACGTGACTCCCAGGACTCGACACTAATTGCCATGCTGCCTCCTCGATGTCCATTGCCTTTTCATCTACAACTTGTTCTCCTACCGCTTGCCTCCCCTCTATGCCTACGCTCCATCCAGCAGGGCTGCTTTTTGTTCATGGAACATGCCAAGGGCCTGGGAACCTGCTATGCCCTCAGCCCGGAAGCTCTCCCCAGGACAACTGCAAGGCTCACTGTCTCACCCCTTAAGGTCCCCGCACACCTGTTACCTTAGCAAGAGCTCTTCCCTGTCCAGCCTCCACGAAATAGAATCCCCTGCCTGGACACTCTGCACCCCTCATCCGACTTCCCCCCCATGCTGTGTACGCTTGAGACAGTACATATTTATCTGCCCATTGCCTCCTACACTAGAATGTAATTCACGAGGGCAGGGTTTTTATGAGTTTAGTTCGCTGTTGTATTCCGGTTTCCTCATGAGTGACATACAGAGGTTGGCCAAAGTAGGTTTCACAGTTGTTTGTGTGGAAAAAATATATAAGACAAGAATAAATAATAACACAAGAATAAACTCTGTGTTTCCCATTACTCACGACTGTAAACCTTCTTCAGCCAACCCCACATCATAGGTACTCAATGAATGTTTTTAGACACAATGGTGCCTGGTGCAGGGTCAGTCCTGCATGTCATTGCTAGTAACCATGGTTACTACTACCATTCCTATCACTTTTACTGGTACTAGACCCCTTACATTTATTATCTTAGCTGTCTCACAGCAACACAATGAGACTTAAAGACCCTGATTTTACCTATGAGGAGACTAGGCTGAGAAAGGTGACATCACCTGAATGAGGCCCAACAGCCCAGAGGCAGAACCACCCCTCTCCAAAATGCAGTTCTCTCCACCTCTCTGGGACCCCTACTTTTTCCAGGGGTGGCATAGAATTCATCAATAGGATTCCTATGCTAGAATGTTCCCTGTGTCAGTGTTCAAAGTCTGTCTATGGAAGACCTTTAAGATATATCACTAAGTGGGGGAAAGTGAAAAACAATGTAATTTATGAGTCTTTTATGAAATAACAGGGGCAGGATAATATTTAATCTTATTTGCTCGGACTTATATACCAAAAAACAAAACAAAACAAAACAAAACAACCCCCCCCATACACCACACTGGAAAGACACCTAAGATACTAATAAAAATGGGTGGAGGTCAGGAGAAAGGGATGGGAGGAAACAGGAAAAGGAGTGACTCTCCTCATTGAGTGTCTTTAATACGCTTTGTTTTTGAACTTTGTGAATTCAGTGTCTACAAAGAAAAATAAGCCAACCACATTGCCACAGCCAAGAGGAACCCAAGGAGACAGGCAATAAGGGTAAGGTAGTGACTAAGCAAACTCCAGACAAGCTTTGCCCTGGCTCTGGGTCCTTGACCTCTCTTCTCTAGTGGTTCTCAACCTTCTGGCCCTTTAAATACAGTTCCTCATGTTGTGACCCAACCATAAAATTATTTTCGTTGCTACTTCATAACTGTAATGTTGCTACTGTTATGAATCATCATGTAAATATCTGATATGCAGGATGGTCTTAGGCGACCCCTGTGAAAGGGTCGTTCGACCGCCAAAGGGGTTGCGACCCACAGGTTGAGAACCGCTGTCTTAGAGCATTTTCTCTGACAATGTTTCACTGTAAATTCTGTCTCTGCCCCTTTAACATGTAATTTATTTTTATCTATTTTTAAAATGTACTTTTCTTTATTGTTGACGGTATTACAGATGTCCCTCATTTCCCCCCCCCCCATTTCTCCCTCCACCCAGTTCCCACCCCACCCCACTGTTGCCTGTGTCCATGAATTATGCATATATGCATATAAATTCTTTGGTTATTCTCCGCCCGTAAACCTTTTTAAAAGCCTCCTGCCAGTTTTATAGCCCAGCAACGTCTTTCTCAAGGACCTGGGAGCCCCCTCTTTGAAACGTAATCATCAAGGAGGATGCAGAAAAACACTTTTGCAAATTCCAGAGTAACTGCCACGTACAGGACATGGCCCGTCGGGAAGTCCTGCAGCGCTTTTCCACGCTCACCACAGCCCTGAAAACACCCCTGCCTTGTTTCAATGGGAGGGAGCTCAGACCTCTCTCCCCTTGCAATGGCCTTGAATATAGTCCTCCATGCCTGCCCGGGTAATTTTTGCTTTGATAGTCATAACACTGGGTAAGATCCTGGATCAGAAAAAAAAAAGGACAATAGGTAAAAACCAAGGTAATCTAAACAACTGACTTTATTCAAGGCTATTGCAAGAGGGCTATTGCAATCTAACAGACTGAGATAATACCAAAAAGAAGTATATTCCTTCCTACTTTCTACCATGTCTGACTCAGTGAATCTTGTCCAGTTTGCATGTCCAAAACCTGGCACATAATAAATACACGATGTATTGTTATTGGCTGAACCATAAGGTGAAAGGCAATTTCACTGCAATGAAGTTTAATTTCCAGCGAAGCTGGCACCTCCTTTGCAAATACAGCTGTGGCACACCTGTATGGCCTCAGGCTTGTACATTCCCAGCGGCTGGGTCCTCACGACCTGCTTAGGAGCAGTTTGGAAGGAACAGACACTTAAAGGGGTATCGCTTGGTGTAACTATTCTCTGAACTAGGGAGACGGCATGGAAGGTGAAGCCTTCATCCTCTTTCTTCCCTTCCACTCTAGAAAGCACCCAAAGCAAGTTACAGCCGCATCAAGGTCACAGCCAGTGCCAGGACCCTCACAGAGAATAGAGAGGCGGCTGGCTGATTTGAGGGTCATGGTTCTTTCAAAGTCATCAGGGGTAGACTGAACTAAATAGGACCGGGCGATCCGAATGCCGGCCACTCCAGCCCCGAGCGTTTGCCTGCTAAGTAACTGCACATTTAGTGGGCTCCTCGGAGGATCTCAGGAGACATAAAAGCACATGCTCATGTTAGACTCTTAAGAGCCACCTTTGAGGTGTGCCACTAGGTTATCATTAATGGTAATTATTCAGCGGCGATGTTACATAAAACCACAGCCACTGCCCTTGGAGCTTTCGGTATTAATTCATATCCAATAAACCGTGACCATGGCTTTCATCAGAATTGTTACTAAGTATATTTCTATTCAGGGCACCTCCCTGAAATGGAAATATTTCCCTAAAAATTAATTATCTTGATACACACGCGTAGGCCGATTAATGTGATCTTAGAATAGACATGCCTTTTCATTTCTCTGGAAGGAATACAAAGAAAGCAAATGCTGGTGAGTTAGCATCCGCATGATCTCGAGCGTGCCAGCAGACACACTCCAGCACAAGGTTTCGAAGTAAGTGGTAACCCACAGATCCTCAGATTCATGCTAGGAAAATGTCACTAACATTTGCGTATGTCCCTGCACTTTACAAAGCATTTTAACCTGACTTTTCTCATCACCTCTCCCTCCCCACGATAATTACCCTCTAGAGCTGGTATTATCATGTTCCCGGATTTAGTGGTGAGCAAACTGGGCTTAGAAAGGTTGTAAGACTGTGCAAAGTCTTACGGCCATAAATGGTCCCGTTCCTGTGGTCCTTAAGTAACCCTTTGCGTTTGAATACCCATCCTTCATCACGACTTATCTCTGCAATTCCATGATCCACCTGGATGCTCATGTCCGCAGATGCTCTGTGCTCTTACTTGCCTGGAGCCCTCTCCCACCTGGCTAACTGTGAACCATAGCCTATAGGTGTCTGTCAGCATCTCTTTCAGGAAGTCTTTCCTGCCTCTCACCCACACCAATGCTGGACAGCGGCCGGACTGCTTAAGAGGAAGAACCTTGACTATCTCCTTCATGTCTCCACCCCCAGTGCTTAATAACTCTTAGGCGCTGGACAGAAAAACTTGTTAAATGAGAAAAAGTGGTAAAAGCCAAGAGGGGACTCTCTGACCCCAAGTGCAGTCCTTTGGCCCCATCCCACACTCTCCTGTAATTAACAAAACGGCAATGACAACACCACATGGCGTCTGAGGGGCTATGATTTCTGCAGAGAGTGACCTACCAGGGTTGCCTTAGCAAAATGCAAATCGCGCCCGATTTCAGTGCTGTGGCTTCCATTGATTCAGGATGCCTAATCCTGGGCCAGGGGATGGGCCGGCTTGTACCTTTGGAGTGTTTATTTATAAAAGTGATTGCTAAGCACATTAGTGCAGTAGCAGTGCAAACAAGATCCCCAGGAAAGGCAGGAGATACTTAGAAGAACAAACTGCCTGGAGTCACTCTGGAAGCACCCATTATGACCACACAATTGCTGTGCTAATGACAACTGCTCTGCTAATGACAGCCTCTGTGCTAATTAGCATCTATCCTTATCTGTGGGGCAGGTTCCCCAGTGGACTCTCCCTTCCGAGTACTCAGCCCAGCCTGAGTTACTGCCTGCGCTGGTGTGGAATGAAATTGCTGTGGTTCCTTTAAAAATGGTCTCTGCTTCGGATGCCCCAATGATTCAGATGGGCTTCCCTCTCCCGGAAAAAGGACATCGTCAGGGATTTTGAAGGCAGAAAATTAGAAATAAAACCGAAAAAAAAAAGAGGGGGGAAGAGAGATGTGAAATGGACCTGGTTGCTTTGGTTGTTTTAACACCTTCTGCAGACTAGACACACAGTTTTAGGTTACTTGGAGGACATTCAGAAAATACTACGTCTAATTTGTTTTCTTTATAAAATGACCGTGTTTGGTATATTCAGAGATGTGGACATGGAGAATGACACTTAAAAAAACTTGAAGTGGCTATTTTTCTTTCTTCTTCTCTCACTATAATCAGCGAGAAAGATTAGAGGGGTCTTATTTAAACATGAATTGTGACTCCCGGCTCCCAGGAAGACACCAGAAAACCAAAGCTATGGAGGCCACTTAATAAGAGGTGACGCAGGGCCTTCCGCTAGGGAGCAAGTGGCTGCCGCCAGCGAGAGGCAGCCTTCCTCCAGTCCTTACAGAGAGCCCTCTGCCAGGCCGGGCATGGGCCAGGAGTGCCTCATCCTGCAATCACACATCTTACCCCACACTGTCCTCTTCCGTGGCTCAGTATGCACTCGTGATAAGCAGATGGATGGAAAAGCGCCGTCCAGGCAAATCTTTCAGGAGCTCCTCAAGCTCGTTGTAGGCCACTCTTGGAAGCTCACAAGCAAATAGCTGCTGCTGGCAGAACCCTCTCGCTTTGGATAGGGCTTTTGCAAAATCTACCCGTGCAACTCATGCAGCCCCCATTCCCTAGCAGCCTCTCCTCCCTGCCATGGCTGAGCCTCCGGGCTCAGTAACAGGTCTTGACTGATGTTTATCTAAATCCAGGCAATCTGTAACCAGAGCTGACCTTTCTTACAGGAACGAGGTGGGATGGATGAGAATGGGGGAGGGAAGGAAGTAAAAATCAAACCACCAAACCACCAAACCACCAAATACCACCAGCCTTTGATGAGTTTATCTCACTCTAACAGTCTGACAATTCCGTCACTGATCAAGAGCTGAGGGGAGGCCGGCTGGTGCGGTTCAGTGGTTGAGTGTCAACCTATGAACCTGGAGGTCACGGTTCGATTTCTGGTCAGGGCACATGCCCAGATTGCGGGCTCAATCCCCAGTGTGAAGAGCACAGGAGGCAGCTGATCAGTGATTCTCTCTCATCACTGATGTTTCTCTCTCTCCCTTTCTTTCTAAAATCAAATATATATATATATATATATATATATATATATATATATATATATATATATACACACACACATACATATATATATTTTTTAAGAACTGAGGGGAGGGGATTCTGAGAGTGACCCTGCATGCTCACCAGGACCAATACAGAGCAGCGCAAAGGATTACTGCCAACAGAGCTTGATCTCACTTACTGGGTTCAGGGGCAATTTGGGTGCAATCTTTGACTCTTCATGTTTCCACAGAACTTGACAGTTTACTAAAGACTTTATGTCCATGCATCTCCGTCTGAACTGGACTCCTCGTCCAGAACTCTCCTGGCAGCAGCCAGTCTCTTAAAACAACCCTTATTGCCTCCTGGAGATAAATTCCCTTGTGACTGTAGTATGAGCTCTGTGCCTTTTTATTTTATTTTACTGTAGAGAGTAAGATACATGCTGTTCTCCATCACTGGAGGCCTCTCCTTACCCTTCCATCTTTCACACCTCTCCAAACCTTTCCCCTTCTCCCTCTCCATCTCTTTAACCCTGTGCCCGGTCAACATCACTTTCATTCCTTCTGTGCTTGCCTGTCCCTGCTGCGGCCCAGACTCTCACTAAACGCCTCCTCTACTTTGGTCTCTCTCTATGTCTCTTCTTTCTCTCTCTCTCTCTCTCTCTCTCTCTCTCTCTCTCTCTCTCTCTCTCTCTGACTATTCCCTTTATCACTCTTGCCCATCTCCATCTGTGTGTGTGTGTCTCCTAGAGTGTGCCACACTTAACCTTCACACTAGGTGGCTGACTGATAACTCCTCGACTTGTCAAGGTCCTAACCACATCTACACGCTCATCTCCCAGAGACAGGCAGCACCCTACATGTGGCTACCTGAGGATGTGGCCAGGAATGGGGTCCTTCCTGCAGAATCAGGCACATGGGGGGCTTTGCCTTAGACCCCTGCTTGGTTATGAATCTGACATCTCCCTAGTGCCCTTGGGTCCTCCCTCTCTGCTGAGTCTCACCACATGCTAACAAGGGCTATTTCCAAGTTATACGCATCCCTTATGACAGAACCAGTAACCAGGAAACTGGTTCGGGAGTCAGAAACTCTAACTTTTAATGTCCAGGGGCCCACATCAAGGTGACCACTGGGCAAGTTATGGTGGTTTCTGGGCCTCAGTGTTTCCATCTGCACCACAAGGAGTTAGTTCTGAACCGGTTAATCTTTCAATGATTGTCCAGTTCGGAAACTTGGAACCTGAGGCTTTTTCTAAAGCAGAAATCTGGGATGCTCTTTTGGAGACTCACTAGAGGATGTGAGAATGCAGACCTGTCTCCTCTCAGCAGTTGCTGGGTGCAGGGATCTGGGCAGGGGCAGGGAGAACAAAGCAGAGCTGTAGTGTTCACACTGGGGACTCGGCGGGGAGAGAGTTGGAAAGCCCAGACCAAGCAGTTGTCAGGAAAGGAGGCATATGGCCGGACAGCTGGTGGGGTGCCTGCTGGCTACTCAGGAGGGCTGGACTGGAGATTACTTGCAGGAGGGAGGGAAAGGAGGTGAGAAATGATGACTGCCTTTGATGCTGAAAAATCTGCAGGCCTGCCTTCTGGAACTTGGGGGACAAGGGAGCTACAGTGCTCCCCTAAACCCCCATAACCTGTCCGGGGCTCATGGAGGGAGACTTGAAAGAGGTGAATTTAGACTCATCAGAACTGCCTTAGCAAGTGGCTCCAAGAGATGACATGGTCTGGAGATGGAAATAGTTGCAAAGAAAGTTTAAGTGAAGCCAATGATGAGAGAGCTTACGAGAAATGGGCTACTGAGTTAATAATAGTCTGGGAAGTTCTCTAAATCTGGAGGCTGTTATCCAAAGAAAAAGAGTGGGCTGTTCACTATACTCCCCTCTAGGAGCAAATCAGGGCAGACACAGACCCTGGCTGCTCAGAGACACCTCAAATTGAATGGCTGGGAACAATGGACAGCATGTAAGGCTGAATAAAAATGCCTCATGGGGATAAAACTGTCTGAGCCTGGAGACTTCCCTGCCAGGCTTTAAGGAGCCATGCTCTCTCTTCCTGTGCAGTCTGTTGGGAGGAGGAAGGCAATCCCTCTGGGCCATCGGGAGATCTTGATCATGGGCTAGCTCTGCAGTGACTTGCTTTGTAACCTTAGCCAAGTCCCTTCTTCATACATAAACTAAGACCTGGGGATTCCATGAAGCCATTCAAGATCTAACATCTTGCCCCGGCCAGTGTTACTCCGTGGTTAAAGCGTCAGCCTGCACACCAGAGGGTTAGGGGTACAATTCCTGGTCAAGGGCACGTACCTGGGTTGCAGGTTCAATCTCCAAATCTCCAGCCCTGGTTGGGGCACATACATGCAGGAGTCAACCAATCAATGTATGTCTCTCTCTCTCTCTCTCTCTCTCTCTCTCTCTCTCTCTCTCTCTCTCTCTCTCTTCTCTCCCCACACCCCTTTCCCCCTCCCTTTCACTCTCTCTAAAAATCAATGGAAAAAAAATAT
Source organism: Myotis daubentonii (assembly GCF_963259705.1). Lineage (NCBI taxonomy): Eukaryota > Metazoa > Chordata > Mammalia > Chiroptera > Vespertilionidae > Myotis > Myotis daubentonii. Next base: position 70,345,074 of record NC_081850.1, on the reverse strand, counting down.
CCTCACTCCTGGGGTAAGGATTAAAAAAAAGTTCTAGCATCTTACTACCCCATGGACCAAGCTAATCTTCATACAAGAGAATGAGAGCTAGTGCATTTGGTCACTGATCACATGCAGCCACTTTGATAGTAGCTGTGAAAAATCAAACCACATAAAACATACACTGTGCCTATCACAGTGCCCGGCACCTGATGCAACATCCCTTTATAAGAGGAGGCAGGAGGACTATGCTTGTCATGTGTGGGACCAGGGTTTGGAGCAGGTCTTTCTGGGGATCTGTTTTCCTGACTCTACCCTCTGCTTATCCATATGTCTGAGCTTCTTCCTGGACAGGAAAATGCCCTTATGGCTCTTTTCCCTCTTCCAACTCCGCATCCTCTGAGAAGCCGTTTATCAAGACATCGGTTGCATTTTTACACACTAATAATGAATTATCACAAAGGTAGACTAAAAAACAACAACCCAATCCCATTTACAGCTGCATCAAAACATACAATACCTAGAAATAAATTTAACCAACAAGGTAAAAAATCTGTACACAAAAATTGTAAGACACTCCAGAAAGAAACTGAAATAGATACATACTGGTATAAATGGAGGCATATGTCAAGATCATGGATAAGAAGAATTAATATCATTAACATGTCCATACCACTCAAAGCAATCTCTTGATTCAACATAATTCCTATCAAAATACCCATGCTGTTTTTCACAGAACTAGAGCAAAGAATCCAAAAATGTATAGAGAACTACAAATCATTCCTTATGATTCTTCTCAGAACGCTTCCCATGGGAACTCCTTGGAAATCACTGGCATTCCTTGGAACACCATTTTGCAAATTAAATTTTCATATATTTCTTTCAATAGCATGAAATCTGCAAGCTGGTAAATTCCTTTCTCAGCTACAAGGGGCAATTTATTTTTTTTCACACAGAATTATTCTATCCATCATGATTCTCAAGGTAGAGTTTCATAGATTTTATTAAAACAACAGAAAACCAGTATTGTAAAATCTCAGTGTCAAGTAATTCATCCAGATTATCATTAAATTTCTCCCAGAGTTTTTCCAATAAAGCAGCATTCAGCTTCTGCTTGAGCTTCTGAGTAGCAGAAAGCAATTTGCTGGGAACTGGAGGGCTTGGCTCGGCCACTAAATTGCGTGTGGCTGCCAGTCACTCTATCACCCTTGACTGATCCTTCAACTTTACCCTTTTGCCTGCAATTGCTCACTGGGCCTTGTCCATTATACCTCACAACTATCTCCCAACATTCCTTTTTATCTTCAATATTATTCCCATCATCCTGCTTCAAGGTGGCTTCAACCACAGACACCTTATTGACCCTCCATTCCACTCCTCCTGCCCCCTCATCACAATCTACTTCAGAGACAGCCACCACAAGGGTGGAAATTACAATGCAGTCAAGACATGCTCCCCTCCCTTAACCAGTAAGAGCCCTCCCATCTGCTATTAGAATAAAGACCAGGCCTTCAAGGCTCCCGTGACCTGCCACCGCTTACTGAGCTGGTTTTGCTGCATACCATCCCCCCTCATTTGCTCAGCTCCAACCTCACCAGCCTTCATTGCCTGAAGTTTTAGAGAGTTTTTCCTTTTCATAATATATGTCTCCGCTTGAGACCTTTTCTAAGGCTAACTCCTCATCTTCCAGGTATTAGTTTAATAACACGTCATGTACAAAGTAGACCCCAAAGCCCTATTACTGTGTTCTAGTCCAACAGATGTAGTCCGCCCCCCTCTAAACTACACCCAACTGCATTAGATCCCATTGCCGATTGCTTTCCTGGAACCCTGTATCTTAACTTCCTAGTACCTACTGCAAATTAAGTAAATGCACAAGATCACAATCACACACACGCACTCACTCACACATTCATATTCACACTCACACATTCACACTCACACATTTACACTCACACACATACTCACACATTCACACACACACACACACACACAGACACACACACACACTCACAAACAGAATACCTAAGCACCACAGGGTATGGGGCCATTTCCATCTCATTTTCCACTGTATCCCAAGTCGCCAGCATGGGACCTGGGACATATTAGGTGCTCAGAGTGCATGCGATCACTACCTAGGTGAACGCTTTTAGGGAATTCACATTACATTTCCATTCTAGTTCTATGAAATGGGAAGCAATGAGGTGTGCTGAGCTAGAGGGCAGGAGCAGGGCTCTGGAGCCAGCCAGGCTGACATGTGAGTCCTCTCTCTCTCATTCGATGGTGACCTTTCCCTCTCTGATGTTAACTGTTCAGGTGTGAAATGAAGGCCATGGGGCCTCCAAGGGTTTTACTGATGAAGCTAAACTGGCATTCTCCTGGCCCTCCTCTCCCTGGAAGGGGGATGTGGGGAAGCCACTAGACATTTCCATTTCTTAGCAGGGTAAAGGGGGTGATCACAGTCCCTGCTCCCTAGGACCATGGTGAGGATGACATGACATAATGGGTCAATGGTGCTAAGAATGCCCTCCACATGTGCTGAATTAATGTTAGTGGCCCTTCTTCTTCTTCTTCTTATCATCATCATCATCATCATCATCATCATCATAGCTTGATATATACTAATTCTTAATAAATAGCAGCCACTATTACCACTCCAACTACAATAACCACTATTATTAATCTGATGATGGGCTAAGGATGACAATTTCTATAAGGGTGATGTTTCTTACTAGCTCTGACTTTTTTTGGTAAAACCTCAAGTGGTGGGTAGAACCTGCTTTGTAATATCCTGTCACATATTCATGCAAAACTGCCTAACAGTATAGTTGTTCTTTTGAATTTCTTATACAAGGAATAGTTCTTCTCCCTCTACATCTTATGGGTCTTCAGATTCAGGCATAGATACATCCCACTCAAGGTCTTTCTTCTCCCAAGAGAACAACCTGTTACTTCAACCTTCCCAGGGGGCCTTTCTCAATTAAACTGCGTGTCCAATCCCCGTATCATTTGGCCAACCCAGTCCCAGTTCTGTTTGCTCTCATAAGAGAGTGGTCTCATAATTTAGTTTCTCATGTGCCCCTGTATTGGTTAACAGGGAAATGGGTCTTTGACATATTGCTAACAAAAATATAAAGGGGTTTCTAAATAGCTTTACAGAGATTTGGTGCGTGTGTGCGTGCGTGCGTGTGTGTGTGCGCGCGCACAGATGGAGGAGAAAGGAGAAGGAGAGGTGTTTTAAGAATGTTCAAGAAAATATTAATTCTGCGTATCTCTGGGTAATGGTAATTTTATTTTCTACTTCATTAAATGTCTTTATTTTTGAACTGCTTGACTAGACTACACAGGACACTTATTTTGTAATACATTGAAAGATTAATTAAATTTTTAAAAAACTCCATTAACTATACTTACAGAGGATTTTATATTAAATTGAAAATATGTGGACAGAGTTAGAAAAATGGGAGGGTGGGATGAATAAGGGCTAACTAGGTCAGAGAAGGAACCTCATGGACTGAAATGAATTTTCTGACTTCTAACACTCATGGGCTGGCGTCAGTGAGCTTGGGGAGATGCTTGCCAGTGTAAAAGGACTCGGTTCAATGATGCCCATAGCTCCTCCCGCCCATATTTTGGGTCAATGACTCAACCAGTGAAGTGCCAAGGATGGCCCCCATACCTAAAGGTCATCTGGAAGACTTGACCTTGGTTCACATGCTGGGTCCGGTTGTTGTAGCCATGTAGCATCTCTCCAAAGAGGGTGTCGTTGAATTTGGAATCGGGCTTGAGGCACTTGGGGCCCTCGCAGACATCGGAGAGCATGAGGCAGGATTTCCCATCGGGCGCCAGCTTGTACTCCTCCACGCAGCTGCGTGACAGAGCAGAGCCAAGAGTTAGCGGCGTGTGGGGATGCCCCCGCAGAGGCGACCTGAAACCGAGGCCTCCTTTGCCTGCAAAACAGGTCAGAGTTTAGGAATGGAGACAGCTCTTCTGGCGGGAGTCTATCTAGGGCACAGGTGTCTTGAGAGAAGCACATTAATCCTGCAAATTGGTAAATCCAAGGGAAGTCATTTGTAACATTTCGGAGGAGCTGAGGGGAAACCCAGAGTGCACATTCATGCACAAAGGAAATTTAAAAACGGTTTTCCATGAGCACACAGACTTCCAGGAGCATGACAGACCATTTCACTGGGAATCATTAACTAGCTCCTCAAACCGGAATCTATTCCCAGTGTATCTGTCGACCAAGGTGAAAGACTAGTGCAAAAACAAGGTTTTTATTGCCCTGGTAGCTCAGAGGGGATTCTTCCAGGACCATGGACAGCGCAGGCAGCAGCTGCCACTTCTGTTCAATTAGCAATGTTCACAGCCTCTCCTGGCCTGTAAGGACCAGTCCTGACAGCACCAGGGCCCTGGACATGCCTCTGCAGCAGGGCGCGCTCCTCTATGGACCAAAGAGGCAGCTGAACGAAATGTGGAAGTAATACTTGCGATGTTTGGGTTTGCAGTGGGAAAGGAATCTCTGAAGAGAGGCATGGGGAGAAGGGAGGAAGCATAAAAACCAGCCCCTGACAAACATCAACCCAGTAACGGGAATTCTTTGATTGTCCACCTGTTCATGGTCCTTTGCTACACACAAGGGATAGAGCACACATAATAAACAAGAGCTGGACAATTGGAGAAACTGTATCAATATCATCTCTGTGTCTTTGGACCTCTCTGAGCCTTGGCAAGTCATTTGACTCTCCAATCTCGTTTCCTCGTCTGTGAAATGGGGTAGACACTCCAACCTTCATTGACTAGGGTGCTATGAGGTCCCATGATACATTGGATGCAAAAACACCCACACAGGAATTGCAGGTCATTAAGAAGGTAACTGTAGGAATGGTGTCAATGGTGGTGTTTCTATTTATTGAGCACATACGAGCCACTGGGAACTTTGCATATCAATATTTGATCATGAAAAAAAAAAGTAGTATCATCGCTCCTGCCTTACAAAGAAGCAAAACGAGGAGCCAAGAAATAAAGCATGTCACGCCCAAAGTGGCAAAGCTGGCAATCAAATGCAGGTCTCGTCCAACCAATGTGCAGTGGGAAGGTCCGGAAGAAGGCGTGTCCTGGTGCCCCGGTCATGTCTATTTCCCTTTGTGCTTGTCTGTGTTACATGTAAGCAATTAACCTTCAATAAAGTTGCAGTACAGCTAAAGCAAGTTACAGAAACATGCAGAGTATATAATAAGGACTTGAAAAAGTGTAAATCCATGTATGCCAGGAACTTCCCAGCAAATATGAGAAATGATTTACACACTCATGATTAAGTACTTTTGTGTTGTAAATGATTCAATATTACCAAAGCTTACAGATCAAAATGTGGAAATTCCTCATTTCCCACGCCACATTTTACTTCCTGTTCTAGCGGTCATCATTGTTAACTATTATGTATTCTTCCAAAGTTTTATCAGTGCATTTAAAGATACACATTCAATATAATTTATATATAAAGTGTCCCCTCAAAATGTATACATACTTTAACAGATAATCTATTACATTTTGAAAAAGAAATGTAATTTAATAAGCACCGCCTTTGTAATTATTCAAAGTGTGTATACATTTTTGGGGACACCCGTGTGTGTGTCTGTGTGTGTGTGTGTGTGTGTTTGTGTGTATGTGTGTTGTGAGACACACATTTGTACCTAGTACTACTTCTTGAAGATCTTTTCAAATCTGTATTCATAGAAATCTTTTTAATAGTTATTTGGCATTGCACATTATAAATGTACCAGAATGCTTTTAACTAATCTTTATTGATGGGCATTTTGGTTGTTTATAGCTGTTTGCTATTACAAACGGCGCCATAATAAAGATCTTTGTACATATATCACTGCACATGTGTGCATTTCTGTAAGAGAGATTTCTAGAAGAGGGATTGCTGGGTCAATGTTTTAGGAATTTTAAAAATTTGATAGATCTTCTAAATGACTGTCCTCAGAGACCCTACGAGCTTACAATCTGTCACTGATGAATGAGAAAGCCCATTGCCCACATTTTTCATGTTCATTACTGCCAATCTGAGATGGGGAAAATAGCGCACTTTTGTTGGGATTTGCATTTCCCGATGACTGGTGAGGTTCACTATCTTTCCATGCCATGGTCTGTGTATTTCTTCGTCTGCAGATTGTCCGACCATATGCGTTGACCATTTTTCTATTGGAATACTTACCTTTTTCCTTACTGACTTGTAGATGTTTTGCCTATTTTGTGAATAGTGACCCTTCTCCTTCCATATATATTGACATTTTCTTCCAGTCTGTATTTGTATTTTAATCTTGCTTTTAAGATCTTATACCCTCTATCCTGGCTAGTCCTTTATTGCTTCTGAATTTTGTGCAATGCTCAGGAAGCCATACAATGACAAAACATCTTCCTTTATATTCTTCTAATATATAGTTTTTACCTCTTTAGTTCTTTAATCAATGTGGAATTAAATTTTGTGCATGGTACAAGTGGTTATTTTGACTCATTTTTATGATAAGTACTAATGATCTGAGGTCCTTGCTTTCACTACTTTGAAATGATGTTTTGTCATATACTACATCCCTATGTATACCATGTACACATGGTTGGAGTTTTCCCCATTGAATGATCTGGATATTCCTGCAGTAATTCTACTCCAGTCTCATCACTATGGCTCTATACTGTGGTCTGGATATAGTAAAGTAAGTCCCCTCCCCATCACGAACACAAATTTTCTATTCAAAACGTTCCCATTATTCTCACTCATTTTCCCCTTCAGATGAATTCTGGAGTTGGCTTGTGAAGTTCCATATAAAACCCAAGTGGAATTTGGGGTGTTACTGCATTGAATTTGTAGACTACCTTGGGGCAAGGTTTAAATATTTTTTTCCCTTTCAGAAGTATATATTAAGAGCCAACTGTGTGCTGGGCACTGCTGACCACTGTGGCAGGGGTGGTGTCACACACGGGTCCTCTTCCTGGACCTGAGCTGTGGACAGAGGTTCTGCGATGCCCTTGTAGCTGGGCTGGAGGGACCCTGTGACAGGACAGTGAAGGGTGGCATCTGTGCTGAAAGGGCTCATGCCATGGCCAGACCCAGCTCTGTTTCTCAGCCCTCTCCTCTGTCGCCACGGCCAGCCTGGATCCAGATGCGTAGTGCTGGATGGAAGCGGGCTGCCCATTCACAATGGACCTCACATGAACAATGCATAAAATCTGGTGTGTGAGCTTCCGTTGGGAGGACCATTCGGGGGAGCAACATAGCTTCTCTTATCCTAGCTGATTGATGCAGCATCTTCACAGTTGTGAGTCTTCTAATTCTAGTTTGCATCTCCATTTATCAAATGTCCCTTTAAACCCTTCCCTGAATGTATGGACATTTGATGACAACAGTCTTGCACATCTCTTGTGAGTGTGCGTGGGGGGATCCTTCACAGGTATTTGTGTGATGCACTATGCTCTAGAGCAGCGGTTCTCAACCTGTGGGTCGCGACCCCTTTGGGGGTCGAACGACCCTTTCACAGGGGTTGCCTAAGACCATCGGAAAACACATATATAATTACATATTGTTTTTGTGATTAATCACTATGCTTTAATTATGTTCAATTTGTAACAATGAAATTGGGTGTCACCACAACGTGAGCAACTGTATTAAAGGGTCGCGGCATTAGGAAGGTTGAGAACCACTGCTCTGGAGGTTACAAACACGCATCTTGGATCCAGACCACCAGAGTATAAATCCTGATTCCCTTCCTTACTGTGTGATCTTGGAAAAAACGCTTAACCTCTCGGACTTCCTTTGTTTACCTATAAAGACGCCCCTACCTCATTGTGCCACTGTTAGGAGGAAATGATTCGTGTTTGGAATATAGTGTGAAACACACAACTCCCATTACTACAGTCTTCTCCACCTCGGGAGTAGGATCGGCTTTCCTCTTATGTTTTCCCTTATATTTTCCCGTGAGTTATTGCTGATGTTGAGGAGATCTAGTACTGATTTTCACATATTGATTTTTCATCCGACCATGTAAGGAACTCATCAGCTCTAATATGTGGACGAATTTTTCGGGATGGAGGACTTTATATTTGCCCAGTTTGGGTCTGAGGATAATGTGAGCATGTGGACTATATTAGAACACTGTCCTTTCCTTTCTTTGCATCGCTTTTATAAGATACGATGTGGTGGGACCTGCCTATAATCCCCTGGGCTTGATGCCTTCTTTTCCACTGTAGCTCTTTAGCTCTCATATCAGTTTATTTTACGTTATCTGTCAATTTAGATTTTCCACAGCATCATGATTCTAACTTGGTAATTTATATTTTCTAAGAAAATATTGCATTTTATCAAGACTCAAATTTATTGGTCTATAGTCATACACAGTATTCTCATTAGATGTGTTTTATCTTCTGTGCTTCCATGGTGATGTCCCTAGCTCGTTCCTAATGTGCTTATTTGTGTTTCTGTCTCACTCTCCTTTGAACGGGCTTTTTTCATTTTATTGATGGGGCTCCTTTTATTTATTTTTTTCCTATTTTATTTATTTCAGCTTTTATTTGTATTAATTCCTTCCTACTGCTGTCTTTGACTTTGCTTCAGGATTCTCTTTTATGGTCTCTTGAGCTGAAGGCTTCCCTTGCTTGGTTTCAAGCTTTCTTGCTTCTTGATAAATGCCATAGGCTCCTGAGTATGACCTTGCCAGGCCCTGCATGAGTTCGAAATGCAGCTTTCCAGCTCCCACTCCTTTCTCAAGAGGCGGGGATTCGAGTTTGTGTTTTTCCTTATCCGGGTGTTACACTGAAGGTTGTCTTTCTGTAATTCTCAAGTAGTTAGATTCACTTGCTAGCTAGAGTGTTGTTAATACAAAATAGCACTGCCTTCTGGTCTGAGAATGTACCATGTACAAGTTCAACGTTGAATTTATTGAGATTTCATGCCTCCTAACTTAAGGATGACACAAGGTGTCAAGTTCACAAATATGTGTGACCTAATTAAATTTGACTTTAATAGAGGCTGCACCACCTAGCAGCTATAGGACCCTGGGGAACTCAGTAAGCTTCCTTAGGCCTCAGTGTCAGAATCTATTAAATGGGGTAACACTAATCCATATCACAGAGCTGATGTGAGGATTGGAGGTAACTTACATAAAGGAGAGAAGAGCGTCCATCCTGTAGGAGCCAGGGAATGCATCAAGCATTGTGACTGCCATCAGGAGTGTTACTGTGACTATGCTGTTATTACCTACGATTGTTACATGATCTATTAGCCCCCTGACGCTTCTCAGGGAATGTACACTTATTTCCAGTGGTTCTCGGGTCCTAGTTTCTACGTCTCTCTAGATCTAGATATTTTTAAATTTATCTTTATTGTTGAAAGTATTATAGATATCCCCCTTTTCCCCCATTGACCCCTTCTAGCCTGCACCACCCACCCCCAAGATCTAGATTTCTTAAAGTCTGAGGAGCTGCCCTTCTTTGACTCTTCTTTTTTTATAAAAATATTCAAATTACATAATTGGGAACTTTTACGGGCCATTCTTTGAAAATAAATCATACATATATATACATATATGTGAATATATAAATCTGTACACATATAATTACATATAAGTTACATGTATACATTATACACATAAATGGATGTGCACACACACATACACATCACATATGCAAAGCTTAGCCCTAGATTCCCAATTCCACAGCCTAATTTTTTTCCTATATATGACCTGCTTTGCTCCTTATTATAACCCGTAGTAGAGAGAATAATAGTCCACAAAATGATCCGTGTCCTAATCCGCAGAACCTGTGAATATGTTAACTTCTATGGCAGAAGGGATTTTGCAGATATGATTAAGAATTTTTGAGATGGGAAGATTATCCTGAATTATCTTGGTGAGCTCAATGTAATCACAGGGGCCTTATGAGAGCTTCCGAGGTAGACAAGAGTGCCCCAGACAGAGAATGAGATACAGAGAGAGAGAGAGGAGAGAGTCTCTGGCCTTGAAGTCTTGCCAATGCCTAGATTTTAGGCATTCTGACTGCCACAACTGTATAATAATAAATTTGTGTTGTTTTAAGCCATTAAGTTTGTGGAAATTTTTTTCAGTCATTAGGAAACTAATGCATAACCATCACAGGGCAGTACAGCTCCCAATTTCAGATAAGGAAACTGGCTAGAGACTCTATGGGATTTGCCGCCCATGGAGCTATCTATGCCTTGTCAATAATGGTGGAAGGAAGTTAACCTTGGAGTTCATAGGGTGTGCACATATGATCGTGTGTGTGTGTGTGTGTGTTTGTGTGTGCGCTTTTAGCCAATTACAACTGTAGTTTCATGGTGGTTTTCTTTTGCCTGGGGTGGGAAAGAGCTGTGGCTCAGTAGGAGAGGGAGGAGGGGGGATGAAAAGTTAGTAAGCCCCTAAGAGATGCAGGAAAAAAACAAAATAGGGACTCAAGACCAACCTTCTCAGTTTTGAAATGTGGGCAACTCTCTCCCTCAAGCCCCCCTAGGGCACAAGAGGATTTATGCAAAGGTCTGTTTAGTCTCTGGTTTCTTTTTTTGTTAATTTTATTTTTGTACCGAATGACATAAATATAGAGCTCCTTTAGAGCTCTGTCGTCTGGGAGATTTTCTTACAGAAATGCTCAAGAGTGTTTGTTGGCTCACAGGAAACCTGCCAATATCTGCATGAAACTATTTATACACATGCCAAAAGGAAAAACATAAAGTACAAAGATACAAACTGGGCACTTGAGCCAAAGGCAACAAATGCGCTACCCTTAACATACCCATCACATTACAGAGAACAGAACTAGAGGGGACTTCTGAGGCAGCACCATAAAGCTGTGGAAGAAAAGGGGCCACAGGCTAACCTGGCTACTTCAGGGAAGGCCTGCATGGAGGGAGGCCTTGCAAACTCAAGAGACCTAAAGGAACCACAAAGGATGGTCTGAAATGAAAACCTTGAATTAGAAAGCAGTTTGTAGTGTGTAGTCAAGTCCTAGGCCAGTATCTTCCCTGACAAAAATAAACTTTGATCTTTACTGAGCCTATTGTCTTTTTGCATCTAAGATAACATGCCTGAGGGATGTCCATGTAACTTGTAGCTTCCCCCTTTCCCCCTTTTTTTTCAGATCCCCTAGGGCACAACTAATGGCACCAGGGCAGAAGCCACAAATTCCTCATTGTTATTGTTAGTGCTAGCGTTAATTGTCTCCTGTTAACTATCCTGTATCCACCTATGTAAAAGAAGCATGTGTCCAATCCTAGAGGTTTGTTGCCTGTGCTCCCCTCCCTCCCCCCTTCCTTGCTTTGCTTTCTCCGCCTCCCTAATCTATCACCAATGGATTTCATGTAACCCACTAACATCTCTTTGGATGGAATTTATAAGACTAAGTAAAAAGCTGCCATTTTTCGGAGTACTATCTCAATATGTTGATATTCTGCTTCCCGGCAATTGTCGACAGTTTGGCTCAAATAAACTCACAAAAATCCTTTACAGGTTTTAAAGTTGTTTTTTGTTTGTTTGTTTTATTTTTATGTTAACAAAACTTTACTTGTGTTTAGACAAGAGCATGCTTTCCTTAAGCCTTGTAGCAACATCACAACACGGGCACTCTCATTGCAACCTTGCCTCCAAGGACCCTTGACCAAGACCCCATGAACATTTTAGAAACGCCAGGGCCTTGCCATGGATCTTCTGACTCCAGATCTAGTGCCTGTTCCACTTCAGCACAAACAACTTCTTCCAATCTGCTTGTTTTTCAAAGAGAAAACTGGGACCTACAGAGAGTGGCATTCATACAAATTCTCACAGCAGCGTATTTATTTATTGGTTCATGTAGTATTTGCTCTCTCATTCATCCCTCAATGGTTTATGGAAGCAATGAATTACTTATTGAAATGCCTAGATTAGAAATTACTGATTTTTAAACAGGGAAGGGAGTCAAATCCTAGAAAAAAATAAGAATAGAGGAAAGTGAAGGAACTGCACATCATATAGATGTGGACCATTGTTAGGGATGGAGGTGAGCACTCCGCTGCCAGGCAAGAGAGGAGCAGAGGCTTCTGAGCTCTCCTGGGCTGACACCTGTGAGAAAATCCCACCTGGGTCAGCAGGACAGGACCTTCTGTGACCTAGGGGGTGTGGCCACCTGCCACATGCACCCCACTAACCAATGTCGCAGGAGTCTATCTCATGAAAGGGTCATCCCAATGTTACCCAAAATGAAGTTTAGTGAAACTCTTCTCAGGCAGGGTGCTATTGAAAGGCCGCCGCCCGCCTCTCCGGGCGGTGTGGGGGGAGGAGTCTGGCCGCTGGGATCCCTCCGCGCCCGCCTCCTGGAGCGGGTCCGAGTGTCCTGACCGGCTGCATGGTGGCCGGCAGCGGGCCGAGGGGTGGGGCCTGGCGGCGACCAACCGCGGGGGAGGTCATGGGAGTGGAAGGCCTCACCGCCTCGCTCTTTCCTCCCTTCCCCCGTGGTCGGCTCCCCGCTTGCCCGCGCTGGGGCTGAGGGTCCGTGCGGCCCTCGGGGCCGGTCCGGGGGGGACCGGGGCCTGCGTGGGCCGACCGCCGGGCCCCATGGGGGGGCATTGGCTCCCCGGCCCACAGCGGGAGCCCGGCGCGGGCTGCCCCCCCCCCCCCCCCACCGGGCCCGGTGCAGCAGCGGCGGCAGTGGAGTGGGGCGTGTGCCCAGGCTCGGGGAGGCCGCCATGCTGCAGTGCGCCGGCCCCATGGGCCGGGCCTGCTCCGAGCGGATGCCGCTCCTCCAGAGCTGGGCCGCTCCACCGGCCGCACCCCGTGTGCTGGGCCTGTGCCGCCCAGATGCGCTGGAGTCCCGGTCTGCCTGCAGGCCAGCTGCGGGTGCTGTGCGGGGGGGGCCATCCTGCCTTGTGGCGAGTTCGAGTGGCAGCAGCAGGAGCCGGACAAGGACTGCGCCCTCCATCTTGCCTTGGGTCCTCCATCTTGGGACAGAACCATGTGCGCCCTCCATCTTGCCTTGGGTCCTCCATTTTGGGATGGTGCCATGTGCTTCCTCACGGGAAGAAGCCGCTGCTAGCCACACCCAGGATTTCTCTGGATTAACCAATGATGATCAAGGGAAGTGCATGCCATCACTATGACCACATCCTGTACCGACTGGCGCCTGGCCAATCGGCGGGGGCCACAGTGCCCTCTCCTGCCCCCACTCCACCCCCCTTTAAAACCCCCTGTCCCATCAGGCCTCGCTCTCTCGGCCACTGGACTTTCCGCTGTGTCGGTGGGTCTGGTGAACGGGGAGCGCAGGCCGGCTTGCATAATAAAGGACTCTTTGCTTTTGCATCGGACTGACTGGCTCCCTGGGGGTCTTGGGAAGTTTGAAATCTGGGCACAACACTATCTGAAGACTTCACGCATGGCAAACACTTAGAGTTCTAAAATAGCCATTTTGAAAGTAATGTACTCAAGGGTATTTAGAAAAGAAGGAAGGAGGGAAATGGAAGAAAAGGGAAGGGAAAGGAAAAAAAGAAACATAATTTCATGGAGAACTTTGGGCTAAATTATATAACATATTGTAGTTACGCTAAGAGCCCCCCCCCAATTTTAAGAAACTCTAGTATTTCAACAAACACTAAAAAAGAAAGAAAATATCACTAATTAAATTTGTCAAAATAATCATGTAAAATATATCAATTTCAAATATATTAAAATGTGGAAAACATGGGAACTTTAGAACCAAAGAAATATATGTCCCATCACTGCAGGACTTGTCAGAGCCTTTACTACCCCCAGGTGCATTGTGAACTTCCAAGAGGCAGTGTCAGAGTGCAGTCTTCCCCACATGCGCTTGGTCACCAAGCTTCCCTTTTTTATCTTTAAGCAGCTCATGGAACTAATGACACACAAAACCCACATTGGAAAACCCCTATCTGAACAAATGGATGGACTTGGTACACGTTTATCAGGTGTCTGTGAATATGTCCTACACCTGAGCCTTTCCAAATATTTCAAACAGCGGAGAACGCAAGGTTGTAAAGTTTCATGAGAACCTGGCATGTGGATGTTCTATGTTAACTCCGAGAAGTTAACTGTTGTGTTAACTATGAGAGGTTAACTGTCCTATGTTAACTGTGAGAGGTTTAAATTCCACATCCTTCAATCAGTCACAGGGGTGAGAGCTCATGTCTAACCCAAAAGTTGGAGACCACCATAAAGCAAGTGCCCCGCACCCCTGCATCCAGTTACTAAAAGTCATGTTCAAATTGCTGTCTCCATTCTTGGCTTTCTGCTATTAGAGCAGGCTTAGCTTCGACGACGGAAATAAACAGCTTCCGGTTAATGACGTGTATAAAACACATGTATTTATCTCCTCTCCCTCCTAAAAATCACTTCAAAATGACATTAAACAGAGATAAGCTAGTAAGGACTATTTGAGGATGGACATGCTCTGGGAACCCATGTTTTTAAAGTACATTTTCATTACATGTTTAATTAATTTACAGTTAAACACATTAAACATTCAAATTAGAAGACGGAAGCTAGGGATACTCTCTCTCTTCACCTCTTCACTGCCTGTGAGGCCTCCAGTTACCTCCTCTAAAGGATTGAAGTAACGCTGACACTTAAGAAATGTTGGTGACGTTCCTTCTATAGGCATATAGCAATGGTCGGCAAACTCACTAGTCAACAGAGCCAAATATCAACAGTACAACGATTGAAGTTTCTTTTGAGAGCCAAATTTTTTAAACTTAAACTATATAGGTAGTTTGCTTCTTCTTTGTAGCCATGTCAAACAGGGCACCTAAAAAAATGTTTCATTTTATAATAATAAAGCCACCAACACAAAATAATTACAGTTCTTAAATTGATGACAAAAATACCTGTAGGATTTGCAGCTGGTTGGAAAAATACAGGTAACTTTATGCTTCGAGTAGGTACTTTGTCACCTGCGTGCGATTTGCAGATGCGACTAGCACTAACCACTGCACAGTGAGACTGCTGACTGACTGGCTCACTCAACTCGTGCATGAATCGCGCGCACCTCCCCAGCACTGTGTGTCCTGTGGCCTGCTTGTGCTGCATCTCCCGTCGCCCGAGTGATGGACACCCCCCACTTCTTGCCATGCCACTTCTTCAAAATAGACTCGCCCAGGCCGAAAACCGACTTCTGTGCATGAGCCATGAAGTTTCAAACGCACTGTACATGCGTGCCCGCACGTGGTATTTTGTGGAAGAGCCACACTCAAGGGGCCAAAGAGCCACATGTGGCTCGTGAGCCATGGTTTGCTGACCACTAGCATATAGGAAACAGCTTTCTTATTGCATTAATTCAGGAAAAGATGTGCACCCTCTGGGGGGAAAAGCAAAAACACACAACCTTTCTTTTCTCAAGCAAGGACAACTACATAACCAGGTAGGTGTGGGTTGTTTTTCCCCTGTTCAGTTGGGTTGCCAAGAAGCACAGAGCTAATGTATAGACAAGCTCCCATTTCAGGCTCCTGAAATCTTATTCTCCCTCACCCTTTCTCTCCTCACAAATGTCTCTGATAGGCCCTATCTTTCTATTATACAGGTTGGATCTACGTGGAAAATATTAAACCCTCTTGGAAGAATGCACAGTATATACTGTACACACACACACACACACACACACACACACACAGCAAACATGGTTGCTAGGTAACTTGCCAAGGTCTTAGAGGAAAGTAACGTTCCCTCACCTATAAGATTTCATTGTAAATGCCTTCGCTTAGCATCCAATGACCTTATACCTATCTCAAAATCACCGGCTGCTCTCTACCATCCGGTACCTGTGCTCCATCAACATCCATCAGGACCAAGGCTCAGCCACCTGTCCCCAGGGTCCCCTTTGTCCCTGGTAGGCACAGACTTGTGCTCCATACTTCTCTGCATTCTCAGCATCCCAGGAAAGACTGAGCACAGAGTAGGTGCAACACATCTTAGGCAGATGAATTCCTAGTTCAACAATTACGGTTTGGAAGAAGTCTTTGGGCCAAGCAATGGGAAATGACAATGGGGACGCACAGGTGACTAAGGCCCAGTCTCTGCTCACCAGGTGCTCCCAGTGTGACTGGGACCAGACAGGAAAGCAGGTAAGTCAACAGAGCAGTGGGGCTACCACCGGGAGAAGCACAAGGTGGGGGGGCACTAAGTGACCCCAGAGAAAGGATTCCTGGCTCACTTAGGAGGAACTTGGCCTGACTAGGGGCTAAGAACCAGGGCAGCTAGCCAGAGGTCCCATCTGCAAGAGGTGTCAAAATTTCACCAGAATGACTTAGAATTTAAGGCAAATATAAATGGATCTCTCCCTTGCCAGAGGGTCTTGTGGGTAGAAATAAAAAATACAAAGCAAAATAAGACAATAAAAAGTCCTGCTTTGCATACCCTAACCCTACTCAGTAATTATTGAGCCAATATTTAAATAGTATCCCCTTGAAAGGAGGAGGTATTATGTTACCCAGCCCAGGGCAATTGCACCTCCCACCCCTGCACCCCTCAGCCCTGCACCCCTGCGGGGCTCAGAGAAGTCTTGCTGGGGAAGGTGACACAGCTGTCCAAGGAAAAAGAAACACACAAATGGTGAGGGCACAGAGAAGAGGGGAGAGGCCGAGGGAGAAAGGTTATCCAAACATCAGAAGCTGAGGCCGGGAGGCCTCATTCAGGAGGAGGAATGGCTAGAAATGCTGCTGGGAAGGCCGGACTGGGAACAACCTCTCTAGCCCTGTTAACTAAGGAACTCCGCTTAGCAACATGTTTTTTAATGCTGACAGTATCACAGATGTCTCCATTTCCACCTCTTACCACCGCCCTCCTTTGCCCCACTCCACCCCATCCCCATCCCACCCCAGGCCTTCATCAGAGAGCACTTACTATGCGTCAGGTCACCCAGCAAAGATGTGGGGCACTACAATACTAGCCACATGACCCTGGGCACAATCCCTAACCTTGATGGAGTTTCATTAAATGTAAAGGACCTGCACGCTTCACAACCATCCTTACAGTGAGGTCGACATTATGAAAACTATAGAGCTGAGGAAAGTGAAAGTCAGGGGTCTGAGAGATGCAGAGGTGGAGAGCTAGGACCAGAACCCAACCTGTCGGCCCCCCTTGACCACGGCCCTGTGCTGTGGGTAGCTGAGACCTCAAAATCCACAGGTGCCGTCGCTGCGCGGTTACTGCTGTTATTTGCAACAGAAGGACACCTCCCCCGAAGTGCACAGGGGGAAAATAACAATGATAGAACACGACTGATTCTGTAGTCAGCCTCGGTTCGGAGCCCATGCATAATTTACTCCACTAGTTCTGCAGTCACTTAAGCACAGGAGAGCCTGCTATAAATTCAGGTCTGCATACAGTAATTTATTTCTTATTTATTTTACTGACACATATCCAGGTCTCAGGTGAGCTCCCCCAACCCCTTCTGCAAGGCACCTGCAGCTCAGGTGGCACGGGGGCTGAGAGGGCAGCCCTGAAAATAAGCCCCACGATGAAAACCGGACCCCACAGATTAGAACCAGGCAGGGAAATTAATTTTCTCTTGAACCGAGATGAAACGCATACCCACTCCTCCACCCCCTTTTCCGTAACACGCGAGGCTGAAAAGGTCGTTGTGTGCCTTTATCCTCCTTTGCTGTCTAGTGATGCGCTGAGCGTGCCTCAGTGACTAACATTCTCACTGACCACGGGATTATTTTTCTGAGTCACAGAATGTCAAAAGGTGAGGAGGTTTTCTAATATGCAGACCTCAGCAGAAAGAGAGCAACGAGAGGGAAAAAGGCTTTCACTTTCTTGAGTGATTGCTGAGGACCAACCAGCATGTTAGATGCTATGTCTGACGGGGTAACAACCACTGAGTCCTCAATGTAGGCATCGTTGTCCAAATGTCTCATTTCATAGGTGGTCAAACTGTGGCCGTGAGGGAAAGTGACTTGTCTCAGGCCACTCAGCAAGTCGGTAGGCGTGTGCCCCTTCTTTCCATCTCAGACTAAATTAAAAACTCCCTGAATTCTTAGCTTTTGTCAGCATGGCTCCCTTTCCATCTCCCCGCCCCCAGTTAACCATCCCTATAGACAAGGGCACTAGGGCAGAGAGAGGCCAAGCCCTGCACCTGGCACTGCTACCTTCCTGCAGACACAATCGTTGGAACCTGGGCCAAGCCCATGCTTGTAACACCACACCTGCTGATTTCTTAGTGCCACCCCCATGGTGCCTGCACTTGTCTCCTAACTGCACTACCAGGCTCGCAGGAGGATGCAGAAGGGGCAGGAGGCTTCTGCACAAACTAATTCTGACCCTAGGATGCAGGCTGCCCATGGATCACATTTATTGTAATTATTAAGTAACTAGAGGCCCGGTGCATGAAATTTGCGCACGTGTCCCTTAGCCTGGCCTGTGCCCTCTTGCAGTCCGAGAGCTATTGGACATCCTTAATGCTGCTGCAGAGACGGGAGAGGCTCCCTCCACTGCCTCTGTGCTCACCAGCCATGAGCCCGGCTCAGGGCTTCCGGCTAAGCAGCGCTCCCCCTGTGGGAGTGCACTGACCACCAGGGGGCAGCTCCTGTATTGAGCGTCTGCCCTCTGGTGGTTAGTGTGCGTCATAGCAGCCAGTTGTTCTGCCGTTCAGTCGATTTGCATATTGGCCTTTTATTATATAGGATTATTTATGCTTCCTCCTAATAAATTGAAGACTGAGCACAGAGTAGGTGCAACAAATCTTAGGTAGATGAATTCCTAGTTCAACAATTACAGTTTGGAAGTGCAGAGGTTATGTACACTCTTGCCTTCTACCTCTTGGGCTGCAAGAGCAGAGGCGGGTGGCCGGGCCCCACCTGGCCAAGCTGTCTTTCCAGGCCTTGGCTCCATATCCCCTGCCCCTGGGAAGGGAGTGGCTGGGCCTGGGCAACACTCACCCGCAGAACATGAAGATGGTGCTGGAGGTGGCATCGTAGGGCAGAGGCAGGGCCTGCTGCAGGCACAGCTGCTCGCAGCCGCCATTGAAGCCGTCAGAGCAGTCGATGCCTTTGGAGTGGTCGTAGCAACCGGAGCCGTCCTTCATGGGCCGCAGCTCCTCGGGACACTGCCCAGAGAGAGAGCGACAGGGAGTTATGGCCGAGGCGGCGGCGGGTCCCCTCACACCCTTTCCTCCCACCTTCTGAAAAGGAACATGAAGTTTCCTTTGGCCAACGACAACTGAGTGGCCTTGGTCAAGTCCCTGCACCTCTCTGAACCTCGGTGTGCCCACCTGTACAATGGGACGTTTGCCAGTATCTGCTTCGTAGAATTGTGAGAATGAAGAGAGATAATGTCCCCAAAGTGCTTAGCGTGGGGTGGCTCATGGGCTAACCACACGGCAAATGTTAGCTGCTGTGAGCATTGACATTGCTGGGAACATCATCATCATCGTGCTTATTGTAATTGTGAAATTAGGTCTGCTGCTATAAAGGTCATTTAGAGAGGCAGCCGGATGCAATTTAAAGAGCTTCTACCCAGCATGAGTTTCCATTCAAGCTCATCCCCTTCTCCCTGTGTGATCCAGGGCAACATACTCACCTTCTCTGAGCCTTAACTTCCTCATCTGTTAAATGGGCTGAAGGTGGATCATGAAGATGTATACTTTACTTCAAAATTTGGCACCACCTTGGTACTCATAAAATGTGAGTTCTCTTCCTTCCTGCCTTAAATCTGCCACTTCTCCACCATTGTGCTTGGAGCCCTAAAGGAGATGCCCGCATACTCCCATCAGGAGGCCTTCTAACTAACTTGCTGGTCTCCAGCCTGCCCTCCTCACACCGCCCTCTGAATGGCCATTGGAGTGATATTTCTAAATAGCATCACTCTCCAGCTTAAATAAAAGAATGATTTTTAAGTGCCCACAGTAACCTGAATCTTCCTTAAATCTTCCATCCAGCCACTTGCATGTTCTTCCACATCGCCCAACGGGTGCCCTCTGGACCCCAAAATCCTCAACGATCCAACCCTGAGTGGCTCAGACAAATGCTCTTGTTGGTGGGCCTGGCGCCTGCAAAATGCTCTGTGAACGCAAGATCTTGTGCTAGAGGGACAACTGGCTATTTCACTTAGTTCTCTGCCCTTTGAGGAGGCTGAGCGCATCTCCACTCCAGGAGCTGGAGGAGCCCTTGCAACTCTCCTGTGTGCGGGAGAGACGGCGAGGCACTAAGTTTTCATTTCAGTCATCCTGCTGGCATTTCCTGTCCACAAAGATGAACCCGCAGGGCCCAGCCCTCCCCATCCATCACTGAACACAGCTGATTAAAACGCCTCCCCTCCCCGGTGTACTCCCCGCTCCCAACCAGCTCCCTGGTGCCTTCACTCTGAACAGCATCAATAACAACACACACACACACACACACACACACACACACACACACACACACACACACACAAATTTACAAAAACCACAGCAGCAAACAAAAGGTCAGCCCTCCTGGAAATTAAATTTTGCTTAAGAAGGATTCATAATTACAGATGCAGGACGGAGTTCTTCGAGACATTTGAGACTGGCGCCAGGAAGGACGACGGAGAAAGTAGGTTATAAATGGCCTTTGTCAAACTGCAGAAAGGTTATAAGACTGGCCACATTTTGTGCTTAAGAAGAAAAATCAATTTTCCATGTGAGCAAAGTGCTGTACATATTAATACGAGCTCAGAGGAAGCCTCTGCTTGTCTGGGAACACTTGCTGGTAGACATGAGGGCACCTGGTCAAGGGGTCATTTAGAGCCATTGGCTGGTCATGGGGCTGGGTCTGTCTGTCTGTCTGTCTGCAGACACTCAGGGATGTAATTTGGATGGAATTACTGACCTTCTCACCAGGTGACAAGAGATATCTGGGGCAGGATATTATAGTTCTCATTCCCCGCCTACACCCTACCACTTTTGTCTTTTCAAAAAGAATGTTCTATAAGCCAGACATATTCTGAACACTTTACCCATTTTTACTTAGTTAATCTTTCTAGCAAACCTGTGAGGTAGTGTGGTGCTCCCAAAGGTATGTCCCTGTCCTACCCCCTGGGAACTGTGAATGTTACTTCTATAGTACAGTTTTTGCAGGTGTGATATAACTAAGGCCCGTGACATGAGGAGGTCACCCTGGATTAGCCAGGTAGGTCTGAAGGCCATCACCAATGTCCTTATGAGAGAGGCACAGAGAGATCACACATACAGAGGAGAGACCACATGGAGGCAGAGCAGAGATCGGACTGATGTGGCCACAAGACAGCAAATGCTGCAGCCACCAGAAGCCGGAAGAAGCAAGGAAGTATTCTCTCCTAGAGCATTTGGAGGGCAGACACCCTGCTGACAGCTTGATCTCAGACTTCCAGACCCCCAGACCTGTGAGAGAACACATTTCTATTGTCTTACACCACCCAATTCATGGTACTTTGGTGCAGCAGTCCTAGCCAAATGCAATGCTTTTTGTTTTCAGCTCCTTGATTTTGGGGGGTCATTTGTTACGCAGCAGTAGATAACTAATACAGTGAGCTAAATGTGTCACCTGCTTAGCCAAGTGCTCAGCAACTGGTAGCTGCTGTTTTGAAAGAATTTCTAAATCTAGTTTAAGAGATAAGAAATACACATATCTGCCAGACAAAGAACTAGTTATAGAAGAAGCATAAAGGAGTAAAAAGTGAAAACTCTGCTGAAATGAATGGCCAGGGAATATTGGGGTAGGGAGGCCTTGGCCAGGGAAGTCTTGGAGGGCAGAGATGCCACTGGAGCAGAAGGGAGATGCCCTAGGATGCTAGAAAGAAAAAGCTCAGAGCCCTTGCCCAGCCATCACGATGCACTTGCCTTGTGACTTTGGAGCCTCAGTTTCTCTCTTTACATGGGGGGAGACAGCTTGCAGACAAGGCTATGCAGACTGAAAGCAGGTCTAAGTTTCATATAGGCTTTAGGACACTGAGCACCCAGGCCTCAGCTCCCTCAGCATGGGGACATCAGAGCCTCTCTTGGAGGCATTTCTGGAAACTAGGAAAAAAAAAAAAAACACCTAACAGGCACTCAAGAAATGAATACAATGGGTGCAGGTTTAATTCTTAGAAAGCTGCCAAACTTTTCCAGGGTGGCTGTACTATTTTTTTAAAATATATTTTTATTGATTTCAGAGAGGAAGGGAGAGGGAGAGATAGAAACATCAATGATGAGAGAGAATCATTGATCAGCTGCCTCCTGCCTGCCCTCTAGAGGGGATTGAGCCCACATGTGCCCTGACTGGGAATCAAACTGTGACCTCCTGGTTCATGGGTTGATGCCCAACCACTGAGCCACAGTGCCCAGGCATGGTTGTACTATGCTAAATCCCCACCAGCAATGCATAAGCAATCCGGTTTCCCCACTTCCTCATCAGTATCTGATGCTGTCAATATTTTTTATCTTAGCCACCCGACAGGTGAATAGCAGTATCTCACTGTGGTTTTAATGTGCATTTCCCCAATGGTGAATGATGCTGAACATCCTTTGTGTTTATTTTCAGTCTGTATCTCTGCGGTGCGATGTCTCTTGCCCGTTTTCTAATTAGATTGCTTGAGGTTTTTTTACTGCTAAGTTTTGAAAGTTCTTTATATTTTCCAGACACTAGACTTTTGTTAGATGTGTGGTTTGCAAATATTCTCTCCCCGACTCCGTGACTTGTCTTGTCTTCAAATGAGCTTTCATGGAGCAAATGTTTTTAATTTTGATAAAAATCCAAGTTATCATTTTCTCTCTTATGGATCATACGCTGGAATCTAAGGACTTTTGGCCAAGCCCCAATCCCGAAGATTTTCTCATGTGCACACGTGTGTGTGCGTGTGTGTATGTGGATGCGTGTTCTAGAAATATCAATAGCATTTTGTTTTGTGGTTGATTCTGTGATGCATTTCAAGTGCATTTCTGCACGAGGTGTGAGGATTTCATTGAGGTTTGACATTTTGCCTATGAAAGTGTACTTGAGCCTGGCTGGGTTTCTCAGTGGTTAGAGCATCCCCCTCGGACTGAAGGGTTGTGGGTTCGATTCCCGGTCAAGGGCACATTCCTCAGCTGTGGGTTCCATCCCTGGCCCCAGTCGGGGCATCTGCGGGAGGCAACCAACCAATGTGTCCCTCTCACGTGGACTCATTCTCCCCCCACCCCTCTCTCCCTTTCACTCTGTCTGAAAATCAATGGAAAAAATATCCTTGGGTGAGGATTTTTTTTAAAAAGATAGTGTACCTACCAGCCTCCCTTTTCTAAAAAAGGCCTCCCCCACCCCCCCATTAAGTTGCTTTCGCACCTTTGTAAAAGAAACACACTAAGCTCACCTTCCTGGCTCCCTTCTGGGTTCTGTGTGCTCTTCCACGGATCTGTCTCTGTTCTCCCACCAACCCCACACAGTCTGGGTTACTGTAGCTATTTCAGGCTAGAAACAGAGTCGACTGAGTCCTTCCATTTTATTCTTTTTCAAAATAAGTCTCGCCCACTGTAGCTCCTTTGCCTTTCCACATACGTTTCAGAAAAATCTAGTCTGTATCTATTTAAAGAATCACGCTGAGGTTCTGACAGAGATTACATTAAACCTTCATGTGGATGCGGAGGGGACGGAGATTTCTCCTAGAATGGTGATGTCTAAGGAGGGTCTGTCTTGTTAGGCTGCCTTTCCTGGCACTTGGGCTGAAGAGAGCAGGCCTTTGGAGTTGTCATCTCTTTTGGTTTTGTTTGTTCTGGTCTTTGCCAACCGTGTTTCGGTTGCTGGTTCCTTCCACTCCAAATTTGGGACATGAGGGGAAGAAAGAAATTCCAAAGCCCTGAGCACTATATCTTCCTTTGGGTCCCCAAATCCTTAGCTGGCCTGCCTCCTTTTCTCCACTTCCCACAGCCCTATGTTTGTTTCATATGTAACCTACAGGCTTTTTAGTTGTAGTTCATGGGAAGATCGAGAAAGGACATTGACTCCCCCAACAGCCTGTTTTTGCACAGCCCCAGAGCTCAGAATGTATTCTTACTAAAAAAAAACCACACTTTTTTTTTTTTTGGCATTTCTTTAAGGAAGAATATAAGATAAAGAAATATGACCGCATGTGACTTTCAACGTCTAATATATTTACTGCAGGGTCCTTACACAGAAAAGTTGCCCTCCCAGACTTCAGCCTAGGGCAGTGGTCGGCAAACTCATTAGTCAACAGAGCCAAATACCAACAGTACAAGATTGAAATTTCTTTTGAGAGCCAAATTTTTTAAACTTAAACTATATAGGTAAGTACATAAGGGGCCAAAGAGCTCGCAACCACTGGGCCTAGGGGAATGCATCTTAAGTTTATTCCAAGTACAGCTGGAAGGCACTGGAGGGCTGTTGGCAGGGGAATGAGGTGATTTGATTTGCTACTTTACAGAGATTACTGGTTAGTGAATTCAATTATCTGTAAGCACTTTATTAGAATCATAAAAGAGGGCCTGGGGAGGCAGGCCCTGGGGGACCAGGAGTGGCTAAAGAAAGGGGCAGGTCTATCTGATGAAGACCCCCCTCCTTGGAGGGCTGCTCCTTTGCCCGGAGGTTCTGCAGTAAGTAGGTGGGAGAGCTCAGCTCTAACCCCCTCAGCTTGGCTCCAGGATTTCACAGTCCCCACTGGGCTCCAACCCAGACAAGGACTCACAGGGGGACCCTGGGCCTGGGTCCCTGAGCCTGAAGGCCTTGAAGACTGAGAGGGAAGGGGTATCCAGGGGATCCCCAGCTGTCCCCATCACAGGCTGGCCCTCCCTCAGCCTCCTCCATCCCCTGAGCCTGCTCTCCCTCTTTCCCAGCCCAGCTTTGCATCAGGACCAAGCCATTTGTTTCTGTTTATAATTATGCATTTTAATGTTCATTAATTATGGAATGCAAATTGCTCCAAGTGCAAACTTTGTAATGAGCTGCTCTCCCATCCCGCCCCCAGGTCTAGAAGGTGGGCCAGCTGTTCTGAGCAGAAAGGAAAACAACCAACTTACAAAGCAGAAGTTTCCCTGGGGCCTGAGGCTCTCCTAGAATATCAGCTTGGAAGACCTCGCAAGGTGCTGGAGGAGAGCCCTGCCCCTCTCCCGGGCTCTGGGGGACATGGTGTGGACATTCTCTGGCACCTTGGGCCTGAGGGGCAGGGTGCGGAAAGAACTCCAGCCTTAAACCCAGCCTCTTGCAGGCTCACACTGAGCTAGTCACTTGGTGTCTCTGGGCCTCAGTTACAACATCTGTAGACCTGATCATGACCAAACCATCCCCAGAGTGGGAGTGGCAGACCAATGGATGCTGGAGAGGAGAAGCCAGCTCCCACCAAGCCTTTCATGGCAACGATGAAATGCGACAAGGCAGCAAAGGTGAGGTTAGATATGAATGAAAGGCTCGGCACACTGTCAGCCACTTGGGATCCTGCAGCTGCTAGGGAAGTCAGCTACTTCCTTCCTGCGTGCCTTGCCTCTCCAAGCCTCAGTCTCCACATCTCTACACCAGAGAAAAGAAGTCCTGCCTCCTTGGGCTTGTGAGAGAACCAAACCAGATCCAAGCCCTGCCCACAATGGCAGGGCCTCAACGAAGCTGTTGTGGATGCCTTGTTACCTTCCCCCAAGTGGGAAATGCATCCAGGAGCCATGGGAGGGGACCCCACACATGCAGACGGGGGAGGAAGACGGCCACAGGCAAGTTTTGCTCTTCCCAGCAATGTTCAGGTAGGACCAGCACCATCCTGTTCGCTTTGCAGATGAGGAAACTAAAGCCCAGAGAGGCCAAGTGAATTGCCCGAGGCCACACAGGAAAGGGGAGTCTCCTGTGTCCACCTTAAGGGGTCCCCGACTGCTACCAGGTGCTCTCTCCTTTGATGCACATGGAGATAGCGGGCTAGGATGTCTCGGTGGTTTGGACTGGTTCCAGGACTCTACAAACTTCCAGGGAAGGTCACTGGTGGGTAAGAGGGGACTTAGAAAGGTTGCTGGCAGTGATCTCCCATACACAGATCAGAGATATCAGCCTGGGAAGAGAAGGAAGTGAAATGGATATTTCTTGAGCACCTACTATGTGCTGAACGTTTTTCCATGTGTTGTTTCTTCAATCCCTACAACAAAACTCAGGGGCACCTCTAAGCTGTACCCATTTCACAAGCAAATTTACTGAGGAGCACACAGCTAAGTAAGGGCTGCTGAGCCCTTTGGTACGCACCATCCCTTGGACTGGAGGCTGGGGTGGCTTGGCTCTCCTTGTCCCAGGAGGCGTCGGGTGTACTTGCTGAAGTGGGGGTGAGTGGAGGCCCAGGCCCCCGCCCTCTCCCTCCTCAGCCTCAATCTGTCACCAAGGCCACCATCACCCGGCTGTCACAGCCGGCATTAATTTGAACGGCCAGAGCATCGAGAGCCCCTTATTACTAGGAGTTTTAATCAACTCATGCCAATTTAGCTGCCACTCAATGTGTGCTGGGCTGTGATGCCGACAGGGAGGAAGGGGTGGGCATGCAAAAAAGGATTAAGGGATCAATATCCCTGGTAATGGAGGGCTGAAGCCCTGGGCACCACCAGGGGATCTGGGGCCTCCTGGAGGAAGCAGAGCCTGTCCCCAGCCCCAAGGGGAGCTCCCGGACACACAGCCCAAGCTTCCCTGCCTCACCTGGCCCTCCACACACCCAGCAATGCCTGCTGCGTGCAAGGTCCTTGGTCCCTGCTCTGCCCTCGGCCGGGCCTGCCCTGATCTTCTGGGAGATTCCTATGTATCTATCATTCACAGCTCAGAGAGCCCCCATGCAGGTCCTTCCTGACCCCCAGAGCAGAGGGATGCTAAGGAGACAGAAAGAAACGAAGTCGAATCCAGACACAGCTACTGCCTAGCTGTGTGACTCCGGGCAGGTCACCACACCTTCCTGACCTTGGTTTCCCCATTTAAAAACGGACTTGATAATGAAGAGCTGCCTCCTGGGGTGGCTGGGAGCACAGGGCCACAGTGGACAAGACAAAGGACCCTCGTGCGGAAGCCCCTACTTCCTTTCGATGCCCAGAGTCAGCAGGCATCATTTTCCCTTCTCTCCCTTGTTAATGGCTCTCCCAGCAGGCGGGCCGGGTTCTGGTTCACAGTGCGTCTTCCCGTGAATCTCTGGGCCTTTGAGGGGAGTGTCACACACACAGTTTCCTCCCCTCAGCACCAGCCCAGTGCCCAGCACAGGGCAGGGAGTCACCTGGGGTGGCCCTTGGGGTCAGGCGGGCCCGGCTTGAGTCTGACCTGGCTTTGCCCCTTACTAGCTGTGCAATGTTAGCCAGTCACTTCATTAACCTCAGAGCCTCAATTCTCTCAATACAAAATGAGCCTAATTATACCTATTCAGACTTGCTATGGGGGAAAAAAATCAGACATCTGATGATGTCCCTGGCATAGCGCCTGGTGCATGGGAAGCTGTCCACTGTTATAAAAATTTAGCTCTTGTGATTACTATCACTCAGTATTTGCTGCACAGTGAATATTTTTGGAATGTAATAAGATGTCTGGTTGCATGGCTTAGTTCTGGCCTGAGTTTCAGTGAAATACCAACAAGCTATTCTCCCCTCCTGCCAGCCGTCTGGGCTGCATCACACACTGAAGACACGAGAAAGGGAAACCCAAAGGCTCTGAGCACCTACTGTGGCCCTGTTGCCACACTAGGTGTCTTCCTCTTTCTCCTGCGGAAGGCCCACTATTCTCTTGGTACCCCGATGTTTCAGAAGAGGGAGCAGCTTCGAGGCTGGAAGTGCCTTTGCTGTGTCGCTCAGCTTCCCAGGACTAGATCCAGGTGCAAGCATGGCGTGTCTGACTCCCAACCCATGCTCTCCTCACCGCACCGCAGGGCCCCATCCTCTGGAGACGTAGAGGAGTAGGGGTGTGCTGGTCCCTGACCTCCAGGAGAATCCAGACCAACTAAAAAAATTAGGAGGGCAACCCTGAGCGGGAGGGAAGTCATGGTTCAAGATGGCTTATGCTTACGAATAGTGCTGAAATGGCCACAGTGCTGAAACCCGTGGCTGGATTTGCTCACACGCATGATCACGGCTAGCTAGCAGGAATATGATCACCTGTCTTTCCCATTAGAGGACTCCAGGGCATTAGGAGACACTGGCTACGATCCCTGCTTTGGGCACTTCCCTTCCCGTCTCTGGCCCTCCATCTTCTCATCTGTTCAACGAGAAAGATGCCTGCACACCCCTGGTTCTCTGCAAGAGGCTGCAGGCACCCCAAGGGAGGTCAGGTGGGAGGTTCACATAGTAGGTGGACCCTGAGCTGGGGAGCCCTGCAGAAGGGCTGCTCTAAGGGGAGTGGCCTAAGGGCATTGCTTGCTGGTCATCCCCTCAGTCTCTTCAGACGATTGGCTATTCTCCTGGTGGGAGGCACCAGGCCTCTGCTGCTCTCTCTGGAACTGGTGGTGGGAGGCACCAGGCCTCTGCCGCTCTCTCTGGAGCTCCCCAGGGCATCCATGGAGAGGGCGTTTGGTTCAGCAACGGCCCCCTCAAAGCCTCCTGTCCTCCAGGTCACCGAGGTGAGGAAGCCTTGAGCCCAGCCCTCCGGGGGCATTGGTTCCAAAGCGTGTGCCCATTATTAAAGTCCTTGAGGCTGTTTGTGTGGCACAGGTGAGCACGGAGGGCCGAGAGAAGGGAGGCCAGGGAACACTTTACCCAAGCACATCTGCCAGGAGACCTGAAGAATGGCTACTCAATAACTGTCGGGGGATGGTAATGAACAGCCTGTGTATAGCTCATTAATAACAATAATAGCTCGCACTCAACAGTGCTGAGCGTGTGCCAGGCACTGTTCTAAATGTGTTGTGAATATTCACTCGGAATATCAACCGCGGCCGGATGGCGTTGGTACCACTAAGCTCCTCACCTGGGGACCTTTCATTGCAGCCTGGCTCGCACTGGCTGGCTCCACTTCCCCATCCTTTGGAATTACAAAGTCCACCGGCAGCCCCGGCTGCATCCCCACACCACACCTCCTTATGGGTCGCCCGGACTCGCCTGAGAGACGACTTCATAAGCGGGCTGGCCTGGGGAAGCATGGAGCAGCAGCCATGGAGCATATGCTTCTGTGGGAATAGATTCATCCCGCGTGTGTTGAGTGTAATGTTGGGTGTTTCACATATTATTTTTTTGTCGCCGACAGCAATGTAAGAGAAAGAATGAGAAGGAAAAAGGCCTACCCCTGAATGGAGACAGACGCCATATATGTTGGACGCTGAGGGTCCCCAAGTCCAAGGTGAATAGAAGTGGGCGGGGCATAAAGTACCAGCTCTGACACTCACCTCCCCGCCACTCAAAGCACCCACCGTCCTGCCCCCAGGCAGGTGCTGCAAGTCTTCCTTCTTTTCTTATCTTTTTTTTTTCATATACCTTCTTGTTATTGACTTGGGAGAGAGAGAGAGAAACATTAGTGATGAGAGAGAATCACTGATCGGCTGCCTCCTGCACGCCCCCCACTGGGGTCGGAGCCTACAACCCGGCCTATGCCCTGACCTGGAGTGGAACCATGGAACCATGACCTCCTGGTTCATAGGCAATGCTCAACCCCTGAGCCACGCCGGCCGGGCTGCAAGGCTATTTGACAGCCCGCCTGGCACTCTCCTCTAGCTGCTATTTGCCGAGTACTACTGAGAGGCCAGACGCTGGGACACCATCCCTCTGAGCTCCCCGGCCACCCATGTCCAGGTGCTGCCGCGCAGGTGAGAAGACTGACAGGTCACTGACACATCCATGTCCTCATAAATGCAACAGGGCCCTGTGCTCCGGGAAGCCCGCCCCCGGACCAGCGCTCTCAATGCTCCCACCAAGGTTACTGGTGGCTTCTAGCTTTGGGCTCTGATCCGGTGCTGCCAATCTGGATCGGGGTGACGCGGGGCACCCCGCTGCCCGTCATCATCACAGACCGGGGGCGGAAGTACCACTGGGCTGGGGTGGATCCAAGGTCCAAAGTGACACTGAGCAGTTGCTCAAGAGACATTCGTTCTCTTTCTCTCTCTACCCCCACTCAGGCTTTCCTCTCCCCCAGAATGAACTCGGGCTGTCACATTTTAAAATATGCCTTCGGAAAAGCCTGCAAGGTTTGGGACCAGCTGGAAAAATAAATTAATAATATGCTTGCGTGGGTGCTGGTGCTTCAAAGGACCGGAATCGACACCAGAGGGGAGCAGCAGGGCAGGAGCGAGTCTGTCCTGTGTGTGTGCCCAAAGGAGGTATCTATGTGTGGTTCCCAGGGGCAGGATCCAAAGTGGCAGTGTTTGGCTAGGTCAGTGGTTGGCAAACTCATTAGTCAACAGAGCCAAATATCAACAGTACTTCTTCAAAATAGACTCGCCCAGGCCGAAAACCGACTTCTGCGCATGGGTCACGAAATTTCAATCGCACTGTACGCGCTCCCGCACGTGGTATTTTGTGGAAGAGCCACACTCAAGGGGCCAAAGAGCCGCATGTGGCTCGCGAGCCGCAGTTTGTTGACCACGGGGCTAGGTAAATGGACTGGGAGCTTTCTGCCAGCCAGGACACAGGCCCAGGGCTGTTTGGGGCTCTGCAGAGTGTCCCACACATAGTAGGTACTTAGGGTTGCATTGTGAATGCAGCTAAAATGGAAGTAAGTCTGTGGATCACCAATTTTTGCTTCAACCAGCAGAGATCAGGTTTCCTAGCTCAGTGAGGTGCCGAATGCTGAAACTCCCAGCAACAGCAATAAAATAAAAAAGTGTGTTCTGTGTCTACAAAGGTAGGGAAACTATAAAGAAAAGATTAGGGACATGATTAGTATAAAAGTCTGGGCTGTAGCTACTTCTACAGGGGAAGACTTACTAAGGCCGAATCCATGAGAAGTTGGAGAATATAAGGGAGAAGATATATTTTCATAATTAATTAATAATAATAATGGTTATCTCTCACCCATGTATCCCAAGACCCATGATAAAAGATCAAAGACTGATGATGAAAGATAAAAGTAAGCTATACTGTATAAAAAAGTAAATCTGAGACTATAATTTGGGATACCAGGGCTCAAGCCAAACTTAGCGCTTGTGCTTTTGAGCTCCATCTGCTCATCTTTATTTTCTACATAAGAAAAGAGGTTTACATATTGTTAAGATCAAGATAGGGAGCCAGTTCTCTTTAAAAAAGAAAAAAAAGAAAAGAAAAAGGAAATGCTCCTTGAAAAGCATGTACAAAGACATGCAGCTCTGATATAGAAAGGTGCCCGCAAAAAACACAACTTCATGTTTCCATTTCTAAACGTACATATATATATATCCTCATGAATATTTGCAAATGCAGAGGGGTAAAATGTAGAGCAAGAAATATATAAACCAAAGTGTGTGTGACAAAGTTATTTCTAACGTGAGTGAGTAGTAGAGAAATAGGACCTTGGCTTATACATTTCAGCAGTGTTTGAATTTGTTTTATTTTATTTTACAATGAGCACGGGTTACTGAACAACAACAAAAGAAAGCGAAGAAGAAAAGTGTCTAATTATCAGCATTCCAGCAGCTATGGGCTGTGCTCACAGCACTGGGCACATCCCCCGAGAACCTTGGAGGGGCTGGGTCTGACCCCGCCCATCGCCTGCCTCTTCGTTTGCCCCTCTCTGTGCTGACTGACCCTCTGCGTTTGGACTCTCTCCCACTCGCATCGCATCATGCACAATTCACCTGTCTCTACCCCCTAAATGACCACTTTTATTTTATCATTCCTCTTCCCAAGGACTTGTTTGGCCAAACCCCATAGCCTGTTAAAAAAAAAAAAAGCCCAGCTGGTGTGGCTCAATGGTTGAGTGTGACCCTATGAACCCAGAGGTCATGATTGGATTCTGGGTCAGGGCACATGGCCAGGTTCTAGGCTCAGTCCATGGTTGGGGACAGGCAGGAGGCAGCCAATCAATGATTCTCTCTCATCATTGATGTTCCTCTCTCTCTCTCTCTCTCTCTCTCTCTCTCTCTCTCTCTCTCCCTTCCTCTCTGAAATAAAAAAATATATATATATTTTTCAAAAATTCCATCTCACACCTTCTCCCACATGTGGAACACAACGCAATGGGGAAACTGTCCCTGTAGACGTCTATCCTAAATATACAAATATCTCAAAACCTTCTGCTCAGAGCCACCTTGTTTAAAATGGATAAAGTTAGAAACACTCAACATGTCCATCACTAACACAAAGTAAACAATGGTATATTCCTGTCCATGGAATATAGGCAACCACTGCAAACGACGTTATGAAGAATGTGCCCTAGACTAGGGTGCTGGCCTCTGGCAGCGTGGCTTTCAGTCCTGCTCTAGAACGTAGGAGCTATGCGGGCCTCAGTGAGCTACTTAAGTTCTCTCTGCCTCAGTTTCCCCACCTGGCAGAACAGGGGTATAACAGTGAGACCCATCTCAGAGGTGCTGGACCACAGCGAGCACTCAGACAATCTCAGCTCTCATCACCACCTCCACCACCATCACCATCAAGATCCCAGCAGGAAACATCAGAGAAGGGGACTAACAGCTCCCCAGTTCCCTGCCTGCTTCAGGGCAGGTGCCGGCCCCTTCTGTCTGCATCATCTCAGTGAGTCTGAATAGCAGTTTGTCAGCTTTCATTAACCCATGTCGCGCAACAAGAACCTGAGACCAGAGGCCTTGAGTGATTTGTCCCAAAGCCACACGGCTAGTGAATGACAGAGAGTTTTGGGCCCAGGGTTCTCTAATGCCAGGAACTGTGCTTTAAACACGATACTGACCTCCTGGAGGTGAAGGCGATGGTGGAAGAAAATAACTGCCCTTTCAGAATATATATTGATGAGGTCATAGAATTCAGGAATCGAAAGGGACTTTGCCCCCTCCCAAGGCTGGTCCCAAACTGCTTCTCTGCTTCTAGGGTACCTTCATCCCAGGCTTGCAGCCCACAGGCCGCAGCTCCCATCCCTGCCTCCAGGGGGCTCCTCTCCTTCCCGTCCTTTTTCCAGGAATCCATGGGTGAAACCTATTACTTTGGAAGGGTGGGGGCTGCTCCCTGACTTTAACAGAGAATGACTTCCACACAATCAGGCCAGCTGACCAGAAATGCCATCATACCCAGCAAACGCAGGTCCCAAAGAAATAAAACGAGGGGGGTTGGAATAAATGTCACACAAAGAATAAAAAAAAACAATAACACGTCATATCACAAAAGGGTGCAAAGGCTTGATGAGAATGCCACACATCATCTTAGAGACCTACCCTCCCCTGCCGCCACCCACCTGGAAGTTTACAAAGGAAAGATGCAAGCACAGAGCTCCCCCGAGGGACAACTCCTCCTTTTCACCCCCAGAGCCTTGTATGCAAGCACTGAGTCAATGGGCACCGTTCCAATTTCCTTCTTTTCTAACCATCCCCACCCCCTTTCCCCATACGCATCTTTTTTTTTTTTTAAGTAATCCTCACCTGAGGATATTTTCCCACTGGTTTCCAGAGAGAGTGGAAGGGAGGAGGAGAGACACACAGAGAAACATCAAACATCAACATGCCAGGGATCCAGCCTGCAACCAAAGTAAGTGCCCTTGACAGGAATCTATCTCCATCAGTACTACTAGCACTGATATTGGTGGTAGCATTGATTTGTTCGTCAATAGCATCAGCTCCCTAATGCTATCAATACTAATATCAGTGCTGGTGTTGCGGATGAAGGTGTATATGGAGAATTCTCTGACTCAGGACTTGAGGGCACTTGGAATGCAGACACCATAAGGGAGATGGTCCACCCTTTAAATACTCATTCCCAATCCAGGAATCTCTGAGTTTCCCTAAAGATGCTTTGCCTCCTGATTTTGCATATTTCTAAGGATTTTTTGGGGGGGTGGGGGGGTGGGAGGAGGGGAGAAAAATGTGGCCAGCACCACTCCTCCTGTTTTGGACTTTGGCACAGCCTGTCCTGGTTGTGCTGTGCATCCATCACACCCCTGTCGCTGACCTGCAGGGATGGGCTGAGCTCTGAGAGTCTGTTGCTGGGGAGGAAGAACCAGTTCCCAGGGGCTCAGCCTTGCTCCACCCGCCTGGCGGATGGGGTTGGGTTTTCCAGGTCAGCAGCGCCTGGGCTGTGCTTCAAGTGACTCCTCACTCTGCGGCCCCTCCTCGCCCGCCTTCCCTGCCCCTCTAGAGTTCTGTTTCCTTTCATTATAGTCCAACTGAGTCATTAAAGGCAGGAGAAGGAGGGATGGAGAGGACCCGCCTCTCTCCTAAAATGAGCCAGTTTCCAGGTTTTGCCTCCTGCTAAGCAGTGACAAGAGGCGCATGACCTATAACAAATGAAAATTCTTATCTTTAGGCATCTTGACTTTTTAAAAGGCAGGTTTTTTTTGTTGCCTCTCAGCATCTCTGGGCAACCAGGGGTCCTCGAGTTTTTCCATAGGGAGGCCAGGTGGCATTTTAGGTCAAATGGAAAGAGAACAAGAGGGAGAAGAGCAGGTGAGAATGCAGCTGGGTGACGAGAGGATGGAACGGAGTGGGACTGGTCTGGAACCCAGAGATAGAACTAGAACTGCCACTAGACACACCCCTGCCCCCAAAGGCACCATCACTCCCTAGGACCCGGCCAGGGTGCCAACCCCCACACCTCCCACTGCCCTTTCTATGAAGACCTCGACTGGCTCACTGGGCCCCTCCTTCCTCTATGCATCTTCTCAGCCCCGCTTTTTCCACCAGACAGTTTCGCTTTTCTCATGTACCAAGTGGAGACAGTCTTAAAACCTAGCTCAGAGGATGACTGTGAGAATTAAATTGGCTGAAATAAGCAATGCACTTAGAATCATGCCTGGCACTGGCACTGTGTGGATGATTGCTCTTCTATGACTAGCTTTTCTCTCTTGTGAAATGGATATAATGATCCCCATCTAGGAGTATAGTTACAAGCATTTACTGCCGTGAACATAAGGGAACTGGCATACAGTCGGTGCTTAGTGAGTGCCTGGTTTTTCCTACAGCCACCTCCCTTCTCCACACCACTCCTGCCAGTCCTGTTGGGTATTCTTGTGCAAATACCAAGTGATTTGTGCCAGGTTACAACCGCAGCCCCGCTGAAGTGCATCTCGCCTTGGGAACTAGCCTATAAAACAAGGCGGGGCTCTTGGTTTTGTATCTTTTGATCCATTTGCGGTCCTGCACACTAAACAGATCTTTGGGATGCTGCCGTGGCGGATGCTCTGCGGCCAAAATTGTAGGAAGGTGCAACTGGGAGGAGGAAGGGCCTTGGGATCAAATCTTGATTGGATCACTGCTTCCTACAGGAACCTGAGTGATTCCGGCATCTCCTCAGGCCTTTGTCTCCATGAATGTATAAGGGAGAGGTGCTGGCCTGGATAGGGCTTCTCCAGGCTCCCTTCCTGCGGGGGCAGCTTTGGTCTGAGAGTTCACGCTGTAGGTAAATGGGTAGATGACAGACGGCCACACAATTCCTATGGACAGGCCAAGTGCTGTTCCCTCCCTTGGATCTGAGCTGACCTAATGGCCTGTCTGACCGATGGAACGTGGTAGGAATGATGTTCTGGGACATCTGAAACCCGTGCTAAGAAGCCCTGAGGCCCCCTGCCTAGGCCCTTGGAACACTCAAGCTTGGGATGCTTCCTTTGCACATCCAGCCTCCCTGGTGTGAGATGCCCAAGCCAAATGCAGAGGCCATGGGCAGGCACTGGAATTGACAGCCCCAGCTGAGGTCCAACACAGCCTGAATCCATCGGCTGGCTGCCAGCCCCAGCCCCAGCCCCAGCCCCAGCCCCAGCCCCAGACAGGTAAGTGAACAGGCTCTTGCGGACTCAAACCCCCTAGTCTCAAGTACCCACCTGTCCTGGACCAGAGGCCAACCACCCAACTAAGCCCTTCCCATATTCTTGACCCACACAACTGTGAGCAAAAGAAACTAGTTGTTTTAAGGCACTGAATTTGGGGGCAGTTTGCTATGCAACCATAGATCATTGGAAGGAAGCGGGGGGAGGGGGGCAGGGGGCGGGGGGCAGGTGGGAGAAGAGCTGTGAATTGGCATTTATTTCACTTGATCGCCTGGGGTTGAGTCCATCAAAGGGCCCCTTCCCGAGCCCAGAAACCAGGATAACTCAGAGGAACAGCTTGAGTGACAAGCTTCCAGGGCAGCAGCGACACAGAAGGTGGAACTGTCCTCAACATCATGCCGTGATTAAGTGCTTACAGTTTTCTTTGGTTTTGTCCTCTATCTTGATTACAATTT
Organism: Myotis daubentonii; assembly: GCF_963259705.1. Classification (NCBI taxonomy): domain Eukaryota; kingdom Metazoa; phylum Chordata; class Mammalia; order Chiroptera; family Vespertilionidae; genus Myotis; species Myotis daubentonii. The sequence goes on along the minus strand of NC_081850.1, from coordinate 70,308,915 downwards.
TGCGATGTTTATTCTGCCACACACAATAAGGGAAAACATAGCTGACTTTTTAAACCGCCTCGCTGATGTAATTGCGTTTGTCAGGTTGATACCATTTCTAATAGATAACAGTTTTCTACTCTTCAGCACCTTGTAGCGGAACGCAAGTCTCCCTCCCTCTTCTGACACTTTGCTCATTGTCACTTCCTCCACCCTGGTCAGGAGGCGAGTGTCTCCCTGGGAACAAGTGAAAACTGAAATAACAGGATAATTCCTCATGTAGCATCTCCTGCATCACCCTCCCTTTCCATAGTCTCATTCGCCCTGCATCGGTTTTCTTTCGCTGTTGTAACAAATTACCATGAACTGGCAGTTTAAGACAACACAAATTCATTATCCTACAGTTTCATAGCTTAAAAGTCTCCCTGGGCTAAAAGCAAGGTGTTTGCAGAACTGCATTCCTTTTCTGGAGATTTTGTGGGGGTTCCAGTCTTGCTTTTTCCAGCGTCTAGAGACTTTCCTTAGCGTGTCCCCCCTCCCTCCACCTTCAAAGCCAGCAACAGGGCACCGCTCTGAACTCCTGCCGCATCCCTCCTCCATCTTTCAGGACCCTGTGATACTACTGGGCCCACCTCAAAATTCAGGACAATCTCTCTCTTTAAAATTAGTTTATCAGCAGCTTTAATTCCAAATGTGAATTTAATTCCCCCCTTTGATGTATTCATAGGTTCCAGGCATTAGGATGTGGACATGCTTTGAGGAGCCATTATTCTGCCTACCACACACTCTATGACCCTCTCCAATTTGGGCAACTGCATACGAGAAGACCATGGCAGAACCAGGAAACCAAGCAAAGAAGTCATTTAAAAAAAATTGGGTTTAAGAAGTTGAAGTCTAATTAGAAGGTAAAATAATAATAATAATCTATACTAATAAAAGAGAAAAATGGTAATTGGCGTACGACGATACCCTTTTCATTGGCTCATCAGGGCTATATGCAAATTAACTGCCAACTATGATTGGCAGTTAACTGCCAACTAAGATTGGCAGTTAACTGCCAACTAAGATTGGCAGTTAACTGCCAACAAGATGGCGGTTAATTTGCATATGTAGGCACAATGCAGGGAGGCGAAAGGGAAAGCAGGAAGAAGCCCCCTGCCACTGACAGTGATCGGAAACCCAGGGGGGAGCTAAGAGCTGCCCCCAGCCATGATCAGAGAATCAGGTGCCTCTTCCACCCTGGCCAGTGATAGCAGGAAGTAGGGGTGGAGCCAGCGATGGGAGCTGGGCATGGTCGAAGCTGGCAGTCCCAGGAGCTAGGGGTCCCTTGCCTGGGCCTAAAGCGAAGCCCACGATTGCGGGGCCGCTGCAGCTGTGGGTCCCCGCTGCCCGAGCCGGACGCCTAGGCCAGAGGCATCCTGCAGGGGCAGGGGTAGAGCCCGCGCAATCCCGCCCCCCCCCACTGCCACTGCAGGTCCCCTCTGCCTGGGGCCGGACGCCTAGGCCAGAGGCGTCAGGCCTGGGCAAGGGGCCGATCCTGTGATTGGAGGGTGATGGGGGTCAACGCCTGAGGGCTTCCCAGTATGTGAGAGGGGGCAGGCTGGGCTGAGGGACACTCCCCCCCGCCCCCCCCCCACACACACCCAGTGCACGAATTTCGTGCACCGGGCCCCTAGTACTACTACTAATAATAAATAAAAGAATCTGTCATCTGTTACAGAAGGATCATTTGAGCTGGGGGAAGAGAGGAATGTTAAAAGTCAAACAGGATGGCCTTGTAAATGCTGGTGAATATGCTTAAAAGACACCCTGTGCTCTATTCCCTCCAGGCAAAGAAGAGGATGAGGAAAGAAGAGGATGAGGAAAGAAGAGGATTTTTAAAGAAGAAAATCACGTGGGTTTAAGGGATCTGAAGGCAAAGGGGATCTCCGCCTCTCCTTCCAGGTAGTATCTGGTGGATGGCAAGCATGGTCCTATGCCGTCCCTGCCATAAAAGCAGGCACCTATAAATGGTTTGTCTGGGTCAGGAGGCCTTCAGCCAGCTCCCCTCAGATCCTGGCCTCAGGGTGGTGTGGGAGAGCTGCTGGACTTGCCTCAGGCTCCCGTAGGGTGGAGAAGCCATGTGATGAGTTCAGCCAGCTGGACTCAAATGACCTGTGGCAGGGATGCACAGAACACGGCAGCAGATGGGAAAGGGGGGGACTGACAATAGAGAGAAAAGAGTGGTGGCCCAGGGCCAGAGGAGACAGCAGGTACCAGGACTGAGAGGTGATGGTCCAGCGCAAAGCACCCCCCTGAACTCCGTGCCTTAGGCACACAACAGGTGCCCCCTGAACTTGGATGTTTAGAAAGAAGGAGGAAGCGGGAAACCTAAACTGACTGGAATTAAGTTTCTACTACTAATGAATGGAGCAAAACAAAAATGAAATTCAGTTACAGAAACATTAAAAAAATTAAATATGGCGTGTTCCTAAATTTTCGTGGTCCCAAATATCATATCCAGAAAATAAAAAACATCAGCCAATTGAGGTTCTATCATCGCACACATAAATGGCACTTGGAAAATCCCAAATCATTTGCAGTTAAACTCTTTGATTTTGCAGGAAACCTATGAGTTCAACAGCAATTGCTTCCTTTTTAATAGATTAATAAACAGAGGCTAATGAGGTCACCATGGATTATAAAGCTCTCCAATGACCACATCAGCACGTAAGACCAATTCACCCAAACCAGCCTTCTTTCTAATGTTCTTTGCTGCCACCTCCTCTCAGCTCCACAGGAGAGCAACCCAATATTCTTCTTCTGGCACTAAGAATAATATCGAAGACATGTCATTGGGCCTCCATCCCATTCCAACCTTGAAAAGTCCGTTTGCTTCCCACATGGGTGAGGGAAGCTACTGTCCAGGTTTGTCCTGGGTGTAGACATGCCTTGAGAACTCTAAATGTGCTCTAAAAATATAAAGCATTGTTTTGCCATATGGATGTTATTAAAAGAGGGGCTGTCAGAAAAAGTCTCTCTTTGCAGGCATGATGAAGAGCCTGCAGAGAAATGAGAGAGATGTTACATTTCAGTGTGAAAGCTGGTATCCATCCGTCTCCTGTGAAGTCGCGGAGAGAAAGCCTGCCTTACAGCCATCGAGCCCTGAAGTTGCAGCTTCAACATTAGATCCTTAATCTAGTGAGGAAGGTCTTTGACAACCTCATCAGACTGTGGAATTTTCTCCTCACCTCCAGGGACCGACTGTTCTTCCCCCCGCCCCCCCATTTCTTCATCTTTCCAGTTTACATTAATGAGAGGGAAAAAAAGACAACTCTTGCACACACACACACACACACACACACACACACACACACACACCTCCGCATTCTGAGGCTTCATTCTTCTGGGACACTGAACCTCAAGCAGGAGCTTAATTAGTTCAGGAAAAGAGAACTGATGGGAAAAGGGAAAAGAGACAGACAACTTAACCTTTTCAGAAATGTCGGCCTCTTGTTCCGAAGACACCACCATCCTTGTGTTTGTCTACTGACTAGCTCTGAGACTCAGCCAAACCCTCCTCTCTCTCACTGGACCTCACCTTTCCAATATGCAAAGTGAAGGGTTGGGTTGCAATAGTCTGCAGGACACAGCTGCTGATGCATCCACAGCCCCTCTTTCTGCTGCTAGCACCCTGCTTTTCCTGGAGAGTCTATGCCTTCCTCCCGACTCACTACCTCATATTTTAGGTGTGGTGGCCACTTGGCGCAAGCCCTAGGAATGACTGGTTCTGGGTTGACCCCATCCTTCCCCCTGACCACAGTGATTGGTACAGGGAAGGGCTGAGAATCAAGCTGGTCCATGACTTTATGAGGAATCCCGTGACTTTAGGAGGAACTTGGAGGAGACGTTCTTGTCCTGCAGGACGCACTGCGTGGCCCGAGAAGGACAAGGTGCCGAGGAAAGCAGAGCTAAGAGAACAAGAGGGATCCCAATGACAGTGGTTGAGCCTCTCAAGCCTATTGTGCCTCAACTTCCATTTCAATATATTTCCTCTTTTTTTTTTTTTTTTTTGCCTAAACTAGTTAGCATTGAGTTTCTGTCTTTTACAATCCCAAGAATTCTAATCAATAAAATCCCCAATTGCCCATCCACCTCTGAAGGCATGTTGGATCTCTGAGTCTCAAATACAGTTGCACTGCATTATCTCATTCTCTAGAAGCTTCTCTGTGTTGGTCTCCTGGCCAGTCTAGCTGCCAGCTGTTGTGTCGGCACCTTAGGAACCCACCTCCCAAGAGCCTAGTCCAGAGCAGGAAATTCCGTTCCTGGGCCCATCCCTCCCTTCCTGTCCTTCTTCCTTTCTTTCCTTCTCACTTGCTGAGATGGGCCCTATCGGGGCGCTGAGCTGAATCAACAGATTCCATGGGTCTCCCTCAGCTTGTCGATGAGATAAACTTGCAGAGAGCCAGGCTGTGCAATGAATCATCACAGGTGACAGAACAGATGTCGGCACAGAGAACAGCGATGATCATTTGAAGAGCATGGCCCCTTCTCCAAGCCAGGATGAGAAAGGCTTCATAAAGGAGACGAATCCAGAAAGAAGTCTACTTGTTCGCTAAATAAAATGGGCTGGGGAGCAACTCACTTCAGGTAACAATCCCTCAAAAACAACAACAACAACAACAACAACAACAAACCAGCCCGAGCAAAGGCTCCGAGGCAGTAAACAGGCATGTATCTGCTCAGAGAAGGACCTCTAATTAGCTCCATTTGGCTCTAGTGCAGCGGTTCTCAACCCGTGGGTCGCGACCCCTGTGGCGGTCGAACGACTCTTTCACAGGGGTCGCCTAAGACCATCCTGCATATCAGAAATTTACATTATGGTTCATAACAGTAGCAACATTACAGTTATGAAGTAGCAACGGAAATAATTTTATGGTTGGGTCACAACATGAGGAACTGTATTTAAAGGGCCAGAAGGTTGAGCATCACTGCTCTATTGTAAAAGGACATAAAAGGAACCAGGTCTAGAAAGGGCCTGAATGCCAGGGTAGGAGTTCAGCCTGCAGGGCGATGCTTCCGAGGCAGCCCCTGCCTCCCCGACATGCACATACACCCATTAAATTGTTAAAATCCTGGGACCTACGCCCCTCTGTAGCATCCACATTCCTCACGCACGCATTTTCCATAAGCTGCCTAGGACATTCCTATGGGGGAAAATCATCCAGTTTGACATCCTCTTCTATAGGCCACACATGTCTTCTTCTGTGTCCTTATCCCACATTAGATACTAAACGAAGCTCCATACTACACATTCACCATCCTTTCATCACACGTTAGCCAGCCCTGCTCTTTTCCTAATGTAAATGACCCTCTATGTTTTTTTAAAAAAATAAGAGTTTATTGATTTTTAGAGAGAGAGGAAGGGAGAAGAGAGAAACATCGATGTGAGAGCATAACATTGATCAACTGCCTTCTGCAAGGCCCCCTACTGGGATTAAGCCCCCAACTGGGGCATGTGCCCTAGCCGGGAATCGAACCAGCAACCTTTTGGTGCACAGGATGATGTTCAACCAACTGAGCCACAATGGCCAGGGCAGGGGCCCATCTTTTGAAACCAGTTCCAACTCCAGCTTCCCCAGGAAGCCTTCTACAAACCTGAGTCTCAACTAAAACTTTCTCTTCTGGACATTGCATTGACTTGCCTCTCATTGTGCTAATAGAGGTAAGACGTGCCATGCCCTACCCCCCCAACCCCATTCCCAAATGAGCTGCAAGCTTCCCGAAGCCAAGAGCATCAAGGACCTATTGTATACTGGGGACTCAAGTTCTAACATCTTACTTCATTCTCTCAACAATTCTACAGGGTAGGTTTAACTGTCCCACTTTACAGATGAGGAAACTGAGGCAGCTGGTGTGCTGAGGCCACAGAGGTAGGAGTGGTGAGTAGTGTGATCCTCCTTGACCGGCTCCCCTCACAGGGAGGGGCCTCCCACAAGCAGCCTTGGCGCCTCAGGCTACCATCATGTTCATGAGTCAATGGGCACTTACGACACAGCCCGAGGAGTCCACCCGGCGGTCAGACACGCACTTGAAGTTTCGAGTGCAGCCCCCATTGTTCCGAGAGCAGTCGCGAACCGGCCCAAAGGAGGACAGCAGGTCATTGATGGTTTCAAAGTAGGTGGACAGCATCGCTTCTTCCCTTGGAGAGAAAGGGGATGATGGTTAAACCCCAGACACATCTGGATCGATAGATTTTTTAAAATCTGTGCATTCATTACCTTTAATATCATTTATTATATGTATAATCAAGAAAATGATACAAAAACCTTTCTAAAAAGAAAACAAGATAAACAAAATAATCCAATAGGTTTATCATCCTATGATATGATGTGTGTCTAACTGTGAGAAATAAGGTTGTACTTGGAACTTTGTACCCTTTATTTCATGAATCTTCATAATTTTGGGAGGGAGGCATCCAAATTCCACTCAACCAATAGGGAACGGTGGCTGAGGAAGGTGAAGAAGTGTCTTACTGATGACCACCAGCTCACAATTGGGCAGAACAGGAGTTTGTGCCAAGCTCCTCCCACTGCCCAACTCTTTAATGTCCATAATTTATGTTTCTACAGATTCCAGACCTCCCAGGGTAACTCTTCAAAATGGGCACACTCCTACTATTCTGACTTTGTGGATATATATCAAAACTATGTAAGGGGTGGGACTTAGCCCCAATTACACAGCCTGTAAAAGCCAAGCCACAAATATTGTGTGCAAGTCACACCATCAAGAGTGGTAACAAAGGATGTGGGAAAGGTCATGGGATTCTAGGCAAAAGCATGACTGCTCCCAAAAGAGGTTCCCAAGAGATACAACTGGACGAGAAGCACCATGATTCATGGCTCTTCCAGAATTCTATTAGATGAGAGATACAGATGGAAGTTTCCGGAGTCTGTTTTCCTGAGAAAGGTCCAGGCAAGGAATATTCTAGCACTGGACTATCTAAGATGCCCACCATTGCAGGAGAGAATAAAGGGGCGCATTGGCCATGAGAAGAGACACTGTGCTCTTCCACGACATGTGACCCAGAGAATCCGGATCTGTGAGAGGGAGATGCCTGTACATGTGCATGTAGCAAGCAGAGGTCCTGAGAACTGTTGGTGATGTCCTGGGCCACCCTCTGTCCCCTCTCCCATCCTTTCCCTCCTCAGGCCTGGAGCTCCAGTGTTTGGTCTCCTAGCTTCTTTCCTGTCTCCAGTCTTAGCGCCTTCTGTCCGATCTTTTGCACCCACTGCCAGTGAATTGTTAAATTTCAGCTCTAATTAGATACATCACTGATCAACAGCTCTCCATTACTTATAGGAGGAAAATCTAAATTCATTTCCTTGGCTTTCAAGGTCCTTTATGACCTGGTCCCTGCCTGCCTGTCCAGCTACATTGACCTTCCTCATATTCTCTATCTGCCAGCCACTGGGCCTCTTCCCATTGCCTAGACACACAGTATCAGGTCAGATTCCCTGAAAACAGACTCTGGGACAGAGGGGTGCCCATGGGGCGTCACCAAGGAGCTCACGTGGGATACAGGTGGAGGAAGCCTGAGGCAGGATTGGGCAAAGGAGAGGTTGGCCTGAAATATGGATGATGCTATGTAGATTTTCAGCCTCAGCTGGTCCTAAGGGGAGCTCGGAGCAGCTATGATGGTCTTTACAGATGTCCCTGACGGAGGCAGGGATCCAGCCAGTCATGGGCCAAGTGCTGCCACCTGGAAGGGGTACCCTTGGGTAAGGCAGTTCCCTGTGGCTGAAGGAAATGCCCAGAAAGGGGCACAGCTGTGGACCATCAGCCATGATCTCGAGATGGGAGGGTCAGCCCTGAAGAGGGGACCTGAATAGCATATGTGCCTTCACCTCTCTGAATCCATAATCATGGTGTTCTGTATGATTCCCAACCTTTTTTTGGCCATGCCCAACCTAAGTATCTCTGAAATCCTGATGCCCACCCTGTGACATATCATTCTTATTCAAAAAGTGAACTCCCATTCACATGGAGGAAGCCTAAAAGGCCATTCACTTGGTCTAAACAAGCTTCCAAAGAACATGGCATCCATGAAAGAGAAAAATAAAAGAACGAAAGGACAGTTGAAGTACTGAGGAAGAAATTGTTAAAATAATAATAATAATAATAATAATAATAATAATATGAAGTGATATGAAAAAGTAGCAAATAAAATTTTAAAACATATAATAGGGAACTGAAATGCATAACTATGTCACAATACGTATTTATATACTGTATATGACGCACCTAGAACCATAAGAAATGCAAAACATTCACTGTTAATAACTCGTTCTCAAGTTGCCCCCCTTAAAAATCAAATAGCCCCCTTGTGGGGCGTGTGCCCCTCGTTGGGAACCACTTGTATAGAATGCTCATCTTTGCCTTTTTTTCCCTGTCACATTCCTAAAAATCCTTCAAATTCATTCATCCATCCATCCATCCATATATTACACTGCTTTCTGAGTGCTAGCTGCGTACCAGGCACTGTTCTAGGTACTGGGGATGCAGCAGCGACATTGGGCAAAGCTCAGCTCCCCAGAGCTTACTATGTCTGACCTCCTTGGTAAAACCTTCTCTACCTGCGCCCCCCGCCCCAACCAGAATCAATTCCTTTTCCCTTTGAGAACACTGTTCATTCTTTTATCTTATTGATCTCAATCAGCTCTATGGTTTCCTAGAGAGACTGTACGCTTTTGAAGTGAAGAGTTCAAGATTCACTCATCCCTCCTTAGCCCCCAGCACAAGGCCTGGTAGGAACTTGCACTAAGTAAATGTTTTTCCAACGAAACAAAGAAGACACCAGAAGGCATGGATGCAGCCTCCACCCATCAGTAGTCTTCCCCAGAGCCTCTCCCACAGGACCGCCCTGCCCACCCCCACCTCCGGGTTCCTGGTCCAAGTCCTCCCTGCTCAGGCTCAAGTGCAGGGCCAAGGAGGAGATGCTGAGGGAGCTGTCAGATCCTCCCTCCTTTCCTCCCTCCCTCCCTCCCTTTGTACAGAGTGCGGGCAGGTGACAGGGGGGTGGGGAGAATGAGTAGCTCCTGAACTGAAGCCCTTGGGAGACCTGTCACTTTTGAGTCATGGAAAGAGTTGAGGATCCTGAGGCCACATTAAAGCTACTAAAATATTAATCTCCTTAGAGGGAGGAGTTCAAGTGGGAAATGAGAAGGGGAGATAAAGAGAGAGGGAGAGATCGTCTGAGAAAGTGTAAGAACAAGAAAAGAGATCAACATGTACAGAAACTGCTAGAAAGAAAGAAGAGAAACAAAGAGGCAGAAACAGTCATCCAGAAGAAGATGTATGTATGTATGTATGTATGTATGTATGTATGCATGTATGTATGTTTAGATGGATGCATGAATGGGTAGATGGGTAAAAAAATGGATTGATAGACGGATGGATGGATGGATAATAGATGGATGGGTAAATGGGTGGATAAATGGATGATCACATGGATAAATAGATGGATGGACAGACAGATATGGATGGACAGATATACAAATAGATAGATATGGATGGACAGACATATATGGATGGTCAGTTAGATACATAGATAGACAGATCCAGGAGAGTATCATAAAGAGAAGAAGATGGAGGCAGAGGTGTAACAAGAGAGACAAAAAAAAAATTAGGAGAAAGAGAGGGGGAAGCCGAGATTCTAAAAGGAGAAACCATGAAGGAAAACAGAACAATTGTGTGCATGTGGAGGAAGAGGAGAGAGGGAGGGGAGGGAGGGTGGGGGAAGGAGACAGAAAGACAGAACGAAATGAAGATAAAACACTGCATGAGTGGGAAAGGGCACAGACACCGGGGAAGAGACAGGGAAGGCCAGAGAGAAAGGAAGGAGAGAAAACAAGAAAGAAAAAACCTTCAGCGGAACCCTAGACAGCTGGCTGGACAAAGAAGGAGGCTGTTAGCTCTTTAAAGGATTGATTCTGAATAAACATCAGTTACGTAGGGGCATGATTTAAAACACAAGACCTGCCACGGGCTGTGGCTGTCTAGAGAGGAGACTGCGTCAGGCTGGGGAGTGAAGGATCTGGGCATGAGAGAGCAGCAGCTGGAGGCAGAGCCTGCACTCTCCTAACACAGGACTCCACCCCTCACTTGGCTGCTGAGACCTGGATCTGAGGTCTGCTGAGCTTAGAGCTGTCCCATCCAATCTCAGGGGGCAGAGGGGTCAGGGGAATGACACTGGGGGTGGCAGCGAGCTGGGATGACAGGCAGATGTGGGTGAGAGTCCCAGCTTTGCCAGAAATCACATCATCGCCAACATCACTATCATCTAGGATTTCCTGAGCACCTGCTTTGCGCAGAGAACTGTGCACGGTTCTTCCCTCTGCTGTCTCTCTTTTCTAAAAATCCTCACTTGAGGATATTTTTTCCATTGATTTTTAGAGAGAGTAAAAGAGAAGGAGGAGAGGAGAGGAGAAAAAGAGAGAGAGAGAGAGAAAGAGAGAGATAGAAAGAGGGAGAGGGAGAGAGGGAGAGAGAGAAACATCGATGTGTGAGAGACACATCAACTGGTTGCCTCCTCAACATGCCCCAACTGGGCTGGGAATCGAACCTGTGACCCTTTGGTCTGTGGGCTGATGCTCTAACCACTGAGCAACTGGCCATGGCTGTGCTGTCTCCTTTGATTACCACCACAGCACAACGAGGAGTGCAGTTTCACTCCCACTGTGCAGTTGGAGTAACTGGGTCTTGGGGACGACGTCACTTGTCCTGGTTCACACAGGTGTGCAGGTCTGCCTGGTCCAAGCCAAGGTCACGCCTGCTCAGCTTGCTCCGTGCCTTTGGGCAGGTCAGGGCTCTTGTAACAGTAAAGCTGGTAGAAATCTGGGCCCAGTCCCTCCATGTCTTAGAGGAGTAAGACCAGGAGGGCAGAGACGGTGCCACCTTGGCGCACCTGCCCGCGCCACCTCCTGGCCTGTGTGCATGCTACAGCAGCCACAACCCCTGTGGGAATAAAACGGGAAGGCACAGTGTATTCATCTATTAGAGCTGCTGTAATATGTACCAGAAGCAGGGTGGCTTCAAATAACAGAAACGTCTTCTCTCACGGTTCTGGAGGTTGGAAGCCCCAGATCAAGGTGTGGGCAGGGCCGTGCTTCCGGGAGGCTGTAGGGAGAAGCCTCCCTTGCCATTCTGAGCTCCCAGGGCCCCTGGCGACCCTGGGCATTCTTCGGCTTGCAGCTGCATCGCTCTGATGTCTGCCTCCAACACTGCGTGGCCTTCGGCCTTCTTACAAGGACACCATCTATTGGTGTGAGCACCCACCCTACTCCAATATCACCTAATCACCCAATCCCATCTGCAAAGATCCTACTTCCAAATACAGTCGCATCTGAGGTTCCAGGTGGACATGACTTTTGTGGGGACACTGGTCGATCCACTGCTCACCGCTCAGAGGGACGTCCTCAGCTCACACAGAGCAGAGCTGGGACGGAAACACCTGCTTCAGGGTCCTGTTCCAACGTTCCCACCTGACCCCGGCCCTTCTCACTCCAGACTCTGAGTCACGGTGTAAAAATTACAAGGACCACCAGGAAGCCATGTCTCTCTCATTTGAAAGAAGAAAGGACCAACATGAATGAAGTACCACCCACACCCCAGGCGGAGCAGGGGTCAGCGCACTTTCCATACAGGGATCCACAGTAAACATCTTAGGCTCTGCCAGCCACACAGTCTGCCCCGACTATCAATCCTGCTTTTGTAGTGGATAAGCGGCCACAGAAAATATGCAATGGCAATAATCAAAATGCAATCAATGAGCATGGCTGTGTTCAGTAAAACTGTGTTTACAAAGAGACATAGCTGGCGGGATTGGCAGTTAGTGTTCACATGGGAAACCCGCAGGTCATTGCTGGAGTGAAGACTTGAGCCGAAACCGGTTTGGCTCAGTGGATAGAGCGTCGGCCTGCGGACTGAGAGGTCCCAGGTTCGATTCTGGTCAAGGGCATGTACCAGGGTTGCGGGCACATCCCCAGTAGGAGATGTGCAGGAGGCAGCTGATTGATGTTTCTCTCTCATCGATGTTTCTAACTCTCTATCTCTCTCCCTTCCTCTCTGTAAAAAATCAATAAAATGCATTTAAAAAAAAAAAAGACTTGAGCCTAGGCATGTCCAACTCCAGAACCTACATTCTTCCTCCCCCATGAAGTTTCTTCTGAGCCTCAGTCTTCACATCTGTGAAGTGGGAACATCTTTCTAGCTCCGAGACATGTAGAGTTATTTTTGAGAATGCAATGACGGTGCATAGAAACTTGTTTTCCAGACTCTAAAACTCAATACAAATTTACTCAAATATTCATTCAAATATTTGAACACCTACTGTATGCCAGGTATAGAGGTGCTTAAGATGATCTCTCTCCTGTGGCCTTTCTCTGTCTCTATTTCTGCATTTGAACACCTACTACATGCCAAGGGACTGAGCTGATTAAGATTATGGCTCTTCTGTGGCTTCTCTCTGTCTCCATTTCTGCACCTATTAAGTCCAGACACTGTCCAAGATATTTCCAAGCAGTTCTGACACCCTAATTATTTTTTCCGATAATACTGCTTTCAAAACGGAGTCAGCCAGACTTCGCCCGGCTGAGAGAGGCTGCCAGCCCTCCTTGCCTGATCGCCCCTGTGTAAATGCAACACCTGGGTTCCATTTGGCCGAGTTGGCCGAGCCCCACACAGGGTGAGCATTGAGCGTGGCTGGGAACAGATGCTGACAGCGCCTGCTCTTAATAAACACCTGGGAAGGTCTGTGCCACTCGCAGAGAGGTGTGAATGCATGACACGGGCCCAGACAGGGACACAGGGACGAGGCCCCCAGGGGTGCAGACTAATCATTCTTTGTTGATGACAGGCAGCCTTCTTTCCTGGGCTCCCAGGGAGGGAGGAACCAGGGCAAGGCTTGATACAAAGCCAGCTTCCCTCCCAGCCCACCGCCTTGGGTTTCAGGGAGCCCTCTGAGCCCCACGCAGCATGAGCAGCAGTGGAGACTAGTGGATAGGAGACAGGTGTGTCTTCCAGATCCACTCACTGTGAGACCTTGGGCAAGTTTCTGAAACACTGAGCCTCCATTTTCTCATCTGAAAAATGGGAATGTGTATGTGTGTGTGTGTGTGTGTGTGTGTGTGTGTGTAATTTTGTTGTTGTTAATTCTCACCCTAAGATATTTTCCCATTGATATTTTTTTTAGAGAGAGTAGAGGGAGCAGGGAGAGACAGAAAGAGAGAGAGAGAGAGAGAGACATCGATGTGAACGAGGCACATCAATTGGCTGCCTCCCACATGCAGCCAGGGATAGAGCCTGCCTATGAGGTACATGCCCTTGAGCCAAATTGAACTGAGCCAAACTAGCTAGGGCTGAAAAATGGGAACATTAATACTTAGCTGGCAGAATTAGCTTGAGGAAGAAATTAGATAACATATGTAAAATGCCCTGCACACAAAAAGTGCCCAATAATCGGTAGTAATGAACACCATTTGGATGTCCCTCAAAGTTGCAAGAATGGTGACTTGAGAATGTAGGGAGCTCAATGCAGGAGACAGAAAGGCAGACCTGGGCACCATATTGCCCATTGACTCATTGAAAGCCTTTAACTGCTGCCCAATTTGTTCTGGGCGCTGGCTGGTTCCTGAGGCACAGGGGAACAATGTGACATAGTTTGCTAGGGAGGCAGTAAGACACAAACAAACAAACAAACAAACAAACAAACAAGTTGACTTAGCAATATAACTGGGGCCATAGGACCATAAAGAAGAGTTCCCCCCGTCCCCCCCTCCCCCGGAAGTGGGGCAACAGACAAGGCTTTTCGGAGGAGGCAATATTGAGACATAAATGAGCAGGAATTAAAGATGAGCCAAATGAAGGAGGGGTTGTGGGATAAGGGCATACCAGGCAGAGGGGATGGAATATGCTATGGCCTGGAGGTAGAAGAGGGGGTTCCCCCCTGTGGGGGAACTGGCAGCCAGGCAAGGAGGCTGGGTATTGAAGAGGAGGTGGGTGTGGCAGGCACGGGGCTGCCTGGCTGGGCAAGGGTTTGAGTCCCTGGCCTGGGCGAATCCAAGTTCAACCTGTGAACTACAGGCAGATCCTGCTTTTATTTGGATTAGTATTTTATAAAAAGCACTATGGCAACAACAACAATCAGAGCTAATGCTTATTGAGCATTCATAATCCGCTACAGAATGTTTCGCTATTATGTGTGTCAGCCTACTAATATTCATAAAACAAGGAGGTAAATGATACGATCATCTCCATTTTATAGAAGAAACGGAGGCAGTATTTTGAGGAGTAAAGCTGTTTGGAAATTAGCTGAAGATGACGTAGGTACAGTGGCTGGCACAGGGCTGTACAATATCCCAGTGACAGAAACAACAACGGCAACTACCGATTAAGGACTATGACACAAGAACATGGACTTAACACGGACTATCTCATTTCTTGCCATAGCTGTGAGGTTCTGCTGATTTTAGCCCCATGTTATTGATTAAAGAAGACATGCATATCTATATCTATGTTTATATTTATGTCTATATTTATGTCTATATCTATGCCTATGTCTATATCCATATCTATGTCTATATCCCTGTCCATGTCTATATCCTTGTCTATGCCTATGTCAATATCTATGTCTATGCAGATATATCTATGCAAACTATGATTGATGCTTTAAAAAGACAGGGCACCATGAGAGCAGACTGCAGAGGAGCCCATTTAAACCTAGGGAATTGGTGGAGGGGAGTTGGACATGGGGGGAGGCAGATCTCCCTGCAGAGTGCTAGTGGCCTGATGAAGGTTTGTCACACCAGGGCTTTCCCCACGAGGGTCAGATAAAGCATGACCCTCACCCCCGCCCCCCTTGCAAGCAAAGTGACCATGGAGTCCCATCTGACCTCTGAGGACATCATTCCTTGGCAAAAAGCCTCCCCTCCTCCCTGTACTTGCTCCAACTGTTCAGTCACAGAAATTCTCCTCCTCACCCCCCACTTTTCCCGCCCCTTGCAAATCCCATCATCATATTAAGAAGAAAAAAACAGAGGTTCAGTGACTGATGCTAAGGCTTGAGGATTATGTATTCATGAAAAGCCCACATGGAGCCATTGAGAGCCTGCACAGCTCTCATCTCCGCACAGCTCATTACCATGGGCTGCAGAGGGGGAGCCACTGGGTTCTCGGAGCAGCTGCTCAGAAAACCCAGCAGGGAGTGTGCCTGCCGCCCAGGGAGGGGGAGAACCTGGTGAACTGCGATGGCAGAGGGGGCTTCCCTGAGCCAGAAGAGCCACCATTGCAGAGCAGATGGGGCTGTGCCCTCTGGCAGGAGCAGCACAGGCTGGAGGCGTCCAGCTCTGCCTCACTCTGCTCTGTGTCCCCAGGTGACCCTCTCCCCTCTCTGGGCCTCAGGTCCCACATTTATATGATGATGAGTTAATCTCTAAGGGTCCTTCCAGCTTAGATTTCTAATAAAAATACTTATTAGCTGAAAAAACTTGAACAAATCCTTCAAACTCTGAACCTCTGTTTCCTCATGCATGGATCACGGATAACAGCACCTAACTCTTGGGTTACCATGGCGACTACATGAGATGACAAAAGCTCCCTGAAGGCAGGGGCTCTGTTGTACTGCAGCCTAGCACCTGGAAAAGTGCCTGGAACATTGCAGGCACCCAGATGTTTATTGGATAGATGAATGAATGGATGAATGAATGCACACTTATGTGAACCGCTCCACAATACCTTTGCTTTATGTTGTGGTGGTCGTTAAAACCAAATAGCCTGCTTAACCTCAATCCAAAAAATTACCCGAACCTAGAGAACAGAGTTCCTAACTTGGTGCCCAGGACCTCTTCGTCAGTCTGGAGAAGCAAATGGGCCACATCTTAAAATAATGTTTTTAAATGCATAAAATCAAATGCAAAAGGTGTTCCCCGAGAAACCATTTATCAAAACATTTCTACAAAGCCAACTGTACTATCATAATATGCCTGTTCTTTATTGACATATTAAATAAAGAGCTCTAGCAACACAGGTAATCACAACCATCAATTGGAAGTAGCGATGAGCATAAACTATATTTTAAGACATCTGTGACAAAGGAAACAAGGAATAGAAGGAAATGCCAAATTACAATGAGACTGGAAAAGGAAAAATGTACTATTTCCCCGTCATTTCCCGGACCTGCAGTATGGACCCCGGTGGAGAGCCCCTGGCTGGAGACAGCTTTCCCTGAACATCTGCCGGTCGGTGAATATAACCGGAAGCGAGGGTCCAGATAAGGAGAGACAGGAAATTAAAACCGACTACGATCACACCCAAATCATTCTTTCCTGGAGGGATGCATGTACAGCAGTGAGAGGACAGGAGTTGGATTCAGAAAAAAAAAATTAAGTTCTCAAAGGTGTGCGGTTGCAAGAGTGACTTTCTTCTCTGTTTCCATTTCCTCGTCTGCATGGGCATCATTGCAATGCTTCCTTGCAGGGTGCCTGGGAGTCTGGGGGAATAAACAAGGCTAGGCACCTTGTGTTAAGATGCAACTGCTAGGCCCTCTCTGTCCCCCTCTCTTTCTTCTAGGGCTGGACAGTTACTGCAGGAACCACACATAGAGCTACCAATGCACCACAATGGGGATGCATTTCAACACCTACTGGGTGCCAGGTATCTGCTGGATACCCAGCTCTCAGAGGTGCCCAGAAAGAGCCCCTTCCCTCAAGAAGTGCGCCAGCCAACAAATAAAGGTTGTATACGGAAGCAGAGTGATCGAGAGTCCCAAGAGGAAGCAATGAATTCTTCCAGGACCGACTGCAAACGGCTTCCTGGGGGAGATAGCAATACACTGGCTCTTAAAGAAATATGGGGACAATGAGGAGGAGGAGGAGAAGGAAAGGAAGAAAGGTAGGACAGGTGGTAAAGGATAGAACAGAGTAGTCAAAATGTGTGTGTGGTGGGGGGGGGCACGGAGAGGAGAAGTAGGAGTGAGCCTATTATACAAGGGAGAGGTGGGCAGGAAAAAGGAAGCCCGCCAGGCTCTGTTGTATGTGTTTTATAGACCCTTTTTTCAAGTCAATCCCATTTTAGAGATGAAAAAACTGAGGCTCAGGGTAATAAAGTCATGTAGGATTCCCTAGTTCAGGGGTGGGCAAACTTTTTGACTCGAGGGCCACAATAGGTTCTTAAACTGGACCGGAGGGCTGGAACAAAAGCATGGATGGAGTGTTTGTGTGAACTAATATAAATTCAAAGTAAACATCATTACATAAAAGGGTACGGTCTTTTTATTTTTTTTTATTTTTAGTTTTATTCATTTCAAACGGGCCGGATCCGGCCCGTGGGCCGTAGTTTGCCCACGGCTGCCCTAGTTCCTTGAAAGGGGATTCATAATAGGAGTCCAACTGTGCTCCAAAGTCCACATTCTCCCCCAGCATGGCACCCAATGACCTCTATAGAATATGTGTGCCCTTGGAGAGAGAGCAGCTGAGGGCAGCGGCGAGGGAAGAAAGGCCTCCCTCATGGCTCAGTCTCCATCTGAAAGAGCATGGAGCAAGTAGGAGGGGAGGAGAAATAGCAGAGAATGTATTTGGAGGCCAATGTTAATAGAGCTGTTTGGTAAACTCAATCTCACAGCCAATCAGGCAGGCAGACAGGCTTTCTCTAGAAACCCCGTTTCTCATAAACCCAGGGCTGAAACTTGAGGGCCTGTGCTGCTGGGAGGCCCTGGGTGCAGGAGGAAGCCACTGAGCCTGGAGTCTAGAAGCAGATTCAAGTCCTCGCTCTGCTGCTAAGGTGAGAGATCTCAGAAAGTCGCTTCCTTTTCTGAGCCTCAGTTGCCCTATTTTTAAAAACATTTTCATTGAATTTATTGGGGTGATATTGCATAATAAAACCACATAGGTTTCAGGTGTACGATTCTATAATACACCATCTGTATATTGTACTGTGTGTTCACCACCCCATTTCAAGTCTCCTTCCATCACCATATGTCCCCCCTCTACCCTCTTCTACCTTCCCAAAGAGACAATGTTAAACTCCACCAAAGGTTCATTCCTGAGAAGCAAGCAATAAAAGGGGGAGAAAAAAGAGGAGGAGGAGGAGACGATGATGATAATGCGAGAGGGAGCAGGGACATGCCGTTTCTCCCCACCGTATCTCTGAGTATGTGGCTATGACCTTCCTCTCATGTGACTACCTGGTGGACTCCTATGCACCCTCCAGAGCCCAGCTCACTAATGGCCTCCTCCATGAAGCCAGAGCCCTCCACCTACTGCATCACTGAGGCTGTGCTGTCAGCTGCTGTCCACCTTCCTGGACCCTGGACCCATCTCTACTGAGACACATCGCAGGGCATGTGAGTAGGTTGTTTGCTCATAACATTTATTCTTCTCATTTATTTGTGTATCCTCAGTAATCAGCGCAGGGTCTGACATGTGGCCAGTGTAGTAAGTGTCTGTGGGAGGAAGAGCGGAAGAGAGGAAGAGAGGAAGAAAAGGAGGGGGGAAGGGAAGGGAAAGGAAGGGAAGGGAAGGGAAGGGAAGGGAAGGGAAGGGAAGGGAAGGGAAGGGAAGGGAAGGGAAGGGAAGGAGGGAGGGAAAGGAATCCACATCTTCCCTCCTCCCTTCCCAGGTAAAGCTAAAGCTCATTTCACCCAGCACAGGCTGAGTTTATTGATCCACATTTCTGAGGTATTGAACCGAGTTGCTATTGACAGCAATAACTACCAACCAGGCTGGGGGAGAGAGAAGTTGCCGGCAGCCAGCAAATCATACGCCTGCTGGTGGAGTGCCTGTCTATGCCAAAGGAACAATCATTAATTTCCCGTTCCTTCACTGTTACATTTCTTGGTCAGACTGACAAGTTCATTTTGGGGATTCATCAGGCCCATTAGAAATAAACTCCCTTCTTGTTCCATGTTTCTAACGGCACCTGCCACGCAGATGATTGGCTGCTCAGGACTCACGTAAACATTCCAATTGCTAGCAGTAGCTCACCAGGGTAGTTAAAGGAAATCTTCCAGTGACTGTGTGATAGAATCAAAGAACCCAGTTCCCGGGCACAGAACCAGAGAGGATTTCATTTACTTCCCCACCACCGTTAAGTCAACAACAGACATGCATTTAGCGAGAAAACAGTCTGTTGGCATGCAGAACTTAAAATTAAGTATGCTGCAAAAGCTGTGTGACTCGGAGTAAGTCACTTAACCTCTCTGAGCTTCCGTTTTCTTGCCTGAAAATGGTGGTTAAATTGTGAATGGCACTGTGGATAAGGAGGACGTGAGGTAACAGAACGGAAATTGGTAAGATTATCTCATTAAGTCTGAAAACGAGTCTCATGGTTACTGTGTCTCCCTGTTACAGACAAGCAAAGCGTCTCCACGGAGGGAGGTGACCTACTCCAGGCTGGTAAGTGGCAGAGGGGTGCTATGAATCCCGCCCTGCCGGAGGCAGCAGCTCACAGAGAGACAATTTATCACAACTTTCCTGAGTGATTTTACTCCTGTGCCCGTGGCCGGGAGGTTAACATGGCAAGTGCGCAGCTGTCCGCCAGCCTTCCCATAAACAAAGCCATTCCAGCCAACCTAGAAATAATTCCACAGGCTCCCGGTCATCTAAGCGACATCCTTAGAATGCCGATGCCCCCAGTGGAGGCGGCTCATGTGTTCGCTGTGCAGTTTATTCTGCTCACAGGAGCCAGAGGTAGCTTGACATTTGCATGCGAGCACACTTCCTCTTAAAGACTGTGGATGTTCTGCAAAGGTTTGAGTAGTATTAACTTGGGCAGGAAAATCTCTCTGTTGCAAGACAATGGGCCCTGTGTGGTGGAGCTCTTAGGCTGAGGTACATGACATTTCGCTTCCATTTACGCACAGGCATTTACCGAATACCCACTGTTCAACAGCATTCATCGCCATGGCCATCCTGCAGGTTCCATTCACGCAAGGCAGGGGAACGTTGCCCCGATAACGCAGCGCTTCCTATGTGTCAGCCAGCGGGCGTGGCGCTTAACACCTCCCATCTCACCAAAAGCCTGTGCAGAAGCGACTGTGTCATCCCCATTTTACAGATGAGGAAACAGAGGCATGTGCACAGGGATATGCACCATGTCCCACAGCCTGCGAGTGCAGCGCCTAGGATTCGAATGTGGGCAGGCGCTATGGCAATGGGCTGTGATGGGCCAGACGGTGTCACCTGACTGGGCCCTGAGGGAGGTTATTACAACTGGGTGATAGTCACTGGGGGACCCAATGCACTCTTCTACTTTTGTATACGGTTGACATTTCCTATAATAATAATAAAAAAGTA
This sequence comes from Myotis daubentonii, assembly GCF_963259705.1. Classification (NCBI taxonomy): domain Eukaryota; kingdom Metazoa; phylum Chordata; class Mammalia; order Chiroptera; family Vespertilionidae; genus Myotis; species Myotis daubentonii. Next base: position 70,288,609 of record NC_081850.1, on the reverse strand, counting down.
TATCTATATTTAAAGTACAAGCTCTGGAGCCAGACAACCTAAGGTTTTGACTATGAAACAAGGGTAACCATGCCACTCTTGTCATGGGGTTGCTATGAAGATAAAGCAAATTCATACAGACAAAGCATTTAGAACTGGTTGCCTCTGAAGTACAGTAGCCCCCCCTTTATCTGTGGTTTCACTTTCCATGGGTTCAGTCATCCGAGGTCAATGGAGGTTCAAAAATATTAAATGGAAAATGCCAGAAATAACCATTCATAAGTTTTAAAATTGAATGTCATCCTGAGCAGTGTGTTGAAATTTCAGGCCACCCCACTCAGTCCCTCCCAGGATGTGAATCATCCCTTGTCCAATGTATCCATGCTGTATACACTCCTCGCTGGTTAGTCACAGAGTAGCTGTCTTGGTTATCAGACCAGTTATCAGAGAGAGAGAAAGAGAGGCACAGCATCGGCATGACTTTTATTACATTATCAATATATTAGAGGCCTGATGCACGAAATTCGTAAAAGGGTAGGCCTTCGCAGCCCAGGCTGCCTCACAGCCCCGTGCCCTCCCCGACCCCCCGCCTGCCTTGGGCTGGTGCTGCCTGCGTCCACCGCCACACACCCCTGGTTCCCCAGTTCCGCAGAGCACCCCCAAATCGATCGCTCCGCAGAGGGTGGCCTGGGCCTCCTTCTTTGGAGCAATCACAGAGCCTCCCCCCATCAATCGCCCCCACCCACCGGCCGGTAGCCTGAGCCTCCCTCTGCGAGGCAATGACGGAGCCCCCCGAATGATCACCCCACTGGACAGTGGTCTTATCCTCCCTCTGTGGGGCGATGGTGGGCCCCCCAACCAATTGTGTCGTACTCTCCTTGGCTGACCTGGCACCAGTGCGTGTCATAGCATGGTCATCCGGTTGTTGTGCTGTTCGGCTGTTCGGTTGATTTGCACATGATGCTTTTATTATTATAGATATATAAAAGCCTAAGCGGCCTTTCAACTGGTAGTTATGATGAGCAATGACCACCAGGGGGGCAGACGCTCAATGCACAGGCATGGAAACATGAAACAGACTGATGAACCTTAGAGGGAAGGGGGGCGGGGGGAGGGTGGGAAGAGATGAACCCAAGATCTTATATGCATACTAGAGGCTCGGTGAACGGATTTGTGCACCAGTGGGCTCCCTCGGCCTGGCCTGCGGGGACCAGGCTGAAACCAGCAGTCCCATCCTGAGGGGTTCCAGATTGCAAGAGGGCACAGGCCAGACTGAGGGACCCCACCAGTGCATGAATCCATGCACCGGGCCTCTAGTATTGTTATAATTGTCCCCTTTTATTAATTATTGTCAATCTCTTACTGGGCTAATTCATAAATTAAACTTTGTCATGAGTATGTATGCATAGGAAAAAGATCGTATATATGTAGGGTATGGTACTACCTGTGGTTTTCAGGCATCCATTTGGAGCATATGCCCTGTGGATAAGGGGGAACTACTGTATTCAAGATATGCTAGCTATTATGTATGTAACATCTACAATGGAAAATCCCGCTGGGAGGTTCTAACATGCCCTTCCCCATGCATTACTGAACATAAAGCTACTCACACCCTGCCCCCATCTTCCAGAGAAGGTTTGAGTTATGTGACCTCCCTGAATATGTAAACTTTATAAAGTTTCTATGTACTTTATATAGAAAGAGAAATTAACCAGGCATATATCTACTTATAGTATTTCACTGATTACTTTGGAAATACCCATGCCTATGTAAAAATCACATATTATACTAGTACATAATAAAGAAATTTAGAAATACTGCTGTATTTTTGTTTGGAAAAACAACAACTTTATTCCAACTCTTTACCCATAATTCCTGATCTAGCTTAATGCATCTTCCCCAAGCAGTTGTTTAAAATAAATTAGCTGAGAAAATAGCCTTGATGAGTGAGAACACCATATTCCATGTGACAGCCTCTTTTCTGGGGAGTAACTTTGCAGAGTAAATGCTGCCCTTACCTACAAACATTTACAGTGTGAGGTCTGAGGGTAGATGGCATGTTAATGAGACAAAGGAGAGGGGACTCATTAGACTGGGTGGGCGGCTGCCTGGAAGTCTTGTTTTCTGGAATCTCTGAGTAAAAGCAAAAGATAGACCATATCCACATCTGAAACCTGTATGATCATGTTGACCAATGTCACCCCCAATAAATTTAATAATAAAATAAAATGAAAAGATAGATGATAAGTGAAGCTTAATATCAGTCCTAGTCAGACCACTGCATCCTGCTCACCGACCTCTAATCTATTTCTTTATTAGAGAAGTCATACATCACTTAGTCATACAGCATTTAGATAACACTGGAAGGTAAAAAGAAAAACAAATCCATGAATCCCACTGCCCTTCATGGATCCCAGCTGTCTTCGATCCCAGCATGGACGCCCTTCCCTCAGACAGGCCCATGGCTCATTGAAGGATGGCCTAATGTTAGGATTGCCAGATTGAGCAAATAAAAATGCAGGGCACCCAGTTAAGTGTAAAGTTCAGATAAACAGCAAGTACATTCATACAAACCATAAATACCACAATTATTCATTGTTTGCCGGGACTCCACATCCCTCACTCTAGCTTCTAGGCAGCAATGGCCAGCCATCCTACTTCCGTCCCAGAAGATGCCACTCAGGAGATTCCTCCCTGCTGGGCCTGCTCTGATGGAGGCTAGAGGGGGACCCCAATGCCAAGTGGACATTTGCCTGCCAGTTCTAGACGGAAAGCACATAGACCCCCTTTCTGCCCTGGGCCTGGGGCTAAATTGGGCTTTTAGTCTAGATCTTTAAAAGGAACTGGTGGGTAGAAACATAGGGTAAATGATAGTTGGTATTTGAAGGTGACCAAAGGCTCTTGTAAATAGCTCTTTTAAAAAAATGTAATGCTTCCAGCCCTGGACAGTTTGCTCAATCGGTTGGAGCATCTTCCCATACACCAAAAGGTTGTGGGTTCGATACCTAGTCAGGATACATACCTAGGTTTTGAGTTGGATCTCTGTTGGGTCATGTACAGGAGGCAATCAGTCAATGTTCCTCTGTCACATCTATATTTCTCCCCCGCCCCCATCTCTTATTCTTTCCCTTCTCTCTAAAAATCAATAAAAAAATATATCCTCAGGTGAGGATTAAAATATATACATTTATATATGTACTAGAGGCCCAGCACACACAATTTGTGCAGTGGTGTGGTCCCTAGGCCTGGCCTGTGATCAGGGCCATCTTCCCCAGCTGCCGGCAGCTGGCCTTGCCCCCTACTGCTACCTACCCCCGGTTCCCAGTTCCCCATTACACGATAAAGGCCTGCAGGCTGTGGGCAGCTCCTGTGTTGAGCGTCTGCCCTCTGGTGGTCAGTGCACATCATAGCGACCGGTTGTTCTGCTGTTTGGTTGATTTGCATATTACCCTTTTATTATATAGGATTTTTAATTTATACATAAATAAATATAAATATACACATTAGTATAAATGTAATGGAGTTATCATATATATCCTATATAATAAAAGGGTAATATGCAAATTGACCCTAAAGGCAGAACAAATGGGAACTAGTTGCTATGACATGCACTGACCATCAGGGGTCAGAAGCTCAATGCAGGAGCTGCCCCCTGGTGGTCAGTGCACTCCCACAGGGGGAGCTCCACTCAGCCACAAGCCTCTATATATACTAGAGGCCTGGTGCATGATATTTGTGTATTCCGGGGGGTGGGGTGTCCCTCAGCCCAGTCTGCACCCTCTCACAGTCTGGGACCCCTCAGGGGATGGCCGCAGGGAGTGGACCTAAGCCAGCAATTGGACATCCTTAGCCCTGCTGTGGAGGCAGGAGAGGTTCTGCTATTTGGTCGATTTGCATATTAGCCTTTTATTATATAGGATGTATGTGTGTGTGTGTGTGTGTGTGTGTGATGGCTCCATTACAATTACAGTAGTCCCTCCTTATCCATGGTTTCTTTTCTTTTACCTGCAGCTAACCTCAGTCTGAAAACATGCATGGGAAATTCCAGAATTAAACAATTCGTAAGTTTTAAATTGTGCACCATCCTGAACAGTGTGATGCAATCTTGCCCTGCCCCACCCGGGACGTGAAGCATAACCATGCTGCATAGCTCCCCACTTGTTCGTCACTCAGTAAACTCTGGTTTATGAAATCAACTGTTGGGGGATATGGCAATGCTTGCAAGCAAATCATCTTTATTTTACTTAATAATGAGCCCAAAGCCATTTACATAACTTTTATTACACTATGTTGTTATAATTGTTCTATTTTATTATTATTGTCATTAGTTGCTTACTGTGCCTAATTTTTAAACTTTATCATAGGAATGTATGTATAGGGTTCAGCACTATCTGTGATTACATACATCCACGGGGGTCTCAGATATTATTCCCTGAAGATAAGGGGGGATTACTGTATAAAGGCAGGGGGAGCCAAATGGTAACAATCCCAGAATAGCAGGAGCTGGCACCCTGCTGTGAGCTCACTGGCTTCACTGAATCCAACCAGAGTCTGACCACTCATTTCATGGATAAGCAGTTCAGAGAGGGTAGGCAATTCACCCCACCTCTCCTTTAACCTGGGAGGAGCTGGGATTAGAATCCAAGGTCTGATAGGGAAGATCCTAGGTGAGCACTGACTGAGGCTCCCAGCAGTTGCTAGGATGTGAAAGCAACTGGCTTTTCAGAAGTGTCCGTGTTATTTATTGGTGGCCAAGGCATTTACTTCCTGTGCATAGATGAGGGTGGGCCTGAGAGAGGGAGAGTTCGGGCAGAGCTCTCGGTGACCCAGTGCATTCTGAAAGCAAATTTAATATAGGCAGTTACCGATTTACGATGGTCCGACTTACAATTTTTCAACTTTACAATGGTGCGGAAGCAATATGCATTCCGTAGAAACAGTACTTCAAATGTTGATCTTTCCCCAGGAGAGCAGTAAGCAGAGTATGATACTTTCTTGTGATGCCAGGCATCTCAGGGAGCCACAGGTCCCAGCCAGCCCTGCGACCATTGGGGTAAATGACTGGTACTCTACAGGGTATCCATCATGTGAGATGATTGTGCCCACATGTGGGCTAATGAAAGTGTTCTAAGCAGGTTTGGGGGGGATTAGCCTAGGCTATGATGTTCTTTTGCATTCTTTTACTTACAATATTTTCAAATTACAATGGGTATATTGGGACGTAACCCCACTGTAAGTCGAGTAGCCTCTGTACTCTATTGGTTGAGGCCATTATACACATTAACCCTGTTTCAAGGAAAAGGGACAGAGTGGGGGAGTGGCAAGGTCCCACTGGAAGAAGTGCATGTGGGATGGGGGAGATAGCTGTGGTTGTCTTTGGAAAATACAACCTATCACAACTATCTACTATGTGCTAGGTACCTCTCTAGGAGCTAAATATACTTCAGAAAATAAAATAAAGTGCTCTGCCAGCATGGAGCTTACATTCTAGGGGGAGAAAACAGACAAAATGATTAAATAAGTAAATTCCATAGTAAGATTGAGGTCATAAGTGCCTTAAAGAAAAAAGAACAGGATAAGGGAGCACAGAGTTCTGAGGGTGGAGCGAGAGTGACAATCTATATATATAAAAGCCTAATATGCAAATTGTTCCCTATGGAGTTCGACCAGGAGATTGATCGCTCACTATGATGCACACTGACCACCAGGAGGTGGCACAGAACGAAGGAAGGCCCCAGCCAGCGGCCGGGAAAGGGAGGTCCTAGCTGGCAGCCGGAAGACCCCCATGAGCCCTAATTGCCAGCCAGGCCTAGGGACCCTACCCATGCATGAATTTGTGCACTGGGCCTCTAGTTTTAAATAAGATAACCAGGGGAGGTCTTCCCAAGAATACGGCATTTGAACAAAAATGTTAAGACAATGAGGAGAGAATGAGCAATCCAAGAAGAAGGAACCACCAGTGCAAAGGCCCTGGGGCACAGAAAGCCTGCGAGTTTCAAGAAGGATGTGATCAGTGTTCCAGAAGAGGGAAGTGGGGACACTAGTAAGAGGTAGAATGTTAAAAAAAGCAATAGGTGCTCTATCATAGAAGAGCTCTAGCTTTTACTCTGAAAGAAAGGACTCAGAAAAAAAGATGAACACAATGCAAGCTAAGCTTCAAATAGAACACTGTGGCTGCTTTGTTGAGGACAGACTATAGAGGAGCAAGGATAGCAGGAGGACAGGTAAGAGATACTGCAGTACTCCAGGTGAGAGATGATGAGGGCCAGGGTGGTGGCCGTGGAGGTGGGGAGAAGGGTTTAGGCCCAGGAAGCATTTTGAAGTTCAGATCTCCTTAGAGTGTAAAGAGAGAACAATAGGTGTCAACCATGACTTTATAACACCCCCCTTATCTGTCCTGTGAAACTGGCTACTCTTCTCAATGGAAAAAAGGGTGAGCTTCTTGTCTTGGCTCACCTGTTCCTTCTTCCTTGAGAAATGGTTCTTGCTTATTCTTTCAAATTATTTCATTGGACTCTTTTTTCCCCCTCCTGACGTATACTTTACGTAACTGGATGAGTGTCTTGTCCATTTCCTGTGGAACGGTAGCCCAGTGCTACCATCTGGGACGATGGCTTTTATGACTGTGCAGGTGGGGAAAATGCTACCTTCATTGTTCCCCTGTGGAATATTTACAAGGTGCACTTGCTCTGGGAGGCCTGGAGTAAAAGACCTGGCACTTCTCAAAGGTACTGGACCAGGAATTTCTATAGCTTGCATACTTTCTCAGAGCAGCGTAGGAAAGGCCAATCCTGTCTCAGTGACCTTCTCTCCAGGAGGGGTCCTCAAAGCAGCCATGTCTCAGTTATCAGGCAATTTTGGAGCCTCCTCCGGCAACCTGTTTGCCAGGCTGCTCTGGCCTTTCTGGTTGCCTGCACACAGTCCCCTTGCCTTCCAGCTGCTGCCCTTCAGGATATGCCACCCACCCACCTGGCTGTCTGCACTGAGATGGCATGTGGGGGGAAGGTCAGGGGTCAACACACCAAGGCTGTCCCTGAGTCTCCTGTTAGTTCCTTGATCATTCACTGACCGTACCCTACGCCTGGCACAACGCTGAGCATGCAGAAGATGCAGAGACAAGCCCAAGCTGGGTCCTGCTCTCCGTGTGGTTCATGCACATAAATCATGGTCATTGAATGAGAGATATAGCAACTTTTTCTTTAAGAATAATGCAGCTTTAAACACACACACACACTCAGGAGCCAGAACAGGTCTGGGTTTCAGAACTCACTGCAAATTGCAGCCATGGCCACTATATTTGACCTTGGACAAATTTCTTTATCTTGGTTTCCCAGAAATCCAGTTAAAAAATTCTTTTGATGTAATAAATAGTTTTGCCCCCTAGTAAGCCAGGAGCAAACCTAAGAGAAAGAAATCCTAAAGAAAAGAATCACGATTCTGGGTCACTCCCGAAGTAAATTTATTTCCCCCCTCTTCCTTATTTCCTGTGGAGACTGAGAGCCAAAAGGAGCTGTGGAGGTGGCAGGAGAGTGAGGGGTGGGGGGTGGAAGGAGGAGGGAGGAGGGAACAGGGAGGGCCTGCTTAGACTGGTGGTGCGGGATCTTTCCAGCTGGAGACCTAGGAAGAGGCCTGGACTTTGTCATGCAGACTATTCTGGAAGCTGCTGGAGGTCCTGTCCTCCCCTGCTGTGTGTAGCTGCGTTGTGTTGCAATGATGACCAATGTCAGGCCCTCCCCCTATTCCATCCTGTGGGATTAGCAACAGTGAAGGGTGCATCTTACCTGGAGGCATGCATCTTATTTAGGTCCTTTCACAGGGCTCTGTTTTCTTCTCTCTGACTTGTGCTTTAACTATAAAATGTATCTTTTTCTGAGGGTTATGCCCAAGGAGTACAGTCCTCAACAAGGACAATCTCTGGCAATGATTTTTCTCTCTACAAATCATGTAACACGGAAAGCACAGACCCCAGGAAGCCACAGACATGATAAGGGGGAGACGGTGTCAAAAGCAGAGCCTCCTGGAAAGGGTGACCCCTATCCATTCAAGTCTTTCCATATTCACCAAGTCTTGCTTTCTTCATCCATAAAATGGGGATATGGATACTTAGTCCTACGAGTTGTCATGGTGATCAGATGAGAACCCAGCATGCACCTGGTAAGTGATGCTGCTTTCTATGAACAGTAGCTGTTGCCATCATTATGATCATTCTTACTGGGGGGAGGGGGATGGCTGGGGGGCTATCCACGAAGGGTAATGGGGACATTGACATGAAGCAAAACAGGATATGGAGAGGACAGACTTCCAGGCAGAGGGACTAGCCTAGTAAACATGAGTTCCTGAAAGCTTCGAGTGCTACGGCAGCTTCTCCTGGTTCCACTGAACCAGCGGGTCTAACCCAGGGCCATCGGGTTAGACCACCCGATGCTGACTTCAGCACCACCCGCGGGCGCTCTCACTGCGGAGTGGCTGCTCCTTAACGCTCATCGATTCCCAGGAAGCAAGGCAAAAGGGCACGTTCATGTTCAGCCAAAACCTTGCTCAGTCCCGGTGCTGACACTGTGACAATTAAGAAAACACTGAAAACCTCATTAGTTCTGATTTCTGATTCCACGGAGATTAGGCAGCAACATCACCTTTCAGCTCAATAAAAGAATGACTTTTTTTTTAAAGTATAAGAAGCACATGAAGAAGAGGCATGTCCTGTTTTCAAGAGCAGGGAACACCTAAGGGGAATGGAAAGTGCGGCCCAGAGGAAGGACACGCCGGGTCACCTTACTGGCGCTCGGCTTTGTGCAATCAGTCTCTCCTCTGTCTACAACTGGCGAGTTAGGATTGCTAGGCATGAGTCAGCTTCTGAACCCTCACGGCGTGACCATGCAACCTTTTGCGACACCAGACTGTGTACTAGCCATTTCTTATGTGTTATGTGTTTACTTAAAAATGCACATATCACCTCTTTTATAAAGGAGGACGATACCACTAAAGCGAAGATTTCTTTGAAGACAGCACTCACGCTCATCATCGCTAGTCCTAGCCTTTTGTTCTCTGCTTTCTCTCCCCCCAAAAGTAGCCACCGATATAAATGTGGTTTAAGTCTTTCCAAGTCTTCCCCAAATAACGTTAAGTTTGTGTTGCCACTTTTCAGTCCTATAAAAGACTCTTCCATATACGTACCCTTATCCACGGAGCAGCTCTGTGTGGGCACTTTCATAAACGGTGCCGCTCTATAAATATAACGTTCTGTATCTGGCTTTTTTTCCCTCGGAAACATGTTTTTGAGCTCTACCCAGGTTGACACATACAGATTCAGCTCATTCCCTTTAACTGCAGGGGAACGCTCGGCATGTGAATATGCCGGTTTTATTCAGTTAGGCCCTGATTGGAGCATATTCAGGTTATTTGCAGTGTTTTGCTATTACAGACCACGCCTCGCTGGTCACCTGATACATATATACCTCTGTGCACATATTCGAGGGCTTGAAAAGCTGACACTTAAAAGCTAACAAGTGGAACGCTCCCTGTAGATCATGCTCAGCTAGGTGAGAAGCTGTTTTCCTGCAGGGCCTCTAATCCTCGGGCTCTGGATTGGACCATTTGGTTTTCTGAGTTACTGACACTCAGGCTTGGAGGCGATGAGAACCGCCCTTTTTAGAGTTAGAGTCTACCCAATCATCAACAAATGATGGACAGGGAGTTGGTGGACAAACACCCCAGTTTCCTTGCCCCTTGGCAGAAAGGTCCTGGGCTCATCCTACCCCATCACTGCATAAGACTGAGTCTGTTTCCCACATGGTGGTCCACTCATTAACACACCCTTGTTGGCTTTCCTCCCTTCCTTGTCTCTTTTCTCAGTCTCTCTCCTGCTCCCTGGGATCCCCTCCAAAATCAACTACCGGTACCCAAATCCTTGACCCAAAGTCTGCACTTCGCAGAACTCAAAGACTCTTCCCTCTGTGTGCCAGGGTCTATGCTAGGTAGAGGGGATTAAAAAATGAGTAATATTCAATTCTGTGCTCTTAACAAGGCACATCCCAGGACCCAGGTCTTCTGACGCCCAATGCCTAGTTCTTTCCGGCATATTGTATCTGTGCATTTTAATTCAATGTCATTCTTAAAAAAAAAATCAATCGATCTTCCCAGCAATAACTATGACAAAATGCAATTTTATTGTAATAACTTAATCCCACGGTCTTTTCTGTGTGTAAAGACCTGACTAAAATAGCAATCCTTAAACACAGACCTTCCCTGGAAACCCAGCGGCTGTCTTGACGTTCTATTGACATCTCCATTTTTCTGATATATATGTTTCTCCTCCCCCTGCTCTTAGTAAATGTTGATGTTTGCTTCAGCCCATCACGATTTAGCTCCCTGGTGAATTTATCTTATTTATTGACCTGAGCAGAAAATCAATCCAGTCTTCATTTGCCATCCTGTTTAATTCGGGAGAATTTGATTCTGTGGAAACTGTGCCCAAGTTACTAAGGCCTCAAGAGAACAGGACCGACTCCACAAAGCCTCCCGGCTCTGGCCCTCACGGACCTCCCCTCCTACCCCTTCCACTTCCATCCCATCCATTTAAGAACAGAGACAGCCAAGATTTGATTCCTGAGCCTAGTAAGCGCAAGTGAAGAGAACCGGGAAAGTGATGCTCTGTGACTGCAAGGCTAGGTCACCAAAATGCCACACCCACCCACCCACCCACCTCACTCTCTTGGAAACTCGGCCTCCATACTGTGTGGGAGCCCAAGCAATGCATGCAGAGACACACAGGAAAGTCCCTGGACCCTCAGCCACAGCCCTGAGCTCCCACCCAGTTGGCAGCTGGCCCCCGCCATGTGGAGTACCATCTTGAAACCGTCCTGAGATGAACCACTCCTTCTGAACCTTGCCCCACTGGCGACTCATGAACAAAATAAATGGTCAGCCAGACCGCCCGGCCGAAACTCTACCATCGTGGCTTTGCTGGCAGCATCTAGTCACTCCCCATAAGCAGGTCTGAGGTCAGGGGCTTAGTGTGAGAGGCCAGGCTTGGACACATCCAAACCCTGGTGGCGAGCCCACCTCCTGCTCTTTCTGGACATGCGACAAAGTGCCTCTCTGAGTCTCAGATTCCTTGTGAGAAGGAGAAAACAAAATGACACAGTTAGGAGCTCTGACCAGGTCATGAGAGTCTAGTTTGATGCTCCCCTCTTTCCCTGGGGAGGTCTGGAGCCCAAAGGAAATGCATCTGGAAAGGCCCCTTTTACCTCCATGACCAGGCAGGCACCCGGGGACGCGTTCCCAGGGGACGCGTTCCCAGGGGACAGGCACGATGCCCAGGAGGGACCTGCTCTCACTTGCCTTCAGGTCTCTGCCGGGAACACTGTGCCTCCCTCCCTCCACTTGTGGCTTCACTGAGCCCTGCCAGTCGTTTGAGTCTCAGATTTGTTACTACTTGCACCTGGAGGCCTTGGCCTCTCTCATTTAGGATTTCTGCTGTGTGTCCCAGGCACCTGTGCCCTACCATCCCGTCAGCATCACACCAGAGCGTGTGAGTTGCCTGCCCTCTTGTTCGCCTGCACAAGGCAGGGACAGGGGCAGAGACACCCTCGCATCTGGTGTAGCTCCAGCACCTCCCACAGGGCCCGGCACAATGCCCATGTGCAGACCTCTAAGTGTTTCTCAAAGCGGGAAGGGGCAGCAGGGTTAAGGTTACATGAGGCTCCTATGTTGTAGGGCAGACACTCTCATCAAGCCACATGACCCTTTTCCTAGGACCCGGACAGCCTCGGACACACCAGGAGGTAACAGGCAGAACTGCAGCATCTCCTTAGAGTCCCGTCGGGTGGTTCATAACCGAGATACCTTTCCAGGGTTAAAACCTCACCCTGGGAGCCAGGCTGCCTGCCCTCCAGTCTTGGATACGTCACTAAGCAGCTGTCCGACCTCCAATAATTTACTTAAGCCCAGGGGCCTCAGTTTCCTTATCTGTAAAATGAGAATAATGGCATCACCTAGCCCCGAGGGTTGAAACTGTGGGATCAAATGAATTAATATGTATACAGCACTCAAAACAATGCTTGCTTTGGCTGAGTGTACGTGCCAGGGAAATGTCAATTATCAATCCACCTGGTGAGGGGAATCTGTATCTGTACTCTGCAGCAGAAAGGCCGGGTCCACTTATATTTCTTTAAAGAATTCACATTGCCTGGCCGGTGTGGCTCAGTGGTGGAGCGTCGGCCCAGGAACCAAGAAGTCACCTGTTCCATTCCAGGTCAGGGCACCTGCCTGGGTTTCAGGCTTGATCCCCACCCAGTTAGGGGGCGTGCAGGAGGCAGCTGATAGATGAAGTTTCTATCTCATCAATGTTTCTCTCTCTCCCTTCTTCTCTCTCGAAAAATCAATGGAAAAATATCTTTCGGGGAGGATTTTTTAAAAATTCACAGGACAAACAGGATGACAAAAAACAAACCCCAGACAGGCTGTGTGAGGCGCATCCTCCGAACTCCCTGCACTTCTGTGACTGTGCCCCGGGGTGTCGTTTGGGCGTAGTGTCCGGGCTCTGGGTTTACATGTGTGACTGTGAGACTGTGGCCACATGCCTCCAGCACCCCCCCTCCCTATGCTCCCCCAAGCCCTCCGAAGGCTCCTCTGTGGTCCTGAATTCTGCAGAGAGCGAGGGGCAAGCCCAGCCTCAGAACCGCTCCCCACCCCGAAAGCCTCCTGCCACCGCTTCCCTCCTGGGAGTCCTGGCTATTTTCAGACACTAAAGAGACCACCCAGGGAGCTCATCTTGGACTTCACTTCTGGGGGGCCTGGAAGGGCGGGGTGTGAGGGGAGGCAGATTTTCTCCTACAGAAGAACCTGTGTTCCCTTTGAGAAGTCTTGGCGGAAATAAATGTACAACCTATTGTGAGCTGACCGGCAGGAGCTGGTGAGATACAAAAGGGGCATTTGTAAGGACGCAAACCACTTAGCACTTTCTCAAGACATGCACAGGATATAAAAGCCGAGGAGTGGCCGGAGGAATCCGCCCAGAGGGCAACGTGCCCTGAATGCAGGATGGCGTTCGCTACAGCCCAACACGGTCTCGTTCCTCTCAAGACTCCAAGGGCGCCGCCAGCACGCAGGGAGCCGTGTGAACGCAGGTGGACAAGGCCAGGTCTGTCTGGCCTTTCTCCCTAAGCAGACAGGCCCACCCCGAACATTCGCGGTGCCCAGGGCAAGAACACAAATAGAAACCCAGGTATAATAAGACTGAATATTAACAAATTCCACAAGAAAGCCAGACAATAAATGTGTTTGTCCTCCCCCTCCAACAAGTATCCCTTCATAACAGCCTGGAAGGTGCGGCTCACGTTGAGCTTCCTTGGGTTTCCTTGGGAGGGCAGGTGGCCTGGGGCGGACGCCCACATGCACCATGCTCAGGGAAGCATGGGGCCCAGTCCCCAGCGTCTTAGCTTTAAGAGCCTCAGAATCACAGGTCCGAAGGAGGAGACATGCAGGAAACGTTTTCTGCGCTTAACCCCAAACTGGTTTCTCCAGAACGTTCTTTCACCCTTTTTACCTTTTCGTGCCTGCCCTTCACGGCCACACAGAGACTGAAGATCCCTGGTCTCCACTGACCTGCCAAGCCCGAGATTCTGCCAAAGTCCAGGGAGAGACGGCCTGTGCATCCTGGAGGCTGAGTGTCCAGGGAAGGCTGCATGGACCCTGAGCTCGAGGCTGGGTGGGAGGAGCAGGAAGCCAGGCCCAGGTGAGCTCATTAAATACCACGTGCGGAGAGGATCAGCGTGATGATGGGTTAAGCAGATACACCTGGGGCCTCAGCCCAGCCAGACCCAGAGGAGGCATGTTGTTCCAAGTTAGACAAAATTAGCAGCAGAACCATCTATTCAAACGTTACTTTACGTGGGACTTGGACACAGGTGACCGAAGGAAGTGCTGTTGCTCACTTGGGTTGAAGCAGGTGGGGCAGGGCGAGGAGCTCCAGCCCTCGGACTTTCCCCTCCCCCCTGCCTCCCTCCCTCCTGTGGGCAGAAGACGCCCCACAGTGGAATGCCAGGTGTCTGGACAGCCCAATGTTTTATTCCATCCTCACCCCAGGATCAATTGCCTCTCCTGTGTGTGCCCCAACCAGGGAGCAAACCCTTGACCTTTCTGTGTACAGGACAACGCTCCAACCAAGTGAGCCACACCAGCCCTGTTTTTTAATACTTTCAGTCTTCATTTGGAGGGAGAATGATTTGCTTATGTGACTATCATGCCCTCTAGACCAGTGATGGTGAACCTTTTGAGCTCAGCGTGTCAGCATTTTGAAAAACCCTAACTTAACTCTGGTGCCGTGTCACATACAGAAATTTTTTGATATTTGCAACCATAGTAAAACAAAGACTTATATTTTTGATATTTATTTTATATGTTTAAATGCCATTTAACAAAGAAAAATCAACCAAAAAAATGAGTTTGCGTGTCACCTCTGACACGAGTGTCATAGGTTCGCCATCAGTGCTCTAGACAGTCAGCTTTTAGGAGATGCAACCTGGGCCTTGTTCCCTCCTGCTCTCTGGAGTCGAGCAGATGGTGGCCACTCAGGGATTGTGAGTTGAAATAGATCAAAGAGAGATGGAGGCCTGGCCTGTGTGGCTCAGGGTTTGCGCATTGACCTATGAACCATGGAAGACAGGGTTCAATTTCTGGTTGGGGCACATGCCCAGGTTACAGGCTCAATCCCCAGGGGGCATACAGGGGGGTGTACAGGAGGCAGCGATCAATGATTCTCTCTTATCATTGATATTTCTGTCTCTCTCTCTCCCTCGCCCTTCCTCTCTGAAATCAACAAAAATATATTATATATAAAAAAAGAGATGCAAGCCCAGAATCAAAACATGGAGGGATGTACGTGAGGTCATTCAGCAAGTTAGTATGGTGCTTGAAATGCTTTTTACAAAAGCAAGGGAGAACTGGGAAAACAGAGACCAGAGAGAAAAAACGATCAGGTAAGAAGCTAAAAACACCTAACATGAGAGCCTTGTGTTATTATTGCAATAAATATAATATATATCCATAAGCTTCTAAAATTTATTTAGATTTTTTTCTATTTTGTTTCTCTATTTAGCATTTCTCCATTAATTCTCTCTCTGACTTATAGTAACAATTGCTAACATTTATTGAGCAACTATTACTGTGGTCTATTAAGTGTGTTGCATGAGTTTCCTCATCTAACTCTCCGAACAATCCTTTCAGTTATGAACACGATTCCTTTTACACAAATGAGAAAATGGAGAACGCAGAGAGGGTGAGACACTTACCCCGCATCACTCAGCCACAGAGCGGTGAAATGTGTGCGAGAACCCAGAGCACGCATTTACTGGTTGTGTACCAACAGGAGGTGATGGGCTCAGTAATTTGGAGGACCAGTGCCCTTTTCCCTTGGCCTGTGGGCACAGGGCTGGGAATGCACTCCCCTCGCTGCAGCTTAGAAGCCTGGAGGTTGGGGTCACCTACACTCCAGGCTCTTCTTGGGGCCAAGACACTTCAATCTTCAGTCTAGGTCCCCAAGGGTCCTGGAGAGTAAGGGGCAGCCCCACAGAAAGGCCTCTGAGAGGGCTCTACGGAGTGACAGCCGGCCCAAACCGCAGGCCCAGGAAAGTCTCCCCACCTCTGTTCCGAGCGCGCTGTGCCTTCATCCGGAAGGCGGCCTGCCTCTGTGGGCTCCCCCTGGCATTATGCATGGCGAAACGGGGGCCATATTTCATCCTGGAAGTGGCTGCATTTCAGAACAGAGTGTGATTAAGAAAGACAAATGGTGGGTAATATCCGTTCCCAACACCTGTACCGTGCGCAGGGATCCATTTGCTCATATGTAAGAGCAAGGTCATTACGACTCGAACTAGAAAACAACAGAAAAATGTGGTGGAGGCGGTGCAGAGTGGGAGGGGAGCGGGAGGAAGAAGGGTGACAGAGAAGTGCAGAAGCAAGGAAAAGGGGGTGCTGCGGAGGAGCTCGGCCCCTGGAACCACTGGATCCTCAGGCCAGCTCTGCCCCTGAACGAGGAGGCGGGGACACGTGCTCCCCTCGCTGGGCCTCAGTCCACCGTAAGGTGCTGACAGCCTCGGAGATCTTGTCTTGCTCAGGTGCCAAAGGCTGTAGGAGGTACCGAGACAACCAACACCCAACAAGACTATATTAGCCCCCAAGAATGCCCAGAACTATTTACTCAAGCGCTGATGGCATCGGCCCTCCCACATTTTGACAGGCAGGATCTCTGGCTGTGGAATCTCAGGGCCATATGAGGCCTAAGAAATCTTTTGGTCTGGGCTCTGCCAAGGCATTATGGGTAAGTCAATTACATGTTTGGCCAAATATAGCAGGCTAATTTTTAAGTTGATAATTTTGTATGTCCTGTGAATGATGTTATTAATATCCAAATGGGTCGTGGCAGAAAAAAGGTCCCCACCCCTGTTTTAAAGGCTCTCACAGAGCTGGAGAGCTCGGTTGGGTGCCCCCAGAGGGAAGCTGGGATCACCAGGCATAAACAACAGAGAGGAGCTGGAAAAAGGCATGGTGAGAACGAGCATGCATTTGGGCACATCCATTTTGTGTGTTCAATGCAGCCACTGTTTACTGCATTAGAGGCTGGGTTTATAGAACTGCCTACAACATAAGTATATAATGTGTAACATTATAATAATATATGCATTTTACCTTAATAACATGGACACATATAAAGTAGAATCAGGAGATCTAGGTGAAGCGATAGAACCAGCTACTTAACCACCTGGGAGAAATGCATTCCCTGAACAGGGAATGGTGAGGGCAAAGGCCCTGGAGCTGAACTGGGTGTGGAGTGCTAGGAGGACAACAGAAGGGCCATGCTCAGTGCATGAGAGGTGGCAGGAAATGGGAGAGATATGCAGGGGCCAGAGCAGAAAGGGTCTAGTGGAGAGAATATTGGGTTCATTCTAAGTACATTGGCAAATTCTGTAGGGTTTGCATTTGGGCAGGAGGGTGACAAGATCTGATTTTTATTTTAAGTGGTAATTCCAGATGTTGTGTGGAGAATGGACTTGGTAAGGATGCATAAGAGAGGAAGCCTTGAGGCACTGCCATCTCCCAGGTGAGGGAGGGTGCTGGCTTGAACTAGGAGGCGGATGGCGGGGGTTAAGATATTGGCCATTCAAATAATGGATGCATTTTCAAGAGGGAGCAGGCAGGATTTGCTCAGTTTGGAGGCGAATATGAGAGGCAGAACTAGTCAAGGGTGACTCCACGTGCTTCGGCCTGAGTAACAGGGTGCGATGGTGGCTTTTCCAGGATGAGACAGACTGTGGGCGGAGCAGGTTGAGGGAATAATGAGCTCGTTTTCAGACAAGGTCTGTTACAGATGCCCATTAGCCATTCAAATAGAGGCATTTGTGAGGTTGGGACTGGAGCTATTTGGCATTTAAAGCCACCACACTGAGTGAAATCCCTGCGGGAGTGAGAAGTCGCAGGACTGCGCCTTGGTGCCCTCTGACATTTAGAAGTCAGGAAGCGGGGAGGGTCCAGTGGGGAGTGAGCAACGGCTGCCTAGGAGGTAGCCAGAGAACCAGGAGCGAGGGTTGTCTTGGAAGCTAAATAAAGAAAAATGTGTCTAGCAGGAAGGAGTGCCCAGCTATATTCCACAGGACCCGAGAGCCAGCAAACAGAAACTCAGAATCGGTCATTGGGATTTGGCAAGATGGAGGTCATGGGGGGCATTGACAGGAACATTTTAGTGTGTTCCTGGGAGGGAAGGGTGTTGAAAGCCTGGTGGGAGTAGATTCAAGAGAGAAGAAAGGGGAGGGATGGGAGGTGGTGCATACAGGTAACTCTCTGGAGGGGTGATGCTATAAAAGGTGGGAAGTGAATGGAGTGGAGGCCAATTCATTAGGAGGGGGTCAAGGAAAGCGTTTTGCTTTGTTGTCAGATGAGAGGTCTTAAAGCATGTCTATATGGATGGGCATGAAGCAGCAGAGAAGAGAAATTGCCAGGGCACAGCCCGGAACGGGAGGGAGGGAGCCCAGTGACCCAGTGCAAGGACAGTCCACACTGTGTGAGCCCGACACAATGCAATTTGGAGAAGCTTCTTTGAGGAAAAGAATCCCAACCCATGAATTCCAAATTAGGGCTGGAAGTGAACACTTAGTATGAGAAAAGAAATCATAACAAATCACAAGCTCTTTAAAAATGCACGTATACTGCTTCTGAGGTCTCTTTAGGCCAGGATTTCCCAGTCTCTGCAAGATTGACATTTGGAGTCAGATAATTCTTTGTTGTGGGGAGCTCTCCTGTGCATTGCAGGATGTCCTCCAGCAGGATCCCTGGCATCCACCCACTAGATGCTCTGAGGACCCCTTCCCCACAAGTCTGACAAAAATGTCTTGAGTCATTGCCCACCATCGCCTTGAGAACCATGCATCAGGCAATTTGCTTGAGATGCCTGCATGCAAATGTTCCCGGTGAGAATCTTCATCCCAAATATTCTACAAAGCCCAGTGGCCTCCACACTGACAGGAGCCAGCAAGTGAAGGTTCTGAAGCTCAGGCTCCCCTAGCTTCTGATAAATCCATCTCAACGCGAGTCGAGTGATCCCATACAGGGAAGGCAGCCTATACGGCACAGACCCCAGTGAGCCAGTGAACCTGAATCTTCTCATTACTTATGCTTTTCTGTGCAACACACAGCAAGGGCTCCCATAGGGAGGGTGATGGCCGAAGGGTGCATCAGAGTTGTGCAGGAAAGGAAGGAATGAAGGAGTCATTCTGTAAAGGAAGAGAGGGAGTGGAGACCAGCAAGGGCTTAGAAGTGGGGTAGAGAAAGGAGCCCAGCCCTCGTGGCTCAAGGGTGACATCAGTGCCTTATAAAGCAGTGCACGACTCATTGCCGGAGGAGCTCTCTGCCCTGTCACAGGTCAAGCTGCAATGGCAGGTCAGAGCAAATGAGCCTACGAGTCCTTCTCAATTCTGGGATTTTACTGCAAAGCAACCCGATGCCCTACAGCAGGGGTCCTCAAACTACGACCCGCGGGCCACATGCAAATACAAATATTGTATTTGTTCCCGTTTTGTTTTTTTACTTCAAAATAAGATATGTGCACTGTGCATAGGAATTTGTTCATAGTTTTTTTTTAAACTATAGTCCGGCCCTCCAACGGTCTGAGGGACAGTGAACTGGCCCCCTGTTTAAAAAGTTTGAGGACCCCTGCCCTACAGTATATCATGGAGCATTCCTCCATAGCACCTTCACTCACAAGAGAGTAAGACCAAGCCCATGAAACACTGGTCCTCATGGTTGAGAGCACTGGCCTGGGGTGGCAGGTTTCCATGCTTCAACTCATTTAATACCCACAACAAGGTAAGAGAGTTTAAGTCCCTTACCCACAGCTGGGAGAGATGGCACGACCCACACTGAGGAACATTCTGCAAAAATGCCTGCCCAGTATTCCTTATTACTGTCAAGGTCACGAAAAAATAAGACTGAGAGAACAGTCTCAGGCCGGAGGAGACACGGGAATTAAATGCAACTCCATGTCTTGGATTCTGGAACAGAAAGAGGATATTACTGGGAAAACCAGTGGAATTCAAACAAAGTTCAGAGTTAGTTCACAGTAATGCACCAAAAATGGTTTCTTAGTTCTGACAAACGTATCGTGGAAAGGTAAGACGTTAACAGTAGAGAAAAACATGAGGTGCCCATGGGAACTCTCAATATTGTCTTTGTAATTTTTATTCTTTGTAGTTTTTATTCAGGCAAGTGATGGTTCAGCCTCGGTTCCCCTATTAACCAACGGTGTGTCTGCAGAGAAATCACTTTCCAGCTCGAACCCTTGGTTGCCTGCGTCTGTAAAAAAGCACCCTATCACCCCCTTCTCCTAAGCTTCCTGGGCAACTCCACAGAGACAGAGCCAACCACAGCACTTGGCACCCAGTAGGTGCCCCGTAAACCTGAGGTCAGCTTTCTTTCTTCTGAAGAGCAAAGAAACGAGCAAGAGAACACCCCACCTCTTTCTTTCTGACAAAAACTTTTCATGTTTCATTTATAGGCTGCCTTAGGTAGATGAATTTTCAATAATTCATAGCCTGGCTGTTAATATTTGTAGCTGTTGAAGTCCTCTAATAAAACATGAAGGGATTTCTTTCCCCCCTCCCCAAAGTGTATTTTGCCCAAAGAATGATTTGTTTTGTGAAATCTGGGGCTCTGCTGCCCTTTCTTTATTTTCCTTTCTGCATCTAATCCTGACTCTTGCCTATGGCTGTGGTGAGAGATGCCAGCTGGGGTTTAGCACGGTAGGCATGGGGGTGCAAACAGGGACCTCAACCCACCTGTGAGGATGGCTGGGGGAGGCGGGGCCACTTAATTAGGGTCTGCTATTGGCTTACTGCGTGAGCTCAACCAGGTAACCTAATCTTTCTGAGCCATTTTTTTCCTCGTGGACAAAAACAGGCATGTTAACACTTTCGGTTTACTTTGCCTGCCACACTTCTGCTTCTTTAAATTTTGCAAATAGTCATGGAACCTGCTGGTCTAACCCCTCCCAGCCTCAACCCCTACCTCATGCATTTGGTGTGGCAAACAGACTTCTCACCGACTGCATTCTTCTCACCTGGGTTTGGGCCATTTCCACAAGAACCCCAGGCTGTTTCTTGGACAAAACCCCACCAGCTTGTTCTCGGTAAATCTGGGTTTGGGGGGAGGGGGAGGGACTCTCTGGCATGCTGGGCATTTTCTGGAAGGAGGCTCTCTCTCAAAGATGCAGGGGAGTTGGAAACACAAGGAGAGCCTCACAGGTGCCAACTGTATTGTTCAAAGAACACACTCTATCTTTATAGCACTTATATTTTATTCTCTACTGCCACAATGGAGACGCATGCTGGGTTTCCGCATCCGTAATTGGGGAAGAACAGATGGGAGAGGCGCCGTTGGAAGTAATACTATCATTAAAATAATCTACACCGCTCGTAACTCTCGGGCGTGTGCGAGGAGGTGAGTGGAACCACGTGGACCGAGCTGCTTCACAGCCATTCCTCATGGAAATGATGGGGAGCTGGTGCCTTGTAAGATGTGAAGATTCACAGTCTCTCATAGCGCAGCTCTGTGGGTGTATCTGGGGCTCCAGGGCCCCGAGAAAAGGAAAGGAACAGAGCAGTGGAAATGTGTGTTAGGCAAAGGGAAAGGTGGGCCTACTGGGTAGAATGAACAGCATCCCACAGGTGCGGGGGCTGGAAAACATAGTAAGTAGGGCAGCCTGGCTGGGGCAGAGTCTCGTTAGGGAAAAGCAGGGGAGATGAATGGGAGAACTGGGGCCTCAGAGAGGAAACTCTTTATTGACAAGAAAGCCATTACATGGGAGTTGCTATGGTGTGGTGGAGAGAGCACTGGACTGCCCGGCAGGCTCAGGTCAGGCTGTTACTAACCAGCTATATGAACATGGGGAAGGCACCTATCTTTCATGGGCTTCAGTTCTTAGACCGTAAGCTCTAGGACAGCAGGGGTCATGACTGAGTTCTCAGTTCCAAGCACAGTGCTCAGGACAGAGTCGATTCTGAGTCTGCATTTACTGAATGAATGAATGATGCTGACATACAGATGCTAAGGTGCCTGGTCTGGTGACAACAGAATTTCCTAACTTGTGCTTTAAGGAGGCACAGCTTTCTCCTTGCCGCTTATGAGAAATGCAGACTCTCAGGCTCCTTTCCTAATCCTCTGAATTCGAATCTGGTTTCAGCCTGGTTCCCAGATGACTCCTATGCACATTAGTGACTGACCAGCACTACAAAGGGGAAAGGAAGGTGGAGAGAAAGAGGTATCCCATGTTAATGAATCAGTTAATGGGTTAACCAATTAATTTGTTAAAATCATCTGAGCACCAACTGTGTGCCTACCTGTGCTGGGCCCTAAGACTCTAGAGCAGTGGTTCTCAACCTGTGGGTCGCGACCCCTCTGGCGGCCGAACGACCCTTTCACAGGGGTCGCCTAAGACCATCGTGAATATCAGATATTTACATTATGATTCATAACAGTAGCAACATTACAGTTATGAAGTAGCAACGAAAATAATTTTATGGTTGGGTCACAACATGAGAAACTGTATTTAAAGGACCAGAAGGTTGAGAACCACTGCTCTAGAGTCTAAGTGAACACAGTGGAATGGAGCCTGCCCATGCCTGCGAGGACAGGCCAGGTACCCAGAGCGACAGGGGAGGAGGGGGAGGATGCTCACTGACTGGTGGAGCAGGGAGGGCTTCCTGCGGGTGTTGACTGGGAGTGGGAGGTAGAGAGGGGCAGCCTCACAGTCAGCAGAACTTCCTGTCACCTGTCACCAGGCTAGAGGCTGGGGAATGGGTCAGGAGGTTATTGCCATCACCCAGGCTAGACATTTGAGCAGTTTTTTAGTCCCTGTAGAGTCTCTCTCCAGCTCTTTCCTGTGTGCTGATGCCTTCCTCCAAACCTGCCTAAAATAACCTATGAATCAAACAACAGCCAAATCCCACAGGCTTCTCTCAGTCTCCCTTGCTCTTTTCTTATCTACATTCTGCCTCCAAATGCCAGTCTTCCTGGTTCGACTGTCTCCCTCTCGGCCTTCTTCCCCCTTCCACCATGTCCCTTCCTGGCATCCCTCTGGCACACCCAATATTACATGGACTATTATGCAGCCATCAGAATTGATGTTTTCAAATATGGTGCCATAACATGGAACACACAGGTTATGACAGGAAGCATGACGCAAAGATGTATGGACATATAATTACAGTCTTATAAAAATAAGAACACAATATTGTAGTCAAATAAAAAAAAAGCAAAACTGCAGAATGTATCAACCAATATTTATATTTACATGGGCCTTAAAATGTGTACTTTTAAAATTTCTATATTTTCCCTTTTTGTTTATGACTTGGGATTTCTTTTATAAATGGGAAAATAAATAAATAAACAGCTGCTATTTATTTACTATGTCATTTAAAATATATGTATTTGTTAGGGTCCAGCCCCATTATCTCCATTCCAAGGTCACTACTCTACTGTTCTGTTAAACTATAAGGAAGTAACTGAAGGAGATTATCATAAGTAAAGATTATGTAGCTTAAGCGTGATTGTTCATAGTTAAGGTGATTAACTACCCCCTGGCACTTAGTTAAGGGGTTTTACTGATTTATTCCCTTCTTTAGTCCTGTTAATCCCTAACTCCAGGGAAAAATTCCCACCTGGGGAAACAACCTTTCTTGGAGAGGTGACCCTGGTTAAAACACATAGTGCTAAGAAGGGGAGCAAATATATTAAGAGCAGTATGCCATATACGCCAGGTCCCTTGAAACATATGCTGTGCAGATGTTTCTTCCCTGCAGTGACTGTGTCAAGCAGCAAGGATGGACTGGCTTCCGGCATATATTTTTATTGATTTCAGAGAGGAAGGAAGAGGGAGAGATGGAAACATCAAAGATGAGAGAGAATCATTGATTAGCTCTCTCCTGCATGCCTCCTATTAAGGATAGAGCCTGCAAACCAGGCATGTGTCCTGACCTGGAATCAAACTGGAAACTCCTGGTTCGTAGGTCGATGCTCAACCACTGAGCCACACTGGCTGGGCACTATGTCACTTTTTTTTGTGTGTGTGCAAGTTAGTTACTTTCCCAGAGCCTTGGTTTTCTCAGCAGTACACCAGGGATAAGAGATTGTATCCTAGAGTGCTTGGCATAGAGCCTGGTACTAGAATGAAGGTTATTATCCTTGTGCTCAGTTCCCAGCTTACCTGATCAGTGCAGGTCTGGATGAAAGAACGGGACACATTTGATGTGGTAGGGATGGAGGCTGCAGACTGGAGGTCACTGTTTAAAATTCCTGAACATTGGAATTAATTTGGGTCCTATCTGGGTATATGACCTTGGTAAGTCCTGTCCAATCCCTGGGCTTTTGGTTCCCCACAGTCTCCCTGGTCAACAGAACTTCCTGCCACATGTCCAAACGACCATGTCTCAGCTCCTCTGGAATTCACCCTGTGAGTGCTTTCATGTCTCCTACCCTCTGACCTGTTATTAAAGGTCCATCTTTGTCAGGAGGTCTCATACTTGCTTCCTAAGGGCTATGAGGCCTCTTCTCCCCTGCTGACCACAGAACAATTCTTGGAGTTTATTGTGTCAATTGTATGGTTTTTTAAAAAGCCATTTGATATGTTAGGCATTAGGTGTGGCAGTCCCCAGTTCATGGCTGACATGAACACCCCTCCTTACTCTTTGCAATACAGTTGTTAGAACTGATCAGTCTAAGTTTCAAATACTGCCTCCTACTCCTCCCGATGCTGTACATAGAGCTGGGGGCTAGCTCTCTATGGAGTCTTTAAGTTCTAAGTCTCCTCCTCCCGGGACAATAGCAGTTTTGTGGATGAAGGAGGACTTTTTCCTGAGCACGTGTCTCTCTCTCCGAGGCAGCCCCTTCCCCCATCCTGCCCCCCACCCCCACCCCCGCAGTCGATCTGTCAAGCTCAAAGCAGTCGGCCAGCTATCTCTGTTCTACAGGGCAACTCTAAATAATTTTAGTGGCATGGAAGCCGAAGAGCTGTTCTTTAGCTCCTGTAAGAGGCAACATTAACAGGGAATGAATTTAAAGAGGAGAACATGAATGAAAGGATAAAAAGAAAGGGAAGAATGGGAACAGCCAACTTTCAGGATCTCCTAAAAGATCCTGGGTCAACATGCCACCTGTCTCTTGCAAACGCTCTTCATGCTCATATCATCCTCTTGCCTTAGAACATGCCTTACTGTGTTCTAAGCAGTGTGTTAGGCTCTTGACCATATATTGCCTTGTTTCACCCTCAAATACAATGTGTGATGCTCCCATGTGGGCAGGAAGGGCTTACGGTTTGTTTACTGTTGCAACCCCATTTTCTCGGACAATGGGTGACATCATGGATGATGAAGTCACTAGGATGACTACCTCCACTTTACAGATGAGTACAATGGAGTTCTTGGAGGTTGTTACTTGCCCAGGTTCATGCAGATGGTAGGAAGCAGATCCAGGATTCAGGTCTATCTGACCTCAATGCCTTATCTCAGACCCCATGCCCATGGACAATACCTGCCCTTCTCCACTTCCCTGTTCTAGTCTCCTTCGTCTTTTATATTGGATCACCTCCTTCTGAAGGTCTTCGTTGATCATTTCTTTGGGAGGTGGGACTCACCTAGGAATGATATAACCCACAGGCCTCCTGTCCTCTAACAAGTCCAAAGCCACCTTCCCCTGATGACCTCTTATGGTCTACCCTAAGCTGTTCCTGAACATATTACCCCTGGAATTGTTATTGCTTACAAACTAAGTGCCCATAACACATTCTAAGCTTCTCAACGAAGGCCTTGAGTCTGATTCATTTTGTCTATTGCCAGCATGCTTGACTTATAGTGCATTTTTAATCAATGTATGTTCAATAATGATCGCTATAACCCTCAGGCCATAGATTCAGGAAGCAATCTGGCAATGCCTATCAAGATTTAAAGTACTTTCCTTTTACCATGTAATTCCACTTGAAGGAACTTAAAAATGCTCCAACATAGGCAAAACTATATGCATAAGGCTGTTTATTACAGCACTGCCTATAAAAGTAAAACAAATACCGTAACGTATAGGCCCATTTTGGAGGGTGGTGAAACAGATCATGATATGTCTGTACTATGGACTATTTCTCAGCTATGAAAGAAATGTAGATATGTGTGAACTGACAGGGAAGCATCTGAAACCTTTGTATTTTTTTGTTTGTTTGCTTTGTTTCTGTTAATCCTCACCCGAGGATATTTTTTTTTTCCTTCGGCTTTTAGAGAGTGGAAAGGAGAGGGAGAGACAGAGAACATTAATATGAGAGAGACACATCTATTTGTTGCCTTGTATAGATGCTCCATCCCTGCAACCTAGGTATATGCCCTTGATCAGAATTGAACATGGGACCCTTCTGTCTGTGGGCTGATGCTCTATCCACTGAGCCAAATCAGCTAGGGCTCAACCTTTGTAGTAAGTAGAAGAGAGAGTTCTGGAAAAAAATATAGTGTGACTCCATTTGATTTAAAGCTTACCTATGCAAAGCAGTGGGTACTTTTTAGCTGGGATATACGTTTAGAAAATGAAGGATTTCTGCCATTTTATTCTGAAAATGCTTCTTTAAAAAATGGTGAATTTTCATGAGACATGAAAATAGGAAGAGACCTTACGTGGGCAGAGGCAGTACAGAAAGGGGTTTATGTTCATCGACTATTTGCCATCTTCCAGAGATGCAAATATTCCTGGCTTACACTTGAAAACAAATTCTGCGAGGTAGGGACCAGCAATGCCACTTTACTGATGAGGATGTTAAAGTTCAGACTCACACACAGCCTACGTATCTAGCTTGTCTTCCTCAAGAGCATAGCACTAAGGCTCTAATCCAAGTCTGTTTTGTGGATGAAGAGGTGTAGACGTGAGCGGGCTCGCCCCACTGGATGTAGGTCAGCAGCCCAGTCTCCCTGGGCTGTATCTAATTGCTTCTCACATCTCGAGGTTATCACCTCAACCAGCCAACTGACTCTTTGGAGGGCAAGGATTTGCATCCTGTATACCTGGTACTCCATGATCGTCCAAGTCAGCATGACTTCCCTTGCCCTTTTCTCTTTATAAGGAGTTTTCCTGGCAAAATCGGACTTCTGCCTAGAGAAGAGTGGTGTCATCGGCATTTTTTTGGGAAAGGGGGGAATGAGCAGGAAGGAGATGGAGAAAGTAGCTCCTGTTTTTGTGATTTTAAGCATTTTTTTTTTGCTCAGGTTTGGCAGAGCCATCCATCGGCTTTTGCCCCTGGGGGTGGTGGCTGCTTCAGGGCCTCTGATGTATGGCTGGTCTGCAGTGGGTGGTGGGACCATCTTAAAAGGAGCCAGAGGGTGGGAACTAAGAATTAAAATGAGAATCTTTAAGGCTCAGCCTTCGGAGGAACCGTGGCAGAGGAGACTCGATCCAACTTCTGACTCATGTGAGGAATTTCTCTGGCTCATCCGGGTGGGTGGCCACCAGGCTCTGCCCGGGACAGGGAGCTCACCATCTCACAACAGAGTGCGCTCTAGTGACGAGCAGGTCTCGCCTGCCC
This sequence comes from Myotis daubentonii, assembly GCF_963259705.1. Lineage (NCBI taxonomy): Eukaryota > Metazoa > Chordata > Mammalia > Chiroptera > Vespertilionidae > Myotis > Myotis daubentonii. Next base: position 70,261,536 of record NC_081850.1, on the reverse strand, counting down.
CCCCTAAAACCTCGCGGACTCTGAGGTGAAAGGGCCGGAAGCTTCCCTGACTAATGTATGACTTGGGACAAGTCGCCCAAGGACTTGGAGGCCTTAGCTGAATGATTCCTTAACATCCGACTTCTCATTTTACAGATAGGAGAAAAGAGAATGAATGATTAAAGCCCAAATTTCTTGACCCTCGGTTCAATGCTAAAATAATAAACCTAATTTGCTTCTTCATATGAAAAAAAAGGAATCATTTCCTCAATCTCACTTACTAAAATATCAGACATATCTTTTTAAGTATTCTGCTTAAAGCTCTGACCATTGCAGCAGCACCACCACCTTCATCATCATCATGAGAATAAGGATACTGACCTTAAAAAACACACATTTGGGACATGCAGTCCAATGGCCAACCACATGCAAGTCCACAGCAAAAGGCATGGAACATGTATGGACTTGAAAGGAGATGCTGGAAGCAAAGAGTCCACTGGAGGAAACTGAAAAGTACACTGACTTTTCACTGGCTGAGTTGCAGCCGTCTCCCATTGGCTGAGCTGTTACTGGGCCAGGAGGCAGCTGTCCCGCCTCCTGCTGAGGAAGTGAAGCAGTGCCACTTGCTGCTGGAGGTGTGAAGTCTGTCTCTTCCTGTTGGGGTCAGTAGTGGGCACTGAGCGCTGTGTGAGAGTTCTCTCTTCCAGCCTTCCGACTTCATTTTAAATGAGGCTTCTGTTTATTAATTTCACAGTGATTATATATCATGTGTCTACCACGCACTAGGCACTCTGTTGAGTGTTTTACATTAATAGCTGCTTCTTAAGAACCTTGTGGGGAAGGGTGAGGGGTCTCCCGGTGAGAGGAGAAATGCCACCTATCGCAGTGGTTGTCTTTCAAGTAGCTTTTTAATGAAGCAGAAGATGTGCTTCTACCGCCAGAGCTCAGCAGCAGCAGCGTGGAGTCTCAGAGCAATGCGAGAGCCAGGCTGCTTTCCTTTGCCTGCGAGGAAGCGCGGATGCATGTGTGTACACACAAACCCGCACGGACTCACACAGGCTCCCTGGCACACAGATACATTAAAAGGAGCTCGGGGCGGGCTCCAGGAACCACCTCCTCATTTGGAATTATCTACAGTCCCTGCGCACTTGTTTGAGTTTTACAAACACACCCAAGCCTGGCCCTGCTGCTCCTTTTGTATTTGTACACATTGTAGGCCAGGATTAATGAGTAAGGCAGACCAAGCATCCCGATGCCCAGCTTGGGTCCCATGTACCTCTCCTTCCCGGCACCATTCTCTTATCTCCCTCCCTGCACAAGGACGGACACACACACACACACACACACACACACACACGTCCAATGTCCCCTCATGGTCTATAGAGTCAAGTGGAAACCCCTAGCTTGGAAATGAGGTTCTTTGTGATTAAGTCCCATTCTTTCTTCCAAAACATACTTCCTCCTTTCTTTGTCAGGCTCTATCCAAAGTGGTCTACTCTCCTTTGTCCCCCTGCCTAGTCTGCCATCCCCTGTCTAATCACCAAGGCCTCATTCAACTACCACACTGGTCACAAACCTAACAACGAGGTTCCTGGGATTCCACCTATAAATGCTCTCTCTTATCAGAGCTCTTAGGATCATTTAAAAAAAATCTCAGAACACACATTGATCCCAATAATTTATGCAGGTGACCGAACTGTTACTGCCCACCCTCAGAGATGTCTTTTGGGTACTTCATATGGCTTTGGTGACTGTATTTGCTCTTGCAAGAACCTCTGCTTCCCCCTCCTTTCTGTTCTTCCCCTAGTGTCATCAGGTCCCATTTCAATACCTCTGCCTTCATAGAACGAGTGTAGGTGCTTTGCATGGCTATTATTTTTCACTGGTGTTACAAGAAAGGTGTGACTGGCTCTCATAATCAGATGAGCCCAGGTGTAGCTGACTCAAAAGCCCAAGATCTTCATCGGAGAATAACTCAGAGATAAACAGTTAGTTTACTATATAAGCGGGAGACAGCCATGAGATCATTATTTAGAAATAAAGGCAAAAAGAGGAATTAGAAGAAAGTGGGGAGGAAAGAGAACAGTCTGAGCAGGCAGTCTGAGAACAGTGAATTGTGGTTTACAAGTTTTGGGGAAGTTAATTAGTCGGAATATAGCAGAGTTCCACCTGAACAGTCTACTCATGACAAGCTGAACACGAGTACTAAAGAGACTCATTTTCATCGTCTGTGGGTAGATCAGAAAACCTTGAGCGTTTAGCTGGGATGTGTAGGGGGCAGGTGTTTCTGTCCCCTTCCATCAGCACCTCTTCCTTTGTTGGGCCAAATCTCCACCACTCCCTCATCAGAACCTCTCCCTAGGGCACACGGCTTCCTAGCTCTCAAAAGATTGATTTCTATGGTTAAAAGACATCAATCATGCATCAGAACCCTTCACACGTAATTTTGTCACATGATTATACAAAAATAAATGTAGAGTTAGGCTTTACAATCATGGAGCTTCTTCTTATTTTTAGATTCATTGTTACTAAGGGAAGCTAGCTGGTGGGGTTTGTTTTCCTGGCTTTCGCTGGTGTTCAGGTTCCTTCTCAGCCAGCTCTGCTAACTCAGTTATGTAATATCACCCTCATGCGTATTCATAGAGCACACAGCTTTGGATGGATTGGCTCCATCAATTCAAATTGCCTTGGCCACCATCAATAGACAGTTATGACAGAAATCTGTGCCAGACCGTCCCTTTGATACCTGCAGGCTCTCAAGGAACAGTGCCTGGCCTCTACTGGGCTCCAACCACGTATTCACCCAAGTGCTATCTCCTCTCTGAACAGGGGGTCTTTTCTGAAGTATCTTTGTTTTCTTTGTAGCCCAGCATCATGCCTGTGACAGATGCTCAGGAAGTGTTCTTGGAATAAACAAGTGAGTGACTGACAATACACACAACTGGTTGTCAGTGCCAACAGCCCCCTGTGGTGTGTTCCCATCCCTAAAACCACACCCATTTAGCTTTGGCCACAGTTCTCTCCACATACCCTTTCATGCCTGGGCAACAACCCCACCGTATCACCTTGTTTTCAACTCCCTATAGTTCAGCATTTCCCATAAACCTCCACAGCTCATCTCAGCTTCCCTCCCCACCCCTGGTCTCCCAACCACCTCACTCTTCCAAATAATGCTAAATAACAGTTACCATTTACTGAGTACCTACTACATGGCAGGTATTTTATGTGCAAGACCTCACTAGATCCTTTCAACAGCCCAATAAGTAGGCCTATTCCTACCTGTTTCACAGGGGAGGAAACTGAGGCTCAGAGAGGGGATTTTACAAGCCTAAGAGAAATAGCTGAAGTGCAAACTCAGCTGTGACTGACTCCAAGTCCAGCATTTAACCATTTCACTATATTACATCTTCCTATAGAAGCACCGATGGGCTTCTTCAGATATTCAAGGAAAAATGCACATATAAACTTGAATTCTAATGAGCAGTCACACATCCTGAACTTGCCTTTACTCACAAATCTTCAAGGTAACAGCTCTTCTCCTCTAACCTCATGCATACTTCCAGTGTCTGCAGCAGATTCTCGGTTCTTCCACGTGCAAGGCAAAAGGTTGCAAAGTGTATATGAGTTTACCACAGAACAGAGAGATGAGAAAGAAAAGAAAAAAATGATATTAAAAGAGTTGACTATTAGGATACTTAGACTTGGGAAGATGCAAAGATGTGTGGAGATGCAAAGAAACGAATGTGTCAGGAAGGGTAAAGAAACCAACATTTACTGTAAGCCTGACACTGTCGCTGTTCACTGATCACAATGGTGGCCATTTGAAGGCGCTTGTTATGAACTATGAGTTTTTCTCCATCATCCTCTCAAGAAACCAGCAAGGTAGAAATTCTTTTCTTGGAGTGTTAGGGATTGCTCCCAAACCCAGGGAAATAAAACTCTCAGTGATTCTGGGAGACGAAATGGTACTCGTTCCCCACTGTCTAATTTGAACAGTCCTTTGCTGACTAATTGAATTACTCTGGCCCACAAACTAATAGACAGCTGCTAAAAATGGTTATTGCATTATTAATTCGCTCCAGCAATTTCACATTAAACCTACACTGTTAATAATTTCCCCCTTTCTATTTCTTCCCTCTTAATTAGACTATTTAAAACTTTGAAGGAATAGTCTTCCTAAGCTAAATGGAGGCATTGGGCAAATTACATTTTTGATTGAATACTTCTCTGATAGGCCAGCAAATGAGACTGTTGGGTTGTTAATTATTGTCAGAGTTCCACGCGACGCCTGCTAATGAGGCAGTCAATCTTAGCTGCCAGTCCCCAAATATTAATGGAGTCAATGGGATGTACTGGGAGGAATGTTTGCAGGACATCCAGGGTGTGCAGTTCGCTGGCTGTACGTGGATCTCCTGTTGCTAGAGCTAAGGGGAACTTGCACTGAGTGCAGAAAGGGGTGGGCAGTGACACAGACGTGAGGGCAGCCAGAATGGCTTCATGGCACCAGGTGGACACACTAGGATGCCCACTTGGCTAGTGTTCAGCATTTATCACTGCTGGCTTGGCTCCGGAGAGCTTACTAGCAAGACTGTCTTTGGAAGCTCTAGGTATGAGGAAGTGGCTGTTGAGCAGTTAAGAGAAGGTAGACCTCTTAAGACTGCTGGCCTGGGCTCACAATGACATAGCCTCTGGCTCCAGTGCTGGCTGCTGTCTTGGGATTTAGTCCTGACTTCAGCACCAGTCACGCTGTGGGTCCTGAAAGAGGGAAGGTCTTATTCAGCAAAACTGGTGTGACAGAGAAGGAGTATCATCCAAAACTGGGTATCAGAGAACTCTATGGTTAATCGGGACAAAGCAAAAACTCAGTAGAAGGGCAGAGAAGGGAGCAAACTTGGATTTGACTCAATAAATATTTACTGAGCACTTTGTATGCGTGGTAACGACTGAAGGCCCCTGTGCAAACTCCCAGGACAGGCATTTTCAGAGAATCAGCCTTGACCTTTACTTGTGTTTCAAATAACCCACGCCTCCTCCCTGCCATTAGATTGCCTCCTAAGGCTCTGATTCTCTTCCACCGAGGCTTCAGAAATTCATTTTCTTTTCCATCCCCATTTCTCCTCCCCTAATCCATCCCTTGCTGGGTTACTGACGCGATCTCATTATTGCTGGATCTGTACTCTCCCAGTCCCTCCTGCTATGACTTCTTTGACCTCATCTCCTACTGCTCCTACTGGTTCACTCTGCTCCTCAAAGACACCAGCCAGGCTCCCTGCCTCTCCTGTAAGTTCTTGTTTCACCATCTCTGAAATAAGGCATCAACCTGCTGACATACCGAGCAAGGTATCTGGTTTCCATCTCCCTGCGCCTCGCTTCTCTAAGACTTATCACTCCAACTGATGTTTAATCTTCACTCTGGGGTACATCTGCCTATCCCTCTGATGACTTTAGGATGACCTAGACATGGGTCTAGGATGAGGGTGGGAAGTTTGGCATGGCGAGGCTACAGATGCTGGCAACACTTAGGAACCTGATTCCTAAAATGAAGACTTGCCTCTCATCTCGTGGGAGAAGGGATGAAGGCAAATACCTACCCTGGGAAGGGCAACAGGCAACAAGTCTGTGGATTTGCACAGATTTTAAGGCTGATGTCTAGATTTTACTTTGCAAATTTGTGGGGGAATATAATTAACAAAAAGAAAAAAAGAATGGAGTTTAACTTTTGACGCTATATCTGACCAATTGGCTAACTTATAATTGCTTTCACAAATGCTTCTTGACAGCTTACTAAACACAGTTTTAGACATCTAGGATACCACGTGTGACAGACAGGCAAGATCTCTGCCCACCAGTCTATAGTCTAACTTGGGAGGCAAAGAGCCAGCAAGTAAATCAATACCTACCTCCCTGCCTACATCCAACAAACAACCATTTCAGATAATGACAAGGGCTATGAAGGCCACCTCTTATGGCATAAGGAGAAGGAAACTACTATCAAGAGGTAGATCTGAGATCTCAGTGAAGAGAAACAGCTAAATGAACATGGGTCAGGCAGAACATTCCAGGCAGAGGTAACAGCACACGTAAAAGGTGAAAAGGGTGAAGGGATTAAGCAAAAACACAAACAGACAAATAAAACTCATAGACACAGACAACAGTATGGTAAGTTCCAGAGGGAAAGGGGGTAGGGGGAGATAGAAGAGGGTAAAGGGAGTATAAAAGGTGATGGAAGGAGACTTGACTTGGGGTGGTGAACACACAATACAATATACAAATGATGTATTACAGAATTGAAACCTATATCATTTTATTAACCAGTGTCACCCTAAAAAATTCAATAAAAATAAGTGAATAGAGGGCCTGAGAAGAAACAGTTCCAGCAAGTTGCAGGAACAGAAATAATCTCGTTTGCCTGAATCGTGATAATGAGGAGTGGGTGTGTAGTGCATGTGAGTTGAGAGGGATAGAACCTTAGAGGCCATGGCAATAGCTTGCATTTGACACCACGGTCAATGGGATACTCTTGGAGGGTTTAAGCTATGGAATGGCATAAATGGATGCAGGTGCTTTTGAAAGATTCCCACTGAGCACCTCTTCTAAGTGCCCAGTGCGAGGTAGTGGGTGTACAATAATGAAGTATACAGTTACCTCCTTCTTAGACTTCAGTCTAATGTTGGAGACAGACACAGAGCCAGGTATGTGATGCAACATCAACACAAACTGGACGAGGGTGGACCCCAACGGCCTCTTGTTCCTTCTTCTACAATAACAGGTATTTTAATTTGGTTCTGGCTCCCCAGAATAAAATCAGATTTCCCAACCTCCCTGGAAGCTGGGTGTGGCCAGGAGATTACTGTGTGGCCAACAGGATATCCGCAGAGGTAAGTTTTAGCGGCTCTGGGTTCCTCCTTGGGAGATAGCAGGCTTTGCATCCTGCCTCCATCCTACTGCGTGGACATGACTGAAGTGGCTGCAGGGCCATCCTGGAGCTGCCACGGAGAGCCAGACCTCATGGATGGAGGAGCAGAGCTGGCAAGCGCCTGCATCTCTAAGTGCTGCTGGAGTAAAGAGTAACCATCCCGGCCCAGAATCCCTACCTCTGAACCTCTACCCAAGAGAAATACACCCCCACCTCACGGAGAAGCAAGTTTCATCCTGGGTTTTCATCACTAAAGACTAGCTCAGTGGTGGGCAAACCGTAGCTCGCAAGCCATATGCGGCTCTTTGGCCCCTTGAGTGTGGCTCTTTCACAAAATACCACGTGCGGGCGCGCACATACAGTGCGATTGAAACTTCGTGGCCCATGCACAGAAGTCGGTATTTTGTGGAAGAGCCACACTCAAGGGGCCAAAGAGCCCGCATGTGGCTCGCGAGCCGCAGTTTGCCGACCACTGGACTAGCTGAACCTATACATGATGGTAAAGGAGGCAGTGGTTTTCTATGGGCATTCAGAGACAGGAACTAATTCCAGCTCCTTTAAAACAAATGGCCTGTTTGACTGGTGTGGCTCAGTGGTTGAACATCAACCCATGAACAAGAAGGTCACGGTTTGATTCCTGGTCAGGGCACATACCCAGATTGCAGGCTCAATCCCCAGTAGGGGCTATGTAGCAGGCAGCTGATGGATGCTTCTCTCCCATCACTGATGTTCTTACCTCTCTCTCCCTCTCCCCTACTCTCTCTAAAATCATAAAAACATATATATTTTTTTAAAGGCCCACATTTACTCTGAGCTTCCCTCCTAGTTTCTTCTCTTTACCTGCTCTCCATCCCTCCCAGCTCTGAGCTCCAGAAACGGGTAAGGCTGGCTGGCTGAGACCCGAGTGGCTTTGTTTGTGCTTCCTTACCTCCCCTCTGGCTCACATCAGGCAGACGGAAGAGCCAGAGGAAGGTGAGCAGGAGACAGTCCCTTCCCAGGGGAAAGTCGCACCATTCTGTCCCATGTTTTTGAGACAGGTGGGCCAAGACAAGTTTGGATTACAAACAAGAGCACTTAAGCAATTAAACCAGAGCATTCATTTCACAAGGCCAGAGGGAAACCGGATGGAAAGAGAACCAAACAAACAGGAGATGGCAACCTCTTCGAAGCTATTACTTACTGGCAAAGATTGGTCCTGAATTTTATTAAGGAAAAAAAAAAGAGGCCAAGAAAAATTCAGCATTGACTGAAATACCACCATGTAAAGCAGTAGGTAGAACATCCCAATTATGCTGGATTCCTCATGAATCTGTGCAAGATGTTACACACGGCAAAAAACGATACTGAGAGGATAATAAGAATGGTCCATGGGACTGTTCTGAGCCGCTCTGACCTCTGGCTAAATAATGTCTCCAGGCAGAGGGAACAGTCAGAGGATTGAACAATGGGTACAGATCACACCACCAATCAATCAGTCTGAATATGGTGGGGTCCTCTGTTGTGTCACTTGTTAGTCCTTTATTTCCTGGATCCAGGGGACATCTGGGGAGTCCTAGCAGAGGGCTCGGGGTGGTCAGGATCACTCAGGAGCTCAGGGAGCCGCTACCGCAGACTGGCCAGAGGCACCTGGGTATTTTAACAGCCGCCCCAGTGTGTTGTTGCATATCTGCCGACTATCAGCCCTGCCTCCAACAACAAGAGAGAAGCTATGGCTCCAAGGAGAGACCTTGATGCCTTGGATCAAAAAAGCCCCATTTCTCTTCTCAGTAGCCCCAGAGATGCCCATGTTCTGCAAGTTTACTTCCAGGTTCCTACAGGGCCCTGAGGTACTGATGAGGAGCAATGCCTGCTGTGGCTAATGCACACAAAATGCTTCGTAATGAACAGAGCTGAGAGTGCATTAAGACAACCTTATGAGGAAGGCAATGCCCCCAATAAGCCTCGGAGCCTAATGAAGTTCGTCAGGCTGGTAAACACCTAAGCGACGGCCTTATTAAAAAACCACCTTTTGAATTCATTTAGCTCCGCAGGCTGAGGCATGGCACAGACAAATGATGGTTGCTCCACTATTTTCCGTTGAGACTTATATGCACCCCCGAATACAGTGGTGGCTGCTGGAGAAATAACTTTGGTTTTCTAGACTCAGGCTGTTCGAGGTGCACAATCCAGCTCCTTTGCTGTGCAAACTTGGGGAAGGTACTTCAATTATTTGGGCTTTTTTTTTCCTCCCCCTCTCCTCTGTAAAGAGGCTTGGGGAATAATACTCATCCTACTAGGTGGTTGTTAAGAGTAATTACAAAGGATGCCAATCAATGGTAATTCCCTTAGCAAACGTATCTGTGATGGTGGAACATCTACTTCCAGCTCTCACACCTTAAGTGAAACAGGATACTGAACTTAATCCCGAGGCGGGAATCTCACCATTCCATGCATTTGGGGATTAACCCATGCTCAAGAGCATGGGTTTCACAGTTTGATGCCCCTGCCCCTGCTATTTTACAATATCTGTGTGATCTTGGGCAAGTAACTTAACCTCTCTGAGTCTCATTGTCTTCATCTTTAACATGGGAATAATACTGCTAGCTCATAGGGTTGTTGTGAGAATTAAATAAGGAAATGTGTAAACCTAGCAAACAGAAGGCACGTCCTAAGGTGAGCTTTTTAAGAGATTCCCCTTATTCCAAAAGTATGTTCCTCCTCGGGTCACAACTGGACTTTGAGATGAGCCAGGAAAAGAATAAGGCTTTCGGGCACAAGCACTAGTCTTGCCATCTGGATTCAAATTCCATTACTGGCTGTGTGACAGGGACAACCTGTGTGATTTCTCTGTCTCAGTTTCCTCCTCTGCAAGATAAGAAGCAATTCTTTTTTTTTTTTTAATTTGGGGTTGCGCATGCTCTATCTCATTGTTTTGAGCATCTGTTAGCTTATATATTTATTTAAGGCTTATTTATACTTACCACGTTCCAGGAACTGTCTTCCCACTTTAAAATTATAATTCATTACATGTCATCTTCTTATCAATCTTATCAGTGCTACAATTGTCTCTATTTTACAGAAGAGAAATTAATTGAGTGAGAGATGTTGAGCAACTGGCCCAAGCTCACAGGGCTAGTGAATGGCAGGCCTGGGATCGGATCCCAATATATTGTGGCTTCAGGTTTGGGGTTGGTGTCCTCGTCACCAAGCTGTGGGCCACTGGGATAACCACCGCTACAACCACCACTATCACCACCACATTTACTGGGTGCTGATCGGGTACCTAGCACTTTACTTGCATGGCCTCATTTCATTCTCAGGTGCAAGGACCTGCCGAAGGTCACTCAGCAAGTGCCAGGGCTTACACTGGATGCGGGTCTCTGGCCCCTAAGCCCATGCTCTCAGGCACTTTGACTATTAGAACTGGAAACACATCCAGCACATCGCCAGGCACAAAACTGGCATTCTCCAGAAAACATTTCATCCTTCCAGGACTTTTCCATCTGTGAAGGTTGGATTTGCTGACAGTCCTGGAGCACTCTGGCATCAGTCTTTCCCCGCTGTCTAATCTGGGGGCTTCAGATAACATATGGACGCATACCCATCTCCACCCCGCTCTCGTTTAGCACAGCTCTGCCCACGGCCTGGCACCTTGCTTAGTCTTTAGAAAAGAAGAATGATCAGCGGGGGTGGGGGGTTGGGCCCTGCCCATCTCTGTAGGGGCCAGATAAGTCCTTGGATGTGGGGCAACATTCATGAGACTCCAGGGACCTTGAATAGAAGAGAAGGCGTGAGTGACCCATCGCTGTCTGCATTGTGTGGGCTGGATTTCTAATTTGGTGTAATTGTATAAACATGTGCCTATTACCTCTCAGAAGAAAGTTGGGCTCAGCCAATTCTAAGACAGTGACCTTGTTTTCCCTCTGTACCATCTTCCACACTGAGCCAGAATAATAGTTCTAGAATCTAGAATGAAAACACAGTAGTTCTCTCTCCTCCTTACAATCCTTTTGTGCCCCAGGAAAAAAGACAGGGTCCCTGAATATAATCTACCAGGCTCTTCAAGGCCCGCCCCTCTGCCTCCTCACTTCCTGTCCCCATCCTCCCTCAGGCCCTGCCATCACCCTCACTTCAGCTGTCTGGACGGACTTGCAGTTCCCATAATGTGGCAGCTATGTTTTCCCCTTTGCCTTCTGTCTCAGTGTTCCCTTCAGATCCAAGCTGGGGCTTGACTTTTCTTTGAAACACCATCCCAGACTGTTCAAACCTGTCCCTCCCCTAGCCCCTTATCTCCTGGCACTATCAATTATCTCACTTCCTAGCTCAGAGTCCCATACCCAACAGGTGGATCCTCCATGAAAATTCGTTGGTTGAATGGATAAATAAAGGAGCATTTCCAATGATTAACAACTACCTTATTTTGTGGAGGGTGGATAGAAAGAAATATAAAGTTAGGACAAGATAAAGATACAAAGGAAATCGAAATTTAAAAAAAAATTAATTTTTTTAAATTTTTTAAATTTTTTGTTTTATTGATTTTAGAGAGAAAGGCAGAGGGAGAGAGAGAAACATCAATGATGAGAGAGAATCATTGATTGGCTGCCTCCTGCATGCCCCCTACTGGGGATCCAGCCCGAACCCAGGCCTGTGCTCTTTGCTGGAATCAAACCTAGCAGACACTCTATCCATTGAGCCAAACCAGCTAGGGCAAAAATTAAAAAATTAAAAAATTTTGATGCCTAGTTGATCCTGGTAGTATACTTAATTCATTTGATAAGTAACTGTTTATGCTGAATTGTCAAACAATGTGCTAGACTCAGCTGCAGAGATAAAGATATATATATATATTTGGCCTCAGAAAGTTCACAGTTTAATGGGGGAGGCAGGTGCACAGAAAAGAAGCTCACACAGTATGGATCAGCAGGGAGAACACCCCTGCACCAAGCTCTTCTCACACACTGCTGCCAATTTTCCCTGCAACCGTCGAGACAGGCATGGATCCTGTTTTTAACCGATGAGGAAACTGAAGTTGGGGGAGATTGACAAAGGGAACTTTCCTTTGTTCCATCATGCACTGCAGTCACAGAGAGATGACCGCATTCCTCAACACCTGCACTCCTGCTCACTGCATTACCTCATTCACACTGCACCCGCTAATACACTTGAACAGCACTTTGTACATCCGCTGTCATTTGTACCTCGTTCCAATCTCACAAAGCCCTGCTGATGGTGCACACAAGGACACATTACAACCCTTAATTTACAACTAGGAAAGCGGAGACCCCAGCAGGCTAGGTGACAAATTCCCAGGTCATACAAGAATGCAAACAGGCACAGAATCCAGGTTTTGTGATGGGATGAGGGGTGCTAACCTTGTCGCTTTCCCAACATACCCTCCCACCCCAAACATGTTAGTCCTTTTGTTCACAAGAGACAGGGGCATTTCTTTCTCATGGTAGAGGGCCGGCACCGCCCCGAAGCTGGGTGGTAGCAGGTTTACAGTCCCCTGGGGGCCCCTGAAACCCGCCCCGTCCCGTCAGTGCTTGCATTAAGTCTGCTTTCAGGCCTTTATCCACTGCTCCCCTTTCAACTGACACGGGGAAGGGCCCTGGAGACCATGGCCAGTTCTTGGCTCCATCTGAGGACAGCCGATTGGCTCAAACCACAGCTCATTATCTGAGACTCAATACATTACCTGGATGTTGTTTTCCTCAGACTTATGGCAATTCATTACTTTTAAGTACACAGGGGGATCATTCCAGAAGAGGACTGATCATCTCTTTGAGATATAGTTCTTGCTATTAAAAAAAAAAGAATATTCCCACGGAGGGATTCCTTCTGCCCTCATTTTATTTCCTTAATCCAACAAGCATTTACGGTCTTTACTGTGGGCCTAGCTGTGTTAAGATTTGAAGGAACAAAGAGAAATTTAATTGGGACCCTTCCTCTTAGGGTAACAACTCTATTAAAAAAGACAGATGTGTGAGAAAGTAGCTCTAACTCAGAAAGAGGATACAGCAAAGTTCAGGTATGCTGGCAGGCCAGTCAGGACTTCCAATCCCAGTTCTGCCACTTAATTAGAATTGCATTCTTGGGCTAGTGAGTTAATCTCACAGTCCAGACTGTCTCATCTGTTATAATGAAGACAATGCCAGCATCACACTCAGTCCTTACTTAAGGACGACCTGAGATAAGATCAAATCTTGTTCAGTAGCCAACACATAGTATATATTCAATGCAAATTATTTTAATTTTCATAGGCATGTTTTGCTGTTGTTATTTTCCAACTCTCTGGCCCTCCTCAGGGTTGTCAGCCATTTAAGGGTGGGATTGCACTGTTTTCGTTTGTCATCCCTCATATTTAGCAAAGGGTTCATCACACATTTAAATCTCAAACACACACACACACACACACACACACACACACACACCACCACCACCACCCCCCAAACCACAAAATCACATGTCTTTTAAAATTAGCTGACTGCATTTCAGACGGACAGAAATAAAATCATTCCTGTCATTCTTCTATATATTTTTTCAAATTGACTACATTAAAAAAGTCTTTAGTGGCGGCTTACTGTGTAGGGGCCCTGACCTGACTGCTGGAGAGAGAGGAGCAAAATTCTATCCCTGCTCTCATAAAGGGCACAGCTCCAAGGTGCCGGGTGAAGGGAAGAAGTAGGAAACACATCAGTTAGTCTTCTCACTGGCTCAGCTGGAAAATGACAACTGAGGCCATGAGTCTGGGACAGAGGCCTCTGGATAGCACATTGTTTAGCACTGTGGTGAGCACTGTGTTCTCTTAGGACTTCAGAGTCCCTTGTTGGGGAATTATGATCATCTGACTGGCGTGTTTATTTTTAATCTTTTCATTCTAGAATAATTTTAGGTTTAGAGAAGAGTTGCAAAGACACAGAGAATGTCTATACCATTCACCCAGGTTCCCCGAATGTCACCATCTCATATAATTATATGCATTGGTTAGGGTTCTCCAGAGAAACAGAACCAGTAGGAGGTATGCAGAAAGGGACCGGTGATACAGAATTGGCTCATGGGGTTATGGAGGCTGCAAGTGCACAGTCTTGCCCCTGTTTGAGTATCAGGGTTGGCAGGCTGCTCCAGGGGCAGCGGAAGGCTCAGTTTGAGGGCCACTGGGCAGGCGAATCCCTCTTAATCGTGTGGGTCACTCTGTGTTTTGTTCAGCCCTTCAACAGATTGTATGAGGTGCACCCTCCAGAGGGAAAGCAACCTATTTAACTCTGCCTATGGATTCAAATGTTAATCTCACCCCCAAACACTCTCACAGAAACACCAAGAATAAGGTTTGACCAAATACCTAGACACTCTGAGGCCTAGTCAAGTTGAGACATAAAAGTAACCATCATGCACCAGATAGTACACTCATCAAAACTAAGAAATTAACACTGAAATGATACTATTAATAGACTGCAGACTTTATTTGGATGCCGACTGCCTTTCCATTCGAATCGCCTCTATGTCACACCAAGGAACATGGGAGTGAGGCAACCAAGTTGGGACTATCGGGTCAGCACCTTCCAAAACAGCGAGATATTCTGCTACATAACATGAAGAGAGACGTAGAAAGAACACTAGCCCAGTAGACAAACTACTTGGATCCCAATCCTCGCTTTGTACTAATAAGCTCCATCCAGGTTCTTGGGCAAATTGCAACACTTTTCTGATTCTTCATTAAAAAAAAAAAAAAAAGAAGATCTAGCCTAGCCCATGTAGTGCAGTGGTTGAGCATGGACCTATGAACCAGGAGGTCACAGTTCAATTCCCAGTCAGGGCATGTGCCTGGGTTGTGGGCTCGATACCCCATAGAGGGTGTGCAGGAGGAAGCCAATCAATGATTCTCTCTCATCACTGATGTTTCCATCTCTCGCTCCCTCTCCCTCTTCCCATCTGAAATCAATAAAAATATTTTTTAAAAAACCCTAACCAGATAAACCAAAATAGTCCCTTCAAGCTCTAAAAGACTATAGAAATTTGAGGAGAATAACACACACACACACACACACTCTGACTCAGTATGGCCCTGCAGCTCAGAGGTTAGGGTCCACACTGTCCAGGAATAGGCTCTCGGAGTAAAGACCAAGCCCTTCGTGCTTGCTCATGTAAGACCGTCTTCAGTGCCCCCCACGCTGCTAGAGCAGCCAGATTCCCCTGCTCTAAAACTGGATTCTGCTGGTGGTTATACAACTCTGTAAACTTATCAAAACCCACTGGAATGTACACTGAAACCGAGTGAGTGTTTTGGTATGTAAATTAGATTCCAAAAAAAGTTCTTTAAAAAAGGCAGATTTGTGCTCTGGATCCACTTGTGAATGTGCAGTTCTGTGGATCCAGCTCAGCTCTGCTTCCTTATAAACCCTATCCCTTCAGCCTGACACTACAGTAAACACGGCACGCAGCGAGTGAGGGTAGCTCTGTGCAGCATATTCTGCTTCAAGTAGGCTGGCTCCCACATGCCTGTGTGTGGCATTTCATCCCCGTGCATTCCGTTTCCGTCCATCCTACTTCATTCCCCGCCACCCCATCCCACGGGGCTTGGTTTGCTTTGCATTAAGCCCCTGCCTCAGCAACACACGGCTCCATGATCGGTGCCGAGGACAAAGGAATGAAGAAAGAAAATGTCTGCCTTCCGGGAGAGCCTGCAGACTCACCTGTTCATTGTGAAGACAGATGAAATCAGGCAGACAGAACCCCGATTGTCAGCACTTATGTGGTGCTCACTGTGCGCTGGGCATTGCTTTCAGTGCTTTTACATATATGAGCTCATCTCACCTTTAACACTCCCCTGGATGGGAGGTCCTATTGTTATTTCCACTTACAAAGGGAGGAACTGAAGGAGAAGAGGACTGAGCAGAATGCTCAAGGCCGCAGAGCAAGTAGGTGGCAGAGCCGGAATTCCAATCCAGACACCCTGGCTCTAGAGTCCATGCTCTTAACCTCCATGCTGTGGACACACAGGTCAAAGGTGGAAGGGTTTCCTGAGGAGGTGACATCTCAGTTAGCTTTGGGAGAGGAGATGTATCTTCCTCAGACACATGGGAGGGGACACAGAGCGAGAAGCATGGGCGAAGATATGAAAGTCTGCAGCGGGATGTGTTTGCGGATCATTCACAACGCAACGCGGTGTGGCTGAAATGTAGAGAGAGGGGGCGGCAATGCGGGTTGGAGAGGAGGCCTGAGATGCTGGAGGGACTGGACTACACCAGGTGGAGGTGCTGTCTTCATCAGGAAGCCTTGACTAAGAAGCAGCAGAAAAGCATGGCCGAAATGGGCTTAATCCATAAAAACATGGATTGCTGCTTCCCTATATCAGAAAGTGCAGGAATTACTTCTTCTTCCTCTGCGATTTACCAAATAAATGGTGTCTTACAGTTTGGGGCTTGGTTCTGAATTCTCACCCAGCCAAAACCCAAGTACTGAGGTAAGATTGCTGTACCCAGGACCCAGGTTTGGTCTGACCCCACCGGTCAGAGACCTGGTACTGTTCCCGCCGCCTACAGCAGTTTGGACAAATCATGATGGAGCTCTTAGAAAGGGATGGGGTTCCCCTTACCCAGGGTCACCTATTTGCACCAACCCCAGGTCAGTGAGCGAGGAAAGGGGGAGTGAAGGCCAAGTAGGCAGACAGTCAGCGTCTCCCAGAGAAAAGTGTGATCTTTTCCCTGAGGGTGATGTTGATCGGAGATGGGCAAGTACTAGGCACTCAAAGTTAAGACACAACCAAAGTGAAGTTTAGAAACAATCTTATTTATAGTTCTATTGATTTTTACCACTCTAGCCTGCATCCATGACCCCGCCTCCCTCCCTCCCTTCCTTCCTTTCCTCTTGCCACTTCCCTTCTATTGAAAACAAATCCGCTGAGGTTTAAGAATTTGTTCCATATTATTCTTAGTGCTGAAATCAGTCCTGTGAGCAACACACACAGCTTTTTCCTGCACTTTCTATAGACACAAGGGTCTGTCTCCCTCCACTCTCTCCATCCCCCACTGCCTGCATGAAGCCTTTTATGAACACCCCAGCCCCCAGCGATCTCTCCTGCTCATCAAGCTTTTTCTCATCCCTGAGGCTGCTTGACAGTTCATGTGGAACCTGATGTGAGAAAACGGGAGTCTGTGGACATTAAAAGTGTCTCAGACCTAGAGAGCGCCTGTTTTTTTCCCCCACCCCCAACGTACACCCCTCTCCCCTTTCACTCTCTTTTAAAATTCTCTGATAACCATTATTGGTTTTCTGTAGCCGAAGGGCAAAATTAATAAATTCCTAGCCACACAACTTGCTTGAAATCTAATAATGATCTTCGACTGTTAGCGCTGGGATGAAGGATGAAGATAATAAAACAGGAGGAGGGAAGGAGAGGTAGGCAATGCAAGGGCGGGGTGGGGGGGGATCCAACCTGTCTACTTGAAACTGTTGTTGAGTAAGACCAGGAATCAGTGGCTGAGAAAAGAAGAAGGAGCTCATCATCTCAAGATCTGGAGGTGGGAGGGTTTTGGGACAGTAAAGGGATGGGGTACCTGAGAGCAGTGAGTGGCCCAGGACCAGAGGACTAATGTGCCACCTTAGTGAAGGCTTTTGCACCCCACTCTCCACCTCCATATCTGGAATTAGAACCACCGGCTTTAACAAAAAGGAGATTGCCTTTACATTTCAAGACAGAGAAAAGCAGGACAAAGTTCTCCAACATGTATTAAGCTAATGCAGGATATATGGGGAGAGGAGGGAATGATGGCAGTACATATGGACCAACTATTGCTATACTGTTATTTTTTTTTAATGTTTTCATTTTTCAGAGAGAGGAAGGGAGAGGGAGAGATAGAAACTTCAATGAGAGAGAAACATTGATTGGCTGCCTCCTGCATGGCACCTACTGGGGATGGAGCCCACAACCCAGGCATGTGCCTTGACAGGGAATCAAACCAGTGACCTCTTGGTTCATGGATCAATGGTCAAACACTGAGCCACACCAGCAGAACACCATTGATATTTCTTTATGGGAGTCTCTATCTGATGCGTATCTTGGAAGGCAGTGGGTAAACTTGAAAGGCTCTTTGGAATCAGACAGCTGTAGGTTTGGTTCTATGAACCATCATCTGCTAGGCGGGTGGTGTTGGGCGACACTTCACTTCCGGGGCATTGTTTCCTACTGTGTGGAATGAGATTCCTGTTCTCTGTACATTCTGCCTGCATGGACTGTTGGAGGAACAAACGGAATAATGAATTGGTGGAAGTGTCCTAGAGACGTCCCAGCAAGTCCATGAGGTTGGTTATTTCTTCTGGGAAGTTACTTCTGGCTTCCCAAAGGGCCCACACAGAGCTCGCTGAGTAATTAATGTGTAAACAACTTTGATTTTTCATCTCAATGACTTTCTCTCTCTCTTCTGCGCCTCTGGGTGTCTCATATCTCTAGACTCATCCGAAAGGGAAGAGGGGGAGATAGGTTACATCTTTTAATTCCTCTTGAAGATAGCCAAGAAGAGCGTTCTTTGGATATACACTCATCCCCAAAGAATAAAATTTTGATTCCAGCAATACTTTTAGATTCCTAGTCAGACAAAACGATATTTTCCTAGGAACCACTGGAGAGTATGTTGCCGACCAGATTGTCCATTCGTCCAAACACTTTAGCAGTATTTTCCACAACAAAAACAGTCTTATGTATAACGACAATATAATCATCAAAATCAGGAGATTAGCACTGATACATTACTACTACAGTAATTAGTAGTAGAATTAGTACCAAGTCCAATTCAAGTTTTGCCAAATGTCCCACAATTTCCTTTAGGGAAAAGGATCCAGGTGAGAATGAATCATGTGTTGCCTTTATTTGTGATGCCTTTTGGTCTGGTATGTGTCCTCAGTTTTTTGGTCTTTCATAATCTTGAAGCTGTGGATGAAAAAAGGGGTTCTATGGAAAGAAACCTCATGGGAGATCTTAGTATAAATTCCTAATTGGGCAGGTCATGGTGGGTAGTCATGCCTGAGGCATATCATTTGTTAGGAAAAGGTTTAATTTGTCTTAAGCAAGCCCTGTCCATTTTTTCTGTGCATCTATGCTAACACACTTCTGAAATAAACCTTAACCATTCTCAAGAGAGCACATAATCTTAACTATCCTGTAATCCCATCCCTGTGTTGCTTCCTCCCATGTTCAGGTTCAGGTAATCTTTTTCTTTTTTTTAAAATATATTTTTATTGATTTCAAAGAGAAAGGGAGAGGGAAAGGAACATCAATGATGAGAGAGAATCATTGATCAGCTGACTCCTACATGTCCCACACTGGGGATAGAGCCCACAACCCAGGCTCTATCAAGAGTTGGGCAAGAGTTGAACAATGCTCTGATCAAGAATTAAACAGTGACCTCCTGGTTCATAGGCTGATCCTCAACCAATGAGCAACACCAGCCGGGCTGCAGGCAACCTTTTTAAAGTTTCCTCATTAGTCTCAAATGCATGGAAGAAAGTGCAAACTGTTATTCTCTGAAGCATTTATCTCAGTCTGTTGAGATCTTGCTTCAGGTGTATCTCCAGTTTGGCTCAAATACATTTTTACAAAAATTCTCTACAGGTTTGTACATCGACAAAGCTTTTGATTTACCGCTCCTTTCAACTGGGGTTTGTCTGATGTTTCTTCATGATCAAATTCAGGAAAGGTATCTTTGGAAAAGAATATCACCGTAGCCATGTTTCCTGGTCGGGGCACCTTATCAGGTGGCTCATGTTTTTGATTTTCCCCATTCAGACGGATTTTACTTCATTCATTCAATGAGGGTGCTGCCTACCAGCAGTCTTCTCTCTTGTAAAATAACTTTTCCCCACTCTGTAATGAGTTTTGGGGATGGGGAGGTACTATGAAAATATCTCTTCATCAAACAGTCAATGTATTTATTTATTAAGGATATTAGTACTGAAAGGCAGTTACCTATTTTATTGACTGGGTTATGTTATCTTCTATATAATAAAAGCCTAAGTGACCGTTATCATGCACACTGGCCACCAGGGGGCAGATGCTCAATGCAGAAACTGCCCCCTGGTGGTCAGTGTGCTCCCACAGAGGGAGCGCCGCTCAGCCAGAAGCCGGGCTCACAGCTGGCGAGTGCAGTGGCGGCGGCAGGAGCCTCCCCTGCCTCTGTGGCAGCGCTAAGGAGCAGCAAGCCAAGCAGTAAGGAACAGCGAGCAGGTGGGCGGTAAGGAGCGAGGGGTCCCGGACTGTGAGAGGGATGTCTGACTGTCGGCTTGGGCCTGATCCCCACGGAGCGGGCCTAAGCTGGCAGGCTGACATCCCCTGAGGGGTCCCGGACTGCAAGAATTTTGTGCACCGGGCCTCTAGTGTGACTATAATTATTTATTTTGATCCCCCAATTGTACTAAATTTGACCAATGGAAGCTTCTCTAAGCTGGCTCTGTGTCCTTTGATGTGTCTCCATCTTATGGACTTTCTGAGACAAGATGTTTTATTTTCCTTGTCTTAGTCCTGGAATCAGCCATTTCTTCAGAGAGTAGATTCCTTCTATTGAACGTGGTGTTGAGAAGCCAAGGTCTGGACAGCAGGTATGCTCATTGCTAATGTGCATGTGTGTGTGTGTGTGTGTGTGTGTGTGTGTGAGAGAGAGAGAGAGAGAGAGAGAGAGAGAGAGAGGTGTATTTTGGTTTATTTTTGTATTATAACAATAGTAATTAGATTAGCACTTTTCAATATATATATTTCAATTACTATTAATCAATAACGTATGAAAAAGAGATCCTAGGTCACCTGAGTTTGGCAAGCACTGGACTTCCTGAGGCTTGAACAGGCATCTGTGCTTGGTGACCATCACAAAGGGCTGTGCAGAATGCAGCCTCTATTGATGGAATGCCAGCCCCAGTGCTAGAATTCTTGGTTGCTTCCAAGCGATATAAATGATATACTTTTAAAGTTTTACTTGAGTTCTCTACAGCGTATTTGTCATCACTGTTTCAAAACATGCTAGAGAAATACGGATTCCTCTCTCTCTTCCTCCCGCTCTCTCTCCCTCTTCCTCATGGATCCCTGCTTCACGGAATGCCAAGCTCTTCTTCTCCTTTGGGGGAGGAAGAACTGGGGGGAGCTTGGTGCACGCAGTGAGGGTGCTGCAGCCTGGGCGGAGCTGGGTAAACACAGTGCGGGTGCTGCAGCCTGTGAGGAGCTGGGCCTGGGGTCAGGACACACTCACTTCTGGAATGTGCTGATGTCCAAGAGTGTCTAGGAGGAGGAAGGTGGAAGCCTGCCTTCATAGCTTCCAGTGGAGACAGTGAGGACTCCAGGGGTGATGGGGCCTTTGCAAGTTAGTGGTTAAAGGCACAGCCCCTGGAACAGATAGTTTGAGTTTGAATTTTGGCTTGCCCTGAGAGACGGGCCTATGACTTTAAGTACAATAATAGTCCCTATCTTAGAATGCCTTTGTGAGGATTAGATATGGCAGTTGCATGAAAATAACACTGAGCCCACTGCCTGGCATATGGTAAATGCTCAATAAATGGCAGGTTTTCTTGTGTTTCTTTTTCTTTGTTTGGTGGTGGTTGTTATTTCAGTATCAGCTGAGAGTTTGGATGGTCGATCAGGGAGTCTACAAAAGAATATGCAAGGCAATCAGGAATAAAGCAGATAGGTCTAGGAGAAGGGACTGAGATTTCTCAGTCTTGACACTAATGGTATTTTGGGCTATTCAGTTCATTTTTATGGGTGTGTATGTGTGTAGGACTGTTCTGTGCATTGTAGGATGTTTACAGCATCCCTAGCTTCCACCCACTAGGTGCCAGAAGCACCCTCCCAGTTGTGGCAACCAAAATTACTTCCAGACATTGCCATTACTTCCAGGAGGTGGGCGCAGAACTGTCCCTGGTTAAGAACCTTTGGGCTAAAGGAAGCTATTTTCGGAAAGCTGAGAAGTGGCTAGGAAATTACACACACAAACTATTTGCTCAGTAGATTTGGCTGTTAAGAAAGGGAATAGGCTGGAAAAGCATGATTAAGAGAGAACTACTATTGCATTTTCCATGATCAGTATTTATTTTTAATGAGATATGGTTGAGCATGCTTAAATATTGGGAAAAAAAGAGCAGTACTGAAGGAGAAATGAAACATTGTCACGGGCAGTTGTTTTCCTGTAAAAGCATCCCTTTCCATCTTGTTCTGGCAACATCACCCAACTTCCTTTCTCCTTCTTCCTTTTCCAGTCTTCTCTCCTTCACACTCCACATGGCTATGGGGGAAGGGAAGGGGGCAGATATGAAAGCAGCCTGCCCTCCTGGCCAGAGCATATGCCAGGCTTGACCAAGCACCTGACCCTGTTTATCAGGACTTGTCCCAGCGGAGGGCACGGGTACCTGGCTGGACCAATACAAATCCTTCCCTGGGAATTTCCACAACACAGGGAGGAAGGGAGAGCCTGTTTCCTCTACTTCAAGATGTAAGACTGTGTCTCCAGACTTCCTGGTGCCCATGCCTATACCTTCCCGAGGACATGAAAGTGATGTGGCCAACACACAGACAGGAGCTGAGGTAGGAGGGGGAGTGGCCACGAGCGCTCTGTGCTTCTACAATCTAGGTGGTGGGTATGTGGGCCCACCTCTATCATAGTCATCTCCACAGTCGTGACACCACCAGGTTCCTATTTACAGGTGAGCGCCTGAGGTTTGTTTTTTGCAACAATAAAGGAGGGGTAGGGTATAGTCCCCAGGGCGAGGGCCTTCCATAAACTGGAGCGCCTGAGGTCCAGAGCCCGGGCAGAGAGTCTGCCTTAGACCAGAGTGGGCAGGGCCACGTCCTGGAGTCCAGCAAGAGAGGGGCAGAGGCAGACGAAGCCCAGCGGCTTATCTGGAGGCAGAGGTTCAGGGAGCCATAGCAGGTTTGGTGAGTGAGTGCGCAAGTCACCACCTCATGGACAAGTTACTCTGGTCACACTGTTCTCTCTTCCACTCCAGAACGCATTCCAGAATTCAAGGGAGGGCTACTATTTACTCATCACTCGGAATCCACTACATTTTAAAAATCCTCTAAAAAAAGAAAATATTTCCAAACTTGAAATATTTCCTGTTATATCTCTTATAACGTACCTGTGGCAAACCTGTGGGTTGTACTACGCTGGTGAACAGCTAATGCGCTGACTGACATAACAAAGACATAAGCGTTCATTAATTGTCTGTAACTACACACTATGTTTTAACTACTTTTTAACTTATCCTTAATGCTGCTGAGGCTCTGACAGAACGTGAGAGTTGTATGAAATGGTCCAGGCAGCCCCATCGCTGAATGGAGGGCTATACACGAGGCATTTCTGGCTGCTTTGTCTAGACCCGCCACAGCCATCGCTAAACGATTCCTATGGCGCTTTCATTCCTATGGCGCTCACATGCAGACTGAGGATCCTTCTCAACATTGCGCTCCAGGGGGCATAAGGCTGGGCTCAACCATGCAACTCATTCGCTATTGTGGATTGGCTTAAGAGTCCTTGAGTTTTGCTCCTATTCACTCCCTGGTGAAGAAGAGGAGCCCTCAGAGTCTGCCCAAGCGGGGAAAGGCCTTGGCGCTGCCGGGATCCCCTGGCACCCCGTGTCAGCAGCCTTGCTCTCCCATGAAGAAGAGGTGATATGTGCTGAGATGCACGGGCTGTGAGGTCCCCAGCTTTTATCTCAGGCGATGACACGGGCAGTGTGACATGCTGGATAATGAATTGCCCTCTTTGCAGGAATGAATAAGTTGTGGTCGGTGATGCAATGATCAATTTGCTCCATCACGCTAAGCTGCCCATTCATCATCCTTACCTGCTGTCAGGAGCGAGGGCCGCTGGTGATGGCCTCAAGCCGCGGTCTCATCCATGAAGCAACGGCGTTCAGAGCTGCATCCCCCGGGCTCCAGGCTGCTTTTCATTACAACCTCCCATCAGGGGCCCAGTCCTGCTGAGCCGCCCGTGACTCCAGAAGAAAGAACATCTGTGCTGGCTGGGGCCATAGAGATGCAGCTGATAAAATCAGAAGAGGCCCTTGACAGGGCCCCAGGTGGCCTGTTCTACTGTCCCACAGTGGGACGGTGCGTAGCGCCATGTCACCTCTGTGCCTCAGTTTCTCTATTCTAAAAGGAAGGGCTGGAGGAGACTCTCAGATCTCCATCTCGGACCCAACAGTTCCCCTACAGGTATTTATAGTGGAAGGACCATTGGTGATTTTAACTCCCCCATTCACTGAGGCAATAAGAGCATTTAGTAACTGCTGATGGTTTGGCATCAGTGAATCGTTAAATGGCAATACTCCCCAAAACAGAGGTACAGATTCAATGCCGGCCCTATCAAAAGCCCAGCCTTTTTTTGTGTGTGGTAGAAATTGACAAGCTTGTCCTAGATTCATATGGAAACACAAGGAACCCAGAATAGTCAACACAATCTTGAAAAAGAAGAACAAAATTGGAGAGCTCATGCATTCCAATTTTTCTTACTTTCTCTCTCCTTTATCTCATTTTCTCTCTGTACACACACACACACACACACACACACACACACACACACACGGTCCTGGGTTCGATTCCGGTCAAGGTTGCAGGCTCGATCCCCAATCAATGATTCTCTTTCATCACTGATGCTTCCATCTCCTTCTCTCCCTCTCACTTCCTCTCTGAAGTCAATAATAATAATAATAAAAAGATACGATGCCCCCTTACCAATAAATACTTCAGTGTCCACTTTCTAAAAGCAAAAATATCTTTAATAACTCTAATTCAGTTATTGACAGCAGGTTATCACAGCTACAGGACTAAGGTCTAATCCGCACATTTCTTCACGTGTCCCCTGCTAATGTCCTTTATAGCAGAAGAAAACCCCAGCTTAGTGGAAATCCTCTCACAATGTAAACATGTACCAAACCATCCTATTGTGTGCACTTTGAATACATTGCAATTTTATCTGTGAATCGTATCACAGTAAAGTTGAAGAAAATAATCCGTTTCTATGCCACACCATTTCTTTGGACTCCTTTAATTTGGCTAGTTCCTCATTTGGCTTTGTCTTTTGTGACTTTATCACTCTTAAAGGTATAGGTCAGCTATTTGTAGGATGCCCTCCAATCTGGGTCTTCCCCATGTTTGCTGACGATGAGATCTGGGTTATGTGTTTCTAGCAGGCAATGCTGTGGCCAGGAGATGGTTGTAGAAAGAGGCCTGGGGACTGTGAATATGCTGTTCTTCAAACTCACGCGAGCTCCAGCAGGCATCCATGACTTTTAAAAGCTTGCCAGATGACACACATGTACCAGGTTGGAGAGACACTCACCTCACCTAACCTAAGCAGGTAAGGCCTGGCCTCCTAGTAGAAGAGACGTTTAAATTGAGACCTAAAGGACAAGAAGGAGTGATCTTACTCATTGGAAACTGGTAGTGGTGCTGAATGGTGTGCATCCAAAATAGACCTGGTGACAAGAAAGCAGACACGATACCTAGACATGAATACCCACAGAGTGCAATGTAGGGTGGAGGCAGGAGATGCAGGCAGGGGCATGCGAGACGTTTGGACTTCTTATAAGGGCAAGGAAAGACTATGGAATGAGTTCCATCAGGAATGACATAACAAGGATTCTGTGTTGGAAGAAAATATCCCCAAGGCCTGGATTTGAGGGTGGCAGGAGTGAAGGCAGGAAGTGTGGTGAGGAGTTGATAGCCATGCCAAGAGAGAGGAAACGGTGACCCAGGCAGGAAGGTAGGGGTCATGGAGCTCAGCAGCCCTGTTACACAGTAGCCCTGCGTGATGCGGGTGAGTTCAGCGATGGGGCGATGTCAGATGCTGTGAGCAGGCCAGGCGGAGACAGGGCTTCTACACGGGACTTTGGAGATTAGATAAGGCTTCCCGGAGGAGGTGGTGTATTCTGAGCCCTGATGGATGGGGAGAAGACAACCAGATGAACAGGCCGATGATGCCTGTGTCGTAGGCAGGAGGGACAGAGGCACGAGGAACTACAAGCACTCAAGAAGGCTGGCGCTTCTAGGAGGGACCTGGGGGACGTGACTGAAGAGAGAAGCAGGGCTGGACGCCAAGGGCTGGTTTCCCCCTGAGAAGGGTGGGCTTTGTCTTCCTGGCAACAGGCAAAGGAGAGCGATGGAGAGGTCTAAAGTAGGCTTGCCATCTTGAGGAATATATTTTAGCTGCAGGCAGAGGGGTCAAGGAGGCAGGAAGAAAATCTAAGAGGCCAATCTGCCAACGCTCAGGAAGAAATATCTGCCCAGTGTTTGCATGGATTGGAGCTGAAGACGTGGGAGCTATCATCATAACTCAGCACAGGGAGCGGGCCAGGCAGGCCCAGCCGGGTCTTCCCGGGCTCTAAGGGTCTGTTTGGCAAACCTTCCGGGTAAAAGAAGAAATCTCCTTCCCACCCTGAACACTCCTGCTGGCTGGGGATGGGGTGAGGGGGGAAGGAGCCAGGGGCTCGCTCCGGTGAAGAGCGAAGACACATGAGCAGTGAGTTCTAGAGAATCCATCCTTTCTCCGGAACACTTGCCTCTTCATCAGGCCCCACACAGGCCTGTCAGGCGCGAGTGGAGCTTTTGTGCATGTGCCCACTGGGCTCCCGTTGCCATGGTGATGGGGCCATAAGTCACGTCTGCTGCTTCTGCACAGAGGCGCTGTGATTTATGCCTGCCCAGCTGGGATTGTAAACTTTTTTTTAATGTTCAAAATCCGTCAGAGCAAGGGCGGGCGGGGTGTCTCTGGCTCACTTTGCAGGAGTGGTTGCTGTCAGACCTGCCTGCGATGCTGCCACTCGCCCCCACAGCCCGGGCGCTGGGCCCATGCCGCCCCTGGCACCAGAAGGAAGGGTTCCTATAGCACTCGTGGGCCAGCAAACCACCTTATTCGTGAGACCTTCCTGTCGTCCCAGGTTCAGTCTATGCATGCCAGCTTTTCCCTTCATGCTTCAATTTCTGGCTTACGAACCTGCACCATATCCCGACTCCTTTAGAATTGGGACTTTACAGGGATGCAGTGGAATGAACATAAATTTGAAATCATGCCTCCTGAGTCTTAGTTTGCTCATCTGTTCAATGGGGCTAATATAACATCATCTAAGGTAGGGCTTCTCAACCTTGGCCCTGAACTGAAATGGGGGGTTTTAGAAGGGGTGCACTGTGCATTGTAGGATGTTTAGCAACATCCCTGGCCTCTACCCACTAGATGCCAGTAGCACCTTCCCAAATGTGGCAACCAAAAATGTTCCCAGACATTGGCAATGTCCTCTGAGGACAAAAACCATCCCCTTCAAGGCCCGTGTCACAGATGAGGGAAGCGAGCCTTTTCCTTTTGACTGATGATACCTCATCTTTCACGGGCTACTGAAGTCTTTCCCCGAAGACCAGGCCCTTCTGGAGTATGTGGAACCGTGGGCTTCCCTGACTGCTGCCCATCGTGCCTCCCAAATGCTGCGTTCACCCATGGGACTGGGCACCTCACAGCTGCCTCCCTCACCCTCTGGCACCTGTGCAGGCCTCGTGTCCAGATCCAGTCACAGGCCCTCCCTGGCGGTTCTGTTTCACCATGGCTAACCCAGCCTTGCTGCACATCGGAGGGTGTGGACAGGACTCTTAGAAGGCAACGTGATTGTTCATCTTAGTTTATCTTGTGACCCCTGCCCCTGAGGTGCTGCTAAAGCCTGGCCCGTCTGAGTGAGACCAGGGCAGGGATTGCTAAGAGAACACCATGAGACCCTGGCAGGCAGAGGGGACTCTATCAGCTGAGAACCACCGATGTGATGGCAGCAGGTCCTTCTAGTTGGGGAGCCTATAGTGGTTTAAACGTGTCCCGAACTCCAAGATGCATTCCAAGTCCCCCGCAATGTGGGTGGTCTGTGTACAGCTTAAATTCAAGCATTCGATTTGTAATACATTACAAGTGACAATGATAGAGCCAGACAGTGTCTAGGAAGGACCTATATGGTAGCTTCGACTCTGCCTCAAGCCAGAAATGTATCTCAGGGAACTTATTGGCATCAAGGTGAGATTATCTAAATGTACCCCCCAGGGAACAGGTAGGTGGATAAAAGCAGATGAAGGGAGTAAGACAGTTCCATTTCTAATTCATCCTCAATATCTCCATCCACATGACTTTCTTCTGCATCTCGGAAACCAAAGATCTCTCTTATTTTACAGGTGCACACAGCCGTCAAGTAATCAGATGCAAAGCTGGAAAGACCTCTGAATTCCACCAAGTTCAGAGAGGACTCTGCGCTCACAACTCCCATCCGAGACTGAATGCGGTCATCATGGGCTCGTCACCACACTTTTCCCAGCCGAGTCTGTCCGTGGCCTCAGAAATTCTTCCAACAGAATATCCTGGGCAGCCCTAACTCACTTATCTGAGTGGGCAAATGAGATGTCTGATATCTGCCCTCTCTGATTTAGCCCAGCCTCTAAGGTAAGTGGATATACAGAAGCCCAATGGGTTGGAGTAGATGTTTAGCTCATGGTCCTCCTACTCCCTTCCATGGTTGTGCCTGCGCTTGGTGACCCTGGCCCCTAATCATAGATGACTAACTAGAGGTGAGCATCTAGCCCATGCCAGGCGCATACGATTCCTGCTCCAGGAATTTTCACAAGCAGCAGCTAAAGTAAGAGAAAGCTTCACTCTCGGGGAGTCAGGATGAGCACACCACTGACACGGGTGGGGACAGGCAGGAAGGAGTTTCATCCTGGGAGAGAATCTAGCCGTGCAGGAGTGATGCAGGGAAGGTAGGCAGAACCTTGCAATTCCCTTAATTCGCCTCATCTCCGTGGCTAGGCTCACCTCTCACCTTTCCTTCCCATCATGATCATGGCGTCCTTCTAATACAGTTGTCGTTAAGCTCATTTTAACTGGGTTTCTGTCCCCTGAAACCCAAGACATCCTGGCTCATAAAGACCAGAAAGGGTTTCCACACAGCTAGGGAGGGAGGCATGGTGAGATGAAGAATGACGCAGGGTCCTGAGAGCAGAAACCTATATTCAGATTCCAACTTGTCTGCCCACCAGCTGTGCTGTTTAAGGTCTTAGAATGCCAGTGTCCTCACCTGAGGAAAGGGGGCTTTAAAAACAGCTTCTCTTGCCCAGCAGGTATGGCTTAGTGGTTGAGCACCAACCTATGAACCAGGAGGTCAGGGTCTGGTTTCCAGTAGGGGGTGTGTAGGAGGCAGCCAATCAATGATCCTCATCATTGATGTTTCTCTCTCTCCCTTCCTTTTGAAAACAATAAAAATATATTTTTTTTAAAAAATAGCATCAGGAAGATGGCTGTGGGATCATCTAGGAGAAGCTGTGTGAAGACCTCTACCCAGAAAGCATGCCCATGCTGCCACTCATCACTGTCTTCAGTATGGATTCAGGACTGAAACCCAGGTGTCCCGACTCCCAGCTCAGCCTGCTTTCATGCCTCTCCCTTCTCTCTCTTTTTTCTTCTAAAAACCTGCGGTCCCATTTCAACATCAGAAGTTGAAAAGTGTTTAACTTCTAATGCAGATGTAACAAGTCATTTCTCAGTTTCACTGTATCTGCAAAGCCTTCTGTAATTCAACATCAAATATTTATTATTACATTTATTAAAGTTTTAATAATTTAGCATCTGCTGCATGGCAGCGAGGAGCTTAGCTAACTGGTTCCCCTGTATCCAACCGGGGTCACTTCAATATTTATATTGCAAAGTTTCCATTTGGGTTTCATTTAGCAGAGCCCGTGCCATGGCCCTTTCGCCGGAGCTGACAGTTGGCGCATGCTCCAGCCTCCCTGGCGGCCAAGGCTAAGGGAGATCTGGTGCTGAATGGCGTTTGGAGAGATTTACCGAGTCTGGGCAGAAACTCATCCTAATAGACTTCACTTTTATTACGATCACTAAACTCAAACGGGGGAAATATATATGTCTCCAGGCTTACTGGCTGAATGACAGGCAGGGAGGCTGTGAAGAGTTGTGGGCATACAGTACATCCACTTGGTAGGGCGCGTGGAGGCCTTTGTAGGAATGCTTCCCAGAGGGGCTTCCTTCTCCTAACAGGAGGGGCATGGTCATGCAGGACAAGTTCTGATGCCCAAATTCCCGGAACGCAGCTGCGAGTGCAAGGCGGACTCCCTGGTTCTCCCAGAAGCTCCCCTTTTCCCACTTAGCACTTAGTCTCCCATCAGCATGGGACGGACTTCCGCACTCACGGTGGACTAAGACAGAAAATCCTGTGAGCCAACCCCTCCATTTTACAGAGAACCTCCTCCACAGTAGCCAGCATTTCCTGACCACTCACCAAACAGCCTGAGTTCAAATCCTGATTCTGTGACTCACCGTAATAGTTGGGCTGATAACTTAAACCTTTTGAGCCTCGGTTTCCTCATCTGTAAACAGTAGTAACCCCAGGATTGATTGACTTGTTGTGCAACCAGAAGCAATGCAGGCAGCGTGCTCAGTCAGGGCCTGACAGAAAGGAAGTGCTCCATACATGGGAGCCATCACTGTTTATAACTATGGGGCTAAGCGTTTAAACGTATCTCATTCGATTCTCAAAAACATCAACACATAGAAGAGTAGTTACCATTCCCATTTACAGAGAGGAAACTGAGGCTCAGAAAGTTTAAGGAGCTTAAACAAGATCAGCTAGTAAGTGGTGGGGCTGGGATTCGAACCCGGGGACTTTGGCTCCAGCCCTCACTATTCCCTTTATCCAACCCTCCTCTCTTCCGTGTTTCAAGCAGGTAAGCGGATTGATTGCCTATTGAAGTTCTTTTCCCTTTGGGAACGTCTGCACGTCTACATGAATAATTGGTGAGGAAGGGGAAAGTGGCAGAGGCATGATGGGGCTGAGATGCTAATGAGAACGGAGGAAGCCCACCCCTAACTCAATATCCCTGCTGGGAAGGGAAGTGCTCAACTGCCACGAGTGTGCCCACATGCACGCCAGCGCACACACACACTCATTAACAAAATCCACTCAGCATTACTCACCTCTGATAGGAGGGAGGAATCTTGAGAATTAAGCCAAACAAGGTCTCTATCAGGCACTTCCCCCAGACTGTGTTGCCTGGGCCTTCCCATCCAGGTGCCTCCTGACATGTTATCACCTGCCTTGGCCTGAACTCACTCCTGCCCACTCCGCACACCTGATGGCCTGCCGTTCCTTCCGTCTTGCCCTTGCCATTGACGTCTACCATGGTCAGGAGGAAGGATGACACATCCCTTCTCACTATGGTACAGCTTCTGTACCAGGAACTCCAACCTGAGTCTCCTGACCCCACGGCATCATGTGCTCACTTGCTTCTCTGTACTACAGTGCCTGCTTAAACTCCCAAAATGCCTCTCCTTCAACACCAATGACACGTCAGAGGCCGTACGGGTTATTCTACAAATGTTATGCAGTCCTAACAACAAAATCGGAGGGAAACACAACAATCTGGACTGTGCAGGTTTGGAAATGGAGGTTTGGAGAGGTGACCTGACTTGGCCCAAGAAGTTCAGGGAGTCAACTGCGGTGCCAGGATTCGCACCCAGGACTGCAGGATCGCAAGCCTACACTCTCTTCCTAGTCTCCGTATGTCTAGGCCTGGCAGCTGTGCCCATCACACAGGGGCACCTTCTCAGCCTGAACTTTCCCACTACCCCTTCCCCCTGTCCCAAAGCACGGCATCTTCTTGTTTGCAATATTGTCTCATTCCGTGCACGGAGATGTCTAGTCTGCACATTTTCATACTTCCAATACTGAGCCTGGCATACAGTAGGTGTGCAATAAATTGTAAGTGCTTGGAATGAAGAGGCCGAAAGAACAAGGAACCGTTCTCAGTTCTATTCAGAACGAATTCAGTGAGAAAACTGACACCCACTGAGCAATGCTAGCATGCTTTCCGACATCCCATAGTTCCTTCCACAACATGCAGGGACTTAACAGGGTTCCACCACTTCGTTTTCATTGATTTGAGATCATAGAAAAATCACTAAGGGGCTCCAAAAGCTGGGCTTCTTGGATGGTTATTATTCCAATGATAATAGCCAGCCTCGCATCTCTCTTGTAAGAAGAGCCCGCTCTGGTGAAACTGTGAAGAAGGCCCAGGGCGCAGCAATCCATGCTTCTCTCTCCACAGTACCTTCCATTTCATCTCTCAAGTCGGTTTCTTGTTCCATGCTCCTCACTACACCATGGGGGTCCTTATTCATCTCTGTTCCCCTCCAGTCCCTGGCACAGTGGCAGGCACACAGGAAGGGCCTAGCCAAGGTTTTCGGAGTTGAAAGGAAGCTGTATGCAATTTAACTAGAGCGCTCGGCTCCTCCACCTTTGGAGCTGACATCATTAGAGTCTCCAATGCTGAAAACCTCACTGCCAGCGGCTTCCTGCTGGGACAGACTGGGCAAGGGAGCTGCCCAGGGGAGCGTTCTCATCTTCGCCCCTTCCACTGCTGGCACGTGAAAGCCCTCCCTCCCACCTTAGATGCCATACAGCCCAACGCTGTCCACAGTCCAAGGTTAATTGCCAGTGTTTTCTTTCCTGCAAATGCTTTTCTAATTCCTTTGGTCAGGATTTTTTCTTCCTTTTCCAACCCCCTCAAGGCACTCTGTGTTCCCGCACACATGCCTCTGCATTCATTCTGCAAATATCTCCATGCACACAAAGCCCCCAGACTTACCACACCGTATAGCTTTGGCATATTCATTTAAGTCTCCCCAATGCCCCCCTGACAAAGGGATTGATGTGAACGCTCAATACTAAGACACTATTGATTTTAAGATGCATCTTAGAATGGATGTGGCCTTTCAGCAAAAGAAACAGAAAAGAACTAAAAAGATGAACATAAAACACTGCTATACTATGCTACAATAACAGCAAAGTAATAACTCATACTTCTTGAGGGCACCATGTGTCTGACTCAGTGCTTTTCAATGTATGATGTCATTTAGTTTCACCTTCTAGGCATAGATGCTATCTGCACTCCCCAGAAGGGCTGGCAGCCACAGAAAAGCTCCTGCAGGACACAGGTGAGGGACTGGCATCTGAACTCAGCTCAGCTGAGCTCCAAAGCCCATGCCTTTAAAATAGTGAACTACCTTATATCATACAGTTTATGTTTAATCAAAATAGAGCACACATAAAGAAAAGAGTGCAAATCATAGCTGTAGAGCCAGAGCATTTTTACAGATTCGAAACACCCCAGCACCTACCACTCAGATCAAGAATTAATTATCATCAGCGTCACAAAAAACTTTTTGTGCTCTCCCCATGCCACTGCCCCTCTATCACGCAAAGGTAATCCCCATTCTTTCTTCTACCTTCAAGGATTAGTTTTTACTGGTTCTGATCTTAATATATATAGACATATATAGTTGACCCTTGAACAACACAGGAGTTAGGGGTACTGACCCCCCCATGACCTCCACACAGCTGAAAATCTACATGTAACTTTTGACTCCCCCCCAAATTAATTCCATTATTTGTGTGCGTCTTCCATAATTCAATGTTATATTTGTGAGATGGGTGTGGTGGTTGTGTTCTTGAATAGTCATTATTAATAGTATTCCAGTGTATGATCATTCCATAATTCATATGTCTTGTTTTTTTTTTTTAATCAATTTTTGGATTTTTCTCCAGCTTTCTAGCAATACAAATGAATAAACTTGAATGTACTATACACATTTCTGTTAAGTATATTATTCAGAGTGGAACCGATGGAGACATTCAACTGAAGTAGATACTGCTCAACAGGTTTACAAAGTGGCCAGTCTAACTTCCATTCCCACTATTAGGGTGTGAGAGTTCCAGTTGTTCCCTATCCTCACTGACATTGGTTATCATCAGTTATTTTAAATGTAGCCACCCAGATAGGCAGTGACTGAACATTGGACTGCTAAATTGCTCTGCCTCCTATAATGCAAGATTCCTTACTTATGCAAGATTCCGTCACCAACTAAAAAAAACAAAAATCGACTAGCAAAGCGTCTCTAAGTTTTCCTTTTCCATCCTACCAGAAGGCTGATCTTTTTCTTGCTGTCTCTGCTTCTCATCTCTCTGTTGTGATTCCGTGGCATGTTACTGGAGATCTATAATTATGATCTATTATTTATTAATGTCGCACCTATCATCTGATTAGAACTTATTAATTCTTTAAACGCCCCTGATATGCTTGCCTGGGCATTAGCATGTCAAACAAGGTTTATTCCTGCAGCTTGAAAAACTCAACCTACACAGCACAGATTCTGCTGAATGGTAATGATCACCATCTTTTTCCCACCCTCACAGTAAAACCAATGGGCATGTGAGACGTAAAATCAAGAGAAGACTTGAAAGGCTGTCTGTCTGTGTGATCGCTTCAAGCCCAGACAAAGGCATGTGGGCCAAGCAGGATAATAATTTAGGACCCAAATCAAACCAGTACTCCAGTTATTCGCACCACTTTTCTTTAAAGGAGAACCTTCATGGTTTGTTGAGAAAGGGTAGAGAAGGAGGGTCCATAGCTGCAGATTTTCATCTCCTCTGCTGTCCTGAGCAACTCTGCTCTGGCCCCAACTTGGTGAAAGCACACCCTCCAGGAACCGGGCACAGAATCCTTAGCTGGAGCTCTAGGGGCATCTAATGCTATTGGACCATGCCCCTTGGATGTCTCCCCCCTCTCAACGTACTACAGTGTTCCTTCCAACTACATCTGATACTCTCCTTGACATGCAGTCTACAACTTATATTCTTCTCATTTCTTTTGAACATTTCCAAAGATGTGTTAGAGTCCCTGAAGATTGATACTGTGGGACCCTCTTGGCCGGCTTGCTATTTAATGTAATTCAGATTGAAGGAGGTCAACCAGCTATTTTATCCTGAAGATTATGGCCTTTCTCAGCAGCATGACACAGTACATCACCTTCCCAACACTGCCGTCCCCCACCATTACTAGTTTCTACTTGAACTTTACTGTAGTGGGACTCCAATTCATCTAAAATTGGTGCAATGTAACTTTGGGAGTATATTATGTACCAGCATTTACTTATATTATTGAATCATTATAACTCCTGGGAAATGTTTCAATGAAATAGTTAGGGACATGGGTTCCAGAGCTGGAGAGATCTGAGTGGAAACTTGGTTCATCACTTAACTAGTAAAGACATCACCTTTATGGCTCAGATTATATTTTACTCTGTAAAATGAAAACAATAATAATAGCATCAACTCATGGGGTTGACATAAGAATGTAATGAGACGTCAGGAGGGTGCTGGGCACATCGGAAATGATCAATGGATATGAATTATTACTACACTCTGTGAGGAAGGCGCTGTTCTTATCCCATTTGGCAAAGAAATGGAAACTGGGCAAGTGGACGTGACCAGGATCACATAGCTCATACATGGCAGAGATGGGATTCTAACCCAAGGTGAGGCTTCCCATCAGTCAGTCTGACAGCTTTAGCTTCACCGAAACCAGAAATTCAATGTCAACAGTACAGAACTCCGAGGAAAGTCAGTAGAGACCGTCTTGCAGTTGATTTCCGGCAAGTTCATTGGATGTCTTTAATAGACTTTCAACCCAGTGGTCTTTGCTCCACCTTTAAAATGTGCAATACAGAGGAACCTGACCACATGCTTTAAAGGTCTCATTTACTTCAATTCTATCAAAAATGGAGAATTATCATCTACCATTAATTAATTTATGTGTGCCTGAAACCATCTTAGTTCTTCATAATTAACACTTCATTTCCTAAATGCTATCCCTTTTGCAATCTATTCTTTTTTTAAAACTACCTCTTTTGGGAAATACCAATAGCCTGGAAAATCATGTCTGGTTCATCCCCCTCCACCCCCCTGAAAAGTTGAGAAGATGAGACTAAACAACCTGTAAAAAGCAGGGATAGTTGGGTTCTAGGAGCTTGCTATCAAGGTGCCATGGACATATGATAACATCTTGACTCAGAAAGACCCAAAGGCAATGGTAGAGTAACAATCACTGGGGGTAGGAATTGCAATGACTCCAAGTTCCAGTTCAGGGGCTAATAAGCATGTACAAGCCAATTCCAAAAGTATACTCTGAGTCCATTTTTAATAACATTTAAATTTCTAAAATGCTTCTCCTAATCCAATTGGGAGAAAGGAAAAAACCCTCCAGTGAAAAGCTCCAAGATAGTACTAGGATCAGATCTAAGACCACTGGTTTAATTAAATCAATAAACATTTAGTAGAGGTCCAGTATGAGCTGGGAACTGGGGATTAAGAAGCTAAATAAGTTATTTTCTTTGACCTTAAGATAGTCTCCACTAATGGGACAGAATGATATGTAAGCAACTACTTGAAGCACAGAAGAGTTAGTCTATAATGAAGTTAACTACATGGTATAAAACATGTAAGGAGGGGTGCAGTCTCCATCCTTTCATGAATAAAAAACAAACACATTAGACCTGGACATTTAGAACATATGAAGTAGCCCCAAATCACCACAGTAAGCATCGCATTCTCCAACCGTTCAATTTCGCGACTCTCAGATATAGGATTAAGTAATGGCCTTAGATAAGACCATTAATGATTCCTTGATGTGTCAGGTGATGTTTTAGCCTATCCCATATTTTATACATGCCCCGAAGTAGAGTAAGGCTGTTGAAATACAAGGCCTCGAGGCCCACCAATGGAAGGCACTATTAGGAGCATGGAGCATGGCATACTTAACAGAGTTCCTTACATCATCTACAAGGCAGCAGCCTACTGCAACAGTATGAAGGGTACTTCTTCACAGGAGTTCCTGTGGTCCTGAAATAGGGGCTTTCAGGGCTCCAAGAAGTTCTTGCTACAAGGATACTGGAGAGGAACTTCCCTACCTGACATCTGCAGGGTCTTCTGTGACGAGCACATCAGTCTTGCAGCTGGCCAGGGGGTTGATGGACAGCTCCACAGGCGGGACCACAAAGCTTTTGCTGACAGGAAGCCAGAGTCCTTGGCCCAAGCTGAAAGTAGACCTGCAATGTAAGAGTTTCCATTGGGGAACTCCCTAGGAAGCAGAATGAAAACTGAAGAAATAGATCCTCCCCCCATCCCTTCTCGGACCCCTTTTCTCTTCCCCACCCAATTGCGTCCCCTACATTCTCCAAGGTACAATTTAGGTCCACTCTGCTCAGACTTGGATGGTCATTTCTTAAACCTATTAATCATGGAGCCCATGGGAGTACAGGGTCTGCTCTCAATAAACAGTAGGCTCTGTGAGGACAGAGACCATCTCAGCTCTGTCTTCCCAAATACTCCTGGTACCTAGCCGAGTTCCATGCATGACTGCGTAGTCAGCAGGGGAGTCTGCACAAAGGTTAAAAGCATGCACTCTGAATCCGTTTGAACCCAAATCTGATTTCCAGTCTGCCACTTAATTTGCTGTACGTCTTTATCAGCTTAGGTATTGACGTTTCACACGAGATTTCATGGAGCTAGCAGGAACAGGGCCAATAGTTAGAGGATATTTTTAAACCACTAGACGAGATAATCAGTAATGTCTCTTCCAGGTTAACTACCTCAGTCCCTAAGTCTAGATGCCAGACAGATAAGAAATAGATCTCCATAGTAACCGGGGCTGTGATGGTACATCTGTGTCCATGAGAGTCCCTCTGCACTCATTACAACCCAGAAGTGCACAGGTTCGATCAGCTAAGGAGGTGTAACCACACTTCCCCATGAGAACTCCACTTCACTCCCCAGCATCGTGCCCCGACAGGATTCTCAACTCACCTGAGAATCTTTTCCGGGGCTTGCTCCCCCGTCACCAAATCGTAGCCCCTCTCAAGTGTTGTGTAAGGCCAAGGTCTGTAGGAAGAATAGCAGGAAAAGAAAAGGAGACAGGAGATACTATTACTCAGAAGTAGGTAGGATTCATAAAAGAGTAGCTTTATAAACAAGCAAGTTTTGCAGAAGTAATTTTGTTCTGGCTAAGACTATATATATGTTAAACAAGAATGTCTCCATCATATGGAAGGATTCAGCCCCTTTAAATCCCAGCTTGTCTATGATGGAGTGATGTACAAAACTCTGCTTCTGTTTCCTCATCGGTCCACTTTAGGAACTGTTCTTGGATTACTTGTGGTCTGGGAGGGGGTGCTACATGTCAGCATTTGTTCTCTAGAAGAGTCATCATGTACCTTTAATACTAAAACGGGGTTTAGTGGGAAACAAGATTCATTTTCCACCGGGTTCTGAAGAAATAAAAATGTTACAGAAAAAGAGTCCTCTTTGTGAAGTGGTTTGGGGTCCCTGGGAACAGAACCGAGAAAGTGGGAACGGTCCTCCATTGCCCTGCCCAATGTCCCTTGCCACTCACCCTTCACTCTGTCCCCAGTCACTGCGCACACACAGATGTCTGTGCACTGGGTCGGGGGCATAGCCTTCGTGGCAGCTACACTCTCCTGTAAGGAAAAAGAGAAAGCAGTCTTGTGAAATGCTGTTCACACAAAACAGTCTTCTCCCCTGCTGTCGGTGTTTTCTTAGAAAATACAGCGAGCTGCTTCATTCTGCCCACGGAAAGAGGGGTTTCTGGTCTACCTGCCACAGTGGGGAATAAAGATTTTATTCATTTGTTCATTCATTCATTCATTCATTCATTCATTCATTCAACGAATCCTGACCACAATGCCCTGCCAGGCTATCTGCCTGGCACAGGGGATACAGAGATCAAGGTACAAACCCGCTGCTGAAAGAGCTCATGGCTTAATGAGGGAAACAGAAAGTGGCCTCGTGGCCACAAACGGAGGGCTTGTCCTCAGATAGCTAAGTTATGATAAATTACATTTGTATTAAAAGTGTAATCAGAAAATTGAATTCTCTCTAACTGAGTGAACAATCCATGTTCATTTATAAGCCACAGATCAAATGCCACTCCTTCAAATATTTTTGATTTTCCCTTTTGGAAAAGAATTTTTTTTCATTTACAATCTCCAGATTTTATTTTAGTTGTTGTTTGCTTATTTTAATTGGTTTTACTCTCCTCTCCTCCCTTTCTTCCCCATCTTGTTCCCTCCCATCTACTCACCTATCCATCCATCCATCCATCCACCCATCCATCCATCCATCCATCCATCCATTCTTGCATCTATCTATCCCTCCATCCATCCACCCATGTATTCATGCATCTTTTTTTTTTCTGGCCATGTCTTATGAATTCTTGCCAGCATCCCACACTGCCTTAAGTGTATTCCCCTTTGGCCAAGCTCATTTGACATGGTCAGTGGATGTCTCAAGTCCTTTAGAATCCTGGGAGGGTTTTCAGAAACTCTGTCCTACCCCCGTGCTACTCTCTATCCTGCTCCACTGTACATGCCTTAAGGTTCTGATCCAATTGGTTGCTAGTTCTTCCTAAGGTGTATGTGTAAAATGTTCACAGATGCTTTACCAAAAATAGATTCTATATAAAAACGTGTTTGGGAAACACGGTACCATTCCTCAGAGCCAGTAGAGTGTGCATCTGCATGAGGGTGATGCACATACAGTTTTCCCTAAACTTACTTCACCTTGGGAAGCTTGCTGGTGAACGAGTCACAGGCTTAGTATTCTGTGGAACACACCTCGGGAAACGCTGGTAGGAAGTGGGCTGGGTTAGCTCACTGCCTGGAACAGGGTAGGTGCTCAGCACTGCGAGCTGAACGAATAACCATGCTATGGCTCTGGTAAGTTTCCGGACTATCAATGTTAAGTTGCCTTCTTTCTGGTCCTCTGGTGACCACACCCATGCACACCCCCAGAGGAACCCGCAATTCTTTCATCCTGCAGGCATTCTATTTGGTCTGACATGAGAGTTTTCAAACCACATTTCTTGGAAAAAAATATATAGTTCAATGAGGGAGATCTAGGAACTTTACATCTTTCATATTTTAATTTATTTTTTAAAAGTTATGTTTCTCAGAGGGAAGGTGGGAGTGGACAGAGAGTAACCAATTAACTTATATGCATATATGCATAACCCATGGACACACACAATAGTGTGGTGAAGGCCTGAGGAGGGAGTGAGTGTAGAGGGAGAGGTTAATTGGGAAAAAAGGGGACATCTGTTATAGTTTCCACAATAAAGATTTAAAAATTTTTTAAACACTCAGCAGTTACATGCTAGAATGTAGGGCACTGGAGAGCGCCTCTACATTATGTTTTATGCAGGCCTCATTAAAATAATCTCCTGTCATCTCTGTTTCATTGAGGAGGGTACTGAGACTGGAGTTGAGGTGCTAACAAGCTCATGTTATTTACAACGACATGTCTTCCGAACCAGGATTTTCTCACCCTTGTGCAACCCAAACAAAATGTGGCAGCGACTATGATGCTAGGATGACACAGGTTGTACAACTGTCACCCATGACTCCTGATTTCAAAACGTTTGTATTCATCAAATAACCTTACTGTTTTCACTGATTCACTATACGTGTTATGCATTTGACCTTATACAAAGCACTGCGAGTGTTGAAAAACACTCTAACTGCTTTTATATATCACAATGCTGCTTAATCTTTGTACCCCCAGCATTAGCAAATAGCTGGCAATCAGCCTGGGCTTAATAAATGTTAGCTGAACGAGGTAGTAAGACAGCATACAGGGTGAAGACTGGGTCAGTATTCAAAATATTCAGAATAAGACTGTAAAGAAGCAGAGGGAGAAGCAAGGAGAGAGAGCAAGGTCTACCTTTCCCCTTCCCTGGACACTTGGCCGATCAGAAGGGGCTGCGTGCAGGCAGGGGTAGCCTCTAACTCTCCCCTCAGGATCATGCCCGGGGCATTCCACTGAATGTGGGTGCTATAGGTATGTGCTACCTAATGGGACTATGATGGTTACTGCAGGTAAAACTAGTGTAAGAGAGGGCTGAAATCCTTGAGATGTGGATGAAAGTAATTCACCAACATGGGAGGGGTAGGTCACTAACCATGTGTTAAAATGCAACAGTCCCTTCATGAAATATTCACCACTTGAAGCACGTCTAATATTAAAGATTAAAAGTCCTGGGATTTGTCCTCGAGACTCCCAGGACTGATTTATGATCTGCCACAAGCCACAGTCCTCGTGATTCATAATGGGAGAGGTGAAAGTGTGAGCTCTGGCGCAGGGACAGGGAGTCAGGCTGGGGCGGGCCAGGGGGGCTGCTGGGAAGGGCAATAGCAGCAGTACCTGTCTCTCTGATCAGTGACTCCGCAGGAAACAGCACAGGTCGTTTCTCCTCCTTTCCCTCCTTCTGGGAATATTAGTGAGAATGAAAAATCTATACGGGAAAAGGATGCTGCTCTATTTTGCTCCTTCTTTCTCATGTGCTTATGAGGCAAGTTTCCCCTGCCTCTGAACGGATCAGTAATTACTGACGCTCATTATACAACAAATATGTATTTTGCCAATGAGAGGCAACCACCCTGGGGGAGCGAGGGGGAGGCAGAAGGCTGCCTGGAGAAGGGGAAGTGAGGCAGAGGGAAAAGTGAATGAACACTGCCTGCAGACAGGCCTGGGTTCCAGTCCTCACTTTCTTTCTCCCTAGACCCCTGGTCTTGGGAAACTGACCTTATCTTCTCGGGACTCGGTTTTGTCATCTATAGAATGGGATGGCAGTGCCGTCACTCTCACAGAGCTGATGTGAGATTATACTGAAGTGGTCAAAGGTGAAGCTCATGGTTCAGTCTCCTCCCCTTTTCCTTTCCCTGAATTCTGATATGTCCCAACATATCAGCTCTATGGACTCACGTTTCCCCGTCTGCAAGATGGAAAACTGTAGTAGATGTTCAATTTTGAGCACCAGTGAGAGTCCCTGGTCTGTGTTGCCTTTCCAGATCCCCAAGCCCTGCTTTCTGGACACTGTGTTTCAGCCTTCGCCATGATCTCCCTTAGCAGCTGGGCCAGGTGTCTGCGGCAAGATGCCCATCAATGCTGGGGCTATTGGCTTTATTGACTTCTGTTTCCCATTTCGCTGGCTCAGCCTACCCTCCACTATTTGCATCTGAGCATTTCCTTCTTGCAAGATGCAAGCCTCTGACAGCCAGAGCTGAGGATGGAGTCCTCCCCCGTGAGGCCTTTCCTCAGTCCTGCCCCTGCACATACAGGGCAGCCAGGCGGCCAAAGAGCAGCTCAGGCGTACCAGGTGCCCGCGCTCCATCACTGCGCACACTACAGAGGCTCCAGCAAGGAGGGGGCTGCACCCATCTCGATCACCGCTGCATCCAATGCCTGCTGCACTGCCTGGCACCTACACAAGTGAGGGGTGCGTTTCACAATAGTAATCCTATGCCAATGGGATGCGGAAACTTTTCAAAAATTTGCCTGTTCTTCCCGCCAACCTGGGAGTTTCTTATTTGCAGAAACCTTTTCTTTTTTAAAAAATGTTTTTATTGATTTCAGAGAGAAAGGGAGAGGTAGAAACATCAATGATGAGAGAGATTCACTCATCAGCTGCCTCCTGTACGCCTCCTACTGGGGATTGAGCTCACAACCCAGACATGTGCTCTGACCGGGAATTGAACTGTGACCTCCTGGTTCATAGGTCGATGCTCAACCCCTCAGCCACACCAGCCAGGCAGAAACCTTTTATTAATCATCTCCACATCCTACCAATTAGTATAGTGCCTGACAGTGCATTTGATAAATAAACATATGAACAGAGGGGTGAGTTAGTGAATATATAAATATGTTCTAATGTTCATACATTCAAGGTGACTTCATTTAGAATAATGACAGTTCTGCTGAAGATTGAAAGTAACATTCATACATCTATGACATGTACTTGCCAAGGAGATGGAAAGTGTAAACATGAGTGCTGGTGAGATGTCTAAAATAGAATTCCATTTCACATCAGATCAGGAAGAGCTCTGAAAGATCCTCTAATTCCAATAGTTTTTCAGAAGGGGAAACACAGCTCAGAGAGGGGCAGTGTTTGGCCAAATCACAGGATTAGAACCCAGGGTGCTTGGCCATGACCTCAGCATCCTTTCCCGGCACTGGTGCCTCAGTCACTCAACATTATGCCTGGCGACATTTTCTAGGGATACTTTTTCCCCCTTGGCCCTCCTCTGACATGTCCGAGTGTCCTACAATGATAATGTATTGCATTTACAAACAGGGATTATTATTTTTATTATATTTTTATTTTTGGTTAATCTTTACCCAAGGATATTTTTCATTGATTTTTAG
This sequence comes from Myotis daubentonii, assembly GCF_963259705.1. NCBI lineage: Eukaryota > Metazoa > Chordata > Mammalia > Chiroptera > Vespertilionidae > Myotis > Myotis daubentonii. The sequence continues at coordinate 70,218,545 of NC_081850.1, read as the reverse complement.
AGAGAGTTGAAGGAAGGGGGAGAGACACAGAGAGAAACAACGATGTGAGAGAGACAAATTGGTTGCCTCCCGCATGTGGCCCGACCTGGGCCCAGGGATCGAATCTGCAACCCAGGTACATGGCCTTGACTGGAATTGAACCCGAGACCTCTCAGTCCATAAGCTAATGCTCTAACCACTGAGCAAAATCTGCAAGGGCTATGTTTTTAATATAATGAATTTGAAATAATCTTAATAGATTAAAAACATACATTTATATGGAATTGATAATGCAGACCTTTAAAAAAAAAGAGTTTACTCTCTTCATTAAAGTGGTTCCCTTATGGGAATTCAATGAAATAGACTTTCATTGTGCTAATTACTAGAACTCTGTATTATTAACTATAGATGAGTTGCGCTGCTTTTAACATATTTATTTTTTCCACTTATTGAATTCTCACTTTTTGTTACATGCATTCTCACTGCATAAACAGCTGGGTAAAAACAACAGAATCCCTCAGTTATGAACAATCTGAGTTTATCTTGTTTGAGGCTCTCCTAAATCACTTAGAAACAGACAGCGCCTCATGGGAACTGTGTAGGGCTGGTGGGCTGGGGAGATGGTTCACACTGTGGGCCCTGGAAGTCATCTCGTTTTGGCTGTAAATCAGGGCTCTGCCTCTTAGCACGTAGCATTTGTATGAACTTGACCAGGTCGCTTCGCCTCTCCGAGTCTTTTTCCTAATCTGTGATGAGTGATATCAATGATCTGCTGGAATGATCAGAGGATATATATATCTGAAAAGTCCTCAGAGCAATCTTGGGCACGTTTCTTCTTGTTGAAAACATCATACCTGTTTTGAGTTTTTGTTACTATTGTTCCTGGATAAAAGGGGCCAATTTAGCCTCTTGTTTTAGTGGAAAGAGAAAATGTTTTCTAGAGGAAGGATGGTCTCAATGTCGATGTATAAGCTCTTTGCAAAGCCAAAGGGACCTCAGTTTCTTTATCTGCAAATCAGGGCAGCTTTAATGAAATCATCTACAGGGCTGATCCCTGTGCTTCCAGAACCAGCAACACCTGTTGCCTTTTTCTATGGCTTCTCCCACTGACCCGGGCACAGGAGGATGGAGCATCAGCCAGAGGATGCTGCCCGCTCTGCCCCCCAGTGCTCAGAGGAGCCCGTCACTGCCCACGAGAGGGCTAGATAAGTGCAAAGCTTTCTTCCCGAGTCACCGGCTGTCTGGCTCCACTCCTCCCACCCTGTCGTCCTCTTATGATTCCATTTTCAACAGTCATCACGTATCACCACAGGCCAGGGACACCGGCCGCTGTTCACTTTCTTATTGACTCTTCTTGTGGCTGTGGCTTGGAAAGGCATCTCCCTGGGCTCTCGGAGAAACAGCGTGCGTGGCACCCTTTTCTGTTCGACTCTGAGTGGCTGCCTTGAGCCTCTTTGTGTTTGTGCCACTGGAGTCCAACTCAGGGACAGGCATGTGGTGGGGGAGGCATGGGCTCGGCTTAACATGACTGGGGCCTGCTCTGTGCTAGGACCAGTGGAAGACACTCGAAATAAGTTATTGTGTGTCATCTCACAAGCCACCACAGGACTAGTATGAGGAGGAAGGTACTAGTGTCCACATTGTAAAATAAGAAAGCCGAAGTTCAGCCTCGATTAGTCACTCGCCGAAGGTCATAGTCAGGTCTTCAACACTCATGTTCTTTCACATAATCCCAAACATCACAACAATGAGCATGACCACAAGGGCAAGAGCAAGGAGAGTTGCCTTTAGTTCAATGATCACTGACAACAAGGGTAGGAGAAGAAGGGCACCTGCAGTCACATCCTGCTGATTTCTAAATTTTCACCATATCTAAAGGCCAAGAATGGCTCTGTCAAATATCCCGTCCAAATGAAAATACACTATGCAGGACTGTCCTGGATTCATAACCTAAGTACTGAGGGTTGTTGGATTGATTTTTTACTAGCATGGGCCAGACCCAGGGCTGACATCAGACCTTCTGCTAATTGAGCATCTACTATGTGCTGACCTCAGCCAAATAAGTTCTGGTATCCATGACAACACGGGGACGAAGGCTTATTGGCTCCACTTTAAATAATGTGAAGTTGAGGTTGGGAGAGGGTGAGTAAGCTGCCCAAGGTTGAGAAGGAATGAGCCAAGATCCCAGCCCAGCATCTTTCTGATTCTTCCTTCCCAAGCTATATGATGGCTCTAGGAGGAATGCCTTAAGGGAGATGGAAAAGGGCTCAAAAATAGGAAATCCGGGGGTGTTGAAGGTCAGCCTACCCTGTGGTGGATTGAATTATTGTTGTCAACTCTTCATGTCTCTATAGTAGTGTTATGTATTCATATCCTTGTGAGGATAAAATTTCTTCCCTTGCCTTTGTCTCTAGGCTTGCCATGTGACTTGCTTTGGCCAATGGGATGCAGCCGACAGGATGTAAGTTGAGGTTTAAAGCGTGCTGTGTGGCTGGGCTTGTTCTCTGTATTCCTTGCCTCTTGCCATGAGTAGACCTAATCCCAGAAGGACAAGGGGCAACCGAGCTGGATACATGAGCTTGAAGATGAGCTCTGGTTAGATCAGTCCACCAGGACATGTAACAAAGGGGGACATGCTTGCAGTTGTTGACAATAAAGTGCTGTGCTTGTTTGTTACGCAGCATGGCTATAGCAAAAGCAGCTGATGCACTTCTCTATGAAAAATGGTCTCACTTTCTTCCCAAATGACAAACCTTATAAAAATCTTTCACTGGACTCTACTTTTTATACCCTCCACATCCAAATGGTACCCGGACCCCCCTGATTCTATCTCATTGTTGTCACTCAAACCCATTTCTCCCCAAATCTCCGAATGGCCACTGCCCTGGTGCGGGCCCTATGGAAAAAGCCTTATCACTGGCAACCTGTGTTTAGTGTCCCCGTCTAAATGCCAGTTATCTCTTCAAAGTACAGCTGCACCCATAGCTCATCTAGAAAACTCTAGTAGATGCAGTTGCTCTCAGGGTAGAGTTTATATACCCTGGTCAGCTATTCAAAGCCCTCATGCCCGGCCCCAGCCCATCTTCCTAATTTTACCAATTTTTCTTCCTCCCTGTACCTTTCATGTTCTGATTTCCTCTGGGTTTATCATCAGAACAGAACCATTTGAGACCCCTCTGCCGACTAGCATCTGCTACTCTCTTGCAGCAGGTCTTCCCTGAGAATTGGAGAGAGGTGGGGTCCATGGAGGAGAGACCACGGGCTGAGAGGGAGTGAGAGGTGAGAGGGAAATTAAGTGGCAAAATGATTATTTAGTAAAGGAATGAGATTCTCTGGGCAGGTATAAATGCAGGCAGCGCCATCGGGGCATACATCTTCTAATACAGACTCCCGTGCAACCTTGGGCAAATCACTGTTCTTGCCCTCGGTCTCCCCATCTATAAAAACGAGAACCTAGTACTCAGAGATACCCAAATACCCTCTCATACCATGTTCAAATTCTAGTCCGTGATTCCTCCTCTAATATACTCTGGTCTTTTTTAAAAAATATATTTTTATTGATTTCAGAGAGGAAGGGAGAGGGAGAGAGAGATAGAAACAACAGTGATGAGAGAGACTCATGAATCAGCTGCCTCCTGCACATCCCACACTGGGGATTGAGCCGGCAACCCGAGCATGTGCCCTGACCAGGAATCGAACCATGACCTTCTGGTTCATAGGTTGATGCTCAACCACTGAGCCATGCTGCCCAGGCTAATATACTCCGGTCTTGTCTTTTGTAGTCAGGATCTCCCTTGGGACTGAAGGAGGGGATAGGTATGTGGGGGAGGGCTAGGAGCGTGGGAGGCAGAGTCACGTGACTGGAGTGAAATAACAAGGGAACATAACTTGGACATTTATAAGTGAGGTTGCCTTCTTTAGAGGTCTACCAGCCAAATGTGCAGTGTGAACACGGCAGGCCCCTCCCTGCCTGGGACTCAGCCTCTCTAACTGCATAGTGAGGAGGTCTGTCTTGATGACATCTAAGCAACCTCTCTTGGCCATCTCTGCCGTCTCTTTTCTCCTTACACTGCTGGGATGAGACGTTTCAGCCTTGCTCTTCTCAAGGCATTTGAGAAAACTTGGACACCAGCATTTCAGCAGTTCGCCCCTCATTATCATTCATCACCATACCGCTGAGAGCAAGAAAAAGGAAAAAAATAGAGGCCGAAAGGTTTTGGTGCCATCAGCGGGTGATCAGGTCAGAGAGATCAGAGTCCATAATCTCGGCGACTTGGGGACTAACTGGCATTGACCCAGATCACGTGGGCAGCCGTGGGGGAGGCCAGGGGTCTGAGAGGCCACGAGCCAGGCGCCCGCTCCAGGGTCTCAGCCAGGGTGACACCTCTCCACTGGCTCCATCCATTCCCTCTCCTCCTAACCTCCTCCATCCCTATATTATCTACAGATTCGTGATGGGGAGAAAAGCATGTGGCTAAGAGAAGACTCCCTGAAAATTATGGCTGACTGAGAAGGAAGGGGTGAAGAAATCTCACCGACAGCCTGGGGCAGATACAATGCAGCCGTCTCCAACATCCAGGAAGGATGTCATTCCAGGTGAAGAACCTGAAATTCCTGACACAGGTGCATAGGTGGGCCTGCCGGGCGAGGGGTCCCTGCAGCTGTGACCCCGCCAGTTAACATGTGGCCTTTCTCCAGCCCCTTCACCTCTGAGCCTCATCCCTCTCACCTAGAAGTTGGGGAACAGCCCCCGGCCCTCTCCCATTCACGAGGATGCAGTGAGGATAAAATACACACTATTCTATTGAGAACGCACGATGATGAATCATGCACTTGTTCACTGCTTGAATAAACCTGAAACAGCAAAGTGAAAAATACAAAATAAATTAAGCAGAGGGTAATTACTCACTTTGCAAAAGAGTTCTTTACAAAAGAGAAGCAATGATGGCTTTTTCAAGCATCAGCTATTTTATGGGTTTAAAATAAAAATCACTAATAAAATTAGAGCCAAGATATGCCCTGAGTACCGTGGGCCACATGTACGTGACCTGCCCAAGCCACGGATGCCATATGCAAGGGTTTCAGACATCCCAGGATGGGACAGCCTGTGGGTAGCATGTGACTCCTGCCCTCTGCTTTAGACGGTCCCTTGCTCAGAGTGGCCCCAGCCTCAGCTGCCAGCAGATGGTCAGGGTCCCAGCCAGCTACCATGGAAACGGGAGAACTGTCCTTCCAACTTCCTTCCATCTGGAATATTATACCATTTACATAATGTGTACATTCAGCTGAACCGGCCAATTTTCACTTTGCTAGACTCACGCCTGATTATATGCAATTCTTGTTCTTACTCCTCCCCACCTCCATGTCTCTCTTCTCTTTCATGGGTCTCGCCATCCGGCACCTCTGCCTGCCTTTATTTCTCTATCTTTGTGCTTTTGTAGCTGCCTTAGTTTCTCTCTTAGGTCTCTGCTTCTCCAGTTTTCTCAGTGTGTGTATTTCTGTCTGTCTGTTCTGTTCTACACCTTGCTTCCCTTGATAGCACCATCAGTGCTAAGAAATTGAGTTTGGGTCAGAGGCCCAAGTTAAATCCCCAGACTCACCTTAATTTCATCCATCCACAAAGGGAGTCTATCAAAGGAGAGTGTGTCTATAACTTCAAGGGTTAACGTGAAGATCACATAAACTATAGCATGCAAGGGCGCCCGGAACAAAGACAACATTCATTGTCTGCTAATGCAATCCTTCTTTTTCACCCCACACCTTGGCCAGCCCCCACTTTCTGGTATTAATTTAATTGAAAATCAGTGCCACTTCCCATCAGTTTCTCTGTTTTAAATGGAATTTATTGGGGTGACACTGGCTAATAAAATTATATAGGTTTCAGGTGTACAATTCTATACTCCATCATCTGTATATTTACTGTGTGCTCACCGCTCCAAGTCAGGTCTCCTTCCATCAGCTTCACTTACAAAACATCTTTACGCCACATTGGCTGGTATGGGATGGAGGATTGTTGTGAATCGTTAAAATTAAGCAGCGTGTGTCCACGTGGCCTGCGCCAAGCCTCACAAGGGAGTCAGGATTCGCTGGCATGCCCATTTCCGGTCACCAGGGAGATTACAGCAGGCTGTGTACACCGCCCAGGGAGAGGCACCTGACCTCGCGTGACCTGTGTGATGCAGCGTGAAATCCTGACACGCTGTCCTGTGGGACAGTCTCTGTGTGCCTTCCCCCAGCCCCTGTGGTCGCTACAGAGCCAATTAATGAAGTTTTAATTAAGGGACATTTAATACTGTAACCAGGAGGCGGGGATGGAAATACACACACACACACACACACACACCAACGCGCGCGCATGCGCGCGCGCCTTTAATCATCTACACTGATGTGAAAGCTGCCTTCAGTCAAGAGAGAGAAGAAAGGACAGTGTGGTGCAATGGGCTGGTTCCCTACCTGTGATATCAAACAACCAGAAACGGCTATTGCTAAGCGCATGTGTGTTTTAAGTGTTTCTGGAGATCCTTTCTGCTCAGAATCTGTCTTCATGCCTTCAAATCCATCACAGTTAAGTCCTCTGTGGGTTAAGCGTTGCCAACATTGGGGATCCTTTTTGCCCCTGATTCAATAATTCCCATTTGTTGAATATTTGACATATAATGTGGCAGGTACTTTGTATTGATTATAATCATCATAATAACCTGGCAAAGTTATAATAATCTGATGAAAAGGAGCAGGAAATAGAGGCTTGGGGGGAAATGAAGCCATTTGCTCAAAACCATACCACTAGTTAGAGGCAGAGCCAAGATTTCAGCCCAGGTCTGTCTGAATTTGATGCCTGGACTATTTCAGTTTTGGTCTGACTGCCTCTCTAGAAACAAAACAGAGCCCACCATGTGGGTAGCGCAGTTTGGAGCATTTTAAGGGGGTGGCAGTGTCTTGTCTGTAGTTCCCCCCAAATTCATATGTTGAACCCTTAGTCCAAATGTGATGGTATGTGGAGATGGGTCCTTTGGGAGGTAATTAGGGTTAGATGAAGTCGTGAGGGTGGGGCCCTCATGATGGAATTAGTGTTCTTGTAAGAAGTGGATGGTCTCTCTCTCTCTCTCTCTCTCTCTCTCTCTCTCTCTCTCTCTCTCTCTCTCTTCTCTCTCTCAGGAAAGGCCATGTGAGGACAAAAGGAGAAGCTGAGAAGTTGACCATCTGCAATCCAGGTGGAGAACCCTCACCAGGAACCAATTCTGAGACATCCTGATCTTGGACTTCTAGCCTCCAGAGCTGTGAGATACACGTTTCTGTTGTTCCAGCCACCAGTTGATGAAATCTTTTTGTGAGAACCCGAACAGACTAAGACCTTGTCATCATTCCCTGGGCCCTTTCTGTAGAGATAGAGTGAACACTGGTCCTGGGACCCCTACACATGGAGGGGAACACAGCAAGCAGTAGCATTTTTCATCGCTATTGTCAAAGCCTGAAACCAGCTCATTAGACAGGAAGTTCGAATGGACAGGGAGGGCAGCTGCTGTTGCTCACTACCCAATACAGAGCACAGTGCCTGGCATACAATCAGTGCTTGCTCAACAACTGCATTGAATTAAATGCACTATCTGGGTTCCAAGCACTCTCTCCACCTCCATGGCTACGTCCCTGGCCCAGGCCACCATCAACTCCCGCCTACATTATCCCATCAGCCTTCTAAGTGGTCTCCCTTCTACCACTCTTGCCTCTGTTCCTACATATTTTTCTCAAGAGGGTGGCCAGAGAGATCCTCTCAAAACATAGGTCAGGGGGCATACGTCCTCAGCTTGAGTTCCCCCGAGGCGCCCACTGCATTCAGACTGAAAGCTGAGGTCCTTGGAGTATCTACGAGGCCCCACAGGCTTAGCCTTTCGTACCCCTGTGACCCCATCATATGTCCTCCTAATACCCAGGGAAGGTGAGCCACCTTCTCCTCCATGATCTTCCTCAAACATGTGAGACCCAATCTGCCCTTAAATAGCCTAATTAAACTTACTATCACTCCTCTCTTCCATATCCACAGCCCCCTTTCCTTGCAGCCCCTTCACATAAAGATAACACATCATCTTCTAGCATATGATACAATCTGTTTATTTGTTGCTACACATATTCCAGTGACCTGTCTACCCCTTGCCCCCACCTGTCTGCCCCGTGCCACCACTGCTCCAGGATGGTGGCGATTTTTATCTGTTCTGCTCACTGTCAGGGCCTGGCATCCTGATGACATTAGGCGCCAGAGATGGGCAGAGCATTGCTTTCGGTGAAGTTGGCAGTACCTAGAATTTGGGAGCTGGAGAGCACTTAGAAAGATTCTCATGTAAATTATGAATGGAGAAACGGAGGCCTAGAGAACAAAGCGGCATGTCACAGGTCACAGCCGGAGTCAAAATTGCAGATCTAGGAAAGAAGCCCATGGAATTTGTCTCCAAATCCAGTACTTCTTCCATTCACTCATTCCACTACTCATTCCTGAACATCAACGGTGTGCTAGAGAGTGGGCTGGGTTTGAGGACAAAGCATAGAGTAACACAGACACGACCCTGCCTTTCCCCAGCACACAGTCTCTCAGAGGCTAGTAATTAAACAGAATCACACAATTAGGTTTGTGATTACAAGCTGTGATGATGTATTGATAGTACAGGCTAGTGGTGAGGAGGTTAAACTCTGAAGCCAGACTTCTAGGATTCCAATCTTAACTCCACCACTTCCTAGATGCATGACTCAGGGAAAATCCATTAACTTATGTGATTTATTTCCCTCATCTGCACATGGCGATAACAGGACATTACATGATGTAACTTCCCACTTTCTAATATCCCTGAAATGAGGACTTGTCTGGTAACTATTAGTGTCTTATGGTTATTATTGACAGCCTGCTTTCCTTACTGGCACATTAAATATTGCTCCATTTATATCTGATGTTTCTCGGTTTGGTTACAGTCTGACTGTATCTACTGCATAGGGTCATGGAGAGGATTAGAGGATTATATGAGGTCAGATATGGGAAGTGCTTGGAAGATTGCCTGATGCACAAGTTTGCACTATGTAATGTGAATCATTATTATTATTATTATTATTATTATTATTATTATTTACCATAAAGGGAAAATTGAGTACACTAATGGAGCATAAATGAGGGGCAATGACTGAGTCTCTAGAAGGCCAGCAAAAACCTCCTGGAGGAAGTGGCATTTACGCTGAAACAGGGAGGAGGGGTGAAGAAGTGGCGGTGGGCAGGGAGCAGACTTCTGCTTCCAGAGAGACCTACAGACTCCCTGTCAGACTGGCTGCTGGAAATGATGTACCATTTACACGTGTGGGAACACTTCACAACATGGAGTGTGGATCCCAATCACTCTCCAACTCCAACCTGTACTTCTGCCCCATCTTGTTTCCATGTCCTTGTCTGTTGATAGCTCATCCGTCATAGGTATTACAATATATTGAAAAGTTCCCTGGAATCTTTTTCGGAACTCCATTTTTAGAGGCCCTTGTATGTTTTTGTAATATACTTGTTGAATACAATTAAATATAGAATCTAATTTAAATACATTAGACTATACTTTTTAGTGATAAATTCTAGTCTCAGAAATTGAGAGCCGCCTTCCTTTTTTGGAAAATACCCCAAAGATCACCATCAGAGATACCTCACGTTATCTTCCTACATGCCACTTTACAATACGAGATTTCAGACCTCTCACATCTTTTTATTTTTTCAAGTTCAGAAGCAAAAGTTGCCTTGAACCTTCAGTGGGATTGGCAAGTTCCCAATAAGGAAAAATGCTCAAGGTCGATTTTGCAGCCTTTTCTAACCTCGTCCTTCCCCAGGTTTGAGCAGTCAGTCCTGTTGCCTCCCATCGTGGGCTTTCTGACACTTTATGGCCTTGTCTTTGACACAGATTGTCCTTTTCCAAAGGACCACAACCCTCTTCCACAACATCACATTTTACAACCCATTGAAACGAACTAGAGCAAGACTCCCAAACAGAGATATAAAATGGTTTCCCTGCAACTCAAACACGCTGCCACAGGTCCACCTCTCAGTTCTGCACCTTTCCCTTGTCCCCAGAGTCCAATTGGGTCCTTTCACTTTTTCACGTCAACTCCTTCTATAAATTCTTTGTCCAAAGGATTCATACGTGCCCCTGAGAGTTCTCTGCAAACACTATCCAAAGAGAATGCCAGACTGCCTCTCCCTTTGCTAAGCAAACTCTCTCACACACGGACTCCCTGAAACAGTAGCTTGTCACTCAGCCTGGGCCCAAATCCCAGCTGTGATACTTAGTAAATATATGACCTTGGGAATGTCAATCATGTACTTTAAGATACAGCTTCATCGATGGGAAATGGAAGCAATAATAACCACCTAGGATGTTGTTATGGAAACCAAGGTAGTTATGTAAAGTTTCAGCATGATGCTCGGTACGCAGTAAGTGCATAATACATTGTTATTGTTACTCCGGCTTTCATGTACCCCCTCGATATCTCTCCACAAGGATTCTCTTCACTGTAAGTTACAGCTGGTCCTTGTCTAACACCTCCATCTGCTATATATAGATAATGAACCTGCACACACTGGATGAGTCTGGGAGATAAACGGGCTTTTATAATTAACGTTCATTTGTTCATTTACATGGACTTTAAGCAGAACAACCTTGGTTGGCTGTTGTTCTTTGAATGGCTTTTGTTGAAAATGGTTTTTTAAAGTTTGATTCCATTATCTTGCATGTCTGAATAATAAGACATGGGACACATTAATTGACAACCAGTTAGACAAGGTATTGTTTAAATCAGATCCCAGTCAAGTTCAAGACCAAGGAGTGGTGGGGTACATGGCATTGTGGATTCTGAGGATCAGAGGGGCTCACTTCATGGAGGACTGATTTCCCCAGTTGAGGCCCCTCAGAGTAGTAGCATATCGACACAGACCAATCCTGAACAGGTAAGAGATAGAGCTTACTTTAACTGAGTTCAAGAAAGACTAGTACCCATTTCGAGAGAGAAGGCGACTTCCAGAAGAGAATTAGCTGCACCAGATAAAGGTTCAACAAAAAACAAATCTCCGAGGGAAGGCGGGGGTGGGGAATTGGGGAGAGATTGACAGGGGAGCTTATAGACACAGACAGTATGTGTGACGGCCTGGGAGGGGTGTATGCAGGGTGGAGGGGGTCAGTGGGAAAAAGGGGGGGGGCATTTGAAATACTTTCAACAATAAAGATAAATTATAAAACAAAAACATTTAGCCTAAATGACATTGTCAGTGCCCAAAGAGCTATCTATGGTCCTGACCTCAGAACAAGGCACCCAATCTATTGCCCAGGGCTTAACATTTCAGTAACTGAAACTTGCTCCTCATCCATCCATCCATCCATCCACCCATCCATCCATCCACCCACCCATCCATCCATCAATCCATCCAAAACATGCATTGATGCAGGAACTGCTTCAATCCCTGCGATATGGCAATAAACAATATGAGCAAAGGCAAGTTCTTATAAAACTTATGTTCTCATATACACATCTCTCTTTTCTGGTGTGATAGAAAGTTGGCTCTCTCCTGCTCATTTAACTGCACATCTCACCTATGAACTACTCGACTTAAATCCTACACATCTGCTACGTTACCTAGAAACCCACCATGTTACAATCTCTTTCAAGGCGGGGCGTTTTCCATCTCTGTGAATTCTTGGACTCTACAACTTCGCAAAATCCCTGTGTCCCTTTAAACTTTAGTAATACATGGTTCCAGCAAATATGAGAAACAATATGTGAACCTGAGAAATATTTAGTGAGATATAAGACACATGCATGATGACATAACTACACCCAGGGTATTATCATTTCATTCGGATTGCAAATGAAAAGTGGCTGCTGAAGACAAGAAAATAAACTGATTTTGATGGTGAACATGACTGAAGTTCATATCAATTTGAAAAGAAAATTCAATCTGCTTTAAATGCCACCTACAAATTGTTTCAATCATACTTATGCTCTAAGTTATTAGTGCTTAAAAGGTCATAGAAACACAGGTTTTGCGCAGGAAAATACCTCAGGAGCTATTCAAGGTTGCAATTTGTATCTTGCTACTAATTTACTGAGTGACACTGGGCAACCTGCTTAGCCTTGGTGGCCCTCAGTCTCCCCATCTGATGAGGCTAGATGACCTCTACAGACCTGTATTGTATTTAAAGTATGTGTCCACTAAGCTCTTTGTTGGAGAGAGGGAACATACAGGTTCATGTTATGTGACATGCCCAAGGTTACTGGCAAAGCTGGCACTAGGATTGAGGGCCTGGGACTTTGTTCATTGTACAAGTTTAAAAGTCACATGGGGACTAAATGAAAGGTCAGCAGACACGAATGTCCAGGTCACTATAAGTTTCACGTTAGGTGGTCAGGCCCTAGAGGACAGGGACTCTAACTTGCTTTCTTCTCCCATAATCCAATACAGTTGTTCATTGATGGATTCAAGGTATCTCTTAAAATATAGGGTGTCCCAAAAAATGTTTACACACTTTTTTTTTGATAGCTCAATTGATATTTCTTTCTTTTCAGATTTAACCCATTGGAATGAATTGTTCAAAGCGTGTATACATTTTGGGGACACTCTGTATTTGGTACATTATTTGAAATTTATTAAGTTAATTAAGTGAAGACACAAATGACTGAATAACTGATCATACAAATAAAATTAGGCACTATGTTTGGAGTGCCACTGTATATTAGGGCACTTCAGTCGGTGAATTTTAAACTTCATTTTTCATCGCATTCTCACAACAACCCTGTAGAATAAGAACTATTCTCCTAATTTTCACATAGGTCAAAAATGAGGCTTGTATATGTTTAATGACTTGTCCAAAGGTCTACAACCAGCAATCAGAGAAACAAGGATTTGAACCTGGTTCAGTCTTACTCCGAAGGATATCCCCGTTCTACTTTGGTTCACTAAATGCTTGGATGAGGCAATAAACAGATGAATGGATTCATGACTAAATGAATGTCTTCTGCTGTTGTCTCATGTGGTTTGGGCCATAAGATTTTCTATACAGAATTTAGCATGATACCACACATGCACAGAACTAGAAATTTCACAATAAGATTCACCTAAGATGACATTCTTCAGAGACAAAGCCTGACCATTTGAACTGTTTGGTGCTCCGTGTCATGGGACTAGAGCACGCAGTCCTTGCATGGAGCAATGGTAGTCTATTTTGGGAAGGAACAAGCCTGCACTGAGCCTTCACTGAGGCATGTCTTTGCCTTGGTTCTTGATTGGTCTGTTCTCATTCCACCCACTGTTATGATGGTAAATATTTAATGATTGGCCTCGCAAGGAAAATAAGCCGTGCTTTGTAATATTTACTAATTTTACAAAAATTATGGATTTTTGGCTCATACTAGCCAATTTCCAAGCTAGTTACATGACATAACTGAACAAGAGATGGAAAGAGATGATAACAATCAACTCTCAGGAGTCCATACAAGCCAGTTCCAGCACACCATGGATCCAATTCCATAATCAGGCCTGTGAGTGGTCCTAATTGTTAAAATCTCTGGAAAAACACACCAGAGCTGGGCTACGATGTAACAGCCAGGAACACCTGGCCAGGTTCACCCACACATCATGACCACTACATATTCCTCAGCAGCGGCATTGCCCCGCTTCCCTCCTTTCCCCACTCCGTTGGGAGGAATGAGCTTTCCTACTGACATAGCCAGTAAAGATTGTAAGACATGTTAAGCAATGCTCAGACTCCATGACTTTGTTCAACCCTATACATCCCACCCATAGGAGAAGGGGCTTATTTGAGGGAAGCTGAGCCATCTCTGACAGATCCAAGGCTTGGGCATGTACAGTGCTTGGGGACTTGGTTTTTCCATGACATCCCCCAAATTCTAGTTCCTGATGAAAGGCAAAAGAGGGGATGCCCAGCTGTTCCCTCAGGCGTGGATGTTCCTGAAAATGGTCAGACGGATGTGAAGGGCAGTTCCCCTGCTTCAGTGGCCAGCATTGTCTTACTAAGTCCTTGTGGTTCTCAGAATCTTCAGATCCTTATCTCACTATGAGGTCTCTTCACATTGCCTTTCTGATGTCATCCTTCGCCACTCTCCTAGTCCTCTCCCTCCAACCCATGCAAGCACATTCTCTAGAGGACAGCACAACTACTCTACTCTATGGTTTCTGGAATCATTCCAAACTTTCCTCCTCTTTTTTGCAATCATGAAGTTCCTTTGGCTAAAGCACCCATCCTACTCACTTTCGCTACCAATTACATAGGCTCTGCTAGAAGGACACCTTCTCCATGATGTAGTTCTAGAGTACATCCCTCCCTCTTCTCTAGGCCTGGGGTACTTTAAGGGTGCCTGCCCTTGATTTATACCAGGTGGTGTCTTTTTTTCATCGCTGTATATGAGCATATTCCTTTCATCCCTGTGAAAATGTGAAATCCACAAAGGCAGGAACATTGTCCAATGTGTCAGTGATTTCTCATAGCACTTGACACAGAGACTTAAGAGTTCGGGAATTAAGAAAATCTTCGTTGAATCAAATCTAATGAATTGAAGTAAATTTTGCAAAGTGGGTCTGAGTCAAGCCTCATGAAAATATATGTAGGGATCTTATGTGCCCATTTCCACTCTTCATTTGTAGAGAGCCCCATCCATGTATGGCCTGAGGGACTTGTAGCAGTAGGGTGCTTTGCTGGGCACTGGGGTGGAAAAGCTACAGGGATAAATTAGATATAGTTCTTGGCTTTAAGGAGGTTACATTTAGCAGGATAGATAAGTTTTTAAGGAATAACTGATGGATTTATGCACGTGCACACATTTCAGAGAGAGAGAGAGAGAGAGAGAGAGAGAGAGAGAGAGAGAGAAACATCAATGATGAGAGGGAATCATTGCCTCCTGCATGCCCCACATTGGGGACTGAGCCTGCAACCTGGGCATGTGCCCTGGCTGGGAATTGAACCATGACCTCCTGGGTCATAGGTTGATGCCCAACCACTGAGCCACGTTGGTTGGGTAGCAATAACAGATGTTTAAATCAGATTCTTAGTCAACAGAGGTTGTACTCTGATGATACTGTAGATGTCATCCATTCACCAAATAGAGATGAAAGATAGTTAAGTGAACAGAACTTTGGAAGGCAAATAATTAATGAAGAAAGACATTCCAGGGAGAGGGAGGAGACAGAACCTTCATGGGAAGGTAAGGGTGTTTGGGGGACAGTGTGTGTACGGGCAGAGTGGAGAATGCAAAGAGGGATGGGTCTGGGGAAGTGGCTCAGTGGAAGGGTGAGACTGAGCATCCTAGAGTCAGGCAACTGGCCCTGGGCAGTGCTTGGTGGTCTGATTTCTCCAGAGCGGGGGAACACTTAATTTGAGCACATATATAAGTGGATACAGAGGAAGAAGCTAAATAATAGTGCATAGAATTGTTTTAGGGAGCATGGGGAGGAAAAGTTACACACTTCTTCCCTCCCTCCCTCCCTCCCTCTCTCCCTCCCTCCTTCCATCATTATTTTCTGTGAACTAATTATATGTCAGCATTATGCTAAGTTTTTAAAGACACAGAGATGAGCAAGGCACACATTTTGAATCCCGCTTCCTCAGCCCCTAACAAAGCGTGCAGTCGGGTGATAGATCCAGGCAAGGAAAGGATAAAGACTCTGGACAGGGACAAGACTATGCCACATGGAAGCTCAGAGGGTTTTAGAGCAGAGAAGCGGGCCCCTTTATGTCAGGCCTGGGAATGGCGAGCCAGGAATTCCTGTGGGAGGAAGGATGTTTGGGTTGATTAAAACAGAAATTAACAGGAGCCCCTGGTCTCCTGTCTAAAAGGGGAAGAAAGCTACTTCAGGGGGCAGACACAGTCTGTGAAAGGGATATAAGTGTGTGAGGGCATGGGGCCTTAGGGAGCTGCAGGTATTGTGCCTGGAGCCCTGGGCACATGGCAAATAGAAGCAGAAGATGAGGTGACATAAGAGCGGTTTTGACAGATAATTAGATTAACAGCTAGGGTGGCTGGGCTTTTTATTGCTTTTGTAGAAATGAGAGGACTACTCGGGAGGGAGAGCATGCAGAGCCTTGCCATCCAAGGGTATCCTTTAAGCCTGAAGCATCAGCAATCGCTGGCAGCTCGTTAGAAATGCAGAACCTTAGGCCCCACTCCAGACCCACTGAGGCTCGACAAGCAGTGTTTCTGAGCACAGATTCCGGGGTTGGAATCTGGCTCTGCCATCTGCAGGGGGTATACCTCTGGTCCTCTCACCTGTCTTCTCTGGGTATCAATATCCTCAGCAATAAAGCTGAGAAGGTCAGTGGATTCTGTTGACATTTTCAGCTATAAGGGGTGTGTGTGTGTGTGTGTGTGTGTGTGTGTGTGTGTGTGTGTGAATGTGTCTGAGTGTGTTTAATTCTAGGGGATACTGGTGGAAGAGCTGCTCATTTTTTAAAACCGGCTAACGCATGTCTGTTGCCTGGATGACCCACTGTTTGAAATTGTGCCCTCAAGCCTGTGGCTAAAGGAAAAGGTCATTAGGAACC
Source organism: Myotis daubentonii (assembly GCF_963259705.1). NCBI lineage: Eukaryota > Metazoa > Chordata > Mammalia > Chiroptera > Vespertilionidae > Myotis > Myotis daubentonii. The sequence continues at coordinate 70,202,007 of NC_081850.1, read as the reverse complement.
ACAGACATGCACCTGAAGACAGATTAGCAGGGGAAACCAGGTCAGACCCTCGGCACTCAGCACCTGCCGAGCTGGGGTTTCAGGGAGTGGGACAGAGAATAGGAGCTCTTCTGTCACCTCCCACCAATAACCTTCCCTCCTCCTTAAGGAAAGAAAGACAAAAAGGAGCAGGACTAGATCCAGGGGCACACAATTCTACAAGGCTTACCTGCCTATGGGGTAAGGATTACCGAGAGAGAGAGAGAGAGAGAGAGAGAGAGAGAGAGAGAGAGAGAGAGCTCTAAAGCACAAATGTCTGAATGAAGAGAGAGAAGACCCAGCTGTCTGGTCGAAGGGTACACTAGAGCTGCATCACATTTTCCAAACAGCTTCCCGAACAGGCCTAGGTAAAGGCTGCAAAAGTGTGTCTGAACAGACTCCCAACTACCCGGTAAGAGAGAATGGTTGGTTATAAAGCCAAATCCTGGCCTGACTCTGCAGAGACAGGGTGAGCCTGGAGAAGCCCTGTCCTCACTTCTGAATTGGTGCCCACAGAGAAGGGTGAGCCCTGTCCAGTGTGGCTCAGTTGGTTGCACCATCCCATGCACCAAGAGGTCGCCAATTCGATTCTGGGTCATGGCACACGCTCAGGTGGCAGGTTTGATCTCCAATAGGCGGCATGTAGGAGGCAGACAATTAATCTTTCTCTTATCAGTAATAACTAATCTTAAAAAAAAAATGGAGTGGGACAGAACTGGGATGAGAGAGCACTGGGCCAAGGAGACCTCTCAGCTCTGGGTAGAGGCTGCCCTCTGGCATCTGTGCATGAGTTTTCCAGGCAAGAATGCCAGAGAGGAATGAGGCTCCAGAGAAAATACAGCGACACACATGGCAGGAAGGAGCAGAGGACGGGAGGGAGCGAGGAGGACAGACTTCTAATACCAGCTTCCTTTCTACTTGCCTTGTGACCTTGGCAAGTGTCTTCTCTAACTCCTGTTTCCCTATTTGTGGACATTAATAACGGCCACTCACTGAGCAATAACTATGAATTAGACATTGTCCATTTACTAAGCATTTACCATAAAGAGAGAGTGTCTCATGGGTTTAAAGGTCATCTCTATGCTGTTGACTCATAGATTTCTGTCTCCAGCTGAGACCTCTGCTTTGCATTCCACTTTTGGACCCCAAAGCCCACTTTCCATCTCCACTTGGTGATAAGTAGTCACCTTGAACTTATACTCATAACAGCACTTGGGATCTCCCTCACCTCAACCCTGACCCTCCTATAGCACCTACCTCCTGACTCAGCAAATGGTAAATCCATCCACCCCAGTGTTCAGACAGAACAATTTACAATCATCATCGATTTCTATTTCTCACCTCCCATATCCAACAACACATTTTATCAAATCTACGCCCTAAATATATCCACAATTGGACTCTTTCTCACATCTACTCCCCTAACCCCCTTGGTCCAAGCCACTTACCAAGTCTTGCCTCAAGGAGAATAACGGTGCCCTTGACTGCCCCTATGTCAATTGGCCACAAGCAGCTAGAGCAATGCCGCTGAATGTAGGTTAGAAGACCCATCCTGTTGAATGCAGGTTAGATCATGTGGTTCCTATGTTCAGAATCCTCCAGTGACTTCTCATCTCACTCAGAGTAAAACCCAAAGTCCTCATCATTCTATTAAACCCCCTAACCCTCCCCTCCACAGTCTTCCTCTTCTCAAGTCTGCCTCCAGCTCCCTCCCCTGGCTCCCCTCCAGCCACGGGGGGGGGGGGGTTCCTGCTAGTGTTGAACCCTGGGCACCTCCCTGCGCTCCTGTCACAGGGCACTGCCCTTGCTCATCCCCCCCGCCTGGAACGACCTCTTTCAGGACAGGGGCAGGCTTTCCTCCCCTGCTGAAAGCGCCTGCTCAAATGTCCCCTTCTCAGAGAAGCCTGCCCTGACCCTGTCTGGGTAATAACAATGCCGCTGCCACCCAGCTTAGCGCTAGCTGTGCTCGGTGCTCTTTCCGGCATTGGCCATCACTTGACAAGCTGTATGTATATTTACCTGGTTGTGTACTAAGATGAAATCTTTTTTTCCTTCTTTTAAAATATAGTTTTTATTGTTGATAGTATCATAGATATTTCCCATCCCCTCCTATTTACTCCCCTCCACCCAAACTCTACCCCAGAGGTCTTCACTACCCTATTGGCCCTGTCCATGGGCTATGCATATAAGTTCTTTGGTTTATCTCTTCTCGTCCCCCCACCCCTCATCACAATGTTGGAAATTTTCTATACCTGAGTTGTCCAAGAGGTAGCCACTAGTCACACGTAGCTATGGAGCACTTAAAATGTGACTGGGGACCTGAATGATTACTTTTGTTTAATTCTAATTAAGTTACATTTCAGCATCCACATGTGGCTAATGGCTGCTATGTCAGACACTGCAGATGTAGTGTCTCCCTAGAATTTCAATGTGATCAGGCAGAGATTTTGCCTATTTTGTTCACTGCTGTGTCCCCAATGCCTAGAAAAGTGCCAGGCTGCTCAATAAATACCTGTTGAGCGGGAGAATACAGGAATACGCTAGGAGCTTCCCAGGCATTAGCTCATTCCATCTGAACAACAGGCGTGTGTGCGGGGCAGACGCTATTTTCGTTCTGTGCTGCCAAAGAACACCAAGTAGTGTGTACCCTGTGACCAACATCTCCCCATTTAGGATGAGTAAATCCTGGGGATCTAATGTACAGCACGGTGAATACAATGAACAACAGCCTATTATACATTTGAAAGGTAGTAAGATCTTGCATGTCAGCATCATAAAATATGGCATGTGAGGTGATGGAGGTGTTAATTTCATCATGGGAGTCATTTCCTACTATGTACGTGCATTCAACCATCACACTGTACACCTTAAACTTACATAATGTTATATGTCAAGGATACCTCAATAAAGCTGGAAAAATGATAGGGAGACCACGCTGCTAGTCGGAGGTAGACAGGATCGAAGCTCAGGATGTGTGATGACATTCAGACACTGCTTTGTTAGAGCTGGACTACAGACTCTCTGAGATTCTGTGATTCTGTGGTTTCCTGAGAACTTTCTCCCTTGGCAGCCAATGGCAGCACATACTTTAAGAACCAATTGGATTGATGGATCTTTACATAACGCCCCTTGTCAATCCCTCAGAAGCCATGATGCTCAGGTAGAAGGAGGGCAGCCCACCCTCCAGCCAGATCCTCTCTTCCTCTTTCCCAGCCCCGCCCATGGCTCACCGGTGTCAGGGTCGCAGAGCTGCTCACAGGCGTCTGTCGTCCTCTGTCCGCAGAGGTCCCTCACCCACGGGGAGGTGGCGTTGACCTGGTAATACAGGGACAGCTTGGCCGGGTTTAGCCAGTCGGAGATGTCCAGGTAGCTCCCTTCGCTCACCACAAAGCTGCTCCCTGTGGGCGAATAGAGAAAGACAGCTACTTTCTCCCTGGTTTTAGGTGCAGGTGTGTCTCACTGCTGATGCTGCCACCAGGAACACAGGCAGTACATGCAAGTCACACACACCTCCCCACACACAAACCCACAGTTGCCTGTTCTCACTGTCTACATGCATGCACACAGTCTACACACATTTACAATGCACCCTCATGGTGTCAACAGCCAGTGGAGACAAAAACAAGTGAGGCATGAGAGACAGTTCAACTTAGTGATTAAGTCAGGCCCTGCGACTGAGCAAGACCTGGGTTCAAACCCTGAGCTCGCCCTAGCCAGTCACTGAGTTTGGGTGAGTCACTCAATGCCTCTGGGCCTTGTTTACTTCACCTGTCAATGGGAATTTTAACGGGACCTACCTCAAAGGGTTACTGTGAGAATGAAATAAAATAAGGTAGATAAAGTGCTCAGCCAGTAGCTGACTTGTCCTAGTAAAGAATGATGCAATATTAAAATATGAAAGAAAAAGAAAGTGAATGTCCCTAGTCAACCTAGCCATGTCCTCTGGAACAGGATTCCCTGATGTCCACTGGGGCCAGGTGGGAGAGACCAGTTGAGCATAAGGGAAATAGCATAGCTTCTCTTTTTTTTTCAGGTCTAATTAAGCAAGTTTATTTTATATAAAAGGCTAAGTTGACTTGGCCTTTATAATAGATATAAAGCTCTCACTGGTGCCAATTGCACATGTGTGTTTTGATCTCTCATTGTCGATTGTGAATTTGGTTGACACTTCTATTATAGAGAAAGGGTGAATAGTGATATTAAAATATTTCTTCTAATTAATTTCTTTCAATGTGCATGAATCTGTGCACCAGGACACTAGTGATAATATAAATAAGGTAATTTGCAGTTCTGAAATTATAGTTAATATCATTATAGCTCTATATGTATATACTTTTTAAAAATTTTGTTTTATTGCTTAAAGTATTACAAAGAGTATTACATATGTCTCCTTTTTATCCCCCTTGACATTCCCCCCAGACCCCTTACACCCCAGGGTCTTGTGTCCATTGGTTATGCTTATATGCATGCATACAAGTCCTTCGCTTGATCTCTTAGCCTCCCCTCCCCAACCTCCCCAGCCTTCCTGCTGTAGTTTGACAGTCTGTTCGATGCTGCTCTGTCTCTGTATCTATTTTTATTCATCAGTTTATAATGGTCTTTATTATCCATAAATGAGTGAGATCATGTGGTATTTTTCTTTCACTGACTGGCTTATTTCACTTAGCATAATGCTCTCCAGTTCCATCCATGCTGTTGCAAATGGTAAGAATTCCTTCTTGTTTACAGCAGCGTAGTATTCCATTGTGTAGATGTACCACAGTTTTCTAATCCATTCATCTGCTGATGGGCACTTAGGCTGTTTCTAAATCTTAGCTAAGCATAGCTTCTTGGCATGGCTTTTGCTGTTGCTGTTTGTTTGGTTTTCTATTAGAGAGAGAAATTCAAAGAAATCTCGAGCACCTCTGAAAAAAAAGCAGCACCTGTGCAGCAAAAACACCTCAATGCTGGGAAACAATAGGGAGGTGGAGTTTGGGGTGAACTGGGCACTGCAGGTTCTATCGAAAGGGATCAACTGCACCCAGCTCAGCCAGCTCTGGCCAAATGGGGGGAAAGGCCAGCGAGCAGACCGTCAGTTTCTTCAGGAGAGTCTGGAAAATCAGATTTTTATGGTAATCAACCAATTTTTAAACAATGGCTTAAATTTGTTATTGAAAGCAATTTATGCTCCAAAATGTTCCCCTTTAACACATATGTATGCACATATACTACATATATGCATGTGTGTTTATATATGCCCATGTATATGGATTACATACATTCATGTGCATACATACATTCTTTGTGGGGCAAGGAACAGACATCCATCAGGATGGCTGCATAGAGGGTATAAATGGTAGTGCCTGTATTTTGCAGTATACCAAAGGTAAAATTTTACAGGGGTTCAAATAGGACCAGACTCCACCAAGCTGGATTTGGAGAGCTCTTCTAGATTCATGCAGATCTAGGGATCTCAGCGCAGGAGATCTTAAATAGTTTCATAATTAACATGACTCAGCTTCTCTCCCTGCATTTTCTTCTCTCTCCCTCACTCTCTACCAACAAAATCTTTCCATGTATACAATGCAAATTTCCAAAGGAAGGACTCAGTTAATAGGCATCAGATGGGTTTGAGAGCAACCTCTCTGCCAGGTCATATCAGACCCTGCTTGTTGACCAATGGTTGGGCTCCTCTCAGCTCTGCTCTGGTCCAATGGGCAATGGCCAGAGGTGGGATCACATCAGACTTTACCTGGCTGCCCTGAAGATCTAAGATGCCCTGAGAAGGATAAGGGTACAGCAGGCAATGTTATCTTTTCTAAGTCACACAAATGTTGTGGCCAATATCATCCCGTAGAATAAGCGCAGTAGACAATGGGATTTTGGGTGAGGAAGAAAGAGGAGTCTACAGGAAAAGCAAAAGGAGTAGATAGCATCAGGCTCCGAGATAAGAAAATGGCTGTATTTGAAGTTGGCCTTAAAGTCTTTGGCAGCTGAACAGAAAAGAAGAAGTCTGCTGGATCCCATATTTCAAATCTCTGGCAAGGGAAGATATGCAAATCTATCCGCAAAGCCATATTTCCCCCTTTGGAACTGAGCCGAAACATGGCACACAGGTCCTCATGTGAGGCACCAAACATCACAACCGACTACAGATTTTTCTTTTGAAAAGCACAGTCGTGCTGTTTAAAAGGATAATTTTTGTATTTATTCTCACTAAAGACTGAGGGATGGATATTGAATTCTGTCCCAGGGCTGCGTTTGGCTAATCCATCACTTCAGGAAAGCTAAGGAGCAGGGATAAAGAGAAAGGAGTCAGCAAGACGTTCATTCAGATCTTCACTCTGCTGTTTACCAGCTCTGCAAACATGGGCAAGAAAACAAACCCTCAGTCGTCTCATGTGAAAGTGTGAATTGCGACTCTCTCTCTGCACAGGGTTAACATAAAGATTAAGTGAGACAATATGTTTCTCTCAGGTCCAATTCCCCAGGAACCAGACTCAAAGGCAGAGCCTGGCACGCAGGTGGCTGAGGAGGTGTGCCCTTGTAAAGGGATGAGCAAAGTGAGATTGCACAAGAGAGAAGTCGAATTGTCATACAGCTGCAGCAAAGACCTCAGCTCATATCCTAGGGGGCCGGGAGCTGGGGTGGTCCTTCAGAGTTTTCCCAAATCAGGACAAGAACATCAGGTTATTGCGCCTCAGCATTAGCCAGTCACAGGCTGTGGGCTATTCCTGGGGAAGAGACGTAAACTTGGGTGAAGTGGTCCCTTTCGATGGGTGACATTTCTCTGCGGAAGACTTGGAGCTAGGAGTCAGCCACCAATCCTGGCGGCTGGGAGAGGAGTGCCTGTATTCTAAGGAGAGATGAGGACACAGCACATCTCCATACAATATGCACAATATGTGAAGTCCCTGGCACACAGTGAAATCTCAACTCACGGGAGCTATTTTGACTACTATTCGGATCTCTTACAAATTTGGAAGCTCGGAATGCAATGCCAGTTAATAGATCTCTCTCCAATCTGAGCAATGTGAGACTCTTTGGAAGGGACTAACTCAAACGCAGGTTATCCTTGCCTTCTTCTGAAAGGTGTTCTTACAAGGTCTATGGTTGCTTTAATGGCAGAAGGAGTCACTATCCTTGGAAGACCCTCTCTGTTCCAGTTGCTGGGGTGAATGTGTTATGCATCTGCTTTCTAATCCTTATGAGAGCCTTGCAAGATTAAAATTTCCGCATTTTACAAATGACAACAGGAGGTTCAGAGAGCAATGGTTTTAGCCAAATTTGTACAAAGAGTAAGTGGCCAAAATAGAAACTGCAGCATCTGACCTGGGACCCGCCCATTATTCCAGGCTGTCATGAGAATCAGGGGCTTTGGCTGGATTCTCTGGCCCTCTGTGGTCCTCCCACCCTCTGTGCATTCCTCATCAGTGTGCATCCTGTCGCGTGGGAGGGCTTTTGCTTTCTCTGATAGACTATGATTTCCTACAGGGACGAGGTCATGAGTTATTCATGAGCCCTTATCAATCAAGCCCTCAGTAAAATGGCTGGCGCATATGGGAAGTTTAGTGAGTGTCTGCGGAGTGAATTAATGAAATCAAAGTTCCACGCTTGACTGGAGGAAACTTCAACTCCCTCTATCATGGGATTGTGAGGCAGGAATGCCTCCAACACTGATCTCAAAGGTTAAGTCCTTCCATCCTATGAGAGCCAGAATACAAAATCAGCCCTTCAGAGCTTCCCCGGTTCCAACCCAAAACTTGAACTTCACTATCGTGTGTCCTGAGCTCCGGTTCGCTCCGTGGGCTTGTGATGTGGCTGGTTCAGGTGGAGATGCTAGGGGACTCAGTGCGACGAGGCCAGGCCAAATGGCATAGAGATAGAACATCAGGTAGTGAAAGGAGGAAACTGTGCAAGTGCAGTCAGCAAGGCTTAATTCATGTGTCCATTCAACCGTTTACTAATCCCCTCATTGCATAAGGAATAGACAGAGAGAATGAGAAATGGCCTGGCTCCATCAAGAACATGATGGACTACCAAGGGTGTAGGCGTTCATGGCTGTAATACAACCTAGAGTGTGGTAAGAACTGCCTGAAAAGAATGGGCTTGTCTTGGATCTAAGAGAAGGAAAAAGAGGTGTCAGAGACCAGTTTGAAATGCTGGTCTTTAAGCCAGACATTGAAGGACACGAAGAAGAATGACGAGCGAGGCAAAACTGAGGTGGCATTGATATGTTAAGTCTCGCCTTCTGAGTTGGCTCATACTGTTCTTAATCACTCTAATATTTAGACAGTATTCCGCTCAACCTTTAGCTATATATGTCATATTATAGATTCATTCATTCGCTCATGCATATATTCTTCATTTAACAAAAAGAAGACCTACTATGTGATAGTTCCTGTCCCAGGATCTGGACGTGTGTCCATTGAGAATTTGAAGTTCAAGAAGGGAGTTTGAGATGCCAAATCTAAGGCAAAACACAAGTGCTTTTTGTTCCCCCTTTCTTACTCCCTCATCTAGAATGCACGTTTTTTGAAGGTAAAGACCATGAACACAAATTCATTATTCCATGTGTCTCACACTTCTCTAGTTTTCCAGTGGACCCGTTTTATTTTCTTGGCTTTAGTTAAAAAGTGCCCCACTTTTTCTGGGTGCTGAGATTCTTCTTTGTGCTCAAATCCGTCTCCCCAGAGAGTAAAGACTCTGGAATGAAACTTTGCCAAAATCTCAACTTCGAAATGTCATGTTTCCTTATTTTTAAATATATATATATTTCCCCCCCTCCCCACGGACTTGTGGGAATATACATCATCTAATTAGCCAAATGGATTTTCAGTTCAGCCCAATCATTTCCTTATCTACATCTGAAGCTCGGCGTTGCTCAGGGGACTGCGCGGGCACGGAGGTCCTCATTAACTCTGATCTCCAATTACACTGATTATAAGCCTGCTTCTGTGATTGTGCAGCACAGATCAGGGGTGAGCTGGGAGCTCAGGCCACTCCGTAGTGTTCTATGAAAACCCAGAGGCACATCAGTTCCCAAAGAAACAGAAGGTTACAGACGAGAACTAAAAATACTACGGATGGAGGTATCACCAGCCAAGACTGTCCGGAGAGCCAGACGGCAGATGCAAAGCCCCTTCGTTACATCTTGAATCACGACACAGACCCCTGAGGACTATGGACAGAAGGTTTCAAAGAGGTCTCTGGACACAGAGCTGAAGGGGGAGCGGAGGGGTTAAAAGTTACATCCATGGCTGAAAGATGCTTTTCACAATGAAGCTCATGGAACCGTTCTGGCCCAAAGTAGTCCTCCCTCTTTTCCTTCTCTTTCTCTGGGTGCAAAATAATTAAAGATTTCCTATCTTCTGTTACATTGTGTGTCCCCCAGAACCCATCAATCAGTGCCTTGAACCTGGTAGATATGTCTTTCCAGGGGACAGGGTGAAGAACAAACTGTGACAACACAGAAATGAGGAGACCATCTACCTTCCACCCTACACACCCATGGAGAATACTCTTTCCTCTCTCCCTGGTCCACAGAGCCCTAGGTCAGGCTTGAGTACATCCAACCGTCTGCTATCGACTGGGAGCTACTGAAGGAGTGAGCACTGACCTCTGTAAACATGGGGGAAAAGCTAGAGTGTGAGGGTCTGTGAGTGGGCAGAGGCTACCTGGATGGCTGGGAACGCTCAGTCTCTAGGGCAGGGGTAGGGAACCTTTTTACTGCCAAGGGCCATTTGGATATTAATAACATCATTTACAGGCCACACAAAATTATCAGCTTAAAAATTAGCCTGCTATATTTGGTCAAACATTTAATTAACTCACTCATAATACCTTGGTAGGGCCAGATGTTCCCCACCCCTGCTCTAGCGTCATGGGGTGGAGTGTCTCTGCATCTTCAGTCACTTACCTCCTGATCGACTTCCAGCTCTCTTCCCTTCTGCCATTTTCTTTGCCTTTTCCCTGGATCAACGTCAACCTATTCCTCTGTACTGTTTCTGCCTGTTATGGACTGACTTGCGTCCATCCCAAAATTCATGTGTTGAAATCCTTACTCCCAGGACCTCAGAATGCGCTGCATTTGGAAATAGGGTCATTCATGAGGAAAACGAGGTTAAGTGAAGTCATCGTGGTGTTTCTACTCCAATATGACTGGTGTCCTTGTAATAAAAGGAAATTAGGGTGCAGACACACAGAGGAAAGACCAAATACAGATACAGGGAGACACCAACCCTCTGCAAGTCCAGTAGAGAGCTCCTCAGAAGAAACCAGCCCTGCCAACATCTTGATTTTGAACCTCCAGCCTCTGGAAATGGGAGTAGATAGATTTCTCTTGTGTAAGCCTCCCAGTGTGCGTTCCTTTTTATGACAGCCCTAGCGAACCAATATGCCACCTGTCATATTGGACAGCTATCTCTTACCCCTGCCACTTTCTCCATTTATTAACCTTTATTTGTGTCAAGGATCCCCATGGATCACTTCTCAGAATAAAGTTTCCAAATGTAGAAAACATAATGGCTAGTATCTGAACCAATAACTGGAATACAGTTCTACCCATGGATCCCTCGGGGCTCCGTGGAGCCCAGGATACAAATGCTAGTCTGAGCTAAGCTATTTCCATCCATCCCACAGGCGACCAGTCTGCCGAATGACCTGGTTCCAAGCCTGTCCAGCATCCCTGGATGCGAGAGGGTGTGGCAGCAAGTTCTTGATGAATACGCAGTCCTGGTAAAGTGTGTGACTGAGGTGCAAATGACAAAGAGGAGAAGACTAAGAAAACCCGGAGACATTCCAGAGGCCATTTTAAAGAGGGTCAGCTTCTTCCTTTTCGTTTATTACATGGAAAAAGTTTTTTTAAAGCTCTGACGAATAGATCAGAATTTTAATCTTTAAGAGTGTTAGAAAAGTTTGAGTTCCTCTCACCCAGTTTCTTAACCCTTTTTCTTTTCAACTAAGGAGTCTTTTTAGACTTTTTCTTTCTCCAATCACCTGCCATCCATAAAATGTAATGTATAGCCATTCATGTACTATTTTGCTGTACATAAAAGGAGTATACTGCTGCCCTAGCCGGTTTGGCTCAGTGGATAGAGCGTCGGCCTGGGGACTGAAGGGTCCCAGGTTTGATTCTGGTCAAGGGCATGTACCTTGGTTGCGGGCACATCCCCAGTAGGGAGTGTTTAGGAGGCAGCTGATCGATGTTTCTCTCTCATCGATGTTTCTAACTCTCTATCCCTCTCCCTTCCTCTCTGTAAAAAAGTCAATAAAATATATTTTAAAAAAAGGAGTATAGTGCTTGTGCCCCCCGCCCCAAGTCAATTTTCATGTCTTTTAAGTATTGTTGTCCACACTGAGAATGAAAGCTCTAGTGAGAGATAATCAGAGGGTTAAGGAAGGAGAGGGATGTGTCCAAGATTCCCCTGGGATTAGTGAGATAACTAAACTAGAACCTAGACTTTCTGACCTCCGACCTCTTAATGCTGTGAGGGAGGTGAAGATCAGAGAGGTGAACTGACTTTCCCAAGGCAACAGGACTGGACCAGAACTCAAGCCCAGTGACTTCCAGCCCCGGGCTTGTCCCAGGATTTCAGGCTGACAAACAAGAATAGACCCCGAGCCTGGCTGGTATTGCTCAGTGGTTGAGCCTCAAGCTATGAACCAGGAGGTCACGGTTTGACTCCTGGTCAGGGCACATGCCTGGGTTGTAGGCTTGATCCCCAGTGGGGGAGAAGGGGAGAGCAGGAGGCGGCTGATCAATGATTCCCTCTCATCATTGATGTTTCTATCTCTCTTTTCCTCTCCCACCCTCTCTGAAATCAATAAAAAATATATTTAAAAAAAGAATAGATCCCAAAATAAACGTGAGCTGTCGGGAAGCTAGAGCTCGCTCACTGGGAGTGTGACATGGTAAGACCCTTGAGAGGCCCAGGGCATGGAACACAGAGGAAGTCATCACTAAGTATCCCTACAACAGAAGACTGGAGAGAGGGACAGGCCACCCGTTTTTTGAATGTCCTGTTAGAAAAATAGTGATTTGCAAATGAAGCTGTATGGAAGCCTCATTTCTTCTCCCCAAAAGGTTTCCTAGAGTGTCAGACCCACATCTATTGCAGGCGATGTAGGCAATTGTTATGTTTCTACCATTTTCCGTCACCCCACCTGGAACCATGATCAAAGACTGACTACCACCGACTGCCGCAGAACTCCCCATGCCTTACGAGTCCCTGGTTCTGCTTCAAAGTTCAGTGAGCAGTGTTTGAGTCTGGACAAAAGAGGTTTGAAGTATTAAAATTTCAACAAATTATTTTTCTCCCCAGGAATATAACAATGTGGTAGCAAGGTAGGCAGCGGGGTTGGGGGCGGGGGGAGAACAAAGTCCTGAAATGTTTCTCATTCTAGTTTAAGTGTCGTTAAAGGAAGGCATCCATGTACATTTCATTTCAGATTTTTTCTTTTAACTTTCTTTATTACTTCATTGGGAACTTATGTATCAGGCCCAGTTTCACTGTTGATTTTCCTTTGATCAAAGATCAGTAATTCTCTCTTTTTTTTTTGTTAATCCTCACCCAAGGATATCTTCCATTTATTTTATTATTTTTTTTAGAGAGAGTAGAAGGGAGGGGGAGAGACAGAGAGAGGGAGAAACATTGATGTGAGAGAGACACATCAACTGGTTGCCTCCCACATATGCCCTAACTGGGGCCAGGGATACAGCCTGAAACTGATGTGCCCTTGACCGAAATCTAAACCGCAATCCTTCAATCCACGGGCTGACGTGCTATTTACTGAGCCAAATTGGCCAGGGCAAAGATCAGTAATTCTTGAATAAAAACAGTGGACAGCTGCCCCCAAACCTCAGAGGTCCTTTAGCTCTAACTGGCTCTAAGAATGAAAAACTTCCCTCTCTATCTGCTGCCAAGTGAGTCAGGGGTTTGGATGGGAGGTAGCGAGCCGGATTCTGGCATTAAATAAGCCTGGATTAGATCCCAGCCCAATCACTGAGGATCTCTGTGACCCTGAAAGGAATCACTTGACCTTGGCAAGCCTCCATTTCCTTATCTGCACAATGGAAATACTTCAGAGATACTATAACTGTTAAATAAAATGCATGGGATTGCCTACAGAAGACAGGGCTGTGCCTGGCTAAGGCTGCTGTGTCCCAATGGTCACTATTCCAGGGGATGAAATTTACACAGCAGACAGTGCATTCTACATATCATTGTACATATAGCTATATATGTCCTCCATGTGATTGTGCATTCCATATATGTTTACATATTTTGATAATTATATGCGTCTATGCATATATATATATATATATATATATATATATATATACACACATATATACATACATACACATAAGCTCAGATAATTCTATGGATAATTGTATACAATGTGATGGGTGCCTTCTGGAGTTGTGCAACATGGTGATCCTAGCTGGGACACAGTAAGACAATAGGCCCATTTAAAGAAACACAAACACAAAAAACTACCAGCCCCCTGCCTAACCCAGTATGCTCGTTCCCCCTATGCCGACTCACGGCTTATCCCAGCAGCATCTCCTGTCAATTTCACAAGGTCCAGGGTGAGTGGGGAAGGGCAGGGATGAGGGATACTACTTTAAGGTGTGCTGCGGGCGTGAAGCAGCACTGTAGAGGCCCTAGTAGAATGCCTGGTGCATGAGTGTGTAATGAGCATACACAATGTGTAGCTAAGACAGGACTGGCTGACAGGGTTAACAAATGAATGAACGCACCATGTGACTTTCCAGATCCACCAACTAAACTGCGTCCCCTGCCCTGTTCCCTCTTTTCTGGGTCCACCCTCTTCTATAAAACATACACTAACTTTTACCTTTCCTAAAATAACTGCACAAACATCAGGCAAAGCCAGCCCACAACACTGAAGTGAGCCCTAAGGATAAACCGTTAGCAATGCCTCTCGGATCTGTTTCATGAATAAATTGTGGGTTCCATATCAATGGACCAAATTAGGCCCAGGCACCTGCCTGCTTCTGTGTCTCTCATTGTGAGTGTATGTGTGTGCATATGTATGTGTGTGTGCACGTGTGTGTTCCTTTCTCTCTAGATCTCTAGCCTCCTCTTCTCTTTTGTCCAGAAATAAATTAGGTGGGGAAAAACAGACCTTGGAACGGGCAAGCCTGGATTCAAAAAGCGCCCTTCCCACTTATTATATCTGAATGACCTTGAGAAATGCTTACTATTTCTTTTCTCTGCTTCCCCATTTAAAAGAGAATGAATACTACTTAAGTTGCTGCATTTGCATTGAAGATTTTCTTTAATTACATTTATTGGGGGTGACATTGGTCAAGTGCATTGAATATTAAAGGTGACTGTGTGAGCACCTGGCTTATTGGATGTACTGACCAAATGGGTGTTTTTCTTTTTATTGCTGCTATTAATCTAATTGACCCTAGAAATAACTCTGGAGGGCAGGTGTTACTTTTATTCCTATTTTATAGAAAAGGAAGTTCAGGAAGGTTAAAGGTGCATGTCTCAAATTGCTCAGCTGGGAACTTGATGAGTCCAAGTAAGAACTCAGTCTGCCTGCCTCAGAGTCCTGTGTGTGTGTGTGTGTGTGTGTGTGTGTGTGTGTGTGTGTGGCGTGTGTCTATATTCATCTCCGGTTACTTCTCTAAGTACTCAGCTTCTCATGGTGGCTGGAACATAAATCAGATCATGGTAAGAGCGTGTGACATGGAGAGAAATGGCAGGGGAAGGTGACATAATATTGTAATTCAATACTTAATGTCTCCAAAGACATGTAATACATCCTCCTGACATTTCCAGAAGATATTTTCTGGAAGCTGGACAATAATTCAAATTAATGCTAAGCCTAAATCTAATTGTTTTATGATGCTACCAAGGCCTATGTGCGGCAAAGCTTCCAAAAACCTGAGGTTTCAAGTTAGAGTGATGGAATAGATTTCAATGCCTGGCGCAGATGAGAACAGCTGCCTAAATGTTATAATATTGGTACCTGGAGCAACGTAACAAGAGAGATTCGCAGCTCAGCCAAGGTGTAGCGTTCGTGGCAATCAGCCCTTCAGCAGCCAAACCCTACCATGGATTCTGGGAAAGGTAAGGGGAGAAAGGTAAGATTTTTGAGGCCCAAATGAAGGTCTTGAAGCATAAACAGGACACAGAAGGGCTGAGATCCACATTTCTGCTATGAGATGTGAAGGATGAATTTTTTCATTCTGTTCTCAGAGGGGTTGGTGGGGCGTGGCTTGCAGACACCAGGCTCTGGAACCCCAATCCTGCCACTTACGAGCTGACGGACTTTATGCCCATTACTTGACTTTGTGGGCTCTGGGGCTCCCCTTCAATAAAGTGGGGATGATAATGCCTACCCCTTACTCCTGTGCACCAAGGCACATGGAGATGGCTGCTGAGGAAAGCACATGACCCAGGAATATATAGGATCTCATCTCAGGTTTCAAACACACCAATAGCAAACCAGGATGTGTGTGTGTGTGTGTGTGTGTGTGTGTGTGTGTGTGTGTGTGCATACCTGTTGGCTTGGAGAAGGAAGGGTGGTAGTATCAATGAAATAATGTTCCTTGCAAATAAAATGGAATATGTGATGTTTCTGAGATAGAAGATATGCTAGGTTCTGTTTTCAGTTCGAACTACCAGTATACAACATAATGTTAACTGAACTGGGGGATACACAGACCATTTAGCATATATTTATATGTTTGCTTTCAAACTGGATTGACCTTTTTGGGGTGCTAAGTATCTGAAAGAGCGCAGAGGCTAAAACCCACACCATGATTTTGTGAATCCGAACCAAAGTCCATGGTGCAGTTTCACCATTTACACAACGGGAATGGGCAGTAGCAGAGGCCACATAAAAACCCAGACATAAACTGACAGGATTTTGCTTTTGCAAATAACCCGTCAATGTTCTATATGTTTGTTGCTATTAAATTCATTTAGATGATGAGGCCCCTTTGTCTTTTTTAGAGAAAGAGAGTCTAGTACAGTGTTTAAGAGCAGAAATATGGAGCCAGGCAGCCGGTATTTATGTTCTAACCCTGCCACAAACTAACCGAGTGATAATGATCCAGGGAAAGGGGCCTTGGTTTCTCAGCTATAAAACTGTGGGTAATAATCTCAGCAATGTAGGAGGCAATGTATGTGAATTAAATTTCTGTTGTTTCAAATTACTCACTTTCAACGTAAACGAGGTAATATATATAAAGTATTTAAAACAGTACCTGGTACATAATAAATGCTTAATAAGTGTTAGTTATTCTTAGACTATTTCTACCTACACATATGTGAGAATACTATTGTGAAATACAAGGGCATGCTGTCTCGTTCAAAGACAATTTGGCAAAAACAACAAACATAATAACTGAGATTCCTGCTTAAACGACGTATTAGCTTGGGATATAACAGTGTAAACAAAAGCTCCTTCTGTGACTCGTCCCTGTCTTCTAATTGCCTGCTCCTGCTCTGGCCCTCAGCCAGGCATCTGTCGTTAGCCACTCCACGGATACGTACACGTCAGACGTGTACGTATAGAAACAGGCACACACAGCGCCTGTTGCTTCTCGTGGCTGCAAAGAAATGACATTAAAAGTGAGTGATTTGAAACAAGTGAAATTTAATTAAAAACAAAATTAAAAGTTGTTCCAAGCCCGGTGCTTCAGCCAGCAAGACTCAGAGGAAATTAGGAAGAACTGCTAATAGCTGGATCCAATTCAAGAGCCTCTATGAAGAGAGAGTGAGGAACAAAGTCGCATTCTCTTTAGATGAAACAATTAAAGATCTCTTCTGAGAAATACCTGCCAACAGTATCCCAGGGCCAAAAGGAGCGTGGTTTGCTGATGGGTTGCTTCTCTGACTTTCTCATTTCCATGATGGAAGTGAGATCCCCCCAAGTGGCATCTTCTATGGCAACAGGGAAGGACAGGGATTTTGAAAAACCTGACTTAAATGAGTGGAAGGTGGGGATGAATTCCTTAATAAAAACAAAACCAATTGTCACTCACTGTCTGAAACTCTACCGTACCTTTGAAATTTCAAATAATCAGGCTGCTAAGAAAAATTCTAATCCCTCTCAAATTATGAACCTCAAATAATGAGCCAGCAAGTGTCAGCTGAGAATTGGGGACTGGGTGCGGGGATGACTATATCATTTGGCCAGACCGCAAAGGTGATGGGAGATTGTCAAAGATAAGGCTAAAATATATTCTGGCTCTCACGCTCTACATTTTACAAAATTTTGCCAAGCTGCCTACTATGCTATATGCCTACACTGTGTCCCCTACTGGGGATAGAGCCACACTCTTCCTCCTCCACCATTTAAAAATATATGTAGATTTTTTTTATTGATTTCAGAGAGGAAGGGAGAGGGAGAGACGGAAACAACAATGATAAGAGAGAATCACTGATTGGCTGATTCCTGCACACCTCCACTGGGGATCAAGTCTGCAACCCGGGCGTGTGCCCTGATCGGGAAGCGTACCATGACATCCCAGTTCCTAGGTTAACGCTCCACCACTTAGCCACACCAGCTGGGCCTCATCTGCCATTTTTAATTGATCCTATATTTTGGATGAGACACCAACTCTGGGCCTCCGTTCATGACTCTGCTTCTATGGCAGGTCCCCTGCCCAAAATGTTGATGCTGCATTTGAGTTTTTGCAGGGAATGGCCACACTCGGAGTCTTCCCGCTCACAGGTCAATCAGCACCTGTGTGGAGCCGGGGACAGACCACTTTCTCCATCCCCCAACCTGGCCCGAATACTGCAGTGAGACATCACCTGAAATATTATTCGAATGACTCCGACCCTCAGGAGAGCAGCCTTACAGAACGAAGTGGTAGCCGGTACTAACAGTTTTCATCCAGGCAGGATTTGTAAAGGTCCTAATCCCACATGTTCCTCAAAGTTGTTTGCATTTTTCTTTTCTTTTTTTTTTTTTTCTACAAGCACAGCCAAGAGTTAGGCATCTGAGTCTTGACTGCACATAAGAAAGCTGGTGCGTGAGCAGAATAGTAATAACAGCTAGCCCTTGAGTGTGTTTACCATGGGCCAGGCTCCTGCACTGAACAACAACGGAGTCTTCACAGTCAGTCTGGTTTGGAGTGTGTTAGCATCCCTGTGTTGCAGAAGACTGAGCTGCATCACGGGGAAGGTGGAGTTAGGGTTTACGCCCGTGTATTATGGTGTTGGCTTTCATGCTCATCACCCCACACTTCACTGATGGGTAAAAGTGTTTTTATTTTTATGTTTAGAGTCACCAACCTCTCAGGTAGAGGTTGTCTCTGACCCCTTCCCCTTCTCTGCCCCTCCTTACAATTTAGTTGCTAAACTGCCTTGGTTCTAGCTCTACAGGAATGCCCTTAAGCTCATTCCCATTTCCAATGCCCTTGTTCAGACATTATCATATAGACTAAATGTAACAGCTCTCCCTCCCCTTAGGCTCCTTGCCTTGTCCCCTTAAACTCACCTTCTAAACTGTGCTGGTTCAGTCCGCTAATCCTTATAAAACCATGAATGTGTACCGGATATTTCACAGGAACAAGACAGGTACACTCTCTGCCCTGCAGGCTTAAAGGAGCATTAGCAGGCACTATTGTTTATGAGCACTGACTAGTGCCAAGTGCTGGCCAAGTGTCCTAGACAGTCATTCAGTTGCCCTTTCAGGTGGTTTATTGTTATCATGCCATTTCACAGAGGAGCAGACTGAAGCTTAGAGGTGAAATAACCAGCTCAGTGTTACACAGCTAGGAAATGTTCAAGCTAGGTATTGAACCCAAAGAGTGTGGTTCTACAGCAGAGACTCTTAGACATGGAATAAGTCATTTTATTATTATTATTATTATTAATATATTTTTATTGATTTCAGAGATGAAGGGAGAGGGATAGAGATAGAAACATCAATGATGACAGAGAATCATTGATCGGCTGCCTCCTGCATGCCCCCTACTGGGGATCGAGCCTGCAACACAATCATGTGCCCTGACCAGGAATCAAACCGTGACCTCCTGGTTCACAGGTTGATGCTCAACCACTGAGCAATACCAGCTGGGTGGAATAAGTCATTTTAAATGAGCTGAGTGCCAAAATGAAAAGTCTGGGACCATTTAGCAGGAAAGCCTAACTTAGACGATGAGGGCGACAATGACAACCATACCAATAAAAACTAACATCACCTAGTGCTTCCAGTTTGCCAAACATCCTACTAAATATTTGACAAATATCTCATTCATTGTTCCTAAGAGGGAGGTACCAGTACGCCCGCTGTACAGATTAAGAAACAAGCCAGAATGGTTAAGTAACATCAAACGGCTGTGAATTCATAGCCTGATCCTTTAATTAACATCTTGCATTGCTTTTAGCACAAGCAACTGTGTCCCCTAAACCAGCGGTCACCAATTGGTGGTCCATGGACCGCTGGTGGTCTGTGAGGTCCGAAAGGTTGGTGACCGCTGCCCTAAACTCTTGTTTAAAATTCTCCAGTGGTTTCATGAGCCCCAACCACCTCCATAATAAAAGCCCAACACTAAGAAGCCTGCTCTTCCTGTCCGCTCCTCCCTCTGTCCTGTCCCGGCCACATGGAGCCCCAGATGTTCCGGGTGCTGCTCCTATTCCAGCTTTGCTCTTGCTATTTCCTGTGCCAGGGAGATGCCCCTTCTCGTCCTCACTCTTATCTCCAACAAAGCAAACACTCACGCCCAATCCCTGCCCATCCAGTTTCTTCCAAGGAAACAAACCCTCTTGCCCTTAGAGCTTTGCCCAGGTGTGTGCAGTGGGGAATACTCCAGGCCTCCTTGGCTGCCTTCTGACTTGTCTGTGCACCCCACCTGGTCCAAATTATGCTCTGTCTTCTATAGTAGTCCTGCTTGATAGCTACCCTGTCATTTTAAATAACATGCATGATCCCCTTGAGGGTGCAATTAGCACTTTCTGGATGCCTGTTATGGTGCATTTTCATGTCACTCTCTAGTCATCCTCATTGCCACCTTGTGACTCAGGGGCTAAGAACTGTACTTGTATAGATGGTGAAATTGATGTTTCGGAGGAGTGAGGTGACTCACCTCAGCTGCATAGTTAGAAGTGGAGGAATGCAGATCTGAACCTGAGGTTTCCAGATTCCATTGATTTCAGAGAGGAAGGGAGTGGGAGAGAGAGATAGAAACATCAACGATGAGAGAGAATCCATGTCCCAATTCTAAATCTCACCCTGCTTTAAGGCTGACTGTGTCTGAGTTTGTCCTAGAATATGAGGCCGGACACTCAGCAAGTCAGCAGGAAAGACTAAATGCACGGATTCACCAAGAAAGCCCAAATGGGAATTGGGGTTAAAGCAGAGGAGGAGTTCAGGGGTGTCCAGGCTTCAGGAGTGATTCAGGCTGAGGGTAAGATACCCAGGTCTTTAGCAGAGTCTCAGAAAGTCGCCAACAGTTGCCAAAAGGCCCAGGGCTGTGCAGCTGCAGATCTATTTGGCTTAGGTTATCCAGGGAGTGGCCAGGGAGGAAGTCCAAACAGCAAGATTCTGCTGGGCACCAGAGCCAGGATGGGAGGGGGCAGAGAAGTGGGATGTTGAAAGAGAGGGTGCAGGGCAGGAGGGATGTGCGGGTTTTCACGATTTCTCTCGTCTCATCACTTCCCCTCTGAATGTGATGCAGAGTTCCCCTCCCACACTGTTGCAGACACCCGACATGTTGAAGGTCCCTGGGCAGCTGAGCTGGGAGCTGGAGCTGGAGAGGCAGCCTTCCCACCACGGCCTGGCTACCCACCACTTCCTTTTGCATCCGGCAGCCTTGGGAGCTCCCAGTCCCTGCACGAGCTTGGCGATGAGCCTTCTGTGATCCTTCTAAGCTTTCTTCAAATGGCAACTCGTGGGCTGTAAAAGTTTGCTTAGCTGCCTCTGCTTCCAAGATCCTTGCTCAGGGGGGCTGCCTGGATACAGAGCAGCCCAAACAGGAGATGCTGATGGGAGGCTGCATACACACTGCGAAGGTCACGGGCATAATGAGATGAGTAAAGGGTAACTCTGCACCCCAATGTGTCTCATTCTACTTTTAGAATGTCAGGGCAGGGATAATTTTAAGTACCATATTGTTTATTTTCTTCCCACATTTTACAATGAAGCAACCAATGGCTGGAGAAATACAGAGGAGCGGAAGGTCATGGTGAATTCACGGCAGAGCAAGAACACAATCGTAGTCACTGAATTCTCCATCTACCACAGCGGTTCTCAACCTGTGGGTTGCGACCCCTTTGGTGGTCCAACGACCCTCTCACAGGGGTCGCCTAAGACCATCCTGAATATCAGATATTTACATTACGATTCATAACAGTAGCAACATTACAGTTATGAAGTAGCAAAGAAAATAATTTTATGGATGGATCACAACATGAGGAACTGTATTTAAAGGGCCAGAAGGTTGAGAACCAATGGTCTACCACATTCTGTAGCTGCTAATTTGAAACAAGTCTTCTCAACCCTTTTGTGACATTAAGGTAGCCACAAAAATTCCTCAGGATCTAGTTTCCTTTACATTTACAATGGGGATAATGCCTGCATCTACCTCATAAGGTAATAAAATTAAATGAGATAATGTTTTGCAAGACATTTAGCACAGGGCCCATCACTTAGCCACGTTCTGCAAATGTGACCAATTGTTAGTGCTGTTACACCACAGTCATAGGGAGGCTTGAATGGCAGGCCCATGGGAATGCAGTCTCAGACCCAGCTCAGGTATCGCCCCCTCAAGGCATTCTCGCCTTACATCACCCCCATCTGCAACCTGGGCCATGGTAGCGGCGGCCCCTCCACCATGTTCCTTCAGGACCCAGTGCAACCCCCATTATGACTCCCACACTGCATTTCGCATTTCATCTTCTTGGTGTGTCTCACTACCACCAACTGGGGGAGGCCAGAGATTGTGTTTTATCCATCTCTGCCTCCCTGACATCTGAGCATGCCACAGATAAGGCCGGGTGTAATAAACTCACATGCCACTTAAAAAAGGGGATACATTCTGAGAAATGCATCATTAGGGCGAATCGTCATTGTGCTAACATCATAACTCACGTCCACAAACCTAGGTCCTATGGTATACCACCCTGGCAAATGTGCTCCATCGTTGACCGTTATACTGAGCCTGACTGTATTTGTTGACCACATGAAGGAAGAGAAGAAGGAAGGGGAAAAAAACAGGTGCTATATATGACAAGGGACTAGTATTATTTACTGAGAAACTTTTAACTATCATATTTTCCTTCTCACCGAGCTAAGCCTCCCAGAAGTTGTACCTTCTACTCACTTGGCCCCACCCATTAAGACCTCTTTCCAACCCTTTCACTGTCTTCATAAATAAGAAAGCTATGAACAAACAGAAAGGGCAAAGAACAACATTGTCAAGAATCTTACATACACTCACAGTGGGTCGAGGTCTTCCACACTCATCAGCCTACTAACACTCATTGGAGGCAAGGAGTATTATCATTGCTTTTGGATGATGAAACTGGGGCTTGGGGAGTGGATTAATATACCCAAGGCCACAAAACTGGAAATCAGAAGACCTGAGTTTAGAGAACCCACATCTTAACCTCTGTACCATGCCACCTTTTCTCTCTCCCAGCACCGCACCATGGACTCAACCCTACATCCCCGTGCAAACACCTAGTCAACATTAATGGACCATCTAACTCCATAATGGTCAGTGGAAAGTCTGAATGTGTGCACACCAATAGAGTCCAAATGGTAGTCAGGGCACTCCAACTCATCAAACCTCCCACTCACCATCTGCTGCTCCCAATCTGAAAATCAAAGTAGCCTTCTCCTCACAACAGCAGTATGGAATTATTAAGGAGAAAAAAAAATCAAATTTCCCTACTCTCTCAGTCATCCTCTGCCCCCAGTTCCAGAAACATATTTTTGGACTTCATTTGCTATCAAAAACAGAAATTAGTCTCCAATTTTGGACGTCAAACTCAGTTATTCCTTTTGTTAAGAAGGAAAATTAGCAACAATTCATTCTGGTTGGAAGCCAAGCTCACATCTCAGCACAGAGTGTCATTAAAAATCCCTTAATGACACTGGGTAGATGGTGGCTCGGATATCTTTAAAAGCATGAACTTGCTCAGCTGCTTGGAATAGACTTACAGGGTTTATTCCAACCTCAATCCCTTGTTGCTTTAACCTAGGGATCAGTTCGTATTTAAGGAAGACATGGCTTGAGGCATTTTTCCCTTCCATGATTTTGTGCCCTTAGACTTTGCTAATGCAGAGGTTTGAGGAAAACAAAACAAAACAAAACCCCCAACAATTCCACTCTAGGGGGTATCCACAGCTTCCTGCACCAGCTCAGGGCCATCGTTCATTAAGTACGATAAGAAGGAGAGAGAAACAGTTTTCACAGCGTATAATTACGTTACCAGCTCCATCACAGATCTTGTTTTCATTCTGACTGAAGCCCAGCCTTGCCTTCTCCCTGCTCTCTCTCTCTTGAAAAGTTATTAAATGTGGGCTGGAGTTCAACCTATTCTTCCTGATTTCAGTATATTAATATGGTTTATTGGTGTTGCATGGCCACCTCCCACCTGGGTGTTCTGAATCTCAGCTCAATTTATATTTTCCCCTCTTCCTGGGCTCTGGGGTAAAGCTTGTTTCGTTTTCATGTTGGGGGAGAACTGTGAGGTTGATTGCAGGTTCTTATCTTTGGGGATGGGAACAAAAACCTGGGGAGTGAAGTCAGTCATAGAAGAGGAGGCGGCCTCTGATTTCTTGCACTGTCATTTCCCAGGACATATCTTCTCAGGACATCTGGTCTACCTGTCAGCTCTCCCTTCCTTCATGTGTTTCAAAGACATACTTTATTCTACTGAGTCAGAGGCTCTGTCAGGGATCAGAAGACGTTAGGCCATGAATAAGCTCTGGCTCTTGCCCTTGAGGAAATTTAAGTCCAGCCACTGAAATCATTTCTTCAGAGCACTAACACTATGTGGACACTGTCCAAGGTGCTGAATGCAATATGCAAAGCAAACAAATGTAACCTCTATCCTTATTTTTAAAAAATGTCTTTATTGATTAAGGTATTATATATGCGTCCTTATCCCCCCATTACCCCCCTAACCTCCCACTCATGCCCTCACCCCCCTGTTGTCTGTGTCCATTGGTTAGGCTTATATGCATGCATATAAGTCTTCTGGTTGATCTTTCCCCCTTACCCCCACCCTCCCCTACCTTCCCTCTGAGGTTTGACGGTCTGATTGATGCTTCTCTGTCTCTGGATCTGTTTTTGTTCATCATTTTATGTTGTTCATTATATTCCATAAGTGAGTGAGATCATGTGATATTTATCTTTCTCTGACTGGCTTATTTCGCTTAGCATAATGCTCTCCAGTTCCATCCATGCTGTTGCAAATGGTAAGAATTCCTTCTTTTTTGTTTTACCACAGCATAGTATTCCATTGTGTAAATGTACCACAGTTTTTTAATCCACTCATCTGCTGATGGGCACTTAGGCTGTTTCCAAATCTTAACTATGGTGAATTGTGCTGCTATGAACATAGGGGTGCATATATCCTTTCTGATTGGTGTTTCAAGTTTCTTGGTAACCCCTATTCTTAAGGGGCTTACACTATGGCCAGAGACCCCAATGTTAACTAAATATGTATAGAATTGCAGACTGACAAAAGTGCAATCAAGGAACAGAGCAAGGTTTGAGGAGAAGGGTTAGTAAAGGATCTAACAGAGGCTAGGTTATGAAAAAAAGAGGCCAATCACGGCAGGGTGGATGAATTTTGTCCAGGAGAAACTGACTAGGAGAGGAGGGGAGAAATGTTTCAGGCAGTGAGAACAACCTTCCCAGATGCCCTGGGGCAGGATGTAGCCAGGGATATTTAAGAACTGACGTAAAGAGAGTGGCAGAAGGTGAGGCTTGAGAGGCAGGCCGCAGCTTGATCTTGGCAGGGACTGAAAGGTCATGCTAAGAAGTTCGGTCTCACCCTAGCTAGTTTGGCTCAGTGGCTAGAGCATTGGCCTACGTACTAAAGGGTCCCGGGTTTGAGTCTGGTTAAGGACATGTACCTTGATTGAAGGCTCTATCCCCGATATGTGTCTCTCACATTGATGTTTCTCTTTCAGTGTCTCTCCCCCTCCCTTCCACTCTTCTCTAAAAACCAATGGAAAAATACCCTTAGGTGAGGATTAACAACAAAACAAAGAAGTTTGGTCTCTATAACAAGTACCTGCCCAGTTCCAAGGGCAGATGCAGTGTTGATGAAACACTGAGAGGAAGCAAGATTTAATGCAGGGGAATGGTTCTTAGGAATGCAGCAATTGTTCAATGACACAGACATAACAGTAACGAGACAGGAGGTAGACGATGGGATCATTAGAAAGGTAGAAATACAGTTCTATGTAACTTTCAAACTTGCCTGGAAGAAATTATTTCTGACTGGGGTTTTCTCTGAAGAAGTTTTGGGTTTTTAAGAACATTTTTCTGGAGGAAGGAGATAATTAAGTGAGGACACAGAGATGGGTAAGTTCCAATATCTGGAAATTAGGAAGGGTTTTCCTTGTGGACAGCAATGTTTAGGCAAATGTATATCAAGAGGCAGATACAAGGTAAGGCCTTGTGTAGCCAGCATTAAGTATGTGTGAAGGAGTAATGGGCCACAAAGGCAGAGGCCATGCTGTAGAGCACTTGTACACCTGAACATGGTCCATGGTGCCCCAAAGATCTGCCATCAACCTGGGAATCGGGGGTACAGCATAGGGAATATAGCCACTAATACTATAATAACAGTGTACAGTGTCAGGTGCATACTTGAATGATAAGGGGGATCACTTGGTAAATTACATCGTTATCTAACCATGATGCTTTTCACCTAAAAATAATATAACTTAACATTAAATGTCACCTGTAATTGAAATATTTAAAAAATAATAAATGAAGCCCAAGATGATTCCAGAGCGCAAACTGTCCGAGGAAATATTCTTTTTAGACAAGTTGCTTGGCAGTGTGTGGCTCAGCAGCCACCTCTGGTGTGGTGCAATTTTCCCCTCTAAGAGTTGGAAATCACTGCAAACTAGCCCTGAAGTCAATTAGGAACCTCATTCCGCATTAAAGACACAAAGCTTCAGATTTGCTCACTCTCCTGGCTGAAAGGCATGAATTAGGGGTGGAAGCAAATAAATGTAGACCAAGATTCATTACATACACTTCTGTGTTCAAAAGCAGCTACATGTGTGGCATATAAATAAACAAGGTCCATCTAATGATGAACATTTCTTAGGCTGGCAAGGAACCTTTAGACTTCAATTCCTCAGTCATAGGAAACAGAGAAGATTTGAATATCAACTTACTAAAACCCCAAACATGATGCTAACAATTTAACTTGACCTTAAAAAACAGACCTTTTGGCATGCGTATTTTGATGCAATAGGAATATCAACATAAAAAAACCAACAACTCACATGTCACAGTGTGTGTATGTGTGTGTGGTTTAACCAAATAAAGTATGCAAGAGACATCCCTGATCTACACCCATTCCTGAGTCTCACTCCATTTCTGAGTTTAGGCAAAGGATGATGACACTCATGGAAGAGATAGTAAAGAATAAACAGTCTGCAAGTCCTAAAAATTAAGTGTTTTTAAAGCTTATATCCAGATAAAATGGCTCTGAATCAAAATACCATGTGCCCAAGCCAAATGCATGCCTTCACTTTTCTTCTATAGCTTCCTAGAAATGCGGTCATCTATTCTCAAGAATTCTGTATGACGGGGAACTCATTACCTTGCAATGACCCCCTTCCAATATTAAAAAAATATTATCACAACGACTAACATTTATACGATTTATTGAGCCATTGCTAGGTCTCAGGTACTGAGCTAAAAGCTTTACGGGCATTATTTCATTTATTCATCACAATAACTCTGTAAGATAAGTACTGCTATTCTCCCTACGGTATAGACAATGAGGCAGAAGCTGAGAAAGTAAAGATATTTTCAGACTAAGGTTAAACCTTCTCCCATCTCTGACCACCCACATCACCTATATAGTTCTAATTTTGCTTCCTAGGGACTTCCAGAACAAACCTGAACCCTTTTCAAGACAAATATAATGTCCATGGTAATTTTTGTGAAAGTGTGGGGCATGGGAGGGTCTTGGATCAGGGGTCAGGATCACTTGGGCTTTCAGACAATTGCTTCACTTGTGTGTGTTAATCTGACACAATCACATGTGTGCAAAATGAGGATGCTAAGCCCTGCCTCACACTTCTGCTTTGAGAACAGAAGAAGTCACTTCATGCAAAGTATTTTGAAAATTGCAGTGTTTATAACAGACATGCTCAATAGTATTAAGTTTATTTTTGTCTAGGTTCCTTCAACTCTTATAGAATGATTCTATTCCACCTTTTCCTTAAGAGGTCACTGGATATCTACAAAGTTTTTCCAATACCTTGACTACAATCCTCTCTTTGGATAACTTAAAATACATCATTCACCGTCTCAAAGCACAACTCCCAGAACTGAAGAGAACAGAACAGAAAACTCTAGTTGTTGTGTTATCTGTCTGCATTAGCATGGAAACATCTCACCCACTTAACCTAGAAAATGTACTCCTTTCAAAGCTGTCTCTTCCACTGGCCAGAATATTGGGTGACTATATCCTGACTTACATTGGGAGCCTCAAGGGATGGACAAACTAACAGGAGTTTTTAATATTAACCAACTACCATTCATTAATAATGCTACCTGCATGGCAATTTGGATGAAGCCCAAAACGCTGCGATCAGGGCTGCTTTGTTGTAAAACTCATAGTGGATCATTCACATTATATTCAGTGCTATGAGCTACCACTGGAGTTGTGCCATGAGGCAGCTCCATTAATATGACACTGATACAATCAAAGATGGAAGAAACCAAAGCCCCTTACCAGGGCTGCAAAGGGTCTCAAGGAGTTATTACATCTATTAGATAGAAGGAAAGTAACACAGAGATATTGATACAGCTCTCAAACTTCTGTTAAGGGAACACCTAAAGTTCTCACTGTAAACATTAATACTCGG
Source organism: Myotis daubentonii (assembly GCF_963259705.1). Lineage (NCBI taxonomy): Eukaryota > Metazoa > Chordata > Mammalia > Chiroptera > Vespertilionidae > Myotis > Myotis daubentonii. Next base: position 70,173,933 of record NC_081850.1, on the reverse strand, counting down.
GTTCCACTCCTAGAGACTATGATTCAGTATTCTGGGGATCACTGGCACTGAATGAACCAAACACAGATGATTTATAGGCTACAGCTGAAAAAATAGTGCTGCATTCAGTAAGTTTGGATGCAAACCCAGGCCACCTCCTCAGTATGTGCTTAGCAGGGCAAAAAGCCACTAGTGGCCTTGAGAAGGCTCAGACAAAGGAAGGGGTGCTATCTGCCAAGGGCTTGGATGGGGCTGCGTATTTACTGTTCTTGCCAGCTGGGCTCTGGACAAGTGCTATATCGTGCTGACCTTTCCCTATAATGGGCAGTAAGTATCAAGTATAACGACATTGTAGCACAAGGGCAGAATGGCAGAATTCATTTTCTTCCTGAACACCAAACCCATTACTCAGCCCCATCCAATATTTCAGCACCACGGACAGCTCACAAAGGCGGGCTGAGCACTCTCTATTAAGACTGGGCTGGCAGCTCTGCAACTACAGGTTCATGGGGGCAGGTGAGAAAGGCGAAAGCTACCTCGTCCATGGTCCATCTTAAAGCAGTAAGCCATTCACTTTATATAAGTGGTAGGCAACAAAACGAGTATTTGAATTCATGTTTGTATTATTCTACAGTCTCTGCTGTTAGTTACTAAACTATTTAACAGCCTTGATTATGTGACTTAGCCTCTTAAGACTCTCTCATTTATACATGCGTGAAAATTAATGTTGAAAATATAAACCTCTCCAAGGCATTCTACAGTAAAGAATGAGGGTAAAACGCATGGTCACATGCCATCAATAGTGACCTTAGCATAAGAGTGCTAAACAATGAGATTGGAAAAATCAGTAGGTCAGAGTTTGCCTCTAACTTGATAGGCATAAACCAAATGTCTTTAAGCCAGAAACTGAATATATACAATATGAGAAATACTGAACTTATTTGTATTTTAAAGGAAAATCGAGTAGGGGTTCATTCACCATGGTGAAGTGGGAGCAATCATAGGATGTATTATTAGAAGTCTGGGTGTTTCAGAGAAAGGAGGTGAAAGTTCCACTATGAACAGAAAATACTGAAGAAATTGGTGTCATGTTCTAAACCCTTTCACTTAAAACTGGAGATGAAATTGAGTTACACTGAGGCAAGGCTGACAAATAAAGGGCCAGGATCTCAAAAGCATGCAATATATATCCAATGGGAAAAGATTTTTTTAAAACATAAAAGGTACTAATATGGTCATCCCCTCAGGGAAGGGCCTGGATTGGGAAGGAGCATAAAAGAGCTGAGGTGCTGGACATGTTTCTTGGTTTGATCTGAGTGGACTCCCGTGTAAAATGTCATTTAGCTGCATAGTTGAGATGCCTTCTTTATTGCATTCATGACAAACTCCAATGTATTTGAAAAAGGCAATGTCAAGTGAGAACCAGGGTTTGGAGAGTGTAACACAGAACAACTTTCTGGAGGGCACTTTAGCAATAGATATCAAGCACCTAAATCAGTCCCTTGGACCATGCTTTGTAAATGATTATACTGACTACAATGTCTCATTAATTCAAATTAACTGAGTGACGTGTAAATGGTAGGATATAAGATACTTATAAAGTACATTTATAGGGAATGAGATAAGAGTATTCTTCAGGAAATTCCAACCAAGCTTGTACAGGCTTCTCTGTCATATTTTTAAATTACTAAAGAAGATTTTGCAGGGAGGGGGGCATTTTTAGTTTGGAATAGGACCCACAAGCATGATAACCAGCCATGGGTTATCTGATATAGCTCAATCTTTCTGCACTCACATTGGAATTTTTTTTTTTTTTTTTAATCCTCACCCAGGGATATTTTTCTCCATTAACTTTTTTAGAGAAAGAGAAGGCACATTGACATGAGAGAGACACCTGATTGGTTGCCTGTCACACGTGCCCTGACTGGGGCCAGGAATTGAGCCTGCAACCAAGGTACATGACCTTGACCAGGAATTGAACCCAATGTTCTAACCACTGAGAAAACCCGGCCAGGGCTGAAATTCTCTATTTAAGGAACCATATCCTTGCCTGTGGCATAAATGCAGTGTTTAGTTGTATTCAAACAGCCCAGGACTCTAAAGGATAAGGACCTCTTCCAAAGCCGTTGAATGCCCCCTTTCCTCTGTGACGTAATTCTAAGGTGGAACCATGTGTGGAGGATATTTGCAGAGCCAGGGGCGCGAGGTGCCTGGTACATATGAAGCGTCCTTGATGCTCAGCTCTTACCGTCTGCAATGAAGTGCTCGGGCACGTGCAGGGTCACCTTCACTGTGAGTGGACAGGACATCTGAGTGCCGCACACCATGGCCAGGATGCAGGAGCTCACGGCGATCAGCGTCAGTGCCGTCCTGTTCACTGGGCTTTTCAGCAAACCTAGTGGCACAAAGACACACAGACACCTAAGTCTCTGAGGCGAGGAAATGGGCGTAGCGCTGAGAGTGGAAATCTTGTTAATTTCCAAAAGGGGAGCTGGAAAAAGCAACCGTATTTTCCAAATTCTGTGTTTGCAATGGCGTCTCAGTGGCCCCTCGTTTGGGCTTAACTCTCTGAACGTGGGCTTATTATTCCTTTTGGTAAAGACAACAAATAATAGAGCTTTCTGAAAATCATGGCGGTTCTCCACTCCTCCACTCCCATTTAGGTTGGTCATTCTTGATAATAAGTAGATGATGTGATGTTAAACTATCCACTGTCTTTGGGGGCCAGTGAGAAGATTCTGTGATGTTGAATTCATAAGGCCGAGTGGAATGAGTGTGGACTTTGGAGTTTGACAGTCATGGGTTCAGATTTGAACTTTAGCTCACGTTGGCTGTGGGACCTGCTTCATCTCTGAACTCTGGTTTTCTTATATGTAGGAGGAGGGTAATAATACACAACTCACAAGTTTGTTGTCATGATTACATGACAGCGTGTACTTATCATGTCTATTACCTAAAAAAGATTTCACTTTCAGAAGCTGTCAGAAGCTGATCCGTTCTTCTCATTTTTCGCAGGCCTTCACTGATCACCTACCATGTGAGAAACACGCAGCGGAATAAGAATAGTTCCTTTTATTTGGGAACTTATCGGCTGGGCGAAAGGAGGCTTAACCACAGCTAATTAGAATTCAAGGCGAGTTGTGTTAAGAGCTAACAGACAGGGAGTAGGATGGGGGGGGGAGTTTTGCCTGGGAAAATTAAAGACAATTTCACAGATGCACCAGAATGAGTAGATTGGATCTGCATGGCAAGGAGACCACTGGGCCAGCAAAGAAAACCCATGGATTATGTCCCAAGCCCCCACTGTTTCTCATTCTGTAGGCTTTGCTATTCATATCTATTTTCCAGGTTTGATTTACCCATTTTTAGAGCAACGTCTCTCAAATTTCTATTACCCATGGGGCTGTTCTTTGGAGCAAACCTTTATGCCCAAACTCCTGGACATCTCTCTATGCATGTCCCATGAGCATGACAAACAGAATATGTTCAAAGCTGCACACATTATCTTTTCCTGAAAACAACCTCCTCCTCCTCCTCCTCCTCCTCCTTCTCCTCCTCCTCCTCTTCCTGGGCTCTCCAACTATTAAAATACCACCATTTACACTGCTCAGAAACCTAGATGTCACCTTTTGGTCTCCCTTCTTCCTCCCTTACAGCATCTAAACAGCCATGCAGTCTTATTTATCCTATGTCCTTAGCATTTTCCCCTCTTTCCCCTCACCTCTTCTATTGGGTGTTGCTTGTGGGAGGAGGGAGGTGTAGGCACATCTTCCCATCACATTCCCTGCTGGAACCCCTTGAGCTTCTCCACAGCATCTGGCTACAGGAGGGACCTCATGCTCCTCAGCCCGGCATCTGAAACCTTTCAGGACAGATCCTCACACTCACACCTCCTGTTGCCCTCCCCGACCTGGCCCAGGTGCTGGCAGAGCTGCAATATTACGTTGCCACCACAATCAACATTCTCCATCCTGCCACCATTAGCACATACATGCTTTCTTTTGCATAAAATACCACTTGCTTCCTTGCACCCCATCACTCACTGAGATGACTGGTACATACCAAGTCCTCTCCCTTTAAACAAACTGCAGTTGATGTGTTACCCAAAATATCTTACTCAAACACTAGGCAGTGGTTCTCAACCTGCTGGCCCTTTAAATACAGTTCCTCATGTTGTGACCCAACCATAAAATTATTTTCGTTGCTACTTCATAACTGTAATGTTGCTACTGTTATGAATCATAATGTAAATATCTGATATGCAGGATGGTCTTAGGCGACCTGTGAAAGGGTCGTTCAACCGCCAAAGGGGTTGAGAACTGCTGCACTAGAGTCTAGTAACTGGATGTAAACTCCTTGAGGGCAGGCACTGTGTATTTTGCTCACTACTGTCATCCAATGCCTAGTGCAGTGTCTGGAATATGGTAGAATCTCAGTAAATGGATAATCCTTTCCAGGAACAACAGTAACAGTATGAGTAACCAGACACAGGGGCTGACCAATCAAAAAAACATGCCAAAAATAGCCAACAATGCCAGGCTGATGGGCCCTAAAGGAACAAGGGCCCATGTGACAGTCCACTTTGGGAGTTTTTGTAGGAAATCTGTTTTTCTTAATGAACAGCGAGCTGCTTGAGAGAAGGGATCCTGTCTTCACCTTCTTGATGTCTCTCATTCTAACCTCATGGACTGGAACCTAAAAGTTGCTTCATTTGAGAATAGGATCCTTATCGTTACTGCCAGTCCTAGGACAATGCATAACTGATAGTACAGACTGTTCTTATATTTGTGGCCAATATATTTATCAAGTGAAATAGCAGATGAAATAAAACAGATATTTCTGGTGAGATGAAGAATCCCTAAACCTAAAATGACCATAAAAAAAGGAAACACTTTTTAAAATATATATTTTTATTGATTTTTTTTTTTTTTTTGAAGAGAGGGAGAGGGAGAAAGGGATAGAAACATCAATGAGAAAGAAACATCAACACTGGTCAGCTCCAACCCAGGCATGTGCCCTGACCGGGAATTGAACTGTGACCTCCTGGTTCATAGGTTGATGCTCAGCCACTGAGCCACACCAGATGGGTGGGAACACATTTTATCTCTCATCTGGGAGCCACGAGAAACTATTTCAAACTCTCACAATATAAACATTTACTAACTAGATAGCATAGCAAGCTAACATCAGTATTTTCTCCTGTAGAGTATAGATTAGGGGTTGGTAGCTTGTACAAGTCTTTCCATAAAATGTCAACATATTACCGTGAGCCTGGCTAGTTAACAAAATCCCCAAATAACAGCATGAGCAGCATGGAGTTTTTACTTTACGTTCTATGGAATTGGTTCTGAGGGAAAGAGGATGTTGGGATGGGTCCAGCATGAACAAATTCTCGGGAGGTAAGCCAGGTCAGACAGAGGGTGAGAGGTAGTGAGAAGCCCTGGCATTGGCAAGGTGGATGCCCTGGATGGCCAACAGCATCTCTGAAAATGCATCTCTGTGACCTGGTCAACACAGCTGCAGACAAGGGTGTGGTCAAGACATTCCTTTTCACTAATCTACCAACCATGTGGCATCCACAGGGTGATTCCTGAAGCAGGAAGAGCTGAGGGGCAGGCGTGGAGTTGCTCATACTGTCTCCCTGGACCCGTGTGGGGTTAATTGCATCGCCCATGTCATTTAAACCTTCACTGGAATCCAGGGTCGTTAAGAGTCAATGGGGTGGTGAGGGAAGTCACATCAGCTTAATGGTCCTCTGTTTTCTCATCTAAACATCAGGAATAAAATGACATCTCCTTCAGAAACCTTGAAAGAACTAAATGAGACAGCAGATGTCAAATGCCTCACACAGTGTCTGGCACACGGAGGCGCTGGTAAATGACCGTTTCCAAGCCGTACGATGGCATTCACCTCCTCACTGATGGAAGAAACAGGACTCATCTACCTCTTTGTCCAACACGTTACCAGAACATCCTAGGAACTGATTTGTTCTTTATAGAAATGGAAGACAGAAAAGAATAGTGAGCAAAGAGAGTGTTATCAGAAGAGGGAGTGGGAGACAAGATGAAAATAAACTGCGTCCTGGGGCGGCACTCGCTTGGTGAACGCCTGAGCCATCATAGCTGGCTCTGAAGTCCGAGGAGAAGAAAGCATGCAGGTGAAGTCTCCACTCAGGCCAGATGACAGTGGGAGCAGACATGGGGACTGGAGAGTTTCCATGGCAACGGGACCTGGCAGAGACTTCACAGTGGGACTTTTTCAGAGTAGCTCCTGGCCCAGGGACCTAAAGAAACATCAGCACATAGCTCTGAGTATGTGCTGTGGACAGCACCAAGGTGGAAACTCTACCTCAGAGTACCCGCCCCTCCTCTTCTAGGTTCTGCATGGCACTGTAGGAACAGGGACAGGGAAGAGAGCCTCCCTTTGTCCAGTACTTACTGTGATCCAGCCACTATGCCTAGCATTTACATCTATCCATCCACCCGTCCATCCATATATCCATCCGTCCGTCCATCCATATATCCATCCGTCCGTCTGTCCATCCGTCCGTCCGTCCGTCCATCCATCCATCCATCCATATATCCATCCAGTCAACCAACTTTTATTGACCTGCAACTCTTTCCCTGCACTGTTCTAGGTACAGGGGAAATGATATTGAACAAAACAGCCAACATCCTTGAAACTTACATTTTAGTGCAGAACAATCACTCATTCAACCTTTACAGCGAACTTTTATTACTGCCCTGTTTTACAAACAGGGGAGCAGAGCAGTGAAAGGACTTTTCTAAGGTCACCCAATCATACATGGCAGAGACAGAATTAGAACCATTTTTCCCATTCTCTGCCCCATATCATACTGTCTCCTACTTCACCACAGAATAAGGGTCAGGTTGCAACAGCATGATGCCACCCAGAGACCCCTGTGGGCCTTTGCAGCCAGACATGCCTATGTTCACAAACATGCCTCACTTAACCACACAATCCCCACGTGACACCTACCAATCGGTCTAACCCTAAGAAGACAAAATGTCTTCATCCGAAAAATGGGAACGGTGGTCTTCTTTCAGAGCTGATATGAGAACAAAATAAGATCATTCAAGTAATTGGAACAAAAGAAGAGTTTGGTAAGTGATAGCTCCAGATCATGACATGAGCATCCACAGAAAGCCAGGGTCACAGTTACCCCTGGCATACACCCCAGCTTGCAGTTCCTGTCCCATCCCTTTCAGGGGAGCGAGCTGGGCTGTACGAACAGAATTTAATCAAGAATATTGATGGCTGGAGCTGGAGAAAGTTAATCTAATTTTCCTCTCATTCCCCCTCCCCGCTCACCCCCAACCCCTCTCGTGGCAGAAGAGGACGGCGTAAAATGCATTGCTGGGGAAATTCGACAGGAAATAACTCAGCATTGTTGATCCGCATGCTGCCTATAATTTGGGGTTTGATTGATTCCCTGTTTGGAAATGCCAGGTTGAGAGAAGAAAATCAAATTTAAGTTAAATTTGGAATTAAATCAATCACATTTTACAATGAAGAAAATAGATCTAACCCCATCAGTCCAGTGTGTGTGGAAAACTTAAAGCTGCCACAGGCCCATTGATTCCTTCCTCCCAACATTCCTGGGGCCCAAGAGACTAGGCCCTGCGCCAAGAAGTCATTTCTTTCTTTAAATGGCATGTGGAGTGAGGGTGGGAGGAGGAGACTGGGATTCTAGGAACCCAGGACATTAGGGTGCAGGATTCCAGGAGGAATAGGCTGGGGCTTGGTTCTAGGCAAACTTTTTGACTCGAGGGCCACAATGGGTTCTTAAACTGGACCGGATGGCCGGAACAAAAGCATGGATGGAGTGTTTGTGTGAACTAATATAAATTCAAAGTAAACATCATTACATAAAAGGGTACGGTCTTTTTTTTTTTTAGTTTTATTCATTTCAAACGGGCTGGATCCGGCCCGCAGGCCGTAGTTTGCCCACGGCTGGGCTAGACGTAGGAATTTATATCCAAACTCTTCCATTTCAGAGCTGTTTAAGTTTTGGCAAGTTCCATACAATCTCAGAGCCTCAGTGCTCTAACCTATAAAGTGGGAATGCTCATCTCTGATCGATAAAGAAAGTTGTGTGGATTAAAGGGGAGAGAATAATTACAACATTAAGCACGAGCACTCAGAGATCTATATGCTCTTGGTATCTTTCCTTTCATCTCAATTCCTCAAAACCTCACTGCCCGACACTTGTCATCTACATGGATATCAGCAGGACGTATGGCACTTTGGTTTAAGCTAAAACTCTGGCTTTTACACTTAGCTGCTAAACCCCATGGGGAAGTCGCCTTACTCCTCTCCATTAAGCTTCAACATCCTTACCTGGGAATTGAGTCATTTAATAAGTAGTTATTTGATGTGCACCTGCTATGTGCCAGGTGTCATATTTCTTGCTCTCTGATGATATCCGGTGTCTATAACCATGCCTGAATATATCAGGTTTGATTGATTCCCTGGGTGGATATGCCAGCGTGAGAGAACAATCTATGTAAGGAGTGAGTGAATGAATGAATGAATGAATGTTGAAATGTTGTTCCCCATTCTACCAAGAGGTGTCAGTATTGGAACATTGCTATTGGCTCTTTTCTAGTCAAATGCATTCAGTCAGTTTCTTCAGCAAACACTGGTCCCTGGCTGCCCAGAAATCAATCATACCTGGAGCCCTTGGGAAGTCACCGTTAATCCTGCACACCAGGGTGACCACTGCACACTGCTGGTGCCCCATTAACCTCACTGAGCGCCTCGGGGGTTCCTGTCACACCTGCACTCCAGGACCTCTGCGCTTCTTTGCTTTATTTCTGGAAACTAAAATTGGGACACATCGTCTGACAACAGCCAGTGTCACGCTGGAGGCAGGAGGAAAGAGTATCTGAAACTGGGGCTTTCCCAGAACTCTAGGAGAGGCGGCCGCCTCTCCTCAGCCTGACTCCTGTCCGGATTCTGCACAGGCTACTCCAGCATGATATGCCAATATGGAGCATCATTACCCCGTCTCGCCCACCTAGGCCAAGTCCCCCTCCTCTCCCCCTCTCTAACTCTGCCATGAGCTAGTTTCTGTGTCCTCTGGCTCTCTGACCTTGGCACTCTCAATTCCATAGAATCCTTTAAATCATTTGTAATTTCCCCCATCCCCCACCTTCCATAGGATTTTCCTCCATGAGATCTTTGCACACTTGCAGAGACAGCAAACTCAAGCCTTCCCGGGCAACGATGCTGCTCTCAGACACTTGTACAAAACAGTCCCAGAATCTCACTCTCTGAACCAACTCCTGCTGCCATGTCAAGTAGGATGCACCTAATACCTCCTCTTCAGGGCAGCTCGTTAGTTAAAGGTGGCGATGAGGCTACCTGGAGCCTTTTTTGCTTCAAACCAAACATCGCTAACTTTATTTTGCTAAAGTCATATTTTGAGTCTCTTTATTATGCTTTTCTTTACAATGGCTTTCCTAGTAAATGATATGCCATCATCATCATCACCACCACCACCATTACTATTAACATTTATAAAAATGTGTGAGCCAGACAGTATAACTAAATATTTTGCACAAGCCTCTCACGTATCCTTCACAGATATGTCATGATATCCTGTCTATAATCATGTACGTTTACATGTGAGGAAATTGAGGCCTCCACTGGCCAAAGGCTATGCAACTCAAAGGTAACTGGGCTGAAATTGGAAAACTCTTTGACTTCAGAGTCTAAGCTCTACCCTTTAAAAAAATATTTTCATTGATTTTTAGAGAAAGAGAAAGGGAGAGGGATAGATAGATAGATAGATAGATAGATAGATAGATAGATAGAAACATCCATGAGAAGAAAGAAAATCCATCGGCTGCCTCCTGCACATCCTCCACTGGGGATCAAGCCCGCAACCCAGGCACGTGCCCTGACCGGGAATCAAACTGGTGACCTCTTGCTTCCTGTGTTGAGGTTCAACCACTGAGTCACATTGGTAGAACTCAAGCTCTAATCTTTATCCTCCATCACCTCTCCATCAACATGCTAATGTGGCTAGATCACTGAATAATCAACCTTAACTGCCAAGCCGCTTGTAGACCTCAGCTTGCCCTGTGATCCCCTGGAGATTGTGGGGTGGAATGATCTCATCATCCCACCTGATGTTGACCTCAGGTTTTCAAAGGAACCTCTCTTAATTACCAACCAGAACTTTAGAAGGAGGGCAGAAGGTGAGAGGAGCTAGCTAGGCAGCTGTGTCTCCTCCTCTCTGACCCCAGAAAATACTACATGGCCTCCACTAGTTCCTTGTGCTGCGTGGGGCCATGGTGTTACCTGTGAGTTCGCTGGGGAACACTGTTGGCCAGCTATGCTCCACGAATAAGAGTTTCTATAGTGCAGGTATGGACTGTGGCACCCACTGGCAACAGGAGCTGAGTGGGGCTGCAGAGCCTGGCTGTTTGGGTTTCTCTATGGCACCTGCAGGTGGCTGTGCCTGTACGTGGAAAGAGGACTTCAAGGTGAGGACAATTGGGATGGGCACAGTGGTGGTGGTGGTGGTGGTGGTGGTGGTGGTGGTGAAAATGGCACGCACAGTGCCATATTTTTTCAGTTCTTATTTTCCAAATTGTTCCCAAATATCTCATTCACGTTTCACCAAAACCCTATGCAACAGGTTTGGTCTCCAGTATACAGATGAGGAACCAGAGAGTTCATGGAGAGTGAACTCATGTGTAGACACCAGAGGAATAACCGGGCCAAGGAGCCACAGGTCCTGACGCACAGCCCAGCGTTCTTTGCGTGACATGGCACCCAGGTCACACTGGTGAGGTTGGAAGGTGGGATTCGAATCTGAGCCGCTACCTCCTGACCCACTGACCACACAAGTGTATCCAAATGTCGCAAGGAGCCAGAGTGGTATTAGGCACAAAATAAAATGTATCATGGAAAGAAAACTTTTCCATTCGCAAAAAATGTTGGCACATGCTGTATTAAATATTCATCTCTTGAAGTGTTAGATATCTGTTATTAAAATCTCCGAGAAGAAAAAAAAAGATAAAATCAAATCTCTGAAAAGGCCTGCATTGAGTTCTCTTTAGCAGAATATCACCTGATGCTTTCTGAAAGTATTAATATATTGCAGAACTATTATTCTATGGAACGAAATAGGAGAAAACAATGGGCTAGCATAGTCATGTATACAAGGGTTGCTGTCAGTGATATCAGCATCTGTCCAAATTCACGCTTGCCCCTATGCCAGGCGCCTTGTTAAAGATTCTATGCGCATTCAGTTATTTAAACTTCTCAATAGCCTTGCAAGGCAGGGAGTACTGTCTCCACTCAACAATGGGAAAACCCAGACTTACCCTCGGGGAAGTGACAGAGGAAAGGTTCATGGTCAGTGTTGTCTAACCCCTCTGGTTCCCCAGGGTTCAAAGAAAATGGAGCTTTAGAGCCGCAGGAAAACACGTGCAAGGAAGGAAAAGAGGCGAGTACAAGAGGCCAGTTCAGGGGGATGAGACTATTCAACTGCTACTCAGTAGGCTGATGGAACGCATTAGGGGCAGGAGCGAGATGCTGTGCTCAACAGATGAAATTGCTGTGTGCCGGTGAGAAGCTGTGGAGAGGCTCATTCAAAAGAGCTGAAGTTCCAGGAAGGCTCAGAGGTAACTGGGGAAGGAGGGAAGACGGGTGCCACTCGGGTTTCAGAGTCACAGGTGCTCATCAGCTGGCATTGACTTTCTTTTTAAAGACCCAGGCGCTGAATCCTGGGTTCCCCCCTCTTGTTTCATTGTACCTCCCAGTTCAGCCCATACCACTGGTGGAGTGGGGAGCGGCAAAGGAAAGCTGGGGACCACGTAGTGGGTGTCGAGGCACAGAGAGCGGCCACCGTTTCCAGGGCTACCGACAAAGACCAGGGCCAATCACCTCCCAGCCCTGGGAAAGGCTCTGTTCTCCCTGCTGTTTTCAGCTTGCCAAGTAAGTCACTGTTCCCTTCTCCTGGAAGATGCCGGTGGACATTGGCCCAAGGTTTGTGAAAGCAGAAGGAGACGCGCAACGCTTACTGTGCGTTAATATTTCCTAGGTCTGCCGTGCTGCCCTTTACCTACAGAACCTCTTTTATTGCATATGCCCACTGTCTCCTCTAAGCAATTCTGCCACTACCTGACAGGGGAGGAAATAGAAATTCAGAGAGCTTAATGGACTTGCCCGAAGGCTCTGAACTAGTCGGGGACAGAGATGGAATATGAACTAAGATGTGCTCTTCTGGCTTCACAGGAGCTTGCTGACCATCAGTTCCCACGCAGGTCTGAGACACCAGGAGGACCGGTGGCCGGAGGAAGGAGGTTCCAACACCAAGGGTCTTGCTTAGCATCCAAATCCTATTTCTAGCAAAGAACGGCACTAGGGCCCCTGGGGGACAGAGGACTTGTCCTTTCCTGGGAGCAGGAGTTCAGCTGCTGCAGACCCGGGACTGAGTTACAGTAAGCACAGCTGTCTCCAGCTCCTAAAACCGGGGATGGCGTTGGTTCCTCTGGTTTTCCAATCCTTCACCTCCTCTTTAGACCATTAACATTTTAGCAAAAGCACATGTGCCTGGTGTGTAAACAGCCAGGTGCAGATAAACAGCTTTGCCTTTAGGCCTTTGAGCAGAGAATACACAAGAGGATAAGAGAAGAAGAAAGAAGAGAAAATGTCCCTGCGAAGCGTTCCTGTCCACCGAGGCCTTTACCCATTTCAGGCTGACATTCTGGGCCCAAACCTTTCAAGGCTGCTGGTTTAAATCTGCCACCTACAAAAGAACAATAGTCATCTTAGCCTCGGGGACACGCCAGACCCACACTCTGTCTTGGTCTCTAGCGGCAAGGAAGTGGCTGGGGAGCTGTGCAAAGATCGCTGTTGTGAGAATCCAGAGACGAAACTTCAACACCGGCTCTGCCCTTACTCACTGTGCGGCCTTGAGCAAACGCCGTCCCTCTCTGGACTTCTGTCTCTCCTTCTGTAACAGGGAAATCCATTCATTCAACAGTAGTTACTGAAGGCCCACTCTGCACTGAGCCCTGTGCTGTGATCTGGGAATACAGAGATCTGAGTCATCAAGGTCTCAGTGTCCAAAGAGGCAGCAGGCTTTTGAACAAAAAATGTACTGCAAGGGGACCACCACGGCGGCAGAGGTCAGTGCAGAGGAGGGGACCTGAGTCCAGTGAAAACCACTGAACTTGTTTCTCTACCTTCAAAGTCCATGTTCTTCCATTCCCTTAATCCACGATGCTTTAGACTTTACACCAATCTGCTGAGGTTGTTTTGAGGTTGATTTGGGGAGCAGAAAACCATTCCTGAGAGCTGACGTGTGTATCTTTAAGAGTTGCCTAAATGGTAAAAAAGAACTTGTGGTCCAAGAGAAGGGACAGCAAGGGCAGACGGGGCGTTACACCTGAACGGGAGTGGTGGCAGCAACAGCTCCGTGGAATACAATATTGGCAGAAGAGGCCAGAGGGGAGGGTGGGGAGCAGCTCAGACAGGCAGTCATGGTCCACTGCAAGGCGGGAGGGCTTCGCCCTAGATCTGTGGTTGGCAAACCGTGGCTTGTGAGCCACATGTGGCTCCTTGGCCCCTTGAGTGTGGCTCTTCCACAAAATACCACGTGCGGGTGCACACGTACAGTGCGATTGAAACTTCGTGGCCCATGCGCAGAAGTCAGTATTTTGTGGAAGAGCCAGTGTTTTTGTGGAAGAGCCACATTCAAGGGGCCAAAGAGCCGCATGTGGCTCGTGAGTCGTGGTTTGCCGAGCCATATTTTGCCGACCACTGCCCTAATGATGTCTCCAGTCCTTCCTGGCCAGCCCTCTGGGCATGGCGCAAACCTGAAACACACCCTCATTCATGCACTTTTTCAGGAAGTGGTATCTACTAAGCATGAGCACTGTGGTGGGTCCTGAGGGATCCAAAACCTTGTCACAAAGGATGAGGTCTTGTAGACCCGTGCCTCTCCAGTAGAGGACAAGGAGAGGCCCTAGGGTGAGAGGCAGAAATCTTATTCGGCAAAGACAGTCTCTAAGCACAGCAGGCCTGTTACACCTAGGAGGCTGAAGAACATCCTGGATAGAATCAGAGACCCTGGAGCTTGGTGATCAGCCATTCCTCCACTCGATGACACGAACAAGCATGAGTCACCTGAAGTGAAAGGTAGATATGATTTGGAGAAAAGGAGAGAGGTCAGGGGACCAGGGAGGCAGTTCGAGAATGGCTCGCAATGGTCCTCACCTCCTGGTGTTCACACCCTGGTTAAGTCCCTCCTTAACAACTTGATTCTGTCAAATGGGCCACAGCAAAAGCGTGACCTGTCACTTCGAAGACGAGGGTCCAGAAGCCTGGGACTTCTGCTTCGCCCCCACTCTCTCTGCCTCTTCTCATTTTCTTGCTTGGGCAAAGCAGACGTCTGTTGTGAGTCCCTCTCTAGAGGGGCCTGAGTGATAGAGGATGGAGGGAAGCATCTGGGTACCAGCCTCGTGGGAATGAATCCTGACCATCTGGGAAGCAGACCCTGCCCCAGTCGAGCCTTGAAATGAGCCCTGGTGGACAATTTCATGCAGCCTCATGAGTAACCCTGAGTGGGAGGACTACTCACGCGGGCCTAATCCTTGGCCCACAGAATAAATGTTTGTTGAGATAATGAATGTTAATAAACACATGTTTGTTGAGGCAATCCATGTCTGCTGTTTTAAGCTTCTAATTTCAGGGTAAGCTGTTACACAGTCGTATCTAGTGAAATCAATAACCGAGGAAGAAAAGTCCTCATCCCTAGCAAAATACTCGGGGACCTTCAGGTTTTCAAGAGACCTTCATTCATTTACAAAAGGTCCCCCAACCATGTACTGTGTGCTCCGCCCTGAGCATGTTGCAGGGTTTCCCTAGGAGCCAGGCACAGCCCAGACCTGGAGGGCCCTGGCCGGGATGGCTCAGTTGGTTCAGCATTGTCCCTGCACCACACGGTTGCCAGTTCGATTCCCTGTCAGGGCACATGCCTAGGTTGTGGGCTCGATCCCCAGTAGGGGATGTGCAGGAGGCAGATGGTCTCTCTCTCTCTCTCCAATAAATACAGTTTTTGGGGAAACAACCTAGAGGGACCACAGCCAGGTAGGCGAGGTCAGGGGGAGACATGATTATGCCATACCAGGACAACTGCCAGGTAGGTTATCTTCATACCTCATAACCTGGTAAGAGCTGGGAGAAGGGAACCACTGAACTGTGCCTGACAAAATCAGCGGTGGCTTCACGGGGGAGGAAGGTCCCTTTATCTCTACAAAGTCATTTCTTTCTAGAAGACTGTATTTCCACATCCATCGTGGAAGCTAAGTCTGTGAAATGGAAGGCTTGTGAGCTCTGCAATCAGACAAATTAAGCTTGAAACCCAGCTCAATAATTTCTCAACACTGCCAACTTAGAAAATCGATAGAAAGGAAGAGATGAGAACAGGTCCTTATGTCCCCACAGAGCTGTATCAAGCACCGGCCCTGCCCAGCTCTAGTCCAGGACGCTGGTGTAAATTGTTTCATCTTTTCAGGTCTCACGGTCCCCGCATGCAAAGCAGGGATAATTAAAATACCTGTTTTGCAAGATCACCTGAGCTAAGCAATGAGTTTTTACCACAGTGGCTGATAATACAAGGTTTGGTCATTTTTAGCTAATATCGTGGAGAAAGTTACCTTACTTCTTCAGGCCTCTTATGCATGTGAAGTCCTCAGTGCTTGGCTTGGTATATACCGAGTGCTCAGTGACTGTACGCTGCTATGCCTATTACTATTATTAGCAGAGACACCAGATCCAGTGAACTGTCAGTATCTCCTAGACCCGTGGTCGGCAAACTGCGGCTCGCGGGCCACATTTGGCTCTTTGGCCCCTTGAGTGTGGCTCTTCCTAAGCCTTAGGAGTACCCTAATTAAGTTAATAACAATGCACCTACCTATATAGTTTAAGTTTAAAAACTTTGGCTCTCAAAAGAAATTTCAGTCATTGTACTGTTGATATTTGGCTCTGTTGACTAAAGAGTTTGCCGACCACGGTCCTAGACGAAGGGATAACCAGCAAGGATGCATCCAAGTAAGGCATACTCATGTATTTATAAAAATGCTCCCTACCCACCCTGGGGGCACTTGGCTCCCTGTGCTGGGGGGGAAGGGCTCTGATTATTTCTGCAGGAGCAGCTGCACTGAGGCACCACTCAGGCAGAGATGCTGGGGACGTGCCAGCAGTGGTTCCCTGAGTTACGGTAATTCAGATGCTACACACACCTGCAGCTTCCTGCATGTGCCGTTAAATTTACGGCACAGCAGTAATAGTGACATTAGCACATACTTATTTATAAAATGCCCACACCTGAACAGCCTAAAGAGCTCCAATAGACGCCCTAGTAAATTTTATAGAAACCTACATAGGTTCCTCTATGCGAGAATGTGAATATATGTGTGGATGCATGAGAATTGATATCAGGATGCAGGCATGCTTAGAGGAGGAGTAACAGCAGCCCTGGGAATCGTAACTGTGAATTCCTTCTTCCATTTCCATCAGGTACCAGGACCAGCATCGGCAATGTTGCTTCCTTCCTGGTTTTCCAGTCATCTTAAGCTCCAAGAACAAAAAATACTATTGCAAAAGTCAGCAGAGTTCAAATTCCCAAACCAGTTTCTGGCTGCACAGCCTTGAGATGGTCATTAGTGTTTTGGGACTCTCAGGTTCCTCAAATGATAAAATGGGCACCATAGTACCTTGGTCTAGGGTGGGAGAGAGACACTTCCTCCTTCTCTCCTTCCCTTCATATTTCAAACAACAAAGGACAGGGTATATCAAAGTTCCTTGGTCTTAGAGACAATCCAGCAAGTGACTATTTGCAAAGCTTTTTGAGTAAAACCCTAGCACCAGCAAGAGAGGAATACAGAACCTCCCACTCCCTTCCCTGTGTGTGACTCCACCTTCCTCTAGCACAGAGCCTAGTGCTGTGGAGCAGCGAAGTTTACATTTGGTTAATGAATAAAGGCATAAATGAATGAATGGACAGCGTCCCCAACCGATCATTTATTTTGGATAGAAGGAGCAGGCTTCCTGGGATCTTTCCAAAGGGGAAGGAAACACAATCTAGTCATGACCTCCTCGGTGCAGAGAATGAGGTAAGCATGAAATACGGCTGAGGTATCATGTTGTCTCACAATTAAATAATAATATCTTCCCTGGTTAAATACTCTCTCTGTGCAGAGTCCTGGACTGTGCTCTACATAAAATGATCTCCTCTAATCCGTACAGCACCCTGGGATGGAGTTACTAATACGACATCTCTTTTACAGAGGAGAACCCCTGAGCCCATATGAATGAGACTGCAGCCTACGATCACAGAATTAATCAACATTAATGTCCTAGCTGGTTTGGCTCAGCACAGACTGAAGGGTCCCAGGTTCGATTCCAGTCAAGGGCACATGCCCAGGTTGCGCGCTTGATCCCCAGTAGGGGGCGTGCAGGAGGCAGCTAATCAATGATTCTCTCTCATCATTGATATTTCTCTCTCTCCCCCTCTTCCTTCCTCTCTGAAATAATAAAAATATTTTTAAAAAGAATTAATCAACATTGAACCCAATATGGCTGACCCCAGAGTGCAGCCTCCAAAACTGCCACACTGCCTCCGAGGTGACAGCCTTCTGAACAGAGAGGAAACCTCCCGACCGACCGAGCTACCTCTCCTACACAGCGAGGCAGAGGGTGTGAAACAGAAGCAGGCGTGGCCCCACCCTCATCAATGTGTCAGCTTGGGGGGGGGGGCATTTACATGGTGGATACATCATTGGTGACTATATCGTTTACACTCACATTCATGCTAGGATGGAGAAGAACAGTGTGGGGAGAAAAAATAGACCAGAAGAAACTCTTTCACAAAAGGACAGGGAAGCCCGATCCTGATGATGGAAGGGAAGGGTGTTCCTAGCCAGCAGGACGGATATTCAGGGTGGAAAGCAGTGGAAAAAGTGACTATTGACATGCGACGAGGCTGGCCAGGGGCATGGGATGGCTTGCAGGCCACGTTAAGATGTGTGTTCATAACCAGAAGAGAGCGGGGAGCCTCTGGAGGTCGCTGTGGAGGCGGGGCCGTGCTGAGGTTCGGTACTGTGATGCCCACGCTGGCTGTGGGGACAAATGGTGTCACTGCCAGAGTGTGGTGAGGAGCAAGAGGTCACATGACTTGACTGCGGTGGCCACACTGGGAGAAAGAAAAGTCACCAAACACAAGGTGCTGGTTTGTGATGGATCAGATCTTCTGGGAAGCAGAAAGGGGAGAGGATAAGTGGTGTTTCGAAGTTTACACCCAAACTCTACTCCTGGGCAGCATTCCTTCAGTGGACAGGTCACTGCCACAGAGAGTGCGGATCAGCACACGGCATCTAGTAAGAGGACGCTGTGTCCTTTTTAATGCAGGGTGGATGGCATTTTCCGCTCTCTTCTCCATCTTGATTATTCACCTATCATCCAACTGCTTATTATTTAATCTACAAATATTTACTGAGTCCCTGTATGGGCCAAACTGTGCTCTGCATTGTGATACGGGGGACAAGACAGTGGTTCAAGAGAGAGATGTCCTTGGTTCATGGGTGGGGATGGGACAAGGGTGTGCTGGACCTGGCTCCAATTGGCTCCCTGGAGCTAATTACTCAATATTCAGGGATGCCCATCACAGCTGTCAGAGCCAGTGGCTTAAAACTGAACATGGTAGGAGAACTTATACCAAGGAAATTGGGAAATGCTACAAATAAGGCTTTTTACATTTCCCCCCTAGACAGCCAGTCACTAGCTTACCACCAGGCTGCACTGGGTTACCTCAATGGGTCTGGCAGTCTGATGGTTTCACTTCCAAGTTCAAAAGAGCAAGAAATATGAGCAGAAATAGGTCACAGTTACAGCAACACACCAATTCTGTTTTAAGAACTCTAAGAATTTCAGGGCCAGAAGGCAGAGACTGGATCAGACAGACCTGGGTTTGTGTCTTGCTGCCAGCATTTGTTGAAGACCCAGACGGGCCAGTTTACTTTACTGTTCTGACCCTCATGCGCCTGCATTTAAAATGGAAATAACGCATCCACACTATGATGCTAAGTGCTTTGCAAGGTGCCTGGTACTTAGTAAGCACTCGGTGAATAAAATGTGTTATGATCATTGCTCTTCTTTTTTCCTATTATTTTCTAGTCTACTGTCACCCCCACTTTACTTTTTTTTTTAATCCTCACCCAAGGATATTTTTCCATTGATAGTCAGAGAGAGTGGAAGGGAGAGGGAAAGACAGAGAGAAACATCGATGTGACAGAGACACATTGATTGGTTGCCTCCTGCACGAGCCCTGACCAGGGCCTGGGCCAGGGAGGAGCTCGCAATCAAGGTACATGTCCTTGAAGGGAATCGAACCCTGGACCCTTCAGTCTGCAGGCTGACACTCTATCCACTGAGCCAAACCGGCTAGGGCCCACTTTACTCTTAATTGTCCTTAGTAGCATCCAGCTGTCACTTACATACTTCCTAGAACAGGGATCTCACCACTTTCAATGCAACCCATTCCATCTCCAGTCAGCTCTGGGTATAAGAAAGATCTTTCTTATCCAGAAAACAGTACAATTACTACCAAGAGTCTTCATTTATCTAATAATGTGCAGGGCAAATATTTGCTATGTGCGCACGAAATGATTCAAGTTGCATTCAAGTCCCAGGCCGAGCAGTCAACGGTGCAGTATAAACTGTGCTTATGGGAGCACTGGTACAAGGAGAACCCTGGTTCTAGAAGCAAAAGACCTGGGATTAAATTCCATCTCAACATTTAGCAGCTGTGTGACTTCTGGCAACGTAACCCCCCCTTTGCTGAATGTCCTCCTTCGCATGTCTGTGCTCTGCAGACTGTTGTCAAAGATTAGATGAATTCATATGCCCTCCCTGCTTAGCACAGCGGCTGATAAATATCAGCTAAAACATGTCTCCTGATACACAGGAGGCAGCACTGCCCCTGAGAGTCCCTGACATGCTCCGAGGTAGGTACCAGGGGCGTCAAAAATGCATAAGAAACAAGGCTGCCCACGCCGGCCATGCATGGCAAAGCGCTTTAGGGACAGGGGCCATTTTTAAAAGGAAGACACCAAGACCCAGGGTGACAACTCACTTGCCCAAAAGAAGTGTGTGCTCTGTGCCTCAGTAAGCATCATCAGGGTCCCAGCGTCAGGGTGTAGAACCTACCTTATTCCCTGGCCTGCAAAATGAGGACAACAGCGGTACCTACCTCCAGGTTGCTGTGACGGCTACGTGGAGTAGCATCCACAGTGCTTCTGATACAGGGGCTGGCTCATGGCAGGTGTCTGACAAAGTTTCAGCTGGAGGCTACTTCTCCCGAGTCCCCCGAGCAGTGTGGGATTAGAACAGCCCATTTCCATGTTTATTACTTTCCTCAGCCGCACCCGCCCTTGTGCAGAGCATTAATTCTTGCTCACTCAAATCCAGCCCAATTCCAATTCAATTTATTCCTCCTTTATCTTTATGGAAAAAGAGCCCCCTCCCTCCTAAATCTGCTTTGCTGATTTGTAGTTTAGTTTTATTGTTGCCAACGTTTACACAGACTCACGGGGGAGAAGCTGCCGGCCCGGTTCGAGGTGCTGCGTTTGCACACGGATGATTTGCAAGCATCTCAAGGGTCCGGCTTAAACCCTTGACATGCAGAAGGGAGTCAAGTGGGTAAATCGCGAAGTGAGTGGGGGCTGTAAATCGTGTCTGACAAATGCGCATTATGTCGTGCGCTGTGCGTACTGTTAATGCCGGGCAGGGCTATGGGCTTGTTCACATTCTCTGCACAAGGGAAGACATACTGTGATTCTCGGACTCTCAAGGGAAGAATGAAAAGGGGGAAGGAGGCCCCCGATTCAGACCTCAGGCTTCTTGCCTCTGTGCAAGGAGGGAAGAGGAAGGAAGAGAGGAGGAAAAAGATTTGAAAACCTACCACATGGCACATGGTATAATGCTTCCCTTACCCTCATTATTTTTGCTTAAACCTCATTAACAATGTTGGTGGTGCTTCTACAGAGCAAGACAGGGGGCTCAGGGAAGCTGTGTTTCCTGCCCCAGGCCATGTAGCTGGGAACGGTGGAACCAGGGCCTGAAGCCAGGTTTGAGTTGAAGGATGAGCCCTCGCTTGTGCAGCACATCGACCTCTGCACAGCCAGGAGCTGGCCCTACAGCGAGGCTGCTGAGTGGCCTGGCCTACCTCCCACGCACACCATGCCCATGGATTTATGCAGCTGTTCTCCACCTTGCCTGACCTGCCAATCCAGCCGCTGTCAGAGCATCTTCTCACCTGGGGTGAGCGCAGAGCCACCACTGCGTCTAGACAGCCACTCTCAGACCACTCGGCACCAACCAGCCCTCACAGGGAGCCTCCAGAGCACCCCACGTTACCAAGCAGACAGCTTTGCGCGCTCCTTGGCTCATAATCCTGTCAGATGACTTGTTAAAAATACCGTCTCTGGGCCTCACATGACACCTACTAAACGAGAAATTGGATTTTTAAATGTTTTCCCTCCAGAATTATTCACCATTGTCCCTGCCGAGATGTGCTAGATATTCAGTGGAATCTGTGCTTGGGCCCCAAGCCAGGCTCTTGGGTGTCTGTGGGTGTTGATGCCGTCAGCAGTGGTGATGGTGTGTGTGTGTGTGTGTGTGTGTGTGTGTGTGTGTGTGTTCAGGCACACACATGCAGGCTCTTCTGGCACACTCGATAGGAATACTCAAGATGGATTCCTTAAAAATTAACTCCATAAAGGACATTTATGGATAGTGAATACAACATTATTCCTATTTCTCATGTAACAGGTTAATCAGGCTTGCAGATGAGATGGGAAATTTAATTCTTATTCATAAACCTATTGATTTAAAGGATGACTAGGGTTCAGAAAAGTTTTGAGGGAACAGCCTTAGTTCCAAACCACCACCTCTATATTGCCACTTCCCAGACACATACCAGAGCAAGGATTAAGGAGCAGGCTGTGTCCGGCCACAGCAGCTAGCCAACCCTGTTCTCTCTCTGACTTCACGTGCATTCCAGATACATACAATTGTTACCAAATAGCCTGGACGCCTGGCCACATTCATTCAGGTGGATTTTCGTTGTATACTTGCTATGTCGGGGATAGCTCTAATTCAAACACATCACAGGGTCAAGCCCCAACTAGAGCTCTTCTTAGAAATAACCACAGTTTACAACCTTTAGCCCTTAAGATACGTTTCTTCAGTTTAGAGAACCATTTGGGGCTCTTGTGGGCACCTGGTGGGCATATCCCTCTTACTCTCATATTTTTAAATATAGTATTCTTATTGAGGAGGGGAGGGGGAGAGAGAGATAGAAACATCAATGCTGAGAGAGAATTGTTGATCGGCTGCCTCTCCTACTGGAGAACAAACCTGCAACCCAGACTGGTGCCCTGACTGGGAAGGGAACCATGATCTCCTGGTTCATAGGTCAATGCTCAACCACTGAGTTATGCCGGCCAGGCAGTACTGTATTATCGTTGATCCACTAGGCCAGTGGTCAGCAGCTCCTTGGCCCCTTGAGTGTGGCTCTTCCTAAGCCTTAGGAGTACCCTAATTAAGTTAATAACAATGTACCTACCTATATAGTTTAAGTTTAAAAATTTTGGCTCTCAAAAGAAATTTCAATCACTGTACTGTTGATATTTGGCTCTGTTGACTAATGAGTTTGCCGACCACTGCACTAGGCCGTAGGTAAACTCTGTGGGCTAGCCTGGGCACTCTGGCCTTGTCTGTACGCTTGCTTTTATGAGGAAGCACACCGTGTGCCAAAAGATCTTAAAGACAAACATCTGGCCACTCACTGGGCTCCTAGGTTGGGCTTCTAGGGGTTGTAGCAGACGTACTGGGGTGTTGGGAGCCTTCTAGGGGTTGTAGCAGACGCACTGGGGTGTTGGGAGCACAGGCCCACTGAGCTGAATGGAGGCAGCGCTAGCTGAGAGCTATAAATAGCATGCCAAGCGACCCTCCGAGCTTCTCCGTCCCTGGGGCAGCTCCGACAGCTTTCTCTTTGGCTACGTGAAAGCGGCTGGAAGGACTGCTTTCCCCAGAGCTTTCCTGCTGCCCTGAGCATGTCGAGGGACTTTGCTGCTTCTAATTATCTCCCTTTACGTTCAGGCCCAGACTTGTTAATACAATAAACCGGTGTTTCCAGGATGCGCTCACCACGCAGAAACCTCTCAAGGTGTTTTACAAGCAGAAGAGCTTGTTCAATCAAATCAAATTCCAATGAACAATTAACAGCGGTGTCGGGAAGCGGTATCACGGTCCAGCCCGGGCCCCGGGAGAGCGGTGTTCCCTCCAAGCGGCAGCGGTCCAGCTCCTGCCCACAGTATTATTTTGAAATCGACTGGGCAAAACAATCGTTGCCTGAGGTCAAGGTCCCAGAATATCAATAGTGAGAAGATGTTACAGATCATTGCAGCTGAACCCGGCTGTTTCAAATGGGGAAACTGAGGTCTAGAGAGAAGGGGCGATCCCGCCTCACACAACATCAAGAATCCAAGCTCCTGGGGACGGTCCCAAGAGCCCCTGTCATTGACACATGACCCCCATCTGGCTGCTTTCCAACACCTATGAACACTGTCTCTGCTTTCCACTTACAGTTGATTGAATGGTAGACCCTCCAAAGACTTGTCATTTGGAACCTCAGACTGTAACTTATTTGGGAAAAGGGCCTTTGCAGATGTCTTTAACTTCAGGATCTCAAGATGAGAGCAGCCTGGATTTAGGACAGACCCTAATTCCAACGACTTGGGTCCTCATAAGAGACATAAAAAAGGGAGATTTCAGACATTCAGAGGAGAAACTCACGTGAAGACAGTGGTGGAGATTGGGGTGATGCATCGATAAGCCAGGAAGTGCCAAGGGCTCATCAGCCACCATAGCCATCAGCCACCAGAAGGTAGGAGAGAAGCATGGAACAGATTCTCCCTCAGAGCTTCCAGAAGAAAGCCACCTGCCAACACCTTGATGTTGGACTCTGGCCTCCAGAATGTGAGAGAACACACTTCTGTTGCTTTAGGCCAGCATGTTTGAGGCCATTTGTTACAGCAGCCACAGGAAACTAATACCCGCTTCTTGGTGGAAAGTCCTTGTTCACCCCCTCCACGTGGGGGGGGACCTGCTTTGCGTTTAAGGCTCATCTTTAGTACTCCTGCCAGCCTATATGTGAGCCTTTCTAACTCAGCCTCCAGCTGGGATCAATCCCAACTTCCTTGGGGTCCCTAAGTGAATTTACCCATAAAGTTCACCTCAGCGTCTGCTATTAATTATTTTAATTACTTGTCCCTTTCCCCTATCACATTCTAGGTCAGCCGTGGGCAAACTACGGCCCGCGGGCCGGATCCGGCCCGTTTGAAATGAATAAAACTTAAAAAAAAAATAAATAAATAAAAGACCGTACCCTTTTATGTAATGATGTTTACTTTGAATTTATATTAGTTCACACAAACACTCCATCCATGCTTTTGTTCCGGCCCTCCGGTCCAGTTTAAGAACCCATTGTGGCCCTCGAGTCAAAAAGTTTGCCCACCCCTGTACTAGGTTCATCGACAGCGGTGATTTCCAACCTTTTTCATTTCATGGCTCCCACATGCTAATTACTAAAATTCAGCAGCACACAAAAATATTCTTTTGCCTATTTGACAAAAAAATAGGTATACTTTTGATTCACTCACATTGGACAACTATTGTTGTGTTGGCTGTGTCACTTTTTTATTTGACAATCTAAGGGGAAAGAGGTAAGATATTGCCTGTTTTAAGAATTCTTATGGCATACCGGTTAAAAATCACACTAATCTAGTTAACAAAGTTATACAGGTTTTAAGTGCACAATTCTACAACACATCATCTGTACCCACACCTCAATAAAGGCAATGAAGGAAAAAGAAAAGAAAATCGCTGACGTGGAGCATAAACCACAGTGATTCCTTTGGGCCCCAGAACCAATCTCGCCCATACAAGTGTTCAGAAATGCCTGTAGAACTACTGTGAGCATAAATGAATGATTTCATTCTTGTTCTCTTCCTTCCCAATGATAGAAACCCATACCCATGCATCTCCATGCCTGTACTAACCTTCCCCCCTTTCCCTAACTTGAAGTCTATTCAATCATAAACTTAAGAGATTTCAGGCCCAGACATGAAGCAGTACAATGTATACAGCAAGCTTTGGGGTCAAACATACCCAGGTGTGTGCCCTGTTTCTACCACTTCCAAGCAAGTAATGGAACCTCTCTGCCCTTCAGAGCCCTCATCTTTGGAATGTGAGTAAAAGCACAGCCGATGCGGCTCAATGGTTGAACATCGATCCAGGAACCAAGAGGTCACGGTTCCATTCCCAGTCAGGGCACATGCCCGGGTTGCAGGCTCAATCCCCAGTAGAGGCGGTGCAAGAGGCAGCCAATAGATGATGTACCTCTCTCATCGATGTTTCTCTCTCTCTATCCCTCTCCCTGCATCTCTCTCTAGCATTTAACAGAATAAAATGTGAGTAAAAGATTAAATGAGTTCATGTAATTTGTCCGGACAATAACTCCTTTCACACAATGACACTACATTCCCATTTTACAGATTAAAACCTGGAATCTAAAGGAAGTGAACTGTTCAGGGTGTCACAGGCAGGAAGTGCCTCTGCAGGCCTTGGACTTACATCCAAGAGTCCAAAATGGAACTCTTGTCCAATATATCATATAGAACCCCAGGGACTCTACCGCCCCAACAAGCTTCCCCCAATCCGTTGGCTGAGTGATAAAAACATTGTCTATCGTTCCCAAGAATGAGGCTCCCCGGCACAGCACACATCCTTGAATTAATTGTGTTTGGTCTCCAGGCTCCTTGGGACTCCTCTAGATCTGCATGTAACGCAGTCTCTCGAGTCTCTCAGCAGGTTTGAGACACTGTGAATCGTGATGCTGGGCGTAGGAAAACAAATGCCTTCTGTGCAAACCATCGTCTTTCAATTACAGATCATTCTATTTGTAAGCCCTTTCCCTTGGATACAGACATCACGAAGTCTGGAGCTCCTTAGAATAGAGGAGAACAGAGAGAGGGGGGCGGGGGTGAGGAAGAGAAGCATGGAGAGGGAGACAGGGAGGGAGTGGGGTGCGGAGAGAGATAATGGAATCCCCACCGTGGACAGATGCTCAGAGCTCACCTGGTTCAGATCCCTGGGAGCACAGTCCGGGGGCCCGGTCCTCATGGTTACGGACTGGCACCCAGGGAATTGAAAGTGGCTCCCAAGTTGTGAAATATGGTGACACAGATACCATCCAAGTACTTTTTTTTTAACAGTGGATGAACCTAAGGTACCGAAGTTAGATAGCTTCACCAGCCACTCAGCAAGGTGGAGGCAGAACCAGGAACTCTGGCTTCTAATTCAGTGCCCTGTTGCCTCCAGGGGGTTAGGGATCCCAATGAAAACCTGGAGGTGTGGATAAAAAGCATTTTGCAGGGAAAGTAAAACAGAGTTTTTGAGGGGAAATGAGAGAAGACAGGACTCGAGAGATGGACGTAGGAAGAGAAGACGTCTACAAAGGAGAAGGAGAGAGAAGGGGAACAGGAAGACAGTGGCAAGGAAGGTGTGAGAACCACGCAAGGACAAAGACACTAATTACAGTGCAGCAATTAGTCAAAGAAGAGAGGGGACCACAGGGATAAAAACACTGGGTTAGGGAACTGTGTAGTCACTCTCTGATGAGGGTGCCTGAACGCATCCCCACGGCTTCTAACCGTAAACTGCTTGCTCCTTACCCAGGTCCCCAGCCTTCTGTGCCTGGGCCTGGCTGACCTTTGCCACCAAGCCCTCTTTCTGCCTCCAGGAGTGCCTACCGCCTGGACTGGTGTTTTCCTTCACTCCACTCCTGGGCATTGCTAAGTTCATCTCCCCGAAGGCTTTAAGATCCTCTCCTTCAGGAAATCCTCCTCTCCCCTCTTCCTACTGTCCACCCTCCGTTCCAGACAGGGTTGGAAGGCTCTTCCCAGTATTGCAAAGACACGCCATTGTGTATTATTTATCACAATGAACTTGAAATCTGTTTTAATGTCCCCTTCTTTCCCCCAGTGGACTGTACATTTCCAGGGCCATGAACTAGGCTTGATTCATATTATATCTCCAGCACCCACCACGTGGGAAAACATGTATTCCACACCCAATGCATGACTGATGAACACAGGACTGATGGGTGCATGATGGACAAACCGCTCCTCCTCTCTGAGGAGTAAAAAAATTATGTCTACAACCACTGGGGGGCGCTCCTGGGTAACTCCAGCAATAGACCCTGGGGGAGAGGATGGAACAGAGTTTCTCTTTACCAAACACCTTCGCAAAACACAGGAGGCAAGAGCAATTGGAAACTGGAGAGATCCTTCCAGACATGACCGGGTGAGGCTGAGAATGGAACAGAGCCTGCCCTGGTGGATTAAAGACCACAGTGAAAGTCAGAAGCGTTGAACTTCAGTCTGTGGGACTGGTTAGCTCTGTGGCCTGGGGAAGTCATTTCTCATTCCATTTACACAAGCAAGCCCAGGTGGTGGCCTTTGTTATCACTGCCCCTCCCCTGCCAGGAATGGCAGGCTGAATGAGCCATAAAGGATTCTGATCTATTAGGGGAAAATGCAAGGAGTGAGGGTATCTCGGCTTCTTGTTCTAAATGGGCAACACTGATTGCATCCCTACCAGGTCAACCACACCTTCAGACACTGGCAGTACAGGTGGGAGCAAGTCTCCAGCCCTGGTTTCTGGTTCTCTAGAGGGAAGCAGACATACAGGACTACCTATGCTTTTAAAAAGGAGACAAAGACTCGGCGATGAGGGAGCTATAGGTAACACGCCACGGTGACACTCTGTCTGGAGTGATCAGCCTCAGAAAAGTGGTGGCATGAATCCCAACCAGACCTAGAAGGACGGGCAGGTTCCACTAGGCCGAGTGAGCAGATACTAGCATGTGACGATGTGCAGGGCGCGCCTGTGGGTTTGTGAGCAGAAGAGGGAACGAAAGTCAAGTTGAGAGAGGCAGGCGCATATGAGCTACATGGAACAGGAGCAGGAACAGAAGAGGCAGCAGCGGCAGGTGGAAATGGTGGCAGCTATTAGGGGCCACGGTGGCAGCTGCCCTGAGGGACCAGAGTTCAGAACTGTGCTGAGGGCTGTGTACCCAATGCCTCATTGAGCTCTAAGTAATTCCATTCACACACCCGCATGTATGCATATATGTGTACATATATGCAAATATGTATATGCATGTGTATATCTAGCAATAGGTTACTTTTATTTCTACTTCATAAGTGAAGAACATGAAACACAGAGAGTTTAAGTTATGTGCCCAAGGCAAGTACACAGTGAAGCCAGAATCTACACTCAGGTCTGTCCCTCTCAAAGGCAGTGTTTCCAAATGCTATGCCACAGCTCGCCACACGTCAGGCTAAGAGGGGGAGGATCTATCACGAAGACCGAGAGGGAGCCACGCAAGGTGTCTGCAGGAGAAACAGGGTCCAGCGGTCCCTTCCAGAAGATGACACTAGCGTCCCTCGTACCCCATCAGCTCTGGGCGAGTCCTGCCCTCCTAGGCCTGAGGAAGCCCCTGCTGGGGTGAGTGGGGCAGACAGGGTCCACCTGCAGCAATCCCAGGTCTCCTAAACTAACATAGCGCGGGCCCAGCCCCTCCGGGCAAGCTCCCGCCTCCCCTGGGCCCAGGAGTGATTCATCAGAGCAGCCTCAGCGCCTGCGCCGGCCCAGCAGCCTGTGATCCGAGGCTGGCGGCCAGGCTGGGGCTTTTAATTAGCTGAGAGAGGAAGAGTCAAGCCCTCTCCCATGGAGAGAAGGAGAGACACCCAGCAGGCTCATAAATCCTGAACCAGGGATCCACAGCCCTGAGAGGGCCCTGGAGAGGGGGGAGGAGCAGGCAGTTTATCTTTTCTGCTTTTTCTTTTTCATGGTCTCCCTTGCTTTCTGGTCCAGGAGAAAAGATAGGAATCTACACTGCCTTTTACACAGGAATTCCCCCCACCCCCCGCAACCCCCTGGGATGCCCCAGTTTCCAGCCTAGCTATGCGACCAAAAGTTGGGGAACCTCATTTCCAGTGTCACCTCCACTACCATGTTAAGGTGCAATTTGAGGCAAAATTACAACACAAAAGCTGGCAGGCTTTGGAGTTAGACATGAGTTAAATTTCTACTCTCTGATCCTTACTAAACCTGTGACTTGGGCAAGCTGCTTCCCTCTCTGTTGCCTCAGTTTCCTCATCTGTCAAATCAGGATAAGACCTTGTGTCGCAAGGATTAAACAAGAGAGCCCACATGAAGCGCCTCACCCACAATGGCTGCTCAATGTCTATAGCTATTTTTAACTAAGCCCATCCGGGCCTTAGTTTCCCCATGTGTAACATGCAAAGTTGCGCTACATGACTTATAAGAGCTGATTTCCTCTGGGTATTTTAAATTGGATATGAGAAGGTGGGTGTGGGGAGAAACAATAATATTTCTACATCCAAATCTGAGGTGGGGGGGGGGGGGCGCGGCTCACTTAGGAAGGAGGTAGCAACTTTGCTCTTTGTAGGGGCCCAGCAGGCAGGAGGAGCTAAGGCAGGATAAACACCTTCAGGGATGCATACTGCATGCCAGGGTAGGCAAGGCGATTCTCAGAGTCAGAGCTATCGGCTGCCTAGGTCAGTGATGGCGAACCTATGACACGCGTGCCAGAGGTGACACGCGAACTCATTTTGTAGGTTGATTTTTCTTTGTTAAATGGCATTTAAATATATAAAATAAATATCAAAAATATAAATCTTTGTTTTACTATGGTTGCAAATATCAAAAAATTTCTATATGTGACACGGCACCAAAGTTAGGGTTTTTCAAAATGCTGACACGCTGAGCTCAAAAGGTTCGCCATCACTGGCCTAGGTAGTAAATGAGCTCCCCATCACTGGAGGAAAGCAAGCAAAACTTGGACAATGGTCTGGGGCAGATGGTCTGAAAGAAATTTAAACATTGGATGGGATGCCAGAGTTTCTTCTGTAAGGATCTTAAATGCTGAAAATATCATGGCATAATGCTCAGGGGTGTTAATCACTTACATAGTCTCTCACTTGATTCTCACACCAGAGAGGTAGGGGGAATTACCAGCCCTACCTTACAGACAGGAAACTCAGGATGCAGTTGCAAGCTCAAGGCTGCACCCAGACAGCAGCAGGCAGAGCAAGGACAGGAGCCCCGGTGACTAACTCTTAAGTCCTTTTCTTTGTTACACAGCTGACCTCCCATCTCTGATCCCACACCTGGTGGCAGAGCCTCAGCCTGACTCATACTGATTGCAGCTGTCCTCTCCCCCCGCCCCTCCCCCCAGTCCTCCTCTGTCCCCTGCCTGCTCCCCCACATGTATTTACGCTGGGCTGCCTGGTAACAGGCTGCTGGGCTCCTTACCATGCGCAAGGCGACAGCAGGGCGATTAGTGAAATTTGTTACCCATGCGTCTCCGAACAAAATTAAATTAAAAGTGCAGCTTCGCTGTCAAGATAAGGGCCAAGCCGCTGAGATAATTTTTCACTCTCAAACACTCAATTACCCAGTGAGGCTGGATCAGATACAATCAAAGGGGAGAAAAAGAAGAGAAAGGAGAGAGAGAGAAAGGAGAGAGAGAGAGAGAGAGAGAGAGAGAGAGAGAGAGAGAGAGAGAGAGAGAGAGAAGAGAGAAGAGAGAAGAGAGGACCTCCAGAAACAGATGTTAAAGAGGCTGTTGCTATGGTGATGGGGGGGCTGGACCACAGGAGGCAGGTAGGTGGGTGTGGCCTGTGTCTATATCTATAATAATAAAAAAAAACAATGCTCTTTCTCCCCACTGCTCCTGTCTTGGGCCAGATGGTGTCATTTTTCACCTGAATTATTACATCAGTCTCCCAACTGGTCTCCCTCACCCCATCTTGTCCGCCTCCATCCAGGCTCCCATGAAAGCTCGAGTGACCTTTCTACCACAGAAATCCAAAAGCATCCCTTCTTTGCTGAAACCCTTCGGTGGCTTCTCACTGTCATCATGATAGAGTCCAAATCACTTAGCCAGTGTCACCTCCGGCTCTCTGCTCCTCAGATTTTATGTTTCAATGAAATGAACTAGACATCTCAATCCCTCCCTCCCTACCTCCATCCGTCCTTCCCTTCCTCCAACGATAGGAATTATTTTGGGGTCCCACAATATACCAGGCATTGTGCTTGGTCTCACTCTATTCACAGTCCCCTCTGTCTCAGAAAAGGTCCTCCCACTTTCTTCCCCTCAATAATCCCACCTTGTTCTTCAAAGCTCAGCCTGCATATTTCCTGGGCCACTCACTATGCCTACCACCATTCCATCAAGCTGGTCAGGTGCTCTTCCTTCGTGCCCACGCGGAATTTACTACCACCCCTAGCACAGCCCTTTTCACCCGCTACTGTAGTTGCCCATCGGAGTGTCTTCCCCCACCACACTGTGGGACCCTCCAGGGCAGCGCTGTGCTTCAGGTACGTCTGTATTCCCAGGGCCCGCACAGCAGGCTTCCAGGCAGAGTCCTGCGAACTGAAATTGCTTTGGACGGAAAGGGTGGGGCACCTGCTGAGATCCCTCTTCTCCCGCCTCCAGTTCTCCACCAGGATTTCGTGAGGCACCTGTTTCACCGTTCTCCTCCTCTGGAGAGCCTCCGTGATTGATGAGCCTACATATCCCAAGACCTGCACTCCAAACTGCCTCAGCAATTAGCACATGGCGTATACTACGTTATCTTACTGCTCTGTGTGTTTTTTAAGTACCTTGCAATTAGAATCACAGAATTGCAGGGCCAAGAAGGACACTGTAGAATTATCATCCATTTCACTGGGGAGGCCACCGAATTTGATTGCTCTGGTATTCTCCATTTTTTCCCACTCCCTCTACTAGTTTGAAAATGCCTTGAGGATAGGGGCCACTGGTCTCATCCATCTTGTGTATTTTCCTAAGGCAGCAATGCTCAACCATGGCTGCACCAGGAGAGCTTATAAAAAAAATGAAGATGTCCAGGCTCTACCCCAAACTGGTTACATCAAACTATGGGTTGAGGTCCAAGGGTAGGCATTTATTAAACAAGCCCGAGCATGTTTACTACGTATATACGGTTGGGGACCACCCTAAATGGGAAAAGTAACCTTTACTCAAAACATGACTGAAGGACCAAGTACAATAAGGTCATTTTCCTGGCTCAGGATCCTTTCCACCTCGATATTTAGTTATGATTCTTCCTCATCCTTTCTTTTGTTTTTCCCACAGTAGGTGAAGATGAACTCCGTTCATGCCTCCAGGGATCCCAAGACCGACACAATGGTTTGAATGAATAATGGATGGACATTTTTCAAGATTTCAAATCAATTTAAAGACATACCCCATCTTTAAGGTAATCTGACTTAGCTACTGAGACAGCGGTCTCCCTGTGTATACAGTGAAGTTTCAGGACTGGATGCTACTGTTTGTTCATCACTTACTGCCTCCCAGGAACTGTGCTAAAGGCGGTACTTGTTTTACTTCAACCTCAAAACCACTCTTAGGAGAAGGAACTATCCGTATCCCACTACACAGCGAAGGGAAGCAGAGACCAGGAGGTTAGAGTGATCTTCCCAAGATCATTTTCCCAGACTAACTAGCTGTGTTTGGCCACAAAGACCACAGAGACTGTGCGCTGGGCTACCTCCAGTAAACCCACCCACCTCAAACCCATTTTGGGAATAGGCAGGGTGTTGATGACTGACAGAAGGATAAATAAACACACACATATATAACTATCATGATCTGCCCACATATGCTGTTTAAATAAATTGCTCTGTTTGTCCTCAAAAGTACTCATTATGGCATTTAAGTTCAACCCTTCTTAAAAAACCATTCTTCACAGTTATTTGGCTGCATAATATTCCATCAGATTTATGCATTGTAATTTACTTAAGTCAGTCTCCTATTATTGGACATTTAGGCTCATTCTAATTTTTTCCATGAATCTGTTTATGCTATAATGACTATCATCAGGTTTAGAGTGTCATGAAAGGTGGTTAGTGTCATGGAAAAAACTACGGTCGTGACATAACAAAGTACACACGTGAGTGGTGCCTACAGTTGTGTTGATGGGAAAATGTATGTAAATGAGGGCGGGGGGAAATTCTATGAACTGTTTGGTCTACAAGGATCTCGTTTGCTTCTTTTTTCTATTGTCTTCTAGTAGTATTATCGCATCATTTGACTTTGGTGAAAACAATACACATGCCGCCCCCAAAACGGTGGAAACCCTTCAGTTCCCTGGAGGGCCTGAGAGTGGAGAGATGAGCTTAGCAGTCATTGGTCTGAACTTCTTCACAGACAACGATGAGAGAAGCTGCGTAAAGGCTGGACCCATGTCTTGTTCACCCCTGATTCCCTAGCGAGGCCCACTGTCCCTGGGATCTACAATGCGTCAAATGACTAAAAGCACCCATTTCAGAGGTGCAAGAGCCCTTGGATGCATTGTATTCAAACACTGCGTCCCGAATGAATGGACAGAGAGCCGAAGAGGCTTGCCCAGGACTCCCCAGCATTGGACTGCAAGAGCCACAGTTGGCCCCATATTTTCTAAAATCTACTCTATTTAGAGGAGGAAGGTGGTTAGCAAATTGGCTCAGTGGGAGCCACGAGGGAGAAGTTCTTCACCAGAGTCCGACTCAGAATGGGTTTGCCTCAGTGACTCTGGGCCCTGCACACAGCCACGCCTGTTGCATTAGCAACACAGCTTTCCTGAGTCTCTACGTGCTGCAGCCTCTTGGCAGGTCCCACGACAAAGGCTGCTGAGCTGTGGCCTCTGCTTCCGTCCATGGAGAACCAGGTGGTTTGACTGAGATGTTGAGGGAAGGACATTGGCAACCTAGAACCCGTGACACTTTCAGCCTCTCTGTTATCCTCTCCTTAGGATAATCTCTTCTTCTCATATGGTTATTTACCTCCCTGTGGGAGATCGAGTTTTAAAATGGACCCCAAGAGCCCCATCTACCTCCCCAACTCTGTATAGGCCTTTCCTCGTGAATATGGGTGGGGTATAGAAATGATGGGATATCTCTCTGTGATTAAGATATGTTCTATGACGGCGATGAAGGGATTTTCCAGGTGTAATTACAGTCCCAAACCAGTTGACTGTGAGTTAAACGTACGTGAATGTGTCTGGATAGGTTTGGCCATACCCAGAGAGCCCTTCAAAGAGCCTGGGGCTTTGCGGGAGGAGTCAAAGTGTAGCAGATGCTCTCCCGCTGGCCTTGGAGAAGCAGGGGCCATGCTGTGTGCTCCCTGGGGAGGGTCCCTGAGCCAGGGCCTGAGAGTGGCCTGTAGGAGGTGGGCGTGGCCCCAGGCTGACAGCAGCAGGGACCAGGCACGCTGTCACCTGTCACGCAGCTACAAGAAATGAATTCCGTCAATGACCCGTCCTGCCTTTGGAAGAGGGACCCAAACCTCATCTGAGATGAAGCACCCACATGATTCTATTTGAGACGCGGGTGGTCACAGTCTCTCCGTGTAGGGAAAAGCGGGGGATATCCTGCGAAGCCTCCTTGAAAAACAAGAAAGCGAGAAAGACCGATTATTCCTTCTCGCTAGTGTAAGCAACTAAGAACGACATGTTTGCTTTATCGCCTTTGGTCTCCCATTTGATTCCTGACAGCCGTCTCCCTCCCTTCCAGGCCCGGCTGTCAGGTGCAGAGCTGGTTTCATCTCAAAGGAGGAAGAGAGAGAAAAACAATTGAAACAATGTTTCAGAGGCCGCACAGGCCTGGGAGGGGGTTTCTGAAGTTGTCTGGCTCCCTCACTGCCTCCCAGGAACCCTCATTTGCCCAGACTGCTTGATGTTTCTGCAGGTTGGGGAGAGAGAGTCTGGAAGGAACCTTTAAGAGAAAAAAAACACACAAAAAAACCCATAACAACAAAAGCCAATGTCTGTTTCCTCTGAGGTTTGAAAGGGAGAAAAGAGACATCAGACAGAAGCTTTTTTTTTTTTTTTTTGCCCAATACAATTTATGAATACATAATTTTCTCTTCTCTAATAGCTCATTAAATAGGGCCAAATGCAGGCAGAGATCAAAGCTGGGTTTCTGCATTTTACTGTTCTTTCTGCAAGAGAAATTCAAATTCCAGCCTCATCTCCTCGTGTGGGAAACCAGAATCTCCCCAAAAAGCTACTGGAACCTTCGAGAGGAACGCATTCACCTGCTGCAAATCACCAAAAGCTAATGAATGACGGGGGCAAGAGTCCTGATAAAGAGGGAAGGAGTGGAGATCGATGTCTTCAGTGTGTGCTCCTCTGAGCAGCGGGTCCCAGGGGTCTGTCCTACAGCCGGGCAGAGGGAGGCTGCAGACGCACCCGTGAAAGAGGCTGTCCTCAGGCCGGACCCAGGATGGAGGAAGGAAAAGCCATCCCAGAATGCCTCTGAGAGGCCCCGCCCACCAAATTCATGCTCTTAGTGAAAATGAGAATGTCTACTTTTTTCTTCTCCCGCACCCCCTGGAACCAAGACCGATCTGCAGGCCAGCACGTTGGGAAAGGGCCATGGAGCTGTGCCTGGCCCAGGCTTAACTTGGCGGGTTACCACTTAGTGAACAGTGATCACATGGCAGGCACACTGCCTACGCATGTCCTCAGCATACGTTATCTTCTTTAACCTTCTCAGTGGGACTGAGGAGGAGTAGCAGGGCTAATGCCAGGATGTGTCCTCCTTTACCCAGGAGAAACAGGCTCAGGGAAGGAAGGTGTCTTGCCCTAAGCCACACAGCTTGGAAATAGCAAAGTGAAGATGGGGACCTCTGTCTGCTGATTCTGAAGCCTGTAAGCAACCTAGAAGGACCCCCGATTACTTAAGGTTTCGCGTGAAAATAAGTTCAAACTGATAGTAAAGCTTCAGGGATAAGAGGAGTACAAAGCACAGCCACGCATTGTTCTTGCCCAGACTCACCTATTGTGAACAGGAAAGGCAAACAGTTTAATCTTGGGGACTATGCTTCCCTTCTCTGAGCCTTGGGTTCCATGTGCATGAAACAGAAGAGTGGATGGACTATCTATG
Organism: Myotis daubentonii; assembly: GCF_963259705.1. Lineage (NCBI taxonomy): Eukaryota > Metazoa > Chordata > Mammalia > Chiroptera > Vespertilionidae > Myotis > Myotis daubentonii. Next base: position 70,137,807 of record NC_081850.1, on the reverse strand, counting down.
GGTAGGACAGAAAACACCCTGTGTTCTGATGAGAAGTGATGGATGCAGGAGGGGCTCCTGCCTATTTCCCCAGCCCACCTGCCATCATTCCTGAAACCACAGACGTGGATGCTGCTCAGTTCCTGGCATCCGGCCCATCCCCTAGCCAGTGAGTGCAGCTCTGTCCGCACCCGTGGCAGGTGCTGCTCTGCTGGGGTCCAGCCATCGCCCCTTCGCCCCCCCCCCACTTCCTGGAGTCCCCGCTCCATCTCTGCATTCTCAGCTTACCTTTCAGAACAGTCTCCTACCCTCCATCCCCAAAGGCCTCCTTTGCCGCAGATGTGGCTTGAACATTCCCTCACCTGTTCTTTTCCTTCTAAATAGGATTCATTTACGTGTGCATGCATGCGTGCATGTGCGTGTGCACGTGTTTTGTCAGGGGAGAATAAAAAAGAAAAAAATGTACACATCATTACAAAGGAGCACGACATTCTGTTTACGATTCAAGAGTTCTGATCATGGTAGAAAAATCTCAGCTTAAGAAATGCCAAATTAAAACAAGCACCCAAAACAAATAAGCTGAACAAGGAACACTCATGCCCTGGTTCTCTCTGCTGATGAACTAATAATTAGGAAAGCTTCAAGGAAAGTACATAGGATTGGGAATCAGAAAACCTGGGTTTCTAGAACTGGCGCAGCAGCCAGTGGCTGGGAAGAGTGAGGACCAGAGAGGGAGGGAGCTAGCCTAAGGCCACACAGCCGCCTGCAGAGCTGGGCCAGGAGGCCCCTGCTGGTGCCTGCGCTGCTGGAGTCACCCAGCAGTGGTGCCTGCCCTGTCTTCTGCTCAGCACTGTGCCAGGGGCTGGCCATGCTGTCTGCACTTTTCATGGGGACCTTCAATTACGCACTATCCTATCCTTTTCAGCATCGCTTACCTGGGTGAGCCGCAGCTCCCCCGGCCCCCTTTCCCACCATGCCCCGCATCATGCTTAGAAGGCATTTATTCCATAAATCTAGGTTAGACTAGAATGAGCTTCAGACTTGATGACATGAAGCAGAAATATCCTTGTCTGACAGAGAGAAAAGCTCAGGCTCCAAGGAAGCACGTTTGCCAAGGGTCCCTGAGTGAGTCATGGTTGGGGCTACAGACTTCAATATGCACCTCCCCCTCCTGGGCCCAGTGATTCTGGCTGTCTGTCGAGTCATCTCTGGTTAAGAAAGGGTGAAACTCTGCCCACTGGGCACCTCCCTATCCAGCTACTTGATTGGTTGTTTTTGTAGGACAACATGAGAACCGGCAAATCCAAGCAAGTGATGGGTGCAATGGTTATTTACGTCACCAAACAGAGAAGTCTTTACTTGACAGACTTCTTAGGCAGCAAGGACAGGTATGATATGAGACCGGATTCACTTCACAAATCATTGTGACATGTCGCCCATGCCTCCTGGACCAGTCCTACAGGTGAGGGCCACCTGTATGGCATAAAGGGATTATTTGGGGCACAGGTCAGCAAACTGTTGTATTGGTGTGTTTTGTTGTTATTGTTGTTTGACTTTTTGTTTTTTTGTTTTAGGAATAAAGTGTCATTTGGACACACTACGTTCCTTCATTTATGTGCTGTCTATGGCAGGTTTCAAGGTACAACAGCTGAGCAGAATAGGTCCAACAGTGACTATCTGGCCTGCAAAGCCAAGAAATGTCAGGTAACTGGCCATTTACAGAAAAAGGCTGCTGATTCCTGCTTTAGGAAATCCCGCCAGACACACACCTGGTCTCTGAGTCTCTGTTTCTCAGCCCCTTTGTCTCTGCCTTTACGCCCTCACCATGTTGATGGCCACAGTTCTTTGCTTGGGGATGGGGTTCTGCCTGGCCATACCAGACCCGCTGAATAACATACCCATTTTCCTTTCCAAGAGACTGACGCCCAGAGGAGCCAGAGGTGATTCTCAGACTATACCATAAATCTCGTGTCCAGTGGATCTTATTGCCCCAAATCAGATTTTAGCTGATGCAGTTTGGGGTTCAGAATATTTTCAAGGAAAGGGGAATTTCAGGAGGAAAGAACTAAATTTCTTGAGCACCTCTGGGTGAGTTCTGGAACCTTCCATCTCCATACCGGAGTACTCTGTGAGGTAGGTGTCAACAGCTCTATTTGATACAGAGGGAAGCTCCTGGATGCTAAAAGCCCAGCCACACACAGGAGATGAGGTAAAGTCAGGACTCACAGCCAGGTCCAGCTGAATGTAATGTCACTTCTAGCCCCGTATGGGGCATGCTGAAAAGAGAGACCCAGGTAGGAAAAACCTGCTGGATGCTTTTTCTCTTCTCCCATTCCATTGCTCTCTCTACATCAGCACTAGGTATATCCACCCCTGCCAGGGAACCTCCTGGACTTGCTACATCTCTTCAAAGGTCACCCGCTCCAATGTGCTCCAAGCACCCAGGCAGAGTGGGTTTCTAGCATCAGTCCTCAGGCCCCCTCCCCCTGCCAGGCATGCCACCTGACAGCCTTCCCTGTGGTTGACCTTGAGGTGGAAGCATGAGCAGGGCTGAGGCCTCCGTGCTGCCCAGCAGGAGCAGGAGGGAGAAGGAAAAGGAGAGTGGAGCACTCCCAGCAAGTGACAGTGGAGTGAGAGAAAACAAGGGGAGGCGCCACAAAAGCAACCTCCACCCTGAGCACTTGTAGCCATCCAGACACTGGGCCAGGCATGCCTGTCCTTCATTCATTCATTAACCATTCACTCATCCAAAACAATGCACACAGTTCCCACTCTGACCCCGTCCATGTGGTCGGTGCCTGGGTTGGAACGCTGGGCACAGAGGACACTGCACCCATCCTTGTGAAGCGCCCAGGTCAGGGTGCTGTACAAATATAGCCCAGAGGACATATCTGCGAGTGTAAAGTTACAGCGGCCATGAGGTCTACAGTGGGGAAGAACACAGGAACTGGAACAGAAGAAACAGGGAAATGCGGTGTGGGGATGGCTTCCCGGAAGACGTACCGTTTCCGTGGAGATGCCAGCGAGTGGGAAGGAGGCAAAGGGCAGGGGAGTGTGCCAGGAGAGAACATTGGGGAGGTTCTGGCAGGACAGTGCCAGGGAGGAGGCCTGAGTGGGAGGAGTAACAGCCCTGGGCAGGTGGGCAGGCCGGACCCTCAGAGGTCTGTAGGTGGTAAGAAGGTCACATTCCCCCTTCTAAGCAGAGAAGCAACGGGATCCCTACTTACATTGTTACTGGGTCAGAAGACAGGTAAGTGAGGCCATTGAGAAGGTGACTTTAGCAGTTTTTAAGCAAAGAATGTAGGTGACAGGGACTAGGACGGCTATGATGGAAAAAGGAATAACTTTTTGCCGAGACTTATAGCTACAAAGGAGATGCCTGTGTTTCTATTCAATCCTCACAATTACCTGAGAGGGAGGTACTGCCACCCCATTTCAAAGACAAGAATACTGAGGTTATTGGCTCATGTATGTGGGTGGACAGCCACAGAGCCCTACCTGGGCCCAGGTCACTTTCCAGCTTCAACTCTTCTGGGAAGCCCCCACATTTCTCTGGTGCCCCCCATCTCTCTCTTTCCTCTCAAAGCTGGGACAGTGAGAATCACCCAGATAACATCCCAAAAAGTGTATCATAATCTTCCCCTGCACCGCTCAGCCCCCTGCAGGGCCCTCGGGAACAAGGGATACTGAGGAGGAAGAGACAGATGTGGGGGGACCAGAGGTGGAGGGAGAGGGACTGTCACTCTGGACAATATGTGGAGGGCAGAGATGAAGCAAGTGGCTCTGGCATTCAGCTGGCAAGAGGGCCGGAGGAAGGTGTGTGTGTGCAGGGGGAGGTGGGGGGATGGGGGGGGCGGGGGCACCACAGCCCTGGCATCCTCACCATCCTGGAAACACTGCCCAGCCTTTGAGTGGGCGGAGGCACCGGGCCAAGTCACTTCCCTCACGTCCTGTGGTTTGCTTTTGCTTCGCTAAGTTTACCTCTGATTTACGAGGGGAACGCTCAATGATGGATGTGTTCCCAATTAGCTATAAATAGCCCAGTCCTGCAGAGGAGACCCACCACCTTGCCCAGCCGAATTCTGGCAGCAGTTTGGGGAGAGGGAGAAGACAGGTCAAGAATCATCCATCATCAACTTCTAAATCTCCAATGCCGCAGATACCAGCCAGCCCAGACATGGGGAGGAGGGGGAGGCAAGGCCACTGCTTCAAATGACTGCAGAGGTTGCAAAAGCTTCCCAGGTGATGTGCCAACCCAGGCACCCCGACGCAGGGACTTCTCAGTGACAGGCACAAGGAATAGTGAGATATAGAAAACGAGAAGTGAACTACTGACATTAATAACGTCTACTTCTTTGGCCCTTAATATATACCAGGCACCACGATACATTTTTTTAATATATCACAACCAAAATCCACCTTCAAGTTTCTGTGAGGCAGTTACGAGACCCATTTCACAGATAAGAAGACTGAGGTATAGGGAAGGAAGATAACTTGCTTAAGAGCAAAAGGAGCCCAGAGAAGCTGTGCCCTCTGTGCTCTTTGAACACAGGGGTGGAGTGCATGCAGGGTCATTGTGTGGGGAAGCCTCTTCCCAACCACAGGCACTTCCCCAGACCACTTCCTGGAGAGGCACGAGGACCACAGGCTGCCATGTGCCTTGATGAGCTGCCTTCCTGGTTACCAGAGGACCCTGCTATTATTTTTTTATAATATATTTTTATTGATTTCAGAGAGGAAAGGGGAGAGATGGAGGGAGGGAGGGAGGGAGGGAGGGAGGGAGGGAGAGAGAGAGAGAGAGAGAGAGAGAGAGAGAGAGAGAGAGACATCAATGATGAGAGAGAATCATTGATTAGCTGCCTCCTAGAATCATTGATTGGCTGCCTCCTGCACGCCTCCTACTATACATCCAGTCCACAACCCGGGCATGTGCCCCTGTCTGGAATCGAACCCAGTGCCTTATAGTCTGCAGGCCTATGCTCTACCCACTGAGCCAAACCAGCTAGGGCAGGACCCTGCTTCTTTCCAGGGCCTGCTCCAGGCCCATGGAGTTGGCCTTCGTCACTGGGATGCTGGCACCCCAGGTTCTTTTCTAAGAATGTGATCTTGAACTTGCTAATTTCTCATCCTTACAAAAACGCTCAGGGGTGAGGAATTATATGCACAGGTACCTGCCTGAAATATGGTCTATTTTCCCTTCAGAGCAAATTCTATCCCCGAGAACGATGGACCTTGGCCCCTGGTGGATTTAGCCCTGCCCCAGCGTGTTGATGTTTATGATGGGCATCATTGTGAGCAATGATCATTTGGTGACACTAGTTTCACCTGCTGGAGGCACGGCCCACAGAGTCACAGGGTGGCGTGTTCACAGGGCCCAACTGTCCCTCTGGTCCTGGTGTCAGGTGAGTAGAATTTCCTGAATCAACGCTGGTTCTGTCCCATAGCCTCTGCCCATTGTATGGCCGAGTATGTTTCCTTAGGTCCTTTGATGGCGGAGAATCCTGCCTTACACATCAGCTGGCTCTGAGAACCACCAGGCAGTATGGCACAGGTTACCCTGCAGCGCTCTAACCTGCTTTTCAATAACTTTCCTCCTTCTTCTTCCCTTTCCATCTGATTCTCTTAGTTACTTCACTTCCTGCACTGGATTTTCTTTAACTGTACAAACTTAAAAAACCCCCACCCTTAGATCCTTAGGGCAGCGGTTCTCAACCTGTGGGTCGCGACCCCTTTGGCAGTCGAACGACCCTTTCACAGGGGTCGCCTAAGACCATCCTGCATATCAGATATTTACATTACGATTCATAACAGTAGCAACATTACAGTTATGAAGTAGCAACGAAAATAATTTTATGGTTGGGTCACAACATGAGGAACTGCATTTAAAGGGCCAGAAGGTTGAGAACCACCGCCTTAGAGGCATGAAGTGGGACAGAAAGCACACACAGGCTGAAGGGAGAGGGTATGGCGATGGCCACTCCTCTAGCCAGGGCTTCGCTGCCAAGCTCAGTGCCGACTGCACTGGGACCACAGGGTGAGGAAGACTCAGGGTCTGTCATGAAACACGAAATCCGCCGCCCAGGCTTTCCTCCTACGAAGTGGTCCTGGAAGCTTCCCGAGGCCTCCGTTACCTTTGCTGCGGCGGCGGCTGCGGTACTGCTCCGTGTAGAACGTCAGCTGCGTCTCGTCGTCTGCCTCTGACCCCGACGTCCCCTTGGCTCTCCCGAAGCTGATGCCCCCTGCGAGGAAGCACATCCATCAGTCATCGCGGCCTCAGCAGCTTCTTAGACCCTCTTCCTTCCCAAGATGGACAACCCCACCCCGACTTCTTTCTGTAAGTCCCAGGGCACCGGGGGTGGGCGTGGCTTAGGGAAGGATCTGGGGTTCTAACTGGTGCCTTGGCAGCCCCAGGGTGGTGTGACCTTGAGGAAGCACAGGTTCCTTCTTGCTAAAACAGGGACAACAACTATTAACCTTGCAGGATTGCTTTGAGGATGAAAGGAGACAGGACATGTGAAATGCCCGATCCACAGTGGCTACTAAATAATTGAGAGCTATACTGGTTGCTTAAGTGCGATGAGCCTGCCTCTAAGAAACACCCCGGACAACTTGATTTCACACACATTTCGGCCAAGTGCTTACTGTATACCAGGCCCAGAGCCAGACACTGGGCATACAGGGATACAACTGATCCTTGCCAACCAGGGGATCATAAGCTAGTCATGGTGACAAACGGGGTCCCATGGTGCTTTTAACCTAACTCATGGCTATGCTTTCCACACAACAAGACCCCGGAACATGCGGGAGAGCAACCCGTCACCGCACTGGTGACCTGGGAGACTTTGTGGAGGAAGGAAGATGGAGTCAGGGCTGGAAGGATGGATGAGGCTTCGGTGGAAGGAAATGGAGTTCCAAGGAGAGGTAAGAGCTGGGGCACCCCTGGGTGGGGAGTGTGGGCAGGTGGCAGCCTAATCGGGTGGAGCACTGACTGGGAGGGACATGCTGCTGGAGGACACGTGGAAGGACGTGGGTGTTACTGAGGATGGATGTCACAGAAGCTTCTGGAGCAGGAGAATGAGCTCACTGCTCCGCATACCAGGGAGGGCATGATAGTGGCGCGCAGGTCTGCGGCTTGCTCCCAATGCCTGTGTGCGTTTTCCACTTCCCATAGCTCCTGCTGCGAACCGGTGTAACGGTGCTATTGGTAGGCACTCACTCAGGCTTAGCTACATCCGAGGGATGCCTCCAGCAATCCACGTGTCCAAGCACAAAGATGCCATGCCCCTGACTATCGTGGCTGCTTCTCCAGTTCCCCCTGCCCCATCCCCACCCATCTGACCCTCACCTCCCTCCTTAAGTACCAAGGTACCATTTTCAGAACGGAAACTGAGGCTCAGCGAGGCTGCCTCTACACCAAGCTGTCCAATAAAAATATCATGTGAGCCACACATGCAATGTTTAATGGTCTAGTAGCCACGTTAAAAGGGTAAAAGTAAACATTAGTTTTCAGAATATATCTATTAAACCCAATATACTAAGAACATTGTCATTTAACATGGAATTAATGTAAATTATGCTGAAATAGTTTATAGATTTTGCACAATAAGTCTTTAAAACCCAGTGTGTATTTTACACATAAGAATATCTCGGTAAAGAGTAGCCAGGCGTCAGGTGCCCACCGTGGCGGGGAATGCGGGTCTGGAAGCACTCACACAGCCACTATTCCTGAGCGTAATTAAGAACCAGGATCTGGGCGCAGGAGAGAGATGAATAAGCCACGGGCCCCACGAAGGCGTTGAATCATTTTTTAATGTGACTTGTAAGAAAAATGGTGCAGCTCGGATTCCATTAAAAGACAATGGCCATTGCTTCTGCCCTAAGGCACTTAGCCTCTAGCAGGTTTCTGCACTGGCTTCATCCATGAGCCCGGGAAGTCAAGCACGTCTGTGGGAAGGACTCAGGGCACTGAAGTCAGACCCCAGTTCTAATTCTTGGTCTCTCTTATTAGCTGAGTGGGCGTGGACAAGGCACCTAGCCTCTCCGAATTCATCTTTAGAAGAAGAGGGACACTAACTCTCAGCTCACGTGGATAGCATGAGGGAAGGTGCATGTGCTGCATGTAACTAGCTGACACACAGACCACACATAGGGATGATGAGGCACATTCATTTATTGGAGGTTTGCCCAAGTTTCTTAGGAGAGAAGAAGCACCGAGGGATGGGTGGTGACTCCCTGGCCTCTGTGACATCCTGGGGAGGTGGCAGCCACCCAGGACATCTAGCCTCTGAGTGTCCATCTAACCTGAAGGGGCCACAGGCCAGGTACAGACTGACTTGGAGAGGATTCGGTCGAATGGAAAAGGGCCCCCTCTGCTAGCATTATAATATGAAATCGTTGACTTCGTGACCTAAAGTACAGCCACTCATTACTCAGGGCTGCTCGCATACTTCCATTTAGGAGCTGAGAGAATGTGAGAATGGCCAGAGACCGGCAGGAGGACAGAAGAGGAGCCACAAGGTCCCCTGCCCTGTTCCAGGAGCTCCTGGTTCTGCTGGTCCCGAATGAGAAGAGGCGGAGCCGTGAAGAAGATGGGCCAAGCACCGACCTCGGCGGGATGTGCGCCGCTCTGGGCACTGCCTATGCAGTATCCCGTCCACACTCCGCAAGCGGCCCGAGAGGCAGGGACCGTCTCAGGTTTACGGAGGGCAATCCAGCCTTCAGAGTTTTAATGCTGCATATCAATGATCACACATTACGAATGGCATCACCCTCAGATTTAAACCCAGCTTCCATCTCATGGAAAACCCTCTGCTCTCGTGAAAAGATTAGTCATTAGGGAAATGCAAATCCAAGCCAAAGGAAAACAACCGGTTCACCTCTACCAGGCTGACCACAATCAACCGAATGGGACAGAACAGGTGTCGGAATAGATGTAGAGAGACTGGACCCTCATACACTGCTGGTGGGAATGCAAGCTGAGGCAGCCACTGTGGAACATAGTTTGACATTTCCTCAAGAAGTTAAATGCACAGCTATCACATGACCAAGCCATTCTGCCCTAGAAATTGAAGGCAGGGCATTCCAATACACGACTGTTCACAGCAATACTATTTACAATAGCAAAAAAGGTAGAAAAAAGACAAGCACGCCAATGTCCACCTACTGATAAATGGATAACCGAATGTGGAATATCTATATAATGGAATATTATTCAGCCCTGAAAAGGGAATGCAGATATGGTATAATGTAGATAGACCTTGCAAACGTTCTGCTAAGTGGGAAAAAAAAAAGCCAGATTTAGAAGTTCATATGTCATACTATTCTGTTTATATAAAATATCCCAAATCAGTAAACCCACAGAGACAGAAAGCAGTGGTGGCAGCCAGGGCTGGGCAGAGGGAGAAGAGAAATACGAAGTGATCATTAATGAGTCTGGAGTTTCCTTCGAGTGTAATGTAGATGTCTGGGTCTACATAGAGGTGATAGTTGCATAAGCTTATGAATCTACAATATGGAATTGAGTTATACATTTTAAAATAGTTAATGGATAATGTTTTATGTGAATCTTAGCTCAATAAGTAAAATTTTTTTTAAAAAAATAGACCCTCTGTTCTCTTTGTAACAGCACAAGACTGATGACAGAACTGTAGAATGATGGAATTGGGGCGGGGGGGGGGGGGAAGAAACACAGCGAGGAGGTATTCCAGACCCACACTGAAAGGGGCCCAGCTCAGGCCCCGAGTCTTGACCCCATGTTTGAGAAAGCAGTGGGTGACCCTTCCATTTGTCTTGGACCCACTAGTCATCTCAAAAAAAAAAAATAACTCACTCATTTGCTTGTTCATTCATTTAACAATTATCACCTCAGTGTCTGTTCATACCAGACCCTGTTCTAGACATTGAGAATAGGGCGGCAAACAGCAGTTAAAGACTTCCTGACTTCCTGGAGCTTCCTTTCTGGTGAGGAAGCAATTAAGATACTCTAGGCATGATGCTAAGCCCTTCACAGGGGAATTCTCTCAATTTTACTGGTAAATAAATGAAGATATTCAGAGGCGTTTAGAGCCTCCCAGAGATGACACAAACATTTGGCAGCAAACTAGGAAACTGAGCCCAAGTTTGGAGCGAATCAGGGCAGCCGAGCAAGTTGAAAGTCATATGATGGGAGAGGCTGGAGCAGGAGCGAGGCTGAGCGGTCTTTCCTGGGCCTGTGAAATTAACTCCCTGTTCTCTGAGGACTACCTTCTCTGACTGGGCTGTCCTGCTCGGCGGCCTCAGCAGGCCCACCCCTCCACCCTCCATCGCCCGCACTCTTGCTATCATGATGGATGGCGGTGACATGTTAAATTATTCAGGCTCTGTGTCTTCCTCGAGCTGGTGACAGCGATATTGCATTTTCAGATTGCCCGGGAATGCGCCAGATAGAGAAATATGCAGCTTGGGAAGGTAAAATCCCACCTGACCCCCAACCGCCCAGGGAATGCAAATGGAACCAGTTCTAGAAAGAGGACCAAAGCAGCTATGACTTCTAGTCCTTCCTAAGCCACACAAGGGATCATCGTTCTGAGCTCTAGGGCTACACCTCAGGTGAGCATAGGCATTCACCCCTTGAAAGGCTCTGACCACAAGCGCTACCTGCCATTGGGCACTGCTATATGCCAGGCACGGTGCCAGGCACGTTACTCACACGTGACCACATATTCTCATTCCTCCAGATGTGAAGACAGAGGCTGAGAGAAGCGAAGACCCGTATCTGCAGTCATAGGACCTGAATTCAAACATAGTTTATCTGATCCCTCAGGAAAGACAATCCTGGAGTATTCTGGGGAATCATGTTAAATTTTTTAAACTGATCTTTATGGTTAAAAATTCTTTATGGTAAAATATAATTAAACATGACTATTTAAAACTTCAGAAAAAATGTAGAAATGGCCAGAGGCCCACGTACAGGGAACTGGTTTAAAAAAACGATGGCATGTCTCTAAAATAGACTTTCATGAGACCATTAAATACAGTGACATAGATCTATGTTTATTAATATGCAGTCCTCTCCATGATACATTGTTGAGTGAAAAAGTATACAGGGGAGAATGCCAAGAGGACATCCATGCACACTTATACACAACTGCAGGTATTTAGTGTGATTTCCACTGAGTGTGTGAAACAAAAACAAATAGTACATTGTAATATAAAAAATGGATTATTGAAAACTAAAAGTTATTCTGAAATGTTCACGATCAAGAGTTAGGAAGTAACTTTTAACAAGTGTATTGGGAAACTGTAAGTGCAAAATGATCCTACTCTGTTTTAAAAATGTACACACAGAATGTATGTAAATGTATGCATGTACATGTATATACACATACATATAGAAATAAACATATTAAGGATATTCTCTGGATAGTAAGATTGGGAGCATTTAACATTTTTCCCTTACTGTTGCTCATCTGCATTTTTAATTTTCCTCCAATGAACACTAATAAAAAAGACAATAAAAGTGATGTTGATTTTTTAAAAATTGGTTGTTTCCTGCTGCAAGGTAAGTTCATGCCTCAGCTGACCTTTTCTGTAAAATGGACATTTCAGAGATAGCCATCCCACTACCCAAGAAGAGAGATCTCTCAATTTATCCTCAAATTCTGGCCCAGAAATCTATCTATGGAGGAGAGGCTCTCCACTCAAGCTCATCTCAGCATGTCATGAAAGGTCAGCCTCACGTTCTGGAATATTTCTTCGCTCCCTGTGGGAGGCTGAATTTTCCAGAGAAGGCCACAGCACACCCTCCCATTCCACATTTTCTTCTGTAACGGGACTTGGCTGCTCCCCCAACAAAGATGGAGATTAGTTCCTGGCCCCTGGGTCTGGGCTGCCATAGGGGCACGCTTTTAATAAAGAGGCTGCAAAAGAAGTGGCTCTGCCAACCTTATGGGACTGGGCCATAAGAGGCAGCGCAGCTTCTGCCTGGCTGTCCTGAAATGCTGACTATAGATGCTGACCCCCTCATTGGAAACTGGCCATGGCACCATGATAAGACTTAGCCACGTGGATAGGCTGAGGGTAAGTGGTCCAGTCGACAGTCCCAGCTGAGCCCAGCTTTTCAAACAACCCAGGCAAGGGGGCAAACATGTGAGAAAAGGAGCTTCTAGTGGATTCCAGCCCCCAGCCATTGGAGTCACCCACAGGTGTCTGAGTATTTCCCACCGAGTCCTGGTCATTGTGGAACCGAGACAACCAACCTTCCCTTTCTCATGTACCAATTCATGGCTCCTAGAATCCATGAGCATAGGATTATTGTTGTCTTCAGGCACTAAGTGTGGCAACCAGAACACTCCCCTTGTCTAGTCCTGTGAAAACATCCACACTCCTTCTAACCTGTCATCAGTCCATGCATCTATTTGCGACTGGATTTAATTGTCTTATAATGTGAGTGCGTTTTGTAAATTTTGTTTAAAATATTTAAGCATATATCTATTCATTCACTTATGTCAGAAATACATGCTAGGATCCAACTATGTGTATATGTACACATCTAGATATACATCCAGATTTACATGTATATCACTATCTTCATCTGTAACTATATCTATACCTATCTCCACCAAAGTATTAATAGTGTTTTTTGAACACTGAGATTTTCATCTTTTTGTTTACCTTTCTCTCTTCCTTTTTTTGTTTTAACATGGACTGAGATCATCTGTGGAAATTAAAATTAAGCTAAATAAAATATATCTACATCTTACCCATTATCCCATGTCATTAAGTATTGATTTCTTTTTTTTAATTGTTTTATTGCTTAGAGTATTACAAAGAGTATTACAAATGTCTCCTTTTTCCCCCCGCCCTTGATTTCAATAACATTTAATGTCTGCAATATCCTGAAGTATCAATGGATCATGACTTATTTAAACAATCCCCTGTTGTTTAATTTTTATGTTGTTTTTAGCTTTTCACTCTAATATTGCATTGCATGCTCCTAAATTGTATCTCTTTCTACACATACCTATGCGTCCAAGTGTAGAATGCTTTCAGAGGAGAAAGATGAATGGCTTAGTCAAAGGATAGGGACATATTTAAAGGTTTTGATTCATGTCAAGATGTCCTCCAGAAAGGTTATACCGATTTCACCCTGGCCAGCTGTCCACAGGAGTCATCATTTCACTACGTCCTCTACGACTCCGGGTATATCATTGCTCAGTCTTGTGGTTTTGATATGCATCCCATATTTCAGATTCATTCTGTTGAATTTGCTCAAGTCCTTTTGGAGTTTTGAAGCCCAGAGCTCGGCATGGTAACCCGGGTGTGAGCTGAGCCACACAGAGAAATGGACTCTCACCTCCCATTCAGTGAACATGAGACTGACTATAATGCGGCCCAGGGCTGCTTCTGCTGTCCGGGCAGCGGACTTGGACTCAGTGTGCCCTCGGTTCTTTGTTCACACGCACTGCAAATAATTCTGGTCTTTCCCACCCTGTATTTGAAGAATTGATTTTTCTAAATCTAAGTAAAGAACGTGTTGTACCACCAAATTGCATCTGTACCTTTTGGCCCTTCTTCTAGTGTCTCAAGTTAGTGTTTTGCTCCTAATCCTATGATCTCATGTTTTCCCTCTTCCCTGACAGCACACCCTCTGTGAATTGGATAAATATGAAAGGAGCAGCATGTAAGGAAAAGAAACAATAGTTACTGAGTGTTTACAGCATGTGAAGCCACAGCAGTTTATGTATGTTAAAAGCATACAGTACATCGGAGAATATAATTAGGTTGGTGCTAATATCCTTGTTTTAATATTAGGAAATTTATGTCTGCAAGGGTTATCTGTCTTGGGCAAGGCCACCCAGCCAGTGAGGAGAAGGGGCTGGGTGGGAAGGCTAATTTCGGTCCTTGCTATGCCCAGTCTCCCACGCCAGTCTTCCCTTGATCTAAGGCAAAGACATCAGCATTGAGGAGACCTGAATGAGAACAGACCATGATAGCTCATGGCTAGAGAACTCCCTTCAGGTTGATATCAGCCCCATAATACAAACTCTTCCAGTACATATAATCAAATAAATATGAAGCATCTGACCCGACTACCAAGCAATCTACAGTCTTCCCCTTTGGAAAAAAAAACCTCAGTAAATATCTGTTGAGATTCTACAACGGGCCAGGCAGTGGGGCAGGGGGTATGCACTGGGAAATGAAACAGACATACTCCCTGCCGTCACAGGGCCTGCACTTACCTGGGCGATAGACTATTCAGATAAATACATGTAAAAATTAATACACTTATGCCCAGCCGGTGTGGCTCGGTGGTTGGGCATTGACCTATGAACCAGGAGATCATGGTTTGACTCCCAGCCAGAGCACACCAAGCTTGATCCCCAGTAGGGGGTGTGCAGAAGGCAGCTGACTGATGATGTCTCTCTCTCATTGATGTTTTTATCTCTCTATCCTTCTCTCCCTAAAAAATAAATAAAAACATAATTTAAAAAATTAATACACTCATGAGAAAGCTCTATCAAATATCTGCTGGCACCCAGATCCTGTGTCGGTGGTAACTCCCTGTGCTACAAAGCTATTCAAAGTAGACATGCAGTTGGCCTGGTGACTTATTCTGAGTGAACCCATGATGGCTTCTAGTGCTCTCAGCTTCCCTCCCTGCATGTTCACTAGGTATACTGACCTTATTGTTCTTGAGACTGAAAATAAAGTTTCAATGGTGCATCATCAACTATTGAAAAGCAGGATAAGATTAGTTCTTCTTCAGAATGTTAGAACCTCCTCTACCTAAAACTCTGAGTATAACTAACTCTGTAGTTCTGGAAAAAATACTTTCAAATTAATTTAGCCGTGGAAAAGTAATTTGTGGGGTTGGGTCTAGAGAAGGAAATTGAGGCAGACACTTCAAAGTAAAGACTCAGAACCTCCTCTGTGTGTTAGCACTCCATTCCTATAAGCATCTTTGTTCTCCCTTTCCTAGTTTTTAGATTTTTTTCCCTGATAAAAGTGACAGATCTGACAGATTCAGAATGAATTTAATTTTGTACTTTCATCTGGTTAATAAGGTTTCAGTTGTTTCATGCAACGAGACAATCATATCCTTGTTCTTATTGTTTCAAAACCAATTTTAAAAGTTTGCTTTAGTTTTGTTTGTTTTCTTTCAAATGTCCCCATTAGGCATTGACAAATTTGAAGTTTCAGCCTTTTGGGGAATATTTTCATACGTTTGGACTAAACTGTTATATATTTTTTGGTCTTTTTTCCATCTTTTAGATTTCTGTGCAAACATGTTTTCTTCATCATGCTCCCCAAATTCCTCCTTCATTGTTATTCACTTTAAATATTTGTTCAGATTTTCATTTTTCGGAATCTTCCTCTCCTAATACATGTATTTCATTTTAGCCTCTCCAGTCTTAAGACCAGAAAAATCTCTCCTCTGGCATGAAAATATTATGCGTATTCATAAATACTTGGTTATAATTCTTCCTCTTTGAAATAGAAATGTTATTTCTTCGTTTAATAATATCCAGTGCTGACAAGGGTTTTATGAAATAATTATTTTCCCAAATTGCTGCAAGCAGTGTAAATGTGTACGGCCCTTTTGGGAAGCAATTTGGCAATATAAAAAAATGCCTTAAAAATGTCCATCCCTCTTGACCCACTTCTGGGAATTCACCCTAAGGGAACCATCCTAAATACAGAAAAAAGATTTATGCAGTATTATACTCATTGCAATGCTATTTATAAATATAAGAAAATGGAAAATAACCTTAATGGGAAACTTGAGTGGAATGGTTAATTATGTTGGAATATTAAATGAGCCTAGATGATAATAAGATATTATAGAAAATGTTTTTGTCCAATACCGATTTCAAGAAAGGGGGAGGAGGGTCAAAAACATAAATTCTATATTGCAAAATGAATACTAGTGAACATAGTGGAGATTCTGCTTCTGGTCTGGAAGATATTCACGGACCAATCCTCCTACAGAAAATAGTAAATTCTGGACAAAATACAAAGACAAACAAAAGCACTACTGGAAGGCTCTGGAAATAACAAAAGCAGTAGCTGAGACATGGGGAAAACAGGCAACATAGGAGGAACTTTCCATGCACCCAGCTTTGCCCTGAGGTTAGGTTGCAATTTCCATATAGCGCAGGGCAGCTGAAGCACCAAGAGAAAATCTGCTGTCTTTCCAAACCAGGACCCAGTGGATGGATCCCACTCAGATCCACCAAGTCCACCAGGGAGAAAAGGGGCAGCCCAGGGAGGTGCCTCACAATTGGTGTGTGATCTCTGCATCGTCTCTGGCTGACCTCTGAACCACTCATGTGTAAGGCAGACTCCAACCAGCTCAGCTAAAGAAAAAACAACGGCTGCTCTCCCCAGGCACGGCAGCCTGAGTCTAACTGCTGTGAAAGTCAACTGCCTGCGAAAAACAAAATATCAACATTCTTGGGAGAAATAGAATCCAAAAATCTTCATACAATAAATTCACAATTTCTAACATTCGATGCAAACGTACCCAACATGTGGTGAAGCAGGAAAGTTCCATCCATTCCCAAGAGTAAAGACAATGGACAGAGGCCAACCTAAGATGACCCAGGTGCACAAGGACTTCAACACAACACCACCTGTGCTCAGGTAAGTAAAGCAAAGATGATTACAATGAACACAAAATATAAGAATTATTAGCAGGAAAATATATAAAATCATTATGAAACAGACTTATGAATATTTTTTTAAAATCACTGGATGGGCTTAAATATGAATGAAGATAATATAGAAAATAATCATTGGCCTTAAAGGCCAATCTGAAGAAGAGACAAAAGAAAGACTTCAAAAGAGTAAATAGTGTCTAAGGGATTCATGGGACCACATCAGAAGTTCTAAATATAGATAAATGGAGTCTCAGAAGGCGAGGAGAGAGAATAGAGTCTTAAAAAATAAATATAATGACTACAATTAACCAAATTTAGTGTAAGAGACAAACTACCAAATTCATAAAGCTCAGAGGACACAAAATGGATGAACATAGGGTGGAGGAGAGCCTATACTTATAGTCAAATTGCTGGAAATCAAACAAACAGAGACCTCTTTAACCATTTCAATAAAGACAACAAAATTTTTTAAGCAGACAGATTAGAAAGGGAGAAATAGAACTATTATTTTTGCAGTTGACATAGTTTTTAAAATTAAAAACACAATAAGTGACTTTAGAGTGGTTGAAAGATAACATATTAATATATAGAAGTTAATTATATGCTTAGATATAGGCATCAAATAATTGGAAAATAAAATTTCAAAATCAATTCTACTTATGATAGTGTAAGAAACTCTAAGTACTCAATAGTATGTTTAAGAAAAGGCATGCAAGAGCTCTTCAATAAGAATATAAAACTGTTAAAAGAAATTAAAAAAAATGTAAGTGAATGGAGATATACAACCATGTTTTAGATTTCAAGACTGAACATTTTAAAGATGTGACTTCCCCGCCACCCCACCTGTAGGTTAAGTGCAGTCCTAGTTATAATTCCAGCATGCATTTTATGGGGAGGGATGGAAATTGACAAGATAATTCTAAAATTTATATGGAAATGCAAAGAACCTAGTATAGTTAAGCAATTTTAAAATAAAATTGAAGGACTTACACTACCTGTTTTCAAGATTTACTATAAAACTGTAGTAACCAAGACTTAATTACTTTTATTGGAGGCAACTATTATCTAGGACACAGGTATATATATCTTGTCAAATTAAAAGAAATACTTTTATAACATATGAATTTCTACAAAATACTACAGATTATTGTTTTATGGGTTTCTAATAGTCATATTGTTTGTATTATATTGCCACTTGTTTTGTTCCCTTAATATTGTAATTTCAGAATTTAAATGATATATGTAGATCTAATTCATTATTTTTAAAAGCTATATTATAATTCATTGTATATTATCATATGTGTGGCAAGAGTCTATTTTTGGCTAAAGGGTAGACCTATAGATCAATGGAAGAGAATAGAGAGCACAGAAATATATACAACTGAATTTTGATTAAGATATCAGGAGAAAGTCTTTCCAACAAATGGTGCTGGAACAAGTGGAGAGCCACTTGCTATAAGAAATGGACATAGAAAAAAAGAAAAAAAAGAAATGGACATAGGCCCTTAGTTCACAGCATGCACCCATATTAACTAACAAAATGGATCACAGAACTAAATGTAAATGCTACAACTACAAACCTTCTAGAAGAAAACAGGAGAAAAATCTTTGTAACTTTGGCAGAGGTAACGAGCTTAAATAGGAAACGAAATGCATAAACCATAAGAGAAAAAATTATATATAACTTCGTAAAAATGAAAAAAAATTTCCTCTCCAAAGGACACCAGTAAGAATAGGTAAAGGGAGCCATAGAACAGGAGAAAGTACCTGTAATACATATATGCAACAAAGGACTTGTATCCAGAATATACAAAGACTCCTGATAATCCTATTTTAAAAAGATAAAGAGTCCAGTTTTAAAAACTGGCAAATAATTTGAAGAATCACTTCAACAAACAAGCCTAAGAATGGCAATACTCACTGAAGAATCTTTAGTCACCAGGGAAATGCAAATAAAGCCACAATGAGATACCACTCCACAAGCACTGAATGGCCTCACCCGTTCTGAGAAAATTTTGGAGCCGACCAGACTCTCACACGCTGATGATGAGAACAGGCACCCTGCACCTTCTTTGAAATAAAAACTGTCTCGCAAAAAGTTAAAACTATGACAAACATATGACCCACACATTCCAATCGTAGTTATTTACTGAAGAGTAATGAAAGCATGTCCACACAGCACCTTTCGCATAAATGTCCATGGCAGATGTATGCACAAGGGCAAAAAACTAGAGTAAACCCAAATGTCCATCCACAGGTGAATACGTAGAATGAAGCAGATTCATCACTAAAAGGAACTTCTGGCATGTGCATCAATACCAATGCGCCTCAAAATCATTCCGCTGAGTGAATGACACTAGACACAGAAATGACATGCTGCATAATCCCATTTAGATGCAATTCTAGACGAAGCAAATCCAGGCTAGAGTGACAAAGGGCAGATCTCCGGGGGCCTGGTGTGGGTGGGAAGAAGGATGTGCTACCAAAGGTTCCAAGCAATCTCTATTAAAAGAAATTAAAATGAAAAAAATCTAAATAAATGGAGAGTGATACATATCATGATGGAAATGTTCACTGGTACATACAGCTTCAAAAATTCATTGAATTAGATACTCTACGTTGATGCAGTGTACTTTACATAAAATATGCTTTAATAAAGTTGATTTTTAAGTTGCACATAGGAAACTATAAATTGAGCTTGGAAATAAATTAGAGCGAGTTTTAAATGCTGGTAGTAGTATGTGGGTGATGGCATTACGGGAAATTTGTATTTTTCTGGTTGCACTTCTAGGAATTTTACAAACTTTCCTTAATGAATATGAATCGTTTTAAATTAAAGCACATAAAGCAGCCTATGGCATTTATTAGATTAAGGCCAGTTTCCTGTTCCCGGTTAAAGGTATGACTAAGATATATATTTTTGCCCAAGACATATTGTTTCCAAATAATCCTCTTCCTGTTAGTCAGACTTAAGGGCAGAGAGGTCATCCCGGAAAGATAAGTGTTCTCCCTTCTCCTCTACACTTCAGGCATGACATTGGAACAGAGACAATTCAATAATTCATCAAAAATAGTATTTTCAGCTGAATAATATCCATCATAGGGCAACAACAAAAACAACTGGATTTGGAGTTTGGTTTTTTAATTCGGTCACTACCTTGTGTGCTTTTTCAATTTTGCTAATTTTATTTTACTTTTTTTTATTTATTGGAGGGGGGGGAGAGGGAGAGAGAGAGATTTGTTATTCCACTTATTTATGCATTCATTGATTGATTCTTGTAAGTGCCCTGACCAGGGATCGAACCCACAACCTTGATGCATCAGGACAACGCTCTAACCAACTGAGCTACCCAGCCAGGGACAATAGTAGTTATAAACATAATGCCCAAATTCTTTGACACAGCTCCCATTCTTGAATCTGGGTGGACTAAAAGAGAATGACAGAGGCTATAATCTTCCCAAGCCCTGTCTGAAGAGCCTTGCAGCCTCACCTGGTTCTCTTGGGAGGGCTGCACTGAGCAAGCCAATCACCATCCAAGAAGTCTGACTGCCCAGAGATGGCCATGCTGGAGAGGCCAGGGGGAGCAGCAGCAGTCAACAGCCCCCGCTGAGCTCCTAGCCAACATCTGGTGTCAGGGGCCAGCCCTGCCAGTGGCCCCGGGAAGTCCAGCCCAGCTGAGTCTTTGGATGATTGCAATACCTGGTATCTACACTAATAAAAGAGAAACATGGTAATTGGCGTACAACCGCTACCCTTTTCATTGGCTAATCAGCGAGATATGCAAATTAACTGTCAGCCAAGATGGCAGCTGGCAGCCAGGCAGCTTGAAACTAACATGAGGCTTGCTTGCTTCAGTGACGGAGGAAACCAACGTTCCCCGCCTGCGGCTGCAGGCCTCTGAGTGGGCAGTTTAAGAAACATTGTAACAAATACCACCGGACTTCAGCCAGCAGATTCGCAACATTGTAAGCAAAGGCCAGAAACCTACTTTCAGCCGGAGGCCTAAGAGCTGGAGCCAAGCCTCAAGGTAAAGCTGGCCCAGAAAAAAAAAGAAAAAAGAAAAAAAGGAGCGGTTGGGAACTTCAGTCACCCCCAGCCTGAAAACAGCCCTCAGCCCCTCACCCAGACTGGCCAGGCACCCCAGTGGGGACCCCCACCCTGATCCAGGACACCCTTCAGGGCAAACCAGCCGGCCCCACCCATGCACCAGGCCTCTACCCTATATAGAAAAAGGGTAATATGCCTCCCGGCACCAGGATCAGCGTGACAGGGGGCAGCGCCCAAACCCCCTGATCGCCCTGCGGCTCTGTGTGTGACAGGGGGCGGGGCCCCAACCCCCTGAGCAGCCCTGCTCTGTGCCTGATAGGGGAGAGCTCCCCAACTCCCCCCTCCCCCCACGGGCCCTGCTCTGTGTGTGACGGGGTAGAGCCATAACCTCCCCATCGGCCCTGCCCTGAGTGTGACAGTGGCGGCGCCCCAACCCCCTGATCAGACCTGCTCTGTGGGTGATAGAGGGCGGTGCCCCAACCCCCTGATCAGCCCTGCTCTGTGCGTGACAGGGGGTGGCGCCGCAACCTCCCCATCGACCCTGCCTTGAGTGTGACAGGGGATGGTGCCCCAACCCCCCAATCGGCCCTACCCTGAGCGTGACTGTGGGTGGCATCACAACATCCCAATCTTCCCTGCTCTGTGCATGACAGGGCGGCACCCCAACTCCCCAATCGGCCCTGCTCTGAGCCTGACCAGGGGCTGCACCTAGGGATTGGGCCTGCCCTCTGCCACCCGGGAGCAGGCCTAAGCCAGCAGGTCCTTATCTCCCGAGGGGTCCCAGACTGCGAGAGGGCACAGGTCGGGCTGAGGGACCCCCCCTCCCCCCCAAGTGCACAAATTTTTGTGCACCGGTCCTCTAGTTCGACTATAATTGCATGAGAGACTAAGCAAGAACTGCTTGAATTTCTAACCCAAAAAACTTGTGGCAAAATAAAAGTTGGTTTTAGCAATTATGTCTTGGTATCATTGATCATACAGCAATACTAAATGGCACCGTGATCTTGGGTGAGTTCTTTGACCTCTTTGAACTCTTAAGCCTTGCCTGGCTGGTGTGGCTCAGTGGCTGAGCATCAACCTATGAACCAGGAGGTCATGGTTCAATCCCCAATAGGGGTCATGCAGGAGGCAGCCAATCAGTGATTCTCTCTCATCATTGATGCTTCTATCTCTCTCTCCCTCACCCTTCCTCTCTGAAATCAATAAATAATAATGATGATGATGATGATAATAGTAATGACAATAAGCAACTCATAAGCCTTACATTTCTAATGGGAATACCATCTACTTTTTTTTGCAAGACCTAAAAGGATGCTGTAAATCTGGGAGTATTGAGCAAATACTTGCCATTTTACTTCATTCTCTTATTTCCATGTTTAACATGTTGAGTACATGTTTATTGAATACCTACTATATGTGAAGCCTGTGTAGGAATCATTGATAAGATATGGAATATGGTTCCTCACATTAAGAACTCACATTTGGATAGAGAAAGTGGTCAAGAAATAAGGTGGTAGACTGTGGTAAGGCCACCACTCCAGGTGTGTGCAGGAGCCATGGGAACCACAGCGGGGGCGACCTCGACTCTGCTGGGAGCAGAGAGAATGGTCAGATTCTGGAATCGGTGTGGAGGTGGGGAGGCCGAGGAGTGGAGGGAAGATCATTGCACAAGAGAACCGGGCGTCTGGCTTAGCTCGGTAGCAAGTGAGTGTAAACTAAACAAGGGATGCAGATTGTGTGGGCCTACGTAAATTGTGGTGAAAACAGAAACGTGTGAGCACGGTGGAGTCGCCGTGCTCCTTCCATGCACTTTTCTGGCCACATGAGAAAAAAAGAATAAATAGGCAAACAAATAATCAAGGAAAACAGACTTAAATAACTGCTGCCTTGAATAGTCTTTGTGACTTTGGATCTTCAAAGCATCATACAGGGCCAGGTATGAGATTTCATCAGAAACGTCTCATTCTGCTGGAGGCAGTGATGGGCAAAGGTGATACTGGGAGGCAACAGGAAGGTGGGTCAAAATCTTTGCAAAATCCCTTTTTTAAGTCAGATTTACACAGGGATTTTCCTGCCTCCCTGCCTCCCCTGGCCTAATGGTTGTCCTGTGGCCAGTAGAGTTATTCCTTGACCATAATCATCACTTGTGCAAAGAGTATGCATGTCCCTGTGTGTCCGTGTGTGTGTGTGTGTGTGTGTGTGTGTGTGTGTGTGTATGTGTTTGGGGTCAGCAAGAATCCAGGAATCAGAAAATGAAAGCACCTTCCCATTCGTCATTTCAGTAGGTCGATTTACCACCTCCATGTTGGAGGCAGAATAAGCAGAATGTCACGTAACTGATGTGTAAGGTCACGTGACAACGGAAACAGCGCTGATTCAATACCAACTCCTAGATTTCCATCCCCAGTGCTCTCCACCTATACCTCCTGTGAACAATACTATGGCCAAGCGCAGTGCTGATAGCAGTGAGGTTTTAGACATCAAGGCCTCGGCCAGACGGAGAAAAGGGAGGAGGACCTATTTGGAACGAGGAACCTGGGCACCCCCTTCGCTGGGAAAGGTCCCTGATTCTCTGAGGCAGACACGCGAAGGGCTCTAAACAAATGCCAAGTTTAATTAGCTCAGATCCAAGTGAAATGGACTAAATTCAATTTGCTATTTGCACACCTTCTTTTCTCCCTTGGACCAGTTTAGGGTTTTAAACAGCTAAGGGGGATGGGAGAAAAGAAAAGTCAAAAAAAGAAGGAAAGAGACGAGCAGAGCAGCGCGAACACTCAGAGCTGTGCCCACTGGGTTATTTTAGGAACGAGTGGGAGGATTTGTTGGGCGATGGGAAAATGCCTCCCACAGGGTCTCATGATGTAGACACGGGCCCTTCCCCTCCTCTGGTGGCACCTGGCACACAGAAGGGCTAACGCGTATTGGCCAGAAGGAGCTCTGCAGGAGGAGCTGTGGTGCCCCAAAGCGCTGAAGAGAGGCTCTGGGCTCAGTGCTGTGTGCTGAGGTATTAGCCTGCTGACCGCAAACAGAAATACCCCACCACGTGGAGTTTTCCCTTTCCCCTCCCCGCCCTCCCCCATCAGCATCCCACGTTTCCACCCCAGGAGAAGACAAGTTCTTTCCAAAGCTGCCTCCACACCGCACCTTGCTTCAAACGTGGCCATCTCAGGGTGAACTTGCATCCCTGTGGGGTTAAGCTCACATCCAAAGGACCCTGCATTTCATAAATCTCATCTCATCAGGGTACAACGCAGGTGAAACCTCCTTTTAAAAACGCTGTTCTGCAAAGTCACACACAAAACAACAACAAAAACCACATCATTTTCAACCTCTCCCCACCAGCACCAACTCCACCCCACCAGACCCCCGCCCAAGGGCAAAAATGGCAAGTTATGTAGTTATATGGGTTCATTAACTAAGACTTGGGTTTCCTGGGTCCTCATCCTGTTTCTACCGATGCTGTGGCTTCAGGTAAGTCATGTGACTTCCCCATTTTCTTATAAGAGAAAAAATAATTCCATCTGCCCCATACGTTCTGCAAAGCTACTATCCAGTTCGGATGAAATACCTTCAGGTGGCCACACTATAAATCTTGATGACCCATCCTAAACCTGCTAAACTTCCCCGGTTTTCCCATCCCCAAAAATGATGCTCTCCAGTCATGCATTCACTCAGGCCAAAATATGGCAGCCTTTAATGGTCCCTTCCTTTGTCCCCCCAAAACAGCCAGTCCAACCTTATCTCTTTCTGTCCTCTTTCTTATACACATGCTCCATTCACCCTCACCTTTCTGCTGGTCATCGAACACATGAACCTTGTTCTTGCCTCAGGGTCATAACATTGCTCTTTCCCTGTTCTTCTCCAGTTCATGCAGGCTTCCACACAAATGCCACCTCCTCTGAGAAGCCTTCCCTGACCACCCCGATATGAGCTACTCCCTTCTTCCCCTTTCATACACTCCACACCAGGCTTTATTTTTCTTCATAACGTGTATTGCTATCTGAGATGATGCATGCTTTGTTGCCTCTCTCCTCCATCAGAATAGAATGGTCAGGAGATTAGAATCTCTATCTCTCCATCACCATACTCGCTATACTTAGTTAAATGCCTGGCATACAGTAGGCACTCAATAATTATTTGGGGAAGAAATGCTTATATAATGCATGTGAAAACACGTGGAAAAGTTCAAAGCTGCACAGTTGATAGGAAGATGACACATCAGTTCTGCCTACCTACTCTAATGAAAAGAGGATTCACACGTAGGTTTGGAAATTTCTTGTAAACACAGGCAGGCAGGTTTCAAATCTGCAGGTTGAAAATATTTGGGGGGGAAAAAATCCCAGAGAATTTCAAAAAGCATACATTGAATTTCCCACGCATTGAACATTAGGCCAAACTCATGTGAATGAAGTGGTGGGTAGGTATGTCCTACTGAAGCCTATATGTTAAATGCAAACCACGGGGGATTGGTTCCAGAACACTCCCATCCCGTGGTTATCAAAATGCACTGATGCTCAAGCCCCTTACATAAAACAGTATTTGCATATAACCTATATTTGCATAGAAGCTACAGCAGGGTACGCCTACACATCACTTCATTGGTATGGATTCAGCATATCATGCTTGGTGTGTGGCAAATTCAAGTTTTGCTTTTTGGAACTTGCTGGGATTTCCCCCCACCCCCCAAAAAATATTTTCGATCTGCAGTTGGTTGAATCTGTGGATGTGAATCCTGCACTAACAGGGCTGACTGCATAGGTTGTATGCAAATGCCGTGCCATTTCCTATAAGGGACTTGAGCATCTGTGGACTTGGGTATTCTTGGGAGACCTGGGACCCATCCCCTATGGATACTGAGGGACTTGATTATATGTGTTCCAGGAACTCGCCTGCCTGGTTACATGAGGGACTCTCTTTAGAAAGGAAGGATCTGAAAGAAATGAATTCCAGTCTGCTAGGTATGATGTGTTATTTCCCAAATTGCTCTGGGTTTCCCAGGGACTGGCTTCAGGCTTAGGGGTGAGAGGGCCAAGACTCCCTGCAGCCAGAACAGGAGACCCCGGCTGAGGACCAGGTGGGCTATGTTCTGAGGGAGTGGTCTCCGGGGCAGGCCCCCTCTAAGGCCTCCCTCACCCACTGGTCCCAGGGTTTCTCTCTCCAGCTAATAACAAAGCCTTTTGTTATTAACACCCTTAAGTGCGAGCACCCTTAAGTGCTAGAAAAAACACATGCCAGGGACTAGATTTGAGCTCAGGCTCTTCCTTGCTGTGTGACTTTGAGAAAATTACTTAACCTTTCTGATTCTTTTTTAACTAAAATTTTTTTTTGTAATATGAAAAATAGGGACACTGATTCCTGCCCCCTAGATCTTCTTTGAATAAGGTATTTGTAAGAGATGTTAGGGAGCCCTTTGCGACACGTCTGGGACCCTGGCTTTCCCCGGAAGGTGAGAGCCCGACTTTTAACAGCTTTTCTGTGGGTAGCCTTTGCCAGGTGGATGTGAACAGATAAATAGCAGGGGAGCATGAAGAGCTAATTCCACAGCACTGCACGGCTATTACCCCCCATTAGAGGAAATTTGTATTCAAAGATTATGTAATTGTGAAATGCCGAACAATTACAAAATATTTTGGCTCCCAGTGGGTACGGGGGAGGGATGCAAAAGCCCGAAATAGAACAAGGTGGTGGCTCAGAGGGAAATTCTGTCATATCTGCTGGTGAATGACTAAAAACTCCACTTTCCCACACACACTGTGAACACTTCCGGCAAAATGAGTCATCGTGCTATGACGGCGAGGATTTGCCAAGCCTCTGCCATACGCCGGTTTCTAGACCTGGCCGGGCCCTCAGAGCTGGGCAGGCTGTTTTCAGTCCACCGACTAAGGGGGAGCCTGAGCGCCGCTGAGAAAGGCGCAAACCCACAGCAAGTGCACACAGCAACCTTCCTCCAGGCCTTGCTCAGGGGGCCTACGCCATGTACTTGGGTCACCGTCACCCAGGTAAGAGGAGCACTGTATTTTCCTTTTTACTTTTATTTATTTATTTTTATTGAGAGAGAGAGAGAGAGAGAGAGAGAGAGAGAGGTCAATTTGTTGTTCCACTTATTTATACGTTCCTTGTATGTGCCCTGACTGGTGATTGAACCCACAACCCTGGCGTTTAGGGATGGCCCTCTAACCAACTGAGCTACTGGGCCAGCACAATACTTTCCAAAGACAGTAGAATATGAGTTGACACAGATACCCCGGGGGCACAAGGCCTATGTAGAGTGGGGGGTATATGAACTGCCAGTTAACGGAATGATCATTTTCCCAGCCCCCGCGTGTATAATGTACATGGACATATGTAATATTTATTGCTCCCTTGGTCTCTATGATAAACTGTGATTGTGGGAAAGGCAAGTAAAGGCATTTCCACCCCCAACCAAGAGAGGAAACCCAGACCAATCTCATCCTCAGAGGAATGGGTGTGATAAGTGACCCCCTTGAAGACCTTGAAGATGTAGGGTGTCACCAATGGGGTCCCTTCAGAACTCAGCTGGGTCCAGCAGGATGGCAGTGAGCAATTGGTTGACAGATGCAAACCGATTGTAGGCTCAAGCGCAGCCGCCAGACGTGGTGCCCGTGCCGCAGCCAGTTCACACAGCCTCGGGCAGGCAGTCTGTGGCTACTGACCTGGGAGAGAGGGTCTTTTCCATCTCTGCCTGGAAGGAGGGTCAGAAGCAGTTTCCACTCCCCTGGGGGGGGGAGCACTGCACATTTACAGTCTTGCCCCACAGCTGTATTAATGGCCCTACCCTCTGGCATGGCGGTCTGGAGGGATTTGGTAAGACGTGTGCTCCAGAAGGTCCTGGAAATCTGATGAAGAACCGGGGTTTGCCACGTCACTGAAGAGTTTAGGTGTCTGTGGTCTGTGGCATGCCACGCATCAGTTCCACAATAAATGAGAAAGCCCTGCATCTTATACTTCCGGGGGGGGGGGAAGCAGAAGGCTTGGGAGGCCTCTTTGGGTTCTGAAGGCAGCACGTTAAATACTTGGGGATGCTGCCCTGACCCTCTTCCCAGTGGCAGGGAAGGCTGCCAGCTCTGAGTGAATCGCAGAGGAAAAGGCTCTGCCGCAGGGCAGGCCCGGGTGCAGACCCGGCCATTTGCACCAGATGATCCGGTGGACCTGTAGTCTAACAGCCATCGGTGGTAATAAATACGACACAGAGTTCATAACAAAAGTGCCAATTAGGAAACTTATAATGCAGACCCCTGAGCTTCTGGAAGAAGGCCAGGCCATCTGGAGAATAAAGCTGTGCCTTTGCAGGGGAGACGGTCCTGGTAGGCTGCTGGGTCCAATCAAGACACCAGGAAGCCGGAGCTGCCTATCAAGAGCTGGCTTCTGTCACATCCACTAAGCCAAGTGGGAGTGTTAGTGAAGGGAGCTACATGTTAATACAGGGAGGGAGCATAGGAAAGCGGGCACTATTCAGCATAATACACCAGGGAGCATAAGCCTGTTTAACCAGGAAACCACAGCTTCACACCCTGCAGGGGGCAGCAGCATTGCCCCTCCAAGCAAGTGGATTAACAACCCCCTTCACCCATCCAGGGAGCAGCGCACCCTAGGAACAGGATTGTCAGGGGGGAGAAACAGTGGTAAGTGCATGCTCAATAGGAGCCCAATGGCACCCCTAGAGGCCTGTCACTCTAGCCTGGGGAAGGACAAGACTGAATAAGGGACACAGAACCTCAAAAGATCTAAGAAATGGATTGATTAGGGGGTGGATCCATCAGAAGTCACGAAAGCTTGGGAAGTTGATGGGTCAGTTTGAAGAAGCACCTAGTCATTCCCAAGCCCAAGATACTATCACCTAAGCCTCACAAAGACTCTCGCCTATAAACATGCACTCATCCCACTGTGCACACACTCTCTGTGTAACAGCCATGTGGCCCTAGCAGCCTCTTCCACCTTAAGGTCACAGCTGTAGTGTACTGGACAGAGAAATAAACTGGGGGTTGGGGGCCCAGATCTGTCATTGGCTCAGGGTAGAGAAGTCACTTCACCCGCTCTATGCCTCAGTTTTCTCGTCTGTATTATGGGGTCATTTCTAAGTACTCATTTCCCACTCCACAATCCCCGAGTTTCTAGACTATTTCATTTTAGGCCTCTTGGAGTGCAAGGTCAAGGCATTGACGTAGCGGCCACATTTTACCGGAGGCCTCTCGGATCTTACTGGATGAACTCTCCCACAATAACGCACAGTAATAATGATCATCAATAATGCATGTGATCGTTAAAGTAAGTGGCATCATATTCCTCTTCACTCAGATGGTATCTTTTAGCCAAGAGTCTGCTGATGCTTGAGCAAGACCAAAAAAGGCAAAGAGGGCTGCTATTTGAGCCACTCCCTTCAATCTTCCCTGCGTGCATTTTCAACCTAAAGGGAGGTGGCCTAGGTGGTGAAGAATGCCTGGGATTTGGCTTTAGAAGCTGGAGCTTCATGGCCAGGTTCTTCTCATTTCTAGCTGTGTGACTGTGGGCAAGTGCCTCAACCTCTCTGGGCCTCAGTCTCCTCATCCATGAACGCCTCTCTGCTCCCCTCCCAGGGCTGTTGCCGAGATCACCTCCGATAAGGGATGTGAACATGTCTTGTAAACTGTTAGTCTCTTTGCAAACACAGGCATTGCCATCCTGGTATTCAAAAGCAAATGGCACATGGATATTTCATAAGCATGGACTGGGGCAGGTTATTTGCAAAGCGTGCCCATCTAACGGGGTTTTATAAGTACACACACCCCCCCCTCCTTCGTACGATTTTCCTAATAATCTCTTTCCAAATCTTGTCTTTACACTCCCTTTGTCTCTCCCCCCTGTCATTTCTCTTTAATACCTCCTCTCTCGCTGAGCAATTTATTACTGAACACTGGGGTGGCATTTGGGGAGACCGTTAGAAAAATACACAAACACATATTTTGTACAGAGACGTAAACAAAAAGAAGGAAGGACACGTCGATTCTAAGCTAAGATATTAAAAAATATACATCTTCCTTGTGGGCCTGTCAGAGCCGCTCCTATTAGCGATACTTAGTCTGAAATTAGGTTTAACAACCCCATCCCCTTAGGTGGCCTCAAATCCATTCACATGTGGCACTAACGTGGGAGGGAAAGAAATGACACAGGCTTGGACGCATTTCTTTTCCTCTTAAAAAAACACACAAACCTCTAAGAGTTTTTACAAAGCCTTTTGGAGCCTCTCTTGGCTAAAAAAGAAATCCTTTTGCCATTATCGGCCCCTGCAGCGAGGGCTCGCTAGCTGCAAGATTATGATGAGGGTAAGCATTAATTAAATCTACTGCGAGAGAACAATTAGGTACACAGACCCGTCAGGGCGAGTTGTCACTATCCAGTAGCAAAGTTGGATAGGCGCTCCATCAGCAGAACTGTCAGGCGGCTGTTAAAAGGATATAAATGTATCCCCGAAGTATCATTTCATTTGGGGGAGGGGGGCGGGGAGATTGGATTGCAAAGGATTAATGAGGCGAGGGGTTTGTGTTTTGAACTGGATGCAAAATGCAAACCAAGTAAGTTGTGATATAATCATTTAACCTTAATGCTTCCTTCCATTTGGGTTTCCAACACATGGCGGGGACAATTAGACCTCGTACATCAAACCAACATTTTCCATCATGGAATGACATAAAGGTTAGAGTTTTAAAAAAACGAAACTGCACACAAGTTTACAGCGGAATCATAAAATCTAATTTACACAGATGGCATATTCTTAATAATAATTAGGCGAGAAAAATGAATGCGAATCCCACCAGGGCAATTAGGGGATTGAGGGAAGGGCCCTTTTGTGCGGCTGCCTTCATTTCTGCCAAACTTCAGTGGAACCTCGGAGCCCTGCTTATGTGCCCAGCCCCACACGGGCGATGGGAAGGCAAGTGTTGGAGGCAAGCCCTGCAAGCAGGCAGAGCTACAGTGCGGGGGACGGGACAGCGGCTGGGGGCAGGCGGATCTGAGTTTATATCCAGGCTCCACCACTGCCTGACCATGTGAGCTCGGGCAACCTAACCTCATGCCTCGGAACGTCCATTTCGTTTACAAGTTAGGGTTATGGAAGGGTGGCTATCATTACACATGGGCGACAACAGTGGCTGGCACAAAATAGGCGGCTGATTATCAATGTTGTTTCCCATCAGGTACCTATCCCAAAGTAAGAAATGGAATAAAACAGCACAGTGCTGCCCGGTTTGTGTGGCTCAGTGGTTGAGGTTGACCTATGAACCAGGAGGTCACAGTTCAATTCCAAGTAAGGGCACATGCCTGAGTTGTGAGCTCGATCCCCATTAAGGGATGTGCAGGAGACAGCTGGTCAATGATGTTTCTATCTCTCTATCCCTCTCCCTGCCATTCTCTCTAAAAATCAATAAAAACATATATTCTTTAAAAAGCACAGTGTTGGGGGAGTCATGGGCACTGATGGCTTCCAGCCGAGGCGAGGAATAGGAAGCCTGATTGGTTTCGCTGCAGGCCGGGTGGACAATTTAATGGCCAACACCAAGGTCATGTCCCCCAATGCACTTAGAACAATTTGTAATTGTCGCACATGAATGCCTCCTTGCTTGATAGATGGCCTGCCTGCTTCCTCCGCCATGCTTTGAGCCCACAGAGACAGGGACACTGTGTGCCTGGTTTTCCACTGCCATCTCAGGGCCTAGCAGGGTGTCTCCGACATGATAGGCATGCAGCTGAAGGCATGGATGAAGGTCTTGTTGGAAGTCATGGGCAGGGATCTAGCAGGAAATTCTGGAATCTAGGAAACGGGACTCAGCAGCAGCAGCGCTAGAAAGAACTTAGAAAGGACTCTCCTAAGACAGGGCATGTACTGGGACCATGGACGCTGATCTTAGAATGAGGCCAGAGAAGCTATCAGGGATCCTGGGATGCTGTAATTATCAGTGTAGCTACCTGTCTCAAGATCTTGTCCATTTATTTCCATGCATTCTGCCTGCAAGCAGAATTTCTTCAAGACCCTTCCAAATCTTGGACTCTATGAACAGAGCTACTGACGTCACAACATTCCACTGAAGGGGAGCACACCGACCCTTCTCAGCCAACATCTTCATCTTCGGGAAGGTAACCAGGGCGACAGATACAGGGGGAGGTCAGATGTCACAGCTACTCCCCAGAACCTTCACAAATAGACTGCACATAGGGCCTTTTTATTTCTAGACGCTGTTCTGACAAAATGGACTATTTCTATGGCCTGAAGGAGAAATATGAGGGCTATGCACCGAAACAAAATATTAAATACTACCACTTGGTCTGGACAGTGCCCATGGTTTCTGGAAGTGTTCTCTTTCAGCCACAGTCCTTCCACAACGCCTTCTACCCCGGAAAACAAGATCTAAATAAAACCAGCACACACCAACTGCTTCCCCCTCCTCCCACCCCTGAGGGAAAGAATGTCTTGCAGAGGCATCAAAATTAAACCACATTTAGTCATCAATGTTGCAAAGAGTCATCGTGGAAAATAAAATAAAATTTCATGAAATGGGGCCAAAGCCAGATAATTGAAGTTATAAGATGTCAAGACCCATAAAGAGAATTTCTCACTTCCCGAGAAAAATCTTTAAATTCTGATTCTTGGGGACAGAATTGTATACATGCCCATATGATTATATTTTTAGCAGTAGAGTTCAATTTATCTAGATTATTACTTTGCTTACTTGTTTTACTAGGAAGAGTTCTATAAAATCTCTCACTTTGATTATATAGTCATCAACTTGCTGAACTTCTCTCACTTGTTTCCTTTACCTATTTGGGAGCTGTGTTGTTCCTGCACATAAGCATAGATTTCATTTGTCTCCTGGTGAACCGTCCTTTTAATAATTAATTAGTGACATTTTTTAGACCTAAAAATAAACAAACCTTTATTCTTCAGATGACATGATTTAAATATATAAAACCCTAAAAACTCCAACAACAAAACAACTTAGATCTAATTAACACATTCAGTAAAGTTGCAGGACACATTAGCATACAAATATCTGTAGCATTTCTACACACTAACAATGGATTCTCTAAAAGGGAAATAAAGAATATGGTTCCACTTAGAATGAGGCCAGAGAAGCTATCAGGGATCCAATACATCAAAAACAGGGATACAATAGCATCAAAAACAATAAAATACTTAGAATTAAATTCAACCAAAGAGGTGAAAGACCTCTACATTGAAAACTACAAGACACTGCTAAAAAAAAAATTGCAGAAGATTTCAATAAATTGAAAGGTATTCTGTCTGTAACAACTAGAAGAATTAATGATGTTAAAATATCCATACTGCCCAAAGCCATCTATAGATTCAATACAATCCCTATCAAGAACCCAAGGCATTTTCCCCGGAGTATTTTGTTATATATTTATATTTCTTCCCCAGCTTCCATTTGATTGGTGTTTGGTTAGTATATATGTTTTCTTTTCCTTCTCTGTCAAACTTCTGTGTCTATGTTTTAGGAAAATTATACATCTGAGCTTTAATATGCAAATTATATTTACTGTGATTCCCCATGCCCTTGGCTTATTGCTACGTTACCTTTCATCTTTTCCTTCCTTGTCCTTTCTCTTCACTTTTATCCCATCCCACCTGCCTGCCCGCCATGACACCAGCTTCTACGCGCAGAGCCCAGGCTTCACATTTCTCCCTCTTCCCTGATACCTGAGGACTTCCCTTTCTTCATTTTGAGTTGAACTTACATTTATTGAAAGAAGCTATATTTCACCCAGCATAGCATGTGTGTGTGTGTGTGTGTGTGTGTGTGTGTGTGTGTGTGTGTGTATGTGTAAGGAAGAGGACCTCATCAGCTTACAGCACCAAGCTGTTCAAAGTCTAACCCATTTGCCAGCTTTCTTTCCATAGAGGAATGGGAGCTTCTGTTACAAATAAAAACATTTCTGTCTTTCAAAACATATATTCTAGATTTGGAACTTTTCCCCAAAGTATTAAAGCCCAATATAAAAGTATAGAATAGGAGCTGATGAAAGAGTCCCAACTGCTCAGCAACATCCTCCACTCCCTGCCCCTGAGCGTCTATTTGGAGCACAGCTTGCTGAGGCCCCTGCACTCCACCCCACATCCTCAGCATGTTTAACCATGTCTTCCCCAAACATGGGGAAATCAGAGCTTCTCCTGGTAACCTCCTAAGGCATTTACCCGTTTGATTACAGTTGTATCAGAAAAGAGCCCACGCTGCCAGCTTTTAATAATGTGTTTTACCCCAATTCCCCAATAGTCAATTCTACTGCAGGTTATAAGGCCTACATGCTTTCACACGTTCAAATGGCATGCAGAGAGGGCAGTTTGTAAGTCGGGGGGCTTCCATGCCTGGGTCTCCTAGTTCCTGTCTGTGGCATGGATGAGGTCTCCCTTCTACCATCCTTGGCATCTACAAGCAGGTCAAATGAGATGACCTTGACATTCACTTCCATCTCTGATGGATGAAGAGAACGTTGGAAACTGTTTTACCCTAGTATATGTTTGGGAGGCTGAGGCAACAAGGACTCTGAGACAAAAGGCTTTGCCTAAAGTCACACAGCTGTTAGGGTCAGGAGGAGTTGGATCTAAGATTCTCTAAGTAAAAATCTGAGATGCCCCCTTACACTGGGAGTTGCAGGATGAATCTGGCTACTGCCAGTTTTTGTATGATCTACAAGCTAAGAAGGGTTTGTTTTTTTTTTACATCTTTAAGTGGTTAGAGCAATCAAAACAAGAATATGTTAAGATATGAAAATTATATGAAATTCATATTTGAGTGTCGTTAATAAATTCCATTCTTCTCATTAAAACTTCATAAAAAATGGTACTTGATAATTATTATATATTGAATTCCATCCATAAAATTTATAGAAAATGAATGTTCTCTCATTGTATAAGTGACTTCATATTATCCTTAAGTTTACCTCTTGGTCAGCAGACCTCAAATATGTTCTATCTGGCCCTTTACTGAAAACATTTGCCGATCTTGCACGAGACAGACCATAGGCCTTTGCCAGGATGGAGCCAGCATCCCACGTCCATACACCACAAGCCAGGCTGTATCTCACTAGCAATGGCTTGAGATCCAAACCTCTTTAGCACAGTTACAGACAGGCAAGGTAGCAGAGGTACAAAAAAGTATACCGACGTACCTGGCAGATATTGCGGGTTCAGTCCCAGACAACCGCAATAAAGCCAGGCGTAACCTTTGTGCTGGTGGAGGGTCGTGCCTCCCATGTGTAGAAGACACAGCACCGGTGGAGCTCAATAACGCAAGTGCAATAACAGTAGTGCCTGTGGCCTTCAGATCATCTACAAAAGGATGAGGATCGGAGACTGGGTCCTCCCTTGACATTATGATTTTGTCACATAGTTCACAGCCTCAGTTTTTCCATCCACAAAGTGGGAATGATGGTGCTTACCTCATGAGCTTGTGAGGATCACCCTAGGTTTCACCATAAAACAGAGGTTTCATGGAATATCAAAAGCTGCATGTTTCAAAGTTCACCCCAGTATCTTATCACTTTCTCTTTCAAGAAATGAAGTCTGCCCTAGCTGGTTTGGCTCAGTGGATAGAGCATCAGCCTGTGGACTGAAGGGTCCCAGGTTCAATTCTGGCCAAGGGCACATGCCTGGGTTGCGGGTGGTGTGCCGGAGGCAGCCAATCAATGATTCTCTCTCATCATTGATGTTTCTATCTTTCTCTCCCTTTCCCTTCTTCTCTGAAATCAATAAAATATATATTAAAAAAAGGAAATGAAGTCTGTTCCTCCACTTGAGTCTGAGACAGCCTCGTGACTCTATGAGCGAGAGAATGAAGCAAGGAGAATGATGTGCGCCTTCTGAGCTTAAGCCCTAAACGTCTTGCATCTCCTTCTGCTGTGCTTGGAGCCCTCTGCCTGTGGCCCAGCCTCTGGCAGCTGGCTGAACCAGGTCAGATTAGCCTGCCTCACCCGGACCAGAAGGCCTGCCCACCTGGGCCCCAACCAAATGCCTGGATTAAGAGCCAGGTGAATGGTTGCTGCAGTAATTCACAAAGTGGCAGGGTGGTTATTTGCCACAACTCTCGCCCACAGAGCACCGGAGCCCTCCGAGGAGGGAAGTGTCCCTGAGCTGCGTCTGCAGACGCCACCAGGACTACATCCAGAGCCTTCTGTTTAAGGTTGTTTGCAGTTGCCGCTCCACCCGGCCGGGCCAGACAGAATGCACTGACAGCCACCTGGCATATTTCAGATGAACAAAGAAAACCGCCTGGAGGAGACACACACTTTCAGGAACGCAAACTTCTCTGAAAGACACATCAGGGAAGATTTATGGAAGCAGCTGTGTGCTCGGACTACCAATCAGCTCTCTGCTGCCTCAGTCCAACACGACCTGGGATGGCTGGGTTGTCGTGGTATCGGCCCTGACAGCTTCTCTCAGGAGAGGCCTGAGGTCTAGAAAAGGAAAGCCAGAGGCCCTGGAAGAAGGCTCCCAGATAAAAACACACATCGTCCCGTCTGTGAAGAAGCCAGGGCTCCGATTCCAGGATGCAGCTCATCTGCAGTGTGCATGAGAGGAGCGTTTCCATGAGCATTCCAACACGTGCTCACCGCAGCCCTGGGAGACAAGAGGGCAGGTATTGTCACACCCCAGGTGCTGGGGATGGAGTCCAAGATGGAGCAGTTTCCTCAAGGACCCACTGAACTTAAGAGCTGGGTGCACATAAGGTTCTCTGACTCCAAATACTGGGCTTCACACGAGTCAATAAATGCTTCCAATCAGATTTGTAATCAAAGGCCATTTGAGTTGGAGGAGACCTCAGGAAATGGTCCAGCCGATCACCTGCACTCTCCAAATGAGCAAGCAGGATTTATTAGTGCTCACTGTGTTCAGTGTGGCCTGCTGAGCACTTTGCATACATTAACTCCAGCGCTCTCAGCCTCCTGAGAAGGAGGCTGACTGTACTAATTGCAGACTGGGTAATAGGGATGTAGCACAGTAAGTCACTGGCCAAAGTTGAGCGAGCCAGAGGCAGAGCTGGGATATGAGTCCATACGGATCTGACTCCAAACCCTGAGTTCATTTCCACAAAGCCACGCAGCTCCTTAGATGGGAACCTTGAGGCCCGGGGACTGAAGGTCTTGTCCAAGATCACGCAGCCCGTTTGAGTTAATTGTCCATTAACTCATCACGCCTTCACTGAGCATCTGCTATTTGTCAGGGACTAAGGCTGGTATGTGGAAACGAGACACGACCTGGAAACAGTCACTGTGCTTAAGGAATTAATTAAGGGAGAAGAGAAGTGGCCATAAATTACGCTAATGAAAGGTAATTCATGACAAATATAAGGAAGATGGAGAAAAGGTTATTGAAGTTTGGAGGGAGTTTGCATGGCTTTTATTTGGGAAACTTTTGACAAGACTTCATGGAGCCCTAGCTGGTTTTGCTCCCTGGGTAGAGCATCGGCCTGTGGACTGAAGGGTCCTGGGTTCGATTCTGGCCAAGGGCACATGCCTGGGTTGCGGGATGGATCCCCAGTAGGGGGTGTGCAGGGGGCAGCGGATCAATGATTCTCTATCATTGATGTTTCTATCTCTCCCTCCCTCTCCCTTCCTCTCTGCAATCAATAAAAACATATATAAAAAAAAGACTTCATAAAGAAAGTTTCCTTAAGGCTTTCAAGGAAGAGCAGGCTTTCGGCAGAGACGGGGAGGAAAACCCAGCTGGAGAAATGGCAAGGAGGTCCAGGAAAGGGGCTTTTCACCACTGATTTGGGGCTAGACTCTGGGTACCTGGGGTCTAGCCAGTCGTCTTTCTGTCCCTGTAACTCCCTCATGGTTTCAAGTTGAACTTCCTTCTGATTATTCACTATCAGAACTTCCTTTGGCAAAAGGGGCAGCAAGCTCCGCCCAAACTCCTGGGCAGGAAGGGAAGGCTGCTGAGGGGCACAGGGCTTGGGGGCACCAAGACGGGAGCCACGGGAAACGAAGACACATCCTGTTCAATATGCAACCCAACAAGGCAAATGATGTGAAGCCATTAATGTTTCTGAATGTTTTTCCCAACCAAGAGAATAACTTATAGACGGTTACTAATAAACAGGAAAAAAACATGTTAACATCAGCCTGCTTCTGAGGTCAGCGCCTCGCGGTAAAAGAGCCTGTTGGGGCTAACCTATCAGGGCGGAGGAAAGAGCAGAATGTACCTCTACCCCAGTGTGGAGCGCAGCTGGGAACTGTGGAGGGACTTCTAGGTTCTGCCCACCTCACCAGCATCTTCTTTGTTCATGGTTTCCCCCAGATATTCTCATGATGCCCTGCACAGCGTCACTCCCATGTGCCTTCCCATATTGTCTTTCTTCTATCAGCAATGCCTTCCCAACCTCTCTCCCTGGTTCACAGGAACGAATTCGTCAAAGCCCACCTCCACTGTGAAGCCCTCTTTAATTATTTTCCCAGCTTAGTCCCATAGTCAGCAAACCGCGGCTCACGAGCCACATGCGGCTCTTTGGCCCCTTCAGTGTGGCTCTTCCACAAAATACCATGTGCGGGCACGCACGTACAGTGCGATTGAAACTTTGTGGCCCATGCACAGAAGTCGGTATTTTGTGGAAGAGCCACACTGAAGGGGCCAAAGAGCCGCATGTGGCTCGTGAGCCGCGGTTTGCCGAGCCGCAGTTTGCCGGCCACTGGCCTAGTCAACATCCCACACCACCTTCCCATGTATCCCACTGTAGTGCAAACGGCTAACGCCCTGCCCTTCACTAAGGATCAAGTGCTGATGGGCAGAGATCTGGGTGGAACACCTTCTACACGCATGACCTGCCAAAAAAAGGGGAGTGAGTGCCTTCAGATCTCACGGAGCACGGGAAAGTGACATAACCACCGGGGTTGCCTCTCCTGAGGACCTGGCACTGGGCTCCTGGGGCCAGGCGCAGCCTGCCAGGGACAGTCCTGACGGCTCGCAGAGATGCCTCCTTTCCTGAACCTGCAGCTCCTGCACTCCCTCCCAGCAGCACGGACACTACAGAGACACCTGCCAGGGCAAGGAACGCTACAGCTTCTTCCCAGCATTTATCTTGAGCAACTTCACAGCCCGGAGATCTTGGTCTGGCTAGCTGAGACGAAAACTCAAGTCATCTGAGAACTGAGATGTGGGCCCTGCCAGGGCTCTGAATTCTAGGCAAGTCAATGAGCCCAAGTGAGCTTGAATTTCCTCTTTTGTGGAGTGAAATTTGGGGGAGTTTTAAAATGAAGTATACTTGATAAGCTTAGAACATACTAAATGCTCCATAGATGCTGGTTGCACCACATCTTGTTAGTCCCATATATACCATGAAAATCTCAATTATTTCCTTCTATCCATCCATCTATTCAGATATCCTTCCATTCAGGCAGCACTAGTCTATGCCAGTTCTGTGTTAGGCATCTGGGCTACAGAGAGACATACATCGCTGTCCTTTCCATCACAGGACTGTCAAAGGAAGGAGGCAAAAGATGTGTCCACATGTACTTATGCCGAACTGAGAAGGGCTGGGACAGAGAGCAGCACAGGGCTGCAAACACCCGGGAAGGAGTGGCACGCTCCGCTGAGTGATGGCTGAGGGCAGCCTGGGGCCTGGGCGTCTTCACAGAGAAGACTTCGCATTTTGAACAAATGAATATCGGTTTGTGGCCTGAAGAAGAGCAGGGAGAAGAGGAGGGAGGGCGTGAGCAGTGCACACACTTGGGAGGCATGTAGGGAGAAGGGAGAAAGGGCCAGTGTGCTGGAGGCCACAGAATGCAGTGACCAGGGCCTGGCGGGGGTGGGAGGGAGGCTGGAATCCAGGCCAGGAAGGACTTTATGTAGCAGGCTATGGCGACTAAATCCTATTAAACAGTGTGTCCTTCATCCTACAGGTTCTTGCTTCTCAAATTGGGTAAATGGATCCCTACAGGGTAGTGATGCAGACAACATTAACAGTCATAATAAACTAGAAGTGATAAGAACAGTAAACAATAAAGCAACAGCCCACAGGTGCAACTGGCCGTGTGCCCAGTGCGTTCCCAGCAATATCTCATTTGATCCTAAGGGAACCCTTTGAGGATGGGACAGTATCACCCTAGGGCCGTGGTCGGCAAACTGCGGCTCACAAGCCACATGCGGCTCTTTGGCCCCTTGAGTGTGGCTCTTCCACAAAATACCAAGTGCGGGCGCACACGTACAGTGCGATTGAAACTTCGTGGCCCATGCACAGAAGTCGGTTTTTGGCCTGGGCGAGTCTATTTTGAAGAGGTACTGTTGATATTTGGCTCTGTTGACTGATGAGTTTGCCGACCACTGCCCTAGGGTAATCAGCATAGCGCGGTTC
Source organism: Myotis daubentonii (assembly GCF_963259705.1). Taxonomy (NCBI): domain Eukaryota; kingdom Metazoa; phylum Chordata; class Mammalia; order Chiroptera; family Vespertilionidae; genus Myotis; species Myotis daubentonii. The sequence goes on along the minus strand of NC_081850.1, from coordinate 70,097,782 downwards.
TTCTTCCTGGGATCCCCGTGTTCCCTACAGACTTCAGACAATGCTAAGTAATCTACCTGACAAACAATGTAACATAATTCAGACTAAAATAAGCATACTTTGTAAAATAGAATAGCATGGATTTTTTTAAAGCTGGACCCTGGGATGTGGGCTTGGACCACTGTCATTGGAGCACAGCTGCAGGCCCTGCGGGGTATGCTGATTCCCATCGGCCTTCACTGCTAATGCTTGAGGAGCGCCGCTGCCTGTGACAGGGCACCAGGAAAGCGTTCTGGGCAGGGGAGTGACACGGCCAGATTTACTGTGTTTTTAAAAGATCATTCCAGCCGTCCGGAGGGAAGACGGCTCTGGGGATGAAGAGGCTGCTGCAAGATACGGATGAGGGATACTGAAACCTCCACCAAGTCCGAGGTACTGGCTTGGACATAGGGGATGGAGGTATGAGCCTCAGGAGGTAAAATGAGCAGGCCTTGACAACAACAATCTCAGCTACTCTTGCTCAATTGGCGTGGCTCAGTGGTTGAGCGTTGACCTATGAACCAGGAGGTCTCAGTTCAATTCCCAATCAGGACACATGCCTTGGTTGTTGGCTCAATACCCAGTGTGGGGTATACAAGAGGCAGCCAATCAATGATGAGAGAGCTCATCATTGATGTTTCTATCTCTCTCTCTCCCTCTCCCTTCCTCTCTGAAATAAATTTATATATATAAATATATAAAAGAGTATTAGCTACTCTTTATTGAGAGGGTCTGGTATGTGCCAGGCCCTGGACTATAACTTTCGCAGGCATTGCCTCACAACTTAAATAGGATGTTAGTATTACTAACCCTATTTTACAGATGAGAAAACTGAGGCAAAACACAGCTTCTTCATTTGCTTAAGGTCATTCTATGATTGAACTACATTTCAAAGACAAAACCCTGCTTTTAAAGACCCCCGAGTCTCAGGAATCCCTTCCTCGCATCCCTCAAATCTTATGCTGCTTTATTTGAAAGCCAAGGTCTCCTTCACAAGGCACACCGCCTTGGGGGAGTGATTACCCAACAGCTGCCCGTGAAACCCTACACAGATATGAAGGCAGCAGCCAAGCCCTGCATTGCCTCCCCGTCTGCCTCCAGACGATGCGTTTCAGCATCCACTGGCCTCTCGGGAGGGGGCCACTGCTACCAAAAACACATTGGAGCTGCTTCTAACCATGTGTTCAATTCCAGGACAACAGCTTTCCGCTTCGCATTGTGCCATGTACCTCTGGGCACCATGGACTGGGCGCGGAGCCTAATGAAGAGGAGGGAGGCCAGGTGCTCCCACTCCGGGCCAGCAGGCCCCCGGCCACCTCCGCGGCAGCAGGAGGAGAGAGACAGTGACAGATTGAGGATTTAGACCATCGTATTTGGGATTTTTGACAAACCGTGTGGGCTAAGACAGCACTTCCAAAACTGCATTTCTATGTTTGCTTCTGTTCCTACATGTTCCGGGTGGGGGTGGTGGTGAATAAACTCTGTGGCCAGGATGGTTTCTCAGACACTGAGGTAAACAAAGCAATTCAGGTCTCTGGGCTGCAGGACTTTCCAGGGTCTGATACATTTGGAAATTTCCAAGGGGAAGCGGGCATGTGCAGAATTCCCCAAACTTTTATGAACCAGGACGTTCACTTGACCACGGAAATCCTGGGGCGTGTGTGAGCTGTGAAGTGCAGGGCTGGTGCCTGCTCTCCTTGGCTTCTCTCTTGCAAAAACCTTACCCAATGGTGGCAGTAAATCGCGGGCTCCATGTCCTAAAGCCATGAAAAAAAATTGTTTTCACAGCCCCCACTTGGACACATTTAACACCCTATGCACCAGGGAGTCCGCCTCCGGGAAACAGGATCCCTGGAGGCCTGCACCCGGAGTTGCTGGTTTATACTGCATCCCTCTGAACCATCCATCCGAAAGTGATAAAACTGGGCCACTTTCCAATGAGCCGACGTTGAGGTTCATATACTCATTTATTCAACGAATATGATCCAATACTTTTTATGTATTTGGTTTAAGGATATGAAATATATTTTAGAGAGAAAAATAATAAAAAAGCAAATAAGATAACTTTAGAGCATAATATTACGGAGGAAGTAGGGGGTGATATCACAGTAGCAGGTGGAGGGTGGGAAGGAGGAACACCTTAGATGGGTCCGCATGGAGGACAGTTCCAAGGAGTTGACATTGGCATTGAGAGCTGGGAGGTGAGACGGGACCAGCCAGCCAGGGGGGCAGCTGGGGAGTGGTATGAGGTCTGGCCAGGGTGAGGGATAGGTGGTTCTTGCAACAGGAAGGAAGTCCCTGTGGCTGCAGCGTAAGGAAAGGCTAATCAAGCGAAGAGAGCAGGAGCCAGACCCAGGGGGGAGCGGGTCTGAAGGCTGGGCACAGAGTGGGGATGGTCTTCCAAGAATCAGAGGAAACCACTGAATGAGTTAAAACAGGGGAGTAACCTTCTCTGGTCTATGTGTCTGAAAGGATTGCTCTGGCTGCCTCAGGAGACTGCATCTGGAGGCGGGGATAGTTGCAAGTGGGAGAGGAGAGGTGGCAGTGGTCAGAATGATGACAAAGAAAGGGAGGGCGGATTTCAGATACATTTAGGGTGGAAATGAATGTCTTCCTGCATTTTCGTAGGCCCCATTTAACTTACAAATTAAAACAACTTGATAGCTAATTATGGCCTAAGTCAAACAACAGATTTTCTTTAATAATCTCATTCTGAAATTCGGCTCTAAGAGAAGGAAACAGATTCCAAAGTGAAGGCCACATTTTATCCAAAAAAAAGGAAAAGGGTTCCATGTGGTAGTGTTTATGATGGCGAACTATTACAAAGAGCCCAAATGCATAATGATGGGGGCCTCGTTAAGGCAGTTGTGGTGCATAAAAGGAAAATTTTGAGGAAAGAATTGGGTGACATAGAACATGTTTACATTATAACACTAAGAAAATGAATTCAGGCTGGTAAAGAAAAGGGAGGCTATAAACTTGGAATCAAGCGTATTTATGGGAGCTGTATTGGCAGAGACAAAGGAGGGTGATTCTTGGTGAACGGTGGAGGAAGGAAGATGGATTGGTATGGCTGAGCAAGATTACAAGTGACCCTGAATGTCCAACCCAGAACCCATATAAGACAACAATTATGCAGTTCCTGATACTCATTAGCTGAGCATTCCATGGTAGTCTACACTCATCACTTCATCAGATTTTTACAGCAATCCTCTGATGTGGGGATTGGCATGCCATTCTACAGAACAGGAAAACGGAGGCTTGGGGACATCCGATGACTCTTCCAAAGCCATGCAGGTTGAAACTGACTGGGCTGGGATTAGCACCCAGGCATTGCTGACCTCAAGGCAACTGTTCTTTATCATTCAAACAGTTCAGCCCGGGGTTGACCACAGGAGATCCAAAAAGGGACTTCAACATCTCCTTCTGCCTCAATGTGTGACCTCAGCATCACGTGTGGATCTTGGTTTTTCAATGGATACAGCATTTCACAGGGTTAGGACCCAGACATTCTCTCAACCAACAGCCAGTGTCTACCATGTGTGCAGGCACTGATTTAGGCCCAGAAGTGGAAATATGACTCATACCATAAGATAATTTCCTCTCTCAAGAACTCTCTGTCTAGCTAAGGAGAGAGCCAGACCAAAGAAGATTATATTCCTAAAAAAGGAAATCAGGGCTTCACACATGTACAAAGATATGGGCAAAGTCACTCAGGGGAGAATTCAGAGTGAACTGTGACAGTCAGTGATGTCCTCACGGAAATGTGCCATTCAAGTTAAGCTTGAAAAGACAGGTAGGACTTCCTAGCATAGAACACAGTGGTTTAATGAAAAAGTCAGGAACCAGACTGCTTAGTTCTTCCTGGCTCTAGTCCTTGTTAGGGTGTCTCTTTGGGCAGGTTACTGCAGCCATCTGTGTCTTAGTGATATCATCTGTAAAATGGAAATTAATATTGTGCCTGCTTCTTACGGTTGCCGAGGATCAAAAGAAGATACACACACACACACACACACACACACACACACACACACTTTAGCCTGCTGCTTGGAATAAGTGTCAATAGATGGCAATTATTCTCAGAGTCCAGGTGGGAGATTTCAGGCAGAGAGAATGGTATGGAAAAGAATGTGGGAGTGGAAGACATGGATTTAGAAGAGACAGCAGAGAGGCTGGAGCTCTGTGGTAGCCCCAGATATCACCATCCTAAGCCTGAGCACTTCTGAAGGTACCGGACAGCAATGAAGCTCAGAGAGAGGAGCAGTGACATAATCAGAACCAAGTTCATAGGAACTGGAGAAGTGAGAGGCAGAGAAGACTGGCAAGCTGGAGACTATTGAGTGGACTGAAGGAAATGAGATTTGGAAATCAGGTAATGCTAAAGGGATCTGTCCCATGCACAAAGTCACACAGATGGTCAGAGGAGGAAAAGGAGGAGGAGGAGGAGGAGGAGGAAGGAGTTGGAGGAAGAGGAGAAGGAAAAAGAAGAGGAATGAGGAGGAGATGGAGGAGGAGGAAGAAGAAGGAGTAAGAGGAGGACATGGAGGAGGGGGGAGGAGAAGGAGAAGGAGAAGAAAGAGAAAAAGAAGGAGGAGGAGGAGAAGAAGAAGAAGAAGAAGAAGGAGGAAGAGGAGAAGGAGGAAGAGGAGGAGGAGGAGGAGGAATAGGAGGAGGAAGAGGAGGAGGAGGAGGATGAGAAGGAGGAGGAGAAGTAGTTGGAGGAGGAGGGGGGAGGAGAAGGAGAAGGAGGGGGAGATGGAGGAAGAGGAGGAGGAGGAGGGAAGGAAGAGGAGAAGAAGGAGGTGGTGGTGAAAATGATGATGTGGAGGACAGAAATGGAAGAGGAGAAGGAAAATGAGGGAAAGATCTATTTTTTATTGCATGGTGGGCTATGCGCTAAGATATTATAAACACTCTGTGAGTTGGAGAAGCAGAGTGACTCTCCACGGTGACGTGAATTGAACAGAAATTCAAATCTGAACCCAGTTTGAACCAGTTCTGTCTAACTTACAACGTTCCCACTCCTAACCCCATATTCAGGCTGAGAAAGAAGGAGCAGGCACCGTGCTCTGGGAGCCCAGCCTGGGGATCCCTCCATGAGAACATTCTCCCCCTCGTGCCATCCCCCACATGACACCAGCCTCCATTTAAAGAGCATCTGCTCTGCTCGGTCCCTGGGCTGAGCACTTCCCATAGACTATCGCTAACCTTCTGAACCGCTCTAAAAGACGCATGCCGCGTTCCCATTCTCAGAGGAGGCAGCAGGCTCAGAAACCCTACCCCAGTGGGTCGGCAAACCGTGGCTCGCGAGCCACATGCGGCTCTTTGGCCCCTTGAGTGTGGCTCTTCCACAAAATACCACGTGCGGGTACGCACGTGCAGTGCGATTGAAACTTCATGGCCCATGCGCAGAAGTCGGTTTTCGGCCTGGGCGAGTCTATTTTGAAGAGGTGGCGTTAGAAGAAGTTGGGGTACATTCGCTGAGATCGACCCCTCAGATTGAGGACGTTTTTAGCAAAGGCCAGCTTAGGAGTACCCTAATTAGGTTAATAACAATGTACCTACCAGTATAGTTTATGTTTAAAGAATTTGGCTCTCAAAAGAAATTTCAATCGTTGTACTGTTGATATTTGGCTCTGTTGACTAATGGGTTTGCCGACCACTGCCCTAGCCTGCACCCAGGGGCACAGGCCTGCTGTCTCCAAGGCCCCCGCTGAGACGATCCATCAGGGAGACAGAGGCATGACTACCATGAGCACAGGGAAGCAAGGGAAGAGGGTACAGCTCTTCCTGGGATCTTCAGACACAGGGGACAGCCCGCTGATGCCCGAAAGAGGTGGAGGAGAGCCTACCTCGAGACTTGCTCCTCCGCTTCCGCTTCCCCGCCGAGGCACTGCGAGGTGCTGGCTGCAGCTGACCGATCTCGATGGGCGTGTTGGCGCGGAAACTCTCCTTGAACTTCTGCATCAGGGACTCCACGGTCTCCTGCGTCGCCTCAGCTGCCGCTACAGAGTGGGCAATGGGGCTGAGGTTAGGGCTTGATCCACCCCCAGTCCCTGGAGGCCTGGGCCTGGCCTCCCAGGGTCCCTGGAGTTAACTCCCTGACCTAGGGATGGTACAGAAGCCACAGGCGCCAGTATAGAGGCATGTACTGGCTTACACACTTATTTCTCGAACATCTATTATGTTCCAGGCACTGCCTCTAGCCCTTGAGATATGGTGGGGAAAAGTTAGACACAATCCACGCAACATTTCAGGAGACAAAATTGCAGTATCATGGTATGTAGATCACTTGGTACAATATTCCCATTTCCCTTTTGTAAATTTACTTAAGGAAATCGAGGCCCCCAAACCTCTGTCATAGGAAAGCACAGAATATGAGAGGAGCAGAAAGAAGAGTCATCTCTCCCATCTCTCCTGTGAGTCAAGGCAGGCTTCCTGGAAGAGGCAGTATGGTCACTATGATTTTAAGAATGAGCAGGAATGAGCAAAGAAGGTAGGATTGGGGGGTGGGGGTAGAGAGATTTGGGATAAGAATGCTCTGGGTAGAAGCAGAGATATGTGCAAAGATCTGAATCCAGAAAGAGCACAGTGCTGGAGTGATGGAAAGGAGTTCGGTGTGGCTGCAAGAGAGTGTGCAAAGAGATGAGGCAGGAGAGGCCAGATCACCTGTAAGTCGCACTGAGGAGTGTGGATTGTATCCTAGTGGCAAAAGTTCATCGCTGAAAGGTTCTAAACAGAAAACCAGCATCTTCAAGTCCCTTTGATAACAATTACGAATAAGAGTATGAACAATCCAAGCAGAGGTGGTGAGAGAGGCCAGTACAAAGGCTTTTGCAGTAGCCGGCAGAGGCGGTGGTGGCTTGAACCAGAACAGGGCAGTGAAGACCGACAGCAGTACGTGGGCTGAGCAACATTTCAGGAGACAAAATTATAGTATCATGATATGTAGATCACTTGGTACAATATTCCCACTTCCCTTTTGTAAATTTACTTAAGGAAATCGAGGCCCCCAAAGAAGGCATACGACTCACTCCAAGCTTACACGGGGCAAAGTCAAGCTTTCTAACTCCTAGTCCAATGTTCCATTTGTCACAATACTGTCCAATTATTTGTTAGGAGCCACATTTCCACAAAACTGAAAATAGTAGAAAGTTCCAGAGAATGGACAAAGTGAGGTCAGCTGGCAGAGAAAACAAGAACAAAGATAAGAGAAAAATAAGTCAGAAATGCTTGAGAAGAAAGGAGAGCGGTCACATAAAAGGCGAGGAGAGGAAAGGAGAAAGAAGGAACACGGCCGAAGGGCCGCAATGCCTTTGTTCTGAGAAATTCCCAAAGAGAGCCCCAACTCTGACATCTTCAAACGCAGCCCTCCTTCCATCTACACCTTCAGAGGCTGGGAATTTCTTCAGTCTGAGCTACATGCCGTCTGATGCCAGGAGATGGGACGAGCCCACGGTTCCTGTTCCTTTGAAGGGGTTTCACTAGACCGGACAAAGGAGGCTCTGAGCATCCCAGCACGGATTCCTAAGGAGCTCGTGTTGTCCCTGGAACGCTTATCAGCTGTGACAGGTGTGTCCGCGGGGAAGTGCCTACCCAGGAGGCAGGCTTGGGCACTGGGCCCTGTGAGAAGCCCCATCGTTGGGGACACAGTGGAGAATCCATGTTTGCTGCGGAAAAGACAAGTACAAAGGACAATACATGCAAACCATGTGGTGGCATTTCCACTTGCTCACCTGCCTGTCTTGCCATCCCTCTCCCCAGGTGATCTCCTTAAAAGTGAGCAAGATCCCAAACCTGGGCCCCTCCTCCAAGCCTGTGACACAGAGCCCTCCAGCAGAGTCGCTACAGCCCAATTCTGAGCAGCACGGTCAGGCCCAATCGGATGCTTTAAAACCAGCAGGAGAGAGATTCGCTTAAACTTGTAAGAGTGGTGCTATACTGGGTACAAAACCTAGAGCAACTCAGTCTACAGCCTGCTGTGGATTGAACTGTCTGCCCCCAATGTCACATCTTGAAGACTTAACCCCCGATGTGACTGTCTGTGGAGATAGGGCTTTTAGTGGGTCAAGTTGAATAAGGTCCCGAGGACGGGACGCTAACCACAGGGTTGGTGTCTTCGTAGGAAAAGGAGGAGGAACCCTCCTGACGTGCACACCAAGGCAAGGCCACGCACGCGCATAGTGAGGAGAAGGCCGTCCAAGAGCCAGAACCCAGCGTGCTGGCCTTCCAGCCTCTAGAGCTGAGAGAAGTTTCATCCTGGTGTCTAAGCCACCGAGTCTACAGCATCTGGGAATGGCAGCCCAAGTAGACAGCACAATCACTTGGAGGGGAAAGCTTCAGCAAATGAATCGGTGGGGGATACAGATATGTGCCCACTACAAGGTGCAATGTTGAAAAAAAAACACCAAACAACCATCTTGATGTCCACTACATGGACAGGAAGGCTAATATTAATGAAATGGTTGACACAGAACTGTGAAGTGTACAAACGAGATATATACTTATATGTTAAAGGAAGATGATATAAGAGGTTCTATTATAGGAGCAGAACCTAGTCTAGGAAAGCTATGGACACTTCCTTAACGAGCAGTGTGAAGCTCTGAAAAGAATTTGTGTTAATCAGGTGAGAAGGAAGTGTGGGGGGGTGGTAAGGTGAAAAGGAGCAAAAGAGGCAGAGGGAAGAGTCTAAACAAAGACTTCCCTGGGAGAAGGAGTACGAGAAAGAGCTACAATAGCCACTGGAGAGGTGGGAAGTCCTAACGCTGACCCTGACCTTGACCCTGACCCAGACCCTAACTGTTCTGGGACTTGTTAAGGATAGAACATGCTGATTTCCATGGCTTATTTCCTCCTGTGTACCATTCTCTCTGTCACCCCAGCCCTCCCAAATCCCATTTAATAGCCCTATCAAAATCAATAGATCAAGCTGTCCATGTCTTCATTTAGGGAATACTGCTCTGACCACAGAGAGAAACTTCATTGCAGAAGGACAGAAATGGAAGTGAGATCAAGTAGGAGACCATGCAGAAGTCCACACACGGGATGACGTATCTACCTGGATAAGGTAGTAGAAATAAAGTGGACAGAGTAGCAGAGAGTAGAGCCAAAAGGTCAGATTAGTAGAGCGAGAGAAGTGGGCAAATCCAAGAGTTATTTTTCAGGTATAACTCCTCCGAAGTGGCGAGTGATTGGAAAAGGTGGACATGGGGGAGGGAGGTAAGGAGGGTGACTCCTGATCTTCTGGAACGATGGTATCTCACAGCCTGAAGAGAACAGGTTCGAGATAGGAAAACGTGTGGTGCCTTCCAGATGTCTAAGTGGAGATGTGAGAAGACAGTAAGTTATGTGGGTCTCCCACTCACAGGAGAGAAATGGGCTCTTTGGAGACCCCACAATACATTCCTTAGAAAAGGTGGAGGGAGTGTGTGCTTGCTCAGCATGTGAGCTTCTGGCACAGTACGGGCAATAGAACAATTTCTTTCCTCACCTACACCGTCTGCACCCCCAGATTCACCCTCCACCCCAGGTTCACTCTGCCTCACTCTATGTCCTGGAAGCAGACCCTCTGTGGGGTGCTGCATGGCTCCTTCTTACCTGGCTGTGAGTTTTCCTAGTGAGATGCTCTGCAGGATGTGGAAGGACAGAATCTGGGGGGGTGTTTTCCCACGCCCTTCCCTGTATCTGTGTCATATTTCTGATAGGGACTGGGATTCTCAGCCACGACAGCTTCTGCCCTTTTTCAGACCCTGTTCTCATGGCTCCAGTAAAACCATTTCTTCTCCCTGCCCATCCACAGTTCTAGGGGTGGGCGGTGGTTTCCTGAACATTCTTGTCACTGGTTCCTCAGTGCCCCCATGTTGAGTCTCTTCACTCTGCGTGCACCTCGATCAATAGTCACTTCATTGAATTTTTCCTGAAAGTCCCATTGAAGGGTGCCTTCTTTGTCCATCTCGGTCTAGAACCTTGACTCCTCCCTTTTCATCGTGGCTCTGACATTCAGCAATTCCTAAAGGTCAGTTTCTCCCCACCCTGTTACCTCTGATTTACTTTCTCCTGAGCTGATGCCGATAGCACTGGCGGGAGGAGAGGGAGACACACAGAGAGGGAAGGCTTGCTCCCCTGAGCTGTGGGGTTTCTGATCCTGACAACAGCAAATCCCTTCCATCTGTTTGGCTGTTCTTGCCTCAGTGACAGTGCCAGGAGCCCAGACAGGCTTAGAGGGGGAAGTGCTTGTGCAAACCCCCTCCATGGCTCCTTTCCTCCTGTGCACCATTCTCCCTCCCACACCAGCCCTCCCAATCCCATTTAGTAGCTCAATCAATATCAATAGATCAAGTTGTCCAAACAAGCCACAGTACCTCCTGGTACCCGCTGAGCTCTGCCTCCCCAGAGCAGCAAAATGCTCGCCCCATCGCCTGGCTGAATGCAACAGATGGTGCTTGATCTGAGCATTGTGGCAGGCCCGGGAAAGGGAGGATGGGAGAGGGCTGCCTCCTTCTAATTGACATATGAGAGATTGTCAAGTTTAATGAGGATGAATGACTGGGGCCTGTGCAGAGGAGCCCTGGTTCCCAAGTCATGGGAGAGGAGAGAAAGAGGACAGGAGAGAGGAGAGGAGAGAGAGGAGAGAGAGGGGAGAGGGGAGAGGGGAGAGGGGAGAGGGGAGAGGGGAGAGGGGAGAGGGGAGAGGGGAGAGGGGAGAGAGGAGAGAGGAGAGGGGAGAGAGGAGAGAGGAGAGAGGAGAGAGGAGAGAGGAGAGAGGAGAGAGGAGAGAGGAGAGAGGAGAGGAGAGAGGAGAGAGGGGAGAGGGGAGAGGGGAGAGGGGAGAGGGGAGAGGGGAGAGGGGAGAGGGGAGAGGGGAGAGGGGAGAGGAGAGAGGAGAGAGGAGAGGAGAGGAGAGGAGAGGAGAGGAGAGGAGAGGAGAGGGGAGAGGAGAGAGAGAGGAGAGAGGAGAGAGAGGAGAGAGGAGAGAGGAGAGAGGAGAGGAGAGAGGAGAGAGGAGAGAGGAGAGGAGAGAGGAGAGAGGAGAGAGGAGAGAGGGAGAGAGGAGAGAGGAGAGAGCTGAGAGGAGAGAGGAGAGAGGCGAGAGGAGAAGAGAGGAGAGAGGAGAGAGGAGAGAGGAGAGAGGAGAGGAGAGGAGAGGAGAGGAGAGGAGAGGAGAGGAGAGGAGAGGAGAGGAGAGGAGAGGGGAGGAGAGGGGAGGAGAGGGGAGGGGAGGGGAGGGGAGGGGAGGAGAGGGGAGGGGAGGAGAGGAGAGGGAGGAGAGAGAGGGAGGAGAGAGAGGAGAGGAGAGGAGAGGAGAGGAGAGGAGAGGAGAGGAGAGGAGAGGGGAGGGGAGGGGAGGGGAGGGGAGGGGAGGGGAGGGGAGGGGAGGGGAGGAGAGGAAAAGGGGGGAGGAAAAGGGGGGGAAGAGACACAAGAGTAGAAAGTAAAATTGTGTGCAGTAATGAAGGTAGGAAAGGAAGAGGCAAAGAGTGGAGAGAAAGGATAGAAGGTGGATCCTGAGTGCCTTTGCCAGGCACGTGTCTGTTTCCAGATACCAGGCCAGCTTCTGCCTGATGCGCCACCATGCAGAAGGCACCGCACGCTGTGTCTACACTGGTACTCAGCAATCCTGAGACCCAACTCTCACCTGCTCTTCTCTCCCCCTCGTAGCCTGGGATGTTTTACCACTAAACCTCGTATATGTTCAAGTGCCTGTAGCACCTTTAGCATCCACTTTAAGTTTTCTAAATTCACCTAGCCTCTGTGGAAAGAAAAGTCACAATTCTTGAAAACCAAGCAGCCAAACAAGAAGCTTGGCCTTTCCATGTGTTCTCTCGTTGATTCCTCTTAATAAACCCGGAAGGTAAGCATCCTTAGCTGCTGTTCAGAAATGAGGAAACTGAGACGCAGGGAAGTAAACCAACGCCAAAGGTCCCACAGCTTAGAAATGGCAAAGCTATGATTTGGAGCCAGGTTATGGGGACTCTGATGACATGGGCCCACCCACTGTACCATCCAACATATACTCTCTCTCTCTGGACTGCTGGGTGGGTGGAGATGAATATCTCAGTCGTGGAGTTTGTCTGTGACCTGGAAAGTGATGCTGACAGCCCAGCCCCTTTAAACACCTGGGCCAGGAGCCCCAGGCAATCGGGCTGTGGCTGGAACGGGGGCCAGTATAACTGTGCTCAGTGCTGATGGTCAAGACTGTCCATCCTGGAGGTGCCAAGCTCAGCTCATGCCCCATTTCCCCAGTTCTGTCTCTCACAGACTATGCTCAGAGAACCAAGACACAAGTGGGCATTAGTTGGCCATATCGCCCACCTATGTCTTGTGCAAGTAAAAAAGGGGCCCAATGTAAACTCTGCCTCAGTGTAACCTTGAGTCACTCCCTTCTCTTGTACATCCCTTAGTCTCCTCCTCTGTGAATGGCTGCAGGTCACTGGCAAGTGAGTGTAATTATGTATGTAAACTGTCTCCCAGAGCCTCAAGCATGCAGTGAGCGCCCCAGAGGTCGTCATTACCCACCTTTCTCTCACCCTTAAGCTTCATAATTGGTCAATCAATCAGTTCATTCTTTCATTTTGAAAGTCGCCTTCATTATAAAATATCCACTTTGGAGATTATTTTAGACAGTATATACGCACCCTCTTAATCAGATGTGGAAACAGGAGCAGTGGGAGACCAGTCATGATAAAAATAAGCAGTGGCCCATGGTTCCGCATTCAGGTCTCCTATTTCCACTACTCTTCCTGCTCTCCCAAGTTCTAGGATAAGTTCAGCCTCAGATCTTGTGATGTTTCACGTACGTGTCAACTGGCCAAGGCCATGGCACCCAGACATTTGGTCAAACGGTATTCCAGACATTTGTATGAAGGTATTTTTTAGTTGAGATTGACATTTAAATTAGTAGATTCTAGGTGAGACAGACTATTCTTCGTAATGTCGGTGGACTTCATCCAATTAGCTGAGGGCCTAACAGAAAACAGACCATCCTCCCCCACTAGGAAAAAGGAATCCTGCCAACAGACTACCTTCAGACTCAAGGTGCAATATCAACTCTGCCCCAGGTCTCCAGTGGACCAGCTAACCCTGAACATTTTGGAATTATCAGCCTCCACAATCACATTAATCAATTCCTTAAAGTCAATCAATCAATTTGTCAATAGATAGATATAGAGATGATATAAATATAGAGATATATAGAGTTGATCCTTGAAAAACACAGTTTGAACTGCATGGGTCCACTTATATAAAGATTTGTTCTTTCAATAAATACAGAGTCAAAAGCTACATGTGGATTTTTTCTACTATGCAGGGGGTCAGCATCCCTAACCCTCACATTGTTCAAGGGCCAATTCTATAGAGAGAGGGGATGTATATAACCAACCTATACCTATATCTATACCTATATTGGCTCTGCTTCTCTGAAGAACCCTAATATGACCTCAACTTGCATCCCCAGGCTTCGGACTGGGCACACTCAGATGCCAGGATTGGAAGGACAGAACTAAGAGAGACCGCTCAGACCTGAAGCACACCTCAGCACGGAAGACATGCTGGAAAAGCAAAGAAAGACGAAATTTGGAAGTGGTGAGAGCCCAGTCACAGACCCAACATTGTATCTCACACCTCACAGGAAAAGGAAAAAAAAATAAATTAAGTAAGAAAGAACACAGCCAAGTGTTTCTTAGCCAGAAGAGAAGACTCCCCCAGCAGAAGACATTTAAATCCATGTACACATTTTTTAAAAATGGCCACCTCTTCCCAATTCTCAGGGATAGAAAGTTGATGGATAGAATTTTCTCACTTTGTAGTTTTTTCTCCCACATATTTTCTGAAACCTTTGAGGCCTGGCACAGCTTATTTTCAAGCAAGTGCCTGCAGACAAGAAAAATGGACAAACAGCAACAAATATAAATTGGAAAGCGTAGAAATAGCCTTTTCTTACGTACACCATCCCGGGCCTGCCAGGGAATACAGCAGATGTGCAGGGTGGTCATATTTCTGCTGGAGAGCTGCATTGAGTTCGAATGATGGAATTGAACTTAGTGATATTCTCCTGTGCTCTGTTAAAAACACAGTTCCCTCCAGGTTCTCTGGAGCTGGCTCCACTGCCCCTCACAGGACACCGAGGGCCTCTAAGATTCTGCCTGCCCCACGGCCCTGTCATTCCAAATGTCAATAAACTATACGCTCACCATGAGACAGATGCAGTGGCCACAGGACTACACTGTTCAGTTTGCAAAGCCCTCTCACCTCTCTCAACGAATGCCGTCCATACAACCTCCCTTTTTATGGAGCCTGAGAAGCAAAGGAGATTTCCAAAGGTCTGGCTGGGGCTGAGACGACAGGCCCACAAGTCCAGTTCAAGAAAGAAGGGGGCCAGCAACCAGACAGGAGGGGACAAAGACTTCTTGGTCACTTATCACCACTTTGGTGGCAGGGCGCGACTATGGAAAAGGTGTCGGAACCAGGCACCGTTTGGAATATGAGCCGTGTTTCTTCCCAGCTGTGAGATGTGGGCAAATCATTGAACCACTCAGAGCCTCAGTTTCTCCAAGTGTTAAAATGGGGTTTATAACTCCAACCCCAGCAAGCTGCTTTGGGATTAAATAAAATATTAAACTGTGTATTACAGTGCCCGGTAGAGAAAGGATTTTCAAGATAAGAGTTACTAGTATTATTGCCCAAAAGATCTTAAAGCAGCAGTCATAGCAAATCTGGATTTTCCACTCAACCCGGTGGCCTGCGCATGCCCAGCATTCTATGGGACTCCCAGTCACTAGCCCGATTCCTCTCCTAGACTCATCCCTTCTGTAAATGGACCGGAAGGCCCTGTGTGTGACTCAGCACCCCCTGGCCCTGGAAGGCACCTCCGGGGCACATTTGGAATTCTCCATCCAACCGCTGACCAAGCAGTGTATCGGGGGTGGACACTGGGGACAGAGTGATGAGCTGAACAGTGTCCCTTCTTTCAAAGGTGACACTGTTTACTGGAAGCATCAGGTAAAGTCAATGACAATTGACTGTGCTGAACATCCAGATAGAAAGAGACGTGTGACGAGAACACTGAAAGCGAGTCCCCTAATTCCTTCTGTGAGCGCAAAGCTTTGGACATCTCCCAGAGGAGACCCTGGCCCAGCTGAGCCTTAAAGAATTCAGAACCAGGTAAAGAGGACGATGCAAATAGGAGCATCAGCAGGCGGCAGGGGCGATGACTGTAGAGAAAATGCCACAGCGTTTGCTTCTTCTAGAGCTTACAGTGAGAGATGATTTTATTACCCAGAAAATCCACCTTCGAGAGAGGAAGGAGGGCGGACTCGCCCAGATCCTAGCTCAAAAAGCCCAGCTACTTTGAGAGCTCGGCTTTCCCAACTCACTGTCCTCTCCTCTCCTGTCCCTGTGACTGTCAGCTCAGACACACGCAGTGTACCACAAGCCTGGGCTTAAACCTCCCTTCTACCACTTACACAGTATGTGACTGGCTATTGGGTGTGTTCCTTTCCTTCTCTAAGCCCCCCTTCCTCATCTGTAAAACCTTAAGCAGAAATCTCCCTTAAGAATTGTGAGTTTCTGTAGGTTTTTCTTTTTCTTTTTTTTTTGGCATTTAATTCAAGGCAATAATATATGCAAAGTTTTAGCACAGAACCCCCAAACGGATTAAGCACTCAATAAAGTAGAGCCTTTGTTATCATTACTGTTATCCAGCTTAATTGAGATAAGCTTGTAGAGGGGGCTTGCACCAAGGCAAAGCTCAATACAGGCTAAGTTCTCCATTTCCCCAGTGAGTAACTCTTGGCCTTTGATTAACTACTGGACTCTAATTCCCCGTTTTCCTCTCGTGTATAAGTTTCACTATCATCTCCGGCCTCTGTGACACACAGGGATTCCATCGGCACTATACTCCAGCCCATCCCATCATGGCCATGCCTCCTATGTAGCCATGCCCTGGGACCTGAAAACGTAGCTCCTGCCCATGGTCCTCTGTGTACTCTCACAGCGCGCTGTGTCATGCTCATCAAGTCTGTGCTTCGACTTCTCAGAGATCAGCGGACTTCAGTTCTACTGTGGCAAACACTTGGGAACACGTGTATCTATTGCAGACGAAGGTCTAGCTCCATCATCAGGAGCCAGAGGAGTTGTTTTTCTGGCAGCTGGTTGGCAGCGAGAGGGGAGTCCCACCCACACTCTTCCCCTACTCCTTTCCTCCCCAGACATTTAACCGCCTCTTGGTTTCACTTCTTCCTCCAGAGACTTACCCTGAAACTGGCTGATTTATCTAATAGCGAGGTTCACCTGAACCTACCAATTCCAATTTGCCAATATTATCTCATTAGTCACGCAAGCACAATCACGATGGTAATAATGACATTTACCATTTATGGGATCTTTATAAGGTGACAGGTATTATTTTAAGGTAAGTATAGCCATCACTTAATGTAATCCTCATAACTGACTGTAGTCTATGGAACTATTAGCCTCGCTTCTTCACCCCTCCCTGCACCCATACCCTGGATACAGCCTCCGTGAGTAGAGATGGAGTGTGCCTCATTAGCCTTTGACTTGTGCCTGGCTCTGTGACTTGTTTTGGCCAATGGGATGTGGGTGGGAATAGCATGTACCAGTTATGAGCCTGAGCTTCCAGAGGCATCGCATAGTTTTGCTCACACATGTACACCTGCCACCTGCATGAAGAGGACCTGTCCCAGCGAGCCTACTGGCTCCAGGAAGAAAATCCAACTCCTGGGAGAGTCACAGCTCTACAACACAGAGGAGTCACCTGACCTCCAGCCACGGTCACTGACCCCAGCCAACCCGGGGAGGATGAACAAACCCATCTGAGGTTGAGCACAACACTCTATCCCATCCGATCCTCAGATACGTGACAAGTCAATGTTTATTACTGGATGCCACTGAGATTTTGTAGTTGTTTGTTACATAACATTCTGTGGCAAGAACTGAGTGATACACAACCTTCCAAAGTAAATATAATTATATTAAGCTTACGAATGGATAAGTGGTGCACACCAAGGTTAATTAAATTTTCAAGGGTCATATAGCCTACACACAGCAGAGCTGGACAAATACCCAAATACTACTTCGTGGCTTATTTTGGAGCGAGACCAACAAGCGTGGCTTAATGAAATGACTTTGGAGTGGGGGAAGGAGCCCTGTCAGCCAGCTTCCCTTCAGACCATATTACTGATAATTATGAGGATGATCCCAGAAAAGAAAGCCATCTCTTCAGGAGCATAAAGACTGTTAACACATCCATTCAGAGCTTTCAGGGTTGGAGAAGCTTGCTGAATAAATGAACACATGTTATAGAGTCTATATAACTGGGCACTGAATGAGAAATATGAAAAAAAAACTGTGTTGTGACGTAGGTACATTACTGACCCATGCTGTGGTGGTGGTGGTGGTGTGTGTGGGGGGGGGGGGGAAGGGGAGTGGCTGACCAGAGAGCTGACTATGAAACATGTACAGTTCTCACTGCTTCAACAGGTGGTCTTTCCCACCCATCTTTCTTTAAACTAAGGGCAAATCTTCCCACTGCAAAAGGGTGGTTATACGTTTAAACACACGTACGTCAACTATAGCAAATGGCAGGGACTGGGGAGTGAAATTAATGCAGCTGCATTATAAGTATGTCCTATTTCTCAGTATTAAGCTCTTAAAAATAGACCTGCTAAATATATAGACAATAATGGATGGAGGCTGAGTTGGTGTTTCTATGAGGCTCAGGATTTTCCATTTAATGACTTATAATTGCAATTTCCCATTTCTACATGATGGCTAGAGCAGGCTTGCTTTATTACTCGAGATAACGTGGAACCGCCA
The DNA here is from genome assembly GCF_963259705.1 of Myotis daubentonii. Classification (NCBI taxonomy): domain Eukaryota; kingdom Metazoa; phylum Chordata; class Mammalia; order Chiroptera; family Vespertilionidae; genus Myotis; species Myotis daubentonii. Next base: position 70,079,932 of record NC_081850.1, on the reverse strand, counting down.
CACAAAGACGGAAACAGAAAGCTAGAGAGGAATCTCGGGGGGCGGGGGGGGCAGCACCGAATCCTGAATCAGAAACAGCAGACCTGGGGGAAGACCAGGTCCCCAGCGCTAGCCTCGCTGCTGTGTGACCTGGGACACCTCACCCAGCCTCTCTGAACCTTGGGAAATAAACACTTCTGTGAGGTGCATGTGAAAGCATTTGATAAGCCGGGTCACTGTAAAGTTTGCAACATTGCCACTTCACGATTACTAGTAAAGACTGGGGATTCTAAGTTCTGCTCTTTACATCCCTAATCAAATAGACAGTGTGCATACAAAGAAATGAGACAAAACAAGGCGGTAAACACACAGTGTGAACTTATCTTATTATGAAGCTGAGCTTCAAGCCCTGGCCCTGCCTGTTAGCATCTGCTCACCCTCCAGTACAATGACAGTGCCTCCCTGAGCCTAGGCTCTTCCGTATTCACTGACGGAGAGGAGGACAGCTACAAGACAGATGTAAGCACACTAGTGATACCACGAAGTCATTCTGTTGACTTGTTGACTTTTCTCAATGCCAGGCACCACAAGCCTGAGAAGGGGGTGATACTAGTTAGTCCCATATGGGGACAGAGCTTGGCCTGGAGTCCAAGCTGGTCTGACACCTAAGATCTCAACCACGGCTGGAATAATGCAAACAGGAGGAGGAGCCAAAGAAGGACATGGAAGGAACGGAAAAGGGATCAGCCTATGGAATGGTGGGGCCATCCCAAGCACCCATGGGTGGGTGCCACGTGGATATGGGGTCACACATGCATCTTAGGAGTTAGTTTTATCCCCTGGCGCAATACTCCTGAATTATCTTCTTCCTTCCTTCCTTCCTTCCTTAGCCCTGGTTAAAACTGCCTCAGCTCAGGTATGGATACCTCCTTTATTCTCTATCCTTTTCCCAGAAAGCAGACAAAAAACTAAGCTACGGCAGTAGAGAGGGCAGGAAATCATGCCTTTAGTGGAGCAGAACAAATTCCTCCTCTGATGTTTTTGGAGAAATAATAGAGATCCATCGCAGGGAACCATTTGTACAGAGAGCCTGCAAGCATGGGCTGGTGGGTCTTGAGGAATACTCTCATTTTGCTAAATGTGCACAGCGAGGTAGCGAAGTGTGAGAAAAGGAGACAGACAGAGGGGCTCTGATAGAACCTGCAAGCCAAGCTCATCTGGCAGCCCTGGGAGGAGGCTCCCATGCCAGCCGCTGCTCTGATAGGCTGTTCCAGGATTATAAATAGCATTCATATATTCTCTCTCTCTCTCTCTCTCTCTCTCTCTCTCTCTCTCTCTCCCCCCTCTCCCCCTCAGAGTGGCCCCCTCTTCCTGCTGGCAGCTAATTCAAGAGACCCTCTGTCTCTTATCTGTCATCTCCTAATTTGTACCTCCGGAATTTGGACACCCCATGCCTCGATTAGACAGGGTGCCCGACTAGATCTTGGGGGACTTTTCTCCAATAATGTAATAAACACACGTTCTGCTGGATGTCTTTCCTCCTCTCCTTACTATGCGATTTCCATTCAATAATTTGGGCATCAGAGATCTCAATGTGCGTTAACAGTAAGGTTAACCACTGAGAAAGTAACATATATTTCCTAGGCTACATTCATAAAAGCATAAAGTCTTAGGACCAAGAAGGGGGCATCTCCCCTGTGCAGTGCTCAGATGACACCCGGAGGACTGCATTATGGTCTGAATGTCAGGTGAAGCACGTTATTAGCAAAGTAGGAACAGGTCCAGCTACGAGAAGCTAGCCCGATATGAAGGCTGTAATGATATCATAAGGAACAAGTAAGACACAGTAAGGGAGTAAATATTAACTGCTTCGATCATTGGAATGGCTGTAATACTAGTACAACTTTTAATGCTAATGGTTAACGTTCTTACTATGTCCCATGCCCCATGGTACATGATTTATATATGTGATAATTACAAGAGCTAATTTTTGAGTGATTAAATTGGGCCAGGCACCTGCTAAAGTGCGTGAAATAGGGAAGAGAATAAGATGTACAAATTGCCAGTTATAAAAACAGTCACAGGGATATAAAGAACAGCATAGGAAATGTAGTCGATAATATTATAGTAACTAAATGAAAGCTGCCCGATGGACACTAGACTTATCAGGGTGATCACTTGGTAACTTACATAAATGTCTAAACACTATGTTGTACACCTCAAACTAATATAACATTGGATGTCAACTGTAATTAAAATTTTTTTCTTTAAAAAATAAAGTGATTTGCCAATATAATTTCATGTAATTCTCAACAATACTGTGAGGCAAACTCTACATTTCTCTCTTAATGGTGGGAAAACTGGCCCTGAGATAGGTAAGGTTCTGTCTGCACTAAGACAGGGTTTGCGATCTCAGCATGATTGACATTTGCGACTGGACAATTATTTGTTGTGGGACTGACCTGTGTATTTTAGGATGTTTGGCAGCATCCTAGGCCTCTGCTGATTAGATACGAGTGACCAAAAGTGTCTTCAAATGTTGCCCAATAGCCCTTGCAGGGTAAAAATCAACCCTTGCTGAGAACCACTGAACCAAGGTAACCTAGGGGGTAAAGGGGAGGGCTGTCTGGAACCAAGATCCATGATCTTAAAATTAATAATAACAATCAAAATAGTTAACACTTATTTTATAGGCCCACTATATGACAGAGCTTTCTAAACATGGGAAGAGTAGCTTGGGGGGTGGGGGGTGAAGGGTAAATCCTCTGAAACAGGAAGAAATCAGGCAAAGGTGTCATATTTCAAAAATAACACAGAAGAGATTCAAATATTACATAAAGACAGGGAATACCAGCAGTAATTCTAAAAGTCCATTATTCTGTTAATTTAAAACTTGAGGCTCTAATTTTTACTCTAATTGCCTTTCAATAGTTGTAGAGGAATTTTAAAAATCTTAATTTGAATTGCCTTCTTCTTAGCAGAAACCCAAAGAAATTCACCTTGCTCTTATAAATTCAAGATTAGGAAGGTGTCATTCCCAACTCCTTCTTCATCCCTCCAATACACACAGGCACAAATCCTCTTGTCCATGCACCTGGGCTCACAAAGAATTGATTATCGGATTTTAGGCAGAAGAAAGCTGAGATAGAACAGCAAGTTATCAGCAGCGGTGCAGCAAATTGTTAAGTCTCCAATGGCACGGAATAAGTTAATGATGCCTGTAAAAGGAAGACATCGACAAGAGAAAGCCCACACCTCCCACCTGCCTCTTTTTTACAGCCGGTACATCTACAACCTGAACCTTCTTTGAACACAGAAAAGGGAAGTGGAGGGAAACCATGAACATCTCTAGCAATTAGAGGCTGGAACAACAACAAAAAAGACACATAGATCCAACTCAGTAGGAAACCCATCATCCAGGTGGCATTTCAGAATCAGGCCTCCAAAAAGCCTGATGATGCAATGAGTGATACTAAGATGAAGTTAAATTAAGGGCAGGATTGAGTTGGGCTGCACAGGCAAAATAATTCTTCAATTCACTGGCGACTCAACCACTAAAATAAAAAAAGGACAAGAGGAAGATGTGAAGTTCCACTTCCAGAAACCCCAGTGGAAAGAGGGGTCCACCGCCTGGTTGACTTGAGCAACCACCTGCAAAGCACAGGGACAGAAGCAGCACTTCGGTGCTGGCTGTGGTCTACCACAGGAGGAGGGGAGAGCTTTCCTAGGTGGCATCTGGAAAGATGCAAAGTTCAAACTCATCTTCAGCTCAAAAGATGCCAAGTCATTTCGCATGGCTGGAATTCAGTATTCCGGGAGGTGCAGAGGAGGTGAGAGAGATGTTCTGACTACATCAGGAAGAGATCTGAATACCAAGCCAAGCATAGGAACTTTAGTCTGTAAAATAAAGAAGCGTATACATAATTTATTATAAGATATATGTGTATACAGAAATATTTTGATCAGAAGAGTGACACTGTCAGAGATATAATTAAGAAAGATCAATGTGACTGTCGGGGTGGAAGAGGAATCTGAAGGGGAAGAATGGATAGAGATAGTAATGAGAAAACGAGCCAAAATGTATTGAGCTACTCAGCATGTGCCAGGAACTATGCTAAGCGCTTTATCTGAATTTTGCAATTTACTACTCACAACAACCATATGAGGGAAGCAGGTCAATAAATTGCTTTTTGTAGAAGAAGAATTTAACCTTAGAATTCAAATTGTGTTCAGGGACCCAAACTATTGTTAAAGTTAAGATAGTAACCCAGATTCAGTTCTGGTAACTATGCATTTTATTCCAAGAGGATGTATAGATCTAGACAAAAGACAATGCAGGTTTTGACTATAGCAATGTCAAAGAAAATAGAAGAATATATATATATGTTGGTATGGACGGGAATAATTGAATTTAGATCAAAATTGGATGAGATAGAGAGAAGCAAAGAATGCATCCTACTTTTCCCCTCAGAAGGGCATATAGCGATATGATTTGAGAGTTAGCTATACCCCAATATATCCAAAAGTTACCTGAATGTTCCCATATTCAACAACAAAAGGATGACTTTTCTGTGATGCTTCCTCACCATGATCAACTTGCCTACAAAACTAATCAAAACATTCATTACAGAAAAGAGAAAAGTCACGGCATTAATAATTTTCTTTTTAAATATTTTTATTGATTTCAGAGAGGAAGGGAGGCAGAGATAGAAACATCAATGATGAGAGGGAATCATTGATTGGCTACCTCCTGCACATCCCCTACTGTGGATCGAGCCAGCAACCTGGACATGTGCCCTGACCTAGAATCTTACCGTGACCTCCTGGTTCATAGGTCAATGCTCAACCACTGAGCCACACTGGCTGGGCATGAAGAATTTTCTTCATCTTACCATCAACCTCAGGGTAGAGGTTGTTGGGCAAAATTACGAACAAGACTCTGGGATTTGGGCAGGGCAGACAGTCAAGGGGGTTCAGCCAGCCAGCCAAAGGGGGCACTGGATGAATGACCAGGAGGGCTGGTGGAGGATTGAACTTGAAACTGAAGTCAACACAACTCATGTAATTATTCCCACTCACCTGTTCAATATGCTTATGAATATCTCCACAGCCTGTCCTATAAGACCATTCCTGGAAGTTTCACTGCTCTTCCTGAATATATTGCCTACTCTGACCTTCAATATTTTCCAGCTTTAACAAAGTCTAAATCCCTTTCTCCATCCTCATGCGTCTGGATGTGGCTGACCCTCCCTACCTCATGCTCTCTCCACTTACAGCCCTCGTTCACTTTTAAGCTAATTGTCTCCATCCATGTGTGCCAACCAGCCATTTGTGGGAAATGCCATGGAATGTTAATTTCATTTGGAATTGGGTAATTGCAAAGTGCTTCCATTTTTTTATTATTATATAGAATGAATGAGTATTGTATTAATAGTACCATTTCCAATTATAACCACAATCGCAGGCCTGTCATCCCCTAACTGTGAGTTATTTTTCAAGGAACATTTTTCTGAAGTTTTCTTTTTAAATCCTCTGCCCCGCTCCCTTCCTCACATCATTGTAATTAAGATAATGCAGCATAATTATAAACACATATTGGAAGCTCCAAGGCCAGCATGAACTACCCAACTCATGCTACACGCTTATTGAAATTTCTCAAGCAGAAAGAAAAAGTGTTGAAGTGATTACTGAGGGACAAGAATGAAGACTGGCAAAGGCAGCAGGGAAAAAGTCAGCGCATCTGGAAGACCCAGCAGAGTCCTTGTGTGGGAAGCTGAGCTTGACTGAGTATTTCCAGGAGGAAATCAAGAAGCATGCTCACAGCTTTTAGATATTGAGAAAAAAATAAATGGAGCATCTACCATAAGCCAGATGCTTCATACACATCACCTGATTTCTGCATGAAACCAAATTCATGAAGTTTGTTTTTGTTTGTTTACTTTTTTTGTTTACTATTTTATAGATGAAGTAACTAAATACCTAAGAAGTTAAAGAAGTCGTCAAAGTATTGGCCAAAGTAAAGAGCTAGATTGAAGCTAAATTTTATTTAATCCTTGATTCTACTATTATAGCTAGTTACTACCATTAAATACCACTCCAGCCTTTTTTGTTTTCTCATTCAAGACTGTATTCATCTATGTGTCTGTGGGTCAAGTGAGGGTCGGATTGCTCAGGCCAGGTTTTGCTTGCTGCAAGCTGCAGGTTGGGTTCAGGTCTACCTCACGAGTGTCTCATTCTCTTTGGGCCAGCAGGCTACATGAGGCACCTTCCCACAGAGATGTGAGAAGGCACAAGAAGGACACTCCATGGTGCAAGCACATTTCAAGCTTTTGCTGTGTCCCACCTGCTAATAAGCCAATGATTAAAGTAAGTCAAATGGCCAAGTCCTGTATGGATGGGATAGGAAAGTATGCCTGGCTCACAGTGGCAGATAGAGAGTGAATGCTTGCTGAACAATAGTCTAAGAGATTGTACCTGTAACTCTTTCAAGTTTCCACTACACCATGACAACCAGAGCACTTAAAGTTCAAGTTCCTGGAGTGTAAGGGGTCAGGTCCACAGGAGCTGGCCATGATGACACAGAAGCAATAGTGAGGTGTATGACCTGGAGCTTTTCTCATCTGTATAAATGACAATAACTCAGAACGAACCTTCCTAAGAAGGCTGTTGGAAGGTGACTGAGATGCCTCCAACAGAGTTGTAAAACATAAGAGTGCTCATGTTCTAACACCTTGTTCCGCTTTATTTTTCTTCATAAAAACACATCACTCATGACATTATACTTGTGTTTAATTAGTTTATTTTTCTCCCTGAGCCCTTCTAAATGCAAGTTAGATAAATGAAAAGACTTTGTTTATTTTATTAACTACTAGGGGACCAGTGCACAAATTTGTGCATCTTGAAAGGAACTGTGGGCCACGAGGCTGCAGTAGGCACAGGGGCAGGTCTTGGCCTATCGTCCAATCCCCTGCCTGGCCCCTCCCACTGCAGTCCCAGGTCCCCTATCTGCCAGCAGCCCCGCTCCCACTGCCACCACTCCCATGCGCTGATAGCGCAGGTCTTGCTCGCACTGCTCGCACCAGCTGATGGCACGGAGTGATTGGGGATGGCACCGTCAGCAGGTGCAAGCGGTGGCCGCTGCTGCCCTGATCGTCCCTCATGAGCAGGGGGAGGTGAAGAAACCCTCAGGGCGATCGGGGCTGGTAGCCTCTGCTCAAACCCACTGATGGCACTGAGTAATAGGGAACGGCACTGGGCATCAGCAGCGGGTGCAAGCGGCGACTCCGGCGCCGGCTGCGAGTGCGAGTGTGAGCCAAGCAGTGACTCTGGCGCTGGCAGCAGGTGCGAGTGCTGGGCGGGACTGTGGTGCATGGGAGAAAAGAATTTTCAGTAACCACCAGAGGCTCACCCCAAGGACAGCGACCAGCGCCCCACCTTGGTCTGGCGCCCCTGTTCACCTGCTCCACCATCCTGCTGAGGCCAATGCCCGCTATGTTTTGCACACGCCCCCTGGTGGTCAGCACACGTCATAGCAACCGGTTGTTCAGTTGCTCCAGTTCCTCCATTCAGTCTATTTGCATATTAGCCTTTTATTATATAGGATTTTTATATAGGATTATATCGACAGCTCCTAGAGTATCAACTGGAGTATAGTAGGCAAGCAATAAAGATTTTTTAAAAATGAAATGTAAAGTATGTGACCTCCAGTTTATAAATACTCTGTGCATGCAACACAAAAAACTCAACTTGCACCAACCCAGGTATTGTCTTGAGCTTTGAAGAGGGGACAACGATTTGGAGAGCTACAATGGAATGAGGATGAGGATGATGATGATGAAGAAGAATCATAATGATAATGATTCTCTACGTCTGTAGTTTTTCTTGGGAAAGGTTTCTAATAATAGCTCTTATAAGAGCAGGCAGAATGAAAACCTCACAACAGGTATAGCAAAGGGTTGGGAGTTAAGAGTTGAAGAAAGCTTCACGGAGCAAGAGCCTTTTGAACTAACTCCTAAAGATGATGTAAGATTCATACACAGAGAGACGAAAGGGCAAGATCCCAGAGAGGGCAGGACAAAGGAAGAAATTCCCAAAGGGAGAAAAGGGTACAGGTCACAGTTACCATGACCCAAAAAATGTCCATACTTCTTTTAGAATTTTTTGGTTTACCTAACCTATTTCAGATTTATTATATAAGTTGATCCCTTTAACAAACATATAAGATATATAGGAGAGTTATCTCTATGCTATAGATGAGGAAACAGGCTCAAAGACATTGCATAATTTAACTCTGCAACTCAATAAGAAAAGGCTCAGTTTTTGTATCTGCAAAAATAAGGGTGATCATTATACAAACATGGGACAATGTGAGGATTAAATGAATAAAATATTTAGCACATCATAAGTGCCATGTAAGTGTTAGCTGCCAAACTGATCTGAAGTTCTGAGTAATATTCACTTTGGAAGGGTGAACAGACCTCACCAGAGAGAAGCTGGAGAGATTATCAGAGTCTGAGAATGACTGAATGAACATAGGGAAACAGGGATGCACCCAACTGCCTAAGGAGGCCTCAGTGGAGGAGTCATTGGGATAGGGGCTGGTCTCCGAGGAGATCTTGAAAGCACCTTCACACAGACAGCCGGCTATAACCCGATCAGGCTCACTGACGTGGCAGTCAAGTTATAGCAAGGCCAATCAAGTCAGACCTTTTCTGATCCTCATTTATCCTCCATTCTCATCCATACTCCAGCCCAAAGGGGATGGAAACAATAGTTAAAATGTAGGGAAGGAGGTAAGTGAGAAAGAAAAAGCAAGCAAGATTCTCCTACCTTTCCGAGCTGTGGAAATAACCACAGCATCTATCTTCACTAGGAAGCTAAGGTCTCCATCTGAATGAGGACTAAAGGGTTGGTTATTACATGACAATGGACATCCCTAAACTGAGATTGTGTTTTGCTACATTAAGTAAATGCTAGATCTGCATTACCTACTGCTCATCAGAAAAGTCATTCTGTTCTTACAGAGGAACAGAGGGAAATCTACTCCCTAATATTACTCAACAAATACCGAGGGGCAAATAGAAAACAAAACTAAAGATGTATCACTGTATCCTATGCGTCATAATTGGACAACTTTCTAATACTGTTTTTTGTTACATTTACTATTGTATGACATTAATACAGTTTTTTTCCATCCCAAACAGGGCTTTCTTTTTATTGTTAATTTAGTGGAAGCATCACAACATATCCAGATAAAAATTACTTAGCAGGGAAGTGGCAGAATTTGACTTGTGTCTATACCTCCCAACTCACGAGCCACCTTCATAATTGATGTGTACAATTTGTGGTTCCAAACTTGGATTGACCATGAAGTCTTTCTCCCATTGGGTTAGGTACTTTTTTTCTATATGCTCCTATATTGCCATGGACTCCTTGCTCATGTGACTTCTCATATTTGCAAGATGCATGGCTGCTACCTTTCCCAATAGAAGTGATTTTCACATCAGCAAAGACCAGGCTTGCACAAAATATAACTATTCCTCCAGTCTTTCTCCAAGGCATGGAGTGCCTGGCACAGAGCCCGTGATTGGTATATGTCAGATAAATGAAAGAATAAATTGATTCTTTAACAGGGACTCGCCATGTTAACTCTGGGTTTCAAAACACTGATCTTTGTGGATTAAGCAAGTATGTTAATTGGTAAACAATTGACTTGTAAATTATTTAACACAAAAAGTTCTGTGTGAAAATACATTCCCAACTAAAATCACTTCCATTTGCTTCTAAAATCCATTTTAGAAGCATCACCTTTTAGAAGCATGTGAGGCCTTCAAAACCATCCTTTACAGATGGCCACACTGAGTCCCAGGGAGTGGGAATGACATCGGAGGCTGGGTCAGGACAGGAAGACGGGCAGACAGGCGTCCACCTCTTAGTCTCTTAGTCAAGTGCGCTTTCCGCTGCACTGAGCTGGCTGAAGAACACCTTGGCCTTGTGTAACTGATTGTTTTCATGGATTTACACTCCAGGGCATCACCTGGTCACCTGGTAAGACTGTCACTGGGTATAAACGAAACGTGAACAAAAGCCCGGAGGAAGTTTCCACTCTGGCATTAATGAACACACGGCACAATCCCGGCCTAATGTTGCATGCAGTCTGGGGAAAGATCAATAACCATCAAGTCAAAACAGATCTTCAGCCTCCTGGTCTCCCTCGACCCCCAAATTCACCCCCTCTGGGCAGCCAGTGGGCCCTGGGTGTGTTATCCATGGCTGAACATGAGGCGGTTCATAAAACGTCTTTATGGCCTGAACCGAAGCAGGCAAGGTTCTTCTGAGCACAAGACACAGGGATTTCTGACTTTGCTATAAGATATCAGGCTTTGGAAAAATTATCCCCGCTCTTGTATGAACTCTGTTGGGAGCTTTTCCCTTTCCCTAGCAGGCATCTGATTCTTAGCAGACACGCAGGATGACAAATGGTGATGGTCAAGGTCGACTCAGTGCCTCCCCTGCATTGGCACTGCACTCAGCACGTATTTGGATTCTCTTGCTTTCCACAATAATCCTGTAAGTTAAGTTACTTCTTACCAGGGCTATTTCACAGATGAAGAAACTGCAGCTCGGGAAGTTTAATTAACTCCCCAAGCTCACAGGGCTAGCTGAGGGTAGAGGACGTGTGGGAACACACAGTCTGACTTCAGAGCCCATGCTCACATCCACTAAGCTTCATAACTCCCACTGTTAGCATAGGTAGCTAGATATTAATAAAGGAGAGGAGCAAAGGGAATCAGAAATAAGAAGTCTAATAAACTGGGAAGCTAATTCAAATATTAGGCCTGCTTCACTAGGAAACTCCAGCTTCACATACTCCCTAGGGAACCACCGGTCTGTGCCCCCAAAAGACTACTTGGGGGAAGGATAGAAAAATAAATGGAAATTCCTGTGCTGAGTGCATGCCCAGGAGAAGCCAAGATGGTACAGGGAGGTGCTTCTACTATGAGCATATGTGTCATCGAGCCAAGATGGCAACCATAACGGCCTGTCTGGCTAGCCTGAGAAAAGATCGGACAGGATAAGGGACACAGAACCCCGAAAGATCTAGGAAATGGATTGGTTAGGGGCAGGACCCAATGCTGAACCCGAGACAGTCCGTTGTGTTTGTTGCTTTAATAAACCTCACCACTGCACCAAAACCTCCCCCACATGAGTCTCCTAAAAATGCTATTCTCCACAAAAGGCCACCATTTGCACTGGCAACCCCACTGCCCATGTGGTGGCCATGCAATAGCTTGCAGAGGTCAGGAGCTCCTCCTCAAAGGCCCACATGCTGCCCTGCCCCTTCCACATCTCTCCTGCCATTCACATACGCACTCGGTAGAGGATGGGTGTGATTTCCTGAACACGCACCACATGCCCTGTATCATTTAAATACATTACCTTCAATACTTTATTTCAACCTCTGCAAAGCAGGCATTGCTGCCACTGCCTCACAGAGAAGCAAATGGAGAGTCAGGCAAATGGAATAACGTAGCCTTACCAGCAAGAAGCAAGGCTGAGCTGCTGAGGAGGGAGGCCTGGGATCCCTTCCGAGGGCCCCAGGATAACTCCAGCTGTCCTGGCTGAAGGAGAGTCCCTCACCTGGCAGCCGCCGCTCCTCTTTCCCTGCCCCTCTCCTGGAACAGGCACTACATAGCACCAAAGTTCAAAAGTTCCTCATGTCGATGAACTGCTGGTGCCAAAGGACGGAAGACTGAGGTGGGTTCCTGAGAGCAAGGGCCATAGAGTCCACTGATGATTGGTGATTCTTGTGTGTGCCCTGAACGGGAACTAAGCCCATCAGGACGATGCTCTAACCAATGGAGCTACCCGGCCAGGGCACAAATGGCATCGTTTGATTCACCAGTTTAAGCCCCTATAATGGTTTCCCACTGCCCTTCGGACAAAGTGACAATTTGCATATGGCTGGCGAGAAAAGCCCTTTATAACCGGGCCCATAACTTGCCACCATCCATCCCTCTGTGATCCACACCTGGCCAAGCCTAACTTCTTACAGCATCTTCGAGCCCCCCATCTCCCCCTAGCGAAGCGCTGCTTGTCCTTTAGATCTACAATCAGGCCTCTGCTACACAGAAACACCTTTGCTGGACCCCCTATTAAATGGCCCATAGCACCAACTAATTCTCCTCTCAGTGTATATGCTTACTGTTTAATATCTTCTTCTTCACAGCTTACAGAACCCCTAGAATCAAAGAAGGTAGCCCACGGCTAAGAGCCCTGCCAGTACCAGGCACATGATACGATGTTTGACTCCTTTCTCTCGGCTTCAGTTTTCCCAAAGGCCAAACGATGTGGAAACATCCATTCTTGTTGTTACATTGGGTTGGTGGGAAAGAAAAGGACACAGATGACAAATAGAGAAAAATACCATCAATTGGACCCTGAAATGCCCCAAAATTGCAAAAATGCAGTAGATCTGTACCTATTTCTTTACATCTATCTATCTATCTTGTGTTGTTCATAATAAATTCCTTTTCTGAAAATATATTTCCTTAATTACTAAATTCTTGTAAGTTTAAGGAGAAATGAAATCTGTGGAGTTCTGAGTCATCCACCATTAAATCATTAAAACATGATTTAGCAATTACATTTTAATGTCTGGGAGGTTTTGGAGTGATTTAAGTAGATTCCCTAAAACTACTGTGTTTTTCTTCCTTCATTTTAACCACCTTTCAAATACAATGTCGTGTCAAGTAAAGGAGCAATGCTCAACATCAAATGATAGTGAGTGCTGAAAAGAATGCAGAGGCATGAACTCATCAACCAAGAAGTGACTTTCTGGGAGTCTGACAAGTTGGCTGCAAATATTAGTGTCTCTCCTCAAACCTGAGTGTGGTGGACAAAACAGACGGTAAGCCAGAATTCTAAAAGCCCAAATCATTCATTTAGAAAATATTAGACGCCTTATTATACAGGAGGCTCTGAACAAGGAATACATTGGCCTTCTTCTTACAGGACTTAGATATACTAGGAAGAGAGAGCGACATCGACTCAAGCCATCAGGACTGGCCTGCACTGCCCAGGGGGCTCCGTGAGCAGGTAACGGGAATCCGATGTGATCTGAGAGGTCAGCACACTTTCTCCTGAGGAAGGAATATCTGTGCTGGCATCTGACTTTGCCTTCACCCTGAAACAATGGTTTTTAGTCATGAGAGTGGTAAGACTTATCTGGAGATACTATCAGGACAAAGGACCACACGTAGTGGTGAGTGTGGCAGAGTCACCCACCATGACTACCAACCAAGGCATCTCCAGCACTCCATGTCCTCACCTCGAAAAGAGCGGTGACAATTCTTTTGCCTCTTTTGCAAAGTTTCCAGAAGGAGCTAAGAGCGTAGTGGAAGGGGCCACTAAGATGGTGGGAGGGGCCACACGGATAGTGGGAGGAGATCTGAGGATGACAGAAAAGCTAAGGGGATGATGGAGCTAAGGAAATGATGAGTCTACAAACACTTCACAGCCTGAAAATACTACACACATTAAATTAACAGGAATAGAAGTTGCTTTATTAATATTGTTATTTCCACAAGTAAATGGACAGTGTAATGGCTTATGCATACAGTCACTCAAGGGGAACCTGAGGAAGGATAGGGGTCCTTAACTTTTGGGAACAATCCTCATATGGTGGGAGCTCTGCATCCTTGAGAATTTAACGAAAGAGACCTTTCCTTAGAAGATGCTTAGTGCAAGACAGTGGTCTGCAATCCCCGCTGGTCGTCATCCGTGGACCTCAGGGGGAAGTCCAGGTATAGAAGAAAGCATTCGGCGGCTATCACAGCGGGACCTGTACAACTTGTCAGATTGAAACCCATCATGAAATATGCGCTTTCCACTGCTGCCCGAGACAGCAATTTTCAACCTTTTCCATCTCCCAGCGCACATAAGCTAATTACTAAAATTCCGAAGCACACCAAAAAACATTATATTTTTGGCCGATCTGACAAAAAAAATCGGTATAATTTTGATTCATTCACACTGGACGGCTATTGTTGTGTTGGCTGTTGACATTTTTTTATTTGCTAATCTGAGGGAAAAGAAGTCAGTGCCCCTGACAAATAGGCAGGTATTGCCTGTTTTAAATAAAATTCTTGTGGCACACTGAGTGAAAATTGCCGGCCCAAGAGAACAAAAGTTGCATACAGCAATTACTAATATGATATACTACTGCGTTTTCTATTTTCCCCTACTTTATGGTTCTCTGCCTTATTTCATCACAAGTTTGTTTGTTTCTTTGTGTTTGTAACTGCTATGACTCAATAAATGGAACCCGACTGGCAGTCTGACAAAAACAGGTTAAAGAATGAGGAGTATACTTTTGAGTTCTGCTTCCATCAATTAATTGTTGGTATGATCTCTGACACTACACATCCTCTCTGAGTCTCAATTTCCTGGACTGTGAAATGGGGATAATAATGCCTACACTTCAAGAGTTGAGAGCGTTTAAGGTAATAGCATGGGGAATCACTACACAGATTTCCTGGCACAGAATAGGTGTTCAATAAACAGAGTGATTATAAACAGAGGCTGTTAATGGGGGAATTAGAGCAAAGCTAAATCCCTCTCACCCAGGGGTGGGAAAAAAAAAAGAAGGAAGAAGAAGAAAATCCGCATTGGCTGTCTTCCCAGGGGGTCTTTCTGTCTTCCCAGTGTAACTATTTGCTGCTGGGAGGGGAGCTGCGTCCACATGCCTCTTTGCTGTGACAGGCTTTATAAATAAGTGAACGGCTTCATGAAACATTCATGGTTGTGTGTGAGTCAAAAAAATAACAAAAGGCACATGGGCTTAGGGTTTATTTATAGTGACTCCCTGTTTTCCCTCTCCGCCACAATTTCACAGTTTAGCCTTCATTTGCTTACGACTGTTCTTGGATAAACTTGACTTGCAAGCAGAAGGTATTAATTATTAAAACACAGACCAGAAAAAAGGAACCCACGCTGCTCCCCCAAACAATGACAGGATGAGGCAGCAGACGGGAGGTGCCGGAGAGAGAAGGGCTTAGCATCGCTAGCAAGCGCTTTCCTGTGGAGCAGGCCTGAGGCAAGACTCATGTTAACAAACAGTCTGTGGGCGCCCACTGACACGCGGGGGCTGCACCAGCCATGGCCAGGGTGAAGATGTCAAAGATGAACTGGACCATTTCCAACTCACCTCCCCGTGGAGGGCGGGACCTCCCAGCCAAGGAGGGAGGAGCCATGAAAGCACCACATATAAGAGAAGGGACTCTGTGCCTTTGCACAGACTGAGCTAGGAATGCAGAACAGAGGGACTCCCTCCGAGGAGCAGCTGCCCTGGGGAGACAGCAACTTAGATAACAGCCCATTTTAAGGTCCAATCCTGGTTCCGTGATCTGGACCATGTCACAGCCATCCCATTGGTGACACAGGTATGGTAATACCTCCCTGGCAAAGGTCACCGCTCTGATTAGACACAAAAATTCATGTGACTTGCTCGCCATACTGTAAGCATTCATTACAGAGAAAATACCTAATAGTAATAACATGGGTACCTATTTAACACACAGTGGGTGCTAAATAAATAGTATTTCTTTTCCTTTGCTTGAGAATATCAATTTGATTCCAAATCTCACCCACCTCCTGGTCGCTCCAAATGCAATATGCTCGTGTATCGCTGATATCCACCCTTATGAGTCAATGTACTCCCTCACACGACCCAGCCTCCATATGGTTCAGAAGTTGTTCATTAATTCATTGATTCAGCATCTGATATCACCAATATTGACTGAGCATCTGCTATGGGCAACACGGGGTAAGCACTGGGGCTTCAAAGGAGACAAAACCCCCAACCTTCCCGAACCTTCTTATGGGGGAAAGAGGGTGATAAACACATGAATAGGTAAAATACAGGCTATATTGGATGGTGCTGACACCAAAGAGAAGGTAAGGCCAGGAAGAGGCACTGCTGAGAAAGGGGGGTGCTATTTAAAACCAGGAGGCCTGGGACGCTTCTGGAGAAAGCAACATCTGTGCAGAGACCTGAGGACCCACTGAGCAGCCAGGTGGGTATCTGAGGGAAGGAAATCCCAGTGGAAGGAACAGCAGGTGCACATGCCCTGAGTGGGGAGCTTGCTTGCCCCCCAGACCATCCCTCACTTTGCCCTTTGGATGGGGAGAGGGAAAAGAGTGAGCTGATTCTGCAAAATCACTCTGCTTTTTCCACACACGAATATGTGTCCCGTGCCCACACTGGGTTCCACAAATACATGTAGAAAGAGACAGACTTCTGGCTGTGCTCCTGGTTCCATGGAAGGAGGGAGTTTTGGCTCTGGGCGTGGCTCAAAGGGGTTGGTGACTGCACTGTCCCTCCCTCCACACCATTCTCAGGGCCTGGGTACCACAGGGACTTGAAATGTTTTTAAACAGTCTTAATACACTAGGAATAAAAGGATGATTATTTTCAATAGTTTCCTAAATTTTACTATTTGGGTATCTACCAACATCTATAAGAACATGATACATAACGGTAGGATTTTAGGATTCTTCCCTTTAACAGAATAACAACAAAAATGGCATGTTGTATCATCATTTTTATTCAATGCTGAATAAAAGTCCCAGCCTATAAGAGCAATAGGACAAGGGAAAGCAAATACAAGATACACAGATTTGCAAAATAACTGTTAATGGTAAATTATATGTTGTTTTTCACATGGAAATTAAGAAAAATCTAGAGGCAAAAAGTAATAAATACTGAATCCCATTTTCTGGATTCAAGACCAATGAAAAACTAGTATTTCTACACACAAGAAAATAATTAAGAAATGTATAATAAAATGGAAAGATATAATTTGTAATAGTAACAGAAGTGGTGATGCACCTAGAACAAGGGTGGGCAACCTTTTTGTGAGTGCGTGCCCAAAACAGCAAAATCTTTAACTCAAAATTCTTCTGTGTGCCAACCCTAATTTTTTGAAAACATGTTACGCCTACTTGATATCTCTTAAGGTGTACGTTTGTGAAGAACCTTGAAGAAATAACAAAATTCATTTGAGCGACAAAAACACAGTATATGATGATGAAAAATACATTTATTTTTTAATGTATACATGTTATGTAAAATTATTTATTTATCTAAGATGCACCTACAATTTATCTGAAAAATAAAAAAGTCGATATTAAAAATAACAAACTGTAAATGGAAGATTATAAGAGAGGGTTTCGCGTGCCAGCAAAAGTTACTGGCGTGCCACGTTTGGCACGCGTGCCATGGGTTGCCGCCCCCCCCCCTACAAACTAGATATAGTAAAAGGGGTGTGGCTCTGGTGGGTGTTGACCCAAGCATTGGGCTCGATCCCCAGTAGGGGGTGCACAGGAGGCAGTGTATGGATGATGTTTCTCTTACTGATATTTCACTCTTTCTCTCCCTCTCCCTTTCTTTCTCTATATATAAAAAAAAATCATTAAAAACATTTTTTTTAAATAATAAAAGAAAGGGTGCTGTGTGATACGTGTACAGAGAAAATTTTAAATCTGTATTCAAAGACGTAAAAGAAAGCCTACATAAAGAAATGTTATTTCATGAATGGGAAGTCTGACCTTTGTGACTTTTGCAAAGTAATCTCTAAATTCAAAGCAATCCCAATCCCAATCACAGCAGGGCTTTCCCCCAAATCGGAGAAGTTTATTTTAACATTCACATGGAAGGGTAAAGAGAAAAAAAAAAACAACACTTAAACCAGAACAAGGAAGGGGTCCTGACCTATCTGATAGCAGACATTATAAAACTATAATAATTAAAAGCAGCGTGTTACTGGAACAGGGCTCAATAAACAGGCCCATAAAAACCAAGAGGGAGCTGAGATACCGACCTCCACATATACAGTATCATAAATCAGCGGAGTACAGAGGCACTTTTAGAGAGCAGGCAGAACAAGGAGCTATCCCTGGGGAAAAAATAAAGGCAATTATAGATATCTAAATCCTCCCCTATACAAACAAGTCCATGGCTAAAGACCTAAGTAGAACAAGCAAAATCTTCAGAATTTAGAACATAGAGGAGCATCATTGAGACATTAGGAGAGTGAGAGCTTTCTTCCATAAATTACAAGAAGTATGAAGTAGAAATGAAAAAATAATGGTGTGGTACTAAAACGAAAATCTGCAGAATGAGAAAATGATTCTCTTAACGAAATAAAATGTAAGTCATACATTGGAAGGAGATACTTTCAAAAGACAAGGGGCTACTTATTTTTAAAAATTTGATTATCACACCAAGAAAAAGAAAAACAACCCATTAGAAAAATGGGCAATGGATATAATCAGGAGGTTGACAAAGGAAGAAAACATACGGCAAGAAAAGATGTTTAACCTCATTAGTAAACTCTGACATGCAAATCAAACCAGCATTGCAGTTATAACTGTACACCCCACAGATGGGCGAAATGTAAGTCATCTGATAATAAGTATTGCTGAGAATTTTGGAAAATGTTAGTGTACACATGCTGGTGGGAGTGTGAGAAGATACAACATTTAAAAGGACAGAGGGCTGCCCTAACCGGTTTGGCTCAGTGGATAGAGCATCGGCCTGCGGACTCAAGGGTCCCGGGTTCGATTCTGGTCAAGGGCATGTACCTTGGTTGTGGGCACATCCCCAGTGGGTAGTGTGCAGGAGGCAGCTGATCGATGTTTCTCTCTCATTGATATTTCTAACTCTCTATTCCTCTCCCTTCCTCTCTGTAAAAAATTAAAAAAAAAAAAAGCACAGAGGGCAGTCCGAGTTGAGATCGTGGGCACTATATATGAAGTAAAAGTATATACATTCAAATAGAAGAGAAACGCCACATTTAGGGTACTGAGGCATGGAACTGATGGAGGAGATGATTTAGCTGTGTAATTCATAAAAATATATTTGATGTAGACAACAAAATATTTATATCTGTTCTAATCTGGTAAGAACGTGTGTACATTAGTACATATATTGTATGATTAAAGTAACTTGTAATTTAAAATAAGATACATTTCAGGAGGATTTTTAAAAGGATGCAATTCAAGAGAAAGAATAAGAGATACAAGGTTATGAAGATGAAGCCAAGGGGAAGGGCAGTCCTCAAAATGAACACTTACAAAGCCCAGGACACTTCCTACAATTTCAGCCTCAAATTAGGCTCCGGGTGTCCCAGCAGACAGCACAAGGAGGGGGAGGTGGTGATGCTATGCAGATCCCCGTAAAATTAAACTACCCGACAACACAGCCACCTTGGTTCTGATTCCTGGGGCTGACGTCCGTCCCTCCTGCTCTGTGCAAGGCAGTGAACCATATCCTTCAACCGGACCCTCTCAGAAGTTAGATGAACTGCAACAGGGACTAATAATAAAAACAGGACTGACATAGGCATACCAGTGCTCTACACAGGCCTATGCTTTATAATATATTTAATACTCACAACTAGCTTTATTTCATTATCCCACTTCAGCTATAAGGAATTTGAGAAAAAGTGGGTAAATAGCTTACCTCAACCCTACAGCTATGAAGTGGAAAGACCTGGAACAGAACTCAGACAATTTGACTCTCCCTTGTCCTGCAGTCATGTCATCATAGCAAGCAATGGAAGACACCCAAGTTATGCAAATAATTTTAGGGAAAAACTCAAACCTGAGCTGCAGCCCCGCACCACCCCCATGAAAAACCCCTGAACCATGGATATAAATGCTCCCCCCTGGGTAGCCTTACTTTGCGAGGAATGTGAATGGCATTCACAGAGTGCACACGTACCAGTTGTGTTTATAGTGGTGGTTGTGGTTATTGTATATGCACCAACTTCCTAACCGTTCTCCCAGGTCCGGGCTTGCTCCCCACATCCCCTGTGCTGCCCGGGGCAGGGGAGCAGGGGGAGGAACATCCATCTGAACTTGCGGCTCCCTAGCCTGACACCCTCCAAGGGCTGCAAGTCACCCCTGTAACAGAACCCAGCTCTTCACCACCACCCGTGTAGCCTGGGACCATGTTGGGTCTCCAACGTCATCGCCTATAATTCTCTCTTCTCCTCACACCACTCCATTCCCACTGTCTCCCTGGTTGTTGGAACCCACCTCCAAGCCTTGGGAGCTACACTCTGCTGTGCTGGACTCTCGGCCATAGCGGGGCTACCCCACGTCTCACTCGTTGCCCCACACCCATCTCCACTTAGCACCACCCTGCATGGACGTTTCTATGAATGGTTGCTGTGTTTATGTCTGTCTTGCCCTCCACCACCTCGTTAGAATGTAAGCTCCCTGAGGATAGCAACTTGTCTATTTTGATCATGGCTCTATCCCAGGGGTGGGCAAACTTTTTGACTCGAGGGCCACAATGGGTTCTTAAACTGGACCGGAGGGCTGGAACAAAAGCATGGATGGAGTGTTTGTGTGAACTAATATAAATTCAAAGTAAACATCATTACATAAAAGGGTACGGCCTTTTATTTCAATAGTTTTATTCATTTCGAACGTAGTTTGCCCACAGCTGCTCTATCCCCACCATCTGAAATACGCCTGGCACACAGTAGGTGCTCAGTGATGATCAGTGAACAGAAGGAAAGGAGGGCGAGGGAGAAATTAGTTGGTTTTTACAATCGTGATTTCTGGACACTGTTTTAGATACGCCCTTGTGCTCAACCTTGATGGCATTATGGGGTTCACTGGCTTTACCCTCAGAACTTAAGGATAAGAAAAGATGTGTGTCGGATACTAGGGGACGTCACAGACAGAACATTGTGGCAGCAATTTCCCCAACACCCCTCACGAACTGCTCAGGGGCAGGCAGAGAAGTGAGAACACGTGCCTGGGAGGCAAGAAACCGAAAGGAAAAGGTTCTGGGGTCCAGCCGGCAGGACAAGGGGGATCCTCCAGGGCCACCCAGCCTGGCACTAGACCCTTTGCTTTCCCATCTAATCTACAAGGCCCCAGAGAGGAAGCAGGCCAGGGAATCAAAGCACCGAGCACAGCGAACAGCATCTGCAGCGTGAGAGGGCAGGGCCCAGCTGGGCCGCGCCAACCGTGCGGGCCTTAATTGAATGATCAGACACACGCCGCTGTAGCCAGGGTGCTCCTGGGCCCGGCGCCCACAGACCGGGCTGGCTCGGGGAGGCTGACACGGAGGGTGGGGACTGGGCTGCCTCCAGCCTCTCACGGCCCCTTTCCCCTTCTCCTTCTTCCTTTATTCTTTTGTAAACATGATAGACAAGACAGGTACTCCCCCACAAGAGTGGCAACCCTCTGCAGTCTACATTCCACACCATTA
This sequence comes from Myotis daubentonii, assembly GCF_963259705.1. Lineage (NCBI taxonomy): Eukaryota > Metazoa > Chordata > Mammalia > Chiroptera > Vespertilionidae > Myotis > Myotis daubentonii. The sequence goes on along the minus strand of NC_081850.1, from coordinate 70,058,661 downwards.
GCTCGTATCTTTTAGTTACTCAACCCATTTGCATTGAGGGTGCACTATAGGCCAGGGCACATTCTAAGTGCTGGGGATAGGTGAGTGGGAACAGACCTCGAACTCCATTTTCCTTGCAGCTTATTTGTACTTTGGAAGGGGTCACACTGTGCATGGTTATACCTACATATGTGTGCATGTATGTGTGTATATGTGTGTGCCTGTGAAAGCTGCATACAGTTGATTCTTGAACAATGCAGGGGTTCAGGCTAACCCTCTGTGCAGTTGAAAATCCAGACATAGCCTTACCTGGTTGGCTCAGTGGATAGAGCGTCAGCCTACGGACTGAGGGTCTCAGGTTCCATTCTGGTCAAGGGCACATGCCCGGGTTGTGGGCTGGATCCCCAGTAAGGGGCATGCAGGAGGCAGCCAATCAATGATTCGCTCTAATCGTTGAGGTTTCTATCTCTCTCTCCCTCCCTCTCCCTCCCTCTCTGAAGTCAATAAAAATATATTATAAAAAAAAGAAAAGAAAAAAGAAAATCCACATGTAGCTTTGATGACACAAACACTTAACTGCTAATAGCCTACTGGTGACCAGAAGCTTTATGGATAATATAGCTGATTAACACATATTTTGTGTATTATATGTATAATACACTGTATTCTTACGATTAACTAAGCTAGAGAAAAGAATCTGAAGAAACCATATTCACAGGAAGAAAAAACATATTTATAGTATGTATTGAATAAAAAACTGTCAATAAGTAGACTTTATTTTACAGATAAAGTAGCACATACATATTAAATATGGAATTCTATGTGTATATACAATGAGCTGGAGAAGAGATAAGGGAGCCGGCATACTACCATTTCCATCTCCCACATGAAGGGACAGAGTCGCCAAGAGGTAAAATAGGCCACACAGCCCGAGATGCCATCCTAATAGGAGACCCTGAGTTTGTAATGATAGGAAAGAGAGAGGGACGTTCTCCTTGCTCCTCGAAGGAAGTCTCACTTCCCTCTTCTCAGATACCTCCCCTCTTGCACCTCTCCCTGGCCCTGTCTCTCCCCTTTGCCTCAATAAATCCAGGTACAACAGGACATCAGGGATGCCCCACCCCCACACGCAGCATCCCAGGCTGGCTGGGCCAGGGCAGCGGCAGGGCCTGTCTTATTCTTTCATAGGGGTTCCCTTCTGCCTCATTGTAGGACGTCCTTCATTCACAGATGTATTGAAAATCAGCGTTTAGGAACTATTTTACTCCCTCTTCCGCCATCTCCTTACCCCAGACTCACCCTTCCTCTCTACCCTCCTCCTAAGGACCTAGGTTCTAGGATGCAGGAGGTGAATGCTCCCCCAGAGATCACTGGGTCTCCTTTGACAGATGGCGAAATGCGGACCAGAGTAGGGTGCCTAAGTCACATCAAACGGCACGTCTGTGGATGAGCTTGAATAAAACACAGGGAGGTCTGTTTCCAGACATATGGTGGTGCCTGCTGCTCCTGATCTCTCACTGGATCACAGCGGTGGTCTCCCAGGGCTCTCCCTGCCCTTATTCTATGCTCATGCTGCCACCCTAATAACCTTGCTGGGAAGAAACATACCTGGGCGTGGCACTCCCTACCTAAACGTTTTCAGTGGCCAGTGGCACGGATAAAGTCCAATGTCCCTGTCCTTCTCCTCCTTCTGCTGTTCCTCTGCCTGTGCCCTTGCTCCAGCCACGCTGGACTTCTTGCAGGCCCTAGAATGTGTCCGTCTGCCAGACATGCCTCAGGACCTTTGCACATCCCCTCCCTTGCCACTTGGGTTAACTGACAAACTTCTTATCTTCAAGATTCAGCTCACATGTCCCCCCTGAGGGAAGCCTTTCCGGCATCCTCTGCACATTGAAATGATTTTTTACTGTGTACTCCTAGAAAACCTGTTCAAATCCATATTTCAGCACCTGCCCACAGTAATTTATGGACGCTCACCATGCAGCAAGCAGTGTTCTAAACACCTTACAGGGAATGTCGCACTTACTCTCTACAGCATTTTAAAAACTGATTTGAGAGAGAGAGGAAAGGGAGAAAGAGAGATTGAAACACTGATGACAGAGAATCATCAACCGGCTGCTCCTGCACGCCCCCTAATGGGATTGAGCCCGTAACCAGGCATGTGCCCTGACCAGGAATCGAACCGGGACCCCTTGGTTCATGGGTCAATACTCAACCAGTGAGCCATACCAGCTAGGCTCCACAGCAATTTTTAATCTGGGTATGCTCAGATACCTGTTTCAGAGATAGGGACACTGAGGCCCAGTAGGCTAAGTAACTTGCCCCAGGTCACAGAGCTGGTAAATGTCAGAGCTAAGACTGTACACTCTCAAATATTCTGTCACCTGCTGTGATTACCGTTTACCAAAATCTCTCTCACATACCATGAACTTGCAAAGACATTAATCCCCCCCAAACCCCAGCCTTGGTACAGAGACCTGGGTCTCTGCATGGAGTGTGCAGTCCGGACACGGCCAGTAAGTGATGAGACCCTTCTCTCTTGCTCTCTGGTTTTCCCAGCATGCTCGAGAGCAGGTGGTGTGGTGACTAAAACCCCAGATTCTGGCGTGAGACCGACATAGGGACACGGGTCCCGGTCCTCGCTCCTGAGTCCCACTTTCAAGGGTCTGTAAATGGGGCGCGTGGTGACACTACATAAAACGGACATGAGGATTAAATAAAGAAATGCATCCACAGGGCACAGCACAGCACCTGGAACTCCACAGACAGCAGGTGGCCCATTAAGTATTGGTCACGATGGCCGTTATCACTCAGGGTTTTCCTTCTCTTGCCAGTTCTCGCTCTCCCTCCCCGTGTCTCACCTTAATCAAGAGGCATGCCCATGCCCTCTCGGCAAGCCTCGCCTGGGGTCTGTGAAGGCTCGGAGGGGCACAGGGCTGCTCTGGCCCACTGAGCCCAGCGCCCTCTTCCCACCCCACATGGCCACCTCCCAGCTGTGAAATAGAGTCCCCGCTCCACTGGGCCCGGAGCCGTCAAGGGGCTGCCAATTTCACAGTTCACGAGACTGCTGCTCCCCCCTGATTAATGGGGTGCCAGCAACCGTGGGCCAGGCCGTGACACAGCTCACATGGGGCTCTCCCCATCAGCACCCCCGCCGCCATGCTTCCTGGGGAGGAGAGAGCAGGCCAGCCTCATGCATATTTATGAGGGGGCGGTAATTTGGTACTGCATGCCTTCCAAAAGGTAAATAAGGTTTCACCCAACTCTGTGGATTTCTCTCCGTGAACTCTGCATGTCAGCATGCCTCAGGGAAGAAAACCACACACACACACACACACACACACACACACACACACACACACAAATATGAAAAACAAAAACCCCTTTATACCCTTGATCTGAGCAGCACGTTCTCGTGCCAAGGATGACCCAGGCACACGGGAGATATTAAACCCGGGAGCGTGGATGCGGCTATTCTGAAATTAATCCAGCTCTACCCTGTACCCCAGGGGAAGTGGAACAGCAAAGGTCCAACTCAGCTGGGTCCCTGAGGCTGCCCCACCACCTCCTGAGTCCCCATCCTCCATCTCCACCGCCTCTCCGCTCAGACACTCTCTTCCCTATGAGAGCAAACCAGAATCAGTTCCCCAGGTCTCCCTGAGGGGCAGGAAGAAACCCTGTCGTCTCAGGCAGACCCCGCCCTTCCATTGCAGATGCATCACCTCCAGAAAGCCACTTCAGCTTGCCGTGCCTCAGTTTCCCATCTATGTACAACAGGATGCTCTGGTACAGTCCCCTCCCCACCCCAGGACTCTCACACTGTTATGAAACCTGCTTCGGAGATGAGGAATCCGAGACTTAAAAAGAGGAGTTCACTTAGCCAAGATCGAGGTGCTATGTGGGTACAGGATCCATCCCCACGTCTGCCCCACTCCGAACCCATCATCCTATAGCTGGCCAGCTCCCAGAATGCCCTGCTCTCATGGTTTGGTTTTGCTTCTTGGACTAGTATCACTGTAAACCTTTCTGTAAGTTAGCAGCTGGTTAAGCCCCATCCTCTCTGACATGCACTGGTGGGGTGCTGGGTACTGAAAGGAATCCTGTGGCGGGGGCTTCTGCAAACTGAAGAACCCTTTAGGAAAATAATCTGTCACTCCCTGATTTATCTCTTTGCTAAACTGAGCTGCTCACCCACCAGGCTCCTCTGAAGCCAGGCACACCAGTCCCGCTCAGAGAAGACGGACTCCCCACTGCTCTGGACAGGATGTGATGCTTTGAGGGAGCGTGGTACCCACAGACGCCTGTGTTAGTGAACAGTAGCTGCCTCGGAGCCCAGAGGGCGCCATGCTGAGTTCTCTCAGGCTAACCATCCAGGCTGAGAGGATGGTACTGGCGCCCCAGGTCTGAGCAGCGGAGGACGGCCCCAGAGGGGCTTGTGGAGGATGGCGCAGCCTGTAGTGAGGATTGGCCCATGTGGGCATTCGGGATTGAATATGACAGATTTCCGCACAGAGCGTCCGAATAGGAAACACAAGGAGACAGTCTGAGGCAGGAGCAGCGGCAGCAGAAGCCAGGTTGGGAGACAGAGAGGTCATCCCTGACGGGGGCAGAGGGGAGAGGAGACACCGGTGCATGAACTTAGCAGAGCTACATGCTGACAACAGCTCTTTTCCACACACCTGGGACTGTTTTGTGATCAGCTCTGGCCCCTGTGTTCTAACAGGAAAGGCCCAGGGTATTGGTGAGGAGTGAGCATTTCAAGGTCATGAAGCCTTAAGTACAAATCCTGGTCTTAACACGGAGCATGTGCCCGGTCCTGGGCCAGCCTCACGGGCCCAGTTTCCTCCTTTGAAAAGGAAAATAGAACAATCTATATGAGAGCCCCATCTCCACCACCTCCATCACCTCATCACACAGATACCTAGTATTAATTTGCCCTACAACCTCAGATAAACCCTTTCCCCTCTCTGGGCCTCTACTTGCCAAGTACAGTGAGCATTGCAGACAAAATAACAGTAAGCACTTTACTTTATTAAGTCAAAGCACTGCGCTAAATATTTGATATAATCTCCTTTGATTCTCCCAAGAATCCTGCAAAATGCATTTTAGAGATGAAGAGACTAGTCCCAGAGGTCAGTGACTTGCTCCAGTTTTCACACTTTGTAAATCGGAGAGGCCAGCCTTGACCCTGGAGCGTCTGATGTGAGAGCTGGGCTTCTTCCCTACTTGGCTCTGCTGCCCAAGCTCTCAGAGGTCCCCCGGTCTCGGATCTGCTGCCTCTCTCTGGAGACACAAAACTCAAGAAGGTGGAAAGAAGAGAGAGTGTCTTCCTCTGCCACCAACCTGGGCATCCCTTTTCCTGGCACCGAGGGGGAGTGGGCAGGCATGCTTTCTGGAAGGTCCTAGAGACCCTAATGTCTGCCCATCTTGATACAAAATAGGAGGTGAAGTTCTTGCTCCCAGGGGCTTCTCTGTTCCCACGGCTCAGGCAGCAAGGGCTGCCTCGATTCCTCCGAGATAAGTGAAGGTCAAGAGCCCACAGGAACAGGGAGGACTTAGGTTAGGGCAGTGCGTCAGGTGGGGTCTGTGTTGAAATGCAGACGGCAGCCTCTCCAAGGAGGTGCGACCCGCAGGCCCTGCCAAGTGCTGAGAGTTTCCAGATCCTCCGACAATCAAGTGAGACACATGTGGATTGGGATGTGAAGTTTCCCGGTTTATAAACATTGTGACAACTTTATTGGAAAATATAAAATGTGCTCTTAATGGGAGCAAAACACACATAGCTGGGGGCTGAATTCTACCTGACAGATTCCAGAGTGCAGCCTCTATTCTCTGATTTCCCCAGCCTCGTCCCTTCTGAATGTCAACTCCAGGCCTAAACCCCTCCTTCCCATTTGGCCCTATTTATTACCACCTTAAAAAAATACTTCCCTGTTTTCCAATGGTTTCTCATTTCACTCACAGAAAAGCCAATGTCCTTACCTATCAGGCCCTATGTGACCTTCTATTCAATGACTCTGTGACCCAGTTTATCATCCCACTGCTTTCTTCCTCAGACTGCCTCTTCCTATTCCTTCAAGGTGCCCAGCACACCACTGCCCCAGGGCCTTTGCACTTGCTGTTCCCTCTGCCTGGAAAGCTCTTTCCTCAAATATCCAAATGGCTAATTGCTTCACTTACTGTAGACTGGTCCTCAAACATCATCTCATCAGTGAGGCCCTTCCTGAGGGTCCTAATTCCATCCCTTCTTTTATTTTCCCCCCTGCAGTTCTCATGATTTGATATTATATCCATATAACTCAATACAACCTTATATATTATATAATTATATATATTATTATATATATCTATGAAATACTTATATTTTATACTTAATTACATATATATTTTATATACTTTTTTTCTCGTGTATTTGTTTATGGTCTTTTCACACTGGTAAGTAAACCCAATAGAAATAGACTTGTAAATATGCTTTATCCTCAGTGCCCTAAATAGTGCCTGACAATTAAAGCTTATTAGTAGATAAAAATAAGTGAAAATAGTTTCTTATTTAACAAACATATACCCAGACTTCTCATCACAGGGATGTTGAGCTAACCGTATATCAAGAATTTGGAAGCATTCGGACCATCTGGCCTAATAATTCCACCCCTGGGAATAGAGCCCGAGGAAATAATACAGAATGACAAAAAAACAAAAACAAAAAAACAAGTTTTAGCTTGAAAATGTTTGTGGCTGATAAAAACAAAATAGCAGGGAAAAAAGGGAAGGGGGGAGCAACTGAAATGTACACCAATAAATAAACCATGAGGAGCTTACGAATGACAAACATGTTCAAATACTTTCACTTTCAACATGTAAAAGAAGACTAAAAAGTGGTAAAAAGTTACTGTGGCTATTTAATGAGGTATTCTGAAAGATACGAATGTGTACTGGATATGTTCAGATGTCTACAATGAGCATACACTGTTATAATTGAGAAGGATTAGGAAAAACCAGGCCCCACCATGTGTGGGTCAGGATGGAGATGGATGGGGACATGGGGCCAAGGGCAGGCGGGTCCCTGTGGGAGGCATGAGCTGAACTGCCAGGACTCTGGGTGCCAGTCAGGCCCCACAGGGTGGTTTCCAGCCACTGCCAGGGAGGCCTGGACTGAGATCCAGGGCCCTGACTGCTGGGAAATTGCTCTGGCTCTGTCCAATCAGGGAGCAGCCTCCCCAGCCCCACATTCATCAAACCTCCTTCCCCCTCACCTGTCAGTGTGTGGGGGCCGCCTTGCCTGGCTCAGTCTAATCAAGTCCTAATGCCCCGGGTGTCCCTGGATAGAGAGGAAGGGGCTCTGTGGGCACAGGGAGAGGGGAGATAAGGAGAGGATCCTGAGAGGAGAAGGGAGAGCACAGGTTCAGAGACTGTCCCTTTGCTTTGCTATCCTGGCAATTAATGCTGGGAAGTGACAGCATTGGGGACATTCCTGCTTGTGATCCCATGACAGATCTCTGTCTGTACCTTATTTTAGAGAGTGTGCTAGCTGGCTGGCTGGGGAGCTGAGCTCCTGTCTGTGGAAGCTCTGCCACTCCTCCCACCTCCCTCCCGACCACCCCTCTCCCCAGCCCCGCCACCTCTCCCCCAACCCCCTGCCGCCCTGCCCACTTCACCAAGCCCAGGCTTTTAGGCACCAGAGCCCCTGCCCAAGGCCCAGAAATCAAGCCCAAAAAGCTTTGCTGCAAGTTAGGGTGTGGTCTTCCACTAGGTGGCATGGTTAACTGGGGTGGAAATGAACTTCCTACCATTCCATCAGTGACCAGCTGGAGTTAAAAAGAAAAACAAAACAAACTTCTCAATTCTGAATACTTTCCAGGCTGGCTGGTTTAAAGAAACCTACCTTTTCAACCACAGATTTTAGTCCCCTTTGTTTCCCAAGAAGTACTAAGAAGAAAATGGAGTGGAAACAGATTAAGTTCCAAACTTTAGAAGCTGAGGCTTAGAAGGGATTCCTTGGATGGTGTGGAATCTCTACCCTGTTCCAGCATCCTTGACAAATGGCTCTCCGGTCTTGTTTGAATACTTCCAATACAAGGGTTTATGCCCTTTAAAGTTAAGAGAGGGAGGACAATGTAGATGGAACCAGTTGGCTGCCAAATGATATTCAGGCTGCTGCAGGGAGAAGTACAATATAGCAAATGTAAGCCAGTCATGTACTGCACTCTGGAAATGAGGGTTTGAGTCGAGGCTCACCACCCTGCTTGTTCTGTGTCGTGCGGTGAGTGATTTGATTTCTCTGAGCCCAGGTAAGGCTCCTTGTCTCTCAAACAGGTCAGCAGCATGCAGAGATTATCAAATACCGTTTATGAAGCCATTCTATACATGCTAAAGGGCAATATAAATAAAATAAAGAGGCTATTGCTGTTTTATAGCCCTCTAAACTGTGAGACTCAGGGAGAAAACGGCTGCCCATCTTGCTTTGTATCTTCTGCATTCAGCACAGAGCCTTGCACACAGTAGGTGCTCAGCAAACATCTGGCAAACAAGCGAGTGAAGAGTGGATACAGGACTGAGTAATGAGGGTGAGGTGTACCCAAAGAGCAGATGCAGGGACTAAAATGTCAGCCCATCTCTGCAGGAACGGCAGATGCAGGGGCAGAGGAGAGAGAAGGCACCGAACAGCCTCTGGGATGTTGCTCAACGCAGACTTCAAAGAGCGCTTTGAACAAGAAGAGGGACTAGGGCCGTGGTCGGCAAACTGCGCTCTGGAGCCACATGCGGCTCTTTGGCCCCTTGAGTGTGGCTCTTCCACAAAATACCACGTGCGGGCGCGCATGTACAGTGCGACTAAAACTTCGTGGCCCATGCACAGAAGTCGGTATTTTGTGGAAGAGCCACACTCAAAGGGCCAAAGAGCCGCATGTGGCTCGCGAGCCACAGTTTGCCAACCAGTAGACTAGGGCATCAGGGCACTTCGGTGTAAGAAAGCCATGCACAAACTAATCTTCTTTCCATGCTGGACAGCCTGTCTTTCAAAATCCCAAAGTGCGAAAGCCCTCCACTGAATCCCAGAGTGTGAAAGCGTTTAAAGCAGTCCTGCCCCGGCGAAGATGATCTGTGCCTCTGCCTTCCTCTTGTCCCCAGGAGCTCAGGCAGCTCTCGCAAGACTCTGTCCAAACAGGAACTGTTGTGACAGTGGAGTTTCCAGGGCTCGGTGAGACCCTCCATCCAGGCCTCCAGGACAGGTGGGAACGGGGAGGTGCGGAGCTGGAGCTTGAGGGATGGGTGGTGCTTCCCAAGCAGAGAGCAGAGGGGAAGACCTTTGGGGTGGGGTGAGCAGGTAGCGGGGAGAAAAAAATGGCCAAGGAAAGAAGATAGAGGAGACACAGAGGGTCCTTTGTGAGGGTAGGATGACCCCTTTCCACCTAAAAGTATGAAGATAATGGGACCAGTGGGCAGAGGGTGGGGTGAAAGGCACCCATGGGTTGGCCAGAGGGAGGGTGTGGGGAGACACAGTGCTGCCCTGTGCACCTCGCCTGTCTCAGGCACCCCTGAAGCTCCCCCATCTTCCCCTTACCCTCTGTCCCTCGGACTGCAACACCCTCAGGTCTCTGGGCTAGGGGCACCTGCAGGACCCATCCCAGACCCAGTGACGCGGGACCTGTCCCCCTGCAGCCCTCCCAGCACAGCACTGCCTCTCTGAGGCCGGAAAGGTCTTTGAAATTCAGGTTACGACCCACTCATAAACTGTGCAATCAATTCAGTGGCTGCCACTGGCATTTAAAAGATGACCCAAAGAATAGAAAATGTCAGAGCATGTCACGTGCAACAAGTGTAAGGATTCTCCTGCAAAACCCTTCTAGAGACATGCACACACATGCACGCGCATGTATGTGTGACCACTGCGCAAAATACAGTTCTCACTGGGGTTGCTGTTCAACATTTGTGATAAAAAAAAAGACTTAGCCTGCTAGCGTCTCAGTATATGCCTTTCCTCCCCTGATCAAATAAATGGGCAGGATTAATGCATGCCATCCTCTGAACATGCTGGGGGTTGGAAGTCCAGCAAAGCTGGGTTCACATTATGGCTCTGTTACGTTCAGTTGTATTGAGATGATTTCCAAATGTTGATAATTTCTTGTTTATGAGATGGATGGGAAGATTCAGCAGATCACGGATATGAAAATACTAAATGAAGTTTGTACGGTTCAGAAACAGGTACACAGTCCACGCAGAGGTTCCCAGCCTGCAGGGAGGCTCCCAGGTATGGATGTACCCAGCCACCCATTTATCCATTCCTCCACCTAGTAACCCAAAACATCCTTCAACACCTGCGTGTGCCTGTCACTGTATCAGACACAGAACACACCCACCAGACCCGGTACACAATCGCATGGAGCTCTGAGTCTAGTAAGAGGATTCAAATACTGAACAAATAAATCCAAATAATAAAAGGAACTACTACAGAAACAAACAGGAGAGTGGCTAGAAGACAGAAGAGGAGAATTCACAGAGAAAAGATTTTATCTGATGAGGCTGAATTCGAGCTAAGACCAACATAATGAGAAGTCAGCCAGGACAGATGGGGGAAGGAAAGAGAATCTTTCGAAGAAAAGATAACCGTGGCGTACGCAAAGGGCCTGTGGAGGAAGAACCTCTTCAAGTTTTAAAAAAAAACAAAAAACACAAAACAAAAAAGACAGAAGGCCATTTGGCTGGAGCATGGAGCGTGAGGATCAAGAACAGTGAGAATTCTGGGAAAACTTTAGGCATGAGACTTCTGTAACCCGGTGGGTCCTAACAGTGACCACTGTGTAGAGGATGGAGGAGGAGGAAACACCCACACGTGAGAGGAAGGTGTGTGAGGATGAGGTGTGTGGGGACACCGGGAAGACAGGTGGGGCTTGAAGAGGGGCTATGGGCAGGGGGAAGGGGAGGAGGCTGCGAACTTAGGCTGGAGCCTCTGTGTGAAGACGCCTGGACACTGAGACAAGGCACCGAATGGAGCGTTGACTGAGAAGAGCCCTGGAATTGTAGAAGGCACCGTACAAGGATGACATCTGCATGGCAATCCCAGGGACTGCGAGAGGGCAAGTTAACAGGCGGCTCCTCGGCTCTCTGTCACCCTAGAGTGCTTTACTGACACCAAACATGAGTTCCCCGAACCCGTGGGGACCACTAAAACTCCAAAAAACCGGGACCTCCCAGTTGCAAAGTCCCTTCTGCCAACTGAGCTCAGCATCACTGCGGAGCAGCTTCCTGCCTGGGAGAACAGATGTTAATTACCTACTTTTCTTCCCAGATTTGTGGGGAGCTCGTGGTTGCTACACTTGAGCTATTCCTGGGACTGAAGAGCTTGGCGCATTCCCAAGCATCATGAGGTTCCCTGTGGTGTCGGCCTTTCGCATCCCAGCTCTGCCCCTGGCCTTGAGGGCTTCCGGGCCAGAGTTTACCCTGGCCCTGCCCCTTTCCAGCTGTGTGACCTCAGATACGCCTCTTCAGCCTTCCTTGCTTCAGTCTCCGGCTCTGCAGAGTGGAGGCCATATTAGTACATAACGCATAGGGCAGTGATGGCGAACCTATGACACGCGTGTCAGAGGTGACACGCGAACTCATTTTTTGGTAGATTTTTCTTTGTTAAATGGCATTTAAATATATAAAATAAATATCAAAAATAGAAGGCTTTGTTTTACTATGGTTGCAAAGATCAAAAAATTTCTATACGTGACACGGCACCAGAGTTAAGTTAGGGTTTTTCAAAATGCTGACACGCCGAGCTCAAAAGATTCGCCATCACTGGCCTAGGGTAACTGGGAGGTGTAAGTGGCATAATTCCTGGGAAGTCCCCAGAACAGTGGCTATTGCTAAGCAGAGGTCAGCTGTCATCATTCGCAGCAGCAACAGCACTGGTCTCCCAGCCAACCTTCCATCCACCTGCCCCTCGGGGTTAATTACAAATGGCTCAACGAGACCATGCACAGGACAGCATTCTGGTTGTCATAGGGACTCAGTAAACATTGCTTTCTCCCCATCCTCTCAGCCAAGGTCCCGTTCACCCTGGGACGTGTTGGTCTGTGATCCTGAGGGACACTAATGTTTAGGCGACTGGCCCCATGTCAGAGGGACCATGACCCCGCCCTCCTTCTCTGTCACTGGGGCCCCTGCTGGTATATGAGGCCACACCTCGTTTTCTTCCACCCTCAGTTCTGAACACCAGTAGGAGAAAAAGGCAAGTCTTTATCCTGCACCGCCCTCCCCTGCAAAAGAATCCTAGCTTGGGGTGACTATGAGACTTTTCACAAAGAGAAGAATGTGGAGCTATGTTAATTAGGAAAAAAAATCAAAAGAGAAAACTGCACATATAAAGTGATGCCAAGTAAATAGATAAAGGCTAGGAGGGTCCATGATGATATACACATAGCCAATGTGATGTGATAGTAGATGTTTGTGCAGACTGGTATGCGAGAGTGTATGTAGCTGCCCTGGAGAGTATAAGACCAATTTTTAAAATGAATACATGTGACAGTACTTAGCAAAACTACAAAATGTGTAATTTGTTCTTGCAGATGTATAATGTGCACCCTTTGATGCAGAGATTATGCTTTTAGGCATTTTTCTTACAGAAATAGTCTCACGCTTTACAAGATACATACGTGTGTGTGTGTGTGTGTATTGGTACAGGATGTTTATCAACTTATTGTAACTGCAAAAAATTGAGATAATGATCACCAACAGGAGGTAATAAAGTAAATGCTGGTGCCTTTTGTGCACTCATATTCCTGACTCCTATACAGCTTTCAACAAGAGTAAGATGGGCGTGCAGGGCCAACATGGAAAGATGCTTTTCTTACATTGTTTGGTAAACGATCAAACTGCTTCAGAATGGTGTATGTGGCTGAGATGGCCCCATCAGTGTGTATCTGTGTACTTTGGAAAATGCTAGAATAATATATGTCAAACTATTATGAAGAATTACCCTTTGGATCCTGTCCGTGGGATAGGATAGAGACAAAGTAGGACTTTTAGTTATTGCTTTACACCATCAGACTTTTCTTCTTTCATGTCTTTCTCTTTTCTTTCTTTCTCTCATTTCTTTCCCCTTCTTACCTCCCTCCCATTCTCCCTCCCTCCCTCCCTTCTATTACAAAGAGCATTCATTTCTCTCACAATCATAAAACAAAATTAAGGAACCCTAATATCCATTCAGCAATCCCGTACCCTATCCCTTGATAAAGTGACAGATTTGTTATTTTCCTTGCAATTCCATGTGTAATATTGTGGGAAGGGAAACATACATTTAAAGCTAGATAAGAAAAATGGGAATTAAAAGGTATCAGGTTTCTGTTATATACCAAACAGTGCTGAGCGCTCACATCCTGACATGATCAAGCTCTCACTTCAGAGGTGGTATCAGGAGTGACAGTCACATACCTGAGAACTTCTAAGCACAGGCACCGACTAGCAGGATGGGATGCCAGCCCTGACACAGGAGCAGTGTCCTAATGCCACCCCAGCCCTGGTCAGTGGGCACCTCAGGAGGGCCCTTGGGGAGGGGCTGGGACTGCCAGGCAGCAGGAGGGCATTGTGGGGGGAGGGGTTATTTTCCAGGGCTGTGAGCTATTTACCAACAGGCACAGAACAACTTCAATATTTAACAAAGGTGCCACCACACAGGTGTGTATCCCCCGAATGTCAAACCTGCCTAGCACCCGGGAACCCAACCAGTTGTCGCTTGGTAATGAAACCTCCTCCTCCCACTCTCCAGAAAGCAGGCAGACGGAGCTCAAGGGGGATGGAACAGTGTGAATGCATAGGCAAAGTCTAACTGTGAAATGTACAGGCGGGATTAGCCCGGGCAAGGTCATGTCCAAGGGCGCTGGGTGACTTCTGCATGGACTGCCCAGCCTCTGAATGCCTGCCCTGCGTGACCAAATGCACGGCTGTGCCCAGGTTCCCGCCCCCCCCCCCCCCCGCCCGGAAGAGATAGCTTCTGGTTCTTTCTCAGGGGCCACTTGGGGCAACACACACAAATGTGGTCTGAGCTGCTGCTGCTAGATCTGCAATCTGCCACATAATCGTCCCTCTCCTGTCCAGGCGAGGAGGACCAGGCGCACAGCGATGCAGGGGCCATGATGCTGCAACAAGAGCCACCAGCAGCCACGTCCCAGGGGTTAGGGTGACCAGAGTCCTACCAGGAGTCAGGGAAAGTGTGCCCTCTACTTCCATCTCGCCTACTCCCTTCCCGTCCTGCCCTGACGGTGGCTGGGACCCAGTATTGCGTAAAGTGCTTTGCTTCATTTCAGACTGTACGTCACTGTAAAGTCTACTCAGAGGAACATCTGAAGAGCTACTTTTGCTCAGATGAAAACAGGTGAGAGGAAGGCATGGATTGCAGGGTGGCTGAGAGTTTTGCCCGAGGCCTTGCGGCGGTGAACTGAAGAGCCCGGTTCCAGTCAAATCCATTCACCTCTACTTCCCTCGCGTCCACTGCCCCAGCTGCCCCGCAGGGAGGACCGGGCCTTACTCCTCAGCATCCACCACTCACTCTCTTTGGATCTCTCTCTTGTGCTTCTCAACACTAGAGCTAAGATTTCCGAAAATAAGGGCCTGGCTTTGTTACTGTCTGAACAGAGTTCTTCTCGGAAGAAAATACGAGGGAAAGAGCACGGAGAAGAGGAGGCCAAGAGCAGCCTCCCTGCCCGCTTGGCAGCTTGTCTTGTATACCCCCTGGATCCGGCACGATTCTGTTCCCTGTGCTGTCTCCATCATGTAAGTGTCAGCCCCCCCCCTCCACACAACCCCCCCCCCCCCGACATACACACTCGCACCATGAGAGCAACTCAGAGAGGGTTTGCAGGCAGTTAACACGCACAGCAGCCAGAATCGCAAGACTGTGTGTGTTCTCGTTAAGGTACACGGGACCTGCACGGCCCCACCTCCCAGTGAAATGGGCTGTCCGTCCCCATGATGCTAGGTGGGCAGGACAGGTGTCTACAGCAAGGGTTCTGGTAGGCAGCCAAGGCTTGCTGCCAGGGACCTGGGCTCTGACCACGGCTCTGCCACGTCCTCGCTGTGTGACACAGAGACCCAGGGCCACGTGGGCCTAAGCATTAGCTTCCTCGCCCCCATCCCCAGTTTTCTCCCAGGAGGACACTACGAGGTTAAGGACAGAGGCTCTGCTTCCCTCACCTCCGCTGCAGTGCCTATCCTAGGGTGCGGCACAGCGACACGACTGTGAAGACCGATGGCATGAGCAGCAATAACAGAAACGCGTGCTGGACACTGACCACTCACCAAACCCTTTAGGTGTGTCTTCTCCCTTAAGTGCCCTCACCACCCTGAAAGGTACAGTGTCCCGCCTCTTTAATGGGAGAGGCCCGTGCAACTTGTCCCTGGTCCCAGAGCTAGTCAAGCTCAATTCAAGACGTGACTTCTGTATCATTCTACCTCCTGAGGGAAGGTTCTTTATGGCCACTGTGTGTGACCTTCCAGTTTGGGGAAGGGAGGGAATGAGGGAGGGAGGGGGGAAGAAAAGGAGGTCCAACAAAATAACTGTCAGTGACCTGCCTCTGCGACCCCCTTCCCCACTTTGAAGATGTTTGCTGTTCTCCATTTGGGGCTTGGTAGAGGCCTGTACGTAGCGGGGGTGGGGGGAGGGGGATAGTAGCTTATAAAAAGATGCATCTGAGGGGCAAGATCTTTGGAGCAGAGGAGAAGAAGGTAGAGTTCAGAGCTGCAGGGCTGGGCCAAGCAGTGAGGGCTCCTCTCAGCCCACGAAGAGGAGTGGGCCAGTGTCAGGACTGGGATGTCCTGGCCAAACCTTCCGCCCATATCGCCAGCATCCCAAAGATGCTGTGGAGAAAAGGCAGGGCGGTGCCTCTGCAGCATTTACTAAAGACAAACGCCAAATTCTGTCTATAAGCCGGCTGGAGCCATAGACACTTAATAAAGACAAGTGGAGCCCTAACTGGTTTGGCTCAGTGGATAGAGCTTCGGCCTGCGGACTGTGGGGTCCCAGGTTCGATTCTGGTCAAGGGCATGTACCTTGGTTGCAGGCACATACCCAGTAGGGAGTGTGCAGGAGGCAGCTGATCGGTGTTTCTCTCTCATCGATGTTTCTAACTCTCTATCCTCTCTGTAAAAAATCAATAAAATATTTTTTTTTTTAAAAAAAAAGACAAGTGGAAAGACATATTGGGTGTACGTCCACATCATGAATTGTCCACCAGCAGACCAAATGAAGGTGTGTCTGAAACAGCATCTATGAAAAAGAGCGTGAGGTTTCCAAACATTCCAGGATGAGCCAGGACTAACTGTAAAATAGAAACGCGACCTCCAGCTGCATCAACAGAAGCATGAGAGCGAGCGAGAGGGAGGTGGAAGCCCCGCTTGGCTCAGCCTGGGAGCATTCCCACCTTGCGGAAGAGGAGTGTGGGTTCTGGTGTTACCCCCAGGAAATCCAAAATGAGAATCTGCATCTAGAGGACACTGTCCAAAATGATTAAATGTCCGAAAACTACATCATGAGAGAGGAGCTGAAGACACTGGGATTGTGTATTGAGGTTGATTTCCAGAAGTTATAGGAGCCGTTTTTGTTTTTTCCCCTGTTGTCAAATTTCCCAAGAGATGCCTCAGAGAGGGAAGATAAGCTCTTTGCAGACGTGGAGGCCAGGGACACACATTTCAACTCAAGATAACAACACTTTCTAATTATAGAGTCTGGAAATGAGATGAGCTTTCTCCTAAGTAGTGAGAAGGCCATCAAGGGAAGTAATCAAGAGATACCTGAGAGATGTTGGACTGTGTATCTTCTGATGCTCCTCAAAACTCCAATTCCAGTAACACTGACACCTCCCCGCCCCCTTCACTGTGGAAGAACCAGAGAAGACAAACTCCGATAACCCAACACAGATTGGCCATCAATCGGAAATGGCTTAGCCCAGAAGACAATACCAGTGCCCCCAACCACCCAGCTCCCAGGCCTCTTCCCAGCTCCCAGCTCCCCAAAATGCCCCCTGGAAGGTGGGATGCAACAAGGAGGACTCACCTTTCTTTTCAAAGTCTCCCTTCTCTTCCCCCGGCCGGCCCAGGCTGTCCAGGGTGTGGGTCACCTGGCTGCCAAACTCGTCCTCGCGGGAGACGTGATTGGCCCTCCGGGGAGGGTCCTCCTCCTCTTCATAGTCATAGTCATCCAGGATGGGGGTCTCCCGGATGGGCACGCCGATGACGGAGTTGTGGGCCTGCAGCCGGGAGGCACGGAAGCTTTCGCGGGCCTGGGGGCCCAGCAGCACCGAGGGGATATAGTGGATCTCGTGCGTGGCTTCCGTGCTGGCGCTCTTCTGGGGGATGCGGCGACGCTTCTGCCAGCGCCGCTGGGCATACAGCGCCACTGTGAACACCAGCAGCAGCAGCAGCAGAGCAATGAGGCCACCCTGCAGCAGGAGGGAAGAAGGACAGCAAATGGGCGGCTGTTCTTGGGGTTAGAGAGCCAGGGGGCATTTTCTTGTCCACCGCACTCAGCCCAAACCCCTGGATTTGGCTCATAAAGCCTCAGGAATCACCAGCCATGGCTCTGAAGCCAGAGAGATGCTCTTTCCCAACCTGGCTTGGATGTCTCAGGATGAGTAAGAATCCCTGCCCTTCCTTCTTCATAAGGTGGCCACAAGGAGCAAATGAGACGGATGATGGACATGCCAGAGCCACGCAGACTGCTAAATGCTGGGAACAGTCCGGGCTGCGGCTTCACACAGGGGAGTGTCTGAACCCTGGCACTGCCTCCCACCAGCTGCCTGGCCCCAGGACATTTGCTTACACTCTCTCAGTCTTGCTTTCTCTTCTCTAGGCTGGGTCCACTGAGGGCTCAAGAGATAGTCTGTCTTCTATCCTGCTGCAAGAGGATGACTAAGTCAAGTAAAACTTCTGCATAGTTTCTATTTCCTTCATTATCAGGAATACTGCCTTTTAATGCTTCATTTCCAATAAGGGACCTGAGACAAAGTAGATGCTTCCTAAATATTTGTGGAATGAATGAAAACAATGTCTTTCTAGGGGTCCTTTAATCAAAGTTTAAGGCAAACTAAAGTTTTGTGTGTTTTTTTTTAATACAACCCCAGAGTAAGTATTGGATTGAATCTGTACACCACACATTAAAGTGGAATGTAGTGAAGTGTTTATATTATAGCATATCCTACTTGATTCATGAGATTCGTGAAACGCCCCGCTTCGTGAGCTCCCTGAAAGGCAGGGGTATTTGCAAAGCCTGTGTTTCCCACAGCACCTCCCCAGGGCTTGAGGGGGAAGGCATGCATCCTCCTGGCCTCCCCCTCGTTCACCAGGCACATCTCCCAGGAACGGGGTGGGCCCTCTCAGCGACCTTGCTTTTTCTCTCTTACACATTGTGCTTTACGTCTGGGAGCCTGGCGGCCGCCTGGCTGAGTCCCTGCTGTGTGAGCCCACAGTTAGGAAGGATGACCCGCTGTTGTATACAGGAGGGAGATGAAGAAATCAAGACTCAGAAACTCCGCTGGTGAGCAGCAGAGTGAGGTCTGAGTCTCGGCCTCATTTCCGTGTGTTTGTGCAGTCTGGTTTTGCTTTCTAGCTCTAAAGCCGACATTCCTTCACCCACGGCCCTGTGGCTGATGGCTCTTCCTTACCTATGATCTCACTGATGGCAAGGACGATGTCTGATAACCACCTGTATAACCCCTAACAGAGATGGCAGGTGCTCACCCTGGATACATCCTGTTGGGCTGGGGAGAAGGGACGGCTGCTGAGAATACCTGTTCAGGCCAAGGCGAGTACTCACTAACGTGGCTCAGCTGTCCTGCTGACGGCATCGGGAAACTATCGTGTTATTCTTGCAAGGCCCTCAGCTCTCTAAGCTGGGATTCATCACCTCCACAGCGGGTGGGGGGTGACGGGTAAGCGAGCTAACAAGTGGCCAGATGGTAAGTGCGGCTAATAAGCCGGCCTTGACTTTGGCCATGAGCTACTGCAGGATCCCCAGGAAGGTTTCTCTGGATGTCAGAACTTAAAAACGATACTAAACCAGACAAAGCTATAAGCATGTGTATCTATGTATACGTGCATGTGTGTGTGTGTGTGTGTGTGTGTGTGTGTGTGTGTAATCTGCCAAGAAAACATAAAATGTATATATAGTTTATCACTTCTGAGTCCTAACAAACAAGAACAGGTCCTTCTCCCTCCACAGAACATATTGTTCCTGTGTCCATAAATCATGTGCGACATGCTGTTACACCAAAGACAAGAAAGGAGGGAGACACAGGAGGAGTGAGGGGGAGTGAGAAGGACAGGTAACAGGAAAGGAGACTGGAGAGAAAGGAGGCAGGAAGAACACTAAACCTTGTTAAAAACAATAGCAGGCCTTCTCCTTACTATTACTTAATGTTATTTGATCTTAAAGATTTAAAGACAATCATATGTACTAGGGTTTATAGCTTCTATTGTTTAAATACAATGTGAAAAAGGGGTGTCCCAGAGGTTAAGGAACTTGCTGGAAGTCACACAGGATTCGATCCTAGTTCCAACTGGTACAAAAAAGGCCAGGGTGTGGTCATGCAGGGCTATGAACCCAGCTCTCCCCTGCATAGCCATGGGCTATTTTACACTCACCGTGGTTCACAGACACTGAAGGCCAGGGGGAGGAAAACATGGGGAAGATAGTAAGGGAGCATGAAAAGAGAGGGGATCCCGAGAAGGGAAAAGAAAAAGATTATTTTCAAACCCAGGATTCTATGGGCACATCTTGAGGCTGCCTATCCACAGAAGCTTTTAATTTGGGTTTACTGATGCCCTTGGGACATCTTGACTGAGTCTGCCCTCTATCTTCTCACCTTTGGGGATTTTACTTGCTCTCAGGGTCAGGCAAGGCCAGAGCCCTTCACCCCAGCCCCTTCTGCATACCCTGATTACGGGTGTGGACCCTGGGATCAGATCCAGGACCAGCACTGACCTGGGAAAGATGAGGCCTAATCAAACAGTTCACCAGCAACTATGGCCCCTCCCTGACCCATTGCATCCCCCAAACCCTCCCTTGTCAGCCCTGCAATCCTAGATCATTTCCAAGTTTACTCACTGTGATCTCAGATGTCCCCGCTTTCCCTATGGAACTGGACTTGACAATACTGGGAATAGTACAGCACACAACTAGGGGTGAAGGCTAGGGGTCAGAAAGACCTCTTTGGAATGTCATGCTGCCACATATGAGCTGGGCGATCTTGGACAATGGCCTGAATCTCTCTGAATCACAATATTCTCATCCATAAAACTGGGTCAAAAATGTCCTCACAGAGGGAGATTAGAAGTGAGCTCATGGCACATGGTACATAGGCTTCTCATCCATGCAACCCAGCAGCGCTGCTTGCAAACCACATCTGAACACTGCTTTGACGACGCTGACAAACTGAGGGTGCTGTGCAAATGCAGAAGAGCTAGAGAGAACCACCTGGCCACCTCTGTCTGGGCGGGCCATCCTATCCAAAGGAAGCAGATGAGTAACTCAGGCCCACAAAGGAACTGCGATCTGTGTCCACTGGACCAGTCCAGGCTACTGCACTGCTCCGTTCTGCACGGGCTTCCTTCACTAGGACGTCAAACAGGAGCAAGAGCTGTCTCTGGAGACATGGGCAGGGCCAGTGCCCAGCCACTGAGTCCACACGCCAGAGGCAAACCCAGGCCCTGGCAGAGGAGAAAGCGCTGTGGGCAAGCAGGGAGTGGAGGTGGAGAAGGAGGAGAGGATGCAGGGAGAGGGCTGGGCATTTTTAGAAAGCAAGTGTGGAAGAGGACAAGGCTCCGGGTGGCATGCGGAGGCCCTGCTGGCCTCAGAGATGACCCAACACCAAATTCTATCTGGACCGTGTTGGAGAAGTGGCACCAAGTTCCAGAAACAGAAATGCCAGTCTGTGAGCTGGGGCTGGTTCCTGCAAGATCGCAAGCACACAGGCCTCGGGGTGACGAGTGATACCTTCTTATCAGTCAGATTTCACTAAGCTGCAGGCAGAAAGTGGGAAAGAGACGGAGAAGGAATATGTCCCCATCCCTTCGGAATCTTCCCTCCTAGACATCTCTCTAGAGCAGGGTCAGCGCACTCCTCTTGTCCTGTTATTGACAGTGAGTCTCACATCCCTCAGGGAGACAGACAGAGGGGCGGGCATGTGTCCTGGGCAGAGGGGTGTGGCGGGGAAACCAGGAGTCAGGGCACAGCTACGGCATTTTGCCTCCTTGGGCTGCAATAGGCTCGCCTCTAAAATGTGCTGATTGTTCCCAATGAGACGGGTTATGCTAAGGATTAAACAGAACAAGAAAAGGTCTGGCAGCACAAAAGTCAACAAATACCAGCCTCGTTACTTCACCCTCTTTCTTCCTCTATCTCAAACCAAAACGCAATGTGCGTGCGCACACACATCTTTCTGAAACCAGTCCCTGGCTTCCTATGACTCTCAGAATAATGTTCAGATCCCCAGCTTAGCACCCAAGACCCTTCAGGACTAGACGCCTGCTTCCTTCTCATGCCTCAGCCACACACATCCAACTTACACCCTGTCTCAGAGCCACCCTGAGCGATTAGCTTCTGAGCCACCCTGAGTCATTACACCCCCCAAAGTGTAATGTGCTGAGCTCCTCCTCCCTGCTGGCTGTGCTTTCAGCCCAGGGCCTCACTCACTCCCTGTGATGGTTTGAATAATGACCCCAAAATTCATACCCACACAACCTCAAAATGTGATCTTACTGGGAAATAAGACCTTCACAGTTGCCAGTGGTTAAAATGAGGGCACACTAGATTGAGTGGGCCCCACATCCAGTGACCACTGTCCTTGTAAGAGGAGGAAAGGACACGAACACACTCACACACACAAACACGGCCATGTGAACATGGAGACAGGTGGGAGGGATGCATCTATAAAGCCAAGGGATACCAAGCACTCAGGCAATCACCAGAGGCGACTGGGGGCATGGGACGGATTTTCCCTCTTCCAGAATGAATGAACCCGGGTGACCTCTTGACTTTGGACTGCTGGCCTCCTGATCCGTGAGGGACACATTTCTGTTGCGTGAAGCCCCCCGATCGGTGGGAATCTGCTAAGGCAGCCCTGGAAACTAATACCCAGGACACCCTTCACGGGCTCATCTCTACTCACCCAGCAGCTCAATGTGGAGAGCACTTCCTGGGGAGGTCTCTGCCTCTTCAAGGCGGGCGGGGCTGTACTCTCCTCTCGGATCCCCCAGCTTGTGCTACCTGGCTGCACACCCTCCATCCCATCATCTGGTTGACTGCTTTCCCATGCTAGGCCCTGAGCAGCCCCTTGCCCTACCGGTACTCGGCCTCAGATGCATTGCTGGCCTGGAGAAGGTGCTTAATAAACACCCAGAAGCCTCAAGCCTGCGCAGATGTACAGCGGCAGGTAAATCTCAGTCCCTGCACCAGCTCTGACCACAGCCTCCAAGGGGCACCTGATCGGACCCTGCACGGCCCCTCTGCTGCTATCCCAGTGTGAGAGCCTCCAGCTGATGGGCCTGCTACCACAGCAAACACAGAAAACTATAGGGAGGAGACACTGAAAAGCACCCCAAAACCACGCCACCGAGAGAGCCTTCTGAAAGTCAGAACGGCATCATCCAGCCTGGACTCATTTTAATCTATTTTTCATGTTAAAATATCCGGGCATGGGAGAAGGAGTCAGAGAAAGGAAAGAAAGGGATAATGTGAGCAATGCTTTATTTGACAACGTGTCATTTGGACACTGATTATTTCTGTCTCTGGCCTTTTTAATATTCCCTCACTACGCGAGCTGCCGGGGATTTGGTATTCTAAGGCTGGATTTATAATACTCTGTTCAGCAGTGATAAGAACACGGGCCTTTAATCCTCAGAGTTGTGAACATGCATATTCTCCCAAGTAATGGCCTCTTCTCGCCACTTGTGTCTGGTCCCGACAGCCACGGCCAGTCCCAGCATAACTGAGGGCTACTGATCCCGGGGGTGCCCCCTGGCCGTCTGCAGAGCAACAGAGCTACAGGGAAAGGGCTGGGCCTCAAGCTCTCTGGGAAGTCTCCTTTCAGGCCTGTTTTGGTTTACGCTGGAGGGGCTACTAAAAAAAATAATCCAAACCCTTGGTGTTAGAGGTAAGGAAACCGAGGTTGAGAGAGAAGTGACTTGCCCAAGTTTACAGAACATCCTAAAATGGTATTGAGGCAGAATATGGAGTCAGCACCCCCAAAGCTGCTGAGAAATCCACCAGCTTCTCTCTCTTTCCATCCCTTGGCCGGTCTAAGTCCAGTCACATTGCCTTTCACTGTGATGATGTTAATACACTGCTCGCAACCCAACTCCCTGCCATACCTGAGGCACAGCTGGAAACAGCCCCTTCCACGGACGAAGCTGGCAGCCCTGCCCTGTCACAGTTCAAGTTCCAATCGCACTTCCACTTGGTGGAAAACCTCGTCTCCAATCGCATGTTTTTGAGGTTCCCTTCTCAGAATGTCTGCCTCACTGGTCCATGCTGCCAACCTTCCTGAGTGCCTACTGCAGAGGAGGCGCCATGTTACATACCCGGCCACACGGGAGCTCGCTGCTCCCACTCAATATCCTGGGACTGTGCTCAAGCCCTTTCTCCTTCGGGAATGCTGTCCTCATTCCCACATCTGCATGGCCAAGCACCACCCCGATCTCACCACTAACTTCAATGCAGTCTCCCCATGAACTCTTCTGGGAACTTCCCTCTCCAGGCTCAGCCAGAGGAACCTCTACCCTCTGACCTCCCCCAGCGATTCATCTTAACCCTCACTTAAGGAATGTTAGCATTTTCTACCTTGTCATAGAGGCATAGATGCTCATTGTGTAGCTCCCCCTACTGGTTAGATTACACCCATTGCACCCAGCCAGTGTGGGTTAGTGGTTGTGCATTGACCCATCATGAACCAGGAGGTCTCAGTTCCATTCCTGGTCAGGGCACATGCCCTGGTTGTGGGCTCCATCCCCAGTTGGGGGGGGCACGCAGGAGGCAGCCAATTGATTCTCTCTCATCGCTGATGTTTCTATCTCTCTCTCCCTCTCCCTTCCTCTCTGAAATCAATAAAAATAGATTTTTTTAAAAAAGATTATACCCATTGCAGGGATGAAAAGTGGAGGCTCAGATAAGCTTTCTTGCGAGCACACAACAAGGTGGCAAATATATGGAATGAAGCCCTGCAGCTGGGGTGTTTCCAGGACACATGAGGCTTACAGTCCCCGGGACAGGAAATGCACCCTGGACCCCGAGGGAGCTGCAGGAGAATAAGATGGTAACGCAGGTCAGAGCTATACTGCAAAAGGCATGGCCGGGCTTTTGGCATTAAGGATTCAGGTTTATTATTTTTTAGGCAATGGTGTGTCAAGATCACATTGGACCTGTATGGTGGGGAGACTGGAGACAGGCAGCTGGTCAAGGGAGCTGTTTATTGTGTAGGACAGGAGACATTTGGCAATAGAGACATTTTTGGTTGTTAAACTAGGGAGAGGGCATTTCGTGGGTAGAGGCCGGGGGATCTGTAAGCATCCTACATGCACAGGACAGACACACACAGCAAAAGGTTATCCGGCCCCGGATGTCCATGGCACACAGAGAGGATGAGACTGGAACTCAGGGCAGGTAAAGTGGGGAGGTAGCTAATGGAGTAGGAATAAAGTACACACCACAGGGTGAGAAGACGTGGTTTTTGACTGGCAGGCAAGGGGGGAGCAGGAAGGCACCAACAGTGACATTGAGGTGTGGATTCTGTCAGTGGGCTGGAAAGGAGTCTACCTCTTTGTTCATGTTTTCCCTGGGTAAGCTCCCAGAAGGTTATGAAAGACCCGGCACGTAATAAATGAAGAAACAGGTTTACATGTGTGAACAATTAGGAGAACATACATGTAGAACAACAAAGATTTGCAAGGAGGTAATGTATGTATGTATCTAGTCACATGTATAAAATATACTCACGCCTACCTGTATGTCATAGTTAGCTATCTTTATCTCCAGGCATCTCTCTGCCTCTAGAGAGGCACAGGTGACCCATTTAAGTAGGTCCCATTATAGAACATGAAACATTTTTCTTTTAAAGTAATCATCTCCTTATAATGTATCTATAAGAGACACCATTTTATTTCCCAAGATGATGCCAAGGAGATAAAGTGGAAACTCAGTGGTTCTTTGGAAGAGATTCATTCCCTGCCCAGATCAGTGTGCCTGCATCATCTGTAGGTCAGGTCCGAATGGGGGCCGACTCCCAGGAGATCGCTGTGATCCTAGAGGGACTTCTTGGGGGGAAAGCTAGTGAACACCTGGACATCAGTGCCTGCCCATGAGCCAGGCAGATATGGATTCGAGTCACAGCTGGGCCATGTTTCAGGTGTGCATCTTTGAAGGGGCCTCACCTTGAGTTTCCTCAGTTTTCACATCTGTCAGTTGAGTTCCTAACACCAAATTGAGAGGGTTTGAGCCGATGAAATGAGACTGCACTGTAGGATACATTTAGCATAGTGGCTTACGAGTGGCCGATCTCAGGAGATAGGCGCAGCCTTGCTGATGTGGGACCCTGTTTCCTGAGATATTATATACAAAGTGGTGGTAAGGCCACCAATCCCCGCCACTGCAGGTATGAGTTAGTCTGTACAGCTTCCCAGTTCATGCTCAGGTTCGCTCCTGCTGCTCCCCTACTCGACCGTGTCCCTTCCCCATCTCGGGGCCAGTAGGTGAGGTTGGATGGTATATTGTTATTGTTTTTTTTTTTTACTCTATACATTTTATTTAATTTTTTAAAATTTATCTTTTGCTATGTGAAAAAGGTCAGTCAGAGAAAGACAAGTATCACAGGATCTTATTGTTATGTAGAATCTAATGAACACAATAAACTGACAAACAAAATTGATCTAGAGACATGGAAACATGCAACAGACTGAGGGTCCTTGGAGGGAAGGTGGGTAGGGAGGGAAGAGGTCAACCACAGAACTTCCACACCTACCCCAGGGACACAGAGATTGGGTGGTTTTTAACAGTCACTCCAGCTCCAATATTCTAGCTGAGAAAGGCAAAGGCGAACATGAAAGCACTTTTGAGCTGATGATATATACATATACTAGTATATTCTTAGGGCCTCCTACCCAATGTTACAGCTGTAGATGCATGTACTTACCGCAGTCAAATCCTCTGTCCCTCACACCATCTGAAGCATCCTCTGCCTGAAATGCCCTCCCCTCACTTCTTGGTCTATAGTCCTTTAAACCTCAGCTCTTGGGTCATGCGCTCTCAACAAGCCTTTCTGAACCCTGCTCTCCCCGGCGGGGTTTATAAACCATCTCTCGGGCCCCTCAGAGATCCCTGCTTCTGTCTGCCAGCTCCCCTCCCATCACCCTGAGCGCCCTGGAGGGCATCCTTAGCTAACGCTGTGTACCTGAGACGCAGCCTGGTGTCTGAGAGTGATAGCCCTCATTACGCATTTATGGCATCTCTACACTGAGAGGCGGTGGAGGGAAGGGCAGGGCTTTATTTATTTCTGAATGTATTTGAATGGTACATGGTATATAGTAGATCCTCAATTGCTTGTTGAAGGAATTAATGAATAAATGCCTCTCTGAAGGCAGGTGACTGAAATATGCCTACATCTGTTTGGCAATTCTCCATTTGTTTGAGAGAGCTGAAGATAATTCACATGCACCATTTAGCACAAATCAGTATCCTACGCCATATCCTCAGGCGGCCTCTCCAGTTCGCTCTGAAATCCCACTCTGAAGGCGGGACGGATGAATGGAGAGGGGGGAGAGAGCATCTGTGATGGGATTGATTTTCTTCCTATTCTTTGAGTCATGAAGATAAACTTCAGGTGACCAGGGAACAGCCTCGCTCTCATTCATTGATATATTCGTTTGCCAGGTTAAGGGCATGCCTGGAAGCAGACAGACACGATTTCAAGTTCTTTTCTGCCCCCCCCCCACCCTTCCCACAAGGTGTGACCTTGGAAAATTCTCCCTAGGAGGCTCGGTTTTCATAGGTCTAACATGGGAATAACACCACTCACCAACAAGGCCCGCTGTGAGGATTAGATAAGATGATGTGTGTAAAATATACCATGCAGCCCTGATCTATAGAATGTATTCAGTACAGGGTGGTAACTGGCTTAACTGTTCTTACACCTACTGGTATGCCTCGACCCTGTGCTACATTTTCTGCCTGGACTTAGGAACAGAAAGATAAGGCCTGGAAGAGCTGGAAGTTAGTTTGGGGAAGTAGATAAGTGAGCAGGTAATTACTGGAATGCACAGTTCAATCAGTTCTGTGCTGGAGGGAAACATAGAAAAAGGCAGACTTTCTTATAGCTTCTAAGTGCAAAACACAGAGGAAGAGGGAAGAAAAAGGACTTTCTACAATGTCAGTTACAGTTGAGTGCAAAGGCGGGGGAGTGGGCTGGCCCCTCCAAGCAAGCATACTCCTACCCAAGATCTGACAGAAAGACTAGATAACCAACCACACAGCATAATGGCCGACAATGCAGGCTTTGGAGCCGACAGCCCTGGGCTCCTGGCCGGTGCTGGCAATGACCACTTGCAGGGGTCGCTGCATTTTACGGAGCCTGGCGTCTTCAGCTGGAAGTTGAAGGCAGCAGTCTACAAAGATTGAGGCTGCTGTGAGAATTAAATGAGTGAGTGCACAAAGAGATTCAAGACAATGTGTGGGACACAGCCAGTGGGCAATAAAAGCCGGTGCTAACAATTCAGGCAGAGGAAAGGCAGTCTGAGAGAAATCAGAAAAGGTATGTCCTCGTTTTGGCTCGGCCCCCATATAAGCTAAAGAAGCTTGCAGGACACTCGCAGAACCCTCACACACGTTTTTTTAAAGAGGTGGCCATAAAAGCCCCATGAGCAAGGCATTCTTCACAGACAAGGAATGTGAGCTTTCAAGAGGCAACTTTGCTTAATGTTCCAGAGTTGGGTAGTTGCGGGTAAAAACTCAGCCTTCTGAGATAGAAGCCGGAGGCCACTCAGAGCCAATACTTACTACATGCAAAATAACTTGCATATTGGCAGGGAGCTTCCCCATGTAAGCTGCCTTCTTTAGATATCATGGGTGTGGGTGTGGGCCAGGGAGTGCTGGTCTACCACTAAGAGAGAGCCTCATTGGGAAGGCTTCCCTTGACCCCCTGGGGACAGTACCCTGACCCAGTTCTCCATCACAGGTACCCTATCTCTTCTCCTTTCTTTAACTTCCTTTAGAATAATCATCTCCCCCTGCTGTTATATTTTACATTAATAAGCTAACTTTGTTTATGCCTCTAGTAAAATAAAGCTTCATAAGGTGGGTCCTTCTTTTTTATTACCCTATTGTAACAAAACAACTTAGTGTTCTCTGGGTGCTTACTAAATAGTTTTTGGATGGATGGATGAATTAATGGATACATCTACCCTGAAAGGCCAATAGCCCCTAAAGGGCAAGGGTTGGGGTTGAATAATCTTTGAATCCTGGCCCAGTGTTAAAAGACTGAAGATACTTACTTTAAAGAATATATAAAACATTGCACTTAGTTGTTTCCTGGGGCCAGAGAAAGAAAGCTGGTGAGAAGGGCAATTAAAAGGCAAACATGACAACTTTCTCACTACTTCTCCCTGCTTTGGGGGCACAGGGGGAAGTTGGTCTGGATTCCAAATGTGTTTAATCATTTATTTTACTTGTAAATACTTGGGAGATCCTGAACCAGAAAGTAGAAAAGTGAGGTGATATCAGTCCCCACTCTCACGCACAGCCACCTTTCTGTGGAACGACAATGACAGCTGTGCCTCTTCTCTATTCCCACTCCCACATCTGCATGGAAATCAGGAGCTTTCAACGAACACAGACACCTATGATCTAGCTCAAAGAGCACTGTTTTTGCCTCCATCTCCTGGCTACCATTGGTTCGCTTGGGAAACCTTAGCTTTCCCACCTTTAACCAGTCATAACAGGGCCTTTTCCTCTTCCTTCAAAAACCCCATTAAGAATC
The DNA here is from genome assembly GCF_963259705.1 of Myotis daubentonii. NCBI lineage: Eukaryota > Metazoa > Chordata > Mammalia > Chiroptera > Vespertilionidae > Myotis > Myotis daubentonii. Next base: position 70,029,691 of record NC_081850.1, on the reverse strand, counting down.
ACATTTATGAAAGAACTTTCTATGTTGCAAAGTGACACACCCATGAATGCTTAGTACTGGAAATGGTGTAAAAGGAAGAAACTACCTGGCCAGTGTGTCTCAGTAGTTGAGCGTCCACCCATGAACCAATTGAGGTTCGATTCCTGGTTGGGGCACATGCCTGGGTTGCAGGTTTGATCCCCAGTGGAGGGGTGAGGGGAAGCATGCATGCTAGACGGGGCCTATCAATGGCGATGGTTCTCTTTCATCATCGATGTTTCTATCTCTCTCTCCCTCTCCCTTCCTCTCTCTCTCAAATCATCCAGACACCAGTGGTAACTGGGGCAGAGAGTAACTGAGGTCACAGGAAGCAAAGCTGAAAATCCAGAGACTTTCCAATATTTCCAATGCCTCCCTCGTTTGTCCATCAAGTTTCTTCACACCAGGGGTCTTTCAAAGGCCCAGTTTTGTTGCCATTTCCCAGCAAAAACAAAACAAAAACCACTACTTAAACACCCTGGTGATGGAGCTTCCAATGGCCTTGTAGGCATGTTGTGATTGCCCTGGGACTCCCCTATTGGGCCTGAAGGGAAAACCCAGGGCAGTACTGACTAGGGGCAAAGAGTCAGGCACAAAGTGCCAAGTGGAGGGAAAAGAGCAAGGCCTGGACTGGAGGCTGCTGTGTGCAGACAGGAGCACGAAGCAAGGGCTGCCCAGTGTCCCTGCTGCACCCACCCAGAGGGAGGGTTCCCCCTTTCCTCTTCACCCTCCTGCTCCTTTGTCTCTGGCGGTTTTAAAAAATAGAATGCAGCATTTCCCAGGTACCCCCAGTCAGGCGAGAACTGCCCAGCCACCGACCACCTTACCCTTAGTAACCCTTCTTCTCTGGGAGATGCCCCCATCCCAGCCAACACTGTGGGCAACCGGGGCCACAGACTGTAGGAAGGAGAAGCTGCTGGGCGGTGCTTTCTGTCCTTGTTCAGGGACCATCCCAATTGTAACCCTGGTAACCTCCCCTGCCCCCACTGTGAGCGATAACGCCTCAAAATCTGTTTGCTGAGACCTTGCTATCACAACCTGGGCTACCCCAAGAAGGCTCCCCAAGCCCTGCCTCACCTCCCTCCCTAAGATTCTATATCTATGTCCTTCCCAGGCCACCCTCAGATCCAGCCCCCGCTGGGCTTCCCAGACATCCTAGTCTAAAACAGTCAGTGATCTGATCACTCCTCAAACCAGCCACCCAAAAAGACATGTCACCTGGGGCTACTAGAGCCTTCGGCTGAAAGGCTCAGGTCTGGTAGAGCCGGGAACTGTCTCAAGTTTAGAATTAGACACAGTTCAACCAAAATGCCCATGTCACAGAGTTGCCTCCTTCCCATATAGGTGAGGGGCTCAGCTCACACAAGAACAATGAGCCTGGGTCCTGCCCCTTCAAAGGGAACCTGTCAGGACAGCCCAGGAGAACAGGTGGAGGTGGGATAGGGACTGCCCCAGAGACGTCCCTGTTTCTGAATCTCATCTTGATCCAGGCCTCTAGAGAAGTTGGGCGTATTAGCTGCCTAGGCTGCCATAAACATCTCTACTAGCTCCCGCCCCCATACGGTACAGACCCACATCCATGGAGGCCTGGGCCAGAGGCCCTGCTGGTTCCCAGGTACGCACGTCCTCAGGTCCCCGGGGCCAGCCATGTGTGTCTGTGGCCGTGGTAGAGCACTCACCTAGGGACAGTGAGACGTCTGGATGTAGGTGACAGAATTCAAACCTAGGTCTGCCTGACTCCAGGAGCTTTAGGAGTGACAGTGATCAAGCCCTTTCCCTTCTCAGAGCCTCAGTTTCCCCATCTGAGAGGGGACTGGATCAGACGGTGGGAAGGGTCCTTCGAGTGCTGACCATCTCTACTCTATGGGTAGCTCTGGCCCTGGCTTCGGCCCAGCCTGTGGCTGAATCTTTCTCGATTCCCTTCAGAGATGACAAACTTATTAGTCCCTGGCAGCACAGCGGCCTGGAAGGAATTTTAAATGAGTCTTTCTCTGATGAGCTGTGTGACTGAAGAGGGTGAACTGTGCATTCTCCTCTCTGATTCTGTTTAATCATTAGGGATTAATCAATGGGGTGCTGGGGCCCACCTCTGAGAATGGTAAAGATTAAATGAGCTCCTTGGGGTGAAGTTCCTGGCACCCAGTATTCACTCCAAAACATTGGCTATTTATTATCCAAGTTGCCAAGCTGCAACTCTCCCAAGAAAACCAAACAAACCAAATGAGACTGTTCACAGGCGGACCTTGCTCAGGTCTTTCCCAGCCCTAAGAGGTTCTATAACATTCAGGGCGCAATCAGGCAGGCAGTTCTTTGTAGGACCAACGATGCATCACTTTACCATCGTAAAAACCAAGAGTGAGCCAGAGCGTGTATCAGCCTTGCCCAAGGCAGCACAGCAAACAGGAGCAGAACCAGGTTACTTGAATCTCAAGGTCCTCACATCTCCGCTTGGAGAACACAGAGGCCCTGCCACCCTGGCCTGACAGCATCTCCCAGAGGCAAACGCAGCTCCCTGAGTCCCACAACACAAGCATCCGGAGTTTCCTAAAACTCCTTAGAGCCAGGCGCTGAGCGGGGCCTGGAAGCCCTGAGATGAATGAGAAGTGGCCCCTCCTCCTCAGGGGATCACTAGAGGGGCCAGGGCAGCCTGGGAGAGGGAGTGAGACCTGTTCACGCATTTCTAGAATAAGACCCTTCCTTGTTCCTTTGTTCTCTCCTCTCTCTCTCTCTCTCTCTCTCTCTCTCTCTCTCTCTCTCTCTCTGGAAAAGGCCAGGGAAGCAGACAGATGTTGGCAACATCTGGACCACTGTTGTCCAAGCAGCAAGTGGCTCTGGGCTGCCTCTGGAGAAAAGAGGCTGTTGGTGTTAGGAAAGATAATAAAGAGCCTACATTTGCATAGTGTTGTCTCCTGTTTCAAGAGACATCCCACCCCATCCCACTGCCATTCATGAGTCCCAGGGAGGGGTGCAGAGGCAGCTGACAGCCAGGTAGAACGCTTTCCATTTCTTAGAAGGCAAAACTGAGGCTCACAGCAGCTGTGCTTCCTTCCCCCGAATCACAGAGCTAATAAGGGAGGGAGAGCCCAAACATGAAGTCACATGGCTCCTGGACTGGTGCTCCTTCTACTGTATGTGCTCAACTCCGGCCAGGCTGTGAGCCAGTGTAAACATGCATGCAGCCCTGTCTCTGTCCTTAAAGAAAACATTTGATGTGTGTTTTTTAAGGACCAGGGACCTTGTTAATGCTCTCAACATGACACAAACATTGTTTTCATCCTCCTTTTCTGGATGCAAACGTTGAGACTCCGAGAGGAGAAGGAACCTGCCTGTGCTCACACTAGTATGTACCAGGGGCCCCCAGTGAAGCGGGAGGCCCAGTGACTGGGACCCTGGGGTGCTGGCTCTGCCATCTTCACAGACGGTGGGACACAGTAAGTGGCAGAGCTGGGATTTGAACCCATCACTGTGTGAAGTGGTGTGTGATGGTGGAAGGGGACAGGGCAGGTTTTAGAAGGAGGAACGGAGCCTTGAAAAGGACTCTGCCAGGAGAAACAGAAGGCCATTGGAGGCTGAGGCAATGCCCTCCCTGGCTTCTGCATGGCATAGCCCCACACCGGAAGGCTGCTATGGCTAGAGCAGGGTGAGCGAGGAGAGACGAGAAAGAGATGAGGCTGGGGATGCGCCGAGGAGCCAGATAGCAAGGCCAGGAGAATAATTTAGTGCAGTTGCTGTAAATTCAGAGCAGCCACTGGAGCCCTTAGATAAACCTTTTTACAGCCTTGCCCTTCAGTCGGCATCTTTCTCCCACTAAGCGTGCCAGTCCTTTCTCCAGGAGGAGGGTCTCTGAGAGGGTTTTTGGAGCTTATCTAGACCAATCCCTGCTTTGCAAATGGGGGTCTGAAGCTCAGAAAGGAAAGGGGTTTGCACCAAACTCACTGGCCACATCAGGGCTTGACCGGATCCAATCGGGGCTTTCGGCTCCCGGGCAGGCACCTGTCAGCGTCACACCACGTTCTCTCGGCCCTCCTGTTCTGCATATGACAAGGCTTTAGCTAAGGCTCGCATCTGCTCCCTGACTGCCTGAGTCCCAGTACAATTCTCCTTCCCATCGGAGCCTCTCTGGGCTTCCCCCCTTTGTCTGCCGTCCATGAGCCACTGGAGATGAGAGGGAGGCCAGGACACCTGTGTCTTCCAGCTGCTCTTTCTGAGCCTGAGGCCACTCAAAGCCAGTGGGACCCTCAGCCCCAACATAAACTGAGCCCAACCAACAAAAGGCCACGGAGGGGAATTTGTCCTTTTGATGATTTTCAGAGTTGACACAGTAGCTCCTCCGAGTCTGCATGACTCATGAGTTCCTTCGAACGGATTAGTTTGGCTACGCTGTCAGCTGGAATAAGCGTGGACAACTGCACTTTGAGTAACTTCTAAAGGATCCATTTGGTTTCACTCAGGCCAGAGGTTATTTTGACATTTGTATCACCTCAAGCAGTGATACATATGTGAAGAGAGGCCGAAGCACAAGTGTCTTCAGTGGACATAAACAGGGGAGTGAGCAGGATAGAATGAAAGGGACAATAGGGAGAGGTAGGGACTGTGGCAAATGAGAGCACATGTGATCTTTCTAAAGGGGTGTCCACTACAAAAATCCAGCTAATCCTTGCCGTCAGGAATGTAGGCCCATTGTCAACAGAGCAGGTAATTTTCACACACACACAGACACACACAGACACACACAGACACACACACACACACACACACACCATATTTTCATTTGAAATCTTTCCAATCTGGGGCAACCAAACTTTCTAAAAAACGGGTGGCCCAACTGTGGACACAATGAGACTCATCTGCAGCCTAGATATGGTCTTGGGGTCCCAGCTTACAAACTCTGTTCTATGGGGCCCAATGAGTTTCTTTTATTTTGGAGTGAACTTTGACATTCGCATTACTATAAATCTTCTTCAGGAGAGTTTCCCGTTGGCACGGCTCCCCGGGACTTAGCCGGCGCCCTCCTGAGCATTCCCGTAGACCGCTGGGCTGAAAGTTGGCGAGTTTCCACCCAGAGGCTGCAACCAATAAATACATCTCCACCCGCCCTTCCTTCCGCACTCTGCCGGCGGATATAATCGAGTTTCTCTCTGTACCAAATGAGCTCTGAGTTTTTAGGACTTGATGTGTCTAATGGAGGCAAGTCCTGAAAAGGAAGGATAACATGGAAATGGAACAGAGGTACGAGGGCAGGAGGTATCATAAATGTTTTATCACCTCTTATGAGAGCTGAGAAGCCTAAGTAATGCTGTAATCTTACACTGTAAAATAAACACTCTACGGTGCCCTGCCCGGCGACACGTGTGACTGTGGGCCTGGAGACACAGAGGAAGCCCCAACCACTGCCAGGAGTTGATTCTCAACAGGAGGCGAGTGAGCCTCAGGACCACTGTAGGTGATGTTTGCCTAGGGGACCTGCCTTCCCACAGACGTGATAACAGTTCCCTAAGGGTCTCTCAACAGGTACCATCCCCGCTGCTGTGTGCTGCACAGGCTGAGGTTGCCCAGAGCAAAAGCCAGTGTCGGAATCGCACAGGGAACTTAACTCTTCTGTGTTCCCCTCCATGTGGCCCTGAAGAGGGGGTGCACTAACTCCAGGCTTCTAGTGTGCGTATTGACTTCTCATTTTTTCATCTACTCATTCATTCCATACATACCGAGTGATTCACCCTCATCATCCACACAACCATCACTGTCATTTATTTACTCTTCTATTTTTTCAGGCACTTTTTATTTGCATAGACAATTTCCTTCCATTTGTACAAAAACATCTGGCAAGGAAACTACTGTTATTCCTTTTTTAACTAATAAAGAAACCAAGGCTCAGAAAGGTGATGTGATGGGGCCAAATCCACATTTCTACAAAGTGGCAGAGCTAGGATGTGAAACTCAATTGTCTGACTCCCCCAGGTTGCGATTTTCTCACTAGAAAACACCACCTTAATATCAGTACAGCATTTTGCTGTGTGTTGGAAAGTAATTCTTCCATTCTCATACGAAGAATCTAATTATCCATATTTTCCAGAAGTGAGATTGAGTCTCAGACTAGCTATGTGACTTGCTGGAGGCTACACAGCCATTACCTGGGTCTCAGGCATAGGTCCGTCTCACGCCAAACCCAGAATTCTTTAAAACAGGATACAGTACCCACCTCTACGTCCCTTCAATGATAGTGACAATCATTAATCATTTCGCAAGTTGTCAATACAAATTATGGATGACTCATTCCAGGCCAGAGCCCTGCAAAGAAGCACTTTCATAGAATTCACTCATTCAATCCTCATAACCACCTGATAAAGTCAGTGTGACAAGTACCATAATAAAGAAAATGGGCTTGCAAAATTAGACCAGGTCTGCCCAAGCTACACAGCTAGTAAATAGCAGAGCCAGCACCTATACCAAGGCTTCCCTGACCTAAATTCTTAAACCTGATTTTTAACCCTGCCCATCATATGCAAGGAAGGCTTTGGGAGGGGCAGGGAACCCGAATCAGACCCCGACAGTCTGCCAAACACCTCAAGGTGCCTGCTCAATTTGCATCCTCATTTTCTCCTTTTAGCGGACACTGGTTCTATTTAGATGAGTAAACTTCCAGCTCATGACTGCATCTGAGTCAGGTGACTAAGTACTGGCCAAGGAAATATAAGTGTTGTGATTTCCCCAAAGGATCCTTGAAGGGAGCTACTTCCCCTGCGAGGTGTGTCTCATTTTCCTTTCTTTTTTCTCCCTTCCTGTGGCGCGGGACTCAGATATGATGGTGAATTTCCTGTAGTCCTCTTGGAACTTGTGGGTAGATGTCACCCTAGGATGACAGGGGGAAAAAAGAAAAGAAAAGGAAGGATGGAGGGAGGGGTTCAGGAAGAAAGGAAAAAAGGAAGGGAGGGAGGGGGGAAGGAGAGGTGGGATAGGACGGAGGAAGGGTTGCTAAGTCATTGAAGACACAGCCCTAGCTATCCTATCATCAGACTTTTTTTTTTTTGAGAGAAAAATAAATTTCATCATGTTTGAGGCACGATTCTTTTGGCCTTCTTGCTATATGGAGTCAGACCTGACGCTAATTGATGCGGATCTGCCCTCCAGTGGCTCACAGTCCTGTAGGGAAGATGGTCACGGAGCACACGGATAACCAGGATACAAGAAGGTGGCTACAGCCCCCCACACAGGTGAGGAAAGGACTCCATTCCTCCTCCCCTGGCCTCCACCAGAATGGCCCTGACAGCAAAATCCATGGGCCTGGGCGCTCTCTGTGTAACGGCAATGGATAAGCTGTCCGTTCAGAAAGGCGAAGGCATCCGTTTCAATTAGATGTGCCCAGTGCGAGGACTGTAGCCAATTAATCCTGCCCCCAGGGGAAGGCTGATTAGTCAGAATATTGGGTGAATGCATATAGAACAGACTAACAAACCGGCTAGCTGAGTGCTGCCGCACGTCTTTTCTGACACAGTATCACAAATGCGTTCGTCTTCAAGTAGCGGAGGCCCAGTTGGCAGAGTGAAGGTGGAGTGTGGCTCAGGCTCAGGGGTCTGGGCAGCTGGAGCCCGCTGGGTTAGTCATCTCTTCCTCAAACCCACCCTCCTGCTTCCTGAAAGGCGGGGGCCTGCAATGCGGCCAACGGAGTGGGCACAGGTGGGAGGCAGAGGTCTCTGCTGTGGTTTCAGGTCCACCCTGAATCCATGGGGTGACTCACACCGGTCCATTCCCTTCCATGGCTTTCACGTTACCCCTTTGTTTTACTCACAATCATTATTTTTTCAATTGAGGAGGTAAGAACACGTAACACAAGATCTACCCTCCTAACAAATATCAAGTACAACACAGTGTTGTTCACTATAGGACTACGCTGTACAGAAGATTCCTAGCACTCATTCACCTGGCACAACGGGAAATGTACACGAGTTGAAGAGTCATTCCCCATTTTCCCCACCCCCACCTCCTTGCAACTGCCATTCTACTCTCTGCTTCTATGGGCTTGACAAGCTTAGATACTGCATATAAGTGGAATCAGGCAGTATTTGCCTGCCCTATTCACTGAGCATGTGGTCCTCAAGGTTCACCCATGAGGCTGCATGTAGTAGGATTTCTTACGCGTCCGTCCATCCATTTGCCAGTGGACATTCAGGTTGTGTCCACATCTTGGCTGCTCTGATGAACAGGACTTTATCAACCTTGAGCTTCACTTATGTCTGCCTCCTGGCATTTGCACGTAGTCCCAGGGTCTAGTACATTCTTTCCCACCTTGTTCACCTCTTCCTATTCTATAGATCTCGGTCTTCCTTTGGAAAACCTTCCCCAGCCACCCCTTGTCTTGGGCTCTCTGTGCTACACAGAATCCTGTGTTTCTGGCATCCTAATATAACCAAAATAACCATCATCCTTGCACCCTAGGATACCGCTGCATTGACCAGTCCATTCACTTCTAAGCTCCAGCATGGCGAGGCCATGTCTGACTGCCCGCAGTTATATCTTTGGTGCCTGGCACGGTGCTTGGCACAGAGGAGGCATAATAAACATGGATCTACCCTTCTGCTGAATCAAATAAGAGGCAAATGGAAGAGGGATTGGAAAAAATTACGTGGCAGATGTCTGAATTGGCATCCAAATGTGAGGAAGTAGGTGTAATGGAAAAGTCCTTGAAGTTATAGAAGAAAAGAAAACATTTCAATTCTTTGTAGAACACACTTGCTCAACGTGTCACCAATAATTACTGTGGCTTCCCCTTCCCTCTTTCATTGTAATTAAGACACAGTGTCTTCGTTAGGGGAGAATCCAAGGTCCAGAGCAGCAGAAATGAGGCGGGGCGGAAATCCAATGTGTAGAGTAGTGTTTAAAATACTTAGTATTCACGTTGCAAGTGATGGGAAATATGCAGGAACGTTTTTAAAAACACTTATAATTCACAATGAAAGATCTGGGATATAGGTAGGAAAGTGGTTGAAACACTTAGAATTCATGCCGATAGAGCTGGGAAAGGGTTCTAAGGGTTCTGTGGTCCCAGAAGGGTAACACAGCCCCTTCCAGTCTCCGAGTCCTCCTCTGTGAAATGGAATGAAAATCTTCCCCACGGAGCTCAGAGGTTGTTGTGAAGTCAGAGTTAACTTGTGTAAAATGGCTTGTGACCTGTTAAACGCTCTGTCACTTCAAAACCTTCCTGCTGGCGTCCCTCCCAAACAGACAGCAGATGCTAGAACTCACTTTCCCAATCTCTAAATCCCAGGGAAGAGGACAGCGGGACAGGAGAATGGGGCGCCTAATGCCTTTCTCCACTAAATTCACTAAACATTCACTGAGCATGAGCAGCTAGTATGTGCAAGGTACTGGACCGGACACCAGCAGACGGAGGTGAATTAAGCTTGCCCTTCCCTCAAACACCTTCCACTCTGGTGGATGCAGAGTGAGGTGAGCAGGTGGGCAAAGCAAAGAATAGCACGTGGCAGGGTGTCTCCTAGGAGCCCAGAGCAGCTGGAATAGAGGGATGGTGGACAGCGAGCCCGGGGCCATTGTTTACACCTGACCCTAAGCAATTTCTGGAGTAAGTGAAGGTACGTGGGTTCCACCTGGTGAGGGATTTTGAACAGGAGAATCACCAGGTCAAATCTACCTGGAAGCAGGCAAAGAGGCAAAGCAATGACAAGGGAGACCATTCAGAATTTTGAAGAGAAGAATAGAAACAGAATGAGAGAGACAAATCAGAGGGGATCAGAAAGGAATGTTCATTGAAAAACGAGAGGACAGAATGTCTAATGAGAAGCTTGTAAAGATAAAGGCAGTAAAGCAAGGATTAATGGCCCGCCTCCTTATCAAGGGGCCTTCCCCAGAGGCCACCCACAGCCTGCATCATTCCCCCACACCCCACCCAGGCTCCTTCCTGGGGTGAGAACTTGGAATTGAAGGCTCCACTTTCACTCCGACCCTCCCTTCACAGACTGTCCAAATGGGAAAGCCACTTAAGATCAAAGGTTTCCAAACTTCGTTTTGTTAGCAGAAACCTTTGTTCAAATGAAATTTTATACTCAAAATCCAATATACAAAACCTATACAAGAAAAGTTTCTACAAGAGTGAGGGTGTATGTTCCTTTCCTGGTGCCTCCCCTGGCCCAGACGCACAGCCACAAATCCCTAAAGTCCCAAGGAATGTGATTTAAAAACCACTGACCTAATCTTTTCAGTTTTTAACCCAGATTGAAGAAGGCACTTGCTCAAGATGCACTATTAGACAGTCGGTAACAGAGTTGGAAGCAGAATCCAGGTCCCTGGGCTCACAGACCACCACCTATGGCCCTGTCCCACTGGCTGTCCTAGTCCCTCCCTGTTGAGACATCAACCTCAAGGGTCCTCAAGGTCACATTCTCTCCGGAGAATGCTGCTGCCTCCTCATGTCCTCTCTTCCTTTCCCTGGAGAAAATGCATTCACCGCCCACACTCGGTGCCAACTCTGCTCTGTGGATGCAGATGTATCAGCATCCCCTGTCCTCGGAGACACATTCTCAGAGCCTCTGGCTTTTCCACGTCTGCTGCCCCGGCAGGGCCTTCCATGTGCAGGTGGGATCAGAAGGCTTCCTTGAAATGCCCCTCCTGCCTTGCGAGCACAAGCACACACACACGCACACACGCACACACACGCACGCACGCACGCACATGCACTCATACGTAGGGTCTTTAGTGCTTCAGACCAAGGAGCTGGTAAAACCTCGATGAGCTAAGAGTCAGACACTGGGTTTGAGTGCTGGTCCCATTCTTTTCCACCTCACTGATCTTGTTTGGAGCATGTTGCTTTGCCGTTTGAGGTCTCTCTGACCACCCCCCACCTCCCTCCATCAGCCATCTCACGTTTGTTGTGAAGATCAAGTGAGACAGTAAAGGCAGAAGGATCGATAACCTGTAAACTCATTCATACATGTAAGGGATGATTTTACTTGATAAATGTTTCATCTTTTTCCCTTGGGCAGGACCTTCTCATCTATTTCAGTTACTACTGAACAAGTATTCCCATATATCTATCAATGTATTACTGCATGCTTCTTGAAAAAGACCTTTCTAATCATCATTTGATCTTGACCTCTATTAAAACCATGAGACGGTGAACTTTGTGAGGCCGTCAGAGTTGGTGGTTGGCACATAGTAGGTGACACTCTGGGAGCACCTACTACGTGTCACACACTGGCTCTGATGGCCTCAGGAAGCTCACAATCTCATGAGATGCACTGATGCTTTCGATCCTGTGGGTAGTGCTGGGAAGGGAGGAACCAGAGAGGCCTTGGGCTATGTCACCAAAGGCTTCCAGGAGGAAGCCATGACTAAGCTAAGACCTGAAGTTGATGGAGGGATCCAGTGAAGGGAGTGGGGTGGAGGTAGGCTGGAGTGAAGCAGGGGACCATCCATATGGACAGAAGGGCAGGTGGAAAGAGGCTATAGTGGTTCCGTGTGGCTGGACCAGGCAGGGAGTGGTCAGGGGTGAGGGTGGGTCAGAAATAAGCAGGGGTCAGAGCATGAGCGGTTCCATAAGTAAAGCTAGGAAGGCAGAACTCTCGCAGCATCCCTGACTTACAGAGGAGAAACAGAACAACAGGGGTGAGGTGGCTCGCCCGAGGTCACAAATGGAAAACCATTTGTGGAGAACTTTGGAAGCTCACCTCTGGAGATGGTCACCTTCCCTAGGGAAAAAAAACCCACATGTTTCCTCTGAATTAAAATGCTGCCCACCAAAATAAAATCCTCTCATTTGGATGGCTAACAAACCTCGGCCTCCTCCTTTGTTTCCCTTTCTAAGGATTCTCTCATGTTTTTCTTTCACATAAATAAAAGAGTGACATTTTCTCTTTTGTGGTTTTATTTTACTGAGTAAACTTTAATTGAGACCTGGTTTTTGTGATAAAAGTCCACATACTCTATAAAACAAGTTTGGGTTAAAGAATAGAATGTAAAAAATTACGTAATTGACCATTTTGAGGATGGAAGAATCACTAGCAGCCTTAAAACCTGCCCGTGGACTTAGCTACTGAATACTAACGAGGACACACTTGGCTTACACGTCCCTAGATGTGCTTATGCGGAGTATTTATTAGAATGGCTTAGTTTAATTTGTATAAGCTCTAATGTTCTTTTTTAATTTTTATTTTACATTCAATATTATTTTATATTGCTTTCAGGTATACAACATAGTGGTTAGACAATCATATACTTTACAAAGTCTTCCCCCTGAAATTTCAAGTACCCACCTTGCAACATACATAGTCATTATAATACTAGAGGCCCGGTGCATAAAATTCATGCACGGGTAGGGTCCCTAGGCCTGGTCGGCTATCAGGGCTGATCGTGGCCTTCCGGGTGCTTGCCAGGGCCTCCCTTCCTGGGCTGCCTGCTGCCAGCGGCTGGGGCCTTCTTTCATTCTGCACCACGCCTTGGTGGTCAGTGTGCGTCATAGCAAGCAATAGAACTCCAGGTCTCCTGGTTGAACTCCCAAGGGGACACTTTGCATATTAGCCTTTTATATATATAGATAGATTACTGGCCATATTCCCGCTGCTGTACCTGATATACCCAGGACTATTTTGTGACTACCAATTTGTAGTATTTAATCCCTTCATCTTTTTCACCCAGCTCCCCCAACCCCTCCAACCTCTGGCAGCTGTCAGTCTGTTCTCTGTATCTATATAATCTGATGGGTTTTGTTTCTATCTTGTATGTTTATTTTGCTCTTCATATTCCACACGTAAGTGAAATCATATGGCATCTGTCTTTTTCTGTCCAACTTATTTCACTTAGTGTAATACCCTCCAGGTCCATCCATGCTGTTGTAAATGGTAAGATCTCATTCTTTTTATAGTTGAGTAACATTTCACTGTATATATGTACCACAGCTTTTTTATCCACTCGTCTACTGATGGGCACTTGGGTTGCTCCCATATCTTGGCTATTGTAAATAACGCTGCAACCAATGCCCCATTCTTAAATTTATTTGATGCCCCATCCTTTAATTTATTTGATGCTCACACCCAGGTCGGCAGGTAGAGATAAGCATTTTCTCCAAATGATGATGGAGAAAAGGAGCCTAGCTGTCATGACTCAGGGCTTGGAGTGGCCTCTCCCAGGAATCCTGTTACAGCCCCATGCTTCCCCTTTCCAAACCTCCCAGGGAACATATTCTCATCTCCGTATGCAAAAGCTGTATGAAAATGAGGCCGCACAAATGTTGATTCCTGGAATCCTGAGGCATCTGCTGCTGGCACCAGCCTCAGAAATGCCACTACTTCCAGAAGAGTATTAGAGAGATATTTGCCACCAAGGAACCCTCTTGGAGAGAACCAGACACATCTCCCTTTACTGGGTCTGGATTCGGCCCAATCCAGAGTAAAGAGATTGACTTTGACCTATGCAAATGTGAGCCTGTCTGAGAGGGGGAAGCTGGGAGTGGGTCGGAGAGGATAAAAAGACCTGTTATTTATGGAGTTCTACTATGTGTCATGCACATTGATGATTCATTCAATCATGAAGCCTTGTCATTGGCTAGGTGCTGGGGTTCCCATCTGAAAGGTGAAGCAACTGAGGCTTAGAGAGGTTAAAAGACTTGTCAAGGTCATACACCCCATAAATAGAAGAGGCTGAATTTGAACTTAGGTCTGTGTGTTCAGAAAGCTAAAGTTCATATCATTAATTATGATGTCCCTTTATTTAAAACAAGATTTAAAAAAATAGAAATCATAAAAGGAGAAGGAGGAAGAGAAGAAGAAAGAGAAGTTGTTACTATTCTTTCTTCATAGCTACTAGCAATCCACCACAACTTTTATAACTCAGTCCCCTTCAGACTGTAAATTAGGTTCACATTCAACACCATATTTGATCCTCAAAAAAATGCTGTGAAGGCCACTTTCTCTACATTTACGAGATGGGGAGCCCAAGGTTCAGAGAGGTAAGTAATTGCTGAAGGTATTCAGTTATAAAACTAGAAGGGTACCTGGTTCAAAAAAAGTTTAGTGTAAAAAAGCGAATAGTTTGAACAATATTCCTTGAAATATTTTTATAGCATCACACATGGTAAGAAAACATTTTTCCAGCTATAGTGAGATATAATCAACAAATAACATTGTGTAAATTTAAGAAACCTGGTACACTGTTGGTAGGAATGCAAATTGGTACAGCCATTATGGAAAACAGTATGAAAAAAACAAATACAACTACCATGTAACCCAGTAATCCCATTTCTGAGTATATATCTGAAAGAAATAAAATCACTCTCAAAGAGATATGTGCACTCCCATGTTCATTGCAGCATTAGTCACAATAACCAACACATGGGAAAAACACTTTTCAGTGGGACCCAGGCCACACAGGTACACATACACAGACACACAGACACACACAGACACACACACACACACACACTCACACGTAAACATCAGCATTTCAGAAACAAGTCTTGCCCTTACTTTCTGCAATCCATCCTGATTTTTCTCCATTCCATTCTAGTCCATTCCATGCTATTTTGTTGCAGAAAAATGCTGTTCCTGAATCATTAAATGGATGTAATATCTTACTAATGGATCAAACACAGGAGTCTGGAAAAGATTCATTGACTTTCAGGGCATGAAAGCATGAGAACCAGCTCAAAGGACCCAAAGGACTCCCACGTGGAAGAAAAAAATAGATTCAAGCTTCACTGCTGGAGATCGCAGAACTATGACCAAAGAGAGGAAATTATACGAACACACATTTTAGGTCAACGTGAAGAGGTCTTTCTAAATAAGCAAAAAAAACTGTACAAAAATAGAAAGATCACCTTGGGAAGTAGTGAGCTCCCCAGCACCAGAGCCAAGCAAACCAACGCTTAAAGATCCCTTGTCAGGGATGCTTCAGGGGAAACGGAAGGTGACCTCTATATTTCCTTCTAGGCCAGAAACACAATTTAACTGTCTTTTTCTCCCTATAACAGCGGCCATCACAGGAAATTTGGGCTTGGATGTCAGAGTCAGAGGACGCAGAGGGAAATAGAGATGCTGAATTTTGGTCCCACTGGCCAAGTGGGAAATGTAACATGACTCTCTTCGTTCTCACAAAATAGAAGAAACGGGGAACAAAATGGCAGTCTAGGGGAAGACTCAAAAGTATAAAAGAACACAGGAAATTAGAAAACAGGAGAGATGTGCTGCAGTCCCTGTCCTGTGTTCTCACTGTGGGACATAGGGCCAGCCTCATATTTCCCCCAGCTATGCAGCGGGGATAACAGTTGAACTACATCTCCAAGGACCCGTTCAGTTTTCAGGTTTCAGGTATTCCTTGTCGTTTTATTTCTGGGTCCCCCTGTCACCTCTCATGATGCCCGTACAGCAGCTGAGGAAGGTAAAAGGGACAGGGGGGTGGCTTAGCCTCGCCTGGAGAGGGAAGAAGGAACAATTACGGCCCATCCCCACGGCCTTGTGCTGACTTAGAGAGCCTCATCCCATCAAACGCATGGGTCATGAAGTTCAATTCATTAATTTTGGTGGTGGAGGGAGGCTGACAGGCCTGTTGCTGACATGAATAATGATGGATCACTAGGCGAGAGCCCAGCAAAATCTGCAGCCTAATCAGACCCAGAGAGTCTCCTCGGGTGCTAATGTGGGCCAAGTGCTTTCCAGCCAATCAGACCCAATTTCAATTTAATGTTGCAAATCGAGACTGCGCAGCTCGACCTCTCGGCGTGCACAACTCAGACTCAAACTGAGTCACTCATTTGCTCCCTTTTCCCTGTTCATTTGGAAACTCCTGCCTGGCCATTGTCTGCACTATGGCCTGCAGCAGGGGAGGTGGCCAGACTCCGGTGACAAAAATACACACAGGACCATGCATTCCTGCTCTACCACTTGGCACTCTTGTTTCTAAAGCCCATTCTCTGCATGATTGTGAAGACCTGCTGTTTCGCCAGAGCCCGCAGGAGAGCATCCAAGTCTTTACCATTAGACTTCTCTGGCCTTGCCACCCACTATGCTGCCCTCAAGCAACCCATGCCTCAGTACAACAAACCCTTTCTCCTGCCAAAAGAAGCACTGTGCCCTGGCATCTTGAAGCCCTGGTGTCTGCATGTGCTGTGCCCTCTGCCTGGAACGCCTTTATTTGCTCCCCTCTGTTCTCCACCGCACCTGTATCTACCATCCTTTAAGCCAGAGGACACTGGCCACAGAAAAAGGCACACACCAAATGAACTAACAGATCCTTTGAGGGGCAGGGATTGTCTATGCCACGTTTTGCACCAAGTAGACATTCAGTAGACACAGAATGAATGAATGCGTAACTTTGAAGAGGATATTTCACAATTCTAATGCTCTGTTTTCTCAGATAGAAAATGAGGAAAATAATAAAACTTTAACTTCTACACAGATGTTAGTGTGACTGCTCATGAAGGACACCTTCTCAGCTTCTCGGTGCCTCTCAGAGCCCTTCTTGGGTGACGTTATCCAGGTAGGCTCCAGTCCCACAAAACCCTCTCCTTAGCTGCCCATGCTTCCCCTCTGCATGCAGCTCAGTGTCTTGAGATGTAAAAGGTGTGTACTGAATCCTAAAGGATTGGGAAGATTTAAAGCACTCACTCATCCCTACTTTTAGTATATGTCAGATGTAAATTATTGAAACAATGAATGTGAAAGTGAGTTTTGTAAGTTGAGGTGCAGAGTAGGTGCTCAATATAAGCTGTCTACCTCTCTATCTCATGCCCTCTGTCCTGCCCTTCCCTTTCTTCCTGCTTCCTTCTTTTCTTCTCCTATGAGCCCCTATCATCTTCCTTTTTCTCCCAGATAAGATTTTGGAGTTCTTGTGGCCTTGGGGGAAGTGGATTAGGCACAGCCTAACTTTAATCCTGAGCCCCCTCGCCCCAATACAACTTTAATGCCATCTATTCCTTCAACAAACACTTAACGCAGAGTGGTAAGATGGCAGGGATTCTGGCCCTGGCTGGGTAGCTCGGTTGGTTAGAGTGTCGCCTCCATATGCCAACATTGTGGGTTTGATCCCTGCCCAGGGCACATACAAGAATCAACCAATGAGTGCATAAATAAGTGGAATAATGAATTGATGTTTCTCTCTCCACTCTTCTCCCTCTCTATCTCCCTCTCTAAAAAACAACAACAACAACAACAACAACAAAAAACAATATGGCAGGGATCCTACCCCTACTAACTGTTAAATATATTGGGCTTTGAGCTCCTTTGAGCAAGCCACCGTGTGAAAAGGTGAGAGGGTTAGTATGAATTACCTGAATTGAGAATTCCTACTATTCGAAACTCATCTCCTCATTCCACTCTACCTCCTAGTAATCAAGCACCAAGATTGAGGGAAGATTGGAAGCAACGTGGTTTCAGTTCCAAATCTCACTTCTTGGTAATGTAGTTCATATCCTTCAATATATAAATAAATTCTACCCAAACCTGCCAGAATCCATATATATAATAGAGATCCACAACCAACCCAGTGTCAGCACAACATCAATGTTATGGAGAAGAATCACGAGGTCAGGAATTGTGATTTCTTGAGGTGTCTTTAAATGAAGTCACCAAATTGGGGAAATGGAGAGGTATGAAGAGACATGGCATACAGGGAGGTAGAGGAAATGTATTAGTTCTCCACCTTCACTGTAGGACCTTGGGCCACCCATTTCTCTCTGAACTTTAGGGTTTTAGTCTGTGAAATAAAGCTAGTTCAGTTCAACAAGAAATACTGGGCACCCACCATGTGCCTCCCAGGCATGGAGCTAGACACAGATACAGAGACTAATAAGATATAGCTTAACTGACTGGGAAGCTTGAATTCGAAAGTATTCCACACCTTACAAAGTGTACTACAGAAAGACCCTGTAGCTCTTTTGATTCTTTGTGTATGTCCATTTGTATGTGGGAATGTATGTATATGGGAATGTTTGAATGTAGGTATGTATATACATGCTCAGGTATGTATTAGTCCAGTGAATGAGTGGGAAAGTGAGGACAATGTGATTAGTAAGTCCGTCTGACCCACATTTAGCAAGTGACTAATAGAAAGGACCTATCATCATTCTCAGCCCTGCACACAGAGCAGTGAACTTAACCAAGTCCCCGCTTTCATGAAGCTTACATTCCAGTGATAAGATGTCACATGTTCCACCCAGTTACTGAGGCATAATTAGAGATGGGCCTTTGGTCACAAACACAAACCAGGACAAAGTGAAACTGCGTTCCTTCCTGGAAATCAGGCCAGGAAGTAGTTTGGCCAAGTACGTATTCAGCACCTGGGACAG
Organism: Myotis daubentonii; assembly: GCF_963259705.1. Lineage (NCBI taxonomy): Eukaryota > Metazoa > Chordata > Mammalia > Chiroptera > Vespertilionidae > Myotis > Myotis daubentonii. Next base: position 70,011,387 of record NC_081850.1, on the reverse strand, counting down.
CGCCCCACCTAGTAGCTATGCTTCAGGCATTCATTGTGGAGAGGGGTTGGGGATGAGGGGCCAAGGCAGGGGATCTGTTCAACTTGTCCAGGAATTAAAAAGAACCCACGGAGCCTCAAGGCACATGAGGTGTTTATGCAGGGCCTGATTCCACTTTCATAGCTATGCCTGAATCATTCAGGAGTGTTCTCTATTGGCAAAGGTCTCCCCAGGAAGTGCTCAGCCTGGCCTCCTGCTAGAACACCGTGGACTCTAAAGCCAGACCAAAAAAAAATCAATACCACATCACTTCCCCTAAAATGTCTCCCCTGACTCTCTCCTCACTCGTACCTCTGCTTTCTATCTCCTCCACCATCTGCAGCCCTGAAGTGTGCATTTGACTGGAAATGTATCACTCCAGGCACCTGTGGTGGAGAAAAATTGGCTAGGATTTCATGATCCCATCCAATTTCAGCTAGCAGCAGGCAAGGAGGGGAAAATGTTTGGTTATGGGAAGCCCCATACTTTTTTATTTTCTTAAAGCCAAGTTTGGAAAGAGAGGTTTTTATTATTGTTTTTCCTCTAGAGAACGTTGTCCCTTTGGAATTATGTTGCTGAGGGCTTTCAGGGACTCTTTTAAGATGTGTTCTTGAAAACATCCCTCTTAGGTAAGGAAGATAGTATTCTTTCTTTATTTTGTAAAAAAATATTATATCAACACTTTTTTTTTTTTTTTGGATAAGCATTATCCTGGTAGTCAAGCCTCATGCTTGAACAATTTGGACTCTGAAGTCTGAAAAAATAAACTAATACCAAATCTTTTTTTCCTAAACTACCTCCCATGCCTCTCATTAGTTGATTCCAGCTTCTAGGGGCCAGGGAACAAAATGAACAAGATGGTAAATTTGGGCCAAGAGGTTCTCAGGGCTTTATCTAGGAATAGAGAATACAAATTATATCATCATCAGCTATTTTCTTTCTTTGCAGATAGGCATAGCCATAGAATATGGTCTTTAAACAACAGAACACACATATGTATATATGTATATATGTATATATGTATATATGTATATATGTATATATGTATATATTTAGAGTCACTAATTTCATCCCCTACCTAATACTCAATATCCCACTCCATGCTGTAGTTGAATTTATTTAACATCCATAGCGTCTCTTCCCTCTTCTTTTGCAACAAGGACCTGATTTTCCTTTGAGAGATGAAATGACACTCCCTTCAACAGTCTCAGTCCCATCGTCTGGCCCTGGCTTACCTGAGTCCAGGTCCAGGGTGGCCACCTGACCCTGGGTTAACCAGCTGGAGCAGCACAGGGACTTGCTTAGGGTTCGCAGTAGGCAGAATAATGCCCAACGATGTTTATGTCTTTGTCCCTGGAGCCTGTGAATCTGTCAGGTTACATGGCAAAGGAAAGTTAAGGCTGCAGGTGGAATTAAGGCTTCTGATCAGCTGCCTTTTTGATAGATTGTCACTGATTATATAGATGGGCCCAATATAATCACAAGGACAGAAGAAGAGGCAGGAGTGATTGTATGAGAATTTGACTCCCTTCTGTTGGCCTTAGAGATGGAATAAAAGGGCCTCAAGTCAAGGAAGGCGGGCAGCCTCTGCACACGGGAAAAGGCGAGGAAACAGATTCCCCGCTCACTCACTCACCTGCCAGCAGCGCGGTGAGTGTCCTCCAGAGAGAACAGATTCAAATTCATGAACAGCCCTGTCAGATAACAGGCCTGTGTTGTTTGAAGCCACCAAGTTTGTGCCTTCAAACAATACAGGCCTGTTCCTATTTGTGGTAATTTGCTACAACATTAACGGGAAACTAACATAAGGATGGACACATGAGCAAATGATGTTTTGCTCACACACTTTGGTTAATAATTAGAATCACTGTCTTTTCTTCCTGGCGATGCTAAAGTGTCAAGTAATCTTATCAGGACTTGGAGGGAGTATGCCCAAGAATGAAATTCACCCAAAGGAAAGCTGAATGAAGGAACAGACACATCCCGATGACTTTGTGTGGGCGTTGTGATCACCCCATCCCTGCCCTAAAGGTCAGCTTAGATACTTCACTTCCTTCAGGAATTAAAGACCTTATCTGACTGACCTTTAGCCAAGTTTGAATTGGACTTATATCACTTCCAAATATATATATATATATATATATATATATATATATATATATATATATATCCTCACTAACACAGGCATGATGGAGTAGGCACCTCTTGTTGAAATATTCTATTCTAATTCTGGATTCGTACGTTATTGTAGCTTTTAAAATAGAAGTGGAATCAGCTGTCATGTAGCCCGTCCCCATTGCTTCCGATGTCCTAAGGCCACACAGGACACATTCAACTCCCAGCTCCCCTTCCCAAAGATATTTAGGATTTGAAGTAGTCACCCTCACCAAGATCCCCAGGTCTCCTCTTCTCCACACTCATCCTCACAGAGTTTGGGAATTGTGGTCATGTGGTTTTGAGTGCCTTCACTACCCTGTGGTTAATCTTATTTGGACACATTTAATTCCCATCTTTTTAAAAAAAAAAAAAAAAAGATAATGCCACATCTGAGCACAATATTCCCCCAAAACGACTAACTAGATCAGAACATGCCCTGTTCTAAGCGAGACACTTATACTGATGAAGTCTAAATTGAAAAGAAAATGTGTTTCGTTGTTGTTGTTGAACACTGTTATTGCATTCAGTTTACTGTCCAATAAAATCCGTGTGTTTTCCCCAGGAGCTGCTGAGTGATTTCTCTGCCAGTTCTTGTGAATAATATTCCGAAGAATATAGACGTCGTTAGAGTAATACCTACTGGATTTCATGATGTAGAGAAGCAGGGGATGAGTAAAACACAGGATTTCAATTCAGACAAGTCTGGATGCCAACCCTGGCTTCACCCCCTAACAGCTGCCTGACCTTGGACAATTGCATAATCTCCCCCAATCTTAGCTTCCTGTGATAAAATAATAACAGGACTTCCCTCATAGCACTGTTGTAGACATAAACAAGGCAATGTATGGAGAGTGCCTGGCATAGTGCCTGGAGTGTATAAGCTTTCACAAAGAGGCACCTATGATTACATTCAGCAGGGAAAAACTAGGTCAGAGCTTTCAGCTCAGGCCCTCCTCTTCCCTGAGGGCAAATGGAAAAGGTGGTGTGGAGAGAGGCAGGGGGGAAGATGAGGCAGGGAAGAGGAAATACAACTAGCCTTCCTCATATCCGGTGTCCACATGTGGGTCTGACTCCTAGAAAACAGGGCATCCACACTTCCCTAACCCCGAAAGTGCTCAATGTAAGAGTGTTTTGGAAACAGGACTTGGTAAGTACAACACATAAAGAATGTCCTTAAAACAAATGACATGCAGTCCTAGAAACCATACTTCAAATGGAGAAATGAAGAGGTTTGAAAGCGGAAATCTGAGGATGAAAGGGTTTTGGCAACTGGGGAGTCAACCTCTCCCCTTACAAGTAGGAGCGCAGCCTCAGAGGCGGACAGTGTCTTATTCTGTTTCAACCAGCAAGTCTGTTTCAGCCCCAAACAGAAGGTTAAGGTCCTTTTGTTTTTCTCCTCTAGCCCCTAACTTCCTGGTCAAAGAGGCCATAAAAGAAGCCCGTTTGCGTCTGCCTTTCTCCAGGCGAAATTCAGAAAACAAGGGGTTGTCGAGTGTCTGTGGTCATCTGAGAAGTGATTCCTGGGAACACTGGTGCGAGAGCGGGGCAGGGAAGGACACAGGTAAAGGATGGCTTACACAGCAGATACTACAATGAGCGACAGGAGGGTTATGCTGCTGGGGTTGCAGGGGCAAGGGTTCCTATTACCGAACCCTCCCATTGTAAGGCCAGGGGTCCCCACTGCTCTAGGCTGCCTCACGCATGGACAGAGGATATGGGGCTGCAGAGGCCTCTAGCCAGAGTCACGTGTGCCTCTGAGTCGGACCAGCACTCACGGAAAGGGCTGGTTCTGAGGGGATCTGAGCTGGACACCAGCAGCCCTGCTACAAAGTTCAAATGGCATTGAGACAGAGTCTAAGAGCTACCAACCAGAGGACCCACCAACCCACTAACCAAGAAAGTTACTAATATTACTTATGTCAATGTTCCAAGATGTTAAAGAACAGAGAGAACCATCAAGTGCCTGTTCACGCTATCTATGCAAGTAGCCAAGTCCCTACACCACGGTTCCACAGAATAACTCCAGGCAAAATCGGTAGGAATTCCCCATGTATTTTCATGAGTAGAGAATTTCTTAATATCCTTAGAGTCCTACATGCTCATTTTTGTCTGGAACGCTTCCTTGTTAATCTCATTTTTTTCAACCACCATCTCAAAGTCCACCTTTATATTACCATTACCTCCGTTTGTGCTGGTCTAACATACTCACCTCTTAGTTATCCACACCAGACACCCCCAGGAAGTGTCAGTCCACACACATTCCTGCACTTCCTCATCCTTGAGCTTCCAGTCAGTCAAGTTTTATAAAAAATAAAAACAAACAACCAACAAAAAAAAACCTTAGGGAACCTCACCATGGGTTCAAGCTGCTTTAAGTGACAGCACAAAAATCCCTCTTCACTAAAAGTCCCAGGACCCAATCATAAACATACATACAAGGCAAACAGGAAGAACACACACATACACGCACATGTGTACACACAGAAGCCTATAAACTATCAGTTTCAGAGACACAGCTCTACAGGCTTCCTCAACTGGCAGTGTTTTAAAATGAACTCAGGAGGACAATGGGCAAAGTAGGTGTGACTGCACTGCTCCACACTGACCTTCGCTAACAGTTCCAGAGCCTCCCTGGGCCTCAGAGTGAGGCATGCAGGCCAGATCATGCAATTCCAGGGGTGATGCCCATCAGAGAGCCCAGAGATGGGTCAAGGTCAGCAGAGGTGGGGACAGTCCATCCCGCTCCTCCCTGACACCTACCCTCACCCCTCTCTACCACCTAGAAAAGTGGTTGGCTTTTTAAAAGTACACGCCTTCTTTCCCCCCTTCCTTTCTTATCTCTTTTTTCCCCTTAGGTTTTTGTTTTTGTTTTTGCTTTAAAATCCCTTTCCTCCACTGCAGTAATAAATCACTGCCCGCAAGATCCACTGATGAATGCTAACGTCAGTGGGAAAGCCTTCCTGAGAAACAGGCTATTTGCAGAGTCTCGGAGTATCGCTCTGAAATATTTAATAATTACCATGGGGTTTTTAGCAAATACTCACGGATTCTTTGGCACTCCTCCCTCCAGGAGGCAGAACTTTAGTCTCCCTCTACCTGTGTGTGCTGAACTTAGTAATTTGCTTTTAATAGTAGAGTATGCAAAGAGAAAATATATTATTTTGAGTGCAAAAACCTGGCGGACACTGCCTTAAACAACTGGATGGAGGCTGACATGATCAGCCATAGGTCCTGTGGATACCACGGACCTCCTGACACCATGGGATGAGAAGACCACTCTCCTTGATTCTTCCTCCTCTGTGTTCCCACTGTCTTTGGTCGGTGCCTCTGACATAGTGCTACCTTGTCTTCCTAACTATATACACCTGACTCAAGGTCCCTTCCTGGAAGCCTTCACCTTGAAACCCCCTGCAGTATCTAAGACAGGGCCTTGTGCATATGAGATGCCCCATGAAAGTGGAGGGAGTGAATGAACTCCAGGCCTCCTTGTCTCAAAGAGATCAAAACAAGACGCCAGCAAATTTAGGCTTGAACCTCAGCTCTGCCAGCTCCTGCACTGTGACCTTAGACGCATCCCTGAGTGTCCTCAATCACAAGTCAGACTCTGGTTGGTCAAACTCTACAGGCCAGGTCATGCAATGCCAGGGGTCTAACAGTGCTCCACACGGTGGGTGGGAGTTCAAGAAATATAGGTGGTGTAAGTAACTAAATCGTTGCCTCTCTGAACTTCAGCTTCGTTATCTGTAAAATTACAGCACAAATACCTACCTTGTACCTTTATGGTGAGGTTGAATAGTAGCGCATAGTCTTGCATTCAGCAAGCTGCCTGGTGCATGACAATTGCTCAATAAATGTTATTTCTCTTATAGTCTCTTCCCATCAGGTATTCTCTCCAATGAGGGGACTAGCTTAAGCACTTCTCCAAGCCCTGTGCTTCATCAGGGAAACCAAATTAAGAATCCAAGGTGCTTACATTGGAGGAAAAGCAAAGGATGCTAGACCATGGAGTCCCCCATGGGGTGTAATGGATTCGCAGTAGCTCTGCTAAGTAAACATCCTGGCCCCCAGTTGAGAGACTAAGCAGCACCATTTGCATAACAGGTGTTTCTGCAACAAGAATGGCACTTTAAAGACAAATCTCCCCAAGGCATTCCCCAAAGGTAGGCCTGCATATTTAATTACACTTAATGCCATCTTTCCCTCCAGCTCTGTGCTTGGTGGGGACATATCACTCCACAAAGTTGGGAAGATTTTTATAGAAATGGCTGGAATCCAGAACTGCTTCTTCGCTGCAGTGCCCAAAGGAAGCGCCTCCACAGGCCGCTTCCAGAGAGGAGCCCTGGGCTGGCTCTCTGTGCGGGAGGAGCATCTAGCTGAGAGGGAAACCATAAGATGGGAGGAGCAGAGCACACTGGGACCAGAAGAGGGAGAGGAGGTTCACTGTGGGCAAGGCCCTGGGCGCATCTTTATCAGATTCTTTTTAATTTAACAGCAGCCCTACCTGGTTTGCCTCAGTGGATAGAGCATCAGCCCCGTGGACTGAAGTGAAGGGTCCCAGGTTCGATTCTGGTCAAGGACAAGGACCTCAGTTGCAGGCTCCATCGCTGTCCCTGGCCAGGCACATGCAGGAAACAACCAATCATTGTGTCTCTCTCACACTAATGTTTCTGTGTGTGTGTGTCTCTCCCCCTCTCTTCCATTCTCTCTAAAACAATAATAATAATTTACACAGCACACAAAAGGCATAGGTGAAAGCATCCTTCTAATACTGATAGCAGGAAACTGAGGATTTGAGTAATTTTTCCGAGGTCATTGAGCTAATGCAGCCTTGAGCTGAACTCGGGCTTGTTGGGCCCCAGCCCCTGTGTTTGCACCTTGTCCACAGTCGCGTTAGTGGGCACGTGTTCTGTGACATGCATTGTGCCACCGCCTCACTGAATCCTGATGTTTATTCAGAAGACTTTTTCCTATTTTATAGGAGAGAAAACCAAGGCTCAAATACATGTGGGATTTAACCCAATTTTGTCCATCTTTTATCCTCAGTGTCACGCTAATTTGCTATGTGAGTCTGAAGAAAGGGGATCCATTCAATGAGCATTGGTTTTTCTCATTTTTTTAAGGGAAGGTCTTATGAGCAAAGATCTTAAATGTTCCTCGTGACACTCACATGCCATGATTTTATGTGCTACTCTGCCAGGAGCTCTTCCCCGTTTGCCCCTCAGGGCATCCCTAACCTTTCAATTATCCACATGGGTGCTGAGATATTTGGTAAAAGGAGGCTTGGGCTTACCACTGAGTCCTTGTGTGATCTTGGACACAATGAATCTTTCTAAGCTTCAACCCGGGCTAATAATAACAACAGCTGCAACACCAGTGCCTAAATACCCAAGGATGCTTTTGAAGATAAAATGCAATAGGAGCTGGGTAACGTGGCCTTGAAACTGCCAAAGCACCGCAGAAACGTTAGCTAGCCTTAATATTATTGTTGTTGCTAGGGTGAAATGCGTGCAGAAGAGCGATTAACTTCTGTATCAAGAGTAGATCCATGAAAGCATGAATGGTCCCCACTGGCCCCCAGAAGAATCCTCCTGCTTTGTAAGATCTGCTCTTCAAAACTCCTCCCTCAGCTTTTCACTGGTACTTTGATTATCTGTTACAATTGGAAACCTTGGAGAACCTTAACAGCAGGTAAGGATGTTCTACTGTGGCACCGCAGCTAAAGGCAGACACCTTGGACTCCAACAACACTGGTGCAAGCCTGATAAAAGCCCTCTTAGCCAAAGCGTTTGCCCCTCGGAGCCTGGGCTTTCTCACATTTAAAAGGCAGTTTCTAATAATAGCCTCCCTCAAGACCGCTGTGGAGATGACATAAGGAATCTCTAGGAAGCATTCAGCACTGCTCCTGGCACATACACAGCAGACAATGCTATTATTAGGACCAAAGTGTCACCCATGCACGTGCTCCGGGCGCACAGAAGTGGGACAAGCAGGGGCTCAGGCGTTCCTTTCGATGCCTGTTTCCTGGAGCCCCCGCTCCCGCAGGTCCCCTTTCATAGGGTGAGAAAGGGTGAAAAATGCATTTGCTTAAAATCTATCTGCTTTTTATAACTTCCAGAGACCAGAATCTGCACGGGCAGCAGTTCTTTGCTGCTCCTAATTAATTTCTAAACAAAGACCGTGCTGGCAACGGCACCGTTTATGAAGCCAGTTGACCTGGTGCAGAAATGATGACACAGATGTTGTCGCTGCTCCACATTTTTCACGTTGCACCACTTGGTCAGACCCGCCATGTCTTCACCTCCTGAGGAGCAGGGGATGGCCCCTGGGGCAGCTCAGAGACCCCAGTGGTCACCTCCCATTGCCGCTGGCCTTCCTCCACTCAGGAATTTCCTGACAGCAGCTTGGGGTAGAAGAGGCCAGAAAATCATCGGACTTTAGTTTATCTAAGAGGTTCCCGAGATGAGGCCTCTCTCGTCTGTATGGTGTTTGGGGGGCTACAGGTAATGATAATCAGTTGTCACGAGCTGAACATCTATTATGTGCCAGCACTACTCTGGGCATTCTGCCTGGGTTATCTCATTTCATTCAACACAATCTTTTAAGATCTGAGTTCTTGTCCTCAGTTCAAAATCCAGGAAAGTGAATATTGGAGGGATGAAAAGAGGTCGCACAACGATAGAGCTGCCATTACAGAGCCCATCCTGCAGGTAAGGCACCAAGCACTTCGCCTTGTGAGTTCACTGAAGCCTCTCTGCACCTCTGTGAGGACCTCCGACACGTGAGATGACGTTTCCAGGTCATACAGGCGGTAAGCGGAGGAACAGAAACCTAACAAGGTGAGGGCCTCTCCTCTGAGTTAGCCGTCCTAATGTTGCCGGGGAGATCACTGGCCCAAGACACAGATCCCACCAGGTCTTGGGTGGCCATGTGACCTTGGGCAATCTCAGTTTTCTCATCCATCAGATGGGCATATTCTCACACACCTCATCTGTGAATGAGCATGAACAGTTTTGTGAATCTTAATGAAGTAGTATGTGACAAAGAGATGCTGGCATGTAACATGCAATGACTACGGACTAAATGGAAGCTGTTATCATCAGCTCCTCTTCCTGAAGCCTGTGGATCTGGCCCAGTGTGAAGATGCTGTGCAAAGTTCACAACTGTAACACGTGACGAGATCCGATCATCTGTGTGCAAATCCACTTACCTAACAATTTGTTGAGCTGCTATAAGGTGCCAGACACTCCCTGACTGCTCAAAGCCTCTCTCCTCTCCTTTCCTCCCTTTCCATCCTCTTCCCTTTCCGCTTCTGCACCACCCCCTCCCCTAGTTCTCTCTTACCCTGTTGCCCCAGGAACAAGAGCAGAGGAAAAAGGAAAACATTTACTCCAGCTTCCCTAATTCCCTCAGCCAAGGGTGGCTGGGGAGGCACCGACCATAGTCCTCTGCTGTGTGAGCTTGCTCAGGCTGCCTAACAGAATCCCACCGACGGTGTGGCTTAAACAGCAGAGATTGATTTCCTTATAGTGCTGGAGGCGGGGAGTTCAAGATGAGATGCCAACAGAGGTGGTTCATGGTAAGAGCCTTCCTCCCAGCTGTGGACAGTTGCCTCTCACTGTGTCCCCACATGGCCTTACCATTATGTATTTGCATGACTGGCATCTCTCCCCCTCCTGATAGGGAGTCCTGTCCTATTGGATTAGGGTGTCACTCTTATAGCTCATTTAACCTTAATTACCTTCTTAAAGGCCCTGTCTCCAAATGCAGTCACATTAGCAATTATGGCTTCAGCATATGACATGTAGTGACAGTCTATTACACCTGCCACTCTGAATCGCAAAACAGGCAGCGGCCATCCCAAATGTCACCCTGGACCCTAAATGACCTGGCTTGGGGCAAATGTCCTCTGCAGGCACACCTACCCGGGTGTGCAGGGGTTCCAGCAGGGGTTCGGGAACTTCCTGTTCTGGCACTGACCGACCTCAGCTAGCCCCTTCTCGGCAGCTCAGCCTGCCCTGCTGTAAAATAATGTCAGAAAGAACACCTACTCCATATGTTGTCAGGAGGTCTTAATGAAACGTTAAATAGGAGCGGGATCTATGAACAATTCTGGTCTGCAGTGTCTGAGCTTTAAGAACAGCGATACTTTTTTGAGAAATGTATCAGACACTAAGTTGGCACTTAACACGGATGCTTCCACTCCTGGCAACGATTTTGTTGGAGGAGGTACTGTTGTTACACCTATTTTGCATTTGAGGAAACCAAAGCTCAGAGAGGGCAGTTAGTTAGCCCAAGAGCACACAGCAAAAGGCTGATTGATCCGGGTCTGCTGACTGCCCTCTCCCCTTGTCCGTGCTGCTAGAACTACTGTAACAGCACAGACCCACCCTGAGGTGAGCTTCCTTCACCTGAGATCATATGCCATGAAGAGAGGCGGGGATGCCCCACCTTTCCCCCTAGAAGGCCTCTGGGGGCTCTGCCAACCATCTAAGTCAGTGCTTCTCAACCTTGGCTGCACATTAGAATCACCTGGGAATCTTTTTAAAATCCTGATTTCTGGGCCTCATCCTCCGGGAATTGTGTTTCTTTGTTATGGGGTGGGGCCACAACATTAGTAACAAAGAAACAGAATTTCCGGAGGATGAGGCCCAGAAATCAGGATGTTAAAAAGATTCCCAGGTGATTCTAACGTGCAGCCAAGGTTGAGAACCACTGAAACAAAGCCCCTGGCTGGGACACCCGACATTCGTCACTCCCTATTACCAAAGGCTGAGACAGGGCAGGCCTCTCGTCGCCTCATCAGGGGAACATCGGAACACGCAGGATGTAATAAAACAGGCACGCAAGAGGGTGTCCACGAGGGAAGCCCGGGCCACTCTGCTTGTGCCCCTGCAGAATTTTAGAGAAGGAAAGACGACTGGGACATGGAGGGACAGAACAGGAGGAGACCAGATGGGGACGCCATGTAAAAGCAAGAGCTTGAAGGCCAGTGAAGCAAATGCAGGCTTCTAGAACCCAGCTCGGCCTCTTCCTCGCTGTGTGACCTTGGACAAGGCCACTTAACGTTCTGTACCTCAATGTTTCCACCTGCAAGCTGGAGACAGCAATGCCTGCCCGACGGGCTTTATGAGAAATCAGTAACAATTTAAACCATTAGTGGGTGGAGGCTGTGACTTCCCCACTGCTGGTCTCAGGGAGCTGCTGGTTAGTGATTCTCCTGTGCTGCCCACAAGCATCAGAAGCAGAGCCTGCCATAATGCGGATCCCCGGAACCCCGCACCCGGTGCTCCGACCAACACACCTGGGTCAGGACCCACGAAACAGCCTTTTAAACAGACGCCTACAATAATTCTCATAGAGGAAAAAGATCTTGCTGCATATCTAATGATACACCAACAATAAATATTTGGTGATTTTTAAAAATCAGAACACATAGTGGTAACGCAAGGATGAAATGTCTATTGACTCCAGTCTCCTCCCCAGTCTGATGGAAAAAGCAGCCTTAATTTGCATGAAGAATGAAGTCAAATGATGCCCACAAAGTGCCCAGCATCTTCCCTGGATGGGGTAAGGGCTCAGCACTATTTCTATAACAGTCACTTTCTCCTGGCCCTTGAAAGGAATGTGTAATCCCCCCCATAACTGTGGAAACCCAGGAGGGGAAACTAAGGCACAGCATTTTTCCCCCTACCTTAATTCCAACCGCGCATTTTGTTTAATGAAGCAATTTACAGGGGCCAGAACTAATTAGTGGTTTAAATGCTCTGATACGAGCAGGCACTGCAATCTTGATCAATCATCTCCCACATATGCCGGCTCCTCCAAGTGACAGATGACAAACAAAAGCAGGACAAGGTCCTCCATCACAGGCAGAATCATGGAGTTAATGGGAGAATTATTGCTTCTGAAATCCACTCCAGTCCTATTGAAGGGAACGCTCCAATTTATCAAAGCCAAATGAACATTAATTGCAGCAGTCTGGTACGTTTTCCAGACGCTCTGACCTTCACTGAATTTTAATCCAAAAGAGATAAGATTTCCTTCCACACGAGAGGAAACAACACAATTAGCTCGAAATGACAGCTGGATCGCGGAGCAGGCACACACCAGCAGTGCTCACACGTGCACACTCACGCACACCCCCAGTGAAAATATTGATCCTGCCAGGCTTTAACATTCAGCACAAAGCAGGTAGGCAGAGAAAAGGCAGGTAAATACAATCACACATCTGCCTAACAGCCCCCGCCCTTCCTCCAGGAGGGAAATTTTGGAGGCGGACGCCAAGATGGAGAAGGTGGCGGGCCGTAATGGAGACAGAATTTCCGTTAACTGCTGTAATTAATGTGATGTCTCATCGGGGAGAGATTAGGGAAAAACAGAGAGGGGAGGACGAAAACACAAGTATTATTTGGCTATTAAAGACACCCTTGAGCTGGGGAACATGAGGCGCAGAAGTTTGGATTGGTTAATTGTTTGCATGTGTTGGTGGATTTGCAGACAGTGGATCGCCTCAATACAGTGAAGCAGAGCCGTGCTAAGCCTGTGTGTTCAGGGTGCCTGCAGCACGGAGCTGACCACTGCTGGAGAAGGGTCAGGAAGCAGCACCCACACCCCATTATGAGATCTGGGGGGGGGGGGCTGGCTCTGTCACTGACCTCCCGCATGACACCCCTGGGTCACTCATTGAGAGCCACAGGCTTTGTTTCTATTTCTTTTCACTCTAAAAGATCAGAGTTGGATTCGAGGATTTTTAAAAGAGCTTTTTTTTTTTTTTTTTTTTTTTTGAGAATTAAGTCAGAAATTTCCACTTTTCTCACTCTTAAAGTGTTCCTGGTCAGGGAGTACCAGCTGTCTTCTTCCACAGTTCAATGTTCAAGGTCGGGCCTGCCTTAACAACATGCCTATCATCATCTGATGACCCAGCTCTATTTGTTGTTAAGGCAGGATACATCCTTGCCCCTGTAAGAAGAATGACTATGGCGTGAGAAATCACTGGGAATCAGAAACTTGAGTCTAATCCTGGGCGAAGGCCCTAGCTGTGTGATCTCAGAAGAGAGCTGTCTTACGTTTGCAGGCGTTGCTTTTATCATTTGTGAGCTAGAAACAGTAACAGCAGCATTGCTAATGAAATTGATGATACAGTGTTGGTGTAGTTGTAGGGTATGATGTTAACTGGTTTTAATTCCAAGAGGTAGAAAACTACAGTTACCCCCATTTTACAGGGGAAGAAACTGAGGCACGGAACAGTGACGGAACCAATGTCCCACCCGGAGGTGAGTGATGTGGCCAGGATTCTAACCCAGGCAGTCCTGCTCCAGAGTGGAGATTCTTCCTTTGTCTTTAACTCTTTTATTTTTGAAATAATTATATTCACAAAAAGTTGCAAAGTTAGAACGGAGAGTTCCTGTATACACTTCACTCAACCTCCCCGAAAGTAAATGTCTCACATATCCATACAGAATCATCAAAACCAGGACATTAGCCATGAAACATCACCATGGACTACACTGCAGACCTTACTCAAACTTTACCAGGTTTTTACTAATGTCTCTTTGTGGTCCAGGTTCTCACCTGGGATCCCACGTGGCATTAGGCTCTCATGTCTCCCTAACCTTCTCTTACCTGGGACAACCCCTCAGACTTGCCCGTCTCTCAGGATCCTGACACTTCTGAAGAATGCTGGCCAGTTGTTTTGCAGAACACCTAACACCTCGTGTTCCTCCGATGTGTTCTCATGATTAGGATGAGGTTACACAATTTTGTCAAGAAATGTCACTGCGTCCTCAGTGCATCCTCTCAGAAGATTCCTGGTGCCCAGATGCCTGATTTCTGGTGATGTCAGCCTGGATCACTTGGGTTTAAGTAAGTGGACTGAATGGTGGACCCCAAAAAGAGACTAGGGCCACTTCCTGATCCCTGGAACTGGTAAGTGTGAATTTATGTGGAAAAAGGGGCCTCTGCAGATATGTAAATAACTAAGGATCTTTCAGGGAGGAGGTCATCCTGAAGCTTCCAGGTGGGTCCTAAACCCAATGACACGTGTCCTTATGAAACACACAGAAGAGAGGACACAGAGGAGACGGTGTTATGAAGACAAAACCAGAAAGTGGAGTTATGACACCAAAAGCCAAGAAATGCCTGGAGGGGCCATAAACCTGAAGATGCAAGGAATGAACTGTCCCCCAGAGCCCCCACAAAGGCCCACAGCCCCACAGACATGTGGATTTTGACTCCTGGTGCCCCAATCTGTGAGAGAATAAATTTCTGGGTTTTTTTAAACTCCCCAGTTTATGGTCATTTGTTCAGGCAGCCCTAGAAAACTAATACAAGGGTAGTGGCCCGATTTTTCCACTGTCAAGCCACCGTTTTCCTTTTGGAATTAATACATATCCAGGGGGTAATGCTTTGAGACTCTGAGAACATCCCGTTCCTTCTTGAAGGTTCACCCATTAATTGCAGTATATGCATTGGTGGCTCTTGTCGGTGGTAATTGTTACAGTGGTGACTACCTAATGTTAATTTTCCATTTCCCTTTAAAATTTATTAACTGGGATTGTACTGTGAGGACGAACTATCTCTTCTATCGCAATAATTTACATAGATGATTATTTACATCAGTATTTTGAATTTTTAATATATATTTTTATTGATTTCATAGAGGAAGGGAGAGGGAGAGATAGAAACATCAATGATGAGAGAGAATGATTGACTTGCTGCCTCCTGCATGCCCCTACTTGGGATCTAGCCCTCTCATCACGGGCATGTGCCCTTGACTTGAATCGAGCCCAGGACCCTTCAGTCCGCACGCCGACACTCTACCCACTGAACCGAACCGGCTAGGGCTACATCAGTATTTTAGAGTCCATATTCTTAATAATTCTTGTCCAACTTAGCTCAAAGGATGTTTGCGAATGCCCACATAAGGGTGAAATAAGGAGGAAATAGTTTAAGAGGCAAAAAAGAAAAGAGAGAGACCTTCTCTAGTGCTGTTTTAAGATAGTTCCTGTGTCTTTTATCATTTACTTCTCTCCTTGGCCCCGTGAATGAGGGATCCACAGCAACCCTGAAAATTCAGGAAAAAGTAGGAATCAGAGACATGACCTCCTGGTCCATTAGTTGAAGCTCAACCACTGAGCCACCCAACCAGGTGACCCTGCATGGTAGGCTGTTAGTGAACCCTGTTGAGACAAGTCAAGGCCAAGCTGTAAGGCTCATGTAATTTACATTTTTATTTTTATTGTTTTTAAAGGTTTTTATTTTTTTTTAATTTATTTTATTGATTTTTTACAGAGAGGAAGGGAGAGGGATAGAGAGTTAGAAACATCGATGAGAGAGAAACATTGACCAGCTGCCTCCTGCACACCCCGTACTGGGGATGTGCCCGCAACCAAGGTACATGCCCTTGACCGGAATCGAACCTGGGACCCTTCAGTCTGCAGGCCAATGCTCTATCCACTGAGCCAAACTGGTCAGGGCTAGTTTACATTTTTAAATTTAAAAAAAAAAGGATTTTAAAAGTTCTACTTTCTGTTTAAAAAAAAAAAAAGAGTAAATAGGATTCATGAGTTATGGCCCACTTACATAAAAATGAAGTTGGGATAATTGTAATGTCAAAATTCATCATGCCTTGGCAACTGATAGAAGCTTGATGATCTCAATTTACAGATGGGGAACCTCAGGCTAAGACAGTTACGTGACTTGCATGAGGTCATGGAGCACACGAGTGGCAGGACTGGGACACCCGAGTCCCAGGCCCTGGCTTTCCGTGCTACGCTTATCACACTAGCTTCGTCCCTTGTAAATGAGTCCCTCCTGGTCAGGATGCTTCCCCCACCACTCTGCCTTCTCTCCGCCAGGCTTCTGGACTTGCACTCTGGGAGAGCTGGGCTGCTCCTGCTGGTAGTCCTGGGTGCCCTTCAGTAATATGGCTTATTAAGTAACATAGCAGTGGCACTTACTGTTATCAGTTAAATTGTGTCCTCCTCCCCCAAAATGATATGTTGGACTCCTAATCCCCAGTCACTCAGAATGTAACCTTATATGACCACTGGGTCTTTACTGTAGAAGCTATCAAGTTATAACGAGGTCTTTAGGGCCAGCCCCATTCTAGCCAGCCCCATTCTAGCTTATAAAGAAGGGAAAACGGGAACAGAGAAGACAGGAATGCACAGAAGGAGAAATCTGTGTGAAGACTGGGGTTGTGCAGCTGCAGGCCAAGGAGACAGCAGGCGCCAGGGGAGAGGCCTGAAGCAGATCCGTTCCCAGCTCCTTCAGATGAGCCTGACCCTGCTGACACCGTGATCTCAGCTGACCCCACCACGATCTCAGACTCAGGAACGGCGAGCCAATAAAAGTGTGTTGTTTTAAGTCCCTTACTTTGTGGTACTCTGTTGGCAGGACTAGGGAACTAATACATATGTACACCCAGCAGGTGCTGATACTATGAAGACCTCACTGTGTGTCGGCACAGCTTTGTGTACCATCTCAGGTGACCTAACAGCAGCCCTTCAAGCAGACACACACCCTCACTCTCCTACAGGTGAGGGGACGGGAGCAGAGGGAGGAAAGTGCCCAAGTCACACGGCCAGGAAGTCAGGTGCAGCCAGAATGTAAGCCCTGGGACACCAAGCCCACAGTGCTTGCCCATGAGTGACATTCACTGGGCCTACATTTCCTCAAAAGTAGAACAGGAGTGATAATGATACAGTGAATTAGGATTGTCTTAAGCATTAAATGAGTTACATTTCTATCAATTACTGTAACACTAACTACTCATTGTACCAGTGCTGTTAGCACTGGTATATTAAGGTTCTTCATTGTCTTATTTTCTCAAAACTTTCCTAACTAGTTGTTTTCCTCTGGACATGCAACCCCAATGTAAACAAAATATTTTAAGTCTCACAGAAACTCTGAAACTAGTTGAACAGAAACCTAGTTTTTAGCAGTCAGATCCCATAGAGCTGGCTTCTTCTGAGCTTGTGGCTGACTTTTTAAAAGCTCTTTTTTCCCCTTTTTTCTTTCTTTCTAGCAGATAGAATTTCCATTGTTAGGTAGAGGAGGCAAGTAAACCATTGCATGATTGAGTGACTAAATCAATACACTAAGGAATGTGTGATATGCTCCGAATAAATAAATGTGATGGTGGGGGAAGCGATCTAAAGCCATTTTCGTAAAAAGCTTTAAAAAGCATTATCCCCATAGCACACAGATGCTTTAAACAAAGATATTGATTGAGAACAGTAATAATAATTTCTTAGATTTATGTGACATTTTATAGTCCTCCAACTATTTTTCTATATATTATGCCATAATATCATAGATCTTCTAAGTTGGAAGCAGCTACAATAGTCATCTAATTTAACCATCATTCCTCTCAAAATCCTGATGAATAGGGCTTTTAGTCTTTGCTTGCATACCCTCAAAAACAAGGGAACTCACTACCTCCTGATTCAGTCCACTCCAAGGCTGTGTAGCTCAAACACGGTGAAAGGTTTGTCCATTGTCCTGCCATGAACAGGAACACTGGTCCCCGCCTCAGGGGGCTCCCCTGCATACATCCGCATCATTTTCTGTGGGAATGGTTCCTTTGAAAGAAATGTGTCTTCAAAGGTCTTTTCTTCTCACTCATCAAATCAAGTATTTCCTTTCATCCCCTTTCTTAAAATATTCTGTCCCTGATGTTGTCACTACAGCTAACATTTCAGTCACGGTTACCACTTTCCGAGCGCTTACTGAATGTCAGGCACCAATGTGCCAAATTCTGACCAAGAGCAGCGACTCTCATTTTGGATGGAAAGGAGCTGGAATTCCAGGTTCAGCGCTCATTGGTGATGTGAACTGCAGCAAGTTAAAAACCTCACGACTCGCAGATTCTTCATGCATAGCACTTACCTCATAGAGGTATTGGAACAACTGCATGGGACAACGCATGTCTATACCTAGACTGTGCAGGACACATGATGTGCAATCGCTTTTGGTGCCTAGGAAAACTCTAAGAAGTGGGGAATGTTGCATCACCTTTAAAGATGGTGAGGTTGATCTGGCTAAGATCATACAGCTAACAATGGAGACAGTGTTTGACCTTGGAGTCGACTCCCAAGTCCTCAACTCCCTTAAGAGAGTTCAACAACAATTCCATGTAAGGAGGGAGTCTTTGTAAGAATTTACCCATCCTACCTTAGAATCTCAGCCAGCACCTAATGTGCAGAAAGGAGAAATCATGGTCCACAGTGCACAGTAAGGGAGGAGGTTCTGGAGTCGGCCTATACAGAGGGAAGTTATCTATTTTACCACTTAACCTTTGTACGACCAAGTCACACCAACAGGTATTCATTGCTTTAACATCTCACTCAGGTCCCTCATCTATGAAATAAACATAATAATAGCATCCACCTTAAGATTTGTTGTGAGGATTACACGTGATACTGCATGTAAAACAAAACTGGAACACAACCTAGCATATAGTTCAATAAATGTCCAATATTATGATTTTGTCTCTAGATCAATAGCAAAATAGCAGCAAGAATAAGGATAAACCCAATGTCTTCTTACTCCTAGATTACCATGGGCTGCAATGATAATGGTGCCCATGCTGTACCAGGCTGGAGATTAGGGACTATACACCTATTTCTTCCACTCTTCTCAATAACCCTGTGAGATAGGTAGGGCCAGTTTTGTTGCATAGATAAGGAAACTGAGGCTCAAAGACATGTGGGGACTCCCTCAGGGTCAAAACATCAGAAGACAGGAAGTCAAGAGAGACTGTAAATTCAAAACCTCTGCTCTCTTCCCTGCATCATGCTTCCTGTATGGTGGAGGTGGGCATTGGGCTGCTCAGAGTGAACTAGCTGAGATGAACCTTCTCTCTCTCTCTCTCTCTCCCCCCCGCCTCCCCCAGGGCCCATTGCTAGTACGTCCTCATTGCATCACCCTTGGGATATTAATAGTCACAAGGCACACCTTCTGGGACAGAGAAGATGCTCACTTAAGGTCTTAACAAGCCCAAAAGAGCAAGCTGGTTCCACAGGCATGGGCTGTGGCAGGTTCCAATGACTGAGCCGGAGCTGAGTGCCTGGCATGGACGGGCAGGGGTCTGTGCTAAGAAAAGGGGATGGAGAACAGTGACCCTGGCCTGCAGATTTCTGAGACTGGACTAATTTATTTGGGTCTCCTCACAAACAATCCCAGATCTTCCCAGATCTTCAAACAATCCCAGATCTTCAAAAGTCCCAGATCAATCCCAAAGATGAAAAAACCGCGAAATGTGACAGCGTGAGAGTCACGGTCTCACGCACGAGGAGCCATGTAACATGAGTTTGGAATCTTGGGAAAAACCTCCTCCTGGAGCTGCCCTCTTGTTAGTCATGTAGCCTTAGTCAAGCCAGTTAAACTTGCTGAGTCTCAGAGTTCTCACCTGTGAAATGGGAGATATAGCCAAGCCAAGGTCATTCTGTATACTAGTAGCTGCTTGGGGGGGGAGGGGATGATGGGAGGAGCAAACACACTTCTTATTCTTGCTGAACTGTCTATGGCCAGAATAGCAAGGACAGAGTCTGAGCCACAGAGAGAGGCCTATTCTCCAGGCCAAGCCCCGGGGACTGGCTAGGAGATCCTGGACATGTTCTAACCTAAGTTTGAACATCGGTTTATCCATCCATGAAATGAAAGGATAGAGTACATCAACATGTCTCAATAATAAAAGAGCCCCTAATAATAAATCCTAATGCACTTATGCGCCAAACTCCTCTGCTCAAAGTACTTGGTGTACCTACACAGTAGGTGTTAGCATAACCCTCATTTACAGATGAAAAAACAAGGCACAGTGGGGTTAAATACTTTGCCCAGATGACTTAAAGTGTTAAGTGGCAGACTTCACATCGAAGCATGTGGGTTCGGGAACCTGTGCTTATAACCTCCGTGTCACCCTAACTCTAGGTCGGGGGCAGTGTATGGGGTATGTCCCACATGGAGAGGCTGGGCTGCCAGCATGGACACCTGGGAGTTCAGCGTTTCCTGGGCATGACTCTGCCTCCTGGGGTAAGATAAGGGCAGGAAAAATACAGATTTTGGAGCCCTTCAGGAGGGAAAGAACTGGTGGAATCACCAGGTGGGAGCCATGGGCCACTTTAGTGCATGGGTAGGGAGGGTCTGGAGTGTGCCAATCCCCACGTGATCTACTCAGTAGCCACATCCTACACCACAGAGAACTTCAGAGACATCTGGGTCCCTGTGAGTTCTCTCCAAGCTGATCTCACTGAGAAGAAGGCAGAGGGAAGGCACACCTACAGTCCTTGCTGATAGTGTGACTTAGTGGAACTACCACTGGGCCTAGAGAAAGAGACGGCCCATTCAAGATCATTTATAATTAAGTTAGCACTATCTAGGTTACTGGGTTATGGCAAGCATGTATGTAAGTAAATGCTGTGCTGGAACACAAAAAATGCTTAACAGATATTAGTCCAAACTGAATTTTTCTCTCAAATGTTACAGGAACAATCACGTCCCCTCAGTCCTTCTTAACATTAGAGGGTGCCCATGCTCTGTGAGGAGCTCAGCAAATCCCCTGAGATGGTTCTTACAAATTTGCACCCCAAAGTTAGCATGCACACACCCCCTTGGCTTGACATGTGGCTGCATCATTTGCTAAATATATATTTGGGAAAAGTCTATCACACTCGTTCCATGAATAACACAAAGGCCTTGATTTGTTCCTCCAAGTGACGAGCACGCGTTAGGTCCAAAATTAACATTGCTCTCTAGCTGGGGTTTGTGTGTGTTTTTCCAAAAACAGAAAACTTCCAAGCTCTTGCTCAGCCCTAATCAGAGCGTCTGCTGCACAGTGTTGGAGAACAAAGACCAAAGCAAAGATCTGCTCTCCAAAACACCTGTTGCCTGTTGATGAGGAGGAGGAAATGAAGAGGTGGGTAGTAGCCTTACTTGGTTGGGTGGCCTTCTGCCCATCATGTCACCTCCCTGAGCCATGCCTTCCTCACACATAGGTTGGGAGTCCTACTTCCTATCCTCACACACCTGGCAGAGCTGTGCTAAAGGAGAAAACAATATAAAAGAGGCTCGAGGCCTGCAAAACACTACAGGGGTGTCATCTACAGCTATTATCTGATCTCTTCTCCAGCCAACCAGACCCTGCACATTCTGCCTACCGAATCTGTCTTCTCCCATCGACCTTGCAAAGTCATTAATTACAGCTTTTTAAAGAAACCATTCATTGCAGCCCACTTACATTTTTGATGATCAGTCACATGACTTTGCCCTAGGAGCCTTCATCAAGAAGGCAGTAGATTCAGAGAGTTCGAGATTATGGAACCAACGGAGGTGGAAGGTCACCTCTCTGTGCCCATAACTTCATCTCTAGTATGGAGGCCACACCCCTGACTGATGTGACAACACAATGAGATAATGTCCACAGGTGTGCCCAGCACAGTCCTGACAGGTGGCAGACAGGCATTATTCTCACACTGAAGAGAGTATAGAGGACATCATTCAGGCTTCGTAGCCAGGCATGCTTGGGTCTGAAGAGCAGGTCTCTCTTTAACGAGCTGTGTGACCTTGAGAAGTTCCTCCGCCCACTTTATAGTATTCACAACTAGAAAGCAAGGGCAGTGAGAGGCTCTGTGTGCCACTGCACCAGTTCTGCCCAGCCCTGCTCCAGGGCCACCATGTGGTATGTACACTGCAGAGGTATTGTGAGTGTTGAAGCACCTGGCACATCAAGGGCGCTTGGGAAAGAGCCGCCCCGCTCCGGTTTTGTTGGTTCAGCCATTCTTGGAAAGGCCAGTTGTATTTTGGAGCACTGAACCTCAGCCCTCAGCAAAACAGGCCAAGCACATGACAGATGTTAAACAGCTATTCCCAGAGATGTCAGCCAAAAGGCCAAGGAATTTGGAGACGCTGTATTTCCTTCTCTGAAGCTCAATTAGCTTGTCACAGCTGACAGATGATGGATGGGTATGCATCAGTCCAAGTGACACCACGGGGTCCATCTGACCTTCCCTTTATCATTCTCACCTCTCCCACTCGGCCAGCTCTTTCCTGCTGTTTGCGGGCCATCCCCTGCCTCTCGATCCATCCTCTCTCCACCTTATTGTCCTCCCCGTCTCCCAGGCCCCCACTTCGTTCCCACTCACTCACCATCACGGAAATGTGGAGAATGTGCATCTGCTCCTCTACAATCTCCGAGGGCTCCTGGAGTGTGGGGGCGGTAGCCCGGGCCAGCTGCCCGGAGCTGCTCATGGAGACGTGGAAGTACAAGGTGCCGTTCTCCAACCACTGCTGCCTCCAGTGAACCAGCGAGATGTCTGCTGCCGTGCCCGACATCTCTGCAAGACAAGACCCAAGGTTCTAGGTGAGCTGCATGCCTGGCCTCATGTTTCAGGGAGGGAAGAAGCCACACCTACTCAGGAGCTCAGAAGGTACCTCCTTTGTAACAGGATCCCTGTCCTCACATCAAATCTATGAGCCAGAGGTCATCACTTCCATTTATGGGTCAACCGTGGCCAGGATTCACCCCAAGCAACAGAATGGCAGAGGCGGGATTTGAACTCGGGTCTGCCTGGTGCCCTTTTCCATAGCACCATGCATGGTAAGGCAATTCCTTCTATACCAACTATGAAATCAAACTAGGTAAGAGAGTCAACATGCTGACATTGTTCTGAGGCCATGGAGCAAGGAGGACATGGCTGAGAGTGTGCCTTCCTCAGCAGTTGAGGTGGAGGCGCTTATGGCAGAACAGCAGAACCTCAGAGCCAGAAAGGCCCTAGAATCTGCCAGCCAAGGAGCCCAGCGTCAAGCTCCATGTGAAAGGAGCTTGGCAAGTGGGTTGTTCTGCGCCTGTTTCTACTGCTTCAAGCAGAGCAGCTCCACTTTGCAGTAGTGTGTGTGCTGCACTCCCAAGCACAGGGGTGTTGGCAGGAAGGTTTCCATGGCTTAAAAAATCCTTGAGAAACCACTGCCCGACCCATTTTCTCATATATAACCAATAGAAGGTTAGGAAAATCTGGTAAATTGAAAAGTCACTTGACTTGAAGTTTCTAATTCTTACCTCTTTGCTGTTTTTCCCTCTCTACATACTTTATAATTTTAATAGTACTTCCATTCAAGGCAATCATACCTACATACTCTCTTGTGAAGTAGAAGAGTGATGGCATCAAGTGCTAAAAATGTCCTTGCACTGGGATCATACAACCTTTTCATAGTTCTGTCTATTAAAGGGATGTGTTCCTGGAAATGTCCTAGAAGGACAAGGCCTATTGGTGTGTCTTATGAAGAAAAGGGAAGGGTGGTGGTATTCTTGGAGGATCATCAGGTATTTACCCAAGTGAGAGTCCTATAGGGGACAGAGGCCACCCACCAGTAGACAAGTAGCTCAATTGTGCTTGAGCCTTGGACCTTTGAACCTTCTTCCCAAAACACCAATCTGATCTAGGGGCAATAGTCTTAGTCAATGCTGACTTTACATGCCCACAGCCATGAGATCTTACATGCACACACACATGCATGCACACACATATACACACACACACACCCTTCAGGAGAACTGATGCGGCGGCTGAACTAGAACTTTGTATCCAATCAGCTCTGCCCATGCCCCACTGCAGCCCCTATTATATCCGGTGACACTGAATGCAAAAGAGTTGCCTTGAAGACATGAGCTGATGCTTGTCCACCGAATTCTACTATGTTAGTCTTATATCATCCTTTCCCAATTAACTCTAACTCCTGAGGTTCACAAATAAAACTCCTTAGAGGAAGAGCACCTGGCACTTACGTGCTATAAAAAAGTTAGCTATTAATATGTATTATCATTATTATTCACAGGAATAGGATCTATTTACTCTTCAACTTCTCTGAAATAAATCTTGAGACATCCTTGACTGCTTGCTTTCTCTCCTACTCCTCACCCAGTCCATCAGGAAACCTTCAGAGCATCCCGAATCCACCCCCTCTCAGCTCTGCTACTGCAACCACCTGGCTTGCTGCGAGGGCTTCTTAACTGGACTCTCTCCTTCTACCTTTGCCTTTCCTGTCGATTCTCAACCAGAAGCCAGAGGAGTCCTGCCACAGCATGAATCAGCTCATGCCACTCCTCTGCTCCAAACCTTCCATGACCTCCCACCTCATTCTAAGTAAAACAAAAAGTGACCGGAACGTAGTAAGTTACTCCAAGTGCAAATTTCCTTGGGTTTCCCTTGCTGCACCAGGAGTTGAGCAGCGCGGAGATCATTACAAGAGTTCATTGGCTCCTAGGGCATGGGACCTGAAGGACCAGGAGAGCTCACTGTGCAGCCTCAGGGTAGGAGATGGGCTGGGTGTGCCATCTGTGAAGGTCTCTCCCTAGACCCTTCTGTCCTCCCACCACCCACCTCCTAGCCTCAGCACCTGAGGCCTTGGCAGTGGCTTCTCTGGCAGCCAGCCAGCTGGGCCAAGGCAAGGTGAAGACATCACGGTAAATGGCCAGGCTTAGCACCTCACTCATTTTTCTTTCAGTGCATAAAAGTCCAGAATCAGAGGCCCAGGGGAACCCAGTTGCCTCTGGAAATAGTTGTCTCTCATTCAGCAGCTCAAGAAGGAGGGTCCAGGTGCCACTAGGTGGGTAGGCACTTAGGCACTTACTGTGCTAAGAGTCCCTGGAATGGCACCAGCAGAACGCCCAGGGCAGGCCACATCTGGATGACACAGCCTCGTATAGATGGAGGCACAGGAAGTGAAGGAATGCCTGCTGAAATCGGTGCTCCTTACTTCTAGAGCTCTCCCCAGCCTGTGCCTGCAATCCCACCATTAAAGAAGCTTGGCCTCCCAAGTTCAGTTGAGAAAACAGAGGGTGAATTGTACCCAGCTGGGTTTCCAGTTTGTGCAATTTCTTTGATACCAGTTGCTCTTGCCACGTTCTCCTTTTCTATGACTAAATTAGCCCATGAACCAAAACTAGATTGCACTCTTTGTCTGCTACGGTGATGAGTGCACAGTCAGCAGACAGTAAAAGTTAAATGATAATAACAGTGTGTGAAACACAGTAAATATTGAATCACATCGAGAACAGCTCTGGACTTACTCTATTAAAAGGAAAGAAACTGTTGTTGGAGTGGGGAGGAGGGGTGTGAGACCTCAAAGACAAAAGTGCCCTGGCGGAAACAGAAGGCCTTGTTCATTCATTCACTCATTCATCCATCCATGCATCCAACCATTAATTCACTCATTCACGTTTGTTTCTTTAATCATTCAACACACTTTATTAAGGATCTTCTCAACTGCAGTCAGCTTAGTAACTCAGAACATGAAGTGAAATGAGACACAGCCCTGAGTTCAGGAAGCTCAGAGTACTTAAGTAGAATAAAATCTACCCACACCCTCTTCTCCATGTCACTGTCCGCACATGTGCACACTCTCTATTTAATGTGGCCCAGGACGCTGTGAATTAGTCTGATGCACCTCCTATCATTGTCCCCTTGTCACATGCTCCAGCCCTTCAGGACTTACAACTGTCTCTCAAACAGGCCTGGCTGGCTCCTGCCTCAGGGCAATTGCACTTTCTGCCTGGTCTATCTGGAAGTTTCCACCCAGAGCTTGTAAGCATTCATCTCAGCATTCTAAGCATTCATCTCAGCGTTCATCTCTCAGACCAAAGGAGACCTGCTCCGAGAGGCCATGCCGCTCTTAGCTAAAGTACTCCACACACATCCACTCCCCATTCTATTCCTTTTACAAAAACTTCCCACAGATCTTGTCACCATGACAAGAAATTTACCTCATATATTTTCTTGAATATGTGTATAATGCCTGTCTCTCCATGAACCTTGCATGTCTGATTTCCACATCAAGCACTTTCAATAGTGCTTGACACATATCAGTGCTCTGTAAACAATTACTGAACTGCTGATGAATATACACACGTACTTAAACATGTCCATGGTAAAGTGAAGGAGGTAATATTAAGCCTCATTAGAGAATTAAAGTAAGAGTAAATAAAGATCCATTGGGAACTCAAAGGTAAGAGAGGACTCTCCTGGCTTGGACAGCAAGAACTACTCCACGAACATGGTGATATGAGCGAGCATTGCAGAGGCAGGGCATCTTCTTGGCCCTCAGTGTAGAGAAGGAGGCATGGACGTGGGCTGAGTGGCTGGGTATCTCAGGGCAGGGAAGGCACATGGTTAAGAAGAAGTGCAGCAAAATGTCAGGCTGAAGATGCAGTTCAGATGCAGCTTTAGGCTTAGAATGCTTGGTAATAGAGTATGGCTGATTCCGTATGCAGGAGGGAGTCGTGAGAGTCCACTTGATCAGAGAGCCAGTCCTGTGTCCATTACAAACAGGTTAAGGAAATAGTAGCACAACCAAAGCCAGCTCCTGAAAGTCCCTGCTGACTGATTTTCCAATTGCATTTTCCCTTTCCTCTTCCCCTAGTCCTTCCATATAAACATTTCATTCAATTCTTCAAGTCACATTACAATCAAACCTAAAGCAAAAGGGGGACTAAACGCATTTGGTCGGGAACCAAGACGATTCCCATAAAGGCAGATTATGCTGACATGATGAATATGAAATGAAACAGCAGATATTAAAGTGGGAGAATTGGTGCACCGTGCCTTCCGGCTGTGTGCCGACTGCATGTCTGCTTCCCTCTCACCACGAAGAGCTTGATTTTTTATTGGAATCATAAAGAAACACAGAGATTGTCTTTTCACCTTTCACTGTTCTCCCTCCCTGGGCCTCAACCCGTGAAATATTCAATAGGCTCAAATCCCCTTAACCATCCCGCTAAAGCCAAGCTAGAGGATCAGCCCTCATCAGTGATTCTGGGTAGAGCGCCATCCTGTCTCAGCAGCCACGCATGCCTTTCAGCCTCCTGGAAAAGAAATAAAAATAATCCCTAAGGCGTGTTGTGTTTTTAATTGGCTTGTTCTTCCTAATCTATGGCACTCATTGTATTTTTATTTAATTCCTGAAGGTCATTATGAAAATAAGCAGCTCTCCTGATCACCAGCCATCTTGATAACATCTCCCAAGTGGCCAACTAACCCGCCTTCCGATGCCATAGCACCAGCTGACCCTCTAGCCGATTATTTACAGAAGACCAGAGAGCGCTTCTGATGAGTTTGCAAATGGTCCCTGCCTGGCTGGGGAGCAGACACTATGGGAAATGAACTCACTGCCTAGACAGAAGGAGTTAGGAAAGTTCATGACAGTGACGTTGACTGCAGACACCCTTGCTACTGGCCCTTCCAGCATTCATGGATGTACATCTCCATGCAGCAAGTCCTGCTGAGGGGGCTCAGAAATATATCTGAAACACATGCCCTCATTTCCATCTCTACGATGGTTGCCTGAATGCAATCCTTTATCATCTCTTACAGATTACTTCAAATGGCTCTGTGGCAGTTAGGGTCTTATCGGGCACCAGGGGGTTGGGGGAGAGACACACTCAGTAAAGTCATTGGAAGTATTTAAGGATGGGACCATGTATAAAGGTTTTGGGAGTGTATTCATCGGGGTCCTTCAGAGAAACAGAATCCACAAGGCATATAGAGATACATAGAAAAAGATTTATTATGAGGGATTGGCTCCCATGCTTATGGAGGCTAACAAGCCCCACAACCTGCCATGTTCAAGCTGGAGACCCAGGAAAGCCAGTGTTGTAGTTCCAGTATGAACCCGAAGACCTGAGAACCAGGGGAGCCAATGGTGTAAGTCCCAGTCTGAGTCTAAGCCCAAAGGCCCCATAAATATGAGGGCTGATGCCCGAGAACAGAAGAGGGGTGTCCTGGCTTTTGCAGAGAGGACATTCGCCCTTACTCTACCTTTTGGCTCCCTTCAGACCCTCCTGAAGGAAATGATGCCCACCTGTATCGATGAAGTCCTTTCTCTTTTCCTTGGTCTAATGCTTCAAATGCTAATCTCTTTCAGAAACACCCTCACCAACACCTCCAGAAACAATGTTCTACCAGCTCCTTGGACATCCCTTGGCCCAGTCAAAATACAAAATAAATCAACACGGGCAGGCAGGGGCAAGGCAAATCAATGATGAAGCACCTCAAGGTTGGCCACAGCAAGGGGCTGATACCATCCTGGAACTGAAGGGGTAGCGGGAGGAGAGGGGTTTATGAAACTCTGAAAGAGCTACAGAAAAGGGCAGCTAGTCAGGAGCTACTGGTAGGGCGCGACCACCATGCAGGTGGGTGGGGTTATAAACGTTACAACTCATTCTTCCTCTACCTATGAACCTGTTACAGGTGGTATATATGGGTCAACCTCAACCAAAGGCCCACGGGTGAAGTAAATCATGCAGGTCTGCTTTCCAGGGCACATAGCAGGGAGGGGAGAGCTGAGGTGTAGAGACTACCCTGAAGGCCCCAATTGGCATCTCTGCATCCAGGCTTCCTTCCTTCCAACAGCCCTTCAAAGGGCTACCATGATGAAGTGTGTAACTTATACATCTGTCCAAGTCACACCTTTGCTCAAAACATGTCAAGGGCTCCTGATTTCCCTCAGAGTAAAACCTAATTTCACAAGCCTGGCACCTGCATTTACCCCCCACCCACCTCTTTTCATTCCTTTCCTTGCACTTACATGTTAAATCTGATTGAATATTTATGTGATCTCTCACATACTACACTATGCTGTTTATTTGATGTCTCTGAAGATGAATTTTCAGAACCTGGAAGAACCTTCCCTGCTGAACCCCATCCCCTGCTCTGGAAGATTTCCTGATCCCCATATGAGTTGGGTGATGCTTTATGCATGTTGCATAAGGCCACAACCTCTGGAGACCAACCACTTGAGTTTGAATCCTAACTCCCGTGTTCAGATTGTGTGTCTCTGGACCAGTATTTTAGCTACTTTGTGCCTCAGTTTCCCCATCTGTCAAATGAGGTGAATAATAATAGAATCTGGCCCATAGTGTGGTGAGAATTAAATAATATAAATAATTTAGCTTTCAGCATTAACCTTGATCCTCAGTAAGCATTCACCCATTACATTTGTTACATATAATTCACACTCATTGTTATAGCATCCTATTTTACCAATGTCTCAGTCTTGGTATTTACCTATGTTAAAATGATCTGTTTATACAGTGTCTTCTCTTACTGGACTCTAGTACAGGACACACAGAGCCATCCGCATAGCCTAGTGCCTGACACAGTGGCCAAATACAGAGAAGAGGGGCTAGAAATGTTCCGTGAGTTGAACCATCTGCATATTTGAATTCAGATGGGCATCCCCCGTGAACAAAGAGAAGAGATGGCAACTCAGGATGTCAATGATGGCTGGATTTCCACATAACAACTCTACAGAAATTTACTCAGCATCTGACTCAAATTTAGGCACTCTGGGGAATGCAAATAGAGAGAAAGACAGAACTTTAACCTTCAATGAGCTTGCATTCTCATGAAGAAAGAGAGAATATTTACACACAAAATAGGCAATCATCTGATTCAGTTTAGACCTAAACATGTGTATGTATGTACAACTGGAAAGAAATGTACTTGAAAATCAGGAATTATACTCTTAAAATGGTGGGATAGAGGTGATTTTAATCATGGTCTGATTCATTTTTGTCTACGTTTTCTACATAGAATATATGTTGCCTCTGTCGCAGATCCAAACACATGCTCATTTAAAAGATTCATTTCGTCAACGAACTTTTTCTGAGATCTGGCATTGAGGGACTCTATCCTCGGGAGCTCAGTCCAGGGGATGGAGAAAAAACATGATATAAATATGTATAAATCAAAGTAGGGAGCTTAGAGTAGAGGAGATGACTTCTGAATAGATCTTAAAGGATGGAGGAGTCTTAAAAGATGGGCAAGATTTCAACAAGTAGCCATGTGACATTGGGTATTTCAGATGGAGGAGTGGCACAAAGGCAAGAAGGCAGAAGGCATGAAATGTGCAAAGGGGTGCAGTGAGAGGATGCCATTGGAAAATACGGAGGTGTGGCCCAGCCGATGTGGCTCAGTGGTTGAGCAAGGACCCATGCACTAGGAGGTCAAGGTTCAACTCCTGGTAGCGGCACATGCCCAGGGTTGCCGGCTAGATGCCCAGTAGGGGGGAGCATGCAGGAGGCAGCCAATCACTGATTCTCTCATCACTGATGTTTCTCTCTCTCTCTCCCTTCCTCTCTAAAGTCAATAAAACTATATTTTAAAAAAGGAAAGAAAATATAGAGGTGCATCACTACAGAGGAAGCAGAGAGGTTGCTATAGCAAGTCTGCAGAGGGAAAGTAAAAAGGGGGCTACTGCTTCTTACCGTGAAGTTATCTCCTAGCATAACAAAAAGTGCCGGTTCCCACTGTGATTCCTTCATGCCATCAGATCAGGCCCTAGTTCAGAAGCTAATGAATTACATGCCATAAATTAAAATGACAAGATGGATGGATGCATGGATTTATCCCAGTCTTTCTGACATATCAATATTCACACATCTTGGGTTAATGAGAAAAACACTGAATTTGGAGTTAGAAGCTTAGATTTGTGTGATGCCTCTGCACCAACTAGCTAGTTTACCTGAGGACAAATCACAAAGCATCTCTGATTTTCTTTCTTTTTATGTAAAAAATTTTGGGGGGTGTCATGACTGCTCCATTTGCATAACTTCTAACTTAGAATTGAGAGGAAATAAGGTCACATCTAACAATATGGTTGGAAATATGCAAAGTCTCACAGATAGCCCCAAAATGCAATCACTATCCCCATCATTCAACAATATACCACCCATAAATATTTATCTTCTCGCTAAACTGTGCCAAGCACAGTGTTAGTTCGTGTGGATAGATTGAGTGAAAAGTTAAACTGGTTTGCTGCCCTCACAGGCCTTCCACTGTAGCCTGGATTTTCATCAGCGCCCACTAAGCAGCCACAACATCTCCCCTTGCTTCAGTTTCTTCATTTATTCATGCCCTTAATTGTTCATTAATTCATTCACAGCAGAAGGCTGTGTCTGTCTGGGTAAATCCTACCCTCAGTGCTTAGCATGCAGGAGGTGCTCAAATATTTGTTGAATAAATGCCTCTCTCAATGCATATTTTATACATTCTCTGCCCTAAAGAAAATCTCAATCTAGGAGAGAAAAAAAAAAGAAAATCAACGAAGGAAACGATCGTGCAGCACTGGCCATGAAAGAGGATGTACAGAGAGTTATAGGAACATGCGTGAGGGGTGAGTTAATAATGCTCCTCCTTCGTTAGGGGTTTGGACAAGGCAAGCAGGCAGAGTCTATAATGTGAACACTTCATAAATCTAAGCGATGCTGGTGTCAGGCCAGGTTAAATGCCCACAAGATGACATCATGGTGGTGCTAGGTGTGGGCATTTGCCTGGGAGGGAATAGAAAGTACAGCAGTGGTGGGGGCCTGACAAAACCAGGCTGTGCAGCAGCGCTGGAGGAAAATGTCCCAGGGGCACCCAGGCCCCCCCTCCCCGCCCCCATCTGTCAGTTCTTATCTCTGCCTTTGCCTCCAACCTGCCCATTCCCGCCCCCTTTGGGAACTGCGTCTTTTACACAGCACTGTGTTCCCCCGCCATTTGGTGGAGATAAATAATACAGTTATACCCGATTAAATAAGGGAGGGGAACAGAAGAATTAAGAGATATTGGCAAGGGAGAAAAGCATATCGTTTCAGATTAGATTTGAAAATAGATGGAGGGTTGATGGAATTGATTCTCATTACTCCTAGTTATTCTCTCCTGAACCATTTCCCTCCCTTCTGCTGCATTTTTTTTTTTTTTGGCCTGGTCTTTCTTTGTCATTTAGCTTCACTATACGCCCTTGGTTTCTCAGTGTGTTAGCAGTTTCTTTTCTTCTCCTTCTCCTTCTTTTTAAATTGATACAAATAGTCAATGACTTTCTCTCCTTCCCCCTCCCCCGTTGTACAACAGTTTGCAACTGATAGAGAGATCAGCAGAAGATGCAGACAGGGGCTGACTTCCACCAACGCCCACTTATGTGCCAGGCACGAGGCTAGGGGGCTCTCGTTCACTGTCCCCGTTAGCCTGCATGGAAACGCCACAGGGATAGGATGGATAGTAGAATACCCATTTTCCAGCTGAGATAGCTGAGGCCTCAACAGGTGACAGGACTTCCCTGAGGTCTTCCATCTAGTAAGTGACAGAGCACGAATTCGAGCTCTAGTTTCCTGACTCCAGATCCAGTGTTCTCCCCATTCTCCTAACTGGGAGGAGAAGTGGAGCTTCGCATTTGAGTAGAAGGACTGAGGGACCAGGCCCACGCTGGGGGATGTGATAAGGTACCAGGACAGGCATTCTCCTGGTCCTTCAGATGCTCTTCATCCGAAATCATCTCAAGGTCACTTGCTGGGGTCAACTGTTGCTCTTCCTGTTTCTAAGATGCAAACTTCTCCTGAATGCTGTCCTAAGGGAAGTGTTTTAAGAGCACTTTGCTCCTTCCTGTATTTCATCTGGTGACCTTTGACAAGCTAAGTTTCCCTCTAAGGCTCACTTGCCTCATACGGAAAATAGGAATCATAACAGCAGTCTCTTAGGATGGTTTGAGTATTAGGGAGATGAAGTTTTGGGGGGAGCATAGAACAGTGTTTAGCATATGCATAATCCCTGTCAGCTGTCTGTCTTGCTTCAATTTTCTATCTCGCCACTGTCAAGACTAGAAAAATCAGGTTGTTTTGAGCGTAATGGGAAATGACACAGTATCCAAAATAGAGAAGAGGAAGGCAGAGGTCATGGACATAAAACTTCATAATTCAGTTGGAAAAATTTCTCTTAGACCTTTCCAACTGGTCCCCAGTATCCCCCTACCCTTTTTAAAATCCTCCCTTTTGTCTATGACCTAGAATCATAGATAATCACAATAGAAAGAGAATATAAAGACATGGAGATCAGTGGTCTAATCCCCACTTATTGGTGATGAAAATGATGTCCAGAGAGCGTTAGCAACTTGCCCTACATCACACAGCCTCATAATTCCGTGCTCTTCAAAAATTACAAGGGCACAAGAGATAATAATGTAGAAGGGAGCCAGGACAGAGGCGAGAGGTAGAACCTCCCTACCGCCTAAGAGTGATTTAGCAGCATGGGGTTGGGGGGGGGGTGCAGAATCCCCTCGGCATCCAGGCTCCCTCAGGCTCTCCTGAAGGTACTACTAACATGGCCCTATGTCTCTGCTGCAGAGTCTGACTTGTTAATCCCCAACACCCTCACCTCAACCAGAGGGCTCCCCTCCTGAGTGCTGCATGCTCGGACCCAGACCTGCCAGGTAACAAAAGGTGAGGAGCCAGGAGAGGATGGCGCCATGCAATGTTGTGAGGGAGGGAGGAGAATGAAACCCGTAAAAACCGGCAACGGAACAGAGACTAAGAGAATGGACTCCACCAGCGAGCTGCAGCAAGGTGGGATGGGCTGGACCTGGAGGACTACCTTTGCCGGATGAATGCATCATCATGCCAGGCCCTGGACTGACCCCATTGCCTCTGTACTCCAAGCCACAGTCCAAGGCCCCACGCTGCATCCCAGCCTCCGGGTCTTTGTTTATGGGGGGCCTCCTGCCTGGAATGCCCTCATCTCTCCACACACACAGACACCGCCCACCTTCCCGGGCCCAGCTGAAGTGACCCCTCTGGAGCATCGGCCTGAATGCCCCTCCCCTTCTCCAAGCTCCAGCAAGTGTCTACTCCCTTCCCTGGCTCACTAACCTCACCAGTCCATACCCTAGCAGGTGCTTAGTAAACACAGGCTGACACGGGATTAAAACAGAAGCCCAAGAGAGTGAAACTCCCTATTCCATTTCTCAGATGGGACTATTGAGGCACAGGGGCTGGAAAAGACACTTAGAAAGATGGAGACCCCAGATGTGGGAGGAGCCAGGTGAAGGTCTCTCAGCCTCAGAGAATAGGAGTCCGCTTGTCCCCACCCCCCCCACTTCCACTTTATAGCTCCTGGCAGCATATATCAAACTGGCAGCCACCGGGATCAAATGGGTTTGCTATGGTCAAAGCATGACAAAATCCATCTGTGCCTTGCCTGTGTCTCCTGCCGTGTCGTTCCCTCCCTGCTCCCCTGCCTTTAGAAGCGTAAC
Source organism: Myotis daubentonii (assembly GCF_963259705.1). Lineage (NCBI taxonomy): Eukaryota > Metazoa > Chordata > Mammalia > Chiroptera > Vespertilionidae > Myotis > Myotis daubentonii. The sequence continues at coordinate 69,977,154 of NC_081850.1, read as the reverse complement.
TCCCTGCTCTTGTTCACATGGTTTTCTCTACCTGAGCTGATCCTCTCACCCTCTTTTGCCTGCCTAACTCTTCATTGTCAGAACTCAGCTGTGAGTAGGCCATCTCAACAGTCACCAATTCTTCTCCTTACATCTACAGCCGCGCGTGTGACACTGCGGCTCCCCCATCAAGAGGTGAGTCTATTGCTTCTCCCCTTGAATCCAAGTTGGCCGCAGGACTTTCTCTGGTCAAAGGGACAAAGGCACAAACGATCCAAGTGGCGACTTGCAAAGTGGTTGTGTACCAGGGCTTGCTCCCTCCGGCTTCTCTCGAGAACCCCGAAACTGCCTTGTGATGAATCTGGGCTAACCTGCTGCGTGATGAGAGAAGCATGGCCCATTTGCCTATGTCACCCCAGACAAGGCCTGCTGCTAACCACCGGATATGTCAGAGTTCACCCAGCTCCCAGCAAAACTGCCAGCTGACCACAGACACAGGACAGAGCCCGGTGGAGATCCCCCAAGACAAGCAGAACTGCCCGACAAAGCTCAGCCTGTAATACTAGCCTGTGTAACTGTGAACCACAAAATTGTTTTAAGCCACAAAGTTGTGGGCGTGTTTGTTATGCAGCAAAGCTTACTTAAAGAACAACACAGATGGGAAGCCTCCCTCCCCCCAAGGTGGGCTGGGTGTCCCTGCTCTGTGCCTCCTTCCACACAACACTGGAATCATCCCTTTTGTTATTTCACACCTCACTCACCATCTGCTCCCCAAGGGTCCAAGCTTCTTAAAGCTAAAGGGCCAGCCTCCCTTGCTGCCTCACCTAGCTCAGAGCAGCTGCTCAATGGACAGCATCGAACTGCAGCGCAAATGGATACTGAAAATCTCCCTGAGGTGGGAATCTACCGTATTTCCATCACTGCTCCTCCTGCTTGTCAGAATCTCTGTGGCCCTGATTGCTGATTAGAGAGTGAGTAGGTATTGATTGGCTCCACCTGCATGGTTTGGGGAGCATATTCCTTAAACAAGCTCTACGCCCCTCCGCGTGCTCATGGCAGCCTTGATTGTAATGCAGCCTCTCTCCGTTACCCTCATTCATGACGCAGCTCTGGAGCGCAGAGCCCAGGCCATCAGTGGAATGATGACAGGACCCTTTTGACTTGTAATTCCACACCATTCAGGCCAATTCAGACCTGAAGCAGGTGGTGCCCCGTGGCAGGAAGGGACATGAGAGGATGCCATGCTGAGGGTGGGAGAGGGAAGGACCCTCTTGATTGTCTGACTCACCAGGGAAGGATGAGAAAAGGCTCAGGTGCCCAATGTCCCTCCTGACCAGGACAGTCAGTGCCTGAATGATGGCAATGTATACCGTTCTGGAGAGGGCCAGGCACGACGACTCCTGTCACCACTCCGGGGATACCGTTATACTTGATTCAAATGCCAGCCTCCTCTCTGCAGTGAGGTGATAGAATGTTGTTCCCATATGGCCAGGTTAGCGGTTGGGAAGGTCCAATTCCATTCTGTGACCTTAGGTGGGAGGTTGGTACCTCTGCGCCTCAGTCTTCTCCTCTGTCAAATGGGAGCACAGATCCCTCACCTGACTCCTTCACTCGGTTATTGGAAGACGTAATGGGAGAAGTTCATGAGAGGATACGTTGAATAAAACATTCTCTGTGCCAAGGTTATAGTTAGAAGTAATACTCATCAACCTGGTGGCAGATGCTTAGAAAACTGAAACCAAGCCACTCAATGAGAAAGGCTAAAACCCCCTCCCTTTTGTTAACACCTAACACTCTAATACAGCCCAGGGTCAGGCTCAGCCTCAAACCTGCCCCCTGGTTCCCACCTCTGACACTCTAGTTACTTGTTCAGTAACCTTGCAGAAGTCACATAACTTCTCAAGGTCTCCTCCTCATACAGACGGTTAAGAATCTTTATATATAAAAGCCTAAGTGGCCGAATGACTGAACGACCAAATGATCAGTCAACTGTTAGCTATGACGCGCACTGACCACCAGGGGCAGATGCTCAATACAGGAGCTTCCCCCTAGTGGTCAGTGCACTCCCACAGCAGGAGTGCTGCTCAGCCAGAAGCTGGGCTCAAGGCTAGCGAGTGCAGCTGCAGCAGCACGAGATGCTGCAGGGTTGGGATGAGTGAGAGCAGGCCCTGGCTCGGGCTCCTCTCCAGCCACCTGTGGCTTTGCACACTGCTACATCCCCCGAGGGGTCCCAGACTGTGAGAGGGCGCAGGCCAGGCTGAGGGACCCCACCAGTGCACGGATCCACGCACCAGGCCTCTAGTAATGTCTTAAGGATTACTGGAGTGTGAGTGCCAGGAAGGCAGGGACTGACTGTCCTATTCACCCCTGGGTCCCAGTGCCTACAAAGGTGCCTGGTACAGTGTAGCCACTTAATCTAAAATGACAGAATGACTGATACTTATTAAGCAGTACAATGTGCAAGGCTCAGTGCCCAGCCATTTTCACATATTATCTCCTCTCATCCTCCAGCATCCTCCTGGCTGATGGGTAATAAGTCCACATGTACACAGTGTTGAGATAATGTGTCAGCATAAGGCCTGGCACCAGTATTTGCTCAATAAGGTCTGCGACAGTGCACACTGCTCCTGCCACCACCCCTTCTGTGCTACACAAATACATTGTTTTGACTCCAGATAATATGGACTCTGAAGCATTAGGGCCTTATTGGTAAATTTCTGCAGGATAGGATGTATCCGGTGACCTCTCCACAGGGCACTACATTTACAGCCCAGAACACCATCAAGGCATGGAGCTAGGAAGTCTCACACCTCAGACTGTCACTCCTCCCCTACCTTCACCCCACCTTTTGGCTCCACTTACAAAACCACAGAAACTAAACGTAGATGGAGTCAACTCAGCGAGAGTTTCTGGGGGGCCTTCCTTGCACCAGGCCCTTGGCTCGGAGCTCTCAGGCATTGTTTCCCTGAGCCTCCACTCCTCATTTAGAATCACGAAAACAAACTGAGAGCTCACGGCTGTTGCTCCAGATTGCATAGTCAGTGGAACTGGGCGGGCACAAATCCAGTCTCTTGACCTCCAGGACAGACCCTGGTATAGTCCTTCTGGCTTCAACACTGACCTGCTGTGTCACCCTCTCCCAACCTCACTCTTCTCACCTTTAAAGTGGGAGCAGTCATGCCATCCTCAGAGGCTGTTTAAAGGATTTGCTGGAGAATGATGTGAGACAGGTGCCTGGACCTCATTCTCGATCTTAATGGGAACTGTCATGCTATCACATGGAGAACGGTGCCTTCCGCTCCACAGTTTACAGGGGCATCTCAGCCACGGTGTCAGTTCTGTCCCATGACAATGACAGATGGGAACTGGGAGGTAGGGGCCCACTTAAGTGGTATCCCGTGCATTCATCCCACGAACCTCTGCTGTAGGCCCTTTACCTTTTCTGAGTGTTTCTCTTTAATGACGTGGTGATTTAATGCCTGCCATCACCACTGTGGTTCCCGTCCACAGCCTGATGTGAAATACACTACAAGGAAGCCCGTTGCCAGAATGCCCTTGTGGTGGGCAGGCGTGGACAGGAGGAACCAACCAGTTGCTGGCACTGGGGGTGAGGACAAAGTTAGATATGTCACCTCTAGAGAATATGCAAAGGAGTCAGGTGAGAGGGGTCACAGGTACACAGGAAGTCTGTTTGCCCAAAATAAAAAGACCTTCAGAGGGGCCCAGCCAGGGGAGCGTGCACTTGTATGTCTGTGCTTCCAAAGCACAGGTGAGCTCAGATACATGATCCTCCTCACAAATGGATGCATGAGTGTAATGCCAGGGAAACACCCTTGCCACACAAACATGCAGCCACTGTCTCATAGGAATAGAGACAAATGTTATAGAACACATGGTTTTGCATGTAGACTCATATGTCCATTCTGCAAAACTGTTCCCTTCCTTACACAGGCATCATAAGTATTTGCATACATACACACCCATGCATTCCTTGACATATGTAAATGGTTACTTTATGTACATACACACAATCATACATGGACACTTTGACGACGCAGTGGCCACACACATGTGAAGGGCCCTCAGACATGCACACAGTCAGTGTGTTCACCTAGTTTAGCCCATTTGCACACTGCCAGGCATGCTCCATCCTGCATGTTCAAGCTCACATGCATGTATGTGCACTGGTGTCTTCACACATAGGTGGCTGCACTCCTGAGCAGAAATCCACATGTGCTCAGACATGCCCATGCCCACAGATCCAGGTACATTTAGCCTAAGGACATACCTAAGCTCCCATTTATGTCCTCACATATACAGGCCACAATTGATCCAGGAAATGTCCCTCGGTGCCCCAGGAACATGTTTGGATATGTCCTCCCAGAGGCCTGGGTTTAGACTCAAGGAGGAAGACCTAATCCTCTCCCACAGTCTCTGCTATCTCTGCTTCTGAGCTATGACTGACAGGCCATCGCAGAACAGGGGCGAGCAGAAGTCTCTGTTCCAGGACTGTCCATCCACTTAATCCTTCCTGACTGTGTTGGGAGCCGGGGGGAGTTCCACCCATCTGCTATGTCATCTCCTTGCCTGATGTCCTTGAAAGAGACAGACTGACACAGGCTGAAAGAGGCGCACTGACGCTGGTCCCAGGCAGTCCTGGTGACCTTGCCATGAGGCTTCCACTACCCAGTGCTTTGCCGGAAGCCTGGTAGGAAAGCCTAAGCCGGTGCCCTGGGCATGGAGCAGCCAAATCCCTGAAGCAGAAATAATGCATTAAACTCCTCACTCTCCTCTTACAGCCACACACTATGCTCAGCACCGCCACACACTGCAATGCCTGTCATCATCAGAACATTCTCCAGGGAGCTGTACGCTGGCCCATTCTCCAGAGAAAGAAACAGGGACACCCAGAGGAGAAGCCTCATGCCTGAGGGGCTTCTGTGCTTACTAAGGGGCAGGCGTGGAGAGCTGAAGGCAGGTCGGCTTGCCCCAAAGCACTCCCTAAACTCAGGTGACTCTGGAAGGAAGCTGGCCAGCCAGGTGTCACTGCCTGGTTTCTGGAATGTTCCTCATTTCACAAGCATTTTTACGTGTTTCAGTCCAGATATGACTACCTAGGGCAGAGGCATCTTCCCAGCCTGATCCAAAAGCAGGGGACTGGAGAAGGAGGTAAGGAAGGAGAGAATGTTTAGGTGAAAAAAGGAGGGAATGAATAAATGAGGAGAATGAAACAACGGTGGGAAGATGGAGAAGATAAAGAAGGAGATGGTTTTAAGATGCAGTAGAGCTCACCTTCCTTTTCTCTGAGTAACATGCTCTGATCCCCTTCTCTGTGCTGGGCCTAGGAAGAGATGCTGACGGTGCTAAGGGGACAGGGCAGGACTCCGTCAGGGAACTCCTAGACTCGCAGGACTGATGTCTGTTTCACAGAGCACGTTAAATCTTGACCAGGTGTTTTTAAAGTGTTTGCACAATTAATTTCCAAATCATTGAGGAAAGAGAGATGCAAAAATGACCTCCCACTTCCCCTGCCCCTGCTGCCAATAATGAGCATTAATGATCCAGTGAGCCTGTGGCACACATTTCCTCACATAATTCTCACCACTACCTTTCACGACAGTTATCGTATCCTGTTATTTATTCATATATAGGTGTGTGCATGTATACATGTGCACACACATACATACCTTCCTATTTGGCTCAGAGACATTAAGACACTAAGTGAAAATCACACAGGATTCCAGCAGCAGGGGCAGCATTCAGACCCATCCAGCCTAACTTAGGTCCCTGCCCTAAGGCATTATTCTTACTGCTCCTCCTGCAGCTGCACCTCCTTCCTGTGGTGGCCCATTTCCCACAATAATGGTGACTTAGCACAGGATCCATAGCACAGCTGGTGGAGATAATCCAGAGATAGCAGGAAGGAGGTTGGGAGAGGCTTGGCCAAGGTCACTGTACAATAAACGTCTGGACTGAGACGAGGACCTGCCCTTGGGACCCCAAGCCTGACACTCTTTAGAGGGTGCTTTTCGGCCGGCTCTGGGTTTTCAAGAAGTCACTGACCTAGAAAGCAGGAGAGCAAGGCCATGCCTCGGAGCTCTCCTCGCCTAAGCTAACAGGGCGAACTGCTGTCAGGAAGACAAGCCTTCCATCCCTGGGACCTCAGCGTCAGAACCTTTATTTTATAGATGAGCCCACGGAAGCCTGGAGAGAGGAAGGGATTTACCTAAGAAAAAAACAGAGCAGCAGCCGTTTCTAACAAAATCCAGGCTCCTCTCCCAGGGACTCTTCCTCTGAAAACACCCACAGCCACCGAGTATCACGGACAAAAAGATGAGGCGAGACAGGCAGACCCATGGCTCTGGAGGGGCCATCAGCAGCTCTGAGATCTTGGACTGGGGCAGCGTCATGGGTGCGTGACTCTCGAAGTCACACAGGGACTCACATTTAGAAGGTCCTCGTGCTTACTGTAAGGCTCTGAAAATCTTAATATTTTTAACAAGAGGCCTCACATGTTCATTTTGCACTGGGCCCGGCCAGTTTTATAGCCGGTCCTGTGTTTGACGCTTCCCCTTTCTGAGCCTTCGTTCCCCCAAACTGAATTGGGTTCCTAATGGTGCTAACTTGGCACGGTGGGCAGCTGACCCTGCTGGGCTTTGCCCCCATCCTCCGTGGCACTCACCTTTCCATACAGGTCAACAGAGCATCCTCCTGTGGATACCGGCACTCTGCCAGGGCCGTCCTAACCCTCATTCAGGGCAGGCCAGAAAGAGCAGGGCATTTCCCCCAACCCTCAGCCTAGAGTAACGCTCAGCCAATGACAGATGGGAGGTGAGGTGTAGGCTCCCTTCCCTGTCCCATCTCACTTGTCCTATTGGTGTTTCCTGGGACCACCTCCCAAATCAATTACTTGCACGCATCTCCTCACCCCTGGGTCTGCTTCTGCAGAACCCAATTTCGGACATAGATGCTACGAGCTCCATTGAGATAATGCATGTAAAGTGCCCAGTACGGCATCAGGCACAGAGGCGAGCCCTCAATAAGTGGTAGGCTCATCCAAAAAAAGAAGAAAAAGTCACTTTCCGAGAAGACAGGAGGAAGACAACAGAACACTTCTAATTGATTTCTAAATTTACCTTCCTAATGAAATCATCCCTGGCAGACCCTGCTTATGACCATCAGAAATGATTTTCAGGGCCCCACTTCCCACCAGAGGCAGGTGCCAGTCATTCTGGCTCCCGAAACCCAGTCCAAGTGAAAGCTCATGTGATCATCCTTCACAGCCTTCCCGGCCTCAGAAGCAAAAGGACACACGAAACGGCCCTGCATCTCAGAGCCAGGCGAGCGGACATCTCATCTACCCCTTGGTCTCACAGATGCCAAAACTGAGGCACAGAAATATGCCCAGAGAAACTAACGCGTACAGAAGAATCAATCTGGCGGCGCACCACTTAGTCTCCAAATGGATGACTTACCGACTTAGTCTTTGTAATTGTCATGCACGCACATACATACTAGAAAGTAAGCTCCCAAGATGCAAGACATTTGCCTATTTTATTCAATGCGGTATCCCCCAGGAACCCAGCACAGTGCCTGGCACAGAGTGTTCATTAATATTTATTAGGCGAACAAACGCTCACTTCATGAAGCTCTTCCTTGCCTACCTCCAGGAGAACAACAAATCCAAAGAGCCTCGGAGCCCCACCACCATCATGATCAGAACAGCATGGTCAAGAAGGGGGGCTCTGGAGCCAGGCCACCAGTGTAGAACTCAGCTCTCCCAACGAGTTCCTGCGGTCCGTCCCTAGGATACCCTCAGTCTCCCCATCTTTAAACCAGGGCAGCTGCCAGTATGTATCAAAGGAGGTACAGTATGTAAAACAGCAACCCCTGGATAAGCACTCCTCCAGATGAGCCATGATTAATGGAAAAAGAAAAGCCCTCTGCCCGAGGCTTCTCTCTTGCTGCTAATACATTAGGGGAGAGTTCCCAACGTGGGAGCGAATGCGCTAATGCTGGTGCAGGCGTGATTGCACGCGGTCCGTGTTCATCAAACTAATGAGCAGAGACTCTCCACGGGAGAAAGTCACATCCTCTCCTGCCTCTTCCAGCCCTTGTGCTGACCTCAGGAGGAAGTGTCGCTGAGATGCTGCACCGCCTAAGGGCCCCGAGGGGGCAGGCCCCAGGCTCCCAGCCCCTGGCGGATCACGCCAGCTGGCTAGAAGGGATAGCACTGTTTGCTTTCATTGTATTTATTTTTACCGTGGCCTTCTAATTTTAGTAAGTGAAGCTGCTTTCCCATTTATCATTATGATGTTAAAGTTCCCATTTACAATACGTACGTGGATTTAGAAAGAAGAAAAATAGGAAGTAAAAAAGAGAACACAGATGTCTGTCTGCAGAATATCCAATAATCAGAAGACGTCCTGCGATGACTGAGGTTCGGAATTCTGACCCGGTCTTGGCTTACGGAGCCCCGTAGGTCAGGGGCAGGGGGTCCACGGCCCCTACCAGCCCTGCCATTGACTTACCTTTTGACTTTAACAAGCCTGTCTTCCTCCCTGGGCCTCTGTCCTTCCATTTTTTAAAATGAAGGGCTCAGAAGTCTAAGGCCTTTGAACATTTTTTAAATGCGTTGAGTCCTTTCAAGATTCCAGGAAGAACCACAGCACACCACGGGAGAATGCATCAGGGCCCTGATCACCCTGCCTGTCTCCTTGACCGCTCACTCCCATACGGGAGCTTGCAAACTCCAGAGACTTGCTGGAACCCTTTCGTTGGTTAACACGGATTTGCTTTTAATGTCACTTCTCTCTCCCTGCCTAACTCCTGACTCAGGAAACGAAGCCAGCACTTCCTAATCCGTGTTTAGGACCTCACCCATTACAGCACCCCGCGCTCACGCACACATAGAGCATCGTGTCCCTTTCAATCCTCTTCCCGCCCCCTTGTCAGCACGGATGTCCCCTGTGTGGTGTGTGACAGAAAGAGCCTTGGGGAGGGCACCTGTGTGGTTACATCAGGCGCTCAGGACAGTGGGCACCTGGGCGTTGGTTCTGACGTGGCTGCTGTGTTCAGATTATCGCTTATTTACTGAGCTGCAGCTCCAAGGCAACCTGAGATAAAAGGATGCTCGAGAGACAGGGAGGAATCAGACCAGGTCTCCCTCTCCCTAAGGGAGGCCTCAGATTTGGGGGGGGGGGGGGGTACACGACTCTCAGCTCATCAAATTCACCGGAATGCTGCTTGAGACGTGCAGCTCAGAAGCACACACAGGACAGAGCCAAGCACCGAGGACACAGTGACTTAACTCTGCCTTAAGGGGCCACCACGGGAAGTTGTCGGGACAGATGATGTCTGCGTGCAGTCATGAAGGGAGGACAGATGTCTGCCAGATGAAGGCGGGGAAAGATTTCTGGGCACAAAAATGCAAAATCCCGTGTTGAAGATACACAATTCCTGGGGTGCCCCTGGCTCACACAGCTGAGCCACTGCCTCCTGGGTGACCTTGCCAAATTGCCACACATGAGCATCAGTACTACTCAGTCCCAGAAGGCACTGGACACTGGGGAGGGACTTGCGTGTAGACATGTAACCCACCTGTGAACAAAAGGGGCCCGGGCCCTAGCCGGTTTGGCTCAGTGGATAGAGCATCAGCTTGAGGACTGAAGGGTTAGTCCCAGGTTCGATCCTGGTCAAGGGCACAAGCCTGGATTGTGGGCTTGATCCCCAGTAGGGGATGTGCAGTAGGCAGCCAATTAATGATTCTCTCTCATCACTGATGTTTCTACCTCTCTTTCCCTCTCCCCTCCTCTCTGAAATCAATAAAAGTATATCTAAAAAAAAGGGGGGGTGGGGGCTCGGGATACAGTGGTGGGTGAGCAGTGAGGGCCAGAACCTGCGTCGCCAGAACTTGGAAAAGGTCTGTATGGAGAACCTGACAGCCAGACCCATGAGACCTACCTCCATCTTCTAAACTCCCTCTCAACATCTTTTCTCCTTTGTGATTTCATACTTCCGTCCTAGCTTCCAAAGTTCTCCTCACACCACTCCCTTCCTGCAAATCCCCTTCTTTTCAGGACAAAACACACACACTGAGCATCACTTCCCTAGCAGCAGGCAGAGGCTTTTAGCAGGTTTTAATGCACCGCTAGACAACGCCTGAAGGCTTGAATCCCCAAGCACACCTCCCTGAAAAGGAGAGAATCCCTAGTCACTGGGGCCTCGGATTTTATTGGTTTCATAAAACACGGCTAACAATGGTCTGTTTCACTCACTGGGAGAGGCACACAGTCAGTCTACTGACCCGCACCATAAATGTGTAAGTGGGGTGATACACGGATGGACACACAGCATCCTAGGAGCACCAGGTCTGCACTGGCCGTGACCATAAAGGGTTCAGACGATGTGTCAGCAGCCAAACCAAAGGTCGCTTCCATGTCCCAAAACAAAACCTCATTGGGACCTGCATTTTCTCGACGCATCTCTATTTGCCCTAACCTGAGTAGGGTTATTTAATGACACATTCTCTCAGATCTTTTCTCTACTGTTCTCCAAAACCTGCCATTCCTGTGTCTTACCCTGTAACCTTTTTTCAGGTGATGATTCCCATTCCTAGTGATTAAAAACGTACTCAAGACTGTTTCCAGAGGCCACCTGTGTCAGCAACAAAAACTCTTGGGAAGTGTTCCCTGAAGGAAAGAACTAGGAATGATCTGAAGTTGAGATATGGTAACAACAGGTGGACCAGAATGCTCTCCTTGCTCGGATGGCCTCTGACTGACAGCTTCACCACCCTCCCCGCCCGCAGGGATCTATGCTCCTGTCCCCACGGAATGGCTGGATTCCGGCTCCCTAAAATCCGAACACTGCTGGGCCCCCTACTTTCAGGTGTCCTTGCGGGTGCCATGGAGAGAATAAACCACCAGCCAGACACATAGCTGGTAGAAACCTGGTACAAAGCGGACTCAGGCCTGGAGATGCTGTCCTGCGCCAGAGGCTGGCATAGAGTCCCTGAGGGTGGAGCGGAGCTGAGTGGGGGTCAGCAGGAGGCACCCTTTGGGTACCAGGGGCCCCAGGAGCACAAAAGGAGAGCCCCCTGGCTCTGTCAATTTTCTCTTCTCAACTCCCTTTAGTTACTTCTTTTTCTCCCTCTTCCTTCCCCTTTTCATTTCCCTCCCCTATCTGTCCCCCCATTCCTCCCTACATACACAGATTCTGATCTTCCTCAAAATGCTGAAATGAGACAAATTTACAGCCTTTTGTGCTATCGAGATAGCCTTGACCCCCTAGAGGAGATACTGGCCCCATGTTCCAGTGGAGAAACTGAGGTGCCAAGAGTGCTGAGTCTCCAGCCCTGGGTCACATAGCAAGTTCATAGGAGAAACAAGATTCTAACTCACATCTCCTGACGATGGGCTCACTGCTCCCCGCACTATCAGAGGGGAGCCTGTTGGGGGAGACACTGAAAGCAGCCCTGTGAGCTCCCCATTCTCCATCCACTGCCTCATGAACCCCGCGGCGAGGACCCGCTTCTCAGCTGCCCTGGCTTGGGAAAACTGATGTCGGGATTCCCCAGAGCTGGGCCCTGGGGAGAGAAGCAGCACACACCGGCCCCAGCCCTGGCAGGCCCTCTGACATGCCGAGAAGGCAGGCCAAGAGCCAGCCCTTATCTATCCACTCCAGACCTGGGCTGTGAGCCAGGGCGGAGAGCTGGCAGGACTGAGTGTGGCTACGGTGGTCAAACCCCTGGTCAGAGGTGCTGGGCGCTCAGCAAGATGCCAGGTCCAAAGTGGCTGAGAATATCTCCCCTTTTCTTTGGGGCCCTGTTGGAGCCACAGGAGAATGTTAAGGGGTATGATACTCATTGGCGAGGCAGCGTTGGCACAGAAGTAAGGGTGTGGTCTCTCTCTGGGGCCACCCTGACTGGGTTCAAATCCCACCCCTGCTACTCTCTGGTTTGTATGCTTTTGAAAAGTCGCTCATGGTCTTGAGGCCTGTTTTCTCATCTGTAAAATGGGGATACTAATAGTGCCTCCACCTCTGAATTTTGTGAGGATCAGACACATTTGGAGCCTTTTGTGCTGTTGAAATCGTCTTGAACCCCTAGGTGAGATTTCAGAACCTCGGGAAGACTCCCTATATCTCTTATTAGATGCAGCACACTTTGCAATGTGCCTGGAAGGAGAATGAATATTTTATATATGTTAGTTATTATCATTGTGCATCTGAACAACACAGCCATAGCAGTCTTACAGGTGAGTGACTCCAAACTCCCAGGTCTCCACTCCAGGCTCGGTCTACCTTAGACGTTCCTTCTCCCTGGCTGGCGGGGAAGGCGCCTGGGAGAGTCACCAGACTCGGAAGAGCCTCTGGGACAAGGAGGGCCAGCAGCCAATGTCTGGGCTACTTCAGCCTCCTGCAGGTTCCAGGTGTGAACGAAGCCGCACGGCCTCTGGACATGATGCTGGTAGGGGAGAGGGGAGGCTCTAGCATCCCATGCCCTCATTCTGCGAAGGAAAACTGAGGCCCCCAGTGGAGAAGGCCCGTGTCCGTGGCCCCCAGCGGGTACCCACACACGGTGATCACCTAAGTCCTGTGTGTCTCAGCCATGGGCGCTGCTCCTCCTCCAAGGCGCTGCCCTGCGAAAGGCCTTATTGTCACAAAGCACTTGAGGGACTGAAGGACTCCAGGAGGACCCGGTCTGGCACTGGTTCTGCCGATCCTCTGTGGGGAGAGGACCCCACTCATCACTGTGGGAGGCAAATGAGGCCCATTTGTTTTATTCAGGGCACCACTTAGGAAATTGCTCCTCCCAAGGACTCATGGGAGAAATTCCCTCTCTTCCGAGGGAAGAGCCATTTGCTCCAAGAGAACCATTTATTCTGATAAGATCCAAGTAGCCAAGCAGGGTCGTGCGACCGTCTAGACATACGTGTTTGGTAAGTGTGGGGGGAGGCCCCGTCACGGGTGCTCTATGCACATGTAGAGTTGCACCTTCCCTGGGAAAGTCTAACGTCCATCAGCTTCCACCCGTGGGTTAGTCCAATGCCTTCTCTCGGCAGGCATTTAGTACAGCGTGAGAAAAACAAAAAACCTGGATTCTACCACTTCATAACTGCTCGGCCTCAGACAAGTTACTTCACTGCGCTGTACAACGGGAATGCCGAACCTGGCCCGCTCTCGTGCGGAATGCTACCACAAGTGAACAAGGGGTCTGGATTCACTCTTCTGTCAGCGGCCGCCCTTCACACATCAAGAAACTGAAATCAGCAGATCGGGACATGGAGACAGTGATGCCCAAAGCCCACGGGACCAGCAGTGGGAGAGAGACCCAGCTGCCCAACTCCCCGCCCCATCGCTTCTGGACGACACGGTGGGGCTGAGCTAGGAACACTGCCTCGATGCACGGGCAGCTGATTCAAACGCCGGCGTTGTTTTATTCGGGCCTGGACGATGCTCCCCTGCGGGGGTCCACTGTGCACTGTAGAAGCTGACCAGCATCCCTGGCATCTACCTACTAGATACTAGTAGCATCTACCCATCCACCCATCGTGACAACCCAAAACCTCCCCAAACATGGCCAAATGTCCCCTACCCTACGGACGCACAACTGCTTTCCAGTGAGAACTATTTCTTTAGGGGAAAAATAATAAACAGAAATTGTTAATCTCATAATACAGAACTAATCCCATATCCTTGAACAGGCGATGGTACCTCTTACCACCCATGCCTGCACATTCTGTTCCTCCATCTGGAATCTCTCCCCCTGCCCCATTCCCGACTCACCACCTGGCAAACCTCTACTGGTCTTCAACTCAGGGGTCACTTAATCTGCAAAACCGCCCAGGGTCCCCTAAAACTGGGGTGGCAGAGAGACACTTCCCTTGTTTGAAAGCAAGCTGTGTTCCTCTCTATCACACTGTGGTTAGTTCTCTGTGCCCTTGAACTAGACGTGCATTCAGAATAAGGGTCTCTGCCTTATTCTGAGTTAAACTCCTAGCTCCTAACACCATGGCCTAGGATTGCATAAGTAGATGCATGAGCAGCATGCTAACACTTAATCATCACGCCTCCCATCTCAGCCGGTCCTCACACGGATATGTCGATGCCCGCGTCACAGGCCATTATTACCATGTGTTTCTGGAGGGTAATTAACTCCCAGAGAGTAGCGATAACTCAGCCAGTGTCACGCAGCCCGCAGATGCACCTCTGGACTTGGGAACGCCACTGGGAGGCCCCCACTCGGCCAGTCTGACCTTCTCTCCTCCACCTCTGCTGCCTTGTGTCCTGCAGAAGCCCCCTGCAGAGCCCTCTGCCTCCGGTCCTGGGTCCTGAGAGCACCCACCCCTGCCTCTCCCCAGAGCCCAGCACTGCTGGCTCAGGGCAGCAGAGCGGCAGTGTGTGGGTGTGAGTGATGATGTGTGTGCCCGCCTCTAGCACAGGCACATGTGGGCTCCGGCCATGCAGCCGGCTTCTCCCCGCAGCAGCAGGGACGAAACAAAGGAGTGTGGGCATTTTCAACACACTCTCCTGTCTCCAGGGGTGTTATTACACTCCTTCCACCTACCCGGTAATGGGGACCTCCGGGGCTGGAATGGAAACAATGATTTTTTTCCCCCTTCTTCTAGAGTCAAGGCCAGAATTTAATAAAGGTAGAAAAAATACTAAGGTATTCCAATTCCCCCTCTCTGCAGATTGTTTTTTAATGTAGTTTTAGCCATGATGTTAGATTGACAGTCCTGAGGGCTAAAGTTGATCCATTCCCATAACAGGTCTAGTGCAGACGTGGAGTGAGCCATGTTTATGTGTGTGCGTGCTCACATACACGCCCTGAACAAAGCAATTTATTTTACCAAAACAAAAGTCATCTGCATTAAACTGCAGGGTCACAGTCTGTCTGCCCCACCTCTGACCCCTGACACCACATCCTCAAATGTAACCTGACATTCCAGGCCAGGGGTGGGCAAACTTTTTGACTCAAGGGCCACAATGGGTTCTTAAACTGGACCGGAGGGCCGGAACAAAAGCATGGATGGAGTGTTTGTGTGAACTAATATAAATTCAAAGTAAACATCATTACATACAAGGGTACGGTCTTTTTTTTTTTTTTTTTTAGTTTTATTCATTTCAAACGGGCTGTAGTTTGCCCACGGCTGTTCCAGGCAGTCATTTCTCTGGCAGACCCCACCGCCATTGGACCCTACATGTTTCTGCTCGGTGTCTGGGATCGATCTCGGCTTAGCTCTTCCCAGACAGAATCTCTTTGGTGGGCATGGCCCTCAGCTTCCAAGCTGTTTCATGACTTTTTCAACCCTGGGATCCCCCCCAAATGTCACCAGCCCCCACCCGGCCGGAAAGCATCTCACCCCCTTTCCTCCTAAATCACCAGCATTGGATTCATCAAAGAGGCTGAGAGGGCGGGGGAGGATGCAGCGACCATAGAGAAACCTTCAGCCTTAGAAGTCAGGCTCTCAGTGAGAACTACTTCTAGGACTGACTCATCCCCATATTCGTTATTTCCCTCGTAAGGAAGCATGTGGCAGGTGCTCTGTGCTTCTTACTTCACGCGCATTTTTACTTTCTGTCCCCGGTGTAGGCGGTGGATATTACGGCACACACTTTGGACATGAGGAAATAACGACTCGGAGTTAAACTGAATAGACTCTACTTAAATTTAAATCGATTCATGCAATCAATCAACAAACTGCCTGTCAGCTGATCCCCACGTTCGACTCGGGAGACACAAAGAGAAACTAGACAGACGTGGCCGTGTGCCCGCCTAACTGGGGAGAGACATGCACCAATCAGTCCATATAGTGCCCAGAGCCAAGCAGGAAGGACCTGATGGGGAGCAGGATGCCGCTATGGGAGCCAAGAGGAAGGACGGGCCCCAGCGGGGTCGTGCAGGCCTCCAGGACGACGTGGCATCTGCAGTGACAGCTACAGGGCAAGTAGGGTTTTCAAGGGGAAGAGGAAGAACAAATGTGCTCCGCCCAGAGGGAGCAGATGTGAACATCCAGGAAGAAACACTGAATATGGATCCTTCCAAAAACTGGGGGGAAAGTCAGCATGGCTGGTACGTGGGCTTGAGGAAGCAGGGACAGGCCACAGCAAGCGATGAGGCTGGAGAGGTGGGCTGGGCTGGATCGTGCAGAGCCTCGCAGGCCATGCTCAGGATTTGGAGTTTTTCCTGACATCCAAGGGGAAGCACTGCAGCAATGTAAGCAGCTTAAGAAGAAACAGGCACGTACAAGCTGGCTCTCTGCTACTCTTCCTCCAAAAGGAAGAGACGGGCCCTGGAGGCCGCTGGAGGGCGGAGGGAGGCGGGGGTGGGGGGTGGGGGGGGACTTACGATAGAAGGCAGGACTCGGCCTGGGTGACCCTATGGCTGGAGAGGCAGGAATGGAGTGGGCCTTCAAGAAACAAGGCGTCTAAGAGACTCCATGCTGCGCTTCGGGAGCATTAAACTCGGGAAGACAGGAGTTAGATGCTGCGGAGCAGCCGGCTGGCCAGACTGTGGCATCATCCATGTAGCTTATTTAATAATAAAGCAGGCAGACAGGAGACGCCATCCAATGTGGAGATGCTTGGCCCTGGTCCCCATGGGAGAGGCCGATGACAGGCCAGACTCCTGCAGGTCCAGACAGCACCAGACCATCCCAGATGAGCCACATGAGGATGTCGCGGCCCAAACCAGACACAGACAGCCAGTCCCTGCCCCCATCTTCTCCGCCGCCATGGGCTCTGCAGGCCCCCTCGCTGATGGTCATGAGAGCAGCCAGCTCAGGCAGACCTGTGTCTCAGCTGGGCCCACCCAGACTGACCATGTGACTGAGGAGCAGGGTACATGGGCCCAGAACCCCCTCTCCTTCCTGCAGCCGTAGTCTCCTGTTCCTGTCTCCCGTTACCACCACCAACTCCTTAAGGATGAAGAGCATCTCATCCATTCCGCTGCTAATTACCTCTGCATGTCCTCATGCCCACTGATAAGAAAGCAATTAGGGGGACATGCAGGGAGTGCGGGGAGGGAATATGTTCCATTGTCAAGATAACGCCACTTTCCCACCACCCCTTCCCTGACAGATGACTGAGCAGGGCTGGGGGATTTTGAAGAGATGGAGAAAGGAAAGGGGGCGTGAGAGAAATTGAGTGCGAGAAGGGGGTGGAACTGCACACGTGGGAGCTGCAGCAGCCCTTACCCATCCTCTGACTCAGGAGTTCCATCCTGACAGCCCGCCCTCCGACACCAGGCAGGAGTTAAGTGAATGGAGGCGAATGGATAGAAGAAAATCCGCAGCACGTGCATGATGATAAATGACAAGTGACACTGGAGTCACCTACCATGGGGAGGGAAGGAGGAGGGAGGGAGGGACGAGGAGGGCACGCCTCTTTCAGAAGAGACAGCCAACTGCCCCCTCAGCACTGCCATGCAGGAAGCAAGACCGGTTTTGGCCTCTCTCCCAATTTTTCCAGAGAAGCTGGAAATCCAGCTGACATGTGAAATTTCTCTCTCTCTTTATTTTTTTTTTTTCATTTTGGAAGCCTCTCCACTTCTTTAAAAACAAACTATTTTACGAGCCAAGCAAAACGGTATCTGCGTGCCAGATGTGGCCTGTGGGCAGGAGGTGTGCAGTGGCTAAATTTAGTCCAGCGCCAGCTTTACAGACATGGGAACTGAACGTGTGTAGCTACAGGGAGCCTGGTCCAAGGTCGCAGAGCAAGGAGATAGTGGAGCCAGGACTCAAGCTTTTTGCTTCCCAACCTCCCTCCTCTTACAATACTAAAACCTGGAGGCTGATCACAGATCACAGGCATGCAAATAATACGAAGGAGTGCAAATAGAATCATCCAATCGCACAAAGAAAAGTCTGCGGCGAGCAAGGAAGAGGTCGCTTCCAGGGGCGCCTGTGGGGGGCGGAGGAAGGGCTGACGAAAAGCTTCACCCAGAAGGGGCTGAGCCATGTATTGCTTCAGTACCTGTAAGATCACCTTGGAGCATTAGGCGATTGGAGCTCGGGATATAGGCACAATCCCAACCCATCATGCAACTAGAAAACTAGAATATAGGGTGAGAAAGTGCTGCAAATGCCAAGAACGGGGATCGTCAGGAAACTGGACTGAGCCAAAGAGCAGCAGTGCAGAATCCATATGCAGCGATGGTGGCAAGCAGGTCCTCCAGGACAAGATGGCACGTGAGATAAAGTATGAGGGGTGAGCATTCTACCAGTGCATAGTTCGGGGCGGGGGCTATAAGACAGATCCTCAACGATATTAAGGACCTTGTGGATTCCAGACAGCGGGAACAGACGAGCCACGGGCCAGATGTGGAAATGCACGGGAGTGTATGTAACTGGGAAACGCAGGTCATTTTAGCTACAGTGCGGGTTTGAGAAGGGAGTCGTGCACGGAGGAAAGTGGAGGTCACATCTGACAAGGCTGAGTGTGCCCAGCAAAGAAGTAGGTACCTACTAGGTAGCAAACGGGCAGCTGCTAAAAGTCTGTGAGCAAAGAGCAGAGGTGGTGCCCCCCTCACTGCTGTGTCTGGGAGAGGCTCCCCTGGCAGCATACAGGGAACTGTGGAAGCCCTCGGGAGGTAGCTAGCAGCTCACACATCCTCCCTCAATAAAAATGTGCTGAACGACTACCAAGCTCCAGGCGCTGTGCTTGCAGCTGGGGATGCCATGAGGAATACTGCAGTCATTCAATAGTTATCACACCCCTAGTGTGTACCACGCACCCTGTGAGAGCAGGGTTTCCGTCAGTCATTTGAGAGCCAAGCACCGAGCTTCCCACACACTCAGTGCTCGGTACCTGTTGGCTCCGTGTAACGGAGCGGGATGAAAGGGGAAGTTGAAGGACGAGCTGGAGTCATCCCCGCAGGGCTCGGAGGCAGGGATGAGAGAGGAGACGCGTGGTGGATTAAAGACCTCTGGTTCTGAGATCAGGCTTCTGGGTTTGTCTTGAGTCTTTGCAATTGTTATATAAGCCTGAACAATTCCCGTCCCCAGCCTAGGGGTCAGTTTCCACATCTGCAAAACCGAGGCGCTTGGGCCAGTTCTATGTCCCGAAGGTCATACATGAAACTGAAAGCATGATAAAATGGGGTAGTCTGGGATGGAGGAAGGTAGTATGGAATATGCAAAATCTCTGAAGGGGCGCTGGGGGCGGGGGGGTAGGGGGGGATAGTGCCAAGAAGAAGAAGGGGAGGAAAGCCAGATTTGGGAACCTTGGAGCTACTCAGAGCCATGAAGCCAGATATCTGCCAATATCTGAAATCACCTCTCTACCTTGACCTGCCCCTGGAAAGACCTCAGGCTAAATGGCCACTGCGGCTTCCCGTCACTCGCATTATTATAATTACTGAGTTCACTGGTGTTCTCCAGGCATTCTGTACGGGGTGGAAAACACTTTCCTGATGACTGTTAATTAATCTTGCGCCAGCCCTGCGCATGGCAGGGACTGCTAAGCACCCTCATTTTTATTCCAGGGAAATGGGCACAGAAAGGGCTGAAGGTCACTCGGGCGAGGGCTGGCTCAGGACTGGAACTTGGTGTCTCTGCCCAGGCACTCATCACCTGCCTGGAGGCTGCCCGGCTAGAGGGCACAGAGAGAAGGAGCTAAGCAAGGAGCTGCTTCTCCAAGATGCCTTGCTCCGGGGAAGGGGAGGTGGTAAGGAGGGGGAGACAGCAGACTTAGGGAGAAAACAGTAAGAGTGGACGCCCTCTGGAGACTGAAAGGGAATGGAGGGTAAATGGAAGGCTTGGGTGGCATCCGGAGAATGCGGGACTCTATAGGAAAGGTCTAGATGTTTACTGGAGTCAGAGAAGGGAAGGGGGACCATCTGCTGTAGGAGCAGAGGAAGGTGAGCTCTGGTCACTGAAGGGTCAGGAAAGGGTGACCACAGGCAGGAAGAGTGGAGCAAGTTAACCCTCCACCTCGAGGAGCCGAGAAGGGTGACTTCCAGCTGGAGGGGCAGGGATGGTGGCCTTCTACAGGAGGGCTGGTGAGGCTTACAGGGCTGACTGCCCTTAAAGAAATGCAGATGAAAAAAGAAAAATAACAGCAGACATACCAAGCCGCTGTCAGGCTCTCAGCAAGAGGCCGCTGCCCTGCCCTCTTCAGACTAAGCTGTTAATTTGTCCACGCACTGGTTTTCTGGTTCCATTCAAGGTCCCGGTCACTGGTGGGCTAGGATGATTTAAGACTGGGTTTCGAAGGAAGGCAGAGAGAAAGAGAACCATCAAGAAAGGGGGAGAAGAAGCCCTGCTGGAGAGTGAAATAAGCCAGTCAGAGAAAGACGGGTATCACATGATCTCACTCATACGTGGAATCTAATGAACAAAATAACCTGACAAATAAAACAGAACCAGAGGCATGGGAGCATGGAACAGACTGTGGAATCTCAGAGGGAAGGGGGATGGGGGGCGGGAAGAGATCAACCATAGATCTTACATGCATACCTGCATAACCCATGGACACAGACAATCGTGTGGTCGGCCTGGGGAGTGGGGTGCGGGATGGAGGGGTCAGTGGGAGAAAAAAGGGAGACATCTGTAATACTTTCAACAATAAAGATAAATTTAAAAAATAATAAAATAAAAGACAAAGCATGGAGGACAGGCAAAAGAGGGGCTTTATACATTCACTGCCTTCACCAGGATCACATGGCAAAGGCACCAGCTCTCAAGACTCCATGTAGAGTGGCCTGCTCAGTTGCTGCTGGGGCCATGAATGCAAGGCCCCTGTAGCTCAGTGGGTTGGAGCATCATCCTGATACACCAAGGCTGCGGGTTCGATCCCAGGTCAGGGCACACACCGGAAGCAACCAATGAAAGCAACCAATGACAAAGTGGAACAACAAATCGATGTTTCACTCTCTTTCTCTCTCTTAAATCAATCAATAACTTTAAATAATTAAATAAAATAAATGCATGGCCTGGAAATGCCAGAAGCTTGTAATGCTGGCGCCACCATTTATTGGCGTTCCAGGAACTGGGCTCCAAACTAAAATATGAATGGGCCTGCCAAGCATGTTTAAGCACACACTGTCCTAGGAGCCTGTGCTTGGCACTTCCAATGTACCACCACTGTTCATTCTTAAACTGTCCTACGAGGTGTGAACTGCTATCGTTCTTATTTCTAAGTGAAGAAACTGGGACTCAGGAGTTAAGTACTTTCACCAAAATCACCAGTAACTGGCAGAGTATAGACTCAAGCCGAGGTCTGTGTGACTCCATAGCCCTTGCGCTTTTTATTTTATTTTTTATTTTTATTGATTTCAGAGAGGAAGGGCGAGAGAGAGAGAGAGAGAGAGAGAGAGAGAGAGAGAGAGAGAGAAACATTGATGGTGAGAGAGAATCATTGATCAGGTCCCTCTTGCAGGATTAGGGATCAAGCCCCCAACCTGGGCATATGCCCCAACCAGGAATTGAACCTTGACCTCCTGGTTCATAAGTCGACGCTCAACCACTGAGCCAACACTGCCTTCCACTTAACCACTGTGCATCCATGTGAGTACTCATTCTCTGTACCTACAGCTTTGCCACCACCAAGGGTATAAGCTGATGTGGCTGTAGGGTCCCTGAAGGAGAGACTGTCCAGGCGAGCCTGCCTGTTCCCATCGCACATTCCCATGAAGTCACTCCAGCCAGTTCCCAAGAAGGGAGGATTCGGAGACTGAAGGGTGGTAAAGAATGCCTGTTGGTTGTACACGCTCTGCCTAAGGCTGCAGGAAACCCAGCTGATGTGGTGAGAAATGTGCCCGGCCAACACACAGAGACAGGGAACTCAGTCAAATGTCAGGGAGGAATGGAAACCCAGGGCAGAGCTTGGCACCCTGAGCCCCTCTCCCAATCCCTCTTGGTCAGTTCCGGGGGATTTCCTGAGGTTCGGGCAGTGATTTCCGCTGCAGAGAATGGAAGGGAAGAGGGGAGGGCAGGAAGCCCTGGACTCCGGGCTTGAACTCAGCCAAGAGCTCAGGTTCCCCCATCCTGACTTCAAACCTTCAGCTTGGCCTCTGGTGCAAGACCCTGCCTCCAGCCCACGTGACCTTTTATCTGCCCATTCCTCACAGCCTGCCCTTTCTCTGGGTCAGCCTCCTCAAATACAAGTAGAGAGAGCACACGGCAGAGAGGGCTCATGCCCCACCCTACCCTAGCAAAGACACCATCTTCCCCTTCAGCAGTAACAGGACCACCTACGTCTAGCTGGGCCATGGCCATCTTCCCCGGGAGCTAGCTGAGACTAAAAGCTGAGACCTGGATACAGGGGATGTAAATGTAACTTAGCTGAACTTGCAGAAAATTCCCGAAGTGAGGGTACATGCCCTTCTTCCACACTTTTCTCCTTCGCATAGCTAGACTTTGGACACAATCTATTTTGCTGGGGCAGTCAGGTTGGTCTGTGAGGTGAGTTGGGGAATACAGGCCACGTACAACAGATACGCACATCACAGCAACAGGACGAAAGAACCCGAGGTCCCCCACTCAGTGTCCTACAGCATGAAACGCCTACGAGAGAAACAAGCATCTGTCTTGGGTGAGGCCCTGGAATGTTGGACTTTCTGTCACTCATGAACAAATCAATACTAACACAGGGGGAAGGAATTAGATAGTGTGGACTGTAGGTGTCTTGGTAGCAGAATCACATTTCTGATGCCTTGTTTACCACCAAATAGTGTGGTTTAACAGAAAAAAAATGGGGAGGGCTTTGGAGACAAACAAGGAGTCCAATAGGGTTCTACCATTTATTAGACAGCTTAAACTTACTGAGCCTCAGTGTTCACATCCATTAAGTGGGGCTGTGAGGATTAAGTGAGATAAGCAAGTGAGATACCCTCATGCAGGAAGGGATGTGTGCAGATTGGCCTATCTACCCAGCAACATTAGCAAAAATTAATTTACACATAGTAAAATGCTTGGTAAGGAACTGGTGGATAATGAATAGTGTACGCTAAGCACATGGCCTATTGTGGGTGCACCTGGAACATTATTAATTACCAACACATTCCTGATCTGCCTTCCCCATTCGAACTTTTGAAGATT
Organism: Myotis daubentonii; assembly: GCF_963259705.1. NCBI lineage: Eukaryota > Metazoa > Chordata > Mammalia > Chiroptera > Vespertilionidae > Myotis > Myotis daubentonii. Next base: position 69,954,130 of record NC_081850.1, on the reverse strand, counting down.
AAACCAAAAGCCTTTCAAAGAAGTGGGGGGGGAGTTGGGGGCGGTACACCTAGGTCTGTGAGGTAGAAGTCTGGGGTTTCTGCAAAAAACCACATAGGGTCTCCCTGCCCTTTTAAAGTTGAAAAGCAAAAAGATAATTACCTTCTTTCTACTGCCCTCCTAGTCCCTCTCTCCTTCACAGCCCTCCGTTCATGCTCCATTTAATTTTCACACATATTCTAAGATGCTAATTTCCTTTCAGACTTCACTGGGCAGGCTCCTCAGCTTCTATCTGAAACAGACCGAACCTCAAAAGCTGGGAAATATAAGGGCCATTAGGGGGGAGCAGCTCCCTGCCACCAAGGAGCCTCTAGATTTAACACAAAAAAGGGGAAGAAGAGGAAAGAGTGACTCTTTTTGTTTGTTTGTTTGTTTATTTATTTGTTTGCTTTCCGGGAACCTGCTTTGTCTCATGATAATAGCAAACAACTGCTTATCCGATATCTATTCCATGTCAGGCTCTATGCTGGATGCTTTACCATGTGTTTCCCTATAAATCTCACAGCTCAGCCTATTTCATAGATGGGGAAATAAGAGGTTCAGAGAGCTTAAGCCATTTGCCTAAGACAGAGCTGCTGCCTGCCTACACACAAACCTATACAGTGTACAATGTTTATAACAGCAGCATCTGCAATAGCCAACAGGCTACCATACAAGAGAATTATCAGATGGTCTTAAAAAGGAATGAAGTTCTGGCACATGCTACAACATGGATGAACTTTGAAAACACGCTAAGTGAAAGAAGCCAGGGGTAAAATACTACACAGTATATGATTCTGTTCATATGACATGTCCAGGGAGCAGATTGGTGGTTGCTTAGGGAGGTGTTAGCTAAAGGCATAGGGTTTCCTTTTGAGATGATGGAATGTTCTAAGACTGACGGGTGATGGCCGCACGCATCTGTGAATACAATGGAATCCACTGAATTATACACTCTAAATGGGTGAATTACAGAGTCTGTGAATTACATCTCAATACAGCTGTTTTTTTAAAAAAACAAAAATGTGTTGCCAGGACCCACATCTGGAAGGCTCCCAACTCCTGTTTCTTCCATCTCATCACCTGGCCCTTAGCACATGCGCCTCACTGAGCTCTCGGGTGGTGCTGGGAGGGGCAGATGACTGTTCTTATTTCACAAGTGAGGCGATGGAGAGCCAGAGAGGAAAGATAATGTGTCCTCTTTCCAAAGAAGAATTTAATTTGCAGAGATGAAAACCGATTTTCTCAACATCTCTATGTATGAGCTACCCATCCAGAAAACGTGCGAGCCGGGGCAGACCCTAAAATGGCCTGATCTCATCATTTTCACAGTGCCCTCAAAGTGTCATACCCTGAGGATGCCCGTGAAGGTGCTCAGGGGCTACTGCAGGGACCTTGGGAGGTTCAGTTAGAGCATTTTAAAATTCTATTTTAGATCCGGGGCGTCCACATAAGACTTGAATTGAAAATACTGCAAAGTTAGCTTGGAAGGCACCGATCTTGTCCAACCTTCCCATTATAAACATAAGATAATGTAAGAGAAGAAAAGGTCACGTGCTGAGTGAATATCAGTGCTGGGCAGGGGGCCATTTTTCTTCCCTCTCCATATCACCCGTGCCTCTTAGTCCAGATTAACGGCCTGATGCAAGATGATGAGGTTGGGGGACTTGGTTCTGGTCACCAACTCATGCTCCAAACCAGAGGTCAGCACACTTTTCTGTAAAGGGCCAGGTGGTCAATACTTCTGGCTTTGCAGGCCATATGGCCTCTTTGGCAATGAACTTGGCCACTGTGGTGGGATAGTAGCCACAGACAATACATTAAAAAGGGGTATGGCCGCATTCTAATAGAACGGGCGGGGCGCCATAGTTTGCTGTCTCCTGCCCCAAACAGATCCCTTACTGTCGGTCATCCTCTCCCCAGGGAATAAAGGGGCAGGATATGATGAGGAACGGGTGGTTGGTAGAAAGCACTTGGCGTCGGGCAGATCTGCTTCCAGGCTTGAGCTTCTACCTGTTTACCTCTGAGTCGAGGCACCGTGAGAAGTCCCTTCATTTGAAACATGGCGACAACACTCACACGTGGGGATACTGCAAGGATTACAAGAGAACTGTGTGCCAGGCTTCCGCTGACACTGGGGAGAACAATGATAATATACAACGCCAGCTCCACTCTCCACCCTCACTTCCCATCATTCTGCTTTTACCCACCTGACTCCCGTTACTCACCCAGCTCCGGCCACAGGGGCCTCCTTGCTGAAAATCTCACACACACCACACTGGCCCCAACCTCGGTGGCTTCGCACTCACCACTGCCCCTCCTTGAGCTGTCTTCTCCCCAGACCTCCCCATGGCTCATTCTTCTCCTGCTGCCAGTCCCCACAGGGCCACTTCCTGGCCGATTTCCTGACCACACCACCTAACAGCAACCCCCACCCTGCACTCCTGGCACTCTATCACACTGCCCTTCCGTATTTTCCTCATGCTATCTTAAGCGCCAATGCTGATGTATTCACTTGCGTGTTTACTGTGTGTCTTTCTATGCTCCACAAGTATCCGATTGGCTCTTTCTGGCTTCCTAGAATCAAGAATGGTGGCTGAAATAGTAGGCACTCAGGAAATGTTTGTTGGAAGAAAAATAAGGGAATGATGATCTCCCGAATTGCTATACTTCTTTGAATTACCTTCTCCGCTTCAAGCCCCTGTGCTTGGGAAGTACTAGGCTTGAACACAACACAAACTCCCCCATGTTAGGGAGGAAAATCTAATGATCTACCCCTCAGGTAGATAGAGATTTACCTAGAGCACAGAAAGCCTGTGTCTGGAATGATCTGGGTGTCTACTGGCACTGACTGCCAAGAGCTGGCATTGCACCCAGACTGTAGGAAGGCCATCTCATTCACCTCCATCCTAAATTAGACCCGGAAGGGTCCCTTAGCCATCCCTGTGTAGATTCTGCTGATGGGGAAATTGAGGCTCAAACAGGAGAATGGATGTTCTCATTCTCTTGTTCTTCATTGAATGAAGAAGCCTTTAAAGTTTAAACTAATCTTTGTAAAAAGCTAGAGCCACAGGTTTTTAAAAACATCACCCCATCTGACAATACAGACAAAGAACGCAGCGCAGTCGAGGAAAACGGCCTTGCCCGCGATCACACCGCATGCTGGTGTCGGGAGGAAGACTGGAACCCAGTCTGCCTGCACCGCTCCCCCTCTGTGCTGCTCTTTGGACAGAAACAGAAAAGGAAGGAAAGGACAAGAAACTATTCCACGCACACATTTAGCAATGCTCATAAAGCCTGACAATATTAACACAGGACAGCTCCGTTGAACAAATTGGCAGCCAGTGTAGGCAGGCAGCTTAAAGAGGCAGGAGGTCTGGAAAGGAATTAAAAAAAAAACACCAGGCACACAGAAATCTTCCCTGTCTACTCTTTTCCAAGTCGTTCCATAAACCACGGGCTCAGACAGGAGATGCTGGGGTAGGGCAAGAGTTTGAAGAAGGTGCATACACGGCCTGTGAGAGTGTGAGTGTGTGTGTGTGTGTGTGTACACCTGTGCGTGTGTGTATTCATACAAAGCTCCCAAGAGACTGCATGGGGAGTAATTCATCTGTAAGATGTCACTCACCTTTTATACAAATTAACCTCCACCCCCTCCTGCCTAGATTAATTTGCTCTTTGTTTCCTTGACACTCAGCTGGGAAGATCTCAGAAGAATGAAAGCAAGTTCTTCAAGAGGTGAAAGGGGGAGTCAGGGCTTGGGGGGCCGCAACCTGGGCAACCAGCACCTGCTTCTCCGCTTCCCCACGGGGACAAGGAGGAAGCCCGCCTTGGTCCTCATCTCCTCCTCTCACAGGGGAACCATCTCAGCCTCCAGATCCAGTCAATAGTATCTCCTATTGACTCTGTACCTGGTCTGTGCTGAGTGCTGTGCGAGCATCATACCAACTCCCACCACCTCACTGCCAATCAGGTCCCAGCCAGCTTTTCACAACATTCCCGACCTCATCTCGGATGTTTGATTCCTACGGCAGGGAAACTCCAGCCCATTACTCTTCCCACTTTCAAGATGGCCTCTGTTCTCTACTCAGAAGTTACAGGGCCATGAGGGTCTGTGCCTTGATGGGGTCACGTCATGTCACCTGCCACGAGCGCAAGCTCAGCCACTGTGACAGTTCTGCCATGGAGGGTGAGCATAAAGAGAAGTGCAAGACTCCAATTCACACAGACCTAACAGTAGGCACCTTGTGTTTCTCCCCTTCACTGTGTATGGTGTTAGCCGTCACATTCTGCATGAATAAATAAGCCATCTAACATTATTTTTGGAAAGAGGAGCAATATAAAGAAAGAAACACATCAAATATGAATAAACAATGCTAATATCAAGTTAATGAAACTAGGGTTTTAAAAATACATATATGCAAATCACATTTAATGTGAAGGATCCAAGAAATCAACATATCCCCAAGGCACCACTGCTGGACTCAACCAATTACCATGAAATGGGTAGTTTCCCTGCACATATGGGTCCACAGAGGCCAATGGATGAACGGCAGCCATAAGCACAATGGCTTAGTCAAGGAATTGAAATTATTTAGTAGCAGGGCAATGACCTTGACTTCTAGGTTCAAGAGATCCAAATTCCTGCACCTTAGGTGCATCCTAACATTCTAACAGTGAGAAATTTGAACAAAGAGCAGTGAAAAGAGAGGTCATTTTCATTTCTTTATCACGTACCATACATTGTCCAAGACCACAGGCTTGATCTTGCCTGAGACTAGATTAGGTGGTTTGTGAGAATTATTTCATTCAATTTTCTTAACAACCCCTGAATTAAAAGCAGTGCTCCCATTTTTCAGATGAGGGTATTGAAGATGAGAGAGAGAGAGAGAGAGAGAGAGAGAGAGAGAGAGAGAGAGAGAGAGAGAGAGAGAAGAGAGAGAGAGAGAGAGAGAGAGAGAGAGAGAGAGAGAGAGAGAGAAAGAGAAGAGAAGGGAAGAGAGAGAGAGAGAGAGAGAGAGAAGGGAAGAGAGAGGGGGGAGTGAAGAGAGAGAGAGAGAGAGAGAGAGAGAGAGAGAGAGAGAGAAGGGGAGAGAGAGAGAGAGAGAGAGAGAGAGAGAGAGAAAGAGAGAGAGAAAGAGAGAGAGACTGAGACTCTTTCTGGAAGTGGACCAGCTTCTAGATGTAGTCTGCACATCTGTCTAACTCCAAGACGTGAAACTTTCCTCTTAAGGACATGATATATAAGGTAAGGAGGCATCACAGGGAATAAAAGGCAGGAAACATCTCTGAAAATCTGTAATAATAAAAACATAATATGCTAATTAGACCAGATAGCCAAACAACCTTCCGAACATATTCCAGACATCCTTCCAGACAAAGCCACAGTGGCAGGGGCTGAGGCAGAGGTGGTTATGGTTAATCAAGCAGGCAGGCATGTGGTTAGGGGCGATCAGGCAGGCAGGTGAGTGGTTAGGGGCAATCAGGCAGGCAGGCGAGTGTTTAGGGGTGATCAGGCAGGCAGACAAGTGGTTAGGGGCAATCAGACAGGCAGGCAGAGTGGTTAGGGGTGATCAGGCAGGCAGGCCAGTGGTTAGGAGCCAGCGGTCCCGGATTGCGAGAGGGTGCAGGCCAGGCTGAGGGAACCACCCACTTTGTGCACGAATTCTGTGCACTGGGCCTCTAGAATCCAATAAGTAGAGACTCTGTTTTGAGTGACAACAAGGTGTAGGGCTCAGACTGAGCTCACAGTCAAGGGGAGAAGCGGGAGTCACACAGCTAACCTAATAGCCAAGGCATGCGGGAGGGCAGCAGGGTGAGCAGCATTTGGCTGAGCAGGTGGTGCTCATGAGCTTGGGCAGCCAGTCTAATGGATTTAATAAACTGGCTCATCTTCCCTCATAAAGTTGAAATGTTATCAAAAATCCATATTCTGCCCTGGCCAGTGTGGTTCAGTGGGTTGGGCAGCATCCCATGCACCCAGAGGTTGCTGTTTGATTCCCAGTCAGGACTCATGCCCGGGTAGCAGGCTTGATACCCAGTAGGGGCCGTGCAGGAGGCAGCCAATCAATATTACCCTCTCACATCAATGTTACTTCTCCCTTCTCTCTCTAAAAATCAATAAGCTATTCTTTAAAAATAAAATACATATCCCATGGATTTATCTGAATCTAATTCTGTTCTAACTCATATGAAAAAATAAAACAAGGAACCAATGAAGATCTATCATCTATCATTTCACAATATTTAATGCTTCCCAATCATCCTCTCATCTTCAGAGACTACCTGGAGAGAATTGGAGGATTAGAAAATATTCCAACTTTGTAAAAGGAAAAATGAGGCGTCCAGTCATCTGTGTAATATTTGACCATTTTAAAAGAATTTTTATGTTATACTCAAATTACTCTTTAGGATACCTAATATCCTGGGCCATTTCCATGTTCAACATGACCTAAAGGGATATGTCCCACAATGTTTTAATTCCCCAAATAAGATATGCCCACTGAGCTACTATTTCTTTTTAGATCTACAACTAAGAACTCCCTTTGCGAAGCATAGAAGCACTCTCAACTCCACAGCTCCTATCCATTTATCTGTTCACCCAACCATTCATGCATCCATCCACCCATCTGTAAATCTTTTTTAAAAACTTCTTCTGGTGGCCTATCTGGTGCTGGCCACACACAAGACAGGGTCTTTGCCCTAGAGGGCTTAGCAACTAATTGGAACAATAGATGATATCCACAAGACACTCAGAGACACCGCAGACAGTGGTGCATGCGCTGGTGGAAGAAGCAAGTGCAGAGAAAGGAGAGTGGTGATCAGGGTGGACCTTATGGCAGATGGGTGCTCTCCGTTATTGCACAACCACTCTGTGCCCAGCATCACCCAAGCACATCAACCCCGTCGGCCGAGAGTTTGACATGCTTACTTTTCTGCTTATCGCTGTACTTACTTTTAACAATTAGATAAATTATTCATATGGGATAACTATAGGTGAAGGATTTTCTACTCTCCCCCATCACGACCACTGTCCTACGGAAATTCAGCTCTTAAATGGCCTGGTGAGCCCGACAAAAATGATGGGATCACCTTCACCTTCAGACTAGGTCTCGAAACTGAAGAACGCACCTGTCCACAGGAACCCACTGGTCTATGTCTCTGCACCCCACAGATGGGTTGGTAAACTCAGTTACTGGCTTTGGTGGCTCTCTCTCCTCAACCCTGTGAGATCCTGCAGTGACCCAAGGATAGTCAGACCTCACAGTCTTCCCTGGCCGGACGCTGAGGCTGGAGGATGTGATGTGTCCACTCCACCCGGGCTGCTGCCTAAGCTACTGGCTTCCTCACAGTCTCAGCCACACTCTGAGCGTACCTCTCCAGGTGGCCTCTTGGCCTCTGGAGATGGGCCGATAGTGGCCATGGAAGGGTACAGGCAGACCCGGTTCCTGGCTATAATACTGCCAAGCGCCTGCTTTTTCTCTTAGCACCTGGTAATAGTGTTTCCCATGCTGCCAATGAGGAAACCGAGGTTTGGAGAAAGGAAATGATTGTGTTCCAGTTCCCAGAACTTTTCAAGGTCAGATAGGATCTTTTTATTTTTAAAATATATTTGTATTGATTTCAAAGAGGAAGGGAGAGGGAGAGACAGAAACATCAACGATGAGAGAGAATTATTGATTGGCTGCCTCCTGCACACCCTCGACTGGGGATCAAGCCTGAAACCCTGGCATGTGCCCCGAACCATGACCTCCTGGTTCATGGGTCAACACTCAACAACTGAGCCACAATGGCCAGGCAGTCAGGATAGGATCTTACATGAGGCTAACTCCACAATGAGTGCTCTTTGCTCTGTGCCACGGGACATCAGAGCTCAGATCTGAAGGGTGGCAGGGTCTGTGTGCCGTACAGGCAGGAGGAGGCGAGGGAGCTGTCTCCCACCCGAGAGGTCACCCACACACCATGTGTTGCTACATCACCCCTGTCATCAGACCAGTAGAGGAACACCATGCTTTTTTTTTTTTTTCCTGGAGAAACTTCTTCTCTGTTGAGAAGCAAGAAACAACAGCTTCCCTGAGACCCATTTTTCATACAATTAATGTCAGGCCTCCTGTGTTTCCTAATGAAATCTGACACTAACAGAGAAAAATGAATACATTAATATTGAGTTCATTAGTAAATAGATTACCCGGCTGTTTGGGGTGAGTTGGGGAGGAAGGTGAAGGAAGAAGGAGAAAGGGGGGAGACGCGCACACGCCCACACAGCTATGCTGTCAAGAGCCTCTCCGAGGAACACACGCTCATCAAATATTTATGGATTTTAATGCACTGATCTGTTAAGTCTGGAAATAGTCTCTAATACCAAAAGTTATGTTTTAAAAAGAGACAAGACCTCAGCTGATGCTACAGCATTTTACTGAGATGCAGAGCTCACAGAAGAATCTGTGTTCTTTGCCCCTGCACAGTACGTACAAATGACTACTCTCCTGAGACATCGCACCACCCATCCCACCCACAGAGGCCAAGAGGAAGGGACGCGGAGAGGGCGAGGTATGGCATGGCCCTGTGCGGAGATATTAGGCTAGCAGGAACAGTGGCTGCAGAAGGAAAAATGCCTACATACCCTGCCAAGTTCTTCCTCCCCCTCTAAAGACTCGGTTAATTGCCCCAAGGTCACTAGTCTCTCCCGTGCTAATCCCTGTGTGGGGACTGACACCAGAACAGCAGCAGCAGAAGCAGAGGGCCCACAGCCCACAGAGCAGGAGTCTGGTTCCACCCTTTCCTTGGTGTGTTACCTTGGACAGCAATCCTCACTTCCTATCTCGGTAAATGCCTGGGTGGTGTGACTCAGCAGTTGTGCATCAACCCATGAGCCAGGAGGTCACGGTTCAATTCCTGGTCAGGGCACATGTCTGGGTTTCAGGCTCCATCCCAGCAGGGGGCGTGCAGAAGGCAGCAGATCAATGATTCTCTCTCATCACTGATGTTTCTCTTTCTCCCTCTCTCCTCCTCTCTCTGAAATCTATACAAACTTTTTTTTTAAAGATGTTAATGGTAGTCTCCGTCTGTCTCACAGAATCACTGCCACCATGGTCAAATGAGTTCACGGGCAGGGGCGCTCTTAATATAAACTGTAAACTGCCATAAACTGCACGATGTTACTGTTCGTACAAAACATCCCCATCCCTTTATGTCTGCATGATGAGGTGGAAAGTGAAAGCAAGGCCCAGCACAGCCAGCTATTATGTGTGACCTTGGGCAGCCGTTACACATGACTTTCATCCCCCTGGGCCTCAGACTGCCCATCAGCAACACAGCCAGGCTGGACCATAGATAGATAACCCCTCAGGGCCTTTGCACAGCCTGGTGCCTATGACAACCAGAAGAAGGTTTCAGAAGGAGGCCTGGCATGATGATGCTGGCTTCTCTAGAGACCAAGATTATCCTTGATTAAGGTCAGAGTGTGTGTGTGTGTGTGTGTGTGTGTGTGTGTGTGTGTAGGGGGGGTGGGGGAGAGAGAGAGAAATGATCTCTGGGAACCACTGTAGCTCTTGCATTGTATGAGATGGCACATTTTCTGTCTCTTAAAGTCCTTGAGCAAGGGAATCTCATGTCATGCTTTGAGGAGAAAACAGCTTAATAAAAGTGAGGGCAGAAAGAAAGAAGGAAACAGCCCAGGTAGAAATGGGCCCCAGAGAGAGGCCATGCTCATGAATCAAATAGTTTCTTTTCTGGTCGCTGCGTTTCACTCTGTCATGGGCACTGTATTCACTGAGATCGGAACGATCTGCCAAAACATTTTTCCACAGAAGAGACGGAGATACACAGACAGATGGTGAGAGGCAGAGGCAGGCACGGCTCCGCGCTGCAGGCAGAAACTTTCCTGGTCTTCTGGAGCAAGAGGTTAAGAAAACACTAAGAGGAAGAAAAGGAAAGGAAATAAAACAAAATGACGGTAAAGTAGCAAACCATCAGGAAAGAGACAGTGCCACATTCAGAGCGCGGTCCTTGCGTTCCAAACGGCAGTGGGATTTCCTTAAAAAGCAAGATGGATTCTCTTATGTGGGCCTTTTCATATGGGCCTCTTGCTACCCAATTAATTAGGGGAGAGAGAAATGCATGGAAAAGAAGGCATGGGTGTATGGGAGGCTATGAAGCAGAAACCAAAAATGCATGTGTTCCCCAAATCTGCTAATGTAACTCTCTAGCTCTATTGTGACAAAGTGAGAGGTCTCATGTCTCATCCATCCTCGGAGTAATGGGAAATCTCACCTTGGTTTTGCAAAATACCAGCACACACTGCACCACCAACACTCAATTCCATTAGACGTAATGGAACACGATTGTCCCAGAGTTGTTTTCAATTGCTTCAGTGCATCCTTCATTTAGGGGAACGGAGATGTATGAGCTGTTTGACTCACATGGATGTGTGGACCCAGGATTGCAGCGAAAATCATGCTACTTTCTATGGATGGCCTGATGGACACCGGATCCACTCTCCCCTGTCCCCACGGATGAAGAGATGACAGTTCACATCTCCATTTCCTGTCACATATCACAAAGCAGCACCCAGCTGCTCACTGACTGCTGCTAGTGGAACCCAGGTCCATGCATGGTCCACACCCACATAGGCCTTTGCATTCTGTGACCGTGACCATGGGGTGGAGATGAAAGCACACCTGAACGACAGTGCCAGATGGTCGGGAGTGTGAAGCCCCCACTCCGCCGTGTCTCGCTGCTTGACTTTGGCCAGTCACTGAGCCCTGCCTACACTCAGTTTTACCAGGTGAAAAATGAAACAAAGACGCTGCACGCTTGGTGGGATAATTCAATGTAATGTGGCAGGGACGGTGACAGGCCTGGGAAAGGCTAGTTATCAGTGAGCCAGAGAGAGTCCTAACTTGGAGCGACCCTCCCCTCTGTGTCAGCGGGGGGCTTAGAATGGGGAGGAAGAGAGACCTCGGTGTAACTCCTGGTGCTGCGGCTCACTTACCAGGAACAGTTGGTCATTTGCCTCCCCTGACTCCCCCTGTTTCCTGACCCAGAGAGTGAATGGGGTGAACTTGATATGTCATTTAGTGGTTCCCAAACTGTGTTTTTAAGAACTGAATCATTGCTTCAAACACAGCTTTATGCAGAATTAGAGTATGCCAAACAAATGAGAGCGGGTAGGAGCCGGGCACGGGGGCCAGAATCCCGATACACCTGTGCCCCTGCCCACCTTTAATAGCATCCCCCCTGGAGGACCCAAGGAGGGTGGGATTCAGTGAGAAAACCACGGTCTCCATGACGTCGCGGTCCTGTCTGAGGACATTCTGCGGGACCGCAGGGGAGAAGTGGCGAGGGAATTTCCTGAGCTTGGTTGGTTGGTTGGACAGGTCTTTCCTGACGTCAGCTTCCAACACTGGCTTCTGGTCACCATGGCTACAGGCAGGCTGCTCTTTGACCCTCACCGCAGAAAAAACAAGGCAGGGAGAGCACATAAGAGAGGTGAGGCTTCAAATGCTAGAGCCAGCCAACAGAAGTCCTCACTGTCATTTCATCCCCACTTGTGGACAGCCTACCACTAAGGGGCTCTCCCTGGGCTGGCCGGACTGGAAACACGTGCACTTACTCATCCTTACTGTCTGTATTTGTTTCTTCTGGCTCTTTAACAAAGCACCACACACGCTGTGGCTTAAGTCAAAATAAATTTAATGTGTCACATTTCTGGGGGCCAAAACATCCATATCAGATTCACTGGGCCAACATCAAGGTGTGAGGAGACCCACACGCCCTCTGGAGGGTCGACGGGAGAACCTGCGCCTGGCCTCTTCTAGCTCCTGGCGGTACTGGCAGTCCTTGGTTTATGGCTCTCTCCCTCCAAACTCTGCCTCTGTGACCAACCTGCCTTCTTCCCTCCCTTTGGTCTAAAGTCAAATCTCCTGCCTCCCTCTTTTCCTGAGGCTTGGGCATTCTTTGAGGACCCACCTGGATAATGCCTGGAGGGAGACTCCCCCCAAACCGAAGTCATGGACGTAATTGCATCTGCAAAGACCTTTCTCCATGTCAGGCAACATGCACAAGTTCCAGGGATCAGGATGTGGCCATCTTTAGAAGGAGGAGCACTATTCAGCCCACCGCACTGCGTTCCTATTCATAGTCTCAGTGCAAACCTTAAGGATGCAGACAGGCGCACCTGGTAATTCACCCAGGGACGGTGTTTAAACTCCACAGACACAAAGAGAAATCTCCAGGGCCCCTTTGTCACACCGCTCAGCTGTTCCTTCCGTTAGAACTACACTCCGCTCTCACCCCAAGTTCACTCGTACGCGGCCTACTCACCCTTGAGGAGCAGTTTGAAAATAACTCATCCCAGAAGCCTTCTCAGATCACCCCGGTGCCTGAACTAGGTTCTTTCTCCCCGGGAGAAACTCACAGACATCATTAGCTGAACTGCCGCGCTGTCACTGAACCTGGTAACAATAGACCATGTTTGTGCAGCACTCGCTGGGACTCGGCACCATGCTTTACACCAAGAACATCGCTGCATCCTCACAAACACCTTAGGAACTAGATCCTACTATTCCACACATTGATAGACGGGCATACTGAGCTTTGGCAAGGTCCATAATTGCCCAAGATAGCTCAGCTAGTGAGGGGTGGAAAGAGCATCCCTCACCCACTGGTATGATTCCAAGATCCCAGTTCTCAACAGCCTATATTGTCTGCTCTCCCACCCACTGCCTTCCTCCGAAGCCCATTCTACCCAGCATTGATTAGTTCTAGACCAACTTCATCTTTCCCCTTGGAATGCACTTTTCTTAAAGGCTGAGCTAGTGCTTTCTGTGTTTTTGTACCACTCCCACACCTGGCCTAATCCCTGAGGTTTCATGAATGAATGAATGATTGAGTGGAAAAGAAATAGAGAAAAGTAAGGAAGAAGAGATCAAGGGAGGCAGAGAGGACAGGAGAAAGTAAAATCAGAAGGAGGGAAGAGGGAAGAAGGGCTGGAACTTTTTAGAAAATATCACCCAGAATGTCTCCCTCTTAGATGTTACTCCAAAAAAATCCGGAAGCAGGAAAAGCAACTCCCAAGGTGGCCCCATCAATTCCAGTAGACAGGAAGAAGAGGGAGGGTGGGAGGGAAGGGAGAGAAAAAGGGAGAAAGGGAGGGAGGGAGGGGGGGGGGAGAGAGAGAGAGAGAGAGAGAGAGAGAGAGAGAGAGAGATCTTCAGCATGCCAACATGGCATGACTGATAAAAGCAGCCAGCAAAACTTAACAACTATCCACACCAACGTGAAGGAAAAACTCACCCCTAAAAGCAACATAACAGGAGAAAGTGAAACCCATGGCACCGCTAGTAAGACTTGGAAGCCCTCTACATCCATTGGGAAAAGAATCCTGCAGGCAGGTTGGGGGCTAGGACGCCAGGCATCAAGGCTGACGAAAACAGGCAGGACCCCAGAGAGCCACCCTCCCAGCTTCCGGCATCCCCGGGCCTGGGGAGTCCCAGGAAGAAAAGGGCTGTGTTTGCTCTCAGTACTGCAAACACCCGAGGAAGGGATCCAGGCTCTGGAAGACAGCAGCGTGCAGGGTGGCCGTGTTAATGGGTGTGTACACACACCACCCCTGTCCACACCCCCCCCCCCCACAGAGTGGCACGGAATCACAGACAGCCTTCTCCCTGCCCAGAAAGCTATGTTCACTTCATGCAATCCAAACCACCACCACCTCCTTGATGATTTATTTTGTTTTCATTTCTTCGTCCCTGAGCCACAAGCTAAGGCAAGAGGAAAGAATAAACATGGGTTTCAACTCTAGACCTAAGAGTAATGAAAAGGGTGAGGAGAGAGGCGCGCCGGGGAGGGAAACAGCCTGGTGGAGGGCCTGTGAGCAATACTAATGCGAGCACCGCCCTCCCATCGCTCATTTCTCCTGAGGGCCCAGTGTGCTCTCCATCCACACGTAACTTAGCTGTGCTCTTTTGTTTATTTGCTTTCCCGCCAGAGCGTGGATAGCAACATGGACACAAGCAGCCTGCACCAGCGTGGGGGGCATTTTCTTCCTGAGGCACGGACAGATTGTAGCTGCGTGAATCGACCCAGGATCCTCACACAGCCAGGCCTACAGTGGGGAGGGTCCGTCAGAATAAAAGAGGCCACCCCACTGCTTTTCCTCGGAGCTGTGTTTGCTGCAGGGAGTGGCTGCCTGGAGCACAGGCTGGAGTCTACTGAATCCTGCAGCCTGCACAGCTCATTCGTTATGGTCATTCTTTGTCTTTATTGTTTGTTTGCTTTTTCTCAATTATTTTTTACATCCGTTCTCTTATTCACATAAACGATGTATGTTGAGTACCTCATGTGGATCAGACAGGCACTAGGTCCTAGATGTCTACATAAACAGATAACATCCTTGTCCTTATGGATATACAACGCACAGGAGGGCACAGGCCGGCAGGTAGGAATCAAGAGCACAGCTGCTTTTTGAGAGCTCTCCATGGACCCTGCACAGTTCCAAGTGCACAAGATGCACTGAATTTAATCGTCACAGAATCCATAGATGATAGATGAGGAAACTGTGACTATGAATGTGCCCACACAGGTGGTAAGTGACAGAGCTGGGTTGTCCAACCCAGGCAGTCTGTCCTTAACCCAAAATTAAAACAAAGCCAAAATTCACGCCTGGTCACAATTGGTAGGTGACACAGAGGAAATGAACAAGATGCAGCGAGAGAAGAACTGAGGTGAGGGTTCCCGTGGACACGGTGGTCAGGGAGGGCTCCTTTGAGGACGTGACAGATGAGAAGAATGGCAGCCGTGCGAAAGCAAGAGAAAAGACTGTTCCGAGATAACACGCGTGCTCCCTTAGTCCATTCTCTTACCGTCATTCTCTCTTACACCCCATCCTTTCATCTTCGTTTCCTCCATCACAGCATCCTCGATTCGGCAATTTTTCTCTTTTTCTTCTTTTACCTTCATATTCCCATTTCCCCTGTGAAATCTGTCCAGGTATTAGAGTCAAGATAAAACCCAAGTGCACTAATTCTTGTCCAGGGCAGCATACTATTCCATTACAGTTTGGGTGACTTTTAAAAAGACTTGCAGATATCAAATCCAGGTAAGGCATAGAACATAGAAAGAGTATGGCCAATACAGCATTTCTTCATTTCTCAAGAAGAACTCAGATCTGTATGTCCTACTAATCCTTGAACTTGACCACCTATCTTGACAGTATTTGTCCAACCAACCAACTCCTAACATGTTTCCCGACACTCATTCTCTAGAATTCTATGATCTTATTTCTTTATTTTTATTGTTGACATTATTGCAGATGTTCCCTTTCTTCCTCCTGTTCTGCCTTGCCGCCGCCCCCCCCCCACCCCCCATCAAGGGAACCTTAGAATTTTATTATCTTATTGCAGGAAGGGTTGCCCAATCCTTTCATTTTGTTGGCAAAAAAAAAAAAAAAAAATTGACCTAGCCAAGAACAGAAGTGATGTTTACGGATAAATCATTAAGAAGAAATTAGCAGTTAAATATGGGAGAAAACACACTCTGCCCTCACAGGTGAAAGAGTAAGATGGGTGCCCTACACTTTCTCTGCAATCCCCTTCTCCTCCCAGTGGCGGGAGTGAATCTGCCCTGAGCCATCTCTGTTTTCTGAAGGTGATGTACATCGTACCTGGGTATTGAAATTACACAGACTCTGGCTCAAATCCTGCCACTGCCACTGCCAACCCAGACCAATGTACCTAAATTCTCTGAGCTTCACTTTCATTGTCGGTAAAACGGGGACACAGACACCTACACGTATATTTGTTATGAGGATTCAATGGGAATGCATGTGAAGAACTGAACATTTGCTGACAAATAGTCTGTGCTCAATACACGCCCATTCCCTTTGACTAGCAGTTCTCAACCTGTGGGTCGCCAATGTTTGGGTCGCCAACCTGTGGGTCACCACCCCTTTGGGGGTCGAACGACCCTTTCACAGGGGTTGCCTAAGACCATCGGAAAACACATATATAATTACATATTGTTTTTGTGACTAATCACTATGCTTTAATTATGTTCAATTTGTAACAATGAAAATACATCCTGCATATCAGATATTTACATTACGATTCATAACAGTAGCAAAATTAGTTATGAAGTAGCAACGAAAATAATTTTATGGTTGGGGGTCACTACAACATGAGGAACTGTATTAAAGGGTCGCAGCATTAGGAAGGTTGAGAACCACTGCCTTTGACTCTTGGGGAAAAGGAAATGCAAAGTAACTGACCAGAGTCGAGATGCAGTTAATTGTCATTGACTTGGTCAGAGCTTATTGGTCTACCACCACCCTCCACCCTGAAGGGCATCTTAGCACGACCTGCTTGCTCTATCTGGTACCCATGGGCTTCCAAGAAGAGGGCTCTGGAGGGGAAACTGTGGGAAATGTAATGGAGGTGAGGACAAGGAGAAAAGGCGCATGCAACATTTCTCCAAACTCATCAAAGGGTTGACAGTTGGGCTGCATTCTCTGTAATGACTCAGAGGCTTCATGGAGAGGTGTGTTATTTGAGTGAGACACTTTAGAAATTGCTACATAAATTCATTATTATAATGCTAGCTCCCACGTAGATGGCTCTTCAGTGATAGACGCACTTCATAGTTCAGCATCTCATTTGCTGCCCCCAACACCCTGGGTGGTGGTCCCATTACTCCAGAGTTAGCTCTGTACTGTGTATATTGTATGGCGGGGGGACTCCTTCCATTCTCCCAACAACCCGTGTGTGCAGCCTACCAGTCCCACTGTACGGTGAGAAAGCCCTGGTTCAGAGAGGTTAACAATTGGCTCAGAATCATCCTCTGCCTCATGGAGTATAATTCCCTTTTCCATTATACTCAACTCTCATTCCTTTATGGAGAAATACATATGTGTTTCTAGAAATCAGAAATAGGTCATAAATAACAAGTGAGAAGACAGTGGCTATAACCACACAAAGATAGAAATGGCTCTCGAGGGCAGAGAAGGTGTGAATTGCTAAAAGGGAACCAAAGATGCACCAGACCTCACATCTCCGGCAAAGCCCTTGGTACCCATGACAAGGGCACGTGTGCTAACGGGCAGCGAAGGCCCAGGGACCTGGGTGTTACATGCCCAGCCTCCTGAAGATGAAAACAGCGAATTCACTTAAATTCCAACGTCTTATGCCTGCTGCTTAGCTGGATTCTGGAGGGGGGAAAATGCACATCTGAGTGTCTAGTCCCGGGTCAGAAGATTGCCATTAACTTACGTTCTCACTCAGAGAGGAGTGTCATCTATTCACTAGTCGGTAAGTAGGTAACTGGGGAGGCCTGCTGAATGCTCGGCCGGGGCCTGAAAGTCAAGTCGCCCTGGCTATGAGGGAGGGAAGGGTAAAGCAACCTGGACAAAGGTAAAATGAAGTCGGAACTCAAGGCAACTTTCCAGGTATATCAATCCAAAATTTACTCCCCTAATGGAAGAAGCAAGGCAACTGAGGCCAAAACCAAAAGACTGGCGGTATCGCCCTTATTCGCTTAAAACTTTTCTCTTGCTGATTTACAGTGAGAATCTCTAATGCGTCCATATATGTGCTTGTTTCGGTGAAGATCGCCACTTTTCCACACTTATTCTGGACCAGAGCTTGAAAAATTCTGGATTAGGTGGTTCCAGCTTTACTTTACTATGGGAAAGAGAGAGTTGAGGAAAGATATTTCCGCCGTTATTTCACAAGCACCGAACACTTCGCGTAAAGCCCAGGGCTCTGTGGCTGTGAAATTAGGCGCAGTGTCTCATTAATAACGGATCTCTTTAATTCATGGTTTATGACCCTGTCAGCTCATTGAGGCATTTGTCTTTTGCCCAAAAAGAAAGTCTATGTAGCTTCTAATTGCGTGCCTCCCCTCCCTCTGCCCCATTAACTTGGAAGAGAAGAATCGCTGGAAAAGGTGGACCAAAGTCAAAACAATTGAGTTGTCTCTTTATGGATTTATCGAGTGGCAACTGGTGCCACAGCGCGAGGTAGGCGGGGGCGGCGAAGCATGCCGGGAAGCCCATTGATCATCAGGCGCCCGGTCAGAAAGGATTTCATCTGCCCTCAACCCTAAGTGGCAAGCTCCACTGCAGACTGAGGGGCTGAGGGAGACTTGGTCCTCCCCTCCCAGCCCCTCCACGGGAAGATCTCCAAGATCACCGGAGGGTAAAAGAACCCTAGTTGGGAAGGGGTTGCATCAAGCTTATGACTGAAAGTCTAGCATGTAATACATTCTGAGAAGGCAGACAAATTAGACATGGCCCCTGCCTTTGGGAGCCCACGGTTTAGTGGGGAATGGGAGGGGGAGGACAGGCAGGTGGAAACAAAATTATCAACTTAAACATTAGCCCGCTGTATGTGGTCAACCATTTAATGAACTCACTGCTAATGCCTTGGCAGGGCCAGACCAAAGGATTTCACAGGCCTTCTATGGCCCTCGGGACAGATATTCCCCACCCCTGCAAAGGATGAGAAACCTCACTTCCCCAGACTCCACGGCATATAGAGGTGAGCATGTCACTCACTCTTGGCTCATGAGTCATAAGATAAAATCTTTGGAGCCACTTCTGGAAAAGGCCTTTCCTCTAATAAAGGAAAGAGCTCCCAGGAGAGTTCTTTTTTCTGCCTGCCCCCCTTCATCCCTGCTTTAGATGCTGTGGTAGCTCATGAATCATGGGGTGCCAAAGCCCCCTGGGAACCTGAAGGAGAAGGCCAAGACAACCAGAGCTATGCCAACCCCGGGCACTGACATCTTGAGCTGAAAGGTCCTCTACCTCCCCACTTTTTGTCACATGAGGTAATTAAATGTCTTCATGGTCTAGGCCTCCAGGATACGGGTAAAGGTACTGAAGTAAGGCACTGCTTAATATCTCTTTAATTGAATAGAACGTGAGGATTTCCTATCACTGGAGGCCATTTGGAGAAGCTGCCTGGCCCTCTCAATGTCCCTCTATTGAGAGAAGCCGTCCCTGGGAACTCAGAGTCTAAGCCTCCAGCCTTGGACCGGGGAGAACAAGGCTCTGACCCTGCAATTACACTCTCATGTGGTTTTCCAATCTGGCCCAAGAAACGTTATTCAAGGCCAAGTCATCAGCTCCCTATGACTTCATCTACCTTTAAATGTCAAGTGCTGATGTTCACCACACTTCCCCTGGGAGGAACGATTACTTTAATGAGGAGCACGGGTTGGTCACCTGCATCCCAGGACTTGTGACACCTGAGTGGTATTATCTCCATCCAACTGGAACTGCCCACACATTAAACACGCCGAGGTCAAATTACATATTCTCCTCACAGTCTACAGCCCACGATTCAGAGCAGAGCTAATGGGCCCCCAGCGAGAATCAACAACTGGCAAACAGGCACTGAGCTTCTAATACACAGGATGCAGGCACCAAGGGGGTGACAGAGAAGGACTGGACGAAAAGGAGGAGAAAAACTAACAACTGCCAACTGGAAACTTTATCCCAAGAGCTTTATGTTTGGTGTGTCTTCTAATCCTCACAAAACCCTAGAGTTAAGGATTAATATACCCATTTCATTGAAATGGAGCTTGAGGACATGACAGTACGTAGATTATTCAAAATTGTATCATTAAACCAAATATCCATCAACAGGTGAATGGAGCCCTCGCTGGTTTGGCTCAGTGGATGGGGCTTCGGCCTACTGACTGAAAGGTCCCAGGTTCAATTCCTGTCAAGGACACATGCCTGGGTGGTGGGCTGGATCCCCAGTAGGGGATGTGCAGGAGGCAGTCAAGCAATAATTCTCTCTCATCATTGATGTTTCTATCTCTCTATCCCTCTCTCACTCTGAATTCAATAAAACTATATTTTTTTTTAAAAAAAAAGAGGTGAATGGATCTATAGATTTTGGTGTATCCATGCAATGGAATAGCATTCTGCCATAAAAAAAAAAAATGAGTAACTTCTTATACATGATAGAACATGGATGAAGTTTGAAGATATTATGCTAAATTAAAGAAGCTAGATACAAAGAGATAGATATTAAATGATTTTACTTATATGAAATATCTAGAATAGGCAAATTCAGAGAGACAGAAAGTAGATTGAGAATACCAGGGGTCATCAGGGTGTGTGTGTGTATGGAACGGGCTGCTATTGCTGGGGTGATGAAAGGTTCTGGAAATACAAAGTGGTAACGGCTGTACAACAATGTGAATGCAATTAATGCCACTGAAGCTTACACTGAAAAATGGTTAAAATGGCAAACGCTATGTTATAGATCTATATTATCACAATTAAAAAATCACATCATGTCAACCTCGCCATTGGAAGGTAAGTCTTTGAAGTTAAGACTTTGGGATTAAAAAATGTGGACCCCCAGCTCCAAAGATGACCTGTCTCCTGAGTTTGTTTCAGCGCTGCCTCTATCTGTCTATCAGGAAGAGCCACCTTGTCAATGGCAGATCTGATCATGTCACCCGCTTTACAAAACCTCCACTAAACAGGAACCCTAAGTGCATATACTCAGTGAAGGTGGCCAATCTGAAAAGGCTACATAGTAGATGATTCCAACTATGGGACATTTTGAAAAGGGAAAAACTATGGAGATGATAGAAAGATCAGTGATTGCCAGGAGTTGGGGGAGGGAGGGATAAATAGAGGAAACACAGAGGATTTTTAGGGCCGTGAAACTATTCCCTAAGAGTAATAATGGTGGATACATGTCACTACATATTTGTCAAAACCCACAGAATCTACATCACCAAGAGTGACTTCTCATATACATTGGGGACTCTGGGTGATAGCGCTGTGTCAGTGTAGGTTCACCTGTTGTGAATGTGCCTCTCTGGTGGGGGATGTTGATAGCGGGAAAGCCTGCGGGTGAGGAGCAGCGGGTATATGGAAACTTCTACTTTCTGCTCAATTTTGCTGTGAACCTAAAACTGGCCTAAAAAATAAAGCCAATTAAGCACACATACACATGCACACACCCCACGGTCAACCCCATTAAAGGTCAGCATCCCATGAGACATCTCCTGGCTCCTGCCTCTCCTCCGGTCCCCTTTCTCATGGCTCCCTTGCCCCATGCATGCCATGCACAGCCCCCTAAATGCGCCAGCAATGTCTCACCTCAGACCCCGCACATGTGGTGGCCTGAGGTGAGTGCTCCTCACCTCCCTACTAGAGCTGCTTGGCAGACTCCCTCACATTTTTCACAACCAAGACTCCCTTTCTGAATACTTTCTTAAGCCACAAAAAAAAACTGAAATAACAACTCCCTCCTTTGTACGCCCATGCATTGAGTAAAAATGGCAGCTTTTATCCTTGTTTTGTGACTGACCTCTCTCCTCTCACCACCTCTGGTTGCTCCAGGGTAGGTCTTATTCCTCCCCACCAGATGGGTCATGATCTGGCCCCAGGCACTCTCTCAGGGACCCATCACTCCTCCCCTCCAGCCACACAGGCCTTGCCATCCTGGAGCTCATACAGAGCTCCTCCCTGCTGCAGGCCTCTGGCCTCTCTTTCCTGCCAGAGACCACTCCCCATGGGACTCAAACAGCCCTAGGCTCAAGCTCCACCTCTTGCTTGTGGGAGGCTTCCTTGAATTCCCAGAGTAAAATAAATGCCTCCGTTCTAATTTCTCAAAATATTCGATGCTTTTCCCTTTAAGGCATTTATTAAAAATGTGTCTAAATAATTATTTATTAAATTTGTTTAATTTGTATCTCCTCCTTTAGGCTTTAAGCTCCTTCTCCTGTTTTTAGTTTTTTCCCCCTGGCAGTTCTATCTCTGTTTCCTTCCATATCTGAAGTCCCCATTATATACTTGTGGATAAATGGATTAATTACTCTCTCCTCCAGGGTACAGGTGGGTGTTCAATAATTATTAAGTAAAGGAGCTGTGTTCTTTTATCTCCAGAGTCTAGGACAGTTCCTGACATAGAATGAGAGGTCCACAAATTTGGTATTTCTGAATGAGTGAGTGAAGGAATGAAAAATTCCATAATTTTTACACAAATGAACTGCTCCACCTCTTCATGGTAGAAACTAGTTAGCACCATGCACAGAGCTTCAGGCTGGAGAAGTTGTTGCAAGGCATCCCTATATGGTCCTTGAGAGGATGATGACATCAGTCCATCTTTCAAGCTTGCTCTCTTACCTATTTTTCATCCATGTTCATACTGAGAACTACAAACCCCTATACGGGCAATGGGGTTCAGAGAGAGAACTTGGCCTGCCACATGGGCCACAGTGAACCAGGGGCCAACCAGATGCCAGGCCGCCTGGCTCCCAGGAAAGTCACAGCGTGGCAGCTGAGGCCAGGAAACAGGAGAAGCCTTCCGATTCTGGAGGACTGGAGAGGATGGGAAGAAAGAATGGATGCTGATTACAATCTGAGGGGGATTCTCCCCCTGAAAGAGAGTTGATTGAATTGTGCTGTGATGCTCGAGTCTGTCGGCAATCAAACTTCCTCTGGCTACCTCCAAGCAGCTGAAATTAGAAATTGGGGACAGAGGCTGGCCTGCTGCTGAGGGGCAGGCTGCAGGGCACAGGAGCAGCTCAGCACCCGGCTGCAGCTAACGTGGGAGATGCCAGTACTGCTGATGGGAAACGCTGCCCCAGAGAAGCCAGAGAAGGATGCAGCATGCCCCGGGGACAGGGGACAGAAGAGTAAGGGGAATAACCCCTTCTAACTGCAGACTGCGCAAATGCTTACAAAGTGTTATGACTTGTATTCTCACTGGATCTTCCTGCAATCCCTACTGAAGTCAGGGTTATAACCCCCATTCTCTAGAGGCAAACATCCAGGTTTGGTAGAGAGGAAGTGTCAAGCTCAAAGTTCTAAGGTATAAAGTTGGAGCCGAGATAAGAATCCCAAAGCCGCCTGACTCTAAAGCACACTGGAATCCAAAGCACGCGTCTCCAAGATAAAGTCAAAATCTCAAAATACTGAAGTGGGTTAGATGTTCCCACAAAGATGCTCCCAGTTCTGAATTCTTCTCATACACCTACTAGTAGGATAGGAGGGCCTCCACATGAGCCATCATGGTGTGTGTGTGTGTGTGTGTGTGTGTGTGTGTGTGTAAAATCCTGAGGCCCATGCTTGATATGATGAAACTGATTCACATTCTGAGAGGTGAAACCATTTACTACAAGTGGCAGGGCCAGCTGTTAAAATCAGACCAAGTTCTAGTCCCGGTGATGTAAGTTCTGGTAAAGTACAGCAGAGGACACATAGTCAATAATATTGTCATAACTATGCACGGTGCCAGGTGGGTACTGGAAACATTAGGTCAGGGGTCTTCAAACCACGGCCCGCGGGCCACAGGCGGCCCGGCCTAAACATTTATCCGGCCCACCGGGTGTTTTTGCCACCACTGTGTGCATAGGAACTTGTTCATAGTTTTTTTTTTAAAACTATAGTCCGGCCCTCCAACGGTCTGAGGGACAGTGAACTGGCCCCCTGTTTAAAAAGTTTGAGGACCCCTGCATTAGGTGAACGCTTTGTGAAGTATATGATTGTCTAACCACGCTCAGAGCTCAGGGCAGGGCTAAGGTTTATAGGATTACCAAGAGTGCCGGGAGCCAAATCCAGCATGTCAGCAAGGGCTGAATCATCTGGAGTGGTGAGGGCATTTCCTCAAACTTGAAAAGGATGCATTAAATTGATTGTTTGCTGCCAGACAGCTCAGGGCATCTTGATCTACATGCTATTGCCTCCTACTGGCCAAACACCTGAACAGCCGTAGGCTAGTTCTTCCAATCTGACAATGGACTCTGTATAGGAAACCCTAACCCTTTGAAGTGTATACCTCTGCCTCACCTCAGGACAATCTGTGTTAATAAAAAGCATGGGGTCCTGAGACAAGGAGATTTTAGTTGCTTAAGCTAGGCTCTCTGAACCCCAAATGCCTTTCAAAAGCATGCTTCGTCTCTGGACTCCTCTTTAAGTTACGCACAGCCCCTTCTCCAGATTGCTGAACCCTTCTTAATGCCGGAACAAGAACCCCGGCACAAGAGAACTGGAAACGTGCCCCTGGGTGCGTGGGGCCTTTTGCCCTTTGGATATGCCCAGCTGACAAGGCTCAGTTAAAGTCACCTTTAACTTTATCATTTTCTCCTTCTCAAAAATCACACTTATGAGGGGGCTGTGGGACATAACATACCCTGGAGATGGCAACGATGTCTAATCTCTGGTAGGCAGGCCTCTTATGCCTAACCCCAATCCTGCCTGTTGCAGCTCCAGTCTTTAAGTTTGCATTCTACGAGTGGAAGTGTGTAAATATTGTTGTGAGGGTTCCTTGCGATGAGGTCCATGTGGGAGTGTGGGCGCCTGACCTCCTGAAGGATGGACACAGACCTGGATGGCAGTGAGAAGCTGTAGACTACTGTGAGCACTCAGACACAGGACCTAGGACTGCCACTCGCACTCTCTGGCCTTGGTTTCCGATATTTAAAAAAGGGGGAGTCAGAGGCATCTGTAAATGTGAAGGACTCTTTGATACTGAACATTTAGAATAATATGGATGGTCCTATCAAAAATCCCCTTACAGTTAAATCAGTGTTACAATGAGGGTCTATCATGTTTGGTGTTTAAGAAGACTTCCTCCTGTCTGGCCGGTGTTGCTCAGTGGGTTGAGCATCATCCCATGCACCAAGAGGTCACTGGTTCAGTTCCCAGTCAGTCAGGGCATATGCCCCAGTTGCAGTTTCAATCCCTAGTAGGGAACGTGCAGGAGGCAGACGATCAATGTTTCTCTCTCATCTATGTTTCTATCTCTCCCTCTCCCTTCCTCTCTCTCTAAAAAAATCAATTAAAACATATTAAAAAAACAACAACAAAAAGAAGCCTTCTTCTAATTTGCCCCCAAACCGGGATATACCTATTTTCTTCCTCACTTGCAGCACCATTTCTACAAATTTGCAGAGGAAAAGTAAAAGTCAGATAGGTTAGGTCTCACACACACACACACACACACACACACACACAGCCACAGAGCAAATTAGGGGATTAGAAAGGGGCAGGGGTGTGGCTATGTCCCCTGCAGGAACTGTCACATCACAAATACCTCAGTCCTGGAGGGGCACACTCTGATTCTGGGCATGGCAGCCCAATGAGAAAGCCCATTTCCGACCCAATTATTTGAATGACAAAGGGGCCAGCATTAAAGTGGGAGCAATTGTCTTTACATCACCCTGGGCACCACTTCCAACCACAAATTTGCGGACACCAGCCTCTTGTGGCACCGATATGGGGGTATGGAAATTGTCATGTAATTTACAGCAGGCAGTGCCTGGAAGTGACTTCCTCGGCATCTGCTCTCTAGTAGTCCCAAGAGCAGGGGATGCAGAAAGCTCTGGGGCTTGCTTGGAGAAATGTAATCTCCTCAGTTGCATCCAACAGAGTGCAACAGCTTCTCCCTAAACCCTTCCAGGAGAGCTCTTCCCTCTGCTCCCCTCACCCTGCCATGCCTCTCCTTATTGATGCTGTTGAAGTCCCACCCATAAATCCAACCTTTCTCCAAGCACCTGCCCAGCCCAACTCAGCTCCCACCCCCTACTCCTGGAAAGTGAGTAGGAGGCAAGTTCAGTATGGTCTGCATATGACCCAAAGAAGACTTTGCAGAGGGAAAGGGGAAGTCTTTGAATAACCCTAGTGGGACCCTGATGTATCTCAGAGCCCTTTTTTCTGTGCAACAGAGAACACAGATTCATAGCAAACACTGGCTAATATAAGAGGATCAATCTCATATCCTGCACCCCTTCCTTATCATTCCCCTTCCTAATGCTGTGCCCCCTAGGCATGTCCTTTCACACCTCTGAACCTCAGATTTCCCATCTTCAAAATGGGAAGAAGGTGCTTAAATCTTAATGTTGCATTTTGAGGATCAAAGAAAGCAAAGAAATGATTGCAAACAGTGACATGCAATACACAATCAAGTAATGATTGTTGTCACTCCAGTGAGAATAACTGACCTATTAAGAAAAGTAAGAAACTGGATATTCCCCTTTTTTGTGGCTCAAGAATGGCAAACACCTTCTTCAAGATTTATCTGTTGAATCCTGGGACAAGAGCTTAATCATTCAAGTAGGAATGAAAAGACATTGTTAATCACCTTCTATGTACCCATCTGGGTGTATATATATATATAGAGGGAGGGTCATCAATACACCATGCAAAGCATTAGCCTCGGTGCCTTAACTCTGTGGAGTCACATGGGTCCCTGTCTGTGGGTCAGCAGCCAGCACAGTGTCAGTATGTAGCCCGCATCTGTGAAGTTATTGCTTGGATATTTTATAGAAACGTCCACTATCACCATACAGATTTGGGCTGTATTCTCCGATGATAACAGAAGTTGAAGAAAGAATACAGGAATTTAGATCTTGCCATCTGAGGCGGGGGGAAAGAGTAAAGTTGGGGTTATAGACCCAATTCGGACCTGGCCACTCTGTCTTGGTGGAGCCTGCAAAAGTGACTTTATTTCTCTGATCCTCAGTTTCCCTGGAAGTCAGGAAGGAGAGGAGACTATATGAACCAAAACCAACTCCATGAAGAACGAAGTAAAGAGGCAGGAGGTAAGGAAGGGCGGGACAGCAGCTCTTCTCGGCAGGAATAAACCGCAGAATGAAAAAAAGGGGAAGCAAAACCCATCGGCGGTGAATGCTAAACATAAAGTAGCAGAAATCAATAAATGTCTTTATGACTCTGACTCCCAGGGCACGTGGGCAGCTATCCAGCAATCAGAGATCCTTGGACTGTACTCGGGACCATGTCGGTTTCACTTCTTCATGTATTCATCAAACATTTACTGAGTCTGTTTGGCCCTGGGCTAAGCATACTTATGAGGGGGAAAAAGAGTAACGAGAAAACGATGACCACTGCTCTCACAGAGCTCATGATCCAGATGATCAGACAGACAAGCAGGCAATGAGATTAAAGTGTAATGTGGAAACCAGCAAAGAAGCCAGCGCGTATGAGACTATATGACAGGGGGTGCCTGACCTGCCTGATAGTTCAGAGAAGGCCTCACATTTGAAATATTATGTCGTGTTAGAATTTAAGGATGGATAGAAGAAGACAGGCAGGCAAGGAAGAGTGGAAACTATACCAGAGTAAGGAAACAGCAAGGCATCTAGAGATACATAAGCCATAAGGGCTGCCAGTCTATTGGATAGAGACTTGAGCAAGCAGTCATTTCAACATAGTATTGTATGAGCTACAGAGTTTAAGCAGAATCACTCCGAGTTCCTCTCCACTTCCATGGCTCTGCATCCACCGTGGCCGTGTGCAGGGGACACTGGGCTGAGCAGCCAACGTGACTTTAAGGCACGGCTGTTAGAGGGTCCTCGTGTGACCCCTCTTCCCATTTGTGGCCTCCCCCTCCCCCTCTGTCAAATGAGGAGGTTACATTAGATCTCCAGGTGCATACATTCTAATCGGAGAAGTCGATGCTCCAGGATGACTTAGCAATTTTCAGGATTTATTCCTCACTTCT
Organism: Myotis daubentonii; assembly: GCF_963259705.1. Classification (NCBI taxonomy): domain Eukaryota; kingdom Metazoa; phylum Chordata; class Mammalia; order Chiroptera; family Vespertilionidae; genus Myotis; species Myotis daubentonii. The sequence goes on along the minus strand of NC_081850.1, from coordinate 69,926,624 downwards.
AATATAATCACAGTTTTTATTTTTTTTCTTCCACATTATACCCCTTTCTGTGGAATGGTTGACGTTATTTATTTCTCATATCCCCGGGACCTAAATCCTTGAATTATTCTAAATCTTGCCCAGGCCTGACATCACAAATAAATTCTCCATCCCAGGGGGATGGAGATAAATGGGGGCTGCCACGCCTGTGACCTCCATCAGGGATTTGGCTCCGATGCTCAACCCAAGGAAAACGTTGTACCAAGTCAGGCTGGAAGAGGCAAGGAGACATTAAAAAAAGAAGGAAAGACATACAGCTGGGCATTCGTGAAAAGGCAAAAGCAGCAGCTTCTCTCTGGATGCACCGTAGTGACACCCAGGAGATGGAGGGGACTTCATTTTGGATCTTGCCTTTGAAAAAAAAATGTTTTTATGGATTTCAGAGAGGAAAGGCGAGAAAGAAAGAGAGAGAAACACCAATGATGAGAGAGAATCATTGATGGGCTGCCTCCTGCACGCCCCACACTGAGGATGCAGCCTGCAACCCAGGCATGTGGCCCTGACCAGGAATTGAACTGTGACCTCTGGGTTCATGGGTGGACACTCAACCACTGAGCCACATCAGCTGGGCGGGTCTTTCGTTCTTGTTCCCAGAAAGAAAAGGAGCTACGGGGGAGACAGCCAAGCACAGCAGGCAACTCCCAAGCTTGGGGGCCTGTGGACTGTGTTGGAGCTCTTCCACCGCCCCCCCTCCGCCCCCATTAGAATCAGCAAGCCAGTCCTTTCATTCATTCTGGGCCTTGGTTTCCTCAACTGTAAGAAGATGCCGGCATTTCCTCAGAAATTACCAAGAGAATAAAACAAAATGCGCCCTATGCAGGCCTGTGGCACAGAAAGCATGGAATGAAGAGGAGCCAGAACTAAACCAGGGTGGGAGCTGGGTGGGAAACTGGCAGGAAACGTCTATGGCTCTCAGCTGGCCAGCTCCAGGTGTTCCAGCTCGCAAGTATGGGTAGGCTTTGAACATGTGGACATAAGGGGGAGCAAACCAGGGACAGTGGGGACATAACATGGAGATGTGGGACGGACAGGTTGAATCCAGGCCTGAAAGACCTTCCATGTCGTCCGCCATCAGTCCTTACTCAATGAAGCCACGCCTCATCCATGTTTATCAATCAATATACCTTTCCCCCTGCCCCTCTAGGATTGTATAGTACTTACTGCTTCTTTATAGAAGCTTCGTTTCCTTGTCTACAAAATGTGGGCTGTCTGTTTTCACTCACTTAAACATGGCTAAAAGCCATTAGCAGCATTCCATGGTGTAATGGGCCCTAAGAGGTAACACTTTCTGACTCATATTCATAGTAATGGGTGTCTCGTCTTACCCACCGACATCCACTAGCCTAGGAACCATGCGACTGAAGGCACCACCCATCTATGTCTCCCCAATAAGCCTCCACATTACCTACTGCAGGGCCGACATCCAACACTCATTCTCAGAAGAGAAAGTGAATGTGGGCCAGCCCTCCTCTGATAACTTAGAAAATCGAGGACCAGGGAGGTAATGACTTGCCCAAGGTCCCAAGCAGATGCATGGCTCCCTCACGGAACCAACCCAATAAAGACACCCCGCCCCCTTACAACTCATCCTCAGGGCTTGTCTGCAGACCACGGCCCACAGTGTGCTGACTCCCATTTGGTATCTCAGATGGGAGGTTAAACCGAAGCAGACCAGGTGGGTCTTTCTGTGAGCAGAGAAGAATACAAGCCTTTGGGACTTGCCTGAGTCATCTGATAAGTTAATCAAGTTTGGAATAAAGGTCAGGCATGATTTACTTAGTTTGCCCAAACCCTGTTGATGAGGGACCTCAAGAAAGACTATGGACAAAGATAAACAGATGGGGGGGAGGGGTGCAAAACATGGTTGCCGAACAAGAGGCAGTCCAGCCTCAGGGAGGGAAAGTCTGGTCGCTCAGGAGAAGAAAAGATACTGGCTGAGTAAGCCCAAGGAAAGCAGCCCAGACAGCGAGAGGTTGCTGGGCTCAAGCCTGGGTCCCAAGGGATGGTCAGGAACTCTGCGCCCTGCGCTGCACCACTGAGAACCCCATAAGGAGGCACAATGACGAGCAAACAGGCATCTCTCTGCTCTGTGCACACCTGTCGCAGCACTGCCCCCACACCAGTCAGCCTCAGAGTGGGCTCAGCAACAACCCTAACCCGCAGGCCTGCAGGGCAATGGCTTATGCTTCCTTCATGCTCTGTGCTCAGCCTAGGCTGGGAGAGGCCGCTGCTCACTACAGTCTTTCAGTGACCCCGGCAGACGGGGCTGCCGCCACCTGAACTGCTGCCAGTCTCCACGTGAGAGGGGAAGAGAACTCTGGGAAGTCTTCCCCTGGCAGGTACTGCTCGCGCCCACCAGGAGCACACAGCATTCTCTTCCTGATGAGAAGCAGCCCCAGCAGGTACCCAGAAAGGAGGGAAATCAGAAGTCAGACCCTTGCAGGAAAGCCTGGAGACCCTGATGATGTGGGAGCCTGAGTGTCTGCTTTCAGCAAAGGATGCAGGCAGCTTGGACTCATGGGTGGAAAGGCACTAGCCTGGGAGGCGTGGGTGTCCCGGGCAGGGCGCCCCCTTCCTGCTGCGTGCGGGTGACGCTCTGGGAGCGCCAGCCCAGCACTGGGAGGCAGTGGATTCACCTCGGCAGAACGTGACAAGTTAACATGGCATCTGTCTGCGCTGCACTCTGACACGTGACACAACCCAGCCTTCTTCACAGTCAGCCCTCCAAGGCCGCTGCTCGTTTTCTTTGTAAACTCCTTGAGGGCAGAGGCCTTGTCTTACTCATCTGACGGTGCTTACTGCATGTTTATCTAATAAAAGAACACATTACATTTTCCGAAAACGATGACTTCCAGCCCAGCTAACTCCGTGGGTGTTTCCATGAACACACACAATGATACTACTGATGACTCAAGGATCAGCTGATAAGTAGCGATGATATTAATAATGAAAAGTAACATGGATGGAGCACTTGCCAATGTACAGGTCCTTCTCAGTTTTGTTCTCTCTTTTGAAGCCCTCGCTAACCGGGTGTGGGAAGCAGAGCAGAGACTCTTGTCCCCATTTTAAAGATGAGAAAACTGAGGTCCCAAGAGGTAATGGGACTTCCCCAAGGTCACCCAGGTAGTTAAGGTAGAGCTGGGATAAAGATTTTCGGACCTTGCCCATGATCACCCCAGGATAATTTTTCTCCTCTCCCTGACTCTTCCCATAGCACAGGAATAAGCCCGTATTATAATATGTGGACAGGATTTCCCCTGCATCTTGCAGATTAGAATCCTCATGACATTGGTCTTGGTGTCTGAGCCCTTCATACCCACTGCAGCCACCAGCTTGCTTCCCTGCGTCTTCTTCCATGAGATCTTTAACCATGAAGGATGTTTTCAGAGCAGAATGGAGGCTCCTTCTTATGTGGGCTGCACTACTTCTCTGTTGTGGGTGCTGTTTTACAGGAATGATAAACACAAACAAACCACAATAAAAACAAGTCACCTTATAGGGCAAGTGTCTCTCAGCAATTTCCTGTAGCAGAGCTTCGATGGAGCTGTGCCACCCATTTCACAGATGAGGAGCCTGAGGTTTACTGATGCAGTGATGGAAAAGGCAGGACGGTGACTGGGTCTGACTGAGCATGATGGTCAGCAGGTCTTAGGTCTAATGTTGGCTCTGCGACTTATGAGCTCTGAAACCGGCTGCTGCTTCCAACATCTCTAAGGTGCAAATGCATTCTCCGCAAGGTAGGCACGTGTTGCTGACCCTTGAGGGTTGTCGTAAAGATCCATGGGCGGAGGTATATGAGGCTCTGGCAGAGGGACCTGCCCATGATGAGCACTGGGCACATGAACTACCTCCCTTGTGTCTGCCTTCCCTCCAGATGGAAGCTGCTGAAGGCTGAGGTCTTCTCTGCTTGCTCACAGCTGATTCCCCGAGTCTAGCACATGCTTTAGCCATGGTCAATGCTTCATAATTCTTCCAGTTGTCCCGAGACTTGATTCAGTTCACCTGGATATCTAATTTGTTTATAAAATCACTGGGGCTCTTCTTAGACATATACCACTAGGTTAGCTTTCACCCAATGCTATTTTTAGGTTCCGTTAGAATCACAGAACTTTGAGGAAAGAGAACTTGAAGCCAGCCCCATCCATCTGCAAGGCTAATCTCCGCAATGTCCTGTCTTATTTCCATGCGGTGAGTTCTGAACCTATTCCCCTACACAGCATGCGGCATGTGCTCTTTCAACAACTCAGCTTGGCATTCTTCAGTTCCTCGCTTGTAAAACAGGATAGCGATCCCAGGTCTTAGCCAGACCACAGAAAAGTGAGGGTGAATCACAAAGGACTTTCCTGTAGCTCAGGATGGGGGGGGAGGAGAAGGAAGTGGGTGTGACTTAAGCAGCAATTAAAGATCCGGACTCACAAAACTAGAGCAATATTTATGTGGCTATTCTTTTCTTCCTTTTTTTAAAAAAATTGATTTCAGAGAGGAAGGGAGAGGGAGAGAGAGATCGAAACATCAATGATGAGAGATAATCACTGATTGGCTGCCTCCTGCACGCCCACCTTTGGGGATCAAGCCTGCAACCTGGGCATGTGCCTATGACTGGAATTGAACCTGGGACCCTTCAGTCTGCAGGCCTACACTCTATCCACTGAGCCAAACCGGCTAGGGCTATGTAGCTATTCTTCATCGATCTTGGAAAATTATGATAGATGACAATAGCAGCTTTGAGAGATCTAGAATTCTTATGAAACAGGGGTTCTGAGAATCACTCAAAAAGCACACGCTTGTGTGCACAGACACACACACACACTTTCACAGTTTTGAATCTCACACTCAATACAAACTAAAGAGGAATCCACTGAAACATAAAAAAGTCATAGGAACTTAAAAAAGAACTCGTAAAAGTAGCCTATATACTAAACAATGACCTCCTTCCCTTGTTCAGGAAACACTGCCATGGGTGGGGGGAAACTGCCAGAAAATACTGTCATACATGGTTTCCATTACAGAGCTGGTACCTCCTTCTAAGGGTTTTAGAAAAAACTAATCCCATGTGTTTGGGGAGGGTAAGCATCTGACTGTGTGCTCCATCTCCCATCTTCATGTTCCCAGTATATGAATATGTGTAATATATACGTCTTTAAAATTATCCCTGGGTTAAGGACACAAGCGGTGGGAGAGAACATCCTAACCCTAGATTAAAAGGCAACAGTAAACAGCTCTCTTTTGTCGATACTAATCCATAGAACTACTTTGGTTTCCCAGGCACCCGAATAATGATTGACAAGGGCTGTTTAAGAGCTCGGATCTGAACAACTTACATATAAAAATAACACACATGTTGGTTTATAAATATAAAATCCCATTATCACAAAGCCACAGTTGGCCAAGTCTCCTAGGATTAGTGTGCATTTAACACAGTGGGAAGGATAATCATTTGTAGGCTTAAGAAATGCCCTGAACCTTGATTGCAGGTGCCGGCACAGGAGAGTCCTGCCCGCACTCAGGTCACCTGAAATGGGGCAAATCCGTCCACATCATCATTTACTCAGAGGAAACTAAAGTGCTGTTAATGAAGGCAGAAAATCCACAGGCAACACAGGATAATACTTGCCAACAAAAGTTCAGTCCAGCCCAGATGAATACGTCTTCTAAGTGCTCTTCCCTGCCGTGGCTATTTGTTAGAACCGAAAGAGTGCTATTCAAATGTGAAGTTCTTCTTGTTAATAATATTATTTTGTTTTTCCAGGCACCAGCAATCCTGATTGCTCTTGGAATCTCTTGGGAAATGAGTCTCTATGTAACGTGATTATAATGATTCATTATATTTGTGTAGGGCTTCGTAGCTTAAAAAGCACTTTTCCATCCATTATTAATATTATCATTATTAATAATAATAGCTACCATTTATTGTGTGCTTTTTAGGGGCCGGGCACTGTTCAGTGAACAGTAAACACACTATCTGTAATCTTTACAATAACCCTGCCGGAAGGGGTAACACCCGTTCTGTTCAGGAGGAAACGGAGGCGCTCGGAGATCAAATAACCTGCCCAGGACAACACAGCTTGTGAGTGGTGGAGATGGGCTAGAACTCCTGCCTGCTGACCCCAAGATCCAAGCCATTCTCACCCTATCACGCTGCATGCGATCCTTAAAATTACCTGTTTGCTACCCATTATCTGCTATTCTTTTGGACTCAACACTCTTTGAAAGCAGGAAATGTATCCTGTTCAGAGTCAGAACACCACTACCTAGCACAGTACTTGGAACACAGTAGGCACTTGATGGATATTTGGTAAAAGAATCTATGAGCCAATAAGACAGTGAGTAAGCAAATTCTTACATCTCTTGTGAGGCAAGGTTACTTGGTAACAAAGAAACAAAGATGGGGAGGCTCTAAGACAGTGGTTCTCCACCTTCTGGCCCTTTAAATACAGTTCCTCATGTTGTGACCCAACCATAAAATTATTTTCGTTGCTACTTCATAACTGTAATGTTGCTACTGTTATGAATCGTCATGTAAATATCTGATATGCAGGATGGTCTTAGGCGACCCCTGTGAAAGGGTCGTTGGACCGCCAAAGGGGTCGCGACCCACAGGTTGAGAACCGCTGCTCTAAGAGGTGAAGCGACTTCCCCAAGGGCACACAGCTGTTAGATGCGAGGGACTGGACCCCATCCAGCGTCCTATGACTCTCGGGCTGCCTCCTTCTTGCATGGAAAGCATGTACAGTTGCTGTGTCATCATGTGCTGGCTAAGAAGCGGAAGGTAAGAGCTGCAAGCCAGCCCTGAGCTGGGGTATATGACCCACCCCCCTTCACATCCCCTCCTCTCTACCAGCCCAGTCTGGAAACCCATGGACTGGACTATAACGCGGAGGCTCCAGCGTGCAGATGGATGAGGTTGGGGAGAGCGATAGATGGAGAGCTGACAATTCAGGCAGCCAAATTCAATTTGAGGGAATCTGGTTCAGTGCTTTCCATTAACAACACTCTAAGAAAAATATAATTCCAGGACTAAGTCAGGAGAGGAAGAAAAAACGAAAAGAAACAACTTTCCATTGAGCACAGTCAGTGCTAAGCAAATCAATCACACTGTTTCTCCCAGGGCACAGCCTCTGAGTTGAGGGCCGGCCCTCAGGCCCTGGGAGACAGAAGCATCGGATGACAGACAGCAAACCCACATCGGGGCCACATGCAATCATCCAGAGGAACCCTAGCTCCGTTCACAAAGCACTTCACCTACATTCATTCGTTTCTCACAAAAACTTTGGAAGCAGATATTAGTCAAATCCATATTTTATAAAGGAGAAATTACATGGGAGTAATTAAATAACGTAATCTATTGATCTACTGCAGTGGTTCTCAACCTTCTGGCCCTTTAAATACAGTTCCTCATGTTGTGACCCAACCATAAGATTATTTTCGTTGCTACTTCATAACTGTAATGTTGCTACTGTTATGAATCGTAATGTAAATATCTGATATGCAGGATGGTCTTAGGCGACCCCTGTGAAAGGGTCATTCGACCGCCCAAAGGGGTCGCGGCCCACAGGTTGAGAACTGCTGATCTGTTGGCAACTAGTAAGTGGTCCCTTTAACCGCTTAGACCAGGGGTGGGCAAACTTTTTGACTCAAGGGCCACAATGGGTTCTTAAACTGGACCGGAGGGCCAGAACAAAAGCATGGATGGAGTGTTTGTGTGAACTAATATAAATTCAAAGTAAACATCATTACATAAAAGGGTACGGTCTTTTTTTTCAAAAGTTTTATTCATTTCAAACGGGCCGGATCCGGCCCACGGGCCGTAGTTTGACCACGGCTGCCTTAGACAGAACTCTTGAACTCTGCACTATCCACTGGCTCCGGCCACCCGAATCCAGCTGGACGTTCTGCACACACAACTGGGAGTCTTCTATTCCAATCCGAGCTCAGCCCGGCCCAGGAATTAAAAGGGCCTATGCATTTCTTATCTGGTAACATCACTCCCGGCCTCGCCTCCTTCATCGAAGCAAAACTTGAACGAAAATAGCAAAGCTTCAATTTCCCTGAGTGCTGTTCCTGTGGGGTCCTCTCACCGGCCAGCGTGTGTTCGGGAGCAGTGTTTCCAGGGAAGCCTGACCGAAAGGTGGGGGAGCAGAGTGAACTCAGGAGCCGGATGACCTGGATTTAAATCCCTACTTCACCTATAGCTGTATGACCTTGAGCAAGACTTGTAACCTTGCCCAGCCAGTGTGGCTCAGTGCTTGAGCGCTGATGTATGAACAAGAGCAGAGTTCGATTCCCAGTCAGGGCACATGCCAGGGTTGTAGGCACGATCCCCAGTGTAGGAGGTGCAAGAGGCAGCCCATCAATGATTCTCTCTCATCATTGATGTTTCTGTCTCTCATCATTGATGTTTCTGTCTCTCTCCCCCACTCTGAAATCCATTAAAAAAAAAAAAAGACTTGCAACCTCCTTGAGCCCCAATGTCTTGATCAATAAAGTCAGTATCTCACCTCATCGGCTTGTTGTGAGGATTAATGATATCATACCTGAAGCACTTTGACAGTGTCTGAAAGATGGAAAGAATTTCATGACGATGCTCAACCAACTGAGCCACACCAGCCAGGGCTAATTTTCTTATTCTTCAAGGGAGAAAACTGAGGCTAAGAGAAAAGAAGCCCCACTTTCCCCCCCTGCACCATAACACTCAGCCAATGACTAGTCTCCTATGCCCAGATTGGGGGCCGGGGGGAGGAAGGGGTCTTTACTGCATGTACACACCTTCCTCAAAGTCTCCTATCTCCATAGGACGGCTCCTCTGAAAAGAGCTTCCCTTCTCTCCCATGTGAGAGGTGATGATGTGGGCTTGGCTGAGCAGGGTGTTCAGGGAATCCTTAATACCACTTGGCAAGGCAGCCACTGAGATTTGTTGAGCAGCCTCACTCCAGAAGCTGCAGAAGGCCAGGCTGCAGTCCCCAGGGCCAGTGTGGGCACATTAAAGTGCAGCCGGCACAATGACTCAAGGGCTGATTACGTCCTTGGTGGATTAGCTGTGCGCCGGGCTTCTCCTCTCTCAATCAGATAGATGCCCCTTGGTTGCTTCATGACTCATTGACTTCCCTCAGAGGGTGAGATGGGAAGAGGAGAGCCTCGGAGTCTCACTGGTACTAATTAGCAAGGCTTACCAAGGCTTCCCCTGCAATGGCTCTATCTGCCAGCACAGACCCCATTCGGGTGAACATTTGAGAGCTGAAGATCATTTTCATAGTAACCTAGGATCCTGGATTTGAAACGCGCAAATCCTAGGACCGCCACTTATTAGCTAGGTGCATTTAGGCAACTCACTTCAACTCTGTGAGCCTCAGTCTTGGCATCTATAAACCAGGAAGAATAATAGTATCTACTTCTAAAGGTTGCAAAATAAAATGAGATGATAAATGTGAAGGATACAGCACAATGCCTGACACACAGAAGTTGCTGAACAAATTTTACCTATCATTAAAAACAGTGTTTAAAATGTTCCGGCTAATATGTGCTCCAACTCCTGAGGTTTTGCAGCTCACGTCGTCTTCCCTGCTAACTCCCGGCTGATGCTGACTGCATGGAGGAATGCTTCGCAAATTCATCAAACAGGTTCTTGTTTGCAGACGCATTGGAAGAAAGAAGCATAAAGCGAAAATTTGGACTGGGACCCAGAAGATTTCCACTCAATTCCCACGGTCCTACCATCTCTAAGTCATAGCATTATGTCTGGTGAATTGCTGGAGCTCTCGGAAACTCCGCTTCCTCATGTCTACATCGGGAATGCTGGGACTTCCTAACCTGCCACCTGAAAGTTGCTGTCGCTGGCATCATCACCATCATTATCATCAGCGAAGAGCACGTTTATAACTATTGAGTGCTAACTACAAGCCATACAGGAAAACATTTACCTCACGTCCAAACTAAACAGAGTTAATCATTCCATTTGGCAGATGCAGAAGTTGTGGCTCATAAAGAAACTTGGGAAAACCTCGCTTCTACAGCTTTCTCTGATTTCAAGCCTGGCTTGCATTCTCTCAGCTGATAATGTGACCTTTCACATTTTATTACTTGTGGCTTGAAGACATGTTTATCTATGTGAGGTGCTGAAAGCAGGGGCACATCTTCATTTCTGCAGCCCTGGGATCTCACAGGGTGCCTTGCGTTTAATGAACATCAATGAATTATTGTCCATCGCGGTGAAAAACGTTTAGGTCCAAATAAGAGACATGAACCAGTGAAGATGTGCTCCTCCGGGGTTAGGAGCATCCCTTCAGAAAGACACTGAGATTATCAAGAGACAGTAGGATCTCAGAGGGCAGGCAGGGGTGGGGTGGGTGGTGGGAAGAAATCAACCAATGAACTTGTATGCATAACCCATGGACAAGGACATTAGGGTGATGAAGGCCTGGGGTGGGGGGCGGGAGCAGGCTAGAAGGGGTCAATGGTGGGGAAAAGGAGACATATGTAATACTTTCAACAATAAAGGTTTTTTTAATTGCAAAAAAAAAAAGAACAATTCTTAAAAACAATCCAAGTGGGAAATAAGAGAGCAAACTGGAGCACATCCCTGCCCTCTTAATGAGGGAGAACCGAAATTAATGATGACTCTAAAGTGGCAAAGATCCCGAACCCATCTTTGATAATCTGTCTTTTGCCAGGAAAGAAAGAAAAGAGAAGACGTGAACAATTAGGAAGTAATTAAGACCTCACAGACACAGCCATGGCAGAAAGCGGTGAAGGGAATACATAGCGATTTGGGGAAAACACAAACCAGTGGTCGGACAGCAGGTCCCTTAGGTGCTCGGAAAAGAGCGGATACCGTTACCAAAGCTGTGACCGTTATTTCTGAAAAATCGTGGCAGAACAGCTGCAGAACATACACTTAAATTTTTTACAACATCAAATGTCAGATTGATCTTTTAGACAGAAAGGAAAAATGCAAGTAGTAGGAGCTTTAAGAACTTTGAGAGAAGGGGGAAATACTGCCAACAAGTACGTGACAGGCATTTTCAGATACAGCTCCCCAGTCAATTGCCCACCTGCACGCCAGGCCTGCGTTCCTCCCATTTCCCAGACCAGGAGGCCAGGTCTACAATGAGGCAGCAACTTGTCTAAAGGGAGCCGCCAATCACTGCCTGAGCTGGGAGTCAACACAGCCTCTGTCTAGCTCTGGCAGGGCTCGAGACTTACCATTTCAATGCTCTCCTACAACAAGGATTAACAAATTGGACACAACCCAGGAAAACAAAGGAATTATGAGGCTGTGTAAGGCCAGGGTTATTAAAAAAAAAAAAGGCACTAATCACAGCCCACAAACATGATAGCTTTTCAATAGAATTACAGAGACAGTGGATGAAAAGATCACAAGATGACTTAATCTGGACCACAGCAAGTCAAAAACGCTTCTTGCAAAATTAATTCAAATGGACTTGGAGAGGCTGCATGACTGGAAGTCTCAAAATTAGCTCAAAGGCATTACACACCAAATAAGGGTGGAAATAATTCCAATATAAGGGCAGGCACCAGGTCCGATGGAGCTCACAGCCCCTTGCAATGTCATTTTATGAGCCCTCCTGCTAGTCAGTAGTCTGTGGCAGGCCTGATCGAAGGTACTGGGTGAGGGAGAGCCTTGTTCAGGGAAGCCTCATCCTGAGGCCTGGAGTTAATGGAAATAAGGCCCAGAAAAGGGCTAGTTTTCTGTTTCACCATTAGAAGAGGAGCTGTGGGCATTGCATAAAGAAGCAATGAGCCAGGCCAGTGTGGCTCAGGGATTGAGTGTCAACCCATGAACCAAGAGGTCACCCGTGGCACATTCCGAGGTTGTGAGCTTGATCTCTAGTAGGGGGCATGCAGGAGGCAGCTGATCAATGAGGTCTCTCTCTCATCAATGTTTCTATCTCTCCCTCTCTCCCCTTTCCTTTTACTATAAAGTCAATAAAAACATATTAAAAAAAAAAAGAAGCAATGAGCCAGGTTTGCACAGTGTATTCATTTACCCTTGCCTAAATGCATGTTCACCTTCCTTCATAGAGATTTGGGTCACAGAATTAGCAAATATCAGAGGAGGCATTCAAAGCTGTGTCTCTGTCATAAGAACCCATGTTTTCTCCACTCTGCTCCACAGGCTCACTGAAGCCATCCACAGCCAAAATCCTTTCATGGCTACAGGTCAAGAAAAAAAAATTCATGATTGAGCATCTATTTTGTGCCAGGCATCATCTTAGCACGATTGCATGCTATCTTCACAAACCCTTTTACAGAATCAAAGAGGCACAAGGACACACACAGCTTGTAAGTAAAGAAGCAGGAGATTCAAGTTCAAGTCTGTCCGCCTCACAGATTTTAAGAAGCCCACCATTGGGTGAGGAAGTGTATCTGTTCCCTATTGCTGCTGTAACAAATGACCACAACTCAGTGATATAAAACAACACAGATTTACGACCTTACAGTTCTGGAGGTCAGAAGTCAAAAGCAGGTTTCACTGAGTCAAAGTCAAGGTGTCAACAGGGCTGTGTCCCTTTCTGGCGGCTCCAGGAAAGAACCCATTTCCTTGTCCTTTCCAGAGGCTAGAGCTGACTCCTTGGCCCCGGCCCCTTCCTCCCTCTTCAAAGGCGGCAGCATAGCATTTTTAAGTGTCTCTACTAGTATGCCTCTCTCTTTACATCTCCTTCTCTGACTAGAGTTAGTGCTTAAAAGGACCCTTGTGATTATTTTGGGCCCATCGGATAATCCAGAATGACCTTCCCACCCAAGGATCCTTAACTTAATCATGTCTGCACAGTCGCTTTTGTCATATGCCAGAGCACCATAGCGTATTCACGGGTTAGGAAATTGGGAGATTAGGACATGGACATCTTGAGGGGGGAGGGGAATTAGCAAAAGCATAATCAACTACAGTAGAAACCAGGAATAACAGTCCCACTGCCCTAAAAGGACTCTAATGTGCACAGAGGTAAAATGACATTTGGGGGCGTGTGTGCAGTGGGCAAGGGAAGAACCGGAACCCAAATTGGTCTAAGTTGAGAGCCCACTTTTCCCCCTGACCACAGCACACAGCCCCCAGGAAACTGTCACAGTCAGAGAAGTCACTCAAATGAATAAACTGTCAAATCCAAATGAATGATCATCGGAAGGTTCTAAGACCGACTTGGTGATGATGCTCTGGGTTGGTAGGAAATGGTTGTGGATGATCTGGTGCTTGAATCTTTGCAAGTTCCAAAAGTACATGTTTTGGGGGTTAGTAGAGTGCTGATGGGTATGGCTAAAGATATACAAATAATTTCTCCTTCTCAGCAGCTGGCGGGGGAGAGGTGCTGAACCTGAACAAGGTTTTCAGACAGATGTGGACTCAGGTCCCACGTCTCCTGACTCTAGTCATGAGCAGGTTATGTCACTTCTCTGGGCTCAGCTTCCTCATTTGAAAACAGGGGCAGCGATGTCTTCCTGGGAAGAGCCAATGAGGTAATGCCTGTATGGTACCCAACACTGCATCCAGCACACAGTAGGAGCTCAATACACGTGGGCACTTCCATTTTCTCACCTTCTCGGTCCTGCTTCAAGAGTGAGAAACAAAAACATCTGGGCTTGGTTTGAAGAAAAACACAGCTAGCTGTGCAACTAATCTTCACAAAACCAACCGCCCCCTCTGCTTACTGTGCTCAAGGCTTGGCTGAAGGCTTAGAGACTATAGGCAAGACAAAGGAGCAAACACAGGCAGGTGGAGGGGAAAACACAGGCCTCCATCAGCCAGAGAGAGGATAAATACAATGCATTATTCAGGGCATTCAGTGGTGGGCCCCTGTCAGGAACGGGTGAGGGAGCCAGAGGTCTTTTGAACTCTTTGGGACTTGGCCGCTCTCCGAGCAAGGCCAGATGCAGCAGCCCCTATTAGTCAGCTGTTTGCCAGCCCTTGGCGATCCACTGGGACCTTCGCAGGAAACCCAGAGCTCTGAGCAGGGCGGGAGGTTAATCATGCCATCTCCCCGTTCTGGAAAGCCTTTTCTAAAACCCTGTCTGGAAGCCATGTGAGCTGAACTGCAGGAAACCAGATGCGGAAGGCACGGGGCAGACCTGCCTCACCTGTAGACAATCACCCGTGGCACACAGAGGGTCGTGTGAAGGGTGATAGGCAGTGTACCGAACCCACAGAGACGCCCTTACCATTCCTGCCAATCTAACATCCCACCTGGACTCTCTCTGAGTGTAACTGGCATAGCTATTCTGCAGGGCAATTCGGCAATCTCTACGCAAGTTGACAATGGCCATAGTCTTGGACCTGGTATCAAACCTACAGAAATACACACACACAGTAGAAAGTTATATATACAAAAAAGGTTCGCTTTCATATCTTCTATATATATATATAAAAGGCTAATATGCAAAGTGTCCCCTCACGAGTTCGGCTGGGAGTCCGGGAATTCGATGGCTCGCTATGACATGCACTGTCGGTCCTGATGGCTGGCCAGGCCTAGGTACCCTACCCGTGCAAGAATTTCGTGCACCAGGCTTCTAGTATTTTTAATAATAAAAGATTAGAAAAAACATAAATGTTCATCAATAGGCAAATGGTTTGGATAAGTTATAGTGTATCCATACTACAGAATGAGGTCATTAGAAACAATGAGGTAGATCCAAATGTTCTGATATTGAAAGATTTCCAATCATGTTTAAATGGAAAACATTCACATGCAAGACTCAGAAAAGCGATGGTCCTACATATGAGGAAAATGCAGGTGCATATCTGGATTGACACCTACATGTGGGTGTACCTAAAGAGGAAAATAATTGGGAAGGCTACACATCAAACAGTGAACAGTGACTGTCTCTGGGAAGGTATGTGAGGTGTGGACGCTGAGGACAGACTGCCTCTTTTTACGCCATGTAATTATATTGTGTTTATATTCTTACAGAAAGAATGGGTTTGTATATTACTCATGTAATTTATAAAAGTATAAATTTTAAAAAAATAAAGGCCATTTCTAAAGACAAGGAGACGAGGGCGAGGCTTGGCAGGTGGACGCGTGTCCTTTATTTCTCAGGTGAGGAGAACAGGAGAGGCTGGCCGTGATCTGTCTAAGGTCACTCGGTGGGTCTGGAGAGTTGAGCTCCTGGCACCCAGTTGAGAGCTGTTTCCAACACCTTCGAGAAGGTGTGCGGTCCGTGGGTGCCCATGTTATGAAGCCAAATTCCCACTAGATAGCAGGGGAACTTTAATTACTACCAGACTCCCTGGTGTCAGCCTGCCTCAGAGGCCTGCAGCAGGATGCTACTTCTGGTGTTGGCTTGGCCTGAGGCCTCAGCCAAGTCACTTGTTCCTTCTAAGCTTCTGATTTCTCACCTGCAATGTGGGGACCACCACCACCGTCCTCATGGAGATGCTATGCGCACCAACATTAATTTGCCTTTCTCCTTTCTAAGGGATACTTATTCCCTGTCCTTCTTTTCTAAGAGGGATGCCACTCCTGGAAAAGTTGAGAGACAACATGGTTGAGTGTGTCCCAAAGCTAGGGGTGCAAATTTCTGTCTACCCCAGACCTACCTGGTAGCATCTGAGAAACTCTGAGAACATTCTTCCCTCTTCATTGTCATCCCCATCCCCTCCAATTTTGTGAATGCCTTTGCGCCCTTCCTACGTATCAGGAGGAACAATAAATATGTCTTTGGATCAAAATGCTCTCATCTCTGGGGTCTGGAGCGAGGTCATCTGCAGGAAAGGGGGCAAGATGCCCCTTGGAGGAAAAAGGCACCTGGCGTTCTGAATCTGGCAAGAAGGAGAGTCACTAAACTGCCTCCAGCTGATCCAAGAACCAGCCCAAGTTGATGCAGAGGAGGCAGCCCTGACAAGGTGAGGTGATGGGGATTGGCCGCTCCAAGCATACCCCCCAACCAGGCTGCTGCAGATGCCTGGAATCCCACCATTAATCTTTCCAGTTAAGTCTTTATAGGCTTCTGTTAGCATGTAAATGTGTCTCCTGGGAGGAATAATAAAACTTAATCCAAGTGAATAAACATCTACAGACAGTTGCTTTGCATCAGACACTTTGTGAGGGACAGTGGGATGTCCTAAGATGAACATAGCACTGTCCTGCCCTCCAGGAACTTTTGGGAGCAGTACATTGTGCACCAAACACTCAAAACGGGTGGGGGTGGGGGGGAGGATTAAAAAACCAGGTAAAATAGAAAAGGTTTCATGACTGTTCTCCCTTCTGTGTACTTGATTAAGAGCTCAGCTATAGTCCACATGACCTTGATGGGCTTTATCCAAATGGCTCAAAACTGCGTGCTTTATTTGGACTATCATAGTCAGCCATGGATGTTTTCTGAGGATCCTGATTTTTTTTTTTAAGTAGTTAAACTCGGATCTATTAGCAGTGCCTGACTGGAGCGCTGGGTTAAGACAAATTCTGAGCCCAAGCCCAGGCCCAGCAGGAAAATAGACCATGATGGATCAGGAAGGCAAGGCACAGCTCAGAAAGAGGCAGTGCTGGGGGAAGCACACACACCCTATTTCCTGCTCTAGGAGTTCAGAGAGGGAAACACAACATCTGCCTGACAGGATTAAAAAGAGCCACTTATGAACTACTGATGCACTCAACCATAGAGGACCCTCGAAAACACACAGCGCGAAGGCATCGGCAACGAGAGCACGCGCCACATGAAAGCCAAGGAACTTCCTGAGAAAGGTCAGCTAACGAATGTTAGTTTCGGGGACAGGTGTGTGTGTGTGTGTGTGTGTGTGTGTGTGTGTGCGCGCACGCGCGCGTGTGTGTGCAGGCAATCCCTAACACAACCACTCAACTCTGTGGCCATGGCATGAAAGCAGCTATAGACAATACATAAACCTATGAGTACGGCTCTTTGCCAAGAAAACTATTTATGAACACTGAAATTGGAATTTCATATACTTTTTATGAGTCATAAAATATCATTCCCCTTTTTTATTTTCCTTCCAACTATTTAAAAACGTAAGAACCATTCTTCATTCACAAGTCACACAAAAAGAGACGATGGGCCAGATTTGGCCCAAAGGCCATCCTTTTCTGTCCCCTACACAGAGGTCAAGAATAGACAAAAATTAATGAACAGTGACACCTATCAGCCCAGTAGCTGCCTATGGATAGATATGGGTTGACTGGAAGGGATCACCAGGAAACGTTCTGGAATGATGGAAATGGCCTTAAGCGTATATACATGTATACAAAACCCATTGAAATAAGCACTTAAGAGCTGTGCATTTCATTGTATGTCATTTTAACTATCATTTAACACTGTTGCTTTGAACTGAAACCCTGGGGTGGAGTGGGGAGAATGGCTGCCTGGAGGAGGTGCCATTTGAATGAGACTTAAGGAATGGATTTGGCCTCTAAGAACAGGAAGGAGATGCTGAAGGGGAGGAGGCCTAAGGTTCAATTAGGGCTTAAAACACTAACAAAAAATGAGGGGGAAATTCTCTTTGGCAGGAAGCAATGAAAGTATGGCTTTATTTTCCAGCTCAGAAATAATTGCCTTGTACAATAATTGGGAGCTGATGCAAGTGGAGCTGGGTGCAATTTGGGGAGATTTGTTACGCTCAGCTCCCTCCAATCAATTCTGGCGGCTCAGATGTTCCTGACCTGTTGCTTGGCATATTGTAAAAACAGCT
Source organism: Myotis daubentonii (assembly GCF_963259705.1). NCBI lineage: Eukaryota > Metazoa > Chordata > Mammalia > Chiroptera > Vespertilionidae > Myotis > Myotis daubentonii. The sequence continues at coordinate 69,908,935 of NC_081850.1, read as the reverse complement.
TTCATTTACTGTACTTCCATTAAAAGATGAAATCCATGGACAGGAGCTCACAGGCCAGAAAATCACCATTTACGCCCCCACTTATCTCCCGTCAGCAGCCAAGAACCTGGTCTCCGCGGCGCCTGGGCTCTGGCCTAGGCTGCCAGCTTCAGAGCTGCCTGGGAATGTCTGCAGGAACCCAAATCTGGGCAGCGACATGGGGCTGTGCGGAAAGGCTGGACCGGTGAAAACGGGAGTCCTCCTGAAGGTAAGCAGACAGCAGGGCCACATGGGATTAAGCAGGGTTTCGGGGAGGTTTCAGACATAGCTCAAGGTGTCTTGGGAAGTCTGACTGAGAACCATGGTTGGGGAAAATATTGGAATGTTGATTCAAGACAAAAGTGAAACCTAAGAGAACCTTAACCTGAGCAAGTCGCTAATCCTTTTCCCGCATGACACATGTCTGAGCCTAACCAAGAGAGATGTCTGCTGAAATGTCAGTTTTGCTGCCAGATGCATGACTAGACCTGGGGTACTAGTCCCTTCCACCTCTGGGCCTCACTGTTCCAACTGTGAAAAGGGAGGAGAAAGCTGAGCCCTCTATTTCAGCCCTGCCGTTCTGTGTGCCCAACCTTGGTTGTCCTGCTACCTTGATGAGTACCTTTGAGCAAGTCATTTCCTCGGGGCCCCGGATGCCACATGACACATGGTGAGGGCTGAAGGGGACAATCTCTAAAGACCCTCCCAGACTCAGTGTCCTCTGTTGGTGGCTTCTTGGGAGACTCAGGGCATTTTTCTCACTGCTCTTGGCAGATGGTGCCTTGGGTTACGGCTGAGTACTCCTCCTTCCTCCCATGCCCACTTCTTCTAGCCTGACAGCATTCCTTCAGGGTACTGGTCCCTGAATTCTTCACAAAGATGGTGGGTGGGTGGATGGTTGGATGGATGAATAGATGGATGGATGGATGGATGGATGGATGGATGGATGGATGGGTGGAAAGGCAGAGGGTAGATAGCCTATGAATTAATCAGTGGTGTGAATAAATGGATGAAAGGGAGTTTGGGAATCCTGGAGAACAGAGAAATGGGAGGAAAGACATCCACAGGTATCACCTCGACACCCTTTTACCACCACAGCTCAAGCCCCGGTGGACTGAGTGCCCACTGTGATAAAGCCCGCGATATATATTCTCATCATTTCTGAAGCTTTCTGACGCCCTCACTTCAGCAAAGAGACCATAACACTGCTTTTATTTCAGAGCAAGCACATGAATTATAAGCACACATCACGCTTATTAACATGCTCACCGTGAAAGCAACATAAGGGAGCGTGTGACCCTTCTCCTGTTGGGAAGCATAACTCAGACCCAGAAAGCCATGCAGTGTAAAAAGTCAAAGAATTAAAACTTTTTACAAACTGTTTCTAAATGGCAATAAGAATGAATAAGAAGTTTCAGGCCAACATGAATGTGTGTGGACAGGGAGGGCTGGGAGTGGGGGTGCACTAGATGGGTGAGGTTTCCCAGGGGAGAGCTTTGAGCAAGGAGTGAGGCAGGGATGAGCATAGGGAAGTGGGGTTCAGGGGATGCAGAGGAGGGAGCACAGGGGATACTGACAACTGCGCGATCAAGACCAAGGGGCTGGAGTGTCCAGGTGGGCTGGAGGTGGCTCAGTGAGACACATGCTAAGCAAGAGTCCACAAACCTCTAGTTGTCTGCCTATCTTAGGAAGACAGGGGGGAGTAGAGAAAGAAAAGAGAGAACAGACGATGGGTGAAAAGGGAGAGAGGGGTTAAAGGAGAGCTAAATGGAGAAAGCGCAGAGATGCAGGGCATTCTCGCACCCAGGAGTGTGAATGCTTGATTGAGAAGAGAAGAGGGATGGCCAGGAGCTTTGGAGCTGCCCCAGCGGGGCGGGGGCAGGGGTTGCTAATGTCTGAAGGGGGCAATGGTGCCTGGACCAAATGCCCACTGCTCAGGCAAGGGGTGCACCTGGAACCCAGTCTCTTCCTCCACTGCCAGCTCCAAGTTGCTAAGGTTACCTCCTCAACTGCCTAATTAGAGAAGCTGTCACTCTGACAAAGATCAGGAGGGAAGGGGGAAAGAAATGAACGCAGACACTTCAGACTCTTGGGCAAGAAGAAAATAGTAAAGCTGGTTCTGCCATCATAGGAGCCTCGCCTGCAGTCAAAGACGACTGACTGTGTCTTCATCAGGACCATGCTCTGTTCCCAGCACGGAGAGAGCTGGGAAAGAGCAGCTCTTCCCCCGACACAGGGAGCTGCGGGCAGCGGGCAGCAAGGTTAAATGAGGTGTCAGATAGGCGAGTCGGAAGGAAGGAGCCCACTTTGCTGCCGTTGTCTGGTTAAGTCTCAACGACCCAGAAACACAGCACCCTTCTTAGCTGGCAGAGCTAAGCTGAGCTGATGCAGCCTCTGCACTGTGGGGACCCACCACTGGGGGGGCGGGGGGTGGATCTAAGGTCGTGGGACCAGGATGGAGCATGTCTGTTCTCAGGAGGAGTGAGGCAGGGATAAGCATAGAGAAGTGAGGTTCAGGGGAGGGAGCTGAGAACGATGGGAAGTCGGGTAGAGCGGGAAGGGATCAGGGACACAGAGAGAAGGCAAGCTCCGTGAGGTCACAAACTGCAAGCTCCCAAGTGACTGTCTCCCTCCCTGACAGCAGGGGGCAGGCCACTCTCAGATGCCAGCTCAGTTCCTCCGCAGCCTGGGGCACCACCTGGAGCATCCTGGACTGGGGAGACCCATGTGTACTATAGCACTTCCTTTGCTAAGCACCCCCTTATGTTTCTTCTTCTGCACCCACGCACACCTCATCCTTCCCTAGCCAAGACTCTTTCTTCTCTAGGGGAAAGATGGGCAGGACTTGTGTCATGTGTGAGGAAATCCACGTTCACTAATTACACTTCATTATTGTCTGCAGGAATGGGAGAAGCAGAGGAGCGCTGAGCCAGGAGTCCGGTTTTAATCCTGGCATAGCCACCGAGTCACTGTGTGACCCTGGGCAGATAGATCCCTTGACCTCTCTGGGCCTCAGAGCTCACACTCTGCACTAAGTTGGGAATTGAATGGGAGAACAGGAAAAAATTTCTCCTGCCCAAGAAAAGGAGCAACTCAAGGGCTGGATCTATGTCCTATTCAGAGACCCAGCCCAGGCCCTAGGAGAGGACCTGGTATACAGAAGGTGTTCAATAAAGCCTTACTGAACTGAATCAACACTTTGAGGATGGTAGGCTCCATATGTATTTCTTCAGTCCACATCCACCTTTTAGCAACTAACAGAGCTCTGACTCATACCTGCGCTGGGCTTACAGGACGGTGGAAAAGATGAACATCAAAAGGAAAAAAATATATCATAAAAATCTGTAACCAAGTGCTATTACAGAATCTTCTATACAAAACAGCGAGACCAGCTCTACTCTGAGAAGTCAGGAAAGGCTCACCTGAAGCACTGATATTGAGAATCTGAAAGTAGTAGCAGCAGTCAGTCAGACAGGAGGCGGAGGTGAGACCTTTCTAGGCAAGGGAAGCAGTGCGTGCAAAGGCCCAGAGGCACAATGGAGATTGTTACATTAAAGGAACTGACCGAAGCCCAGCAGAAATGGAAAAGCACAGAAAACAAGGAGAACGGGGAGGCGGGGGGATGTGGGGCTGGAGATGGAAACAGGGTTCGAACCAGGAATTCAACACGATTCTTAGCATCATTTCCCCAGGCAAAGGCTTACTTTCTGGGGACAGTGGCTGGGCCCAAAGTCTTCTGGGCATGGGTGGGGCATGAGTGAGCAGTCCTCATAAAGGTCACGGTTTCTGCCAGGCACGCCAGGAGTCCCTCAGCCCCGTAACTACTCCCATGAATCACCTTCCCCTCGGCACACGGCTTCATAGAGCCCTGACTTCCATGCCCTGTTTTGCTGCAAAGGCCAGATCTGAAAAGGACCGGGGAGATCACCTAGCTCCCTGGTGTCCAACTGCACTTCACGGAGCTCTAGGTTCTAAAGAGACATCGCGAGGACTGCTTGGGGAGTGAGGGAGAGGGGGCTGGAGTGATGGCTTGGGCCTCGAGGCCAGAGCAGCTCTCCTCTCAGGTTTCTACAGTGGGCTGACCAAGACTCCACCAGAAGCTCCTGTGGCTGAAAGAGGATTTTGGAAACCACAATTCCCTTACAGGTGAGAATGCCACTGCCCTGATGAAGACGTGTGGCATTTGCTACTAGCCAATCTTTATTAAAAATGATTTTAGAAAGACAGGAAGTGGGAGGGCAGAGAGAGAGAGAGAGAAAGAGAAAGAGAGGGAGAGAAACATCAATGTGAGAGAGAAACATCAATGTGAGAGAGATACATCAATTGACTGCTTCCTGTATGCACCCTGACCATGGATCACACCTGCAACCCAGGTATGTACCCTGACAGAGGAACTGAACCCACGACCTTCCAATGCATGGGATGACACTGCAACTGAGCCCCACCAGCCAGGGCTTGGCAACCATTTTATTAGCTCCTAGACTCGCCTTTAGAAATATCAGTCTCCTTTCCACCATGCCTGGAGGGAATGGCAATCCAGGTGTCCTCTTTTTCCCTACATGAGAGGTAAACAGGTAGCCACTTTGAGCCAATGGAGGCAGAAGGGAGGGAGGAAAGAATGGAGCCCCCCTACATGGTGGGGGTGCTCGGCTCCGCAGTGCTGCCCTTTTTGAGCCTGCTTCTTCCCTCCTGCTATGAGCCATCCCAAATCCTTCCCATAAAGGCCCTTTGCCTAAGTGAACAGGGTTCATTTCTGTTGCAGCAACCCCACTGATGCAGCTCTAGAACACATGGGTGACTTGCTCAAGCCACTCAGGAGTCAGGAGTGTAGCCAAGAAGAGAAATCGGAGCTCTTCTACCGCGTGGGGGCCGCCTGAGCTGGGGACCATCTGCAGCTCCATGTTAACTGAGCCCTCCATCCGGTCTTCCACCTTGTCTCTGCAGCCTAAGTCTCACAGGTACCGAAATATAGTCCTCCACCTGCTTCTCCCTATCCTCCAACAGAACCGACAGGCTCTCCTGCCCGCGGGGCCTTCGCCGTAAATCTGACATCAGCCCCTCCTCATCGCCATGAAAACGGTCACCGAATGTGCAGAGAAACAAGCACAGATATTCTACCAGGAGCTGGAACTCGAGCCACACAAACACAAGATAATTTCTTAACTGCTACCTGAATGTGTGTGTGTGTGTCTCTCTCTCCTACCTGAGCAAAGATTAAAGGAATCTTCTGCAATTTTCTGTTCCAGAAAGCACCTGCACATATGCTGTTTCTACATGTCTTTTAACTTGTCTCTCCGTCTAAAGGCAATTTAATTTCTTATATGAAAGAAGCGGCAAAGGGGCTGGCGTTGGGGGCTGGGTAGAAGGGCTATCGGTCTTTCGTCTTTCAGCTTCATCTCTGACTACAGAGCTGTTTCCAACAGTGGCAGAACTCACTTCCAAGGCACATGCAGGAGATAGGAAGATGTGAGCCTAATTGCATTATGCTGCAGTTTGACCAAGCAATCGCTAATTTTATGGCAGAGCAAGAAAATGGAAATGACAGAGACACATTTAACTCCTCCACTCCCCAACTTATCTTGGGACTTGGGCCACCAACCGGCGGGGGATGCTCATGGGTCCTGAAGGGAGTATGTTCTCCATCTTCTGCAGCTCCTCTAAGCATGCCCACTTCCTCTAATCTAGCTCCAGCCAGAGCCACCCACCACGCTTCCCCACGGTCTGCCTTTACTTGCTATGATGCTGGCGAGAGGGAGGAATCTATTAAATTGCAGGACCCATTCATTCCTTTGTTCATTCGCTCAGTAAACACGTACTGAGTACTAATTATGAAGCAAATGCTTTGAGAAGCACGTTGTTTGAACACAGTGACTTTCCTCAGAGTGTGTAGTCTAGACACAATAAACATGGAATACAGATCTCCAGGTACAATTTAGGTCAAGGAGGGCTTCCGTGGGGCCTCTGGCAAGCTAGAGAAAAACCACAGGGGTGAGGTGGAGCAGGCCAGGGCACCTCTGAGCAGGGGCCCTGGAGCCCAGGTATGGATTACAATCCCTAAGTCACCCTGAGTGATTGAAAACAAAACAGAACAGTCATGCTTAGTTATTCTGATTTCACTGGCTTAGCACAGGGCCCTGGCATTTTAAGAGCTGTTTTAGGTTTACAGAAATACTAATGGGGAAGCAGAGATAGTTCCCGCATACCACCTCTACACACACACACACACACACACACACACACACACACACACACCGTTTCCCGCATTGCTTACATCTCATCTTAGCATGACACATTTGTTACAATCGATGGGCCAATATAAATACATTTGATGAATTGAGGTCCATAGTTTTCACAGGGGTCACTCTTGGTGGTGTGCGCTCTGTAGGTTCTGACAAATTTGAAACTGTGCCTACTTGTCCTGTGCGTATGGAACAGTTTCACTGCTGTTAAAACCCCCTGGGCTCCACCCTTTTGTCCCTCCCCCCAAACCCATAGCAATGGATCTTGTTCTTGCTTCCATAGGTTTGCCTTCTCCAGAAGGTAATATATCCGCAACTATATTTAGCATGTGGCCTTTTCAGATTGGCCTGTTTCTCTTAGCACTATGATTTTTAAGGTGCCTCTGTGTCTTTCCCAGGCTTGATAGCTCATTTTCTTTTATCACTGAATTACATACCCTCATCCAGACGTATCACGGGTTATCTACCCATTCATCGACTGAGGGACATCTTGTTTGCATCCAAGTTTTGGAAATTTTAAATTAGGCTGTGGCAAACATTCAGGTGCAAGTTTTTGCATGGGACATAAGCTTTCAACGCATTGTTGTAAATACCAAGAGATACGATTGCTGGATCATAGGGTAAGAGTTATGTGGAATTTTACAAGAGACTGGCTAAGGGTCGAACTCCCATTAATACTTACTTAATTTGCCTGCGGTCCATTCTAGGTCCTGACATTTTTTTAAAGCTTCCTGATATCCCAACGAGCAGCTAAGGTTGACCATCTTGCAGGGCTGCGTTGGGGACAAAGTCCCTCATGATAAGCACAATGGGAAGTCATTGTGAATGTAAGCAGAGGAGAGGCAGGTGTGATGCTCAAGTTGACACAGTCATGCAGGTAGCATGTGAGGACTGGAAGGGCCTGGGCAGAGATGAAAAGGAAAAGGGAATCTGAAAGACACTAGGAGTCCACTGAATAGCCTGTCAGAGACGAGAGGAACATGCACCAGGGTAAAGACGTAAAGAAATGGGTGGATTCAAAGGATAGGCTGGGAGGAAAGTAATAAGCTTTGGTTATAGGTTAAATACTGAAACTGTGGAAAACAAAGTAATAAATCCAAGGATTACAAGAGATACTCCTAATCCTGCTCCAGAAGTGAATTTCAGTCTACCCTGCAGACAGGCACACAGGTTACTAGCCCGTCTTCTTTTCAGTCTTCATCTTCCTCTCCCCCTCCTCCTCCGCTTCCTCCTCCCCCTTCTTCATTTTGCTCTTTTGTTTCTTTTGAAACAATTCCCTTGACTCAAGACCAATTGCTGCTTGTAAAGTACTGCTGACCCTTGCAAGCTAAATGGAGCATATGCCCTCAAGGTCAGTCTCAAGCAGGGACACGTATTTCGGGGAGACGGTAACTGGGCTCAGGTGCCTTTCCTTGTCACTTCCAGCCAAGTGCTGACATTCTAGAACGCATGGTCTCTGAAGAAGGTTTATCATTCTCGAAACTTTTCTTCTGAAACTATTCAGCAGATGTTTCCAATGCCCTGAGGGGGAAAAGCTTTAAAATAGGGCTGACAGACTAAATAGGGCAAGAGGAGCAGAGGAGGCTGAGAAAGAGGGGCCCACCAGGGCTTCAAATATTTAGCAAATCAGGAATAAGCCCCCAGGTCCTTCCCACCAGCTGCTCTCAGTATCACCCCTCACACTGAACCTCGGGAGGATGGCCTGATTTTTGCAAGATGCATCAAGGGCCTCAGGGGCCTCTGAAGTCCTCCCAGGACATCTGGAGTCACATGGGACAACAGGAGCAGCGAGGGAGGCAGCCGGGTCAGGGCCCCGCCCCTGTCTTCTCTCCTTTGCTCTGAGCTGTGATGGGGCCAACAAGGGGCTTGGGCTGGCTTCTGTGGTCAGGTCAGCAGACAGGAGTGACTTGTCCTCAGGGATGCTAAACAGACTATAAGGCTGTGGGGAGTGGACAGAGGGAGATGAGGAGAGACATGGAGAAAGACAGACAGGTACACAGAGCAAGGGAGGGAGCAAGCAAAAAGGAAACATTAAAGAGGAAAAAAGGAGAGAAAGACACAGAGGAAAACATAGAGAAAGAAGAGATGACGGAGAAAGTAGGAATGAAGAGGAGAAGAATGAGGGACAGAAGGGTGGGGGAGAAGAGAGAGGAGCGAGTCTTGCATTCCATTCCCATCCATCACTCACAGGGGAGAGTTTTGTTCTCTCTCGAAGAAACACTCATAAATCTTCCATGAAACATCCACGGAAGCTCAAACCTGTGCGTTCATGTCAGACAGCTCCGTCGGCACCTGCCTCCCAGCAGTTGAGAATGAGTACCTCTGGGCCCCCCTTTCTAAGGCCAAGCTGTGGGGTGGACCTGCTCTGGGCAGGGAGGGAGGAGGCTGAGATGAAAGGAAACGGCTGGGCTGAGAAATGACCCATCGGGGCCCAGGAGTTCCTACCAGTGTCATTAGTGGATTAATCTAAGAAACCCGGACTGTAGGATGCACCAGACTTTGCAGAAGAAAGCTTATGAGGCAGTACCTTTATTAGCAAACCTTGGTGTGTTTTATAAGTAAATGGCTGTGACTGTCCCCCTGACAACTGGATCGCTCACCCTTGCCCGCAGGTCAGCTCTATCAACACTGATTGACACCCATCAAGAAGGGCTAGGAGCAGGTGCAGGAAACACCAAACTCCTTCCTTCCCCATACAGACCTCCTAAGCACTGCTGTTCAACAGAATTCTCTGCGTGGTGGGCGTGCTCTCTACCCGTGCTGGGCGATGTGGTAGCCATTACCCATAGTGGCTATTATTTATGTTTAAATTCACTAAAATTAAGTGGAATTTAAAATTAAGCCCCTTGGTCGGTCTTGCTGGTCACATTTCAGTGCTCAATAGACACCTATGGGTATTGTCTACTGTACTGGACTACGCAGACAGGGACTGAGATAAGACCCAGACACACATATCTTAGTGGAAAACTGGTGGCCTGAGAGGGACCTAAATAAGGTTTTCTGAATAAAGTTAGTTAAATCTGAACTAGGGGAGGAAGGAAAGAGAAAACGGCAATAAAAATGGAAGTTTCCATCCAAAATGTAGCTTATGAGGGAGACAGGGTTCCACCAGCAGAGACGGAGGGGAAAGGGGGCATCCTTGATAGAGGACCGCTCGAGTCAAGTCACAGGAATGGGGACACAGAGCTTGATTTCTGGGAGCAGTGAAAACCCAGTCTGGCTGAGGTGTGGGCAGGGATATAGTGAGAGAGAAGGGTGAGGTCCTTGGGTGGCGGGCTCAGACACCGAGGAGTCTGCTATTCACCCTGTACGCAGTGAGGAGCCACGGAGGACGTAGGCCAGGGAATGAGACCTTGGGAGCGATGCTTCTGGCAGCATAGGAAGGCATGAAGGAAGAGACTGGAGCAGTACCGAAGAGAGACTGCAACCTGGCGGAGGGTGGGGGACAGGAGGCAGGAGCAGCTGCTGTTGCATTACAAGACGGAGGGCTACACGGGAGCCTGTTTGGCCTAAAGAATGGCATCTGTAAGCCCAGCTATAAGAGTGGCAGGCAAACCCATGAAGTCATTTCCTGAGCCGATGTCTTTGCAAAGGAAGAATCCGTCAAGACAGGTGAGCTTTTGCACAACCACTTGCAGCCCAAGAACCTATGCAGCAGGATCCCCGCCCCCAGAACCTCTCCCACTGTGTCCCCTCATAAGCTCCCAGGAGCATACCGTCCAAAGAATTAGGTAGGAAAAAAGGAAGCATAAAATAAGAGGAAAATAAGATGGAAAGAAGAGGTATTTTTTAAAATGTGCTGGAGGCGTCCAAACAAACTCCCAGCCATTCTTGCCGGAGATTTTATGGGGCAAGACGTCCCCAAAATGGATTCTGAATTATACTCTGCGCCTCGTAAAGCCCGGGCACTCCTGGCAGCCAGCTCACAACCCTGCCCTCTCGTTAACTGCCCACCCTCCCCAGCTAGCGAGCAATCTGGGAGACCCAGGGCTACACAGGCCACTGGGTGGGGGTAAATAACACGGGCTGGGTGCACTGAACTCTGCATCCATAGCGATCTCAGCCCCTGGACTTCAGGCAGGTGTTCACCTTTTCTGGGCCTTGGCCTCCCTCTGTGCAACGAGAGGGCTTATGTGGACGGGCCTGAGGGTCCTGACCAGTCTAAGCTGGGATGGCCTGGAGAACTGGCACATGGTCGGTCCCAGAGAGACCCTGCAAACCACGTGTGTATGGGAAGAGGGTATGTGGTGACAGAAAAGAGGAATTAATGGGGAAATCCTACTCTCATTCCCTCCCTCATAAGGTGATGCAAAGATCAGGCATGGTCACAGATGAAAATCCAATTTTTGATAAGGGTTAGTTACTTTAAAAAAAATAACTGAGTAAAGAAAAATTTGGAACGGCCCTGAAAGGAAGTCAACGTGATCTGAGAATTAAACAGCAGCTCCACTCTGCTCAGCATCCTGTACTCGATGGCTTCATTATTTGAGCCACAGTTTTCTCCTCTGCAAAACAAGAAAAGTGTTGGGGTGTCTCCTTTAAGAGGTCCCCCCAAAAAAGGAGCATCAGTGGCCATCACTGTGGAGTCCCAAGAGGGGCCAGGAACTCTGAGAAGCCAATGACTTGAGTTCCTGACTCCAAAATTCAGTTTCTTTCTCTTGATTTTTCATTGAGTAAATTTAAAGTGTGCAGTGGGTTGATTTGATACACTTACACATTGCAAAATGAGTACCACCATAGCCTTTGCTAACACTTCCATCATGGTACATAATTACCATTTCGTTTTTGTGGTGCTGACTTTTAAATCTATCCAAGCAACTCCCAAGTATGAAATACAGTATAGCTCACTACAGTCACCATGCTGCACACTTAGACGCCTAGGACTTATTCACTGTATAATTGGAAGTTTGTACTCTCTCACCAACATCTCCCCCATTTCCCCCCATCCCCCAGTAACTGACATTCCAGTGTCTGTTTCTGTGAGTTCGGCTTTTTCAGATTATACATTTAAGTGATATCATACAGCATCCATTTTTCTCTGTCTGATTTATTTCACTTAGCATGATGCCCTCGAGGTCCACGCACACTGTCGCAAGCGACAGAGCTTCCTTTTTCCTCATGGCTGAGTCACATTCCATTGTAGGCTTTCAGCACATCTTCTCCATTCATCCGATGACTGGCTCAGATCTGTTTCCACATCTTGACTATGGTAAAGAATGCTTCAGCGAACATGGCGGTGGGGGGAGACGCATAAACCTCTTCAAGATCCTGTTTTCATTTCCTTTGGATACAGACTCCAGAGTGGACTTGCTGGATCATTTGGTACTAGTAGTTCTGTTTTTAATTCTTGGGGGAAGCTCCATACTGTCGTCATAGTGGCTGTAACAACTTATGCTCCCATCAAGGGTGCAAATGGATTCCCTTTTTCTCTCCTTTAAATCAGAGTTTTAGGCAACATGTTATCTAAAGGCTCAACCACTAAAATTCCTGTGACTTTATGCCTCTGTCAATCTGAACCAGGTACTTATTTCAAAAGCTTTTAGCTGGTTTTCTTTGCGCTGACCACCGCTTCGTCCTGGAGCTCACGGGCACCGAGGGCTCACACTCACAGGCAACATCCTCTCCAGCATTCTTAGGACAGGGCTGTCACTTGAGTTGTGTTTGTACAGAGAGTTACGTTGTTTCCCAAACCTGTTTACGCTGTGTGCTTCTTATCATTATAAAATGTAATCAAATATTGTGCAAATTAAAATTTTATTAGCATCAAAAGAAAGCAGTTCCTATGAGGACGAATGTGATTTTACTGTAAAAATAAAGTCACTTTATATTGCTATGGAATTAGGTAAGGTGTGACAACGATAAAAATGTAGCAAGGAGTCATAAAACTCTGGAAGGATTACTTGGCAAGCACCTTTAGGTTCTCAGTCCCCTTTAATGAAACGTTGGAGATCATATTTGGTGCATTATGAAAATGGTTTACACAAGAACAATGTCATGGAACTCTCATCAGCTGACCCAGAACGAGAAGAGAGGCCCTGGACTCCATCAAATAATTGGCAAATGTATACACAGTTATGTGCATTAAGCTACAATGTAATGTTTGAGGTGCGTTACAACTTTTTATGATTTCCTGCTTTAATAGACTTGTCTATTAACTGACCAACTGCCAATCCACCTGGCCTTATAAAGGAGGGTTTTAAGGTAAGCAACTCAATCTACACCCAGGCAACCCTCTCCGGAATATTCTGTCTCCCCAGTGTGGGAAAACAGTTTAAGGAAGAAGAGCTGCTGTGTCGACCTTGACAGGAAGAAAGAGACACCTGCCTCTGACTCCTTGTGATAACTGTTCCCTGCTGGCCCTGCCCTTGCTGGGTTCAGTTTCTTCTTTTAGTTCTCCAGACAGAAAAATGTGCACATTCTCTCTCATATGTATCTGTGTGTCTGTGTATGTGCATATACGTAATGTATCTATTCTTACATGTTATATGTATACGGTGCATATATACACATTTACATATGTACCTACACCATGTGTGCGTGTGTGTATATGTGCATGTATATGTACAGGGATAGGTGTATGTGTGTATGTATATATGTATGTGTATGTATGAGTAGATGTATATGTATGTGTATGGTATGTATATGCATGTGTGTATGTGTATGTGTGTCTGTGTATGTGTATGTATATGTACAGGGATAGGTGTATATGTATATATGTATGTAAGAGTAGATATATATGTATGTGTGTTATGTATATGCATGTGTGTATGTGTGTGTGTATGTATTTGTATATTCAGTAAAGGGTCAGCCAACAAAGGCCTCCCTGCCTGAACCCTGGAGAAAACCTGAGGTAGACTGCGGGCCTGACCATGTGGAGTGGGTCAGTAAAGCGGGCTTACTACTGACCAGGAGGTGGTCAGTGGCCTTCCGCAATCATGGCGCCTCCATAAAATATTGTGGCAGGAACATTACCCATCTTCTTCCCAATGTATTGTGCATCGGGCATGGAGGATGCTGCTGCAGTCCAGACATCGCACCTTGCTCGTAGGACACTATTTTAAAACTGTGGAATCTTTTGCTCAAATGAAACTGGAGCTCCGGGGTTACAAACAGATGAAAGTGGAGCATCTCTTCAGCTGAATCCCAGGGCAACGCATACTCCCCTGACCTTTCATGGAGCCCAGACTGAAACACCAGTGCCTTCCCCGGCCGGCCGGGGTGGCTCCGCGGTTGAGCAGCGGCCTATGAACCGGGAGGTCTGGGTTCGATTCTAAGCAAGGGCACATGCCCAGATTGCCAGCTTGATCCCCAGTGGGGGGCATGCAGGTGGCAGCTGATCAATTAGTCTCTCATTATTGCTGTTTCTCTCTCTCTCTCCCTTTCTATTCCTTTCTGAAATCAATAAAAATATATTTTCAAAAAGAAAAACCAGTCCCCTCCTGAAAAGACATTTTCATTAAAACCCCTGAGCTGCCTGCAGAAAACCTGCAGAGTGACCTTGGGCAAATCACTCTGGGTGGCATCACCACAGGTGGCTGGTTGGGCACAGGCATTCCATTTCCACAAGGAGGCCGGCACACTCCTCCTCACGCTCACGCCTGGGGAATGAGGCTGGGGAGGGGAAAGACTTTCCCTTCTCCCCTTCATAATGCTCCTGAATGGTTTAAATTCATTACAACCAGCTTGTATTTTTTAAACCGTTTTGTGAAAATTTAAAATGAAGGTTAAGATTTCAGTAAGCATGCAGGCACTAGCTGCTGGAATTAAGCATATTAAAGAGGCACGATGTCTGACTTGGGAAGCTTACAGACTAGCAAGAGGAGCAGGCAATTAAACAATCACAATATTTCCATGAAAACACAAGTTGCAGTGAACATTCAAAGTGCTTGGTTTGAGCAAGGAAAGGCATCGTGGAAGCTATGACGGTATATATTCTAGTTGGGTCTTAAAAGACGGGTAGTAGTTATGATGTGGGAAAGATACTTTTAATGTATATATTGCAGGGAAGTCTGACAGCTAAGAGGGGAAAATTTAAATTTTAAACGAAAACAGTACCTTGGTGTGAGTGGTTGGGCTAGGGCAATGTTTCCCAAGGTGAGAGATAAATTTAGGAGGCCCGTGAAAATATATGTATATATAACTTCAATAGTTGCATTCCTTTTACAGGCTATCTTCCATCTATAGCCACTTATTCTGGTGTTCCATTCATGATTGTGATATAAAGCTTCCTTTGAAAAATAAGCACAGCTAATCCCATGTACTATCTGACCTTGTGCAATTGACTCGATGTCCCCGAATGGCTGTGCCTTCATCCATTATGTGCAGACACTAAAAGTACCCATGAGAAGGAGTTTTCTAAATTGAAAACTGCAAATGTGATTATCCCAACAGACTACTGCCTCCTTGCATTTCGGTGCCCCCAGGGTCTGGGATGGAAGCAGCGCTGCAAATGACTGAGGGGGCTCAGCTCCAGGCAAGGGGAGTTTAAGGAGAACTGGGGGTTTTAGGAGAGTTGGTCCAGGCTAGGGAGTGAGAATAGAATCCATCTCCCAGGCACTTCCCAGTTGATCATAGTGACTGATGAGGGCGCTGCATTCAGAAGGAATCTGAAGCTGCAGGGAGGTTATTGCCTAGCAATGTCTAATCTCACATATTTTCCATCTATTCATTCCTTCTCTCAGCAAATATTGACTGAGCGCCTACTATGTGATGGGCACAGCTCTGGGCACCTGGGATTCTGAGAACAGATAAGACCAGAAGGTCTCTCCTCTCGCATGAAGGATTCTATGCAGCCCAACCTTGCCCGGTTTCCTGGGGGGAGGGGCGGGGGTGTACTGGCTCTGACCCCCCTCACGTAGGCCCAGGAGGAACTGTCACTCATTTCATGTCACATAGCAAGTGAATGGCAGGAACAGGACTGGAACCCAAGGCATTTGCTTCCCAATCCAGCACAGTTTAGTCGTTAGCAGACTTTGCAAAAGCGGCTTGGTGTTCGAAGGTGTGCAGCTGTCCTTCCTCGGCCACCTGCCTGCCTTCCCACCTGTTGTCCCTCTGAGGCGGGGGGGGGGGGGGGGGGGCCTTCTGTTCCCCGGATGGGAGCAGGGGACCAGGCGAAGGGGCCCTTTCCCTAGAGGCCTCTGCAGTTTGGAGAGGTGGCATAGAGAGGCTGGAAAATACAGTGAAGAGAGAAATTAAAGGACGGGGAGACGGTAGGAGTCCTGCTATTGGCAGACAGGGAATCGGTTACTTTGGGTGGTCAGGTTCTCGCATCTCCCTCCCAGGGGGAGGATGGAAGGAAAGTAATTAATTGAAGAAAGTTGTCTAACAAATTAGTGTGAGACGGGGCTTGAAAAAGGCGAACTGCACCAGGGTTCAGAGCTGAGGGCTTCATCCTCAGAGGCCCCAGGAAGGACGCAGAGAGCGCGGATGCGAGAGAGGGAGGGTGTCATCTTTACCCTTCTGCGGCAGCATCCAACCTCAGATGGTCCCTGAGAAGTGGTTTTCTCTCCTTCCTGCCCTTGGGGACTAAGGGGGAGCAGAAGAACCTCACAGATGGCAAGGGACCAACCCGATGAGGTGGTACTCTCTGAGGTGCTGTTCACCAAACTGCCCATGTTTCATTCACTTGGCCGAGAAACATCCACTCAGCACCCACTCTGTGCTATGTCCTGCAGTATATAATCTGGATAGCAAAAAAGATGAACGAGAGATATCCCCTACCTTCAATGAGCTGTCAGATAAAAGTTTTAAAAAATAAATGGAATAGCTTGGCCAGTGTGGCTCAGTCGGTTGAGCATCGTCCTCTACACCAGGGGGTCGCTGGTTTGATTCCCAGTCAGGGCACATGCCCGGGTTGCAGGCTCAATCCCTGTTACAGGGTGTGCAGGAGGCAGCCAGTCGATGTTTCTCTCTCATTGATATTTTTCTCTCTCCCTTCCTCTCCATGAAATAAATTTTTAAAAAAATAAAAATAAATAGAATAAGAAAGCTATGGGGGAAGATGTACCAGGGTGCTAGTGTGGTAGGGAAGACTTCTGCAAGAAGGTGATATTCGAGTTTCGTGAGCAAGGAAGAAACTGGAAGATGAACTCAAAGAAGAAAGGAAATCTTTTAGGATTTTCTAGACTCTTAAAATGAATTAGGATTTAATTCTTAAAAGCAATGACAAATAATTAAAGGTTTTCAACAAGAACGTAAAGAGATCTGCTTTGCTTTTTAGAAAAGATCGCTCTGGCTGCTGTACACAGCAGGGTTGGCAAAGTTTTTCTATAAGGGGACAGTTAGTAAATATTTTTTAAGCTTTTCGAACCAGATAGCCCATGTTCCCACTACTCAACTCAGCTGCTACAGCATGAAAGCAAACACAGAAAATACATACATGAATATATGAGTTGGCATGCATCCGATAAACCTTATTTATGGGCACTGATATTCAAACTACACACACATCATTGTCATGAATCATGAGACATTAGTCTTGCTTTGATTTTTTTTCAACTATTTAAATAAGCAAATCAGCTTACAGGCCGTACAAAGGTGGCAGAGGCTGGGGGTGACCCATGTGCTATATCCTGTATGATATCAAGGAAGGATGGGGCAGAGAGGCAGCAGTGAGACCAGTAAGAAGATGAATATCACAGCCCTAGGGGAAAAGGACGATGGCTTGGACAAAGGAGATGGCAGTCAGAAATCAGGAGAAGCAAATAATCTTGAGAGTCCGTTTAGAAGCAAAACCAACAGGGCTGGCTGACTGGAAGAACGGGGTTAGTTAGCGATGCCTCCTGTCCCTTGAGTAACGGGGCGAATGGCGGCGTGATTTCCTGAGATGGGGAGATGTGGGGAGCACAGGCTTAGGGGACAAATCACACATCAGCAGTGTGACCCTTGACGGGGAGAAAGAAACCGGAGTCCCTGTGGGTTGCCATATAAGAAACAGGGTGCCTTGTTAAATTTGAATTTCTGATCATCGAAGAGTCACTTCTAGTAAAACTATGCTGCAAATACTGCACATGATGTTATTTTACCCATTCATACCAAGCAAGTTTTCATTGGCTGAAATTCAAGTTTAGGTGGGCATCCTGTATTTTATTTTTTTAATTTATTTTTTATTAATGAAATTTGTGAATCCTACCAAATTTAATATGAACATTCGGGGGGGGGGGGGGCAGGGGGACACCACCACCTCTATCTAAGCCTGGGAGGAAAAAGAGAAGGCTCCTCAGAGGAGGTAACAGTAAGCGAAGGCTAGGAGATGGCCAGGGGTATTGGGGATGGGGAAAGTATGCCAACCAGAGAGAACAGCATTTCTGTGCGGGGTCCGATGGGGGGATTGTGCCTGGTACCCTCAGAATCTGCAAGTGGTCAGCGAGGCTACAGGGTCAAGTGCGAAGGGGAATGTCAGGAGGCGAGGCTGAAGGGGTGCACAGGGTCCTCCAAGGAGCTGGTACAGGTATTCAAGGACAGGTTCCCAGGTCCCTCCCTGGTGCCTCAGCGGGTCTGGGAGAACCTGGGTTAAGGCGATTCTGCGAGGCAGCTGGGCTACAAAATCTGGGAGCTTCCCCACCTACAATCCAGGAGCCTAGGACGTTGCTATTGGCTCTGACATCTTAAAAACAGTAACCCAGGGAATCAGAGCAAGGGCAGCATGGGATGAGTGGGCGGCCCCCACCAGGACCGCTGAGAACAGGGCTCCATCCATTTGGAGGGAAGGGGGAGGCCCAGCACGTCTGCCCAAAGACCAGCAGCCCTGGAACAGGCAGGCGCTGTGCGTCTGGCACCTGGCTCCCACTGGCTGCTGGCTGCAGTCGGTCTCCAGCTCCGTGCAAGCAGACCAGAAGTCTCCTGTGCCTTTCCCTGCCGCCCCCCCCGCCCCTTCCCTCCTCTGCCCACAGCCTCCACGGAAATGATTCCCCCAAATGCAGCTATTACTGTGACTGGAAATCTCTTTACTGCTGATTCTGCTAATGGAAATGCTCCTTCCCTTTTCGCTGCTTGCAACGCCACTCGTGACTTCCCCGGGCGGCTGAGAGCAGGGCCTTTTCAGCCTGCTGCCACCACGAGGGAGAGGACGCTGCCCCGCCCGCCTCCCCAACACCCACCTGCCTCAGGCTCAGCCTCTGAGAGCAGCTCTGTCCAAGCTGTCCTCAGATGACCCCGGGGTTCCTGGCTTCCCCAGCTCCCCGGGAACAGCAGACATCAATGGTCAATTGCATCCAGTTCTGCCTTGCTGGGGGGAGGTGGGGGGACAGCGGGTGCCTAAGCCAAGCCTGCTGCAAGGGAAAGCCGGGGGAAGGGAAAGGACGTCTGCAGTCTGTATACACTATTTATTCATACCTCCATCTCCTTTCAAAACAAGGGTTCCAGGTGGCTCTGAGGCACAGAGCACACACTGTGTGCCAGACGCTGGGCTAGGTGCTTGGCACACAACTACCTCCGTGAGGATCATATGGCCAAGTGCAACTAAAAAGGAGCAGAGTGCTGGGCGCTGCCTGAAGTTCCCTTTATGGAGGGGGCTCCAAAAACAATGACCACGGAAACCAGAGCAGTGATTGTTATGTCACTTTCACTTTACTGTCAGGCAAACAGAGCCTCAGAGCGGTGGCATACGGAAGTTTGCATTTAGCAAGCTATGCATCAGAATTCGAACCCAGGATTTCTGATTGTCTGAGCTGCACATGGTCCACCCCAGCACATTGCCCAGAGATGGTTGCTGTGAATTACCTGTGCGACCTTCAAAATGTCCTTCTCTTAGCTGGGTGAATGATGGAGCTGGGCTAGATCTCCAAGGCGTTATTTTACCCAGTTCTGATACTATATTTTATTTTTATATTTGTATTGACTTCAGAGCAGAAGGGAAAGGGAGAGGGAGCGAGAGAAACATCAATGATGAGAGAGAATCATTGATTGGCTGCCTCCTGTACGCCCCCTACTGGGGATCAAGCCTGCAAGCACCGGGGCATGTGCCCTTGACTGGAATCGAACCCAGAACCCTTCAGTCCTCAGACTGATGCCCCATCCACTGAGCCAAGCCGGCTAGGGCGAGTTCTGATACTATAGAAGTACACACTATTTATTTACTTTTACAGCATTATAATGTAGATGTAAATCTTACATATTATTATATATATCCCATATGCATAGATAATGTAATATAAATCCCATTTTCAAAATGGGAAATAAAATCTGCATAATGCTGCTAAGAAGCACTGGGTGGGCAAAACTCACCTTGAGGTGGACCAGAGGAGTGACAGAAACGTACAAACAAGGGCCTGATCTCCAATAACCAATGCCTTGACAATTTCTAGAAAGACTATAAAGACTGGATCACAGGTCTCCCAGTATGACACTATGCCTAGCCAAGGTGGGACCTCCGTAAGCACGGGGGAGAGAGGGAACTGGAAAGGGAGAGAGAGGGTGTGAGGAAGAAAAGGAGGAAGAGAATCAAAAAGGCACAGAAACCCAGACTGCCAGCGTCAAGTAGCCCAGGGATAATGAGTGGCACTGAGAATAAAATGAGACGAGGCCTGGTGCGCTCTTGGCAAATGAGCGAGGAGCGACAGGGCCTGGGGGATGCTGAGTCAGCTCCTGGCAGCAGACACAAGGTGTGCAGTCCCTCGGGCCTGTGAGGCTGTCACACCTGAGGTCCCTATAGAAGAGACGTCTCCTACTTCCTGGTAATGAGCAGAGGAAGAGAAAAAAAGGGAAAGCGGGTGTCAAAGAGATGAAAACCCAAGAACATGCCTGGTTCTGTGCAGCAGGGGAGGCGGAGAGAGCACCGGGTTCGGAACCAGGCAGGACTGAGCTTGGGCCCAGCTCGCCTGGATACCAGCTGTGTGATCGTGGGTATGTTCCTTTACTCCTCTGAGCCACCATGCTCGCCTATAACATGGGGCAGATCTACCCTGCCTTTTAGCACTGTGGGGAGGATGGAGTGAGATAACAGGTACCAGCACCGAATCTGGGGCATGGTAAATATGCAATCCATAGTTGTGGTTTCCACAGCCTACGCCATGCCAGAATGATACCGTCTGGGAATTTCGGCTCCCCTCCTCCCCTCCTCCCCTCCTCCTCTCCTCCCCTCCTCCCCTCCTCCCGAATGTGGACTCCCTGGTGGCCTGGCTGCCCTTCCCTAAGGCGGGAGGAAGACACTCGGGAGTAGGACTCCAGCAGATCGGAATCTGGTGCCCTGCTCCACCAGGGACTCACTCTGGCGACCTCGATTCCCTAGCTTTGATAGAAGAAGGGTTTCTTCAGAGAATGTCCTAATTCTCACGACCTGTGACATTTGATGATCCCACCACCATGGTATCATCTCCTTCAACATATCCAATGCCTCTGTTTGCCACCATGCACAGGTTCTAATCCCTCATCTGCCTTCCATGATTTTCAAGATAAGGTCTTTCCTCTAAACAAAGGGGTCCCATCACTCAGCTGATAAACACCCCAGAATAATGAGGTGGGGAAAGATGGAAGAAATGGCTACAGGATCCCAGAAGAGGGAAAGCTTTCTGGAAGAGGAGGAACTCCAGCTCAGACTTCAGATAAAGGGGATGCCCACGCCACTCTAGTTTTACTCAGTGTGGGTTCTGGGATAATAACTTGGCAAGCCCAGGGTTCTAGTCATGGAAGATGCTCTGAGCACCTAGGATGTGCCAGGCACACGGTGAGTCATCACAGCCCCAGGAAGGAAGCATGTTCGCTGCATGTGGATCCATAGGCAAGACAGACAAAGCAGCACAGAAGCTCTGCTCTCCTGCTCCAAGCCACCAGCATCTCACCTGAAGAGACTGCCAGGCCTCGCTGCCTCTCAACAGAGCAGCCCGAGTAATTCTTTTGAAACAGAAGTCAGACATGGACACTCTTTTGCTCATAATCCTGCAGGGCTTCTCCATTTCACTCCGAGGAAAAGCCTGGATTGGGACAGCAATCTGGATGGCCCCAGGTGACCCCCTGGTCCTCTCCCATCCTCCATCCTGCCCTGCCCACCCCTGCTCACTCCAGCGGCAGCACCGGCCTCACTGGCCCTTGGGCACACCACGTGTGCTGCGGAGTCAGGTGTGCTGAAGCCCTTCTCCATCCGGAAGGCTCTTCTCCTAGATCCTATTTGGCGAACTCCTCCATCGCCTCCCAGTCTCTGTGCCAACCCTACATTCTCCATAAGCTCCTCTCAGTCTACCTACTTAACATTAAAACCGATGTCTCATCGAAAAACTTCCCGTTTTATTTTTTGCCCTTTTTCATACAATTCATCACCTCCTATACTGCGTTATTTCTTATTTAATACTACAGGCCCAGTGCACGAAATTCGTGCACAGGTAGAGTCCCTAGCAGCTGCTGGCTGCTGGCTGGGGCCTCCCTTCCCCCAGCTGCCTACTGCTGCTACCAGGGGCAGGGCCAGTCAGGGGGAGGGGCTGCAGGCAGTTGGCCCATGGGCAGTTGGCCGGCCAGCTCTGCCCCCTGGTTGAACTCCAGGTAGAGGGAACAATTTGCAAATTAGGCTTTTATTATATAAGATGATTACTGTTATTGTTCTCTCCCCACCACACACACACACACACTCCTAAGCACCTGAATAGTGCCTAGCACAGTGATGGCGAACCTATGACATGCGTGTCAGAGGTGACACGCAAACTCATTTTTTTGGTTGATTTTTCTTTGTTAAATGGCATTTAAATATATAAAATAAATATCAAAAATATAAGTCTTTGTTTTACTATGGTTGCAAATATCAAAAAATTTCTATACAGCACCAGAGTTAAGTTAGGGTTTTTCAAAATGCTGACACGCCGAGCTCAAAAGGTTCGCCATCACTGGCCTAGCACATTGTAGTGGCACAACTGTTCTTAAGAGACCGGCATTGCTATCTCAATCTTTATATTGACGGTGGGTGCCAAGGCCCAGAATGCTCAACTTCAGTGTGAAGAGGTCAGGAAAGACTTCAAAGATAAATCGAAATTTGAGTTCAGTCTTGAAAGGTAAGAAGGAATTTTCCCGGGTTGGTGGGGCAGAGTTAGAGGAACAGAAGGAAGGATTCTCAGGGTAGGAAGTCTGAGCAGATCCGATCATGGACCTTGTACCACAGTGAGGAGCCTGGACTTCATACTAAGAACTATGGGGAACCAGTGAGGTGTGTTAGGAGAGGACAGACATCATCATATTTGGGCTTTAAATGAAATACTCTGCCTGCACGTACAGGCAGGAATTGGGGAGGACCAGACAAGAGGCACACACCAGTGAGGTGACTGTGGGAAATCTTAGTGGAGAGAACTGCTGAGGTTGGATGTGCCCAGGGCTGTGACACACAAAGAAATTTCTCCTCTTTGTGGTTAAAACCCTCACCATTTATAAGATGCACCATCCTTGTCAATGTCTGATTCACAGACTATGCTGCCTGCGTGTCCTCATGCGCCAGAAAGGAAGCTACACATATTTCTGTAAGTCACCAACACTCCCCTCCCAACCCCACGGGAAATCTCAGCGGGGGCTGTTGTGCAAGAGAACTCCTCCAGACACCAGCGAAGAGCCAGTGAAAGGAGAGTGTCAGCGATGGGGAACAGAGCCAGTCCAGACAAGCACTGCTGCCTGCCTCCCTCTGGGCCAGAAGGGCTGCCTGCTCTGCTGAAGGAGGGAAAACCCAGCTCGCCTGCGATAGCTAATCTTCGGTTGCCACTAGCTGGTCAGTGTGAGAACTTGGAAAAGTATCTGCTCCGTAAAGGAAGCATCCCTGTGATGCTTCTCCGCCTCCAGGTTAAATCCCACTCTTCCCTCCCTCCCCTGGCAAACAGCAGGCTCTCTCTGCTCAGCACCGAAGGCAGCTGTGAAAGGCAATGAGGCTTCCTCCTCCCCCCAGAGCAAAACCCAGCAGCTCAGGTTCGCAAGAGGGATTGGGGCCAACCAGCTGGATACCTGGGCAGGAGAACAAAGTCAGTTTCCCTAGGGATACGGCTCCTTAGATTTGGGAGTTTTTATATTTTTGGTTTTTGCAGGGGGACCAGGAGAGGGTGGTGCATTTTATGACGTCCCCCCCCCCCCCCCGAGTTACAGAGATGTGTTTAAAGGCAGAGCCACCTGTTGGAGGCCCAGTGTTGTGATGGAAAGAAGCATAGGCTGCGATTCAAGGCCACGGGGTTGAACTCTGAACTGCTGAACCTGAAGCAGCTTTCTTCCTTTGTCTGACCACAATGTTGCCATATAACATGCCCAGTGGATTCAATGAGCTCTAGGAATCTGTGATACTGTGAGTCCCCCCGTGTCGATGGTTGTGGCAATGGTTTGTATGACTTCACCCAAAGAAGTCATTGCACATCCTTCTCTCCCTCCATCACGTGTGGTCACCCAACGACCAGTTTACACAGCAAAGCAAGGGGGTGAGAACAGGAGCCTTTGCCGGCCAGAGGTCTAGTCAAGACCTCCTGCCGGACCTGCCATCAATGAAAATTACAGCATGATCTTATGGCCTGAGGGCCCAGTTCAGGAGAACTGTCCGGCTCAGGGTCAGTTTGCAGAACTATGCCGTCTCGGCTGCTGAAAATGACCCCCAGGAACAGCAAACCTGGTTGGCCTTGACCAAGCGTGAGCCCCTCTACACAGTAAAGCAGGTCCTCCTCTCTCCCACCCATTACCCTCTCAGGAACAGAGTACTTTCTGAGGGCAGACAGCAACCCTCTCTCTGCCCTGTCAGAGTCTTCATAGTCATCAGACTGGAGCTGGAAAGGGGGTGGGGATTTAGTGAGGGAAGTGAATGAAGAGGAGAAAAAGATGCAGATCAGAGACCACAGAACACCATGCACTCCCAGGACTCTATTCACAGTGTCCCAGAAGCCTGGGGCATCAGAACAGGGGAGGACCTAGACCTTTCAGTGCGATCCAAACACACTGGGGATTCAGCCTGCAACCCGGGCACGTGCCCTGACTGGGAATCAAACCAAGATCTCCTGGTTCATAGGTGGATGCTCAACCCTAAGCCATGCTGACCGGGCCCCAAACACTTTATTTAGTAAAAGGGACCTAGTACCCAAATGAGGAAATAACGTATTTTTTTCAAAAAATCTAGCTTTGTTTGAAAACATCAATTCTCCCTCTTATCTACCCCCAAATCTCTCTCCTCTTCCCTCTCTCTCTCTCTCTCTCTCTCTCTCTCTCTCTCTCTCTCACACACACACACACACACACACACACACACACAGTAAAAACAGTGGCACTGATTTTAACAAATATTCTGTGGTCAGAAATCTCTTCAGAAACCCCAGCTTACTACTATCTGTATCTGTTCTCCCTCCCTTTCACGACTGGGCATCAACCTGCAGGAACCAACCAGAACCCAAAAAGGGCAGATAGCCTAACTGTCTCCCAGGGCTGAGGTCCTTTCTCCAAATGCCTGCCCAAAGCTGCTAGTCTCGGCTTGAAGGCGTCCCCATCCCCCCCGCCCCCCGCCAAAGGTTCTTCCCTTGCCACGGTCAGAATGCTGGGCTGCTGGACAGCTCCCAGGGATACATTCTTCTGGGGGTTGAACTTCCTCTACCCTCCCCATCTGCACCTTTTGAAGATTCCTTAGAGCCAGGCAGGGAAAATAAGCACATTCCTCCTTCCCTGCTGGCATTCGAAGGAAGCTCCGCCTTTTGTGGACTGTTCTTCTTAGGCTACCCTCCCAGCGTCTAACAACCCATCTGCCCTCTTCCTGGCCCCTCCCTCCTGGCAGAGGCCTTTCCCTTTGGGAACCATTTCTGCCTGTATCTTAAGGAATCTTTGCAGACCTGACCAAGTTGGTATTTCAAACAATATCTTCCTCTTCCACACAGGCCATTCACCTTCCTGCAAAGAGCATTCTGTTGGCAGAGATCTTCAGGACGCCATCCTGTCTGCTCAGGGAGGCGCATTTAAAGACACCTGACTGGATGGCTCTTCCCTCCTCACCAGCCCCCCCGCCCCCAAATGCAAGCACACGCCTCCCCTGTCTGATTTATGTGACAAAGCAAATTAGTAAGAAATTTTGACAGCGAACAGTTGGTTATTCAATCTTGTCTCTTTTTCCCTCTTTTGCTGAATCAAGGCTGGTGGTAAACAGCCCAGCCTCGCCACTGTCACGCACAGGAAGAAGGATGTCACTTCCCTACCTACAGACATGAAAGCTGAACCCACAAGCAAACTCCGGGGCTGCCCGGGGGCGGAGAAGGACTGAGTGATGTGCAGGGTTACCTCAGAAGCCCTGCCCTGGCAGTGGCTCCTGATCAAGTTCTTCCTCTCAGTCAGTCCTTCCCAGCACTCCCATGCTGCCGGCAAAGGAAAGGCGCCGGTGAAAAGCCAGGGGAGCTAGTCGAGAGTGACAGACAAGGTCAGGGCACTTCAAGTTCACAGAATCTTTACACCCGAGGATTATTTTAGGGCTCATCTACCCACTCCTATTACAGCACAAAGAACTGAAGCTCTGGGGGATAAATGACATGTTCAAGGTCACTGCAGGCCAGATCCTAACCGAGCTCTATGGGAGCGTTCAACTTCTCCAGTGTATCCTCCAAGGCCTCGCCTGGGGCTTTTCCTGTCCAGGAAGTGACCCCAACCTTCTCCCACTCTATAGAGATGTCTTCCACCCTGATGTCACTGAATGTGGTGTCACCTCCATCACTCATGGGCACCATTAAATGCAATGCCTTTGACATCCCATGAGTCACAAAACTTTGTGCTGGCGGGGCCACCAGAGGTCATTTAACTCATGCCCCACATTGAAATGCTCAGATTTCAGCTCACTCCGGTAGCTGAAGTTCTAGAGAAATATTGCCATGTTGATGACTGTTCTGTTTCTCTCCAGAACCAGGCACCTGACCCTGCACGCATGTATAACCAGCACCTCCATGCATATTTGGCTCAGGATGCCGACTTAGCAATTACCTGCCCTCCCCCAAATGCAGAGCACACGCCTCTCCTGTCTGATTTATGTGACACAGCAAATTAGTAAGGATTCTCTTATGTCGGCAGGTAGGCACATGGTGAACTAAGATTCCAGGCCCTGGTCTGCCATTGAGTCACAGTCTGACCCCTCTATGAATGCTTCCTAACCTGTAAAGTGGCAATAACAGCAGTGCCCATGCCATATATTTTATGTGGATTTACAATAACAGGCAAGAAGAAAGCTCTCAGACACCCACGTGGCTATTCCTTGATCAGTTTTTGGGAAATTCACTTTGTCAACACCACTGACTTATAATTGGATTCTAGAGCAGAGGCCCAACACAGAAACGTGGGGGCTCTTTCATCTCTGAGGGGAACTTACATCTACATAAAGCAGGCTGGAGCATGATGGGGTGTGTAGGCGCATGGAGAGGAAGAGACCTTGAGAAAAGTCATTTAAGTGTGGGCATGACCAATAAATAACACAGCCAATAACTCGAACCACAGGGGCACAGTGTATGTAGGTGACTTTGGTGACAGATGATGGTAGGCAGTGTGGGAAAAATTACCTTGAGTTCCCCCAGCTGGACTTGAGTAAAATGGGAATTCTACCCTTTATTTGTTCAATCGCCCACTCCCCTTTAATGCCAGGAATATTTTACCAACAACTCATTTTACCCACAAAGCTTCGCCAGAGGGCTCTGGCAGTCACCATCACCCCCTAGTGGTGGCTCCACATACCCCACTATTGGCAGGCCTTGGCATTCACTGATGGCTTGCCTAGAAGTCACATGTGCCATCTCCAAAGCCCTTGAACTGGCGAGTTAGTAGTGAAAGATTCGCCCAACCCAGCAGACACGATTACTCAGCTTTTAAACAAAGGGTGTTTAAACGGTCTCGGGATGGGACGGGGCTGCCTCAGGACCCTGGGAAAGATATGTCCATAAACAGCTCCTAGTGCCCTCCTCCCCAAGCAGCAGCCCTCATTTCCAGCCAGCCTGGCCCTCCCTGAGCTCGCTGTGCACTCCGTGTTTACACGCAAACAGTGGAAGACCAACACAAATAAAAAGCCCACGCCTCCCTACACAGCTCCTGCTATACTTGGCCATCTGGTGACTACCTCGCTAGCCAAATCCAAATCCGGGGGGAGGGAGCGCCTTGAGCTGCCAGTCCAGGGCACAGAGTGGGGGTGGGGAGGAGGAAGAGGAGGAGAGAACCCAAGCCCCTACATACATCCAGAAGGGCTCAGAGCTGACAAGGAGGACAGCAGCACCGGGCCACTCCCTGGCAGGCTGTCCCCAGGCTCCAGGCTCAGTCACCTGTGTCAGAGAAGGCGGAAGGCTCCAAATGGAGGGCGCCAGGAGACTCTGGAGCTCACTCCCCAGTCTTGGGGGGAATCGAGATTTCCAGCTCCCAACACCCATTCCCTCTAGAAAACCAAAGTTTAAAATGGCAGAGACTGACAGCTCCAGGAATTTGGGGGTGACTCATCTTCATGGACCGAACTGGGTCCTTCCACATCCTTGAGGAATTGTAATGCTCTGGGGTCCTCGCTGCCAAGTGACACCACATCCAAGAAAGTTCCCCTTCCCCCTCATGTGACCAGGCATTGAGGGAGACATGCACTCCTGACCTCCAGGGCGCCCCACTGTAGAGAGACTGCCAGGGCCAGGAGAGGAGGCTGAGACTGGAAGTGACCAAATGTGTCCCTCTGGGGGGAGTAGTAGGAGTTGGCCCTGAGTCCAAGGTTAGCTGTTCCCCTAAATCAGCGGTTCTCAACCTGTGGGTCGCGACCCCTTTGGCGGTCGAACCACCCTTTCACAGGAGTCGCCTAAGACCATCCTGCATATCAGATATTTACATTACGATTCATAACAGTAGCAACATCACAGTTATGAAGTAGCAACGAAAATAATTTTATGGTTGGGGCACAACATGAGGAACTGTATTTAAAGGCCAGAAGGTTGAGAACCACTGGAAAGCAACCCAGTCTCCTCCCTCAGTCCCTTCCTTAGGAATGAGCAGCCCCACAGGTGCGTGCATGCGTGTGTGTGTGTGTGTGTGTGTGTGTGTGTCTCACATGACAGACAAGGGAAGTCCCCCGAGGATCCTGCAGGCGCCCTCCCTCTGGGCCTCCCAGAAAGCTCAGCATGCTCAGGTTACAGCGGAATGGGGAGAGCCCAAGGACCAGAAACCCCAGGCTCCAGCTAAGAGCAGGAGAGGGCCTGGCACCGGCTCAGGTCTCCAGGGCAGCCAGGAAGACAGGGCAGGGGCAGGGGTCACAAAAAACACACTGACAAATAGGATGGCTCCCAGGAGAGAGGAGCCTGCTCTGATGATTCCTCTCTGGGGCTTCTCGGGCCAGCAAGGAGTTTCCCTCACACACAGGTCCAAGCCAAGAGTCCGCAGGTGCTGACCACGAAGGCTCCTCACCCGGGATGACTGAGCTGAACCGGATTCGAGAAGGCAGGGATCCCGGGAAGCCGAGCTCGGGAGGCTCCGGGCGGCGAGCCCCCGCGCCTAGTAGGCGCCTCAGTTGTTGACCCGACTCGAACACCCAATGGAGCCCCCAGCCCAGGGAGGGGAGGGGAGAGCGAGCGGCCGGCGAACGCGGGAGAGCGAGGGGGAGCAGCGTTTTTGCAAACGCTCTCGGAGATAATTAAGCTATCAATTACTCGGGTGGGAAATCAGCCGCGCTTCCCACGGCTCCTCCGAAGGCCGACTCCTCTGGGATTCGCGCTGGGAACCAGCAGGCAGCCAGCTGCTGGCGAACTTTCCGATTAACTTTTCCGTGGGAGCCCCCACCCGACCCTCTCCCCCTCCACGGTCCTGACTTTAAGTTATTCTTATTAGCCCAGCGGCTGTCGGCGGTGATGAGGGGGGCAGAAAGGCGAATGCGACAGCCCAGGGCGTAGGGTGAGGGCGGCGATTCTGAAAGTGGAGACTTGGGCTCGGAATCCCAGACATCACTCAGCTCTCGCCCGCAGCACTCACAGATGGCCAGCGCCGAGGCCTCGAGGGAAGCGACTCGGCCAAGGTCACCCAACCCACTCGGGAACTCGGTTTGCGAGGGAGGGGCAACGCTACTGGAGCTTCTCCGTTCAGATTCTGGATAAAACCTACCCCTTAGAGCCGAGACCACAACTCCGACCCGAGGGCCGAGGGGCGGCAACCCGGCCGGCGGGGACCGTGCCCCCGGAGCAGTGGGCGCCGGACCGCCCCTGGCCTGGGAGCGGAGGTTGCGCCGGGGGTCCCCGCAGCTCCAGCACTCAGCGCCGGGGGTCCTGGGTGTTGGGACGCACCGGCAGAGCTCAGCGTCTGGGCTGAGCCTGAGGCGCAGGTCCCGGCCGCAGGAAGGTTGGCGCGCCCCGGGCTCCCGCGGCGCACTCCGGGACCTCCCGCCCCAGACTCCTCTCCAACCACCTGTACGCCCTCCGGGCCCGTCCGCCGCCCTCTCCCAACCCCGCTCCGCGCCGCCCGGGCCGGGGATCCCCCAGGCGCCCCCGCCCGTCCGACTGCACTTAGGGCTCGCGGTTCCTGGGGACGCCGCGTGCGCGGGCGCCAGCCTTACCCAGAGTGAAGAAGGGCAGCTCGGTGTTGTCCAGGTCGTCCTGCACCGCGATGCGCCCCGGCAGCTCGTTCCGCACAAAGAGCAGGAGGCGCGCCTCGGCGGGGGCGCCCGCGGAGCCGGCGGAGCCGGCGGAGCCCGAGGACGCGGCGGCGGCGGCGGCTCCGGCCGCGGTCCCCGTCCCGGTCCCGGCGCGGGCGCCGCTCCAGCCGATGTCGCTCTCCCGCAGCGCGGGCAGCGTGGACACCGTGACCGTCTTGAGCCGGCACGGGCTGTCGGGCTCCCGGGAGGCGGCGGTGGCGCCGGCCAGCAGCGGCGGCGGCGGCAGCAGGAGCAGGAGCAGGAGCAGCGGCGGCGGCGGCGCCGGGGGGAAGCCGACCCTCAGCCGCCCCCGGAGCGCCGAGCTGGGGCCGGGGCTGCGCCGGGCGCCGGCGGCGGCGGCCATGGCGGGAGGGGCTGCGGTGCGGCGAGCGGCGGCCGCGGCGGCGGAGGAGGAGGAACGAGCGGCGGCGGCGGCGGAGGGAAGCGGGGAGCCGGAGCAAAGGAGCCGAGGAGCCGCTCGCCAGCAGCCCCCAGCTCCCGGCTCCGCCTCCCGCTCGGCCGGGCCCGCCCTCCCGCCCCGCCTCCTCGGCCCGCCGCCCGGCCCTCCTCTGCTCCCCGGCAGACCCCGAGCGTTTCGGAGGCTCCGCCCGGCCTCGGGCAAATCCCAGGCGCCCCCTCTCCTTTCCCAGGATCCCCTGATCCCGCTCTCGCAGTGTCCTTAGCCGCACCGCCCGCTCCAAATTCCCAAGACTTAGGGACCCGCTCACGCCTCCGCCCCGAAACCCCCAAGCTCAGCCCGGCCGAACCACCTTCACCCCACCCCTGGCGCAACCCAGCGTCTGCACCTGGGGGCGCGCCTCAGTCCAACATCGCTCCAGGCCCCGCCTTCTTCAGGGGAGAGGGCGCCTCTGGATGGCGGACACTTAACTTTGTCTCCCCGCAAGCCCAATAGCAAGTCCTGTGCCCTTTTCTAGTTCCTGAAATAATTCCTCGTGGCCTCAGGACCCCCTCCCCACCCACTTGACAGCAACTCCTGCCATCCTCCTCCCACCACCCGCACCCCTCCTGTGCCCTCCACCCCGGGCTGCACCTGGTCGCACTAAGTTCTAATTGGCAGAGGGGAGGGGTGCCCAGCTCCACCCTCTAACTCCCACCCTCCCAATCGACCCGGGCCGGAGGCTCTGGGCCCCCAGCTGCCGCCGGGCAATCCCGCCCCCTCACGCGCTTTTATTTTGGATCCCTACTCCTAGCTTGGAGCTGCTCTACTTGGCTGCTTCTGCTCTCTGCGTGAAATTCCTGAAAAGGGTGAGAGAGAGAAAGGGGGGGCGGGGCGGAGGAGAGGGGAAGGGAGAAGAGATAGGAAGAGAAAGGGGAGAGAAGAGAGAGAAAAGAGGAGAGAGAGAGAGAGAGAGAGAGAGAGAGAGAGAGAGAGAGAGAGAGAGAGAGAGAGAAGAGAGACCTAGTAGTCTGTCTGCCTGGGGCTCCCCAGCCTCTGCCCCATTCCCAGAGGAGGAGTCAGCTTGCTAACTCCTCGCCGCCAGTCCTTCTTCCTCTACAATTTGAACTGTATACCTAGGTCCTCAGACACAGGGCAGGCAGCCTTTGGCCTTCAGCTAATTCTGCCTGGGACCCACATACCTTGGGTCCTCCCGGGAGCCCTCACCTCTGCCGGGACCCAGTGCTAGAGCAGCCCCCTTCTCCTCTCCCTCCTTTCCCTCGTCTTCCCTCTCTCGGTCTCTCTTTCATCTCTCCACTCATTTCCTTCTTCCTTATCTTGACTTTAATCTTAGAAATGCTTTCCCTCTATAATTTGTGAGCCATTTCCCATCTCTCCACATTGCTTGTCCATCTGAACCTTTTGTGTGGTCTCTGCATTAGCTTCTCTCTTCTCTTCCCTCCTCTGCCTCTTCTTTCTTTCTTTAACCCTTACATGAATAGCCTTTTCCCCTCTCCCTTCACATTTTAGCTACTTTTTTTTATGACTTTGGATAAAGACTGAGGACTGAAAAGGAGGAAACATCAGAACCTTTTTTGTGACCTTGGACTTAATGTTTATGAAGCTTTTTCTAACTGTTATAGCGCACATGTCCTAGTGTTTATGCATAATCATAATCCAATGAGATGGATATTATGATTCCCATTTTCCAGATGAGAAAACTGAGATCAGAAGGTTAGGGAGATGAAGGGACATCCCAAGGTCACACAGGTAATGAGCAGAAGTGCTGTGATTTGCACCTCAGGCTCCCAATTCTTGGCTGTTTCCATTAAATCACACTGTCCCCAGTGACCTTGGAGAAGCCCACCAATCAAAGATGTGAAATGCACATCAGCAGGCATGGATTGGGGCCTGTTTCAGCTCTGAGGTTTGTAACCAGAGCTTCTCCTGTCTGAGTTTACAAATCTGTGAACCTGGGGGCGGGGGAGGATCCGGCCTTTCAAGTCCTGATTCTAAATCCTCTCCTGCCAGTCTGATGCCTGCTTCAGTTCGTTTACTCCTCCAAAATGTGTCACTCTGCCTCCCTCAGTCTCTCCTTTGTACCCTTACAAACTGCCACTACCCTCTGCAATGGGGCTTTCTGATTTTTCTATGCCCCTTTCTTCAAATATGCTGACACAGTCCATTTATAGAAGTGCGCACCAGGAAAACAGGGCTCCCTTATGTAAGGCAGCGTCTGTGTGAGTCCTTCATGGACCTCTGCTACAAAGGCCTGTCAAATGTGACCAACACTTCCATTCATTCATTCACAACCAGATATCCAGGGATCCTACCAGGTACTCTATGGGGATGAACACAGCTCCTGCCCTCAAAGAACTTATAATGATAGGGTGTTAGGGGGTGGGTGAGGCAGGCACAGAGCTATCTGAGATAGCAGGCAGACAGGCAGCAAACAGGCAGTTTCTTTTATATGGTGCTTTGAAACTTATGCTTGGAGAAATCCAAGAAAGCTTCCCAGAGGAGGTGGCATTGGAGTTGAGCCAGGAAGAATTAGTGGCACGGGGGTGGACAATCCAGGCCACAGCTGGCATTTGGGATCTTTGCTCAGCATCCAAGTGAATCCCTTTCCTTCACTCTCAAAAACGAAGTGAAGGAAACTTCCCCTCCCTCGCAAAGTACTTCACTCTCTGAGGCACAGTCCACCTCCCACAAAGAAGCCAAAATTCCCAGCTACTTTCTCAGCCTCCATTGCAGCTGGGACTTGGGCACATGGCTCAGAATTCACCAATCAGATCCACCCACCCCAGATGCTGGGAAGGAAGCTGGAATCAGGCAGAATGCACTTGGGGACCACAGTGGCAACTGTTGGAGCAGGTACATGCCGGTCTCCTTGTTAGTGAATGTGGTTCTAACAGCACTGCTCAGACCCGAGGGTCACTGGGGTCAAGAGTGTGAATTGCCCTCTGTATGCCTGGCTGCAGTAATGTCTCCATCAGCCCGTTCTGTGCTGTGGCTTGGAGGGAGGCTCTTGACTCCACGGACTCTAAGCCCAGATCCCACGCCATCCTGGAGATTCTAAGTAATCTGCCATCACGTTACTGACTTCTGTTTCTGTTTTAATGATCCAGAATTGGTACCCATCGCTTGCAACTAAGACACCTGCCTGAGAACACAGAATGTGGAACAAATGGAGGGCAGAGAGGGCAAAGCATGTGAAGAGAAGCGGAAGAAGTTCAGTGAGGGGGGAGAGGGAGGGATCAAAGACAAGGCGGAGAAGGCAGGCAAGAAATGTGCCCTTCACTTTGAAGAGGACAAACTGGAGTGTCGAATCGGGGATGACCACAGGAAAAGAACTCTTATTTCCGAATGCATATTTTACTACTTCAAAACTTTGTACAGGATGTCAGTGACGGATGATAATGCCTGCGTTCTGGTGGCAGTGAGGCTTCAGAAATCATTACGCAAAGAACTTAACATAGTAGGTGCTCCATAATTTATAAGTGCTGCTGAGAAGCATGCTCCCAGCCACTTCTGGAGGAAGGCTGGTTATCCCCATTTGATGGATGTGCAATTTGAGGTTCGGGGACGCGAAGGAAGTTGACTTTGATCGTGTAATTATCAAGTTCTGGAACACAAGGCTGTCTGATTCCTGAATCCTGGCTCCAGCTTCCACAGCATGCCACCTCCCTGCACCCACCCTTCCTCCACACACAGGACTTCCTACTCTAATGTCCTGTCCCTCGGCCAATGGCACACTCTTCTCCCCACCCCCTCAGCCTTTCTCTTTCCCTTCTCCTTTCCTCCTAAGTCGGTCACTTTTCAGTATTGATTAAATTAGTTATATTTTATTATCAATGTAATTTATTCCCCTTTAGGGTCCCCTTAGGCTCCCATCTCTGACTCCACTGATCTGAAATTCCTTTTCATTCTTTCTAACGCCTTCCCAGTCCTCCCAGCGAATGCTTCCTCTTGCTTCATGTTTCATATTTCTCTTTATAGGAGTTTTGCAACAGTTTTTCTCTTCCCTTTCCCTCCCCCTTCCTTCATACTCTATTCTGTTTGTGTGGGGTGTTTTTTTAAGTCCTTCTACTCATACTGCCTGACTGAGGAAGCCTTGTGTAGTTGGAAAAGTGGTAAGGATTAGGGAGGCTCATGACTTTGTTTTAGGTATCATCTTTGCTGGTTCCCTACTGGTTCAAGTCGCTTAGTCATGCCCCTACTAAACCTTTCGTGTTCTCACTTGTGAAATGGGGAAAGTAGTATCTGCTTTTCCCAATTATTACAGGAATTAAATGAGATCACATGTAGGGACATCTAGAGCTCATATTAGGTTCTCATTGATGTTATAAGTAAATCCAAACATGTTATGGTGTCTCACTCTCTATTTTCCCATCCAGCCTCATGTAACAAGATCCTCACCACTATGACACTCTGTTCCAGACACTAGCATCTCTTTTTCAATTTTGAATGTTTTAAGCTCTTGTTCTGTCTTTCTTTTCTTGGTGGGCCAGATTGGGGAGGGAGGGAGGGAGGGTGAGAGAGAGAGAGAGAGAGAGAGAGAGAGAAAAGAGAAACACTGATTGGTTGCACATCTTGACCAGGGATCCAACCCACAACCCAGATATGTGGCCCCTCTGGGAATCAAACCTGCAACCCTTTGGTACAGGGGACATCACTCCAATCCACTGAGCCAACTGGCAGGGCGACAGTCTTTGTTGCCCTCCAGATGATCTCTAGAACCCAGAGGAGAGTTGCTATCTTCTGCTTTGTCTCTACCCTGTCTAAGTTCCATCTTCCCTCAGCCTTTTCATACCCACAAATCCACCATTTGTTTTCTTCCTGTCAATCGCTGATTGCCCTCTCTGTACCTCACACCGTCCTTTTAATTCTGCTTGTCTCCCTGCAGCATGGTGACTGATTCATCACCAGGCCTATCCTTGCCTTCCCTTCTCTCAGCCACCTTCCCCCAGGTACTCTTTGTCTTAGTGCTGCCACCCTCTCAGCATCTTGACCTATGTAGATCCCAGCTCCATCAGTTGGTAGAGGATCAATTATAAAATTGAGGTCAACTTTAGAGCTTGTCATTTCACTGTTGATGTCTCCAAAATAGATCACTGCAAACATATCTATTACTGCTATCTGTTTCTTTGCCTCAGAAACCTCTCTGGTGTAAGTTCAGATTGTTTTTCTCTACCACGTACAAGTTGGCTAATTTTGAGTAACAACCTCTCTGAGCCTTAATTTCTTTTCCTCTAAATGGGGGAATGGGAAGGGGGAATGAGCCAGCAGATGTAGATGGGAGCACCTGGTGTTCTCTGGCGCATAGTCAGTCCTCAGTAACAGAAGCTTGATTCCACCTCCAAATGTCTGTTTATTCGGTCCTTCTGTGACCTCTGTGTCTCTTTGCCTTCATCTCTCCATTTCTCATTTCCTTTTCAGAACATTGCCACTCTGTCTCATTTAGAGCCAACTTTCACCATTGTCTCCAACTTCTCTTTCGTGAAAAATGAAAGAATATTTTAATCACCGTTGTCTTTCCTCATTTGTACTTGCATCTGTTTGACTGATTTCTGCTTCAACCCAGTACTTCTCTGACTCTTTCCCTTAAAAATTCTCAAATTTATTATCTTTCATCTCCAGCTCATACCTCTCACTACCTTCCGCTCTCCCTGTTCCCGGTCCCCTAAATCAACCCCTTCTTGTTCAGTGATTTACTGCAGTCATTCATATCCTTCTTACGCCATCCACTCAAATTCCTCCCGCTACTCCTTGAAAGTCTCTCTCTCTTCCTCATTCATTCTGTTGCATTTTCTTTTTTAAGCCCGCTCATCTTTAATTCATCCCCATCATTCATTCGCTTGTGCCCAAATCTCGGTACCTCTTTGCCTAGTTAATCATCTGACCTATTCCTGTTTCCTTCCTCCTTCATTATACTCATCTTCTTTCACCATTAACAACTATTAGCAGGAGGGGTTTCTTGGGATCTATATTTCTTACAAATCCTACTACTGCTGTATTTTTAGGAAACACTTTGTGGCTCCCATTAGCTCTTCCTGGATGGAATCCTTTCTCCCTGGGCCCCTGCTTTAGGTAAAAAGTAGAAGCCTTGCTGCATCTGCTCCATGTTTACTCAAACTGAACTGCTAACCCGGTGCATGGGGATAGTGTAATAAAAAATGTAAGCTTTATTCTCTGCTATAGAGTACTAGGTCATTTTTCTTTCTGTATAACATTATTTGTATTATTCTATTTCAAAATGGAGAAGGCAGTGTCAGCATAGAGTGACTATTTTCACATTTTCTGGATGCCTGCTATGAGTTAGGCAAGGAGCACAGTTTCTTATTTAATTTTTAGAACTACCTCAATCTCTGCTTTACATGGGAAGCACTGGGAACACACAGGAAATGCAATATTCTGAGCAATTTACGTCTAATAAAGTCCTTCTAAGTTCTCCTGGCCACACATGAGGGCAAGGAGAGAATGAAGAAAGAGGTGGACTGCTCCAGATGGGTAGGGGGCACGTTTAACCAGCAGGGGAACTTACCTTTAGGGCTAATCTTGGACCACCAAGGCCTTAACAGGGTTCACTCATGTTATACTGTCCAGGTGGTCTCAACCACACATTACTCCCTCAAGGTCGCCTCCTTGAAATGGTTCAGGCTATGGGAACAGTGGGTGGAATACACATTTCAAGGACAGGTGATGGGTTAGGGGCCTCTGATTGCCCATTGTTTGGGTCCAGCTCGTGGGTCCACCATCAGTCACATCCTCCAACAAGACCATACAGTGTCAGAGTTAAGAGTTTCCATACTTTTGCCATAACCGGTTTGGCTCAGTGGATAGAGCATTGGCCTGCGGACTCAAGGGTCCCAGGTTTGATTCCGGTCAAGGGCAGTACCTTGGTTGCGGGCACATCCCTGGCGGGAGGTGTGCAGGAGGCAGCTGATCGATGTTTCTCTATCATCGATGTTTCTAACTCTCTATCTCTCTCCCTTCCTCTCTGTAAAAAATCAATAAAATATATTTTAAAAAAAAAGAGTTTCCATACTTTTGTAACAGGGATGATACGATTACTTGGCTAAAAGCACAACCTCTTGCATAAGACAACACTGGTTTTGAATTTCATCTCTTCCATTTAAACCTGTGTGACCTTGGACATAGTAGAGAGAGACAGCAGGCATCTTCTCACAGTCTGTGTCTTTACGTTTGTGGATGCCTGCTATTGTAATGCCTGTTGTTTTGAATTTTTAAGTAATACTATTTAGCAACCTTAAGAGCCAGGGCTCAAATCCCAGCTTTCCCAGTTGCTAACTTTATGTATTTGGTGGCATGGGCAGGCTATTTATCTCTTCTGGCATCACTTCATCTATACAATGGGAATGGTGCAACCTCTCTGTTAAACTGAGGGACAGGTGCTGGTGTGGCTGATGAGCTGTGAAACCTCAAGACTGCCTGCTTTCAAGTCTCCCGCACATTTTATGACAGCATGGGTCACATTGCCCGGACTCCCAACTCCATGCCTCCTTTCTCGGTTTGTCTTGCTGTCTGAAAGAGCTCTACGGAGACATCGCTCCCAGGGCCATGTCCATGGACCTCAGAGAGGCAGAGGACGTCCCCCACTCCTGACCCACTTACCGAGCTATATTTGATGACTATTGTACGAGAATCTGCACACTCAGCAACTGGGCTCCGCAGCCTCCCTGTGTCTCCTGAAGGTCCGGCTGCACTCCATCTCATTCTAGAGACACTTTCAGCGGGACCTACTGGGAGCCCCTCTTCCTAGCTCTGGGCACCATATATAATATAGATGTAAATTTTAGGGTGGTGGTGGTATGTGTGTTTTTAACTGAGGCTCTAGTCTACAGAGGGGAAAAGAAAAAAATCTATATTTAAACTCAAAAGAGCCCTTCCTTCTTCCTCCATCCCTGCCTCTCTTTTTCCCTCCTTTTCTTCCTCTCATCCCTCCTGCACGGATCCAATGGAAGATGATGCTCCAGGAACAGGGATACAAGGATGAACAAGACTAAAAGGGTCCCTGCACTGATGGAGCTCACAGACTGGTCAAGAGATAGACAAAAACTAATAATCAAAAATGAATATATGGGAGAAGGAAATAGCAAGCAGCTAGTCAACGGGGATAAAGTTATAGTTACGCAAGATGATTAAGTTCCCGAGACTTGCTGTCCAACATTGTACCCGTAGTTAGCAATAGTATATTTGAAAGAGGGTACGTCATGTTAACTGTCCTTACGACAATCAAAAGAGAATATAATGCAACGTTCTGTGATGGAAAAGAAGATTGTTCTACAAAGTAGAATACTGAGAGAGGTATGAATTTCCATTTGAGGACTGAGTGATGCATCTCTGAAAATGTGGCAATTAATTAGAAACAAGGAAGGATGAATAGGAGTTGTTATGATGGATTGGGGGGGGGGGGCCTCAGGGGGCAATTGCAGGCAGAGGGAGCAGGAAGAACAAAGACTATGAGAGAGAATTTGGCAAAATCTAGGGGCCAAGCATTGGAAGACAGTATGGCTAGAGAGCTGAGAGGGAAGACTAAGAAAGGCTGGAATGAGTCTTGGAAAGTTAGTATGGCTTTAATTATGCAGATCTATGTAGGCCATGGTAAGAAGTTTGGATTTAACTCTAATTTTAAATGGAAAGCCATGGGCAATTTTACATAAGCCGATGGCATAATCATCATATATTTATATTTTTAAAATGCTACTTTGGCTTCAGGTGGGAAATGGACCTGAGGAGCACAAGTGAGGACAGCAGGGTGCAGCATGGCAACTGTCAGGTATAAACCTCTGTATAAACAGGTATAAATAGCTGTGCAGGTATAAACCTCTCCAGCACACAGATTTCCCCATGACAAGGCCCTATCGCTTGCACACACTGATGATGGGAAACCCATTATCTCCATTGAAAACTGGGTCTGTCTTTGGTCGGCTCTGACCAATAGAATGTACTGATTTATCTTTTCCATGTTGAATCTACCACTTACTGATTCAAATTCCCCATGTGGGGAAAATCACATGGAGTAAGCTTCACGATAATTCTCTAAGTATCTGGAAGACAACTATATTTTTCTCCCTATTGGATAATGCCTGTCCATGTTGGCCACCTCCACAACGATCTGCCTGGGCATTAAAATAAAATAAAAAAGAATAATTTCCACTTACATTGAATGTGTCTATACTCATCAACATAACATTTGCCTTCCACAACCTTGTGAGCCATTAGGGATTTCTAGCCTCATTTACAAGTGACAAAAATAAATTCAAAGATGTCATTTATCCAAGGTTGGGCAGATAACAAGTTTGAAGAATTGGGTCCTGAATCAAGTCCTACAACTAATCCAAGCTTCTTTCACCCTAAAGTGAGAGACAGCATAGATGGCAAATAAACTCATGGGTTCTAGTATCAGATTGTCTAAATTCAAATCTTGACTCTAATACTTGCTGTGTAACCTTAGAAAAATTACTTAACCTCTCTGAACTTTTTTTATTATGTTGTTTTGTTTTTAATCTGACAACAATTAACGTACATACTTTGTGAAAGGCATGAAGTCTATATTAATAATCATTAAACGTTAACTATTTTAGTGCCTTAGACTTTCTTGGTCAAAAGCAACAGTGGTGAAATAAAAGTTGCTGTTGGGTTAGTACAAAGTATCTTGGTTTAGAATATTAACTCTGCCATAATGTCATGGGTAAGATACATGAACAGTGATATAATTCTTCATCTTGGCATAATCATACCTAGCTCACAAAGTTGCTGTGCATAGTATATCCTACAAATAATAGCATCAAGAACTATGTACTTAACACATGTGACTTCCCTCCTCTCTGCTTCGATTTAGCATCATTCCCCGAGGAAGACATCTCTGACGGCCCAGGCTGGGGTAGGTACCCTCCTTTCTTTGCTCTTAGCACCTTGCACCTACCAGGAGCAGAGCATGAAGAGCATCCTCTTGTCTGCCTCCACCTTTAGACTGAAATTGCTTGATGCGCCAGGTACTGTTCTAAGCGCGTTGCAAATAATAACGTGTTTAAGCTCCCTACGAGTCCTAGGAAGAAGGTGGTGCTCTATCACCCTCTTCTTACCAATTAGAAAGCAGAGGCAAGAGGGGGTTTGAGTCACACATCCCAAGTCGCACGCATCCCCTGGCTGAGATAGAGGGGTGAATCCCTTGTTCCTTGCTCTTGTTTGACCCTCCGTGTGGGCCTTCCCTCAGAAAGAGGACTTCCATGACTCCCTACTCCAAAAAGCTCACCGATTCACCATCATTTCCACGCCAACGTTTCTCCACTATAGCTGATCCTTGGACTGACTGATGGATTGTCTCCATCACTCAAATGAGAGCTTTACGGGAAAATGACTTACGCTTCTCTTGCTCACTGCTGTGTACCCAGCCGTTAGCAGACTCTCTGGCAGCCAGGAGATGCCCAATAAGTACTTGTTGAAACACATGCATGCATCTATTAACTAGTGAATACACTTTGTAACTTAAAAACAATGGCCTGTGGACATGATGCCTTGTGTTCTTATGAATGACAGTCACATTTTAAATTGGGGGATGAGGGAGACTGCACAGACAGAAGCAGCACTGCCTTCTACTGCTCTGGGGCTTCCGGACCCTCACAGCTTCCCTTCTCTCTGAGCCAACAGCTGGTGAGACACCCTCCCCGTGGAAGGCAGGAGGGCTCTCTGCTCCAGGTGACAGGATGGGAACCGGGAGGAAACTGCCCTGGGGAGAGACATACTGCAGTCATGGCATTAAGCCTGAGGTTTGAGACGCCCACTAAGATTCACGGGGAAAAGATAATACTTGAAAAAGTATAATGTCTACTATTTATCACCTTGGCCTACCGATAGTTCATTCTCCCTGACAACTATGGAGATTCTTAGGAACTAATATATTGTCTAACACCTACCTTGCCAAGACACAATGTGCTTTTTTATGGTTGTTAGCTTTAATTCTCACTTGTTATTCTCGAATTAATTTTTGTTGCTCTAGGTCTTATGTAACCCATTAGTGAGATGTTTAGGTTCCCAAACAACCTTTCTGATCTACTGTCTCAGATTTTTTCCCCTGTGACTTTTGCTCTCATCAAACTAAATCTCCTTACTATTTCCGGTACACAGTCCAAGTTCCCTGCTACCTCGGTCTAGCTTATTTTTCTCTAATTAGTGCTCTGCATCCACCTATGGATCCATCCTTCAGGGCCATTTCTGGTTCTCATCATATTCTTTATATGCAATCCTTTCCTTTTACAGGTCCTTATTTCTTCTTTTACAATATATTTGTATTGATTACAGTGAGGAAGAGAGAGGAAGAGAGAGAGAGATTGAAACATCAACAATGAGAGAGACTCATTGATCAGCTGCCTCCTGAATTCCCCCCACTGGGGATCGAGCCCACAACCCCAGCGTGTGCCCTTGACTGGAACCTAACCTGGGACCCTTTAGTCCACGGGCCGATGCTCTATCCACTGAGCCAAACCAGTTAGGGCTGTCCTTATTTCTTCTGTAGCTTACTTATAACATTTAATACTTTATCTCATGTGCTACTGGCCTGTAGAGCTATGATG
Source organism: Myotis daubentonii (assembly GCF_963259705.1). Classification (NCBI taxonomy): domain Eukaryota; kingdom Metazoa; phylum Chordata; class Mammalia; order Chiroptera; family Vespertilionidae; genus Myotis; species Myotis daubentonii. The sequence continues at coordinate 69,867,151 of NC_081850.1, read as the reverse complement.
CTTTAGATTATTGCCCAGCAAATATTCATTATCTTCCTCCTCTCACTGTGAGGGGAGAGAACTTGCTGATGTTGAACTTGGCTGTGTGACCTGCATTGGCTAGTGAGATATTGGCAATCCTAATGGGGGCCAACACTTTTGTAGTGGGGCTGCCTCTTTGTGCTTCTGCGTTGTCATGGCCACCAGACAAAGCAGGGTGACAGATATGAGAACAGACCTGGACCTGACCCACAGTTTGGAGAGAAGCCTAGCCAAACCAGCCTAAATCAGCAGGTTCCCTGAGTCAACCTTCAGATGCTTCAGTGAGGACAAATGATGGCCCTTTTCAGCCACTGACTTTTAGAGTGGTTTTCTATCACACGGCATTTTTGCAGGAGTAACTGACTGACACAAAGTCTCATCTCCTTTCCTATACTCTGAGTTTCTTGAAGCTAGAGATGGTCTGATTCATCTTTTGTCACATATGCAAAAACCCAAAGCCAAGCCAAGTCCTAGTACAGATGTGTTGAACACATAAATAGATGAATAAATGAGTGGCAAAGGAGCTCTGGAGAGAGATTCAAGAATCAGGAAGACTGATGCACTCATTAGTTCAACAAGAACTTATTAACCCTGCTGGTGTAGCCTAGTGGCTGAGCATCAAGCCGGGAACCAAGAGGCCACTGGATGATTCCAGTCAGGACACGTGCCCAGGTTGTGGGCTCGATCCCCATTGGGGGCATGCAGGAGGCAGCCAATCGATGATGTTGCTCTCTCATCAATGTTTCTCTATACCCCTCTTTCTTCCTCTCTCTCTAAAAAGTCAATAAAACATATTATTTATAAAAGAATATATTAAATACTTATTTTGTGTCAGTGCTAAACAAGCCTGGCAGACTAGGCTTCCGAGGCTCCTTGGTGACCTGGGAAAGCTTGAGGATCAGGGATTCACAATGCAGTCAACGTACAAACTCTGATTATCCTTGAATTGCATGCGAGGGCACCAAAATAATCAGAGGCGCGATAATGGATGGAAAAGAGCGAAAGATCCCTCTTTCGCTGCTGATTCCCATTATCTCAGGTTAAGAGCAAATCCCCAGATAGATGGGAGGAATTTGCATCCATTTGAAGCAAATGAGTAGAAGGAGCTGACCCGGGGGTAATGCCGAAATCTATAGAGATGAGTATTGGTTGGTCATGTTCTGATTGCTGAGTGACACCTCTGTCCCTTTCCACTGTTACGAAGAAGCTGTCAGCATGCTGAGCCTCAAAGTCGTTACCATCTGTAAATCAAAAACCTGGATGCGTGACACCCGGATCGGACAGTCTAACCTCAATGCCCTTTTCTGGGAGCTTTTTTCCTGATTATTAAGTGTTTCTGTCACACTTTTTGGCCTCCCCCCCAATGCACTCCAAAGGTAGCTTGTGGCCAATGACTTCCATTTCCCAACAGGAGGACCTCCAGGAATGAGGGTCATCGTGCTCAAATTTGTAAGTCATGGAAGGCATCAACAGAGCCAAGACAGCCCATCTTCCCTTGCCTTGGACACAGCCACTCGGGAGCGGAATTCACCCAGCATGTGCTTTAGTTATCGCCTAAGGCATTTTGTTTGTGTCAACGTTTTTGGAAGAGCAGGTGGCTGGTACAGATGGACTATGAGACAGAAAAGTCAACGTTTGCAGGGTTCAAAGGATGGCACTCCTAAAGAAATGCACGTCTAGTCCATTGGGATTTTTCACTGCCTTCCATAAGTGATATTTTGTTATGCTAGGAGACCCTAATGGGGGCGGTAGCCGCAAGAAAATAAACTTTTAGGTCAGGGAGGCAAAATTCAACAGAAATCTCTTTACGAATCACTGTGCAATTTGAATGTGATCATGCAGGTACAGCATTTAGGACACTATTTAACATATGGCGGCAACAACAAAAGTAATGATAGTAACATTTATGGAGTCCCTACGATGTACCCAGGCAGCATGCTGAATGCTGTGAAGGTCTCATCTCAGTGGTCCCTTTCAACAATTCTAAGAGTGGGGAACTGTATTGTCGTTTGACATAGGAGGAAACTAAAGCCCAGAGAAGTGAAAATCCATATCCAGAGTCACACAGCTAGTAAGTGACGGGGCCAGGATTCCATCTCAGGCTGTCTTATCTGAATTCCTGGTTACCACCACTGCTTCCTACTCCCTCCAAAAATCAAGATCAGACATATCATCAATGAAAGCTAACATAGTCATTGCCATCATTGTTTCCTTTCTCATAATCCTCATTATTCAATGCTGTAACAAGACAAGTCCCTGCATGAGGGTATGTGGTGTTTTTTGTGTGTTTTTTTTTAATGTTCCTACTGAAAAACAACTTAATCAAAAAGTGAGGAGGCAAGTTTAAGTGTGGCCTTTGGGGCCAGCCCAGCTGGTGGAGACAGAGGCAAAAGAAGGGAAAGGTCTTTAAAATCCAAAATACTTGGTTCTGACTTCACCATACAGTAGCCTGGGCAAGGCTCCCTGAGTCATTAGGAACGAGGAATTCAGTGGCTTATCGTCTGGCCCCATCCTCGCCTCTCCTGGTGTCTGCAACCTTTGCAGGTATCTGTGCAGCTCCTCTTGCTACTGAGGCAGACCCTGTCTCCTCACCCACTGAGTCAGGGCTGGGCCATGTGACTTTTTTTGACCCACAGAACCAGGCAGAGGGGAGGTGGGCCAGTTTTGAGCCTGTGTGTTTCGGCTTCCTGTCTTGTACTTGTGCATACCCTCGGACAAGCACAGGCCAAGACTAGCCTATTGTCTCAGAAGGAGGATGAAAAGCATGTGCAGCAGAGATTGCCCAGCTACGGTGCTGCAACCAAGCTAAGCTCAGAGCTGAACCCCATCCAACTCCTAGATCCATTCATGAGCCTAGACTAGAGTGTTGGCCTCCACCAAACTACAGACATGTAGCTATAATCCTATATAATAAAAGCATAGTATGCACATTGTCCCCTCAACCGACCTGGAGTTTTTCCCGGAGTTTGGCCAGGAGGCGGGGCCAGCCTGGGAAAGGGAGGGAGTACCTGGCTGGCCACAGCCAGCTGCTAGGGACCCCCTACCAGTGCACAAAGTTTGTGCAATGGGCCTCTAGTCCTATTAATAAAAGCCTATGTGGTCATCATGCCCTGATGCCGTGATGCCCTGACGCCGCAACAAGCAATCACCAGGAGGCTGCATGTGCAGTGGGCGCACAGGGGAGGGAGGGGGGCTGCATGGGCCAGCGGGTGGGCAGGGGCTTAATGCTGTGTGCACGGCGAGGCCGGGGGGTCCCACTGCTCCAGCCTACCTCTTTGGGGCAATCCATCAAGGAGCCCTGGGCTGGGGGACCCCCCCCAAGTGCACAAATTTCGTGCACCGGGCCTCTAGCAATAAATACTCGTTTTCAGCCACTGAATTTGGGGGTGGTTTGTTATGCAAGAGCAGGTAACCTGCAGAGAGAACAATCATACACACCTATGCCCAGTGCCTGGCATAGAGCAGCTGTTGGATACAGGGTAGTTCCCTGGCATTTCACTTCAGTCAATCAGAAAAGCCTTAGTTCCTGGCAGTTAAACTCCCCAAAGTATGTTAAGATAGCCAGTCACACAGTAGAGGAGGCCAGCTCAGGGATACCAGGTATCGAAGCGTCCACTTTGGCTCCTTGCTGAGGTGTGGAAATGAAGCTACAGACACCATGTGAGCCTCCTGCGCCAGAAATGTGCAGCACCCCCGCCCCCCGGCCCCCGTCAATGCCCCATGGCCTGGCAGCCCAGATCAGGTTCCCTGGAGTAATCGCTTCCACTGCCTCGCCCGGGTATTTCTATGTCAAAGTCAGTTCCCCTCTTCCCTCCTGAATTTCATGTCTGTAAAAATGAGTGCCTGATTTAGCTCTTGGAGCAGGACATGGAGTTTAGGGAGGGATGGGGGCACAGAGGAGAAAGGCAAGGGAGGAAAGGAACAAAATTCTCTCCAAAATGGGCTGCACAAATCTAAAGCGCTAATGAAATTTGAAATAGCAACAATAATTATGCTTTCCAGGACAAAGCCTCACGTTTCTCACCATGAATATTCATCTCCATGTTGTCTCTCGAAGGAATAAGAATTGGGTGAAACAGCAAAGAGCATATATACTTAAATATTTTTAAACTTCTGTTCTATTTTTACCTGGACTAAGGCAGGTGCCTGGCTGGCTTCATATTGTCCCTATTCTAATATACTTTGTATCTGTGATTTGTGTCTGACTAAGTCCAGGTGTAGACATGTTAAATGAAAGATGCTTAAAATGTCAAAATGGAAGTTAGAAGCTGGGGGAGAACATTGGAACCTACTCCCTTTCTGGCTGCTAAATGGTCGCAGGTGCAATATCACTTGATTGTGAGCTTGGTCGCCAGGAATCTGACAAGAAAACACAGTTCATCTTTTATTCACTGGCAAGAAGACTAGGAGGGCATTGCTAAGCTATCAACGGAGGGGTGCATCCTGCTATCTCAAGTGGCCTTCAGTGGCTCCCAAGCTCAGAAGAACATCTGTGCAGCAACAGCCATTACAACGCCCAGAAAATGTAGACACAGTGTATTAGTCAGCTCCGGCTGCCATAACACCATACCACAGGCTGAGGAGCTTACACAACAGGAATTTATTTTCTCACAGTGCTAGAGAGTAGAAGTTCAAGATCAAAGTGCCAACCAGATGGGTGTCTGGTAAGAGCTCTCTCTTTGGGGTGCAGATGGCTGTCTTCTGGCTATATCATCACGTGGCCTTTCCTTGGTGTGTGTGTGCAGGCATGGGAGAGGGAGAGATAGAGATAGAGATAGAGATAGAGATAGAGATAGAGATAGAGAGAGAGATAGAGAGAGAGATAGAGAGAGAGATAGAGAGAGAGATAGAGAGAGAGATAGAGAGAGAGATAGAGAGAGAGAACAGAGAGAAGGAGATCTCTTTCTCTTCCAAAAAGGCCACCAAGTCTATCAGATTAGAGCCCCATGTTCATGATCTCATTAAATCTAATTACCTTCTAAAGGCTCTATCTCTAAACAGCAGCACATTGGGGGTTAGGACTTCAAAATATAAATTGTGGGGAGTCAGACTTCAGTCAACAGCACACAGTATGGTCAACTGTCCCTGCAGACACTTGTGAAGGAGGCATGGTTTTGGCTGTCACTGAGGAGGAAGAAATGGTTCAGATTACCCAGCTATGATGTAATCACTGGCCTGTATTTCAGGGCTGAGAGTCAGAATGTCAGCATGGATAACACCACTCCCCAGGGGGTGAGGGCCGGGGAAGTGAAGGAGTGAGACAGGAATCACACCCTGTAGCAAATCCCAGGGGAGCAGCAGGCCCAGGAGCTGTGAGCCAGCGGGCTTCCTTTCCAGGGTCCTGAGAAGCAGCGAGGTGTGCACACCTCAGCCATCAGGCCCAGAGCCCCAGGTGCAGGAGAAGGGCCTCGGCAATTGCTGAGTGAGCGAGGTGTGCCCTGGGAGGAGGAGGCCTGCAGGTCAGTAGGCTGATGGGGTGAGGGTGCGAGACGAAGCGTAATGCCATGTTGACACATTAAGACTTCCCCCAAAATAGCTCTCGCTGTGGCACCCACGGCTTTGCTTAGGAACCTTCCGCAGCTGCTTGGTGCCTTTCTAATAATGGCCTGAGGTTCTCAACTTGGCATCCGCGGCTCTGTGTGCCGTGGTTTCAGAGAACTCTTCTAGTTTTTCGAGATGACAGTCACAGCTATCATTTAGGGAATGCATGTTTCAGACAGCTGCTGCTCTGAAAACTACACATACAGACTTACTTAATTCTGACAACAGCCTGGGAAGGTAGGAGCTACTCTTCTCATTTTATAGATAGAAACACACACACACACACACACACACACACACACACACACACACACACACACGGAGCCAATGGGAGTTAGAGGGTCAGCCAAGATCACACGTAGCCAGTACAAAGTGGAGAGGAAACCACATCCAGGGCATGTAACTCCACAGCCCATGCTCATCACCATCACAGACACGCTTCCCCTATGCACTTCACATAGCAGAATGTCTGCCCTTCTCCCAAACACGCCCTCTAGTTTTTGTTTCTTGGGTGGTCACCCTCATCTCAGCCTTGGTTGCTCCTAATTCTCCTCAATACACAAGGCTAAATTTAAGGATGTCTCCTAGGTGAAAATGTCCATGGTCCTGCCCACTGTAAGCGGTATCTCCCGATTCATATCCCACTGAGCATTTTCTCTTGTCTTCTCTTGTGGTGATTACCATTTGGGGACTGAAATAAAATTAATACAACTGGAGTGTAATGTGTCAAATAATCATCAGATATGGATGCATCAAAGCCCTCCTGCAAGCCGTGAGCTCCTCGCAGGCACGGGATAGGTAGGCTAGCATGCCTCACTGTCCTTAGAGCAGTGCCCTGAACTTAGTAGTTACATCAGCTAGGATTGGGTTCCATGGCAATGGACAGAAAAACTAAAACAATACATTTAATAATATAGAAATCATGCACCTCTCACATAAAACAAGCCTGGAAATATGCTAGCATTTCCATGGTCATCAGGAACCCAGCTGCCATTTTTCTGCTTCTTAAGCCCTGGGTGTAGCTCTGATTTTCATGATCTGAAATGGGTGCTGGAGCTCCAGCCATCACATACATGCACGGTCTCAGTAGCAGGGAGAGAAGACTAGTTACACAGTCAATCCTAATTGCACAGCAGCTAGAGACGTCTTTTTTAGTTACTCCGTTGGAGGCAATGCCTCCTGGTTATGAATGAAATTGTTATTAAGGAAGAAGAGATATGTAGGTGTAGGAAGCAACCAGCAATGTCATCATAGTAGATCCCCAGTAAATATTCGATTTAACAACTATTTCTCAAAATCTACTCTGTGCCAGTCCCCATGTGAAACACTGAGGATATAGAATTCAATAAAGAAAGGCAAGGTCCCTGCTGGCTAAGTATTTATACTTTAGATGGGAAGATGAATAAAACAAAACATAATAAACAAGAATTGTGACAGGGGCTAAGTTGGGGTGATAATCAAGGGTGCTATACCAGCCCTGAGTGGATGAGACTTTGACTACCTATGGAATGAATAAATTATTTGCATACAAAAATAAAATAAGCCGTTCTTTTGTTCCATTCTAGTAAGTGTAGGTAAGCAGGGGCACACAGTAGTGCGTGGATTGGGGGTGGGGGTGGGGGATGTAGGTTTGGAGGAAAGAATATCATCAGATCCACCATATTCTAAAAGTGACTGGCTGGCCAACTTGTTAGATTTTAGACAAATTCCTTAGCATCTCCAAAACTTAGTTTCTTCCATCTGTGAAATGAAATAATATTGACTCTTTCATAGAGACTGTGGGAGAGCTGATACAGCACACAGTAGGTGCTCAATGAATGTTAGCTTTTTTATTGGAAGCCAAAGGGATGCAGCCACATCGCACGCCCTCTTCCCCTCTTGCTCCTCTCCGCCCTCTAACACCGTGTGAAGCCCTCTAGTTTCAGCACAAGTCAGTTTGGGATGAAGCTGAGACTAAATTTTGATGTTTTTCTTCTCTTGAGTGGACATAAAGGGGGTCTGTCCCTTAATTACTAGTCATTGCCCTTTACACACAAGAAACGGTAACCCGCCCAGCTCATCAAAGCATGCCCTTTGCAACGCTGAACTAGACAGGGAACAGAAAGTACCTGCCAAGAGGCATCTTTTCTTCTAGTGATGAAAGCAACTGGAAATGCATGTACGTCCTGCGCCCTTGTTAATTAATCAGGATGCCTACGAACAGCTTAAACGTCTTTGATGCAGAAGCTCGGGGAGCCTGAACCTTTTTTTTCTCTCCCGTAGAAGGGGGATGGGTAGACAGGGCCGCGCAAAGGGCTGTGTGGGGGGAGGAGAAGGAAGCACAGATAATCTGCTGTCCACGGGACAGATGTCAGAGGCAGGGAGGGGACCAGCTCCAAAGTGAAGACCACCGAGCTCCTGTGGCTCCACCCAACCTGTCAGAGAAGCACAGGGCTCTGAACACCAATGCTTCTGACACGGCTTTCTTCCCAGCATTCATTCATCCATTCCTTCCTTCCTTCACTCAGTAGGAGTTGCAGGAGGACCTTCATTCATGCAGCACAGGGCTAACGCCTTCTACTACAGGCCAGGTGGGGCATGGAGTGGTGAGGAAGATGCACTCTCTACCTCATGCACAGTCTGGTGCGGTGGTTCTCTAACGAGGGTGTTCTCGTCCCCCAGGGGACATGTGGTGATGTCGGGAGGCAGTCTTGGTTGTCATCACTGGGGAAGCGATACTGCCTTGTACTGAGTGCGGCCCAGGCATGCTGCTAAACATCCTCCCATGCACAGGGCAGCCGCCACAAGGGAGATATCCAGTCCAAAACGTCAGCAGTGCCAAGGCTGACATGGTGGGATGGAGAAACATTTCAACAAGCACTTTCCATAAAGCATAATAAGTGCCATGTTCGAACAGAAACAGGAGGCGGGCGTCAGGGAAAACCTCTCTGCAGAAATGGTGCATAAACTGAGACATTAGCAAAGAGTAAGAGTTAAGGGGTGGGGCAGGCATGGGGAGGGCAAGCAGGGGGCAGGTGTGAGGGCTCAGAGGCAAGGAGAGCGAGCGAGGAATGGAGAAACTGAAAGGCCAGTGGAAGTGGAAGGGAGAGGAAAGGGACCGAGGTGTGGCTGCAGGTTCATGGGGGCTGGGACTTGAGAGCCCTGCTTCTGGGTAGAGATTTGTCTGAAGATTAACACAGTCACTGAGGTTTTTTTAAACCAAAAAGTGACACGACAGAAATTGATGATAGGAATAATATTGCTAGGCACTGTTCTAAGTACTTGGGAGGAAATAACAAATCAGAGAGCTTTGATACAAATTACACGTGAAAGAAGACTGGAGACAGATCATTTCCACTCCCACGGCCAGGGGAAACCAGCCCTGTCTCAGGCAGGGCAGCCACAATATGCCACCATAGAAGGGGAGACGCCAACCACAACACTCATTGCTCACAGTCTGGGAGGACACACGTGTTTCCTCCATAACGAGTCTCTTTTGGGAACAAAGGGAAGAAGGGATCCACCTGTTGGGTGAAACTGGGGAGCTGATCGATAGGCTGTGGGGGAGGGAGTTGGAGCAAAAGTTTCAATTCCAACCACAATGGCAGAGCTTAACACCAAGTGTGAAGGTGCCAACAGCAGGTGAAGCTGGAAATGGAGAAATAAGTAAAGCAGTTGTCTTTTGTTCCTTGCTCAACTCTGTCCAGAATAGACATCTGGTTCGGGGTCTTCCATGCAGCAGGTCTCCCTGGCCTACCAGATGTGCTACTTGGAATACCTGCCTTGTCTTCCTCCCAAACCATTATCTTCACCCGATGAACACCTTCTCGGCCTGCAGGCCTCAGACCGGACACCGCCTCTCCTGGAAACTTCTCCAAAGACTCCCCAACCGGATGCTCAGAATTGCTTAATTGCCTATGGCCCTATTCAGTCATAACCTCCACGAGGACAAGGCACCTCAGTGTTGCCCATGGCTGTACTCCATTACTTAGCACAGTTCTAATATTTAGTGACTTGGAGATGGAAAGCAAGAGACTACAAACAAGATGGAATCTAATCTGGGTCAGGGTCAGGGTCAGGGGTGGAGTTTTAGAACATAGGCTACCAACTTAGAGAGGGCTGGAGATGCTATTAATTTGGTGCCTGCTGAAAGCTGTGGGGTTGGCTTGGGTGCTTACAGTTCAGGGCGACACCAATAAAGTCAAGCAAGTGGATAGATCCGGGAGAAATTACATTTTTTTGCAGGGGGAAGAGGAGCCCTGGAAAGCTGCGTGGGTACAGCAGTATTTCAGCTTGGCCTTGAGGGGTGGGCTTGGTGCTGCTGTCGGATGGCGGTGTCCTCTCTGCCTTAGCATGAGCGGATCTGCCAAATCCTTCTCCGCACACCACCGTCTGCCTGAGCGCAGGTGCAGCTCATTATGCAGAATGTCACCGAGGCTGCATCCCACAGAGGACACCGCTTATGTGCGGTCACAGACTGGCATCTCCAGGTGCACGCATGCCAGGCACAAAACACCTACAGCGTCTTCTACGCAGAGCACGTTATGTATTTATGATTATGAATAGTGCATGTGTGCGCGGATCCGTAAAACACACATTTCATTCAGAGGCTTCACTTGTCAAAGGGCTTCCACCACTAGCGCCTTCTTTCTTCAAGCAATGATGTGCTTGCAGACACTGGGGCTCCCTTTGCCGAGGAGGAAGCAAGGGCTCAGAGAGGTTAAGTGACTTGCCCAAGGCCACACGGCTATTGTTATGCATTTGGGGATGGGACCCAGGCATCTTAGTTGCCTATTAATCAAGTCCTTCCAATCCAGCGGCGGTAACTCTCTAGATTGTGAGAAAACATGTTTGAATGTGTTCAGAAAAACAACTGCCTTTAACTCAGCCGCTGTGAACTGTGTAGGGGAGTCTTAATTTGATTGTTTGATATGTGAATGATCTTTAATTAAGAAGTTGTATCTTTCAGATTTGAGCAAAGACATTAATTTCTTCAATGATCAAATTTGTCCTCTTGTGTTTTAGTATGTATGATGGTGAATTTTAAAATAAATGAATAACTGGCGACAGCATAAACTCGTATTCATCTAAAGTTCAAAGCATTTGTTGCTGTTCCAGCCTATCTCGAAATCAACCAAAGTAAATCACTTAGGATCAAAATCCTCCGGGAAAATCGTCTCTTTCCTGAATATGAACATTAGGCCAAATAACCAGAGAGTTGATGTTGAAATGACGCGGCTGGTGGCAAGGCATTTATAACTATGCAACTGCATCCGGTTACACTGAAGTATAGGGTCCTCAGGAACCCTTTCAACTCAAACTTGAAGCAAGTGATTCTCTTTGTCCCATACCTGGTTCTCCTCCCATCACTTTTATTTTTTCCTTTTTATTCTTTTCTCCCACCCATTTCTCTCCAATATTGTTTCCTTTCTGTGAAGGTTGGCATAATAAAACCAATGATAATGCAGGCTCACTAGTTCTGAAGAAGAAAGAAGGAGGCTATGTTGAATTAGACACAAATTCATACATGTGGTCTGAAGTCTTTCAGCATCCTATGTTTCCCAGCATTCACATAAAGAAGTGCCCTTTCATAGTATCATGGTATTCACATCGTCTTTACTTTTCACTCTTGCTCCTTTACACACACACACACACACACACACACACACACACACACGTGTGCATACAGACACAGAGGCTGTTCCTACAATAACTCTGCCAAAACAGCATTCTCCCACAGATATATCACTTCCTTCCCACGGGAGCAATGCCTTTGCTCCATGCCTGGAATGGGCGGGAGGACTGTTTGTCCTGAAATACTCACCTGCCTGTCAGTCATTTAGCACGTGAGCAAGGAGAGCCGCTCTGAACGCCGAGCACTCAGGAGCGCTGCCCACACTGGACGTCCGAACTGAGGCCCTTTCCTCAAGGTGACCCCAGGGAGCGGCTCAGGGATGGTCTGAAGGACCCTGTGTCAAGGGAGGATCGGATTAGTGGAGGAGCCTTCCAAGATGACTATCATGAGCTGACTGGAGAGCAAAGCATGTGTGAGCTTCCCAGAGCTAATGTCAAAGCCAGGGGAAGCCCTGGACAGATGAATTGTGGCTCAGAGATCCTGTGAAGGGCACCTCACTCCTCCCATGTTACTCAAAGTGGGGGTGAGGGGGGATCAAACACAACATACGGATAGGCTGCAAATCTAGGAATGTTGCTAATGTGCTTCCCCTGTTGCACAAAGGAAGAAAACACATAAGTGGGTTCATTAGCTCCGATGCAGAATTTAATTAGAGCGTCTTTGTTCCCTCTGCTTCAGCCAGAATCCCAAGTACCGATCCCTACTTCCAGGGTTCGGAGCGTGGATGCACATTTTCACTTGGGGCTCCCCACCTGACGCATGGGGTCTTGCTGTCTTCCGCATGGCAGTGGCAGCCTATTGCAACGTGGAATTTTGATTCCTCTAGGTCATCCCATTATCACAGGGAACAATGACTCTTTTCAGCACGCCAAAGACACACTGCCCTCTGTATGTGTGTAACGATGAACAGTTTTTTGAAAAGTCCAGATGGGAGCCAGGGCTGGGGACACGGTGACTTATTTTTCCATAAGATGAAGCAATGATCAGTGACCTTGATCATATCATAACTCTCTGAATTCTCACAGCTATCTTCTAACGTACTATGACTATTAATAATCTTCAGCATTTGCTAGACAGAGTCACAGGGAGGTTAGGAGTTTTGTCCAAGGACTTGAAGCCACGTGGCCTTCATCCTGGGTCCACGCTCTTAATCCTCCTCCTCCTTCTCCTCCTCCTCTTGTTTCTCCTCCTCCTCCTCTTAATAATACAATAGCCTCTTGCTGTAAAGATGCCAACATCAAAGCTCCTGGAATCATAAACTGAAATAACTCTTTTGTTTACAGGAACAACACTATTTTGAGCTATTTGGATTCTGAATGACAGAAACCAGACCTTTACCTAACTTATGCAAAAGGGGGAATTTACTGTAGAGGAGAGAGGGGATGTCTCTTGAGGAAGCCAAGGGCAGGGATGCAGCTGGCCAAGAGAAAGGACTGGGACGGCCCAGGACCCTCTCCTTGCCTCTCTCCCTTATTTCGTCCTACTGTCTGTCACCTGCACCTGCTCTCCTCACCCTGCCGTCTGCAGAGTCGCGTCCTGCAAGTCCCCGTTCCACAGAGAAGCACATGCCCACAGCTTCGGAGCTTCGCTTCTCACACTCTTGGACCCAAAGAGCGGCTCGTGCAATATTTGCCCCTGATATGTCCACAGAGGCCACAGTGAAAGGGTTGCTATTAGTGCTGCTATCGCAGAGGCCCCTGTGGCGGACAACGCTATTGATTTCTGGGCCTGGTGCTTGGAGCAGCCCCTTCTCCCTGCCCACCCAGAGGCCTGAAGAGGAGGCAGCTGCATGTCAAAGCACAAGCATTGCAAGGGCCCAACCCTCACAGGGCCAGCGAGGAGCTTCCTTGGACTTTAAAACATCTATAACAGCTTTCCAGAATTTAAAACTGGAAACAGCACCAGGAAGTAGGCAATGTGGTTACTATTATTGTCCTTTTTTTTCACAGATGAGGAAACAGAGGCTCCGAGAGATGACAATTCGTATCCAATTCCCCACTGCTATCGAGTGGCAAAGTTCTTTGTTAATGACTCTTCGTACAAATCAACCAGAATTCTAAATCCAGGCTTTCGTCCCGGCCACCCTACCCTGGAGAAGCCGAGCGCAGTGCCCCTGACTCAGGACAAGGAGCCAGGTCTCTGGACTTCCGGTCTTCCCACACAATACTTCTGCATGCATCAGGGGCTTAAAGCACACATTATTTTGTCAGCCCCGAGTTCAGATTTTAACCTTTTTTCCTAGAATCACTCCTTGTTGGCACTGAGCACATACAAGTCTCTTTTATTATTTTCTACTTAGTTCCTTGTTTTGCTGCCAACTCTGGATTCTGAGAAAGTGGCCAACTTGTAGATGTCAAAGCTACTGAGTGTTACGATTCCCCACATAGAAGCCACATGTTTCCTTGCTCTTCCCCCCTCTTCTTTTAAGAGTATTCCCTCCACTAAACAACCTTCAGTTGTTGTCATCGGTTGATACGTATGGGTCCCCACTCCTCGGAGCTTCACACTGAGAACCCAGACAGATTCTCTGCAGGAGCCGGCAACAGTTCCAGGGAAATGAGAACCGATCTCTTGCGTGAATGGTGTCCTACGAATCAGGAATACAGCGTCCCTCACTCGGTGGCACAAGCGGTTGGTTTTCATGCTGAATTTAAAACAAGAAAGATTCAAGTTGCATCTAAAACAGAGCTTCCTCTTCCTTTTCCTCTTCTTTTTTTGTTAATCCTCACCTGGGGATATTTTTCCCATTAATTTTTAGAGAGAGCGGAAGGGAGGGAAGATGGGAGGGAAAGGTGGGGAAAGAGAGAGAAAGAGAGAAACACTGATGTGAGAGAGGCACATCAATTGGTTGCCTGCCACGCGAGCCCCTTCTGGGGCTGGGGGTCAAACCTGTAACCCAGGTATGTGCCCTTGATTAGGAATGGAATCCAGGACCCTTCCGTGCTCGGGCCAACACTCTAACCACTGAGCTACTGACCAGGGCAACAGAACTTTTTTTTTAAAGGGTTTTAAATTTTTTCAGTGACAGTTTACACTCAATATTATTTTATATTAGTTTCAGCATAGTGGTTAAACAATCATGTATTTTACAAAGTGTTCCCCCTGACAGTTCCAGTCCTCACTGGCACCTTCATAGTTATTACAATACTACTGACTATATTTCCTATGCTGTACTTTACATACCCTAACTATTTGGTAACTACCATTCTCTACTTCCCAATCCCTTCACCTTTTCACCCAGTCCTTCAAGCCCCCTCCCCTCTGGCAACTATCAATCAAAACAGAGTTTCTTGATGGCCCAGGGGAAAACACTGGCTCAAGTCACTGGATGAAGATGTATCTTTGTCCCTAGAAACCTGTGTGAATGCAGTCGCCCAGCATCCAAGGTGATCCTCACCACCTGGTACTCATGCCATGGCACAGTGCCCTCCCACCACGAATAGGGCTGACCTGTGTACCCAACAGGATGATGCAGAAGGGACAGTGTGCTACTTCAGAGGGTAGGTCTTACAAGACATTGTCGCTTCCGCAAAGCCTGTCTTGGGTTGTCTGCTCCAGGGAAAGCCAGTTGCTATGCCACCATTCACACAAGCAGCTCATGATGAGGCCCATATGGGGAAACTGAGGCCTCCTGGAAAAAGCCACCATGTGAGTGCACCTCTAGCCCCTCACATCTTCAGATGACTATAGCCCCAGCTGGCATCTTGACTGAGAACGCATGAGATTTTTTGAGCTAGAACCACTCTGCTAAGCTGCTACCAAATTCCTCAGCCACAGAGACTGTGAGATAGCAAACATTGATTATGTTAAGCCACAAGGTTTGGGGGAAAATATTATACAGCAACAGGTGGCTAATACAGTGTTAGGATCCTGCTCTGCCCATCTCCCACCTCCCTGGATGAATGAGCACAGCGTGCTGTGCCCAGTGATGCCCTGTGCCTCACGAGGAGCGGGCTGGAGTGGGCAGCCAGGAACAGACACAATCAGATGCCTCATGAGGAGACTGAGTTTGGGTCCAGGAAGGACTGAGTCAGTAGCTGATGGGCACTGCTTTTGAAAAAGGGATCGAGAGTTCAGGGTTGTGGCAGCCACCCTGAGCCAGGGAAGTCAGAGGTGATACTTGTGACTGAGGGAAGACCAGAGGCAAGAGAGAAGCAGAGAAGAGAAACACAAGTCGTTACAAATGAGAAAGTAGCTTTGGAGCCTGGCAGCCTCTCAGTGCCCCTTTGAAGGGGACAGGAAGCCAAGCTGAATTGCTGGGTCCCCATGAAACGCCAGACCCTTGGTTAAGCCAGTCTACAATGCACCCCAAAGGGTCCTGACACAGAAGTGCTTTCAAAAGTCATTAGGTGACCACCTTGCCAGATGTTGGGATATTTACCTAGAAGGGAGGAATGGTTCTGGACTCAAGGCCTTAAGAAGCTGTACTTGATGGGGGAAAGAACATATTTTCCTTGTTGTATCTTCATTTTAAAGGCAAAGAAATGACTTAGAGCAGTGGTTCTCAACCTTCTGGTCCTTTAAATACAGTTTCTCATGTTGTGACCCAACCATAAAATTACTTTTGTTGCTACTTCATAACTGTAATGTTGCTACTGTTATGAATTGTAATGTAAGTATCTGATATGCAGGATGGTCTTAGAGGACGCCTGTGAAAGGGTCGTTCGACTGCCAAAGGGGTCGCGACCCACAGGTTGAGAACCACTGACTTAGAGAATGTGTTTTGCACATAGTCTTATTGTGCTTTAAAGAGATAATTCTCTCTCTCTCTCTCTCTCTCTCTCTCTCTCTCTCTCTCTCTCTCTCTCAAATAGGGACATAACCAAGAAAACCACACTTTCTGTAGATGTCTGTTCACTCCTTTCTACTAAGCCCAGCTTCAAGACCTAGGAGAGTCACGTGGCTTCAGAACAAGATCTTCCCTCTGAATCCCATGAGTGGCCACGGTGGTAGCTGGAGCAGCAGGTCCCTGGAGAGATGTCCCGTCCTGCACTGCGCCTTGGTGTGGACCTTGGCGCAGGGAGAGCACACTCCCGTGAGGGGCCTGAAGTGGCTCACACACCAAGTTGGCATTGAGACTGAGCCTTCTGTGTGCAAAGCAGTGCTGGTTAGGAGCGTTCACTTTCCATAAACCAGGAACGCTAAGTACGCAGCTCCCTCCCCTGGAGGGATCTCACGGAAAGGGACCCTCACAGGTGAAAGGTATCCAGAGCTCGCTTTGTTGCTCATTGTAATATCAGACTGTATATTTGCACCTGAGAACATGAGGTGTGTGAGGTAGTCAAGCCAGAAAGAGTCAGACCAGGAAGGTGTAGGTGGGGAAGTCTGTGTGCAGGAGGTGGGGCAGGAGGTGCACCTTGCACGGGACGAGAAGGGCGAGGTGAGCCCTGCAGACCAGAGAGGCCGCGGAGTACAGCTCTGGTGCTCATTTTCAAAGGGAGTCTGGTGATACTTCCATCACGAATACAAAATGACATCTTCTGCAAGGAATGTTCATGCTTCCATAAACGGCCCACGCCCGTGTGATTTTATGGGTGAAATTCTGCATAATGGTGAGGGATTTCTACTTGCAGGGAGTTGTTAAGTGAGCTGCAATGATGTGTCTTCAGTAAAAGAAGAAATGAAACGTCAGCTGCACAGGGATGGCATTGGAACGTGTCACTGTCTGTCTACTCTCGGGGGTCTCTCTGGGGAACACTGGCAGCCTTGCTTCTGCTTCTGCTCTGTCCTGAGTCCTACTCACCTCTCTACCTCAACTGTGACCATCCCCTTCCAGATCTGTTCCAGCCACACGGACCTATTGCTGCTTCCCATCTCCAAGCTACACGCCTGCTATTCCCTGTCTCGACCACTCCCCTGGGCTCGTTTACCTGGCCAACTTAGCCCCTTGTTTCCGAGCTCAGCAGAGACACCATCACCTCTGAGAAGCTCATCACGTCCCCTTCCACTCTCCCTCCCTTGTAGTCTCCACTGGGGATCTGTTATGCATACTTGTCTTGCTTTTCCAGTTACCCAGTAACTCTCTCTCTCTCTCTCTCTCTCTCTCTCTCTCTCTCTCTCTCTCTCTCTCTCTCTCTCTCCCCATTAGGCAATGCCCTGCTTTATTCCAATTCAATTAGTTACAGCTCCAGCCTGACAATGGGATATACCCACGTTAGCCCTTTATCAGACAGTCAGGGACACGGGAAGGAGACATGCACAGAATCTCTTCCCTGGAGAAACCAGCAGTAGAGGCGCCTGGCATTCAGGCCACGGGAGGGGGAGGTCTGGTGTCCAGCATGTGGCCAGTGGAATGTGCTGCCACCTTCAGTCAGGGGGCAGCAGGATAGGGTTTGTGGCACATGCCCACACCATGGTTTGGGTCTTGTATGGTGTACAGACAGGTCTGGCTCTCTTTAACCATTATTTTCGACAATTACTCTTCTGGTCTGATGACCTTGGAATTGTTTCAGGGAAGAGCCCTGACTGAGGTAGCGCCCCGCCCCTTTGCCCCTGAACTTCCCCTGCACTCTGCATTGTGAAGTCTTCTACCTGGACCTGTCTTCCTATTGTCCCATCACGACCCCCACTGAGGTCTGGGGCCAGTATGCCTTTTTCTTAATGATACCCATGTTTCCCATCGGGATGGCTGGTGGAATAAATATTTACTCGTTAAAGAAATGCATACTAATAAATGAAGATTTTTCTAAGGGCCTTTGCCCCTTCTCTGACTCAGGAGGACCCTCGTCAGCTATGTTTTCACCCAGAATGTGTCAACCCCGGAACATACGTCTGTGGGCACCGGGGTGGCCTGAAAGCACAGGTGAGGACCAGGATGGGGTGGAGAGCTGCCCAGAACAGCCAGGAGGAAAACAGGGATGGCCGGACTTGAAGAAATAGACAAGTTCATTCTCAGGCAAGCTCACTATCGGGGACTTCTGTTAAATTCCAGCAGTGAGTGCAAGTTCATGGGCAGGGATACCAGGCACAGGAGCAGAGGACAGAAAGTGGCCTCCGTGTGGGAGGGGGAAGGAGCCGGGCTTCCCTGGGGATGAGGAGGGGCTGGCAGAGGAAAAGCAGCTGTGCAATGACCTGGAGGTGGAAGGGCTGGGCATGCGCCAGAAATGGGAAGAGAGCTAGTGGGGCTGGGAGTTGTGCTGGGTCCAGAGCAACTGAAAGTACAGCCCAGAGAGGTAAAGTGACTAGCCCAAGGCTGCACAGCCAGTGAGCGGCAGAGGGAAGATACGAACTCAACTCTGCCTGATTCCAGAGCCTGTCCTTGCACATCAGGTTACGGTGACTTAGGCCATGTCTCGGCTGAGTAGACAAGAGCTAGTTTTCTTACCCCTTTTAAAGTTGAAGAGGCCAAATGAAGCTCCAGGAGTGAGAAAGGGAAAGAAACTGTCCGGGGGACACAGACCTTGATTGGCAGAGCTGGACGGTGGCTCTCTCGGCTCGCCCCGGATGGGCATCTTGCTCTGGGGGAACATGGAGGAAGGTGAGGCTGCCCAAGGAGAGGGGGGTGGAGGCGGGAGGAGGAAGAGGATACCAGCCACTGGCTCTCCGGGTGTGCCAGCTACTAGTGCTCAGAGACAATGACGTTTTGCACCGAGAGTTTGCAAGGCTGGTAATGAATGTCTTGTGTCTGGACGAGCTGCTGCCACCCAAAGGCAACAGAGCCTGCACAGTCTTGCTGCTCACTTACCTGACAGATCCAGACATTAGTTGCTTCGAGGGGAAAATGCTTCTGATCTGCACTGGCCTCTGTCCCAAAACTCTGAGATTTATGGGCAGGCCCGTGGGGGGAGGACTGAGACTGGATCCGGGCCCTCGTCCAGCTGTCTCCATGGGGGCCCACCCCTCTCCTTACCTCTCAGCTGACAGCTAAAGGACACTAGAGCTGTGAAACCTTAGACCTGGCCATGCCTCTGGGATCCCCTTACATGAAGCCCTTGCTGGGCCTTGCGGTTACCCAGGACACCGTGAAAACACATTGTGAGTCTCACGGAGCCCCTGAGGCCCAAGAATCGCACTTTTCAGTAGCACCTTGAGGGAGGCCGATGATTGGCCAGGTGGAGGAATCTCTGATATAATCACACAGAATGACAGTCACATTTTATAGACAGGAAAACAGAAGCTTAGGAGGGGAGGGGAGGGGAGCAGGCAGTATAAGAAAGTGGTTAAAACCTGAACCCTGCCTCACTGAGCCTTCCTTAGCTCCAGTGATCACACATGTAAAAACAGACATAACAGCCCTGGCCAGTAGCTCAGTTGGTTAGAGAGTTGCCCTAAAATACCAAGGTTGTCGGTTCAATCCCTGGCCAGGGCACAAACAAGAAGCAGCCAATGAATGAATAGATAAGTGGAACAACAGATCGATGTCTCTCCCTGTCCTTTCTTCTCTGTTTCTCTAAAATCAATAAATTTTTTAAAAAATAGACATAGCAGGGCTTATTTCATAGTACTGTTGTGAGATCCTATATAATAAAAACCTAATATGCAAATTGATCCCTCAGGTGGTCTTTTGACCGGGAGTTTGACTACTCGTTATGATGTGCACTGAGCACCAGGGGGTGGCGCAGAACATGGCGGGCATTGGCTACAAGGCGCTGGCATAGGGTTGGAGTGGAGGCACTGCAGGCCCAGATGGGCCCCAAGGAGAGCGGGACCGCAGCGGGATGGTGGAGCAGATGAGCAGGCGGCAACAGGTCAAGGCAGGTGCGACCAGGGGCCCGATCGCCCCACCGATCGCCCCAAAGAAGGCGCCCAAGGGCTGAGGGAGCCGGGCAGGGGCCCGGCCCGACCTATCGCCCTGAAGGCCGGATGGTGGAGCAGGTGAGGGGGCGACGCCAGGCCAAGGCAGGGTGCCAGGCGGGCTGCAAGGCTGCAAGGCTGGGGGTGTGAGCTGGGGCTTGATCTCCACAGGCCACCCTGAAGGACCCCACCTGTGCATGAATTCGCACACAGGGCCTCTAGTAGAAGTGTGAACATCCTAGCTCAGTGCCTGATAAGGATGCTGGAAGTTATTTATCCTACCAGGCTATAATTATTTATGTTATTTGTCTACTCCCCACATACTGGTTAATACGCTTTTGCATATTATCAGCTAATTTTTCTTTTAAAACTTTTTATGGGATTCAAGACTGCTTACTGGTCTTTCCTTGGTACCTGCTAGAGGGAATTATTCCCTAGACCACAAGATGATCCCCTGTTCATGGGTCGCCTTTGGTTCTTTGAGTGTTTCTCCTTCACCAGGTCAGCCTGCAAACACCTGAAAGGACCCTACAGTCTGACCTTCTATCAAAGGCCCTCTGAACTGGAATGTCTGAGAGAACTGGCCCGTCACAAAGTCCAGAGACACAGCAGCGAGGACATGGATAATTCCTAAGGATACTGGCCCAAGGCCTGGCCATAGGGCATCTCAGCTCAGACTCCCTGGGGCCCCTCTGTGGGGAGCTGGCCAGTGTGAGTGCCCGACCCTGGATGCAGTAGCATGTCTGTGTGTTAACTAGGTGCTTTGTGTTCGTATGTGCACTAGTTGCAGGCACAGAACAGACACGTCCACTGCACTGAGACTGGGTGGAAAGGAGAGGCACCGGGGCTTACATGTCATCTAGGGTGACAGGCATACAAGCGTGTTTGCTAAATGGATGGATGAGTAGAAGATAGAAGGTGCGAATCATGACTAAACAAGGGAACAGAAGCAGGAGTGTCTCACATGGAAGCCAAGGGAACTGTCTGTGACTCTGAGGCGGAAGCCAGGGCTGTGCACCTCCACATGAGGGGCACCGTTTTGGAAGTCCCACAGATTTTAGAGTTGGACAGACTTGGATGAGAACCCTAGTATAAGCAACTTAGCCTCTCTAAGCAGCAATTTCTTTGTCTGCAAAACAGGAATGCCAATTTCTAGTTAATAAGATTATACTGAAGATTAAATAAAATACCATATGCAAGTTAAATGCTAAGTACAATGCCTGTTACAGGAGAATGCAATATGTCCTCCCTCCCTCCCTCCCTCCCTTTCTTTTTTCCTTCCTCTCCTCCCTTCCCCTCCCTTCATTCCTCCCTCCCTTTCTTTCCTTCTTTTTCTCCTTGCATCCTTTTTGCCTCCCCTCCTTCCTCCCTCCCTCCCACACTCCTTCCTTCATGGATACAGTAGCGCATGCATTACCTTCCAGAGCATTCCATTGGGCATGTTCACAGAAATTGCCTAGGCCTGGGATGGTGCCTAGGAGACAGCCTTGGAGGCAGGAGAACATTCTACATGGGGCCGAAGATTGTTTCCAAATTTGAAGCCCTGTTGGGAGTTCCCTAATGCAATCCACTTTCTTTTTGAACAGTCAGTATAATGCAATGGAAAGCAGAAATATGCAAAACAGACTTATTATTTTGTTCAGGACCTGCCAATATGGCAGACCAGTGACCTTAGAGCAATCCTTTCCTCAGTTGTCCAGTCATCAGGGGACTGAGTGATAGGGTGACCCTTACAACTCTGCAGTGCTGCCTGGGGTGCTGGAGGGGGGTTTACCATGTCCAGTGTGTAGGCCCACACCTTATGTGCTAAGGCAGCTCAGGAAAAGGAGGGGTCTTTGGGAGTCATGGTCATTTGAAAGGCTCTCCAGACGTGACATATTAGAACACCCTTCAGTAATACCACCTCTCATTAGGAAGAAAAGATCATTATAACAATGATAACTACCATTTATTAAGCCTCCACTCAAGTCCAGGACCTGCACGAAGTGTTTTCTATGCAACACCTGGCGACACATAGGATTAATATTACTACTACTATCCCCCGTTGTATAGGTTGTCAGTGGCCTGCAAGGCGAACAGCAAGGTGGCATGTGCACTGAGACCATGTGATTCCACAGCTGGTGCTCTTATTGTACTAGCAACCACACCAGCATCTCTGAGCGCGGCAACAACCCCGCAGACACAGCCAAAGCCACTGCCCCCAGCAGCGGAACTCCTGTAAGGACTACAGGTGCTGATGAGGGCCCACCCTTTCTGCAGACATTTCAGACTTTTTCATGCACCCTCCCCATTGCTTCTCAACACATCCGAAAAGGAAGGTGTGATGGGATTATTCCCATTTTGCAGATTAAGACAGTGAGGCTCTGGGAATGTGTTTCTTGCGGCAGGGCATACTTAGAAAGCAACGGCGATCACACCATGACACTTGGCTCTACATGCAGCACTTTTCCTCCAGGTGATGTTGACACGTCCCCATGTGAATGAACATCAAATGCAGTAAAGTGCAATTGTGCCTCTAGCAAGAGGGTAAACCGAGGCGCAGAGCAGTTCCGCTCTGTTCCACATCCCTTTAGGAAGTCCTGAGTGCACTGGGTGTAGGACTGGGCTCCCTGCTCACCACCCTCTGGACTTTGGCTGCCCCCATCTGAACCCTGCTGGAAGTTTTCTTGGTGTCGTTTCAGACGTGGGGGTAGATCGGGTTCTCTAACCTGCATGCCACAGTTCAGCACGCAGCAGAGAGAACTCAGGTGTCAGGAATCACTATTAATAATCACCGTTCTGTTTCCATAAGTGCCGTCATCCCCCATCCCAGGCTGAGGCAGACATCCCTAGGGGGGATGTCTGGAAACAGGAGCCGAGGCAGGCACCCAGTGCCAGACGGGGAGGAGGGGGCTGAGGCGGGTACAGTGTCAGAAGAGGGTGAGGAGGAGGATGAGGAGGAGGGTGAAATCTTCGTGCGCTCAGCGGGGAAGGAGATTTGCTGAGAGAGCAGTCAGACCACTAGAACCTCAGCCTTGAGGAGCTACTCACCCAGAATTAAATCCTGATGCCCTCTGTTGGTGTTTTCCAGTACTAGTTGAATTTTGGAGATTCAGAAAGGAAGCAAAATTTGTGGGGCACAGACATAAACCCCAGACTGAAACATACACACGAACCCACGTGTACCGTGTAGTTACTCTCAGTGTTTGCAAAACTGAATCACAGACAGTCGACCGGGAAGGACTTTGTAAACTTCAGTCTCAGTCCTTTCTCCCCCCGCCCCCCACCAATTTTTTTTTTTCTGAGGCAAAATATGATACTGTGATGACATACTTTATGAGCATTTACTATAAGCCAGCAGCGGGCCGAGGTCTTTACACACGCTATCGCACCAAAGCCTTCCTGCAGCCTCACGTGGGAGGCATTACTCGCTCACATTTACAGAGGGGAAAAGCGGGTGCAGGGAAGTATGGGATGTGCCCAACGTTAATAGAGCTACTAATTGGCAGCTGGTCTAGGATGCTGATCCAGGCAGATTTGGCTCCAGAATCCATCCCGCCTCTCAACTTAGCCCTTCAACTTAACCTGGATCCTCTAACCTTCAATCTTGTGACCTTTACATAAATGGGCACAATATAGAAATATTCCATTTTCCCCAGTCCACATAGAGCCACGGTGAGACAGTTTTAAGTTCATGCCCCAGTTTATACCACCATGGGACATAATGTCTGTTTCAATAAATAATGCCTTATTTTTCCACCTGTACTGAGAACCAATTCAGGCACACACACACACACACACACACACACACACACACACACACACACACATACACACACAACCCAAAAAGAGAATCAGGTTATTGTCGTCATTTCTTTTAAAGCTCTTGGAGTATGTGGCTTAGGGTCTACTGCCCAAGGGGGCCTGACAGTACCTCATGGGTGAATAAGGTGAGCTCACCTGCACAGCTGCTGTTACGTTGGATGAACCCAGGCCTCCACCTCGGAGAGAGAAACTGCACAACTGAGCTTAGCAAGTGGCCGCGAGCAGCGGAGAATGCACCTTCCCTACAGGCAGAAAGACCTGAAAAAGCAAACAAAAGATACATACTGTGTGCATGTCTGTTCCTTTCCACAGAATCCACCAATGCAATGACCTCCCCTGGGGTCGTCGAGAGGCCAGGAACATTAGGCTGATGCAAGGTCCTCCATAAGAAGCTGAGCCTCGGCCATCCCACCTAACTCTGTTATTTTGGGCATCCACTAAATCCGAGTATATTCACTTCTTCACATTATCTGCAAAGCTCACCAAGCAGGTTACAGCTGTCCTACAGAGTGCACAGAACAGCTGGACTCAAAACAGCAACTCTCAAGCACTGCACTACAACTAACGAGATATACTAGTTGCCAAGGACTGTCTGTTTCCACCGGCATGTCCCCCACAGGGACTTGAATGAAATTCTACAACATGCTCATCTGGAGTTCAGACCAGCTTTCCCTTAACTGTACAAAGGACAGGTCTGGCTCTAGGTAGATGAGTCACCTGGTTCACTCATGTGGGCTACATCGCAGCACAAAGGACAGGTTTCATTATCAGCCCAACGTTCACCTGCTTGAAATTCTCCGAAAAGTCTCCTTTTGGGTCGCAACATGTCAGACCCATTTCTTGTCATATGTCTGAATAAAATCAATCCCACTCTTCGGGAACTGGACCCCGCCTGAGAGCAATAGGCTTGTCACATTTAATTATTTCACACTCCACTCACCCAGCCATGAAAGTATCAATTTCACCGGAGGGGAAATGGGGACCCGGGAAGAAAAGTCTGCCCAAGGCTGGGAAAACAATAAGTTATGGCTAACAACAAGCGCAGCCTTTGGAAGTTAGAAAAAAAGTTTCCCCAGTGAGGAACTAGAGGAGGGGGGTCAAAAGGTAAATTTGCAGATTGATTTTCTCCTAATTTTTTCTCATAAGAAATTAGAATTCTAGGGCATATGTTGGGAAAGGAACCTCGTAAGTTTTCAAATCAAATTGCTTTCGTTTATCGATACAGTGACAACCAAACAACAACAATGGCCACTGTTATTTATTCATCATTGATTATGTGTCAGTGACTTCCAAGTTCCCCAGCCCGTCTGTGGGAGAACATAGGCCAGGAACTAGGTTTTGCAATGGCTACTGTCTTTATAGTAAACTAGAGGCCCGTTGCACAAAGAGATTCGTGCAATAGGCCTTCCCTTCTCCTGGCTGCCGGCACTGGTTTCCCTCTGGCACCCGGGACCCAGGCCTTCGCTCCTCCGGCCGGAGCCTTCAGTCTTCACTCTGCTGCTTTGCGCCTACGTATGCAAATTAACCGCCATCTTTGTTGGGTTAATTTGCATACTCTCCTGATTGGCTAATGAGCATAGCGGAGGGACAGTCAATTTACATGTTTGTCTATTGTTAGGTAAGATACTAAAAGGAGTGAGCACCATATAGAGAGCCTGATCATTTTGAGTTTCATTCCCCTTATATGCAAATGCCCAAATGAATACATTCAAATAATATTTGTTTAATGCTCTGGCACAGACCAGAGCATTAAAATCTCCCCCTGCAGACTCAGGACTAATAGACTTTTTTAAAGAAAAAGACAAACATTGAAAATTGAAAGGTCATGACATGGTACAATGTCTTTGTTCCTGGAGGCTATGATTATGATATGAATAAAAACATATCTAAACCTTGTTGTTTTCAATAGTTGGTGGGATGAAGGAGTCAGGGTTAAGATTCTTAAAGGGCAGGAGCTAATATGGAAAACTAGAGGCCCGGTGCATAGATTCGTGCACCAGTGGAGTCCCTCAGCCTGGCCTGTAGGTATGGGGCCGAAACCAGCTCTCCAACATCCCCTGAGGGGTCCCGGATTGCGAGAGGGCGGTTCTTGGGTGATGCACCACAGAATCGGGCTCCCTTCTCTCTGGTTCCAGGTGCGTCACTGAAGAACCACAGCTGCCAAGTCACCACAGCTTAGCAGCTCCTGCATTGAGCATCTGTTCCCTGGTGGTCAGTGTGCGTCATAGCTACTGGTCGGACGGTTGAACAGTCAGCCAGTGTTTAGGCTTTTATATATATATAAAAGTATATATATATACTTTTTATATGATACTTTTTTATATGATATTTTGTTCCAAGTTGCTGGATGAAGGAGACACGGATGCAAGAGTTAAAGAGATATTTTCTACACAAAATAAAGGAATTAATGTCAGAATATGTCTTCATTTCAATCTGCAACTTCGCCCCCCCCCCCCCCAGTAGAAAGGTAAAGCAATCTGGTACTTAAAGGAGCTGATTTAGACAGATGTGGCTTTGCCACTCACCTCTGATACTCACTAGGTGTGTGGTAGTAACACAATCTCTTATTAAAATATTGTAGCAATATATAAAAATTTGCCATTTTAACCATGCTAAATGTATAATTCATTGGCAATTATATTTACAGTATTGTGCACTCATCGCTACTATTTTTTAAATATGTTTAAAATGTTTTTTAATCCCCCAAACAGAAACTCTCTATCCATGAAACATAACACCCTATTAACTCTCTCCCCAGCCCCTTTTACTCTTTGTCTCTATGAATTTGTCTTATTCCATACAAGAGAAATCATACAATAATTTGTCCTTTTGTGTCTGACTTATTTCGCTTAGTATTATGTTCTTAAGGTTCATACATGTTGTAGCATGTATGAGAATTTCATTGCCTTTTAAGACTGAAAAATAGTTCAGTGTATGAACACACACCACATTTTGTCTGTCCATTCATCTGCTGATGGGCACTTGGGTTGTTTCCACCTCCTGGTGATCGTGTATAATGCTTTCTGGTTCGAAACCTCTGGAGCTTCGTGGGTGACATCTGATTCTGGCTTCTTTATATGGGGCCACAATAGTAGGTGGCAGTTTTAATAAACAAGGGAGTTCACATAGGAGTCTTGGCTTGGCCACAAGATGAGATGGTCTCTGCCCCCATCCTCTCTCTGTAAAGGTCCTGATGTGTTCCGTGCAGGTGGTCTCAACAATGCATTGCTCTCTCAAAGCTGCACCCTTGAAAGTAGCTCCCACTGTGGAAATGGTGGGCAGAAGGTGCATCCCAAGAACAGGGGAGGGGCGAGGAGATGCTTACTGCCCAGGTCCAGCTTGCAGGTGGGCCCATGGGCAGTCCTGCCTTCTTCCTGACCTCTCCAACATGCTGCAAGGAACACCAGTGTATGTACAAGCATCTGTTTTAGCCCCATTTCCAATTATTTTGGGTATAATCCTGGAAAGTAGAATTGCTGGGTCATATGGTAATTCTATGTTTAGCTCCTTGAGGAAACACCAAACTGTTTTCCACAGCAGCTGTGCCATTTCCATCAGCAATGCACAAGGGTTCCAATGTCTCCACATACTTGTCAACACTTGTTGTTTTGTGTTTTTTAAATTACTTTTTAAAAAATGATAGCCATCCTAGTAGATATAAGGTGGATGACAATGATTTGTGTTTCCTTAATGAAGTAACTCTACATCTTTGAATTCAGAATCACCATTTACAAAATGGTTAAAGTGAAGCTTACCTTGTAGGTTCTCTGTGTAGAATAAGTAACATATTTTAAAATATATTTTTATTGATTTCAAAGAGGAAGGGAGAGGGAGATAGAAACATCAGTGATGAGAGAGAATCATCAATCAGCTGCCTAATGCATGTCCCCTACTGGGGATCGAGCCCACAACCCGGGCATGTGCCCTGCTCAGGAATCTAACCATGACCTCCTGATTCATAGATCGATGCTCAATCACTGAGCAACACCGGCCAGGCAATAATATTTTAATGTCAGAAACATAGTAAAATCCAGTCAAGTGTAGATAAGGGAACTGAGGCTGTTGGGGCTGATGATGCCTTTGTTCATCTAAATTGTCTCCTCCTTTTTAATATCCTCTCACATTTCCAGGTTTTCAAATTGTACCCATCCTCCTGCCTATTCACACGGGGAGCGGAGGAGGATCCTAAGGAATACACACTCAGCATTACAGGAGTGCTACTGGGGTCATGCTTTGCTGGCAAGTACCTAGGAAAAGTCAGCCTCAGCTAATATGTATTCCCCCTCATCTTTAGTCACCAGAAACAGGAAGAAGTTGTTCAGGCTTTTAACATTTTTCATTTAATGTATTTATTAAACAGGGACACTTGTTGAGAAACCATCCCCTCACTTTTCTTTTCTTAGAACATTTTGCTTTGTCTACTAGATGACATGTAGGATTTAGGCATTTTTATTGTGTTTCTAATCTATTGAGGCAAGATACGATCAAGGACCAGATGTCTACATTTGCAGCACGATAGTGGGAATATTACTTCATTGCCACATAGATAACTGCGCCTTGAACACAAAATGTATGCAGTAAGTGAGTGCTGAATTAACTGGAGGGTAGACTAAGGGGTTAGCAACTTAAAGAGTTCCTCTTTACAGAGGTTTTTTTTAAAAAAAATTTGAAGAGATGTTTAGGAATGAGCAGGGAGAGACATAAAACATGACTGATTGAGTGTCTCCCATACATGCCTGGAACTCCTTTACCAGAGCCTGCCGGGTCATTTACACAAGAGGAAACCGAGGCTCAGAGAGTAAATTCTTGCTCACAGTCAAGAAGCTTATAAGTGGCAGAACCAGGCTTCACACCGGGTTGTTTCTATTTTAAAATCCATGATCTTTTCATTCCCCCTTCCACCCACTCCCCAGGTAGATACCGGGCTTAGATACCGAGTCCAGAAACCCCTGCCAGTGGTATTCAGAGATAAAGTTAACCTATGTATGCCTTAATTTAATATCTGCAAACTAAGGGTGCAGATACTTAATTAAGTAGGGTATATTATGAGAATTAATCAGTGAAGGTTTTGAATGGGAGGTGAAAATATAAAAGTAGCATCTAATCATGCCATCATTATTTTGAATAATAACATCATCAACATTGGGTTCATAATTTAATCCATGAAGCATTTGACACACCAGCTCTGATTATTATTGATAATTAATAAGCATAAGACATGGAGTTAATGAGGGTTCTTTGCCCCTTCATACATTTACTGGGAAGGAAGAGA
The DNA here is from genome assembly GCF_963259705.1 of Myotis daubentonii. NCBI lineage: Eukaryota > Metazoa > Chordata > Mammalia > Chiroptera > Vespertilionidae > Myotis > Myotis daubentonii. The sequence goes on along the minus strand of NC_081850.1, from coordinate 69,838,166 downwards.
GGAAAATTAATCCTTTTCTTTCTACCAAATGTAACTGAATTTGGATTTGTTGTCTATTTTTGTGTTTCTTTATCTCTCCCTTAAAATTCCAAGAGGCCCACTTAGAATAGTGGAGTAAATGTGTCTGTAAAAATGCATTTTATTTTATTTTAAATATATTGTTATTGATTTCAGAGAGGAAGGGAGAGGGAGAGAGAATCATTGATCTGCTGCCTCCTGCACACCCGCTACTGGGGATTGAGCTCACAATCTGGGCATCTGTCCTGGACCAGAATAGAACCTAGGACCCTTCAGTCTGCAGGCTGATGCTCTATACATTGAGCAAAATCAGCTAGGGCTATAAAAATGCATTTTACAGCCAACAGGGGTGGTAGTTGAGACAGTGGGCCATCAGGGAAGTGTTCAAACCCAAACGTGCTTATTTTCTGGAATTCAGAGGGAAGTTCTTGAGAGGAAGATAACCCACGATACATGTGAACCCAGGAGTGAGGAAACCTCCGAGAGGGCTCTGCCTCCAGGGTGGTTAGCTAAGTTGTAGACCTCCATGATCCGATCTGCAAAATTGGAGTGAGAGTCGTTCAATTTGCAAGGCTGTTTTTAGAAACAGAGGATGTGATGTACACTGAGTGGCCAGATTATTATGACCACCTGACATTTGTAGGCAAATTAGCTTTAATTTCCCGCTGAAGTTGCTAGGGGCCGGGCCATTATAAGTAGGGAAGCAGGTTGTTTACCACAACAGTAGAAGTGATTTTTTTCTGAAGATATGGGTAAACAACGCAATTTAACAGCCTTTGAAGTGGGATGATTGTTGGCACTCGGAGCCATGGAGCGAGTATCAGCAAAACAGCCGAAGGCCTGTTCGAACACCTTTGCTGTCTGCGGTTACCAAGATAAAACGTCTCCAATTCGCACAGGAACACAAGGATTGGACAGTCGAGCATTGGAAAACAGTCATGTGGTCCGATGAATCACGTTTCCAGTTGCATCATGCAGATGGCAGAGTGAGAATTTGGCGGAAACAGCATGAAAGCATGCATCCCACATGCATGAGTACAACCCTTTAAGGTGGTGCGGCAGTGTTATGGTTTGGGGCATGTTTTCCTGGCATGATTTGGGCCCTTTAATTCGTGTGGAACAACGTCTGAATAGCACAACATACCTAAGTATCGTTGCTGATCAAGTTCATCCTATCATGTTGATGGCGTATTCCAATGGTGATGGCTTCTTCCAACAATGCCAGAGACCAATTCCAGCAGGACAGCAGGGCTGCATCTGGGAATGGCTGAAGGCATTTCCCCAAAATTGAATAGGATACATTAAATTGATTTCTTGGCTGTCAGAGAGCTAAGAGGCATCTTAATCTACATGTTATTGCCTCCTACTGGCCAAACACCTGAACAGCCGTAGGCTAATTCCCCCGTTCTGACAATACCTCTGTATTGAAACCCTGACCTTTTGAAGTATATATCTCTGCCTCGCCTCAGGACAAGTTGTGTTAATAAAAAGCATGGAGTCCTGGGGACAAGGAGAACCTAAGGCCTTAGACTTAAGACCTTAGAACTTAGCTCCTTTAGCTAAGCTCCTCTGACCCCCAAATGCCTTTCAAAATTATATCTCATCTCTGGACTCTTATTTAACATCTACGCACAGCCTTCTCCAGATTCCTGGGCCCTTCTTGATGCTGGGACAAGAACCCCAGCACAACAAGACAATGAGCCACATCACGGTGCTTGTATTGTGCAGGAGTGGTTTCAAGAACATGAGGGAGACTTTACCTTGCTTAGGTGGCCCCCACAATCACCAGATCTCAATCCAATTGAGCATTTTTGGGACAAAGTTAGAAGAGCCATCGGGCAGCTGGTTCCACAACCATCAAATCTCACAGAACTGGAGCGTGCTGTTCATCAGGCATGGTGTCAGATTCCTCGCATCACCTTTCAACATCTTGTGAAGTCAATGCCAAGAAGAATTGCCGCAGTATTGAAGGCAAAAGGTGGCCCAACGAAGTACTGATGGGGTGGTCATAATAATCTGGCCACTCAGTGTATATAAAAGTCCTGTTGGTCATTAGCTTAGTTGCAAAGGAGGTCAGAACGATAAAGCAAAGGATTGGAATCCTAGACACTAGAAATGGCATGCTTGAACAGATTCATTAGTGAGTTATCAAGTCAGAGGAATGATTTGGGTCTGATATTTGGAATTTGCTGTTCCAGGGTGATGTCAATATTGCCTGAAGAATCAGCCCATCCAGCCCAGACACCGTCATCCTGGGCTCAGGTCATCTACCTTGGAACGTGTGAGTGCTTAGCAGACTCCCCTCCACAGCGCAAGCAGAGACTCGGGTATCTTGGTAACTTCTTATAGAAAGTTTGTTATTGAATACCTTTCTTAAACATAATTTGACTGGAGAAGTGGCCCTACATTTTTTTAACCTTTTTATCAGTTACAAACTCAGCACCTATACAATACAATGTAATGCTGAATAGCAATCGGAACATTTAAGACTGTAGAGTGAACACAAACATTGCCACAACTCCTTGCACTACCACTTGGCTGCCCCGTCCATCAAGTGGTGGTCTGGTCCCCTGCCCCTTGAACGTGGCCTGGTGGCTTCCACTGGCTAAGATAATCTGGTGGTAGTGACAGTGCATGTCTCTAAGTCTAGGCCTCATGAGGTATTTTTGTCACTTTCTCTGGGAAGCCAACCATTGGTCATGTCACAAGCCCGTGGCTAAACCTTTAGAGCAGCGGTTCTCAGCCTGTGGGTTGTGACCCCTTTGGGGGTCGAATGACCCTTTCACAGGGGTCGCCTAAGGCCATCAGAAAACACATATATAATTACATATTGTTTTTGTGATTCACTACTGTTAATGTAAAAAAACCCATTGAAACCTGTAAAGAATTTTTGTGAGTTTATTTGAGCCAAACTGTCGACATATGCCAGGAAGCAGAACCTCAACGAATTGAGATAATGCTCCGGAGAATGGCGGGTTACATTTGTAATTATACATTTGCAATCAAAGGAGGGACATAGGTGGGTTACATGAAATTCATTGGTGATAGCTTAAGGAGGAGGGATAAAGCAAAGCAGGGAAACCCCTGGGATTGGATAAAAAGTAAAATGATGGACACATACTTAGGTGGGTGCAGGGTCAATTAACATGATAATGAAGGAATTTGTGGTCTCTGTCCTGGCACCCAGCACATTTGGTTGTGCCCCAGGGGCTCCAGAAAAAGGGAAGTTACAAGTTACCCAGACATTTCAAGGGTATGTAATCATAGATGCAAAAAAGACAGATAGGCTCAGTTAAGGTAAAGGTTGACCTTGTCAATGAAGATACCGGCCTAGGACATAAATGCCCACTATGACTGCTTTTAGTTAGTTTAATTTCAGACCATCCTTTGTGATTACTTTAGGTCTCTGAGTTTGCAAGACTGCCATGCAGGCTTCCCCTGAGCTTATCAGGTCAGCATGTGGCCCCTTTCGTCCACACTATGCTTTAATTATGTTCAATTTGTAACAATGAAAATACATCCTGCATATCAGATATTTACATTACAATTCATAACAGTAGCAAAACTACAGTTATGAAGTAGCAACGAAAATAATTTTATGGTTGGGGGGTCACCACAACACGAGGAACTGTATTAAAGGGTGGCGGCAATAGGAAGGTTGAGAACCACTGCTTTAGAGGATCAGATTCCCTAAAGAAGGGAGTCCAGCTGAGGCCAGCTAAGGACAATGAATGGTCAGCAGAGTTGAATGCTTGACACACAGCTGTGGGCAGCTGCACAAGGAAGGCAAGGGAACAAGAGAAGAGCCTCTGAGCTGGTACAGACTCAAGGGCAATAACAACGGGTATTGTTTTAGGCCATTAAGTTTAAGGTGGCCTGTTAGGCAGGAGTTGCTAACTCATATAAGTAGACAATGGAGATCTTCAGATAGAACAACTCTTCTTGTGACTTCATGATAGAAAGAAAAGTAAAGGGAAAAAATGCCTAGCATGAGTTTACCAGTAACCAAATGTGTCCAACATCTAATTACAGTGTTGTTGTTGTTGTTTTAATTAATTGTGGATAAAAAACTAATTGTGGTTTTATTGTTTATGGCAGGAAATATCTTGAACACCCGTTGAATCTAAGAGACCATGAAATGACCTGTTTATTTATCTCATTGAGTCACTAAAACACAAAACCAAAACACCTCATTTGAGCACCTGCTCTGTGTCATAAACGTTGCTAGCTGCTGAGACTGAAGTCAATTAAGGCATGTTGACATTTCATCTTTAGTGAATTATTATTTGGAAATCTGCTTTTAAATATTCCCAGAAGTTACACCATTTTAAGCTGGCCTCAACGACCAATATAGATGGATTTCACTGTGTATGTTCACTCAACGCTCTTCCCCTCACTGATGATCAATGTTCTCATTTGAAAAGCAGAAGGTGGGAGCCAAGTTCCTGTCCATCTCTAATAATTGACGTGATGAGGTGTCCTCATTTTCATTCCCAGGTGGTATATGACAGATTGAGTGACTTAAGGCATGCCAGTGACTTAGCTCAAAGCAATGACATGTTAATGGTAAAAACTGTGGGCAATGGATTTCAGCTCCATTGTGTAAAGTAATCACTTCCATCCTAACAGTAAAAAAAAGCTGGACAAAGGGGAACAATGACCTTCCTTGGGCCTGTGAGAGGGCTGAGGCTGCGGGGCAGACTGCCACTCTGAAATCTGGAGAAACAGTCTTACCCAGAAGGACACAGCTAGACCCCTTCCAGATAAGGATATGGTGATGACAATGTTGAGAACTGCTGGAGGCTGAATATGAACTAATATGGGAGTGAAAAATGCCCGCGGAGCTCAGCCATAGGGGACTCTACACTATTATGGGCTTTACCTTCAGAAACCCAACAGATTCTCATTTTGAAGAGCTGGGAAGACCCTGTGTCTCTGGTAGGTGGGTGGAAAGGGATAGTCATCATTATGGAACACTCCCAGAACCTCTTCATAACAAAGGCCTGCACCCCAGGGGAGAGCCTCACCCCAGCTGGGGGAAGGGGAAGGACGTTCCTATGCTCCAGCTCTTCTAGCAGTCCTGTCTCGCTTAAGGGGAGAGGGAAGATGGCCGTAGTCATTAGGGGTCTGGCATTTAAGGGGACTGATTGGGAATGCTTCAACCAGGAAAGAGGCAGGTGAGAAAAAATGTCATAGGATTGGGAGGCACTGATGAAGGAAGGTCACAACCCTAAGACACAGCCTCAGTAAAACACTGAGATTTAATGAGAAGATTCCAGAACGCTTTTGTGGTATGCTGGTGAGTGGCCCACAAAAGATATTTCCATCCTAATTCCCAGAATTTGTGAGTATGTTACCTTACGTGGTAAAAGGGTCTCGCAGATATAATTCAGTTAAGTGATCTTGAAATGGGAGGTTACCCGAGATTATCCTGGTGGGCCTTAAATTTAATCACAAGGATCCCTATAATAGAGAGGCAAGAAGGTCAAAAGAGGGAGTAGGAGATATGAAGAGAGAAGCAAGAGGTTGGCAAGAGTGATCCAAGGAAAGGGCCACCAGCCAAGGAATGCACGTGGCCTCCAAGTTAGGAGTCAAGAGAATGGATTTTCCCCGGAGTCTCTAGAACAGTGGTTCTCAACCTTCTGGCCCTTTAAATACAGTTCCTCATGTTGTGACCCAACCATAAAATTATTTTCGTTGCTACTTCATAACTGTAATGTTGCTACTGTTATGAATCGTAATGTAAATATCTGATATGCAGGATGGTCTTAGGCAACCCCTGTGAAAGGGTCGTTCGACTGCCAAAGGGGTTGTGACCCACAGGTTGAGAACCACTGCTCTAGAAGAAACCAGCCTTGCTGACATTTGCACTTCAGCCCAGGGATACAGATCTCAGACTACTGTTCTGTAGAACTATAAGAGAACACACGTGTGCTGTTTTAAGCTGCCAGGAGTGTGCCAATTCATTACTGCAGCAATAGAAACCAATACAGCTTCCCTCTCCTACACCTTACCAGCACAACAGAGTTGCTATATAATGGCAGTGGACTATACCCAAGAGATTGGAGAAACAGTACTTAGGAAACTCCTAATTTAAGAGGGGAGACAAAAACAAGGACACCAGAGGAATTTGAAGTTTCTGGCACCCAAAGCTACACTAAACATTAAACATACCCAATTCCTAGCCAGATAACCATAAATCCTCACACTGAAGGCCTATTTACTGTAATTCCCATTACCTGATACATGCCTTTCAACAAAAAAATTACAGGACATGTCAAGAGGTAACAAGAAACACAGTCTTAAGTGACAAAGCAAGCATCAGAATAGACTCAGATATGACACAGATGTTTGAACTATCAGACAGGGAATTTAAAATAACCATGATTAATAAGTTAGAGTCTCTAATGAGAGCAAAGTACACAACATGCAAGAACAGATGGATAATGTAACTTCAGAGATGAAAACAAGAGAAAGAAGAGAAACTGAAATCTTAACACCATAAAAAAGACCTACAACCAAACACACAATTAAAAAATGGGCAGAGGACCTGAATACACAATTATCCAAAGAGGACATACAAATGGCCAATAGACATATGAAAAGATGCTCAACATCACTAATCATCAGGGAAATTAAAATTAAAACCACAATGAGATATCACCTTGCACCTATAAGAAAGCCTATCTTCAATAAATCAATAGAGACAAGTACTGGAGAGGACATGGAAAAATGGTAACCCTTGTACACTGTCAGTGAGATTATAAATTGGTACAGACACTATGAAAAACAGCATGGAGGTTCCTCAAAAATTTAAAAATAGGACTACCATATGACCCAGCAATTCCATTTCTGGGTCTTTACCCGAAGAAATCCAAAACCCTAATTTGAAAAAATATATGCACCCCTATGTTCATTACAATAGCTAAGATATGGAAGCAACCTAAGTGTCCACTGATAGACAAATGGATAAAAAAATGTTATACACACACACACACACACACACACAATGGAATATTACGCAGCCATAAAATAGAATGAAATCTTGTCATTTATGATAACATGCATGGACTTTGTCCTCTCTCATTGTTGGGGAGCACATGAGACTTGGTTGGAAAGTTTGTAAGGAGGACATTCTGATAAAAGGGAAGTGTGTGGAAGGCTGCATATGCAGACCTTGGGTGTTTACTGGAATCCTTATGCTTAATCCCTCGATGCCCTTGCCTAGAGGACAATGTAAACACATGTGTCCTCCCAAGATTACACACCCTATTGATTGTATCTAAAGATAAAAACTGCAATAAAATGCTAACGAGGCAGGCAATCGAGGCTGCTCTGGCTGCTAGAGCCAGGAGCCCCTTAGCCCTCTCTTTCACAGTCAAACTGTGTCTGAGTAATCTGTTCATCCCTCATTCAGGGGCTTCTGGTCAGCCCCGTCATCTCACCACTTCAATTCAACATCACAATGGAAGTCCCATCTATTGTAATCAGAAAAGAGTCATAAAAAGACTATAGCCTGGGAAGGAAGAAATGAAACTATCTTTCTTCTCAGTTGACTGTCTATGTAGAAAACCCCAAAGAATCAATTACTCAAAACTACCGAAACGAATTCTATATGATAAAGAGGTAATATGCAAATTGACCCTCGCTCCATCACACTGTCACAAGATGGCTGTGCCCACAGTGGAGGCAGAGTTCCTGTAAGAAGCCCTAATGAGCGATCAGCAGGGACCTGAGGCTGCATGGCACCGGGCCGGACCAGGGGACCTGAGGCTTTGCCCCTCGCCTGGTGGGGCTTGACAGGGGTGGGGCTGGCCGGGTCTGGATCTCACCCAATGGGGGTGGGGCTGTCCGGGTTTGGGTCTTGTGTGATTTCGAGGTGCACGCGGGTAGGTGGGGACTTTACTCTGGTACCCGTGGTGTGCCCCAGACTCTGACAGGAGGAAGATTTTCATATACATCTTACTAATTTTCTTTCATCACTGACACTTCTATTATAGAGAAAGGGCAAATAGCAATATTAAAATATTTCCTCTAATTAATTCCCTTTTAATATGCACGAATTTTGTGCACTGGGCCACTAGTAAGTGATAATAGGATACAGGAATACTATACAAAATTAATTGCTTTCCTATATGTCACTAGTGAATTATACTATAAAAATACCATTATGATAGCACCCACAAAATGAAATATTGTGTATAAATCTAACAAAATATGTTCTAGTACCTGTATGTGAAAATTATAAAACATTTATGAAAGAAATAAAAGCAGAAGTAAATAAATGGAGAGATAGTTCATATTCACAAACTGGAAGACTTTATATTGTTAAAATTTCAGTTTTTCCCAACTTGATCTACAGATTCAGTGCAATCACCAGCTGCAAAACTGAATCAAAAGTTTGCATAGAAAGACAAAAGACCTAGAATAAGCAACACAATACTGAAAAAGAACAAAGTTGGAAGACTCTACTACCTAACTTCAAGTCTTATTATAAACCCACAGTAACCAAGACACTGTGGTATTGGTATTGGTGGGAGAAAATAGCTACATCAAATGATGGAACAGAAAAAGCCCCAAATAGACCCATACAAATATAGTCAACTCAACTTTGGCAAAAGTGCAAAGTCAAATTAATGAAGAAAAAATAGTCTTCAACAAATGATGCTGGATTAATTGGACATCCATATGTGAAAAAACATGGATTATCTACATAAATTTAAATGTAAAAGTATGAAACTTCTAGAAACTAGAGAAACAAACATACATAACCATGGATTTGAAGGTATGTTTTTAGGTTCAACAGCAAAAGAATGATCCATGAAAAAAATTGATAATTTGGACTTTATTAAAATTAATTTTTTCTCTGTGTAAGACATTTTTAAGAGAATGAAAAGACAAACCACAGCCTGAGGAAAATATTTGCAAAAACACATGTCTGAACTGGGATCCAAAAATCTCTAAAAAATGGAACAATAAGAAAACAAACCACTTTACAAATAGGAAAAAGATCTAAACAAGCCTCACTAAAGAAGATATACACATAGCAATTTCACATATGAAAAGATGCTCAACATAATTTATAATTGGGGAAATGCAAATTAAAGTGGGACACAACCTCACACCTATTAGAAGGGCTACAATGCAGAAAGCTTACAATAGCAATTTCTGGCAAGAACGCTGAGCCACAAGAACTCTCATTCGTTGTTGGTAGGAATACAAAACAATACAAACACTTTAGAAGACAATTTGGCAGTTTCATACGTAGATAAGCATTGCCTTACCACAAGCTTCAAAGTAATCTCACTCCTAGGTATTTTCCCAATTGCTTTGAAAACTTATGCCACAAAGTGACTGACTAGCATGTGAGTATTTACAGCAGCCCTATTAATAATCACCAAGAACTGATAACAACCAAGATGTCCCTCAGAATGAAAGGCATAATCAAATTGTGGGACATCTACATAATTCTCTTCAGCAATAACAGGGAATGAGCTACCAGCTATTCAAAGACATGGAGGTACCTTATATTAATACTGCCAGCCAAAAAAGGCTACCTACTCTATGACACCACTTACACTGAATTCTGGAAAGGGCAAAACTGCACAAATGCTAAACAGATACGTTTTTGCCAGGGACTTGAATTAGGAGGAACACATAGGTGATGCATAGGGCATATTTTAGTATCCATATGATACTCTAATGGTGGACATATGATCATAGGTCAAGACACACAGAAATTTACCCCACAAAGAGTGAAACTTATTTTATGCAAACTTAAAAAAAATCATTTTGGAGTTTAGAGAATCCCAGAATGGCATGCAGAATGTGACCTAATAATCTGACTATATTATAAACACTGGAAACCACCTCACTGAAGGGAGTGGGGGAAGAGGTGCTGACCTAGGTAACCTGAAATGAGTGGAGTCCTAAGAAAGGCAAAAGGAACTGTATACAAGCCTTGCACTCTATCAGAAAAAGTTGTTTCCCTGCCCGGCTGGGTGTGGCTGGGGTGTGGCTCAGTAGTTGGGCGTCGACCTACCAACCAGGAGCTCAGGGTTCCATCCCAGGTCGGGGCACATGCATGGGTTGCGGGGTCGATCCCCAGTAGGGGGCGTATAGGAGGCAGCCAATTAATGATTCTCTCTCATCACTGATGTTTCTATCTTTCCCTCTCTGTTCCTTTGTGAAATCAGTAACAAACCGTATTTTTAAAAAGTTGTTTCCCATGGAAGTACAAGTTTACAATTCTGAAACCATTATACTGTGCATGTATGCTGGAACTGGAAAATTAAGTAAATTATGGCAGATGGTAGTAGCCAGGTTTCTCACTGTTGAGGGGGGAGATAATAGACAAGCAAGGAGAAGCGACTGACCCAAGTGGTAACAGATTAAGCTGGCAACATCAGGATTAACTTGTGTTGCTTAATAAAGATACACATGGTTGCACACAGAACTATTTATAGATGTGTGTATAGGCCTGGGTTAGTGCACGCACATATTTCCTTGCTGTGCCAGCTGTGGGGCTTTATAAAAAATGATACCCAAGTACTACTGAGCACACATAGTGCCCGTATCTTGATTTCTAATATGATTCTCCAGTAAAAGTACGTACCTGGGATCCCCTGGGGAACAGTCTGATTTGAAGACTGAGGCAGGAAACATAGAAGGTGAAACTGGAGCATGTCATAGTGCCAGAAATAGAAACACACACACACACACACACACACACACACAGTACGGGGATATGTCAAAGGGACACAGGAGCCAACTGCAAGAGCTCCCAGTGATCAATGCTGGCACAATTTGAGCAACTCAAAAGTCGAATGTAGTAATAGATTATAACCTACAGTATAAAATAAATATTCATGAGTCCACACTCATTTAAGTAATTGAGTAGATACATAAATAGGAGAAGAATTCAAAGTGATTCTGTGTCTGCTCTGTCTTCCAGGTTTCCCCAGTCCCTGAATGTGGGCTATGCATGATGACTTCCTTCCAAAGACCACGGTATGTAAAGGGGGGAAAGGGTAAGTGACAATAGAGAAACCAGCCATGTGATCAGGTTGAACATTATCAGTGATAACTCATGTTGATAACATGTACCCATGATAAGAGGTGATGAAAATGACATTTTTGTGTCATTTGTAATCTTGGCCCTCAAAACCCAACTCCAGTTCAATTGTGAAAAAAAAAAATCAGACAAATCCCAATTGAGAGACATTCAACCAAATACTTGAAAAGCACTCCTCAAAACTCTCAAGATAAAAACAAGGAAAGTCTGAGAAAATAGCTCAGTGAGAAGACGGCTATAGAGATCTGATCCATAAATACAATGTTGGAACTTGAAACAAAGAAAGGATATTAGATTTTTTTAAAAAACCTAAGGAAATCTTGATAACATGTAGACATTATTTAGTAATAACATAGTAATATTATTTCATTAATTGTGACATGTTAATGTGAGATGTAAATAACAGGCAACCTGGGTGTGGTTTATATGGGAGCTCTGTACTATCTTCACAAGTTTTCTGTAAATCTAAAAGTATTCTAAAATTTAGCAATTTTTTTTTTTTTAAAGAAGCACTGGGCACTGCAGCAAGCTTGGTGAGAAGAATATTTTTAGGTGGAAGAGGCAGCCAAGAAAATCAGTCTAGTATGTGGATATTGGGTGTTGATGCTAGACAAACCTAGGTTCCAAGATCAACCCTGTCACTTCCGGATGTGCTGTTCCCCATCTAAATTAACCCCTGCTTCCGATACGCTAATTGAACATCATGTAATGATTGCAGTTGAATTACATTAGGCATATGGCACATAGGCCGTAGAGCTGTAGCCGTTGCTGGTACTGCATTCTCATGATGACACTACGCCTCTTGGTTTGGCTGTCCAGGATGATTATCACGGTGTACTAGGTAGGTGTCTACAGGTCTTTGGAGGACTACTGCATTCAGATGGCCCTTCCTTGAATTCCACCCCAATCTAGCCTGCTGTCATTCAGACACGTTACCTCCTGGGGAGACAGAATGCAGATGCTCTCCTTGCCCTGAACAAAGTCATCAATTATTTAGTCAGATTTCTTAAGGCTGTTTTTCTGTCTTTTGTGATCATATAAACTGATCTTTTATGATTACTGTGGGAGGAGACTTGAGGCTGGGATGTTTGTTATGCATGTGATAAGTAACTGCTCATTATTTTTCCTTTGTACAAAATCATATATATTCATGATTGAAAGTTGATAATATGCTAATCAGCAAAAAGAACTAAAAAACACCTACGTGACAATGATCCTAGAGTTTTATAACCTGCCTTTAAAAACTAACATGTATCTTAGAAGCACATGATCATGTTTGTCTCCCTAAATAATTTGTAATCGCTGCATAGGATTCCACCTATAAAGATTTGGGCCACAGTATATTAGTTCAGTTGCCTACTTTTGGCTACTTGGGGAACTTACCTTAACTTACTTATTTGATACTATAAGTAGTTGGATGCTGAACATCCTGTAGTTAAATCTTTGTGTATGTTTTTAATGATGTCCTTGGGGTGTTATTTGTCATCGTTGCCTGGACACCATGATGGCTCCGGAAGCCAGTACTGTTCTTAGGCCAAATGACGTGTGAGAGGGAGGAGTGGGATGTAAGGGGCTCAGAATTAGCACTTAGGTCATTCCATATAAAACAAAGCAAAATAAAACTTGTACTTATGCAAAGTTGAACTTCGTGTCTCAGTATCTACACTCCTTATTCCAGTGGCAAAGATGTTCACTGCTTTGTCATTCCTACGGGGGCAAGTGCCCTTTGTGGCTAGATATGCTAGGGTGTGAATCTCAGCTATGCCACACACGAGCAGCCTGATTCATAGTCATCTGTAAAGTGGGGGTGGTCTTAGGAGAACTAGGAGAGATAATACATGTGAAGCCAGCACCGCACAGAGGCCCAATAAACAGTGCACTGCCTCCACAGAGCGATGCTGGGATTTTCCCACAGCCCACAGCAAGGCATTTTTCCCTCTCAACTTTGGTCAATTTATAATCTCTATCCAATATTTTCCTTCTGAGAAAAGAGCAAGGATATTTTTCTCTCTTCTCCTTCTTTCGACATCCTCACAGCCCCAGGCCCTTCTGAGATGCCCGAGACCACAAAATCACTTCCGTTATAATCAGCGCTAGAAGAATATCTGTCCCTGACAAATAGGATTTTAATTCATCACTGGCCCCCTGATACCTCAGTGTCCAAAATGCTTTATCTGGCATTTTCTTAGCCAAGGAATGGTAAGGGAGAAAAGGCAAAATGCTATGCGAGGCATGAATCTAATAAACCCTAGAAATCCAACTCCTGCTAATGTCCCAGCCCCACTTTTTTTTTTTTTGAGCAACCCATTTGCTGACAGCCTCAAAGCCGTATCAGAAGGGCCTGAAGCAAATGACACGAACTGATTAGCCAGGAATATCAGGGTTCTAATCCACAGCTCTGATATTCACTAGCTTTGTGAAGCGAGTTAATTCACCCCCTCTTCCCCCAGCCTCAGTTTGCACAATGAGATCAATGACAGTTGGTGGATAATAATCTCATGGTTAATGTAAAATGCAGAGCACATTGCCCAGAATATAGTAGCATTTCCCGATTTACTGGTCCTATTACCTATCACAGCTCCTGCTGACCACACTGTATTAGCATTTCCCTAGGAGAGAGAGAAAATTATTCACTGGTATATCCCTCCGTTGTGCCTTCCAGAGTGCTATGGTTATAACAACTGCCTAAACACCTAGACTTATTTTTCCCCAACTAGAGCTGTTCATTCATCCATTCACTCATCTTGGGCCAGGAATTATGCTGGGCCCTGAGAATGCCAAAATGAACAAGACATTCTCTGTCCTCAGGGACCTCATAGCCTAATGGGGGACAGACAAGTAAACATGAAATAATTTAGCAACAAAGGACTTATATTATGGCAGAAGGATGTGTCAGTGCTGGGGAAGGCACGGAGTAGGGACACTTAGCCAAGGTTTGTGGGGGCGGGGGGACATCATCATGAGAGGGGGGACAGCGGAGCTGTTTGGCGAGTCAGTAAAGATTACATTGATATAAGTTAAGCCATTTAGTATTTATGACCACGCTGAAAAATAGATATTTCCACTTTACAAACATGAAAGCTAAGACTCAAAGAGACTGTTATTCAAGATCACTAAGACACATGGCGACCCAATAAAATCCAAGAAAATATGGCTCCAAAGTTCATGATCTTTCCACCCACCATGCTGCCTCTTCAAGACAGAAAATATGTCCCTGATCCTGTGTCAGTATCACTGCAGGGAAGGCAGGGACTCAGCTTTGCTTCCACAGCCGGCCCCAGATGTGGGCTGCAGGAGCCCCAGCCACCTCCCAGTCATCATTCTTTCTTCCTGGGACAGAGTTATGGCCCCCCGAGAGGCCTGTTCCACCAGAGTAGTCAGCTAGTAATGAGCTTCATGCTGCTTCTCCACCCCCAGTTTTCCAGCCATTCTCCACCCCCAGGTCTCCTAAGTCACCTGCCTCTGGCAGCTGGAGACAGAGAGAGAGAGAGAGAGAGAGAGAGAGAGAGAGAGAGAGAGAGAGAGAGAGAGAGAGAGGCTGCTTAACCCAAAGGTGAGTGAATGCTCCTAGATCCCCTGTGTATTCACTGGCTATGAGCCAACCACAGAGGAGAGGGTTCAGCTTCTTGGACCACTGCCAGGGACAGACAAGCCTGCCCTCAGTACACCAAGCTTTGTGGCTCCCTCCCTTCTGGGGAAAAGCCAATTTCCCTGATGCCCACCAAGTTCTAGTCTCTCTGGGCCAAAATCCCAGGACCCCCCTGCTAAGCCTGTTCTCAATGCACGATAGGAAGGCATGATATTCTATGGATTCAAGTTGGGAACATCAACATCATAATAGCTACTGTCTATTAGGAGCTCGCTACATGCAATACACTTTGATAGACTTTATCTGAATTACTTCATGCGCTGCTCACCCTAACCTATGAGGTGGACAAAATTATGATTCTGACTATATACATGAAGAAATTAAGTCTCAGAGAATTTTTTTAAATATATTTGATTGATTTTTTTACAGAGAGGAAGGGAGAGGAATAGAGAGTTAGAAACATTGATGAGAGAGAAACATCGATCAGCTGCCTCCTGCACACCCCCCACTGGGGATGCGCCCGCAACCAAGGTACATGCCCTTGACTGGAATCAAACCTCGGACCCTTGAGTCCACAGGCCGATGCTCTATCCACTGAGCCAAACCGGTTAGGGCTAAGTCTCAGAGAATTTAAGTAATTTGTCCGTCTTCCTGAAATTGAAAGTGATTAATCCAGGATTTCACCCCAGCAGTCTGAATGCAGAGCCTGTACCCCGAACTACCCATATGCAAGAAAAGGAGCTAATGTTTGATCACTTACTTTGTGCCTGGCATTGGGCTAAGCTCTGTGCATGGATTATTTATTGGCTCCTTCTAACTAGCCAATGAAACAAATATTGTCCCTATTTTACAAATGAGGACACTGAGATTCAGAGAGGCTGAGAGATTTTTTTAGGTCCCAGAGGGAGCAAATGGCCTATCTGGGGCTACAATCTTAAGAAACCTGAGTCCTGAGCCCACCCTCCTAGCCATCATGCTATACCATCTTCACTGAGTAGAATAGTGTCCCCCCAAATCATATCCACTTCAGAATATGACCTTATTTGGAACTAGGATTTTTGTAGATGTAATCCTGTTAAGATGAGGTCATACTGACTTCGGGTAGACCCTAAATACAATGATTAGCATCTTAATATATAAGGGAGAGGAGAAATAGTTTCAGACACAAAGACATAGACACATGCTGAGGGAAGATGGCCATGTGAAGACGGAGGCAGAAACTGGAGTGATGCCGCTACAAGCCAGGGAAGGCCAACTGCTGGTAACCACCAGAAACAAGAAGTAGGTGAGGAAGGATTCCTTCCTGGAGCCCATGGAGGGAACACGATGGCCCTGCCAACATCTTGGTTTGGGACCTCTCCTCTCCAGACCTGGGAGAGAATGTGTTTCTGCTGTTTCGCCACCAAATGTGAATGTGTGGTGATTTGTTATGGCAGCCCTAGGAAACCAATATGCCATCTGAGTGCCAGATTGTCTCCTTAGAAACAGGAGACAGAGCTTGGTGCTCCTTGGAGTGCTTTTTGGTTCCAAGAACTATAATTCTATGATTCTTAATTAAGCCAAGCGAGGGCTCTAGAACTCCTGGGGTGAATGATCTGGGAGAGACCATGGCACCCAATGGGGTTTAGCAGAACAAATCTCTCCATCAATCATTCCATGAAGCAGGGGAAATGGATCTGAACTTTCTAACAGCAAGGCCTCGGATAAGGCTGTCAACCTCTTACCCTCAATGTTCAAATCTATAAAATGGGAATAACTAGATCCTGGAAATGATGAAGACTGAATAAGGGAGTGGATAAACAGTGCCTGACACATGGAAAAGCAAAATGTATACATTAGTCCCCCACAACCACTTCAGGGAAGTTTCTTTGAAGACGATAGTATCTCTGTAAGGATGTTCCCAACAGAAGAAGGGCCACGTCTATTTGTGGTGGAAAGTGAGGCGACCAGCATAGCACCAGTGAGTCATATGTAGATGTTTGTACGGCTGAACTTTGCTGGTCGGGAGGGATGTTAGGCAGGACCCAGAGGTCAGTTCAACAAAACATTCACTGACCCTCTATTATGCCCCAGGCACTGGGCTAGATGCTACTCTAGGGGAGGAAACTCTGTGCCAAATGGGGTTGCTCGCTCTGCAGGGGAGTGTAGCTGTACCTTTCTCTATTTAGATTCTGTATTTGTCGAAACAGAAGACCTGTTTGACAGGACTGTGGTTTTTCCATCTCCGAAAAGCCACTCATCCATGGAGTTTGGGTCTAGGCGAGAGGGAAGTGGGAGGGGATCTGGCTTCTCTCCGCCACTCTGAACAGATGGGACCTGAACAGGGCCCTTCCACATCCCCAGCCAAGATGCCCGAGCCTTGGCAGCAGTCCCAGGACACAGACAATGGGGTCTGCCGGCAGCTTCTCAGGCCTGGCTTTCCTTGGGCAGGACGCTCCCCCCACCCCACCGCCCCGTTTCTTCAGGCTCAGAAAAGGGATATGGGGAGAGGGAAGAGGAAACAGTTTACCCTGGAAAATTAGGGCGCAGCTTGTGGGATCCCAGCCCAAAGACCCTGCCATCCCACCCCTCTGTCCCTGCCAGGACCATTGTCTGGGGAGACAGAGGCAGAACAGGCCCAGGAACCTCGATCTGCTGGGTCTAAAATGGAAAAGACTTAGCGTGAAGTGGGGGAAGGGGCCCACGTGTCTTAGACACAGACCTGAACAATGGAGAAATCAGGTCCCGAGGAGGCTTTCAGAGGTGCTTGAGCGCAGACTGCTGCCTTCAGAAAGATGAATTCTGAAACCACCCAGGGAGGATGGCTGAACACAATCCCTCCCTTCTTCCCCTGTGACTCCCTCCGTATTGCAGCCTAGGCCACTTTCACTCCCCGTAAGTCCTCCCTTCCTAAGGTGACGACTTCCTCTATTCTTTGTCAGAATTAGGGCCATTTGGCACCACCTCTCTCCACTTCCTTCCTCTCTCTGACCCTATGTGAATCCTCCACTCAGCAGATTGTAAACTCCTCAAGGGCCGGTGCCCTGCCTTACGCATCCTTTGCCTGTGACCTACCTTAAGCATCCTTTGTCTGAGACCTCATCATAGTGCATAAATTCGAGGGGAGAGAAGGGAGAGTAAAGGGGAGGGGAGATATGTAGCTAGACAGAGAGAAATGCAACTGAGTAAAAGGGAGGCCTACAGAAAGAAAGCCAGACACAGGACAGCGAGGTACAGGAAATTTTCTCGCTGGGGCTCTGCGCCAGGCACAGTGCTAGCACCATTTCTGGAGGGAGGAGGGAACACTTCCTTGGGTTTTCTCTTCAAATTATGAAGGGCGCTCACCGCCAGTGGACAGGCTGATGCCTACCAAACACCTCAGATACGACCACAGATAAAGCCAGTGATAGTCCCTTCCCTGCGCACATGGTAATAAACATCAACAATCAGGCGCATACACTTTTGTCCTACCTGCTTTCCACACGCTTGCATCAGCACAGGCTGCTTCATATAACATTTCTTTACAAAAAACCAATATCCTATCACACCTATTTACTCCGCATTTTGCCCTTTTCACTAACAATATATCACAGACATCCCTTTCTGTCAATACACATAGATCTCATTCATTCTTTTAATAACTAAACAACTCTCCATTGAGTAGGCGCATGAGAATTTTTCTCCTATTGATGGACCTTCAGGTTGTTTCCAGAGTATGTTTTAGATTATGATAAATACTTATCTAATAAAGATTCCTGGTTATGTCTGTTCATGGATAGTGGTGTTTTATTTCTCTAAGCTGGATTCCTCTAAGTGAGCTTGCTATGGTAAAGGTACACACTCTTAAAATTTTTATTAGATGCTTCCAACTTAATTTCTAAAACTGCTACAATAATTTATATTCTCACCAGCAATATGAGACAGTTTTTATTTCCCTGCACCCTGGTCAGCAACCAGATGGAATTAATCTTTAATTTTCATGCACTGAATGGGCGAAAGTGTTAGTTCATTTCTGTTTTGATGTGTATTTCTCTAACAGCTAGGGGAATCTCATCCTATTTTAGGCTTGTATTGGCTATTAGGGTTTTCTCTTCAGATATTTGCCTCACACATTCTTTGCTTCTTCTGCATGTTCCACTTTTTTAAAAAATCAGTTTGTAATTGATAAGAAATTGTGTATTATACATACATTGATGTGAGGTCATCTTTAGGATGCCTCCCCAAATGTTCCACGGTGACTAGGGGGCCACAGAAAACTCAGAGGGGTGCCGAAATACATTGAATACTTCAGAGAGAAATTCAGTGATATCTGACATCTGCTTGAGCACCTGGGGCCCACTAGCTTGAGGGAGTTCAACATCAGATCACACTGCAAGCCTCTCAATGACATCATATAAAAGTGACGCTGGGTTTCAGTGGGATCATGCGATAAAAAAGCAAATAACACACAAATATCTGGGTGGAAGAGGGCATGAGGATGAAGGTGTTCTGTCAGATTTCAAGTTTTAAGAAGTTTTTGCTCTGCCTATGGCCCAGGCCAGGCATTCCGTGAATATTCCATGAGTAAGTGTGTTTATTTAAGAATGAAAGGATAACACTATCTTTCCCTTAAATGATGTGTAGTAAGCAAAAGGACTGTTAAAAAATGAAATCCAACTGAGTACATGTGAAGTTCTCAGAGGCCTTATTAAGTGACTAGAGGCCCAGTGCACAAAAATCTGTGCACTGGGTGGTGGTGGGGGGGGTATGGTCCCTCAGCCTGGCCTGTGCCCTCTTGCAGTCTGGGACCCCTTGGAGGATGTTTACCTGCTGGCTTAGGCCTGCTCCCTGGGGGATCAGGCCCAAGCTGGCAGTCAGACATCCCTCTGGCAGCCCAGCAACCCTCAGGGGATGTCCACTTACCAGCAGGGAGCAGTCCTAAGCTGCAGTCGGATATCCTTAGTGCTGCTGAGGAGGCGGGAGAGGCTCCTGCCACCACTGCTGTACTGGCCGCCATCAGCCTGGCTTGTGGCTGAGCAGAGCTCCCCCTATGGGAGCGCACTGACCACCAGGGGACAGCTCCTGCATTGAGCATCTGTCCCCTGGTGGTCAGTGTGTGTCATAGTGACCAGTCATTCCCAGTCATTCTGCTGTTAGGGTCAGTTTGCATATTACCCTTTTATTATATAGGATAGAGGCCTGGTGCATGGGTGGGGGCTGGCTGGTTTTCCCTGAAGGGTGTCCCAGATCAGGGTGGGGGTCCCGCGGGGGTGCCTGGCAAGCCTGGGTGAGGGGCTGATGGCTGTTTACAGGCTGGTCAAGCCCCCCCCCCGCCCAGTGGGGACCCTCACCTCATGGAGGTTTGGCCAGCCTGGTTGAGGGGCTGATAGCTGTTTTCAGGCTGGCCACACCCCCTTTAGGGTGGGGGTCCTCACTGGGGTGCCTGGCCAGTCTGGGTGAGGGGCTGAGGGCCTTTTTCAGGCTGGCCAAGCCCCCTGGTGAAGGAAGCTCCAAGCCTCTCCTTTTTTTCTTTTATTCTGGGATTTATTTACCTTCTATAATTGAAACTTTGTTGCCTTTTGCGGAGGTTACAGCCGGCCGCAGGAAGCTTGGCTTCCTCCATCACTGGAGCAACCAAGCCTCCTGCTTGCTCCAGCTCCGTGGCCATGGCCAGCTGAAAGCAGCTATCTGGGGTTTATTTACCTTCTATAATTGAAACTTTTTTGCTTTGAGTGGAGCTCAGAGCTGCAGCGGCAGGCGGGAAGCTTGGCTTCCTCCATCATTGGGGCAACCAAGCCTCCTGCTCGTTCCAGCTCTGTGGCTGCCGGCCGTCATCTTGGTTGGGTTAATTTGCATATAGTCACTCTGATTGGCTGATGGGCGTGGCTTAAGGCATAGTGAAGGTACGGCCAATTTGCATGTTTGTCTGTCATTAGTGTAGATTCACGAATGGAGCAGTATCCTGCATAGCAATTGGCAGGGTGCTCAAAGGGGCTGTACAAAGTGGAAGGTGACTCTAGGCCAGTGGTCAGCAAACTCATTAGTCAACAGAGCCAAATATCAACAGTACAATGATTGAAATTTCTTTTGAGAGCCAAATTTTTTAAACTTAAACTATATAGGTAGGTACATTGTTATTAACTTAATTAGGATACTCTTAAGCTGGCCTTTGCTAAAAACGTCCTCAATCTGATTGAGGTACGTTTGCTGAGGTCAACCCCTTCCAACTCTCCCATCCACACTTGTCTTGTATACTTGTTTCGTCTATCTCCTTTCGTTCATCCTCTTTATATGTCCAAACCATCTCAACATACCTTTCTCAATCCTCAACACTACATCTTCTTTCACTCCACAATGTTCCCTAAAATTAACTTAATAAAGTTTCAATTGCACTGTACGTGCGCGCCCACATGTGGTATTTTGTGGAAGGGCCACACTCAAGGGGCCAAAGAGCCGCATGTGGCTCCCAAGCCCTGGTTTACCTCCCACTGCTCTAGGCAGAAGGGTGGGTCAAGGAAGCTGTTAACAAAAGAAAAGAAAGGATTCTTTTTAGATGGGATGTTTTCTTTTGGGGAAAAGGGAGCATAGAGGGGTTTTATCATCCAGATTGCTTGTCTTTCTCCTGATAGGATGGAGAGAGAGGGCTCATGTAACAGATTACCTCATTGATGTTGACCAGACAATTCCACACTGGTGGAATAAGACAATATTTCTGGGAGATGTTGAAATAGCAATTAGGTCAGGTAGTAAGACTGAGTTTGGTATCATGGGCTTCAGCACAAGGGATACCATTTGGGGCCTGTGGTTTTCTCTTTAACAGGACATACTTTCTACCTTGTTTGAACCCAGCCACACAATGAATGGAACTGTTGAGTATTTCTTTTTGCCAAGGGGTCCTGTAAAAAATGATTGAGATACTAAGGAATCTATGAATTGGGCAAGCCTGGGAATCTCTGCTTTAGGACAGCCCAAGAAGTTGGGTGAAAACATATCTGTTTTGCATCTTTTTCATGTAGAAACTGAGGCTCAGGGAGGTTAATTGGTTTATTTAAGATCAGAGTTAGAAAGTGTCAGAAACCAGATTTGAACCCAAGTTGGCTTTGCTCCTACCCTGAGATCTTCCCACTCAAGAAATCTGACATGATTCATTCATTGATCCAAGTCTTTAGTATGTTTGGGTTCTTAGAGGAAGGTGACCCTTCTTTCTGAAGTGCAACCTGCCTTTAGTCTGACTTTATTTATCTTTGATCTCTTCTATATATTTGATCTTTCCCTCTCCACCAAATCCTTCTGTAGACCACGAAAACGTTCAATTCTTATCTTCAAAGAAATAGGGAAAAAGTCCATGCACCTTGATAATCCTTTAAGCTATTTTGCTACTATGCTCCTTACAACCACAAACTTCTCCATCCTCTGCTGTTCCCTGCCCTTCCTCACTTCCCAGCATGCCTCCACCATTCAATGCAATCCGGCCGCCTATACTCTGCTGAAACGGAATTCACCAAAACTACCAAATCATTTTACAAAACCATTACACAGTCCAAGGCTATTTTTCAGGTTCCCCATCCATCTTGCCTTGGTGCATGCTGAAATTGCACGCACTAGGTGCTGGATGCGTAAGTGCCTGGGACATAACTGTGTCTGCAGGCCTACCTCTGGTGACTTTCCTCAGCTCCAGGCCCCTGCAAGCTTCCGGCTGCCTTATGAGAGCCCCCAAGTGAATGAAATTCTTTAAGGATGATCTATGTGAATCCATTTCCCCTACTGACTCTCAACTCCCCATGTCCCTACTTTAAATCCTCTTCCTCACTCACCTCCCAAGTTTTTCCTTCTTCTGTTGTTTAGTAGAAGTGTAGGAATGTAAAATGTATTCACAGTTAAGTTTGAATAACCTTTTATGTGACCCTGGGCAAGTCATTTTATCTCTCTGTGCCTGATTATTCATCTGTAGGATAAAATAAAAATATTTATACATTTTATGGCTGTTATAAGGATTTTGTGAGAGATTTCTTAGTAAGATTTGAAACATTGAAATAACATGTGTTAATTTATCAGCATCACTTGTGTCTATGGTCATTATTAGTATCAAACTACCATCTTCTCCACAATAAATCTGTTCTTTTTTTCTTGAATGAAAATGTGCTTTAGTGGAAAGAAGTGACTCCAACACTGAAGTTGGAGTCAGAAAAAACTATGTTCAAATTCCAGCCATCCACTGAGCAAAAAGGGTGACTTCAGCATTCATCCTTAACTCAGTGTCC
Organism: Myotis daubentonii; assembly: GCF_963259705.1. NCBI lineage: Eukaryota > Metazoa > Chordata > Mammalia > Chiroptera > Vespertilionidae > Myotis > Myotis daubentonii. The sequence continues at coordinate 69,815,266 of NC_081850.1, read as the reverse complement.
CATGAAACATTGGTGAGAATATACTTTATAACTTACATATTACAATGAAAAGGTATGTGTTAGCTTATGGCTTTCCATTGTGCCCATGAGGCTACCATTCTCACAGGAGAAAAGGTAAAGGTGGTCTTTGACACCCAGTCTCTGCCTCTCCCACTCACGTCAAGGCCAGTGTCCACACGTACTTCCCCATCATGCTTGTACTGGTCAGACACGCACATTGGATCAGGAAGCACTTTCCTTGCTTCATGTTCACTCTGGACTCAAATTCATATTTAACCCCCAGCAGGGCAAGAGATCTGGCCCCACCAGTGCTGTTCCAGCATCTTTTCCGAACAGCATCTGCTGTCTGCTTGCCTGATAAGGTTTTCTAACAAGGTGAACAGACCTTCTGAGTATCTCCACATCTTAATGGGAAATTCTCCTGCAACTTTTCAGACCTTTTATCTGTGATTACATAGTAACATTCCCAACCAGCATAGTTTTCATTGGAAAGTGTGAAACAGTGTAAGGCTCTTTCGTGTTGCCTGTTCACGGGGCTTCCTGAAGCCCACGCCCTATGGGGAAGCTGATTAGAAATACAAAGGACATTAAAAGGGGAGCAGGGAGCACTGCAGCTGGGGCTGGGAGGGAGAAAGGATGCGGACAGACCCTTCGAAGACTGGAGGGCTGGCATGGAGCTGCTCTCTTCTCTATTATGCCCTGATTGGAAGACACCGTACTGGGTTCCCAGCTATCTCCTCTCCAACCCATGGGCCCCCTGAGATTCATTTAAATGACTCCCAAGACAGGGGGAGCAAAGGGCAGCTGTCAGGAAGACATTATAACCAGAATCTCCTTTTAATGCAAAATCTTTAACTCACCAACTTATCCGTCTCCAGAAAAAGGTTTCTCTGTCCAAATCCCTTGCATCAGAACTCCGCAAAATGTACGGAGGAGAGAAAGGAGTTTGCTTTAACCGATAGCATTCACCGTTTTTTACGGGGCTATTCGTCTAAGTGACAAAGCCAGAAGGCAAACCTATACTTCTTTTTGACTTTTTATTGCTTTTCATCCCAGTGGGAACCAGCAGACGTGGAGGAAAAAAAAAACGCACAAAAAAGAATGGTGAAATGTGCTTAAGATTTTTTTAGAAGGAGGGAGGAGAAAAAATGTCCAGCAAATATGCTTCAAGTTTGTTACAGTCTGGAGAAAAATATTGAAATTTGGCTTCCTATAATTCTAGGTGATGTCTGTGAATCCAGCTAGAGCTGAAGGGTAGAGATGGGACAAAAGGGAAAAGCTACAGAGACTTGCATTTTTGGCATCATATAAGAGAGCTTAGCAAGCAGAATTGTGTGCAGAGTGAGTTATACTGTACAAGGTAATGAGGTCCCCATCATCAGAGATAGTCAAGTATATGCTGCTTGGGGGAGTGTTGGGGAGAGAATTCAAACATTGGAGAGAAGATTAGGCGGATGGCCTCTGCAGACTTCTCTGGGCCTGTGAGTCGATGATTCTCTAAGGTCAGCTGAAAGGAGAAAAAAGATGGGAAGCTTTGATAGTAAAAGTACAGAAATTTTCTTATCTCTCTTTGCTCTAAATAGAACTAAGTTCTGACTGTTTTACTGAGTGAGAAGATATGTATAAGGGGAGTGACGTAATATGCTAATTAGACTGGACATCCTTCCAGACAACCTTCCAGATGAAGCCAGGGCTGCCAGGTAAGCCCGGGTCCTGGGTGCCAGAGGGAAGCTGGTGCCGGCAGCTGGGGGAAGGAAGACCTACTCTTGTACAAATTCTGTGCACCGGGCCCCTAGTAATAATATAAGCAACAACCACAGTGATGATGGTTAATTTATATTTAGCATTGGCTATGTGCCAAGCATTGTCTTTCTAGGCATTATCCACTTTACTCCTCAGAATAACCGTGAATTTGTAATTATTCCTCCCAATTTAGAGTTGAGGGAACTGAAATTCACAGATAGGTTGTGTAAGGACACTAGAACCTCCTTTACAGAAGGGAGAATTGTAGCCTGGAGGGTTAAATGGTTTACCCAAAGTCTCAGAGCATGTTTGAGGCAGGACGATGAGAAAGGATAAGGGGATTTGGACTGCTTTCCTTAAGTCCTAGGTATCAAATATCAGTGTGTGTCCATTACTGTATTAGATACATTATCTCATTTTATCTCATGAGAACCCTGAGAGAGTGACATTATTTTTGTCTCCCTTTTATAGATGAAGGAATTAAAGATCAGAGAGGTTAAGTAACTTGCCCAATATTGCACAGCAGTGCCATTGTAAAACTTGACATTTTCAGATTATTTGCCCTTCAAATAATCCCAGAAACCTTCCAGGCTTCAGTCAGGTTTTAGGAAAGTCACAACATCTTTTAGGCTTCATTTTCTCATTTGAAGAGAGAGAGAGAGAGAGAGAGAGAGAGAGAGAGAGAGAGAGAGAGAGAGAGAGAGAGAGACAGCTTGTCAGTTGTTCAGGATTAGTTGTTCAGAACAACTAATAATGCAGATTAAAGTACACTGTGGGTTAAATGGAGAGTCTGGGGATCCTTTTACTTGCTACTGTCTTTCCTGTTCCTTAGAGCAGCAGCCCGAGGCCCGGCTCAGAGGTTCTGCAGGTAACGTTCCTGCCGGGGTCTCCGTGGCGAGCGGCTGGCTCCGTGTCAGTAAGCAGATGGAGTCGATGCTGCTCTCCCTGCCCTGCATTGTACCTGACTCAGAACGCGGAGTCCTGAGAAAGATGCCCTTTGAGTAGCCTGACGTGTTGGTCCCACATGCCAGGTTTTCTTCCACAGGGTGAGGGTCTCGCAGCCTCGAGTGCACCCGCACATTCTCGGTGGCAAAGCTCTGTGCCTCCGGAGGCCTAGGAGGTGCTTCCTCTCTGGGCTTTTGCCATAAGCCTCCCCTGTGTTTCCCGTCTGGAGGAGAGAACCGGATCGCAAGGCCCAGGGCGACACCTTCTTTCCTCTCTGGCACATCTACAATTATTCCTCCATAAATTCCACGTTGGTCAATTGCTTTTTTTCTCAAAATATGAGATCTACGGAGGGAAGGGACCAAAGTTTGAGGTTTTCAAAGCACTTGCCATGTTCTACAGCACACGCAGCCCTTGAGCCGGGAGGAGACTTAGCATGACCTCCCGGGGAAGCCGTTCTTAGTTAACAAACCCCTGCCTACTGAGCAGATGGAAACTCAGTAAGAGGAATGCCTGCCAAGGGGAAGCCTGGGGTGCTGACATGCCCAGAGCAGGCACCAATCCATCCTGGACTGAAGACGTGCAGGCAGCGAAGGCTTCCTGGGGGAGGTGTGACGAAGCTGAAATTTGAAGGATGAGTCAGAGTTGACAGGTAAACAGGTGGAGGAAGGACGTTCTGCAGAGAGAACAGTTTGTTTAAAGACACAGAGGGCCAGTCAGAGGCCTGGTGCATGCAGGGACCAAGCTCCGATATGTGTGGCTTGGATCTTAAGGTGAACCTCAAGGGAAGGCGAGGCCAGATCATGAAGAGCCTTGTGTGCCAACAGAAGGGCGAGCCTTTTTCTAGCAGCCATGGGGAGGCATCAGGGAATGCCAATCAATCCGCTGTGGAAGGAGCGCATACTAAAAAGACCACTTAGGTTGCAGTTCCAAAGGCAGGAGGAAGGGGGCAGTAGAGGCTAGGACCAGAGATGCAGGATCTAAGCAGGGGTGGTAAGAAGAGAACTTCCAGGTATAGCTTGCTTCTGCGCGTTCCATCCTCCTCATCTATAAAACCTGGGGATCTCTGTGGTCCAAATCCTTCATCGTCTCACTACTAAGTTTTCCTTCCATAACTTCCTTTCCATAGACACCCCTCCCCGCCCACGTTTCAAGAGGTTATGTCTATTAAGTTACATTTATTAAGGGGTAATTAGTTTTCCAATAAGCACTGATTTTAGTTGCTGCGATTCCCACCAGAAGCAATTCATGTCTGATTTTATTGGGAAATATATGGTTCCCATTAGCATTTTTGAAATACAGGAAAGAGTTCACAGACTGGCATCGCACCTGCTGGGTTCTTCTTGCCAGGGAGCGTGACGCAGAGTTTGGGAATCACTGGATATGCTCACCTGCACGGTTCCTCTGACATTTTATGAGTCTAGGACATAACCCTCTTCAACAAGTGCTTTGTAAGTTATAAATCACCGTGTAAGTGTGAGCGGTTGCTGTAACTCATCATGATTATGGAGATGCTCCCAAAATATTAGACATCAGACACGGGAGGGAGTAAGGTGGGAGTTACTATCATTTAACTGATGAGAAACTGGAGGCTTAAAGAGGCTGGCTGGCTGGTTTCAAAATGTCAGCAAATTAGCAAAAATAGCAGCGCTGGCTCCCTCTGCTCGACTTTCTGATTGTAAAGGATGCTAGAAGTGATCCTCTCTCCACCTTCTCACACCCCCACTTAGTGGGAAGTGGTTCATTTCTTGGTGCAAAGGGGCACGTGATTAAATACTGGTGCTAATAGGAAACTCAAAGGGGCCGCCTGGGAACTCCCATGTTGAACTGATCTCAGGGCTGGGAACCAGGAGATACTGCCTTGCACCTCATCCCAGAGGAAAGGGCAGAGACAGGGAGGAGCTGGGGAGATGCTGGCAGAGAAAAATCATAGGCCTTTAGAGAATGGTGATTTGAGGGCACTCAGTTCAGCTGCCAAGTGAGAGGAGACTGGGGAAAAGATTAAAAATTAGTAAGTGGGGAAAAAAGCAGACCAACCAGGAAGTGGCTAGACTGAAATGAAAGCCCTATGCTCATCTGAAAGGGTTATGGAAGAAACGAGTAGAGTCTGAGCTTACACATCAAAGTGTACATAACTATGCACAAGGTATGTTAAGTGGAAAAAGCACACGATCCATTTATATGTTTAAAAAATAGCAACTCTGCCTCAGCTTCCTTATCTATAAATCGGGGTAAAAATAACACTTACACTACAGTGTTGTTGCAGAGATTAAATGAGTTAATACACCTAAGTGCTTAGAAACATACAGGCATGTAGTCAGCACCACCATCATTTTTGTGACTATATCTAAACATGTATATGCCTGTGCCTGAATAGGATCAATGGGGAGAGATTATGCAGCTAAGAGTGCCTCACTGTCGGGAAGAAGCAGGCTTCGGTTACTAAATGAAGGAAGCCTTTTCTTTGCCATAGTTATTTGCATAATTTTATTTTGTATTCTTACAGTGTTTATTTTTTCTATGAGACAGTACTCACATACTAAGGGACAGATTTGGCTTGTTTGAAACTCTAATAGCATAACACAGGGTTCTGGAAAAGGAAAGCCAATGAACGAAGTAATTGTATTTATTCATTTATTCATTCATCCTTCTTTCAATGAGTACCTGAGGCATGCCTGGTTTGTACCTGGTACTCTTTCAGGTCCTGGAGGTAAAGCGATAAACAAAACAGACAAACCATCCTTGCTTTCCTGTGAGAGGGAGACATGTGGTAAACAGACAAGTAAAGTATTACTATGATAGATGGAGGTATGGTCTGTGGGAGAAAGTAAAGCCGCGAGCGGAGGGAGGGGGAGTGGGAAGGACCAACAGGGAGGAGGAGTACACTTTTAAATGGGGTGGCTGGGAAAGGGTTGGAGCTGCAGGAGGGAGCTATGCAGCTCTCTGGGTGAAGAGCATTCCAGGCGTTATTTCCTTTATCCTCTCACTAATCCTCACCATAACCCAGGGAGTCAGTATTGTTAACATCCACATTTGCAGATGGGGGAACTGAAGCTGGAGAGGGGTAGGTTGCCTGGTGAAGAAGGAGAGGCTTGGGCTTCTGCCTAGAGCTCTTCATGATGTGCTTGTGGCTTTCCTGCCCCTGAACCAATCTTCCGAAAGAGACCTGCATGTGAGTTCGGGGCAGTTTGGGGAGGACCTGAGCCTGCTCAGGAGCTGTGGTCTGGTGGGATGAATTCTCTAGTGAGAAGGTGACACAGGATCACCCAGAACCACAGGAACGCTGGCTGAGTGGAAGTCCTACAACTAGGAGGAAAGAGAAACGCACACGGACACTCAGAGGAGGCGCAGTGGTGAAGTCAAATTCTGAGGTGCGGAGTGCGCGGAGCGGGCTGGCGGCGGAGGGCGCGATTGTTGTTTTCAATCGGGAGGGAGCACCAGATCCGGGCGAGTCTTTAGGGACCCAGACTCAAACGGGAGAAGCGGGACTGTCTGGCTTCGGTCAGAGCGAGTGCAGCTTTCTCTCCGAGCTTTGCAGCGGGTGCTGGGACTCAGAGAGGCAGAGCCCCTGGGGACAGGACTGAGAGCCGCCATAACTGCTCTCTCCAGCCCACCCTGTTGATCCTGTGCGACCCGCCCCGCCCAAGCCCTGCACAGAGGCATTTGCCGGATAGCCTCAGGCAAAAGCTAGATTAGCACCTCCCTAGAGGACAGAAGTTCTCTCACTGCTGACACAGCTGATTCTCATAGCCACTTGGCCTGGAGGTCAAACCCTCCCTGGAATTAGCTACAACAATCAAGATTTAACTATAAGACTGCGAACAAAGACCACTAGGGGGTACACCAAGGAAGCATAACAAAATGCGGAGACAAAGAAACAGGACAAAATTGTCAATGGAAGATATAGAGTTCAGAACCACACTTTTAAGGTCTCTCAAGAACTGTTTAGAAGCTGTCGATAAACTTAATGAGATCTACACTACACGGACTGAAATAACGAATATTATACAGACGCCCGACAGCAGACCAGAGGAGCGCAAGAATCAAGTCAATGATTTGAAATGCGAGGAAGCAAAAAACATCCAACCGGAAAAGCAAAATGAAAAAAGAATCCAAAAATGCGAGGATAGTGTAAGGAGCCTCTGGGACAGCTTCAAGCGTACCAACATCAGAATTATAGGGGTGCCAGAAGATGAGAGAGAGCAAGATATTGAAAACCTATTTGAAGAAATAATGACAGAAAACTTCCCCCACCTGGTGAAAGAAATGGACTTACAGGTCCAAGAAGCTCGGAGAACCCCAAACAAAAAGAATCCAAAGAGGACCACACCAAGACACATCATAATTAAAATGCCAAGAGCAAAAGATAAAGAGAGAATCTTAAAAACAGCAAGAGAAAGAAACTCAGTTACCTACAAGGGAATACCCATACGACTGTCAGCTGATTTCTCAACAGAAACTTTGCAGGCCAGGAGGGAGTGGCAAGAAATATTCAAAGTGATGAATACCAAGAACCTACAACCAAGATTACTTTATCCAGCAAAGCTATCATTCAGAATTGAAGGTCAGATAAAGAGCTTCACAGATAAGGAAAAGCTAAAGGAGTTCATCACCACCAAACCAGGATTATATGAAATGCTGAAAGGTATCCTTTAAGAAGAGGAAGAGGAAGAAAAAGGTAAAGATACACATTATGAACAACAAATATGCATCTATCAACAAGTGAATCTAAGAATCAAGTGAATTAATAAGCAGATGAACAGAATGAACTGTTGATTATAATAGAATCAGGGACATAGAAAGGAAATGGACTGACTATTCTTGGGGGGGAAAGGGGTGTGGGAGATGTGGGAAGAGACTGGACAAAAATCGTGCACCTATGGATGAGGACAGTGGGTGGGGAGAGAGGGCGGAGGGTGGGGCGGGAACTGGGAGGAGGGGACTTATGGGGGGGAAAAAAAAGAGGAACAAATGTAATAATCTGAACAATAAAGATTTAATTAAAAAAAAAAAGGAAAAGAAAAAAAAAAAAAAGAGAGAAGGTGACACAGCATTTCTCCCTCCCTCTTTCTCCTCCTCCCTGGTCCTTTCTGGCATCTCTGTCCCGAGCCTTGGTAGGAGACAGAGGTGCAAGCAGAACACAACAGCTCATTTCAGACCTTTGCACAGGCCTTTGCATCTCCCAACATCCTCCCTTCACTCTGGAGCATGCGTCAGGGGCAGCCTAGTGATGCGGAAGAGCTTGGAATTTGCAGACGAAGGATCAGGCATCTTTCCGTCTGTATGAACATGGCCAACCCTCTCCAGGCCGTCATCTCCAATGTTATCTGGCTTCCATCAGAGCAAATGGGAAGCAAAATAATGAAGTTGCTGGTCACTAATTCGAATGTGTGTGTGGGTATCTGGAGTTGGGGTTTCCCCACACCAGCAAGCAATTCTCAGATACCAGTGAGGTGTTGTACAAATCAACCTAATTCCAACACTTTCTACCTGGAGAAAAGGTCAGATTCCACAGGTTAAGGGCTCATTTCCATAAGACTGCCCCCGCCACACACACACCATTTTGTTAGCATAGGTAGCTAGACTTTTAGTAAAGGAAGGGACCAAAGGGCATCGGACATTATTAACCATAATAAATGAGGGAGCATAAGCCAGCTTGCTCACACACTCCGCAGGGAGCCCCTGGTCCATCCCCATTCTCGGCACATCCCTGCAGGGAGGGACAGAACAATAAAGGGGAGGTAAGCACATGCACAAATAGGAGCCAAGATGGGGGCCAACAGAGGCCTGTCCATCCAGCGGGGAAGGAGCAATTGGATAAGAGACACAGAACCCCGGGAGATCTAGGAAATACACTGGGTAGGGGAGGGACCCATCGGAAGCTCACAAAAGCTTGGAAAGTTCACTGGTTAGTTTGAAAACACTCCTGGTCCTTCCCAAGCCTCAGAAAATATAGCCCAAGCTTAACAAAGAAGCCCTGTCTCACCTGGTCATCCCTGCTTGCCCTGTTCCTTAGCGCATCCTCTCTCCATAGCAACCATGTGGCCCTAGCAGCCCTGTAGCCAGTAGCCACGCAGACTCCAATCATAGGCTCCAAGCGGGAGCCCGAGCACAGCAGCACAGCAATGGGTTACAGCCAGGAACAGCGCTAAGCTACCTGGACAGGGACTGAGGCTCCTGAACTTTTGGTCTTGGCCTTGGTTTTGGCTTGATGAAGACAAGATTGGACTTTTTCCACGGTGGAATGAATGGAGATGAGACACTCCACCCCGATGAATGCTACCACCAAACCTCATCCCCCCACATGTGAGACTCCTGACATGCTTTGCTCTCGACTCCGTGAAAGAACACGATTTCCACCGACAGCCCCGTCAGACACCAGCACAAGGCTGGATTGTCACCTGTGCTTCTGACTGACTGGCTAGAAACAGGTGGTGTGGTTCCAACACTCCCCACCCCCTCCCTGGGTTCTATTAATTTGCTACAGCAGCTCACAGGGCTCGGAGAAACATTTTAATTATGAGATCAACAGTTTATGATGAGAGGATAATACTCAGGAACAGCCAGATGGAAGAGATGCACAGGGTAAGGTATGGGGGACGTGAAACCAAATGCCCTCATCATTTTGATTTGATTTGTGATTATAGCTTTAGACATCATTTTCCCCTTTTCGCTCTACGCGCCTAGGAGACCTAGCCTGTCCCCCTGCCAATCATGGACCCCTGAGGCAGCAGAAGACAATGGCTGGGACTTGCCTCAGAAGGTCCTCAGAAGGTCCAGACCTCTGGCAGGTTGGAGATAACATCTTGACCCGTTATGTTTCAGCTCCTGGCTGCTTTTCCACCCAATCCTTTCAGCTTTTTATGGAGCCTTCAGTAACCAGCTAACGACCACGCGTCCAAAATGGAAACCACCCCATACACCACGATATTTTGAATTTAATTTAAAAAATCAATTTGCAATGAATATTATAAAAATAAATATATTACTCACATTTCAGGTGTTCTTGAATAGTTTCAGCTGAAAATTCTCACGAAAAATGATTTTAAAGTGATGGCAAACGTTTTGAGCTCAGCGTGTCAGCATTTTGAAAAGCCCTAACTTAACTCTGGTGCCGTGTCACATATAGAAATTTTTTGATATTTGCAACCACAGTAAAACAAAGACATATTTTTGATATTTATTTTATATATTTAAATGCCATTTAACAAAGAAAAATAAACCAAAAAAAATGAGTTCACATGTCACCTCTGACACGAGTGTCATAGGTTCACCATCACTGCGTGACTAGACAGAGGCACAGCTGAGCAGACCTCAGAGCTGTCCTCAAGACCTGGAAAAATGATGTTTATTTTAACCTCACCTCTGACCTTCAGCTTCTGACACCACTCCAAGCCCCTGACCCATGGTGTCTTGTGGTCTTGCCCTGGATAAAATCTACTCGCCATTGGGGAGTAGCCCCATGAGTTTGCCCATTCTCCAGACTGGCCAGTCCTATAATAGACCACTTCCTCTCTTCCCTGGGCCTGCAATTCTTTGGGACAATGAATGCAGGCGGAGGGACTCAAATATCGGGGTTAGATAAGTAAGGGGGCAGAGCTTCCATGCCCTCCCCAAGCTCAGCACTCGGCCTAAATCTCCACATGCTCACCCACCCCATCCTTTCAGCTTTTTATGGAGCCTTCAGTAACCAGTTAACGACCACGCGTCCAAAATGGAAACCACCCCATACACCACGATATTTTGAATTTAATTTAAAAAATCAATTTGCAATGAATATTATAAAAATAAATATATTACTCACATTTCAGGTGTTCTTGAATAGTTTCAGCTGAAAATTCTCACGAAAAATGATTTTAAAGTTGGTCAGGGCTGCCACTTAGGGAAAACATTTTTTTATAGACACATGTGGCGTGTGGGGAAGGTCCGCCACCTGCATCTATAGATGCTTATGGCATACAATGGTGAGGTTGATCAAATTATTGACCCCTTATTGATTGGTTTAAGACCCAGTCACTCTCCCCTCCAGGAAGTCAAGGAAAGGGATTCAACCCTTTATTTGTGGTTGGTTCCCCTGACAACCAGCTCGCACCCTAAGTTGCTTTCCCAAAGTCACCTCATTAATAACATAAACCCCACTGTGGTGGAAAGGGGCTGGTTATGAATAACAAAGCCACCCATTTCACCTTTTATTGCACAAACTGAGTACAAGAGACCAAATACTATGACAAAAGATGCTTCCATTGCTTTTAATGTTCAGGCAATTCCACAAACCTTGGACCAAATATATATGAGAAATATATATTTGAATGAACAGACATATATTTCTTGTAAATCACCATATCATAATAACTTCATTAGCAATCATATATAGATATTGGACAGTTAGATGGCTAATACATGTTCCCTTTGTTAGAGGTCTGCACTGAGGTTTAAGGTCTAGACAATAAAGACGGCAAGAGAAATTGAAGCAAGAGCTCATTTAGGGATCCAATCGCCCAGATAATGGTGCTACTGTTTCATTTTCTAAAAAGGAGTCTAATGATGTATGGTGAGAGAGAAAACAGCAAATATTTTATTTCACTTGGAAGCAAAACTCAATAAATGTGATGATAGACACCGTTCCATGCCCACTCCACTTTCCTCATCCAGACCACCACCCATTAATTAATGGGGTTAATTCGCAGCTCCAGTCTCCTCTCATTCAGTTATGTGCAGCCGCACAGCCAGAACGAGGTCCTTAAAATACTAACCTGAACATGCTATGCTTCTGCTGAATACTCATTTGAGGCTCCCCGTGGCCCTCCAAATAATTTTCTAACTTTGCAACATGCCTCATAAAAACTCTTTACTTAATTTAAAAAAATATGTTTTTATTGTTTTTGAAGAAATAAGGAGAGAAAAAAAGAGAGAGAGAAAGAGAGAGAAACATGGACATGAGAGAGACACATCGATCAGTTGCCTCCTGTATGTGTCCACCTGGGGATCAAACCTGCAACCTGGGCATGTGTCCTGACCGGGAATCCAATCTATCACCTTTAGGTGTTTAGGTGTATGGGACAAATCTCCAACCAACCGAGCCACACCAGCCAGGGCTCAACAAAGCTACTGATGACTATGTCCCTACAAACATCTTCAGACTCGTCTCTTATCATCATTCCCATTTTCTCCAGACCAGCTGTCAACTTCAGACAACCTGAGCCGTCACTGCTTTTGCCTACCCTAGACACTGCCCACCACTGCCAAGGCCAGGTGGATGACCCGTTCTCTGTGCTGTCCAGCACTCCTGCTTGCCCATCCCTAGCACTTGTCACCTCGCATCCTGATTGTTGGCAGTCAGTATTTCCAATTAGATCATGTCTGTCTGCTTCACTTTCTAACGCACAGAACCTAACACAGTTTCTGACATAGAAAAGGTAGTCAGTAAAAATAGAAGATGACTATAAATAGCAACCATTGATTGAATTTTTCCTATGTAGCAGATACTGTGCTAAGCACTTGACACAGTTATTTAATTGTCATAATAAGGGCAGAGAACCTTCAGAAAGGACTCTTTCCAAGGTGTCAGAGCAAAGATCTGGATACACTGCTGTGTCTGGTGTTAATTCTTTAGTAACTGGATTGTCTACTAGCATTTGTCCAGTGCATCCCAGAGGAGGAGGGTGGGCTGTCCAGGTGTGTGTGTGTGTGTGTGTGTGTGTGTGTGTGTGTGTGTGTGTGAGAGAGAGAGAGAGAGAGAGAGAGAGAGAGAGAGAGAGAGAGACAGCTGCTTACCAAAAGGAATGGAATTATTTGAGTAAATAGGTTAGGCAACATAGCTATATTTTGTGTGACCATATAATTTATTGTCCAAATTGGGACATCTGGAATTGAAAGAGGACACTATTAATAAGTAGCTAAATCAGTGATTTAAAGTGAAACTTAAGCATGCGTCAGAGCCTCTTGGGAGGGCCTGGTAAATCACAAATTGCTGAGCTCGACTCCAGACTTTCTGACTCAGTGGATCTGGGGAGAGGCATGAAAATCTGTATTTATGGAAAGTTACCACCAAGTGATTCTCAAAATAAGGGGTGGAGGGGAGAGGGAGAGAGGGAGAAAGAAAGAGAGGGAGAGAGAGGATACATATGAAGAAAAACAATTAGAGTCTAGAAAAATAAAGAAACAATGTAATATCTGTTACTTTCTTAGTTTTCCATGCCTTATTTTTTGTAGTTTTAATGCAGTTACTATAATGTACTTATCTTAATAGAAGGCAGCGTAGTTAGGTAGGCAATTCTCAAATTTTTTCCTCTTATAAAGTAGTTCTAGGATATAAGTTATTCCTGAGGGGGTGGGGGGAGTGTCTATGAGTCAGATAGCATTTCAAGCTTAAAGGCACTGAGAAGGTCTGCATAATGAAATTTGCATAATTGAATGTAGTTTTATTTGTTCTGTGAAGCCTTTTAAAAAATTTTTCTCCCTAGAACACATTTTTTTTATCATTTCATAAAACTAGACTTCCCTGGAACCTGATTTGGGAAATGACTGTGGAAGTGAAAAGGTTTTCTAAAATATAAATAGCCATTTCAATCAGAAAAGCACTAACATTTGTATGATATTTTTTATAGTTTGTAATGCACATTAAAATGCACAGGGCAGTTTAATTGTCTTAAATCTGGGAACCTGACTGAGAAGAATATGAAAATCAAGACTCAGAGAAGCTGTCCAAGATTACCTCAAGAAGAAGTGGCAGGAGCAAGATTCGGACTCAGGTTCCCTGGCTCCCTGACACCAGGCAGGATGCAGATAAAAACACGAAGTCGAAAAATTTAAGTGAAGACACCAGGCAAAGAGGAGACGTGTACATTTTTGTGGCAGAAGAGACTATCTTGAGAGAAATCAAGTCCCAATCCTAGCCAAGCTTATGTCAAGGAAAGTTATAAGATGTTCATCTGATATTAGCAGGGTAATGAGAAGAGGGGAAAAAAAAGACTGTTCTCGGTCAGGGCCCTGGGAGGGCCAGAGAGCAGGTTCTGGCCGGCTGATGTTTGAGCGATATTCTGTAATTAGTTGGCAAATAGATGCTGATATTTCTTTTAACTGCCTGGAATGTGGCCCCGGCACTGTGCCTTCATCCTGCTTGAGCCAAACACGAGGTCCCAGCTGCTGTCACAACTTTAGGTCTTTTGCTGTCTCCCTTGTCAGTTCTGATCGGGCCCTGTGGACACCTGACCGCACCACTCAAGAGCTCAGGTTGCCACAGCAACCACCTGAAGTTGCTCAGGTGCTGCAGCGGATATTCAGCATCTGGATACATGCCACTGGGTCCCCCTGGGTCGTTGCTTTCTTCAGGAGAACATACATGGAACAAGAGAGTAAGACAAAAGAGAGTATTGCAAAAGAAAGAGGAGATAGATTGACTTATGTGAATGCCTCTTCCATTTGTTCAGACTATTATATCTGGTTGGACCACTTGGTATTATTATTTCATCCCTCCCATTTTACAGATGGGAAAAGTGAGGCACGGGGAAGGGAAGTGCCTGGTCAGTTGTCTCATGGTGAGCCACAGGCAGAATGAAGACTGAGCTGAAACCTTCAGGCTCCTTGCACAGTGCTCTTTCAGCTACACCAGAATTCTATTTAAACTATTTATGGCCCATTCTTTTCAAATTGTATTCTCCAGAGACTTAAGATTTGAAAGAAAAGCTAGAAAAAGAGTAAAAGGAGAGTCAAGGTGGGTGGGATGGGGGTCTATGAGACCTACCCCCCTCACCACCATGCACAGACATTTCCACCAAAGCAGCTCCTATACTGTATAGTATGATTTTGGATCGGACTTCATTTGGCTAGAAATCTGAAAATAATTGCTCCAGAGGAATTCATGGAAGAATCACTTTCCAAGTTTGGATAGCTTTGTATTTCCTGGTGTGGCACATTCAACGGGACTCCGGGCGGAAGTTGTCCTGGCATTTTGAGCCAGCCACTGGGAAAGCAGGACCTTTCTCTGTTCATCCCACAAGGCCCCACCCTGGCCTTGGAGCGCTTGCCATCCACGGAACTGGGGCTATTCTCCCTGACTTTGCTACAAGCAACGATCCCTTACACAGACTGAGTGGCTTCTGAGATGACAAGGCTCCCCTCCACCTCCTATCTCACTGGAGAGTTTCATGCCCACCTTCTAAACAGAAGCTCATGGTCACAGAGCAGGAAGGGGCAGAATCAAGCCTCTGAGTCTCATTGAGAAATGATGTCTGAGCCTCACAATCCTGGAATCTAGCAGTTTCTGGGACACTTAGCTGACTGAATAGTGTGTGGACAACAGAGATGAAGACAATAATTAATATCCTGTCTTAGTCGGTGTCCTACAGAGAAACCAAACTAATTTTACAACATGAAACACGGAAGCCTAGAGAATCTCACATGTGGTGGCCACTGTGCCGTATAAAAAGACCTAGTGGTTCCACGTGTGCATAGGGGACTTTGGAAGACTTCCCGGAGGAGGTGACATCTAAGCTTGCATTTGGATCGATAAGTCTGGAGTTTATTGTCATGTATTATAGAGAGAATGGTATTCCTGTCAGAGCTGCTCCAAGCAAAATGATGGCATGAGAATACAGGGAGAACTGAAGAACAGGGGAGTCAGAAGTCAGATCCGGAAACCCTTGGATATGCAGGTAAGGGGCTTGGAGGGTGCACATCTGGGCTGGAACAAGGCCTGAGACGTGATTTTCCTTGAGTTGCAAAAACGACTGTGAGGTTTTGCACATCCAGCGAACATAATACTCTCTCCACGTAATGGATTCTGACAGATCCATCCCGGTACCACAGCACCTGGTACCAACCCTCTCCACTCAGCATGACCTCCACCCACTGCACAGGCAGGAAAGGATCAAGCTGTGGGCACCTGTGTGGCTCCATCATCGTGGACCGCAATAAAGTGAGAGTCCCAGTAAACCGAGTCATAACCTTTTTGCTGGTGGAGGGTCGACCCTCAATCTGTAAAAAATGCCACATCGCTGAAGCACGAGAGAGCGCAGCGCAAGAACATGAGGTGAGCCTGTGGGGTGATGCGCTCCTCCTGCAGGTGAGAGCTCAGGCCCAGAGAGGACCAGGGCCCCACCTAGGGTCATGGAGAGGGGTGATGTCAAAACCAGCGCACAGCTGGGGTTACTTCACACCAGGGGCTTTGCCCATCCTCCACCCACGAGATGTTTGACGGCGTCCTCTGTCACACACTGGAAAAGCTACTGGTCTCTGAGGAGTAGAGGCGGAGGGTGCTGCGCAGTTTCCTACGACGCACAGGAGAGAACTGTCCAGGCTACGATGATGTCCATCGCACCGGGGCAGAAAGCCTTGCTCACACCACGCCTCCATGAAGCTCTTGTTGGCGGGGCCCTGGGACACCGTGTGGCTTCCCTCCAGCGGAGTACATGGAGCACATCGAAGCCCAGAGAGATGAGTGACGTCTGCAATGTCACCCCTTCGAGCTGAGGCTATGGGTATGGCCCATTAACTTGGATAGCATTGATGACCTCCCATGAGCCTGAGCACAGTCAGGTATATAGACGGTGTCTGACGGGAAAGCAGAGAGATGCTGCTCCAGAGGCCAGAGGAAGCTGCTCTGGGCAAAGCTGCATGACAGCCACTAACATCCCCCATTAGAGGGAAAGGTCAGGCCCTCAAGGAGCAAACAGGCGTGGTCGTCGCGTGGGAGCTGAGCAGATGCTTAGAAGGTACCTACTGCTGTTCAGACTCCGTGCTGAAGTGCTCACAGGGTCCCTGCTCTCTCAGCCCACACACAGGTGGATAAACACTCTCCACCACCCAAACCGAGGGTCAGAACCTGAGAATTCAGGCTCTGGACCTGCACTAACTTACCTCATACACTTCTTCACTTAGGAGAGCTTAGGTGAGTCACTAGGTCTCTGAGCCTCAGTTCTCTCATCTGTAAAATGGGAATAAGAACTATACCTTCCTCGCTAGTAGATATAATTACTCTAGGCAGCGCCCTGAGGTCTTGTCCGCCTTCTCCCACTCTCAGCTAAGTGGCTGAGATGCCTTGCTCTCCATTTCTGGCTCTCAGTAAAATGAACAGATCAGAGTGGCACTGTGTGGGCTATGAATCGTATCCTCTGTCCTCCGAGGGGCCCCTGGGTCCAGCAGTGTCCTCCTCTTCTAGAACCCGGCCATCCCGCCCACCCCAGGCTAATGTTGTTTAGGCCCCTGCATCGCCCACAATCCAGCCAGTGAGGGTTAGCTGGCTCCCTGTGACTCAGCCAAGCGGAGGTGGTGATGGAGCTGTGGTTTCAGGTGGGCTGGCGCCCACGGGCTGCCCTGGCTGCTGGGATGCACATCAGCGCCAGCCTGCAGTGATCATGGACACAGTCATCAGGGGGAAGACGGCCGTGTTTTTATTTTTAACCAAATGACTCACCCTCCGGCTGTGAGCTGTCGAGGGCTCAGGAAGGCAGCGGGAGATGTTAGGAGTGCAAGTCCAGAACACCTTCGCCTCACGGGGAGCCAGCGCAGGGGGGGGCCACACGTGTGTGCACTGCTCAACCCCAAGGTAAATCATTTGCCCCAAGTCACAGGCTCATAAGCAGCTTGGCCAGAACCGGAAGTCAGACCTGCCCATCTACAGAGCCGGTTGCCATAACCACAATGCAGCATGCCCATGCCCCCCATGCCGGCTTGCCAGGTAAGCTTTCATTTTCAAAAGGTGTTCCATGCTTATTTTTAAAGAACTAAAATAACGGTTTGAAAGTGACTGATTAGACGTTTGAGATCCCTCCCAGCTCCACCTTTCCAAATTTTTTGACTTATAGAAGGAAGCAAGCAGAGGTCCAGTTACAAAGTTTGGTGTCGGGAGACAAAGGACCAGCTTTGGGATGAGAAGAGCAGCTGACATCCGAGCACTTGATGGGCCAGGCGATGCTCAAAACCCTTCACACATATTAACTTATTTAATCCCCGCACCAGCCCTCTGCAGTAGGTGGCATTGCTATTACTCCCACTTCTACATAAGAAAACATTATGACAAGGTTATAGCTCGCCCAAGGTCACACGGAAGGAAGGGAATGGGCTAGGTTCCAGAGCTCATGCTCATCGCTGCTGTGCTGTGTTGAGATGCCTGAGTCTGGAGGAAAACCACTTTCCTTAATACCAGCACTTATTGTTTAACATCACACCGATGCAAATTTATGTAAATAGACACGCAGATCATCTGCTGCCCTGGCATTGGTGCCAGCTTCCCGTCAGGGATGTCGATGAGACAGAATTTGGCCCTGGTCTCCGATTTGAGCTATCACAGTGGTAGACATTTCAATCATTCCTCACATTTCTCAGGCGTGGAAGGAACGGGCACATATTATATAGCTGTGTGCCTAGCCATGCTGCGATTCTGCATTTTCTTTCTTAGAGATATTTTAACAACTGTGGGTACCTGGTATCCATTGAAAACGAGATAGCGTCTGGTACCGTACTTTCTTACTGATTGCTGCACCTGGGCCTGGCTGCGGTCCCGGGAAGAAGTGAAACACACCTTTGAGAGCAGTAGCAGAGGGAAGGGGTTTCTTAGGATACCCCCGAAAGCTGTTGGCCTGATTTTCTTTCCATGTCTCCTAGTCCCTCCCCCAGAGATTGTTTCTCCCCACACAGGGCTGCAGAGCTTTCTTTGTTGGTGCAGGAAAGCTAGTGTCCAGGTCGCCCCAAAGAAAGGGAAGGAGGGAAACTGCATCACCTGTCCCTTTAAATGGACATGCGGATTCACAGTAGAAGACCTGCAGCCTAATAAGGAAAGAGACATAGGATTCACTGAGTGGCTACTACTCCTGGAAGAGTGCCCTGGGCCTTGAATAAGCCGACCATATCATTTACCATCCATAGAATGAAAAAGAGTGTGCTAGTAATAATCACATCAATAATCACAACTGGAGCGCAGGCACCAGCGGAGACTGTCCTGGGAAAACTGGGCTGTACGGTGAGCCTTGACGAAGAGACATCGTGCATTTCATATTCATCACACGCCCACTAATGTGGGGGCCTTCTTCTGTTTTGAATCTCAGGAAGGCGAAGCCTGCCCAGGCCACGTAGCAAATGCACGGCAGGACTGTCTGATTCCAAATCCAGGATGACATCAGAGATGGGGACTCTTGACACTCTAGCCCCACAAGGGCTGACTCTAGAAGTTGCTTAGTTGTTGAGAGCATTTCTTCTCCTCACCATATTCCCGGCCATTGCCCTTGGTCATCCGATCCTGGGTGGGGCGCAACATCTGAGCATCTCCAGCAGAGGGCAGTGTTGCCATGCCGGCCAGGGAGGAGGGGGACAGGAAACAGGAAGGAGGCTCAGGCTCAGCAGGCCTAGGGGGCCTGGGCAGTTGTCACTGAAACCGCCAGCCTCATAGGCTGCCTGCTGCCCACCTGCTTCCTTGGCTCCCATTCCCTTCACACTCACCGTGGATAAACCGGTTGTGCCCCTCACCTGTCTACTGGTTGCCCAGATTTAGCAACTGAACACATTCAAGAGCTTGGTGCCTCCTGGGTGGCAGGAGACCCAGGGAGTTTCCAGATTGGAAACAGGAACTGTTGCCATTTTCCTGTTTGCTCAGAATTACTCCAGAGCTAGGAGCGCTGTTGACATATGTGTTACCGCTTAATCTTTCATAAAAATCTTTTTCATGGGGGAGCTGGATTCTGGATCCAGGCCAGTTTAGATAATTACATTTCCTCAGAAGACTGAGGCTGTGAAGGCTGCATTCTTTTTCCAGGATTTAGGGGTTGCAAGAATGCCGTTCAGGCATTGGGGGCAGGGGATGGTGGTGGCAAAATAGTCTGTGGAAAAAAACAAAGACCAGGATTCGATGAGGAAAATAAACCTCAAGTGTGACTCCCTCACTGTTTTGTTTTCTGCCCTTGGCCTCATTCGCAGTGACATTCATTTGTAGTTTTCCCCTCTACCCAGGAATTCAATTGTTGCTCTTTTAAAAGAAACCTGATTCACAGAGGGGTGTGAAACAAAGCAGAAAATGATAAGAGGAGGGGGGGACAAAATAACAATTCAAATGGGAAAAGGAGGAAGAAAAAAAGTCCTTTTAACAGTGTCTCTCCTCGGAAGTGGATGGCGCAGCGTTTTTATATTACGTTCAGCATTTTGTCAGTAGGACTGAAAACGCCCCGTGACCCTCAAACTAAGAATTGCTGGCGAATGTACACCCTCCTGCTGGCTTGGATCTTAATCAACTGGAAAACCTCAAAATGACAAACAGGAGACAACTTTGCTCTCTGAGGTTCATTGGCTCAGGCCAAGGTTGAGGAGACACGCTAGGCACAGGCAGGCTCAGAGTCACTTGGTGGGTAATTCTCCCCTGCCCCTCCCAGCCCCAACCTCTCCCTCTAGAAACCAGTGGCCTTTCTTGATCGCTTCCTGGAGCTTGTACCTCTCAGAGTCCAAGGTGAGAGGAGTTGAGGCTGAGGGGGCCGGTGGGGAGGAGGAGGGGGCTCTCTGATGTGCTGGCTCATGCAGGACCCAACATCCCTGTCTCTGTTCAAGGACACTGGCCAGCATCATGAGAACCACAGCGCACCCAGGCCCAGCTCCAGCTCCTCATCTTCCTGCCCAGCCCACCCTCTTCCTGTGCTCCCTCCTCGTGTCTAAAAGGCACCACCCTCTCCTGGACCTCCGATGAGAGACTCCACAGACACCTACTCTTCCCCTCTCTTTCTTGGACCAGTTTTCAAATCCTATCGGAACGTCTTTCTAATCTCTCTTACACATCTCCCCTTCTTGTATAGCTCCTGGTCTGGCCCGCAATATCTTTCCCCAATAACTTCTTTGCTGTTCTCTCTGCCCCTCTATACGTGAAGGAAGTAAATCTTCTTGAAGCTCCTTCCTTGAGGAGGAAACTGGTCTTGCAAGGCCATAAAAACTGAACAATGCACTGCCCTGGGGAGGGGGGGGGTCGTTATCGCTGGCCCCAGGAAGATCATCTGATATGACCTGGGAACCCCAACACCTGGGGGCCTTCCTTTAAGTCCACAAGGGGGCGGAACCATATCTGCAACACAAAGACCCCATAGATTATAAAAAGCAAAGCCTCTGTATGTTACTCACTCTCTGATTTGGAAATTACTTCCCGGAGTCCGCTAGTCACTAGTGTTAATAAATGGGTCCCTCCCTTTCTCTAGGAAGCGTGCTTGGTTTTTCTTGCTCTTCTGTAACACCTGATGGAATAATCTCTCTCTGAAACCCTTCAGCAGCTCACCACTGCCTACAGGATCAAGTCCCAACTCCTTAGCTTGGCATTCAAGGTCCTTCGTGATCTGGCTCTCGCGGGCCTGTCAGGCTTCTGTCAGCATCCTGTCCCTGTGCTCCAGCCATACAGAGCCTCCCTTTTCTCCCCAGCATCTTCTCCAGACCCATTGCGTTTTCTCAGCTCACCGCACTGGCTCACATGGTTTCCTTGGCCGAGCTGACCTTGCCCAAACAGTCTACTCGTCACGCTTCAGCTGAAAGGCCACCTTCTCTTGAACAATACGCTTTCCACCCTCCATGTCTATACAAATGAAGTAAGTCTTCCCGGCTTGTGAATTTCCACAATGCTTTATTTGTAACACATATATTTTTTAATTGATCTAATATTTAGCCTTTATGTTGCTCCTGTTTTTCCCCTCCCCTCTTTAGTATGTATTCCATGAAGATAGGGAATTATCTTCATTCCACACATAGCTTTCTGTATGATAAATTTTAAACTGCAATTTAGTAACAAGATTAATGAGTACTTGTGGAACCCATAAAGGAAGGAGTAAATCAAAGTTGCATGGATGCACGAATAAATGACTTTGGGCATGGATGAATAAGTGAAATTGTATACGTATGCATGCAAATATATATTGGGAGCCTACTATGCAAATTAATCCAGGAACAGATGAATGCTTACATGCATAAATGAGTAAAATCACGCATGCATGAATCTGTGAGTGAATGACTGGCTGGCTGGACTCCTGGTTCTTAGGATTGTCTCTCCCAGAGACGTTGCCTAAGTTTCTCCTACATACTGCTGTTGTCCTGTTCTCTCACCATTTCTTGAGCAAAAGTTTGTTTTTTTTCCATATTAAAAGCCTTAACCATATTCATATCTTTAACCAAAAACAAATTAATTTTTTTCTTTACTGGCCTTTAGATGAGGTTGGTCCACATTTGCACCATACCATTGAAATTGGGCATAAAAACTAAAATTAACTCTAGGCAGTTCCTTAGGCCTTATCCTACATCTTGACCAGGCTTTCTATTCTACTCTCAGTCTTCATTCTTTCTCCATTCCAGCACCCACTGGTTTCTATTGAGGATGGTTTCCACCAACCCCGAGCCAACACATCCCTACGAGGGGATGATATTCTGATCACGTTTGTACTGACGTGGTTTGGCTGCCTCTCTGGGAAGCAGTAAACAATTCATTCTTAAGTGTTCTCGGAAGGATGGTATCGTTACCTCTCCGTATCACACAGTGGCCAGAGTCTACGGGCTTTACTTTAATCCACAATAGAGATTATCTGCACTCCACATTCTCAGGAGAGGATCTGACTGTGAATCAAAGGGAGCCAGCACTTCTTATATGCTCATTTATGATATGTGATGTTTGATAGAGAAAGTAGAATAGACATGCTAACTATCCATTCATCTGCGGTCTCCACTGCAAAGGAAGTACCTGAGTTCTGTTATCTCAGCCCGTGGCGGAAATGCTTTCCCTGAGTGACGACTTCATATTTTGTTTTCTGCCTTTACTAAGGGTTGATAGGTGAACTGCCTGGAAGAAAAAAAATCATGGCTGTATTTTTCCAAAAGTGTGATTGAAGATTGGCTCCACTATCTACCTCATGGGACTTCAAAGTCTCTGTATTATAGGAAGAGCCCTAACATTAAAGAATGGGTCGTACCATGAAGCTAACTGAGGAGCAGGGGGCTGTGTGCTACTGTGATGTACATGTCCCAGCAGAAGGATATGGTACACTTGACAATCGGTGTGGCCATATCTGACACCAGTAACACCACAGCGTGAGATTTAGGACCAGGAGCCAGGCCTGGGTCACAAGGTATTTATTGGACAAAATGGGAACTCGGAGGCCACTAATGTTTAGTTGCCTGTTTACCTGGCTTGTCTCCAGGTATCATGGGTGGTTGTCCAGAGAACACCTTATGACAGAGCTCACAAAGCTACTGCCCGTGGGCTGGCTGCCTGGTTTGTAAATAAACACAGTGGGACATTATTGAAACACAGCTAGCCATTCGCTTGTGCATTGTCTGTGGCTGTTTTCACACAGTAAATGGCAGAGTTTAGTAGATACTGCAGAAACCTTACAGCCCGCAAAGCCTAAAATGTTTACTCTTTAGTTCTAGAAAACCTGGCATTGAGACAGAGTTAAAGGACATGAGTTAGAATCCCAAGTTTGCCCACGTTTAAAAGTCCCCGCACCATCTGAGCTTCAGTATCCTCAAGTGTAAAAGGTGACCAGTAATTCTGCCTGTGTTATAGGCATTTTTCAAGACTGCACAAGGAACCATGGGTATAAATAACCAGCCTGGTGCCATTTCCAGCCAGGACGGGTAAGGCACCATGCTCCCTCTGAGTGAGGCTTAGGGATGAGGACACGATGACAGCTCCTCTGGGGCCAGATGCAAACAGGATCCCTTCCAAACACACACCAGTGCCTCACTCCTGCTCTCCAAAGGGGCCACTATCGGAAGAAATTTTCTCCTGAACCCATGGCCTGGAGGAAGTATTCTCTGTCAGTTCTTCTTATTGAACAGTAACTAGAAAGAGATAATCTCAGGTGGGAAAAGCCCAGTGCTTTTCTCCCAGGGCCTCATATGTCAGCTATGATTTTAATTTCAGATAATGTCCGAATGAGATAAGCATCACGCTGGCAGTGTGAGCAGCTCGGAAGGTGCTGCCTGTGACTGAGGCTGGCTCCCGCCTCCCTCCCCAGCCCAGCTCTAAGCGAGGGGAGACCCATTGGGATGAAGATGTACTCCCCTTGCCCTCCCCCATGTTTCCTGAAGCTGGATGGACTGATGGAAACCACCATTTGAGATGCAAGCTTGCTCCAGTCTCTGAGTGGAGCGGTTCCTGACATCTGTTCATCCCCAGTGGCTGGTATTAGTATGTCCGGTGCACTCAGACCACTAGAATGGACCTGGCCCACCCAACAGCACAAATGCAGAGGACAGAACCATACCATATGGCACACGGCAGACACTTAGTAAGTTCAATTCAAATCGAATTGAATAAAATTGGGTTTGAGTCTTGCTGGGGATGATGATATAGCAGAAGCAGTAGAGGAGGTGGTAGAAGGATGTCGGCCACAATTAAGGAATCAAGATGAGGTTGTGAAAAATGTACTGCACCAGGAATTTAATAAACGCTCAAAGCCTAGCCTGCTGCTCTCATAATCTGGTGACTCTCAACTGAAGGGAATATGTACATAAGGGGGAATATCCATATAGGAGACAAGGCTCTTCTCTATTAATAGCCGAACCAATACTCAACACCCTCCAATGATGAGCTCTGATAACAGCCTCTGTGGGCGCGGCTACAGTGTTTTGGACAGGTTCAAGCCTTGGACTAATGAGAGGGCACAGTCCTCTCGTGGCCACGTGCAAGTCCCAGCTTGGAGGGCAGAGCCTTCCCAGCACAAATATAGCCAACAGCTATAGTTGTAAGCTTGAACCTATGGTCCGAACATGTGGCCCCACGTGCCTGAGTGATAAAGTTCAGGTGCATGTAGTTGAGTAGGGTTGAAACCAATGAGAATGTTGTAAACATCTTGATCACGCCCCTACTTTGCCTCATGGCATCTGCTATAAAATAAAGACATGGCTTGTGGGCGCTGGCGCTGTTCATCAGAGGGGCAGCGTCCCACTGTGACCCAGCTTTCATTCTCTTGTCTGTCTTTTCTAAGCCTTTCATCACCCCCACTTAGGGTCACTGAACCAGGCTGAGCTGGCATGAGTATGCCGTGGTCGTGCCGGCTCCCCACATATGGCGCCTGACCAGGGACTGAGTTCTAGGACCAGGGACTGAGTTCTGCAACCAGGGACTGAGTTCTAGGAACAGGGACTGAGTTGTGGGACTAGGGACTGAGTTATGAGGAGCAGGGCCTGAGTTCGGGCTCCCCACAAGTCTCCTTGAGCGTGAGGGTTAAGGATCTAAGCTGGTCTAATTAATCCTGTTCCTTAAATGGAGGTGGCTGGGTCTGCTGAGGAGGTTACAGCACACGCTACTCATTTATAGGCACACGTGAAATGGGGTAGGCATACAGACGCGGGTTATCTTTCTCCAAGGTGGCAAAAATGTACCCAGATGTGCTTACCACCCGGGAGTCTAAAGTGACCCTGAAAATGAGCACGGCCAATTCAATGTCCTGGGGAATAACCAATTAGATTGGCTACTATCGGGATGGAAGCATAAGAAGATATGATAGAAATTTTCCTTTCCCTACAATTTATCATTTTAACACCTTGCAAAGCATTTACAAACATATTTTTCCCTTTAATCCTCACAACAATCCTAAGAGATAAATAAAATCATTTTTCCAGGCGAGAAAAGAGGTGCAGAGTAATTGAGTGACTTGTCTAAAATCACTCCACATAGACGTGGCTGAGCTGGATCCCAGGTCTGCCAGACTGCAAAGCCCATGCTCTCTCCTCGGCACCCTGGCTACTCACAATGTGATCCATGGACCAGCTGCCAGCATCACCTGGACGACTGGAAGCATTTCAGGAGAGCGAATGTCTCAGGTCCACTGTAGGCCCACAGAATCAGAAAGTCCATGAGGCTCATCTGTGATTGAAGTTAGAGACACGTCATGCTACACAACACTGCCCATCTCTTGGTATTCTTTTTTCCCCCGGAATACAAGCCCCCTCATTGTGGTCATACCATGCAGAAAAGAAGGATCTAGATTTGGGAGCCCTTGTGTAACTGGAAGTACCCTGCTGACTGGGTTGGGACCCTAAGCGCTGCCAGACCATCTCTGAGTTTCCCGAGGCCATTGGGCACTTGTATTGACTGACCAGTTGCTCTTATTAGAGCCAATGTCCCAGCTCCTACTCCATCTCCCTTTACTGCCATGCAATCTGCGACAATGGATTCCCAAGAGCTGCTGGGCAGATTTTGTCCAAATATCCCATTGAGTGACTAGGCCAGACCCTCAAAGGAGAAGAGTGTTGGTGCTCTTATTCCAGCATCTAGAAGGGTTCAGGAAATCTGGAGAAGGCTGTGCGTAGATTAAATAGAAGTCCAGAGACAAAATATAATTTTGAAAGGCATTTGGGGGTCAGAGGAGCCTAGTTTAAAGGAAACTAAGATCTCCTCATCTCAGGACCCTATGCTTTTTTTATCAACAAATTGTCTTGAGGCGAGGCAGAGATACACACTTCAAAGTGTCAGGGTTTCATATACATAGTCCATTGTCAGATAGGGGAATTAGCCTACGGCTGTTCAGGTGTTTGGCCAGTAGGAGGCAATAACATGTAGATTAAGATGCCCTGAGCTGTCTGGCAGCAAACAATCAATTTAATGCATCCTATTCAGGTTTGGGGAAATGCCATCAGCTATTCCCAGATTCAGCCCTGCTGTCATGCTGGAATTGGCTTCTGGCAGAAGAGAGTCTGTTATATTTTGCCTTCAAGGAAGATAATATGCAGATCTACAGATGTGGAATCCTGTGGAAATGAAGTCCCAGGATAACCTAAACTAAAGAGTTTGTTGTGAATTTGGAGCCATTTATTTTCTTTTTTTCACTTTTGATGAAGTTTTGTTATTTCTCAGCATAGTTTCCTAGGGCAGATTACAGTTTGTAATGTTCCAAGGTACTGTGATTCATGCATGAGAGAGATTGGAAATGAACGATACACTTGTTGATGCTTACAGCTCAGGTGCTTGATAGATATTCTTTTACTACCTCCTCAAAGCAACACTCTGAGGAGAGTGGGATTATCCACATTTTGTAGTTGAGGGCAATTGGCTCAGTCTCCAGTCATACCAACAAAACCAATTTTCAAGAGTAGTTTGGCACTATACCCAAAATGCGTGTGGTTGAAGTAAATGATAAGCAATATGATAGGAGTGAAGGATGCCCCAAACTGAGTAAGACTTAAGGGGCCTAAATAAACCATCTTCCTCCCTCTACTGCCTCCCCCTACTGCCCTAAGGCTTTTGGAGTGGTGCTTTTCATTGTGTAGTTTTTCCATGATTGTGATTATTTTTGTAGTTGTGGAATGTCTGGTTCCGCTCTCTAATGTAAATACCATGTGCTTGTCTTTCCCATTACTATATAGATGTTTATTTTTGATGCCCCCTAAGTAGGTGTTCAAAACATTTGTGAATGAATGAATCAATGTATGATTAAAAGTCAGGAGGCCTGGATTTTAGGTCCAGTTTGGTATCTAACTTGGTATATGACTCCTGGAAAGTCACTTCTCAGTCTATTTTTGTGACAGTAGAGAATGGAAATGAATGATCCCTAAATGCCCTTTTAGCATTAAATGCTGTGATCTATTTTCTTGTCTCTTTTAGATGTAGCAATTCCATACTCTTCACTACAAATAGGATATTGAATACCTTGGAGATGTGAGAGTATGTTATTAGCAATGAATGAAATAGGGTCCATAAAGCACTCAGCACAGCATAGTAGCCGAACTCTAGTAAGCCTTTCTGCTTTTGTGGCTCAGGTGCCACAAAACTCAGGTGCTCTGCCTTCTTAGATAGCACTCTCCTAAATTCTACTTGAATATACCTAAGGCTTCTCATATACACATGTACCAAGCACATGAGGGAGAGAGAGAGGGAGAGAGAGAGAGAGGGGCAGGGAGAGAGGGAGAGAGGGAGAGAGGAAGATAGGGAGAGGGAGAGGGAGAGGGAGAAACATTGATCAGTTGCCTCCCCCATACCCCCTGACTGGGGATTGAGCCCATCACCTTTTGGTGTATGGGACGATGCTCCAACCAACTAAGCCACACCAGCCAGGGCTGCACAAACATCCTTAAATAATATAAATATTAAGCCAGGTAAATATCACCAATGGAAACATCCCCAAATGCTACAAGGTGAAATTCCAAAATTCCAAGGCAACACTTTCTTCCTTCCTATGTTTAGACCTATCACAGCTTAAATTCCCAACTGTGACTAAAAACACCAACCCACGCTGCCCATGAGGGCTGTGGGGTCCAGGGCATGTGGAATTTTCTCAAGTAAAAATTGATCAAATTAATCCAGATGATATCAGATTAAGACGAGAATGAAAGGATGGCTGAGTAGAATGAGCAGAGCAGAACAGATGGTGGGAGAGAAGTACAAAGGCCCACGGGCATTAATGAATGTACAGGCAATCAGGAAAAGTCCATGACCCTGTGCTCATAATGGCGGGGACACTGTAGGCTGACTATGTGTGCATAAAACACTGTAATCATGCTGTCCCAAAGGGTAAGGGCATGGATGACCTGGAAAATATTATGCTAAGCGAAATAAGCCAATCTGAGAAAGACAAATATCACATGATCTCACTTATTTGTAGAATCTAATGAACACAATGAATTGAGCAACAAAATAAGAGCCGAAGCATGCAGGCATGGAACAGACTGATGTATGTTGATTGGGTTGTGGGGATGAGGAGAGATAAACCAAAGAACGTATCTACTTATATCCATAGACTGTGGACACGGGCAATAGGGTAGTGAGGACCTGGGTGGTAGTGGTGGGGGTTAGGGGCTGGGAGGAGATATATTCAATACTATCAACAATAAAAATATATTTAAAAAATCACTGCATTATTTCAAATTAGCCAAGGGAACTATAGGACCCTGGACACTAGCACATTTTAAAACACTATTGTTTTCAGTGAACGTCCATTAAAAATAAAACCACTGCATGGTACTGAAGCATGCTCTGTTACAGTGGGGAGAGAGTGGTGACAGTATGATGTCATGGGCAGGAAGTGACTCCTGTTGATGTCAGTGTGGCTCGGGTCACTTCACATCCACAGCATAGTGTGGCTTCTAATGGGCAGAGACCATGACATCACAGAAGTGTGTCAGTGTGTCAGTGTGTTTGTGTGTGTGTGTGTGTGTGTGTGTTTGTGTGTTCCAGAGAGGCTTGACTGACAGCAATTTTTAGGCATTAACTTGCAATTATGCAAATGCATATGTATTACATGTTCATTTTAAAAGCAGTTTTAAGAGAACCAACTTCCACAAATATGGTTGCTCCAAACAGCAAATTCAAGACATTCCTTGTAAATGATCTCTTGCTTTTTATCCTTTGTCCTCCCCTTCCTTCTCATTGACTCATTATTTCTTTATGTCTTTGGGGATGACTTTCTTAATGTGGAACTCTATATGGACGGGGGGATCAGAACATTTCATCCAATTTTGTACATAGAAGCAAATGCAGTTTTGTTTCTGGAGAGAGTGTCATACTCACAAAGGGATGTGTAAGAGCATCTGTTCCCTTGCTACTTCAGTGTTAAGAATTAATTATGTTAATTGGGAGGAACAAAGTTCTGTGAAAACAACCATAGGTTTTAAGAGGAAGACAGATTTGAATTCTAGCTCCATCAATTCCTTGAACAAATTACCAAACAGATCTATGCCTTAGACCCCTTCTTTAAAAAATGAAGTGACACTTGCTCTGCGAGGTCATTATGTAAATCAGATAATCAAATAAACCAAATAAATGTGTCAGAGCATCTACCCCAGTACCTGGCAAGTAGTAGATACCCAGAAAGTGAGAGCTGACACGATCATTATGATTATTCTTGGAAATGCTCTTTCCAGCACCAACGGGCCAGGTCACACCCCCTGGCTGCCCTTCCAAATGTTCTGTCTACCAGCCTTAGCTCTCCTTTCATCTGAAGCCCATCCACCTTGCCACCCTCCACCCTCAGATCCATTTGACCGTTCCTGTATTCCTACTGAGTTCCTACTTCATTGAAAAGGCCTTCAGTTTCCCATCTCTATCTAGCCAGCTAGCTTAACCCAAACCATTTCTGACAAAGAAAAACAAGACTGGGTTTATTAAAGAAAAACCTCCTTTGATCTTTAATCAAGGCTGAAGAGAATTTAGTCTGGTCATCTTCCCTGCGCGGATTGTAACCAGCAGCTGTAGCCCGTGACTCAGATAAATGCTCACTGTGTTTTATTACAGTAAAAACCAGCATCACAGAGTGATATCTTATTCCCCTTTCTTGATGATACCATCACAGAGAATTAATGTCCTTTTTCTTTTCATTACTGCACCACTGTGTGAAATATGAACTACGTCAAACCTCTGGTCAGATATTTTCATCTAGCATAGGGAGGAAAAGGGAAACGCAACCACGGAGTTCAACAGGTGAGCGCCAGAGTATGGAAGAGTCAGAGAATGTTGCATGCGTGTTCACAAAGAGAGGAGATAGGGTGTGCTCCCTTAAGGCTTTCTCCGGCATCTAAGCGGTTCTGTGTCCTCTGTTTGAGCCAGCAGCATTTCTGTCTTCACTAGCGTGGGCGTGTACACTTCATCTCCATGATGGGTAAGAGCTGGAGCATGATTCAGTGGGGTTTAGCTAGGAGACCCAACACCTGAATCCTGCCCTTTCCCTTGCAAACATTCCCAAGGGCAACCAACACATAACCAATGACAGCACATACGAAACCAAACTTCCACGTTATTTTTGCCACAAACCCAAATCGCATCTCTTTGTTGCACTGGACCGGAACAGACGGCTAAATGAAGAATGAGAAGGAGAAAAGGAGATTATTTCTCTCCTATGCCCAAATCTAAATCTTACATAGCCTTTTAACCTTGCCTGCATATTGGAATCAACTTGGGGGCTGTTAAAACACCACTGCCTGGGGCCTACCCTCAAAGGATGCAGACTGGAGAGTCAGGATGTTGTAAGTCTTCAGAACGGTTCCAGTGTGCAGCCAGGTTGATGGCCGTGCTTCCTCACTAGTTGTCAGACATTGAAGTGGTCCTTTCCTAGAGAAGTCCTGCTTTTCTGACTTGACTCTGCATGGGATCCCCTGGGATCTTGTTAAAATGCAGACCCTGATTCACCAGTGCCCACGTGGGGCCTGTGGACGAGCATTTCTGCCAGATGCCCGGTGCCGCTGCTGCTGGTGGTTAATGGACCCTGTTTTCAATACCAGTGTCCTAGAGTTTTCAACAGGAGAGGGAAAAGGACGTTTCAAGTTTGATCAACTAACCTATTGATCTGCAACGAAAGGAAAGAAAAGAGAGTGTGACAATTTTGTGTATAATTCAGTGATCCTACAAGGGGTACTCATCCCTGTCTCTGCCCTGGAATCCAACCTACATAGATTGGCAACACATTTTTTTTAAAAGCGAGGTTAGCTTGAGAGAGGAATGGTGTAGGAACATCCCTTCCAAACAATGTTGGCTGTATGAGAGGGATGACCTTCAGAGAAGAGGTGATATTTGAACCAAGTCTTCCAGGAGAATAGTTTCTTTCAGGAGGATAAATCAATTTTGAGTCCAAGAGCTTAGGCATGAAACAGAGGGCATCGGGTTCAAAAAAGGTACAAATATCTTGTAGTGTAGTTTAGGAGGCTCCGGTGGACAGGAAAATATGATGAATAGACTAGAGACGCAGGCTGAGAAACGGTGGAGCCCTGAGATATATCGCAGGCGGCAGGGACCTTGGAAGGATTTTATGCTAGTAGTTATGCTGAGGTCCGCCTTTTGGCGATTGTCTTTGTTGTTCCCTCGCCCTGGAAGACTCTTCCCTCAGTTTCCCCTGATGCAGGTCTCCTCATCCATGCTTTAGTTGGAACAACCTCTCCCTACAAGAGAGAACCAGCCTTTCTTTCTCCACTATGGACTCAAGTTATTTAGGTGACATGTGCCCCTTCGCCTAGATTTTGAGATATTTAAACAGAAAACACGGTGCTTTTTGAATCTCTTTACCTGTCAACACCTAGGCTTTCTCCTGGTACATGTTAGCTATTTAATAAACAGTTGTTGAATTCAATAAACAAGATAGGAAAGGCCATGTCATCAATTATGGTTTAAACATTCACCATCTCCACTCTTCTTATATTTGACTTGAGTGATGATCAAAGAGTATTTACTAACAAAACCACATGTTCACTCAGTACTATCTCCACAGAGACTGTGCCGAAGAGCAAAGGGTTGGGAGTTAGAAGGCTTCTTGCATCACAGCCAAGTTGACGGCTCAATTTACCCTGTGAGGGTGCCAAGTCCAGATGCTGAGAACCACCACAAGCACAGCTGGATCTTCTCATGCCAGGTTGGCATAAGGAACAGAAGGAAAGCAATGGCACCAGCCATTCCACCTGCTTTTGCTGCTAGCTCTTTAGAAACCAAGCTACCTATCAGGCAGTCATGGCCCCAGGTGTAGAGGGCATAATAATAGCCGCTATTATTTCTAGCGTGCTTACCATAATTCAGACACTGTGAGAAGCCCGGCCTGTGAAGTACTGCACATTATTTACAATAATCCTGCAAGGTAGACATTATTGTGCCCCTTTCACAGAAGTGGAGATTGAGGCAGCAAGTAATTAAATAACATGTTGAGGATCCTTCAAATGGTACTGATGAGTATTGGAATTGGACATTAAGCTCAGGCCGTATGACTTCAAAGCCCAGGCATTTCACTATTCTGTTATGTTGTCTCAAGAAATTAAAAAGGACGCTATGAGAGTCAGGGAATATTCTGACAGGTACAGGCAGGGCATGAAGACATCTATGCCAACTAGGAGCCTTTAAATCTATGCCCCCATTGCCATCCACTCCCATTGATGCAATAGCAGCGGGACACATAGGAGCATTTGAAAATGTTCCTATTGATTGGAATTGAATAATTATTACTATCTCTATATTACGGATTCACTATCAGAAAGTAATAGCAGAAATGCTAAGCAAGATTAATAGCCGTGTTTCATTATTTTTAATGCGAACTATTGATTTTAAAGTGGCATAAGGTATGGCAGTTTATTACAATAAAACAATAAAAGAGACTGTATGAAATAATTGAGAATAATCTTTTCCCTTTTTGCTGCGGCTATGGGAGGTAATACGCTGTGCATGTGAAGGCATTTATAGCAAGCTCTATCCAGATATGGCAGCTTAAGCACTCTATAAAGAAGCACTTTGGAACCAGAGTATTATAAATAATCAGCAATAAAGCTGGTAAACGGGCCTTAATTTGATTCTATTATGCCACAGGATCACAAGGATCGAGGGGGCCCAGCATCAAAACCACTAACTACTTAGTGGAAAGCAAAGGTAGGCACATCAGATGGCCCCCAGACAGCCTTCCCACTTGGGGCATTTCCAGGAAAGGCTAGGTCATTGGCATTGAGTGTGGGGTAATATCTTACCTATGTATCCCCTCCTGCCACAAAATAGTCTAACAGTCTTCCTCACTAGGCACTGCTTCTCCTAGTATCTCCTCAGCCTTCATTCACTTTGTCCATTTTCACAGTTAACAGTGGAGACATTCAGAGGCAACTTTTTTCTGGAGTTATTTCTGTTGATTGGGGTCTGACAGGCTGCCAAAATAATGTATGACTTCATTGCCAGAAATAGACCACAAGGGATGAAGGAGGTGACAGGCCAACTACATACATTGCGCTAATCAGACCACACCTGGAGCAGTGAATACAGGTCTACACCAATCTCTAAAATCAGATTAGCATTGGACACCCTGAGTCAAGAGAAGGATGATGAGAAGATGAAGGTGAAATCATGGCAAAGGAGGAGTGTTGGCTGCACCTGTGGTTGTTGAAATTAGAGAAGACTTGGGGAAACATAAGAATTTTCAGCTAATATTTAAAGGAGGATTTAAGTTTGTTCTTTGATAACCTGGAAGCCAGACATGGATTTGGGTCCTATTTGCCCACTTTAAGCTGTGTGACCCAATGCAAGTAATTGGATTTTGCTGGGTTTCAATTCCTTTGTAGGCAGTGTAGAGGTAATAATAATTTTTACCCCATAGGGTTTGAAGAGGGGTGGATTAGGCGAGATCAAACAGATCAAGTGCTTAGCCCAGTGCTTTGTACAAAGCAAGAATTTTATAAACACTAGTTTCAAAAGTCAACACTGACAACAACAAAAGCAAAACTGGAAGGCAAATAGCATCACACTGGAACAGATATAATTGACACTATAATTTGGGTTACGGGGACTTGAATTGGCTCCATAAAACTAACCAAAGCATCAGGGAATGGATCCACTTTGAGGGCAGGGCAGGACAGTCATGTAATCCTTATCTTTTAAAGCACAGTAGATTAAAACTGTGAAAGCCAAAGTCAATCCAATTTAAGAGGCAAAAATGGGGCCGATCACAAAGCCAATAGGAGGGATAAGCAAGGGAATGGAGAGAAAGTGAGAGGAAGGGGTAAGAACGAGAGGCGACCTCAGGTGCTCATGGGTTGTCTGTAGCTCACTTAGGTGGCCTGCGGGTACATAGTGGATAGGATGATTGGCTTGTTATAGTCTTGGGTTTTAGAGTGGACACCGAAAGGCAGAATCCAAGGGGGCATGAGGGAGAAATTCCCGATCGGGAGGCAAAATACTATCATGGGTTTATGGAAGGAAGTTGAATGCTAATTAAGAACACAGGCTCTGCAGCCAGACTGTCTGATCCTAGTCCTGACCATCCCCAGGAGACCTGCCTGACCTCCCTTGCTCTCCAATTCCTGGCCTGAACAACGAGGGTAATAATGAAATGTACCTCTTTAGGTTATAAGGATTTAATGAAATAATGCATATAATGGTAGTTATTCCTATAGTCAGACTTATCCACAGACGGTGTGGGTTCCCATCCACAGGAGTCTAGGGTCAGGAGCTGCAAATAGATGTACTTTGATTAATTTCACCACCAGCATTCATTTCTGAGCAACAAGGCAAGCACATCTCCCTGGGGGGAGAGCCTATAGTCTCTTCTCCCACTCACAGCAGAAAGGAGATTGATTAAAATAGGTTTTTGGTTTTTCAAAGTGCCAGGGACATCTGGGGATAGGGTCCAAACATGAGCACATGATCCAAAAAGAATCATTGGGAGGAAACAGATGCTCCCCAGGACTGACGTGTGTGCGGATCCCAGAGGAGGCTGCAATTATCGAGGGCAATTTTAACCCCGGTCCTGACAGAGCTAGAGGTCCTCTCTATCTGGAGTGTCACCCTCTTCCCAAACTCTGAGATATGGACAGTGAGGCTGGAATGATGTTCTTTGCTGTCTGGAATCCTTTTCTGCTTCTTTCTACCTAAGAAAGCCTCCTTGGTCCTATACCCTCTAGGGCAGTGATGGTGAACCTTTTGAGCTTGGCATGCCAGCATTTTGAAAAACCCTAACTTAACTCTGGTGCAGTGTCACATATAGAATTTTTTTGATATTTGCAACCATAGTAAAACAAAGATTTATATTTTTGATATTTATTTTATATATTTAAATGCCATTTAACAAAGAAAAATCAACCCAAAAAATGAGTTTGTGTGTCACCTCTGACACGCATGTCATAGGTTCGCTATCATTGCTCTAGGGCCATCCTTCACTGGTCCCCTACTTCTCTGAAGTCCTCTAATTTTGTAGGAAACCACAAAATCAGACATCTGGGCAGGTAGAGTGTGGGATTTCACAAAGATGCAACCTTTACCTCACTCATGACTTACAAAAAATCCCCCAACTTAAAGCTGAGTATAAACACTTTGGGAGGAAAGAGCCATTTTTATTTCATTTTATCTCTCATAACACCAGTTACCTTGGGTATGTAACTTATCCTCTGGTCCATGATTGTCATTCACTGAGGAATGGTTTCTATGTTGAGCAGATTAAGAGCATGTGTGGAAGGCAGTGGTTGATTTCTAAACAATAGTTACTTCCCATATTCCTTTTACCAGACCCCGGTACCAAACCCAACGTGATGAAACACGGTTGATCTAAGTCAGTCATTTCAACCTACACGTTACTCTCTCAATCTCCCTTACAGCTAAGATTGGCTTACCCCACAGATATGGCCAATGACACAGGGGATCCTAGGAAAACATGTTTCCCTGATGAGAGGGGCCTGAGGCCCATCTTTCTTCCCTTCATCCTGCACTGCAGGCTGACATGCAGGCAATGGTATTACTGAGCCTCTAAACCAATGCCGGCAGACACTAACTTTGAAACTCATAATAAGAGCCTCAATTTAAGCCATTCTTAGCCAGGGTTTTGGTTACATGAAGCAGGGAATATTCATAACCAATATGTAGGGTAGGGGATTAAATTTTAAGTTGAAGAAACTCAGTAAGTAGAAAGGAAGAGTTTATGAAAGTGACTAGTGTACAACATAAGGAGAGGATGTAATAGAATAGTGTTAGGGGGCTGACTGGCAAGACAGAGGTGAAATTATAGAGGGAGGCTGGGCCAATCTATAAATCCTAGCCTTCTAAACCGATACATGCTCAGGATCCTCCCCATGATATTCAAAGTGAATTAATTTGGGGTAATGACAGGGTCTCTGTTAACAGGATTATACAGGTTTCAGGTGCACAACTCCACAACTCATCACCTGTACCATTGTGTGGTGACTACCCCAAGTCAAGAATCTGTCCCTAAACAGTCCTCTGCCTCCATGCCCCCCCCCCCCCCCCGACAATCACTACACTGTTGTCCGTGTCCAAGAGTTTTGTCTCTATTTTTTTATTTTTTGCTTAATCCCTCCACAGACCCTCAACACCCCTCTCCAAAAAAAAAAAAAAAAAAAAATTGTCAGCCTACTCTTTATGAGTCTATTTGCTTGTTAGTTCATTTTGTTCACTAGATTCCACATATGAGTGAAGTCATATAGTACTTGTCTTTCTCTGACTGGCTTATTTCACTTAGCATAAGCCAGGTCCATCCATGGTGTTAGATTTCCCTTTTTTTTTTTTATATATAAACAACTAGAATAACCCTGTGATTGTACTTCTGAGAATTTATCCAAAGAAACTTGAAACAATGTACCCCTATATTCATTGAAGCATTATTTATAATAACTAAGATTTGGAAGCAGCCTGAGTGTCCATCTGTAGATGAGGGCATCCATAGTTTTTTAGAAGTTCCCTAGTATTGAACATCAGATCTGATGTTGACCATCTTACAAGGTATTGCATAGCCAGGCCCCTGCCCCCTGTCCATCTTCACTTCTCTCCTTGAGCAGTGGGCTTGAACAAGCCATGAGGTTTCTCACCTCCTCCTCATGTTCTAGGCCAGTGATGGCGAACCTATGACATGCGTGTCAGAGGTGACACGCGAACTCATTTTTTGGGTTGATTTTTCTTTGTTAAATGGCATTTAAATATATAAAATAAATATCAAAAATATAAATCTTTGTTTTACTATGGTTGCAAATATCAAAAAATTTCTATATGTGACACGGCACCAGAGTTAAGTTAGGGTTTTTCAAAATGCTGACACGCCGAGCTCAAAAGGTTGGCCATCACTGTTCTAGGCTTTACCTAAACTGTCACTCCCTCAGACTCAGAGACCTCCCCTGGCCTCCTCAAACCAACCTAAGTTGGGTCTACTATCATATTATCTTTTCTATCTTAACTAGAGGTATCAAAACTGTTTGTTTATTTATTTACTAGAGGCGCGGTGCACGAAATTCATGCACTCAAGGGGGCAGGGTCCCTCAGCAGGGCCTGGATTGCGAGAGGGAGCAGATCAGGCTGATGGGCCCCACCAGTACACAGTGGGGGCCAGGGAGGGATGTGGGAGATTGGCCAGCAGGGGAGGGACCATGGGAGGGCTCCAGGGCATGTCCAGCCCATCTCGCTTAGTCCCCATCCACCAGACCCCAGCAGCAAGCTAACCTACTGGTTGGAGCGTCTGCCCCCTGGTGGTCCGTGCACATCATAGCGAGTGGTTGAGCGGCCTTAGCATGTCATTAGCATATTATGCTTTGATTTATTGAACAGATGACTGGATGGCTGGACACTTAGCATATTAGGCTTTTATTATATAGGATTTATACATATTTTTTAAAAGTTATTTCAGAGAGAAAAGGGAGAGGGAGAGAGAGATAGAAACATTAATGATGAGAGAGAAACATTGACTGGCTGCCTTCTGCACACCCCCTACTGGTAATTGAGCCTACAATGGGGCATGTGCCCTGACCTGGCACTGAATAGGTAACTCCTGGTGTATGAGTTGATGCTCAACCACTGGACAACACCGGCCAGGCTGTACATTTATTTCTGTGCTCTTGCTTGATTATTTACTTAGTCATTTAATTATCTATTGTGAGAGCAAAAGTTGTTATCTATTTTAATCAGTGCTATATCTCCCACTGGTATACCAAATAATATACCTTTTAACCTTCTGTACCTTCTCACAGTATACTAAACAATTATTTGTAAAATGAATTAATAAACTAGAGGCTCTATGTCCCGGTCTAAACTGCATAATGGCAATTTCTGCAGTCACTGGAGGGAAGCAGTCACACTAGTGCTTTATCAAAGTGTCCCCAGGTGCCGCTTGAGGTTGGACTGGAGCAAAACGGGGAAGGGACACTAGTTAGAAGGTTATTGCAGCTTGTAGGGGAGAGATGGGACAGAAGCACGGGCAGCAGATACACATTCAGCCTCACGTACCCAGTGCCCAGCTCTGTGCTCAGCACCAAACAACCCAAGGATATTTGGAAAGAAAAGGAACAGAGGGCTGGGTGATTTATGGGCGGGGGTATTGAAAGTAGCAGACTTCAACAGAGTAGAACTCTGGATTTTCCAGAAGAGGAAAGGATGCAGAGAGTGCGCACAGCGGTTTGGTGGATGAACTCTACCGACTTCACGTCGCATTTGCAGACATGAGGAATTTTCTAGTGCGCGTTGAGGACAGCAGGTTCAGGCAGCTTGTGGCATTTTGTTTTCTTCCTTTGTTAGGAAAGGGAGAATTTAAATGAGTTTAACCTTTGATGATCTGGTGATTGTAAAAATCAACCCACCAAAGTTCAGGTGGTGTCAGCTGCGGAGACACCCCCTATGAACAGCTCATCTTCCCAGACCTTTCTTTGTCAAATGTCAGAGCCCAAATGAGCTTGTCTGGAAGGCAAATTACATATTGCAAACAGTCATTTCCCATAGCTGGCAACTTCTGTTCTGAATAGTTACATAGTACAGCAACAGAAATGCTCTGTCTCTGAGTCTAAGCATAAGGATATATATTTTAAACTGTCCTCATAGACCCTGGAGTTTGGGGGCATTCAGGTCTTGAACCAGACATAAGTAATAATCTTCCCAGGATTAATTATTATTTAAGGACTACAATCTGATGTAAAGTCTAGGTGATGAGCACAGTTTTAATGGGGCAAGAGAAGAGAGAGAAATCTATTCTTTCTGGAAAGGGAAAGGGGGGTCATACCAAGATACTGCAAGGGATTAATGAATGGACAACCCTTGGTCTATGAAACCAAAGGAAATGGTTTCTGGAAAGGTGTGGCCATTATCACTTTCATCCTCATCCTCTTCCACTCTCCCCTCCATATCTATATCACAAAGCCCTCATATTTACATCACAGTTTAATAGCTGTAAAGCACAAAAGTCAGCTGATCTGTTCTGCATGTAAGCAACCTTACATGCCAAACAGATCTCCTTACCATCATGTAGCCTATGGGGAAACAGGCTCAGAGAATTCAACTGGCGTGTCAGATAACCCAACTATTGGTGGTGGCCAGAGGGTGGGGTCAGTGATATCCCAAATCTACTGATATCTGAGAGACACTGTGAAATAGAGAAAGCCTTACAGACTGTAGTGTCAGAGAGTATGCATATGTTCAAGCTCATCAAAATACACACAATAAATAGGCAAAATGTTTTGTATGTTATATACCTTGATAAAGTTTAAAAACAAGGGGCTCTGAATCCAACTGTGTGGCCTCCAGCAAGTCAAGCTGTGTTGACTCTTCCCAACACTGCTTCCTGATTCAGGTGCACAAATCTCTCACCTGGACGGCTCCAGGAGCCTGTTCACTGCTCTCCCCGCCTCTAGTCTGAAGCTCATCCTCCACCAAGGGAGGAGAATAACCATTCTCAAACATGCACTTGACCAAGATCAAGCCACGCCCTTTAATCACTCTCTCATCACTCTCCATCATCCCAGAGCCAAGCCCTAATCCCTCCAGCCTACCAATAAAACCACTGCGATTTGGAACCACCTATTGAACCTCACCTCTCCGAATGCCTTTCAACTCCCAGAATCTGACAGTCTATCTGTCCAATGAGTTCCACTCTGTAACATGTTCCGACCAGGTCTGGCACATGGAGAGTGCTGTACAAGTGTAGCTAGTATGTTTCTATGACTATTGTTGCAGAAGACCGGAGAAAAACCAAGCCACGCTTAGAGAAAGAGTTACATTTTATTATTTAATTCTATGCAGGCCCAGAGAAAAATGTGTCTTTCAAATTCTGGGCCTCCCACCATGGAGGAAACTTCTCTATTTATACTTTTTCCAGTTCTTTGTCTCCCAAATTTGGAATGAGACTTCCGGGCCTTCTGAGAAAGAAGGCCTGCGTGCTGGGAAGGGGCCATGAGACCATATCTCAAGGCCTGGCCTGGTGTCAGCACTGACAACTCAGTCTGGGGTATAGTGGAATGGGAGTAGTCTGATTTTCCTTATTATTTAAGCAAACAAGCATTTACAGAAGCCATACTATCAGGTTTAAAATTTCAGTTTTTATATAAGATGGATGCTTCACTATGATTATGTCTGTCGCTGTCATTATCAGAACTCTCACTGGATTCCATATGTAGATTTCCCAGCAAGCATCATGCTCTCACCCTGTATGGTCTACGCATGCCCCTCCTTCACCTGGCTAACTCCAGCTCCTCTGAGAACCTGGCTCAGATGTCGCGCCTGCTAGAAACACTGCCTGTACTCATCCTGCTGAAAGCAGTGTTCTGTGCTGCCCATGCAGCCATGGCCAACAATGACTTGTGCTCTCTAAGCACGGGATGCAGCATGTGCTTGGCACGCAGTGCGTTCTCAGCACATGCTTGGGAATAGCTGGTGATACGGCTGAGGCAAAATGAACAGCTCTTCGTGCCTATTTTTTTGGAGCATTGTGTATTGGGGTTCTAACTAGCCTGTAAATGGCCTTTAGTCTCTGTTCTTTTTTTTTAAAACATTCACTGTGGGTAAGCTGGTTATTTTTTTCTCCTCAATTTTATGCCACCTTTGTTCACACCAGTTAGTAAGCACAAGTAATAAATACCCCCGGCTCTGACCTTGTGGCTCCGTGCATATGGGGATGGGCAGGTTAAGTGGACTGGGAAAGGGCCTAAAACAGAGCGGCACTACAGAGGCCCCTGGAGCCATTCCAGCTGGGGAGGCTCGAGTGTGGGGCAGAGCTGCAGGGGTGTGGAGGAGAGAGCTAGCCCTTCAAGAC
The DNA here is from genome assembly GCF_963259705.1 of Myotis daubentonii. Taxonomy (NCBI): domain Eukaryota; kingdom Metazoa; phylum Chordata; class Mammalia; order Chiroptera; family Vespertilionidae; genus Myotis; species Myotis daubentonii. The sequence goes on along the minus strand of NC_081850.1, from coordinate 69,774,173 downwards.
TGCAACACACACACACACACACACACACACATCACACTTTAAAAGTCTTTGCCCAGCTTCTGCTTTCCAAGATGCATTTCACAAATATTTGAGCCCATTCTGTGTATCAGCCACTGGGTTAAGAACCAGTAAAGGGGAAAACAGGGTATGTGATCTCATGCAGCTTAGAGTCTTGCAAAACAACTAACTTGAAATAAGTCGATGCATCTACAGGTAACTGCCACAAGCTCATGATGATGATGACAACAATGACGATGATGTGCTAAGCATATTGTGTGTATTTTCTTGTTTAATGTTTCTGATGATTTCATGAGGTATATGCCACTCCCCTGGTTATAATGAGGTGAAAACTCAGGCTCAGAGAAGTTAGGTAACATGATGAAGTTCAACTACAACACAAATCAGGTTTATTCTCTCCAAAAACCAGGCTTAGAGGAAATAGGAGTGAATGGAAAGAACAAAACAAAAAGGAAGGGATTAGGGGAAAATGAGGCTACCTTTCTTCTGGACGTGTAGCAAGTTAGGAAGTCAGAGGCGCTCTGAAATGCTGTGGGTTCCGATATGTCTACGGCATTCATGACAATGGATGTTACCCAGTCAAGCAGTGGGAGAGGGGCTAACACAGCCATCTAAGATAGCTCAGCTAGCTAGAAAACAGATAAAACTCATACTTGTCTCTAATTTTAGCAAAAATCTCCATCATACATTTTCAATAGTTCATACATGCTCCTCAAGTTTAATATTTTCCCATAAGTAATTATAAAGCTGATTGGATTAAGTGCAATTAAAGCCAGAAGTAATAAAATGATAATCAGAGGTAGGCCTGGGGTCAGGCATGTGAAGATGCTAGTGTTGCCATGCCAACAGCAATGGTACATGGAGAGATATGCACCAGCATTGGGGGTGGAGTGATTATTGGAGTTGGCAGAAGAGTTAACATCATGGTTAAGGGCATTTCTCAGAAAACATACCCACTATGGGAAGGTTTTTACATACATACAAATTACTAAAATCTTGGGTTTTCATGGTAGCTCTCTCTTTACTTTTCATATGCAAACAAATAGGGGTGAAAGACTTGTCCGGAGTCAGAAAACACTAACTGTGGTGGAAATGTGATGAGGAATATAATTCACTGTGCTCTTTCCCTCAGCCTCTCCAGGTGGGTTTGCTCCTGCTATGTGTCCTGGCCCGGCACAGACAAGAGCGGCTCCCCATGGCTGGGCCGACAGTTGCTTCTTTGTGAATTTCCTGTTTTTGGTTCCTTTGCTGTGCCCGCCTGCTGGCAGGTGCAGTGTTCCTTGGAGAGCCTGCTGGTCACAGCTGCTCAGGTTGTACTTGAGCGGGGCATGGAGTTCCCTGTCACAGAGGAACTTCCTTGAAGTGCACCGCTGGCCCAAGCAAATGCCATCCCTGCGCTAAGTGGGACCAGCCTTCGGGGCCTAACTCGCAGGTCCTGCGCATGTTCATCTTTCTCTGTCCACCTTCCCCTACCTTCTCCTCAGACCACAAGGACCAGCTCTGGGCCAGGGATGTTTTGGTAGGACAGTACATTTTTATATATTGTTCTTTAAAAAGCATATGATGGTTGAAAGTATAGATATGAAACTATGCTGTAGGGGAGGGTCCTTTTCCAAGTAGCTAGAAAATGGATAAAATTCACAGTTGCCTCTAAGTTTAGCAAAAAAACTCCATGATACATTTTCAATAGTTCATTCATGCTCCTTAAGTTTAATAGTTCCTCCCAAGTAATTAAAAAAGCCAATTGGATTAAGGGCAATTAAAACCAGAAGTAATAAAACCATAATCAAAAGCACAAAACAACCCGGTACCATGCACTGAGGATTTGCTATATGGCAGATGCGTTTTTCAAATATTCACTTCAAATCCAGGATAAACATAAAATTCTTCTAACTTTGAAGATGAGGAAACCGAGGCATTTACAGGCTGTGCAATTCACCCCACACCACCCAATGAGTAAGAGGCAGGAACAGAATTTAAGTGTGGATCATATAACTTCTGAGCCTGGTTTTCTCCATCACAGCTTACAGGCATCAGCCTTGGTGCATCTGAAACACCTGGATGGCTTGCCGACACACAGGTTGCTGGGCGCACACCCAGAGCTTCCGATTCAGTAGATCTGGACAGGGGCAGGAGGACTTGCATTTCAAAGTCCCAGGTGACGCTGAGGCTGCTGGCCAGGAAACTCTACCTTGAAAACCACTGCCTTATAGAGTCTCTAAACAACATTGTTCATGATTATGTCACTTAATTCCCGCAGGACATGGGAGAAAGGGATTTTATGATAATCCCCATTTTATAGAAGACAAAGAGGCATTTTGCCTAAGGATATCCCAGCAGCCCATACTCTCTCAAGCATTACCCTGGAGTGATTTCCATCTTCTCCTTGATTGTATTAAGCGTATCATAGCTCTGCTCTTGCTACAAGTAGCAGCACTTGTGTTTTTCCACTTTCCATTCACAGTGGTAAGACAGCAAGGTCAACTGCGGTAAAGAAGGCAATCACTTGGACAAACAAGCCCTGCTCCACAGAGGACGTGGCTCAGCCGCCCAGTCTGAACTGTTGCCTGGCAAGCAGTGCCACTAGGTGGTAGCTCAAAATGCGGGATGCACTGAGGTCCAAATTCGATGTTTTATACTGTTGAGTAAAATTTAGAAAATAATAGAAGATGACTTCTACCCGTTTCTGAGTCTGGGGCCTCCTAAGTCCTGGCATCAGCTGGTGCAACCAGGTCCACAAGGCTAGTGCCCAGTGTGCACAAATGGGGGCCAAGCTGACATCTCTGCCCAACCACAGACACACTTCTCCTGTTGCAGAAATAACCAAACTCAATGAAAGGAAAGAAAAATGGGGAGAGGCATTAAGAAGTGAAAAATACTTGCACTGGCTGTTTATAAAGAAATCTAGGTTAGCTGGTTCAAAATGATTCCACAAAGAATGTTCTTTTTGTTTGTTTGCCACAGGAGAGAAGAAAAGTTAAAAATTTTTAGAGAGAGAGGAAGAAAGAGAGGGTGGGGGGGAGAGAGAGAGAGAGAGAGAGAGAGGAAAGCAAAGCATCCATCGGCTGCTCCTGCACACCCTCCACCAGGGATGGAGCCTGCAGTCCGGGCATGTGCCCTGACCAGCAACCTTGAGGTGCACAGATGACACCCAACCAGCTGACCACGCTGGCCAGGGCAGGAAAGTTGTTTTTAAATTGTGTATGTTTGTTTTGTTGGTGAGGATGAGAGAAGAAGGAGTTTTACTTTTTTGTTTAGCCCTCTATGTGGCCACTACAGAGCTTCCTCCTTTTTCCAAACTGCCAGGCTCGGGTTACGTGAGATCCAGTGAGATCACACTTGGTACCCTGGACAGTGTGAGGCCAGAGGGGGAGAGTACTATGATAAGACACAGTGGAGTGAAGTGGTCAATTTTCTAGCTTTGAAGACAGACAAATTGAAGTTTAAAAGCCAGTTATGATAATAGTGGTGTAATTTTGGAATGAAAATTAACCTCTCAGAGCCTCCCTTTTCTTAACTGCAAGATGGAAATTATAATCCTATTTCATGAATGTAATTGTGGATTGGAATTAAGAAGTGATATGTGGTCAAGAAGGCATTATAATCAGGTTATTACTATGGGGTAATACTGGTTTGGGAATTTTTGAAAAGCCAAAATGTACAGAAAAACAGGACAGACCTAGGATACACAGACCCAAATGCTTAACGATGGATATAAATTTTGTAAGCCATTCTCATTTTGTGCTGAACTGATATGTGAAAAATCATGAATAAAATATTCACTCTTGCCCAAAATCTGGCCTTTGTGAAAATTTTAAATAATCCATAAAGTAAGAAATTGCCTGATGGTATCAAAAGTGTGGTTTTAAGACATGCGAACGATTTAAAGTTCTGCCCCATAGACTCTCTCAGTCCGACAAGGGACTTTTCACAATCTTAAAGGCATTTTTTCCAAAGCAGCTTAACACCGACACATGGTGACAATGAAGAGCGGCATGTCAACAGGATGGCAGCGGCTGCTTCTGCCAAGTGAATTGGACATTTAACTCTGCATTTCTACATTGATATGGAGAATGGCCATAAAAGTTTTAAGGGAGTTGTAACAACAATGGACCACCAGCTTCCATTAAAAGGGACACGACTGCCCTAGCTGGTTTGGCTCAGTGGAAAGAGCGTTGGCCTGCAGACTCAAGGGTCCCGGGTTCGATTCTGGTCAAGGGCATGTACCTGGGTTGCGGGCACATCCCCAGTGGGGAGTGTGCAGGAGGCGGCTGATGGATGTTTCTCTCTCATTGATGTTTCTGACTCTCTATCCCTCTCCCTTCCTCTCTGTAAAAAATCAATAAAAAAATATATTAAAAAAAAAAAAAAGGGACATGACTACTCACAATGCTGAAAGACCTCTAAGCCCCCAACTTCCTATAGGCGGGAAACAGGCTGAGAAATAGACTTGGTTATAAAATAAAATAGTAAGAATGACCCAGAGGGTGGTGGTCAAGATCCCAGAGGGCCAAGTGAAGAGCTGAGGAGAGTGATCCATTCAGGAGCCACTCCCAGGAAGAGGACCCAGGCCCTATGTCAAGATCCTTACGTGGTTCTACATTAGAGGATCAATGACAACATTTACCCAGAACTGGGACATCTGGGTAAATCGCACTTCCATTTCTCTTCCTTTTAAGCAGAATTGTCCTTTATGGCTCTCCAGTCTCTATCGCACTATTGTATGCTGGGTCAGTGGGAGAAGATGTTGCCTTTCTAGGTCACAGGTCTTTGGATAAAGAAGAGTGACACCCAAGGAAATGATTCTGGCCTTGGAGACTGATCCCATAGAGGCTTTGGTCAGTGGCTCCTCCAGTGGCATCAGCAGAATATAAAGGGAGAAGCTACCAATGTCTGGGAGGAGAGGGTCTTGGATGGAGACTCCGTGGCAATGCTGCGGAAACAGGTCCTGGCCGACCTGTGTCGCGCTACCGGAAAACCTCCAGCTTGGAGGTCCCTCTGGGAGTGTCTCTCCACTTAATAAAAGTTCTGAGATGCCAGAGGGTCTGCCACATGAAGCTCCTGAGGGCCACCTTTCAACAATATTTTACAGCAATGCAATTCTAAAATGTACCACATGCTTCCCTGATTCTTGAAATAGCGAATTCTGAACACCAATTTTGTGCTTTCCTACAACACCTGGCTCATGCTGTCCCTTCTCTGAGGACACCCAATCCATCTGATTTCTACCTATGAAAATCCTCCCCAGCCTCCAAGAGCTACTACAATGCCATGGTTTTCATGGAGAATTTATTAATTCTTCCTCTCCAACTAATTTTAATAATAACATATAATTATCATGATAACAGCTATCATTTATTGAGCAGTTACCATGCACTCATTACCTAAATTACATGATTTAATTTTTACAACAGATAAGTGTTGTCTTATTATTATGTTATTCACAGAGATAGGTTAGAAAGCTATAGGATTTTGCAAATGAAAAAAAACACACTGTGATTCAAAGAGATTAACCGAACCTTCCAAAGTCATAAAACAAATGGCACCTGTTAAGTAAAAAGGATCAGGGAAGGATCCCAAACTATACTTCTCCCCAATCAGACTGCTTCCCATCCCACATATAGAGATCTGCTCAACCACAGAGAAAAGATGATATTCTTTTTCCTGTTCCTTCCTCTCCTAGGGAATTTCTCCATTTCACACCAGTTTACCTTGTCAGGCTATATGTGGCGGGGTTTTCAAGAGCCAGAATGGCTGGGTTAAATGCTGACTTTCCCTCTTAGCCGCTGTTAGATTTTGGCCAAATCACTCAATACTTTACACTTCTGTCCTTACCTACAAACATGGGGAGAACAGGAGTAACCTCCCTGTAGAGTCGTGATGAACAGTAAGTGTATTAACTCATGCAGGACACTTAAAGCTGTGCCTGGCACATAGTGAGGACTCAGTAAATGTTAGCTATTATTATCTTATTTCCTTCCCTCTTGCTCTCTCCCTACCTCTCTCTCTACTCTCCTTATGTTTTGAGCTTTAAAAAAAATAACAATTTGGCTTCGATTGATGAAGCTGAAAAGTAAATAAATAGCAGGTGCAGGCAGAAAGCAGATGGGATTCACTCTGGGTTTCTTTTCTTGTGCGTGTTGGACAGGTTTGGTGTTTGCATAACTGGTTCTCTGCCTTCTCCCAAAGAGCTCCTTGTAAATCTCTTTGTTTGTTATTTAATTTACAAACTCTTCCCACTTCCTTTCCTTCCAGCTATCCCACCCTATATTTCCCCTCAATATCTATCTATCTATCTATCTATCTATCTATCTATCTATCTATCTATCAAACCCTAATATGCAAATAGACCAAACAGCCAAACAACCGAACAACTGGTCGCTATGATGTGTGCTGACTACCAGGGGGTGCACATGGAACATGGCAGGCATTGGCAGCAGGCAGCAGAGTGTGGAACATGGTGGGCACTGGCTGTGGCAAGATGGTGGAGCAGGTGAACGGGGGTGTGAGACCAAGGCGGGGTGCTGGTCGCTGTCATCAGGGTGAGCCTCTGGTGGTTACTGAAAATTCTTTGCTCTCATGAACCCAAGTCCTGCCTGGAACTCACACCTGCTGCCCACGCCGGAGCAGGCCTGATCGCTTGGCACCATCAGCAAGTGTGAGTGGTGGCTGCTGACCCCGATTCCCCCTCAGGGCTTCTCCAACTCCCCCTGCTCCTGAGGGGCAAGCAGGGCAGCAGCTTCCACTTGCACCCACTGACAGCGCTGGACCTGCTCACACCCACTGCTGGTGATGGCCCCAATTTCTCTGTGCCATCAGCACGTGGAAGCGGCAGAGGTGGGAGTGGGGCTGCTGGCAGACGGGACTGGGGACCACGATGGGATGGGCCAGGCAGGGGCATGGAGGATGGACCAAGACCTGTCCCCGTGCCCACTGCAGCCTCACAGCCCACAGTTCCTTTGAAGGTGCCCGAATTTGTGCATGGGCCCCTAGTTAATAACAGCTGTCATGTGTAGAGTCTATACTCTGTCAGGCATTCTTTCCCTTATATAAGACTCACATGTTCCCTGAGGCATGGTTATTAGCCTTTCCTTTTCACAGATGAGGACATTGCAAGTCCACAGCGATAACCTCTTGCATATCTGCTTGTGTTTGTCTAATATTTACGTGACATTAAAAAATAAGACAGTTGAAAGGATAAACAAGATTGACAAACCTCTAGCCAGACTCACCAAGAAGCAGAGAGAGAGGACCCAAATAAATAAAATCAGAAACAATAGAGGCGAAATAACAACAGACCCCACAGAAATACAAATGATTGTTAAAAAATACTATGGACAGCTCTACTCCAACAAACTAGACAACCTGGAGGAAATGGACAAATTCCTAGAAAAGTACAACATTCCAAAACTCAATCAGGAAGAATCTAAAAATCTCAACAGGCCAATAACTATGGAAGAAATTGAAGCAGTCATCAAAAAGCTTCCATCAAACAAAAGCCCAGGACCAGACGGCTTCACAGGGGAGTTTTACCAAACATTCAAGGAAGAACTAAAACCTATCCTCCTCAGACTACTACAAAAAATTCAAGAGGAAGGAACACTTCCAAGCTCATTCTATGAAGCCAGCATCACCCTAATACCAAAACCAGGTAAAGACAACACAATGAAAGAGAATTACAGGCCAATATCCCTCATGAACATAGATGCCAAAATCCTCAACAAAATCTTAGCAAATCGGATCCAGCAGTACATCAGAAAGATCATACACCATGACCAAGTAGGATTTATCCCAGGGATGCAAGGATGGTACAATATCCGCAAATCAATAAACGTGATACATCACATAAACAAATTGAAAGAAAAAAACCACATGGTCATATCAATTGATGCAGAAAAAGCATTTGACAAAATTCAACACCCATTTTTGATAAAAACTCTCAGCAAGGTGGGAGTAGAAGGATCATACCTCAACATAATAAAAGCCATATATGACAGGCCCACAGCCAACATCATACTCAATGGACAAAAACTAACACCATTTCCCCAAAGAACAGGAACAAGACAGGGATGCCCCCTCTCACCACTCCTGTTCAACATAGTACTGGAAGTGTTAGCCATTGCAATTCGGCAAGAAGAAGAAATAAAAGGCATCCAAATTGGAAAAGAGGAAGTAAAACTGTCCTTATTTGCAGACGACATGATATTATACATACAAAACCCTAGAGATTCCATCAAAAAGCTACTAGACTTAATACATGAATTTGGCAATGTAGCAGGATACAAAATTAACCCCAAGAAATCTGAGGCATTTCTATACACCAATAGTGAACTTTCAGAAAGAGAGATTATAAAAACAATCCCGTTTACCATTGCACCAAAAAAATTAAGCTACCTAGGAATAAACTTAACTAAAGAGGTAAAAGACCTCTACTCAGAAAACTACAGGACGTTGAAAAAAGATATAGAGGAAGACATAAACAGATGGAAGAACATACCGTGTTCATGGATTGGTAGAATCAACATCATTAAAATGTCCATACTACCCAAAGCAATCTATAAATTCAACGCACTTCCCATTAAAATACCAACGGCATACTTCAGAGATCTAGAATGAACTCTCCAAAAATTCATCTGGAATAAAAAAAGACCCCGAATAGCTGCAGCAATCCTGAAAAAGAACAAAGTAGGTGGGATCTCAATACCAGATATCAACTTGTATTACAAAGCCACTGTTCTCAAAACTGCCTGGTACTGGCACAAGAATAGGCATATAGATCAATGGAATAGAATAGAGAGCCCAGAAATCGGCCCGAACCAATATGCTCAATTAATATTTGACAAAGGAGGCAAGAACATACAATGGAGCCAAGATAGTCTCTTCAATAAATGGTGTTGGGAAAATTGGACAGATATATGCAAGAAAATGAAACTAGACCACCAACTTACACCATACACAAAAATAAACTCAAAATGGATAAAGGACTTAAATGTACGACGGGAAACCATAAAAATTCTAGAAGAATCCAAAGGCAACAAAATCTCAGACATATGCAGAAGCAATTTCTTCACTGATACAGCTCCTAGGGCACTTGAAACGAAAGAAAAAATGAACAAATGGGACTACATCAAAATAAAAAGCTTCTGCACAGCAAAAGAAACCATCAACAAAACAACGAGAAAACCCACTGTGTGGGAAAACATATTTGCCAATGACATATCTGATAAGGGCCTAATCTCCAAAATTTATAGGGAACTCATACAACTTAACAAAAGAAAGATAAACAATCCAATCAAAAAATGGGCAAAGGACCTAAATAGACACCTTTCAAAAGAGGACATCCAGAAAGCCAAGAGACATATGAAAACATGCTCAAAGTCACTAATCATCCGAGAGATGCAAATCAAAACAGCAATGCGGTACCATCTCACACCTGTCAGACTGGCTATCATCAACAAATCAACAAACGACAAGTGCTGGAGAGGATGTGGAGAAAAAGGAACACTTGTACACTGCTGGTGGGAATGCAGACTGGTGCAGCCACTATGGAAGACAGTATGGAGTTTCCTTAAAAAACTGAAAATGGAACTCCCATTTGACCCTGTGATCCCACTTCTAGGAATATATCCCAAGAAACCAGAAACACCAATCAGAAAGGATATATGCACCCCTATGTTCATAGCAGCACAATTCACCATAGCTAAGATCTGGAAACAGCCTAAGTGCCCATCAGTAGATGAATGGATTAGAAAACTGTGGTACATCTACACGATGGAATACTATGCTGCTCTAATAAGGAAGGAACTCTTACCATTTGCAACGTCATGGATGGAACTGGAGAGCATTATGCTAAGTGAAATAAGCCAGTCAATGAAGGAAAAATACCACATGATCTCACTCATTCATGGACAATAGAGACCATTATAAACTTTTGAACAATAATAGATACAGAGGCAGAGCTGCCTCAAACAGATTGTCAAACTGCAGCGGGAAGGCCGGGGAGGGTTGGGGGGCAGGAGGTAGGGGGGTAAGAGATCAACTAAAGGACTTGTATGCATGCATATAAGCATAACCAATGGACATAAGACACTGGGTGATAGGGGAGGCTAGGGGACTGTCTAGGGCGGGGGGATAAAATGGATACATATGTAATACCCTTTGTAATACTTTAAGCAATAAAAAAAAAGAAAAAAAAATAAGACAGGCTTCAAAGTGGTTATGGACATTTTTAACTTCAGGAATTCTCTCTCACAGAAAACAGAGAATAGCACTGTTCAATGCATATGTGTGTTTTGACAAAAACTATGGCTGCATCAAAGGACAGCTTTTAGAAAATAGGATCTGGGTTGAAGAAGACTCCGTTTATTGGAAATGTTGTCCTCGGTAAGAAAGGGAGCTGAATTCACTGCAGTGAGATGCCCTCTCCATCTGGTCTTATGAGGAATTAAGCCAGTGAGGCCTGAGCCCCTCACTTACAACATCAGGCCTTAGGGAGAAGTCTCAATGTGGAGAGAGGTGTAGGGATGAGGTTCTAAGGCCCCAGTCTGATTCTGCCCTGGGGCTACTGCACCTGGCATTGCATTCATCTTGCCATGGTAATGTCTTGAGACCCAACCCTATTCCTGCAGCTATCCACAGGAGGGAAATGTTGCAATAGTCTTTAATTCTTTCTGCAGACTAACTGCCTATGAGTTCTTATGTGAGAGAGAGATGTGAAACATTGATCAGTTGTCTCCTGCACACACTCAACCAGGGACTGAACCCACAACCCAGGTATGTGCCCTGACCAGGAATAAAACCCACTACCTTCTCATATATGGGATGATGCTTGAACCATGCCACACTGGCCAGGGCTAGAAGATACTTTTTTTCTATAAATAGCTTTGGCATTTGGAAAAAAATTTCCTATATTCTCTGCACCATTCATATCAACAAACCTGTTGGTTCTAAAAGCAACTCTGGGCATAAATAATACATTTTATGTTCCCAGACTAATAAAGTGGTTTTATATCTTAAAAAGCTATTCTGAAAAATACCCAATACTGACTGTGCAGTTAGCCAGGTGGGAGGGGAGTACATTGGATCAGCTCCCTTCTTGACTGAGAACCCAGAAGCCCACCTTCTAAGAGTCCCAGCCAGTAATTCGCATGTGACCTTGGGAAAGTTCTTTTTGTCCTCTGGACTTTAGTGTCTTCATCTCTAAATTGATAGGGTTAAAGTCCATGTCCTCACTAAGGAGCCTTAGATTCCAAGATGGTTTTTAGATTTTCTGAGCAGTGGGGAAACGTTATAATAGATATAAGTCTATTAAATCTATTACATAGACCTGGAAAAGTCATATGTCTACGTTTAGCAGCTTATAACTTTGGGTATATAAGATAGAAGTAGGATCATAGACTGTTAGAGCTGGAAAAGACCATTGAGATCACCTAATCCAACCCCCTCACAGTAAAGATAAGGAAACCAGGGTCCAGAGAGGTTAAACCACTTACCCAAGGGCACCCAGGCAATTTCATGGCCATGCCCTTCACCCACTCTTCATAATCTATATTTATCTAATTTTCATGACATAATCCTGCTTTGTCATCTCTGCTAAATTGAGAATTCACCAGTGGTAGGTTATTGTTCCCCTTCCTCCCATAGCGATGGCCACGAGCTCCTTCTTCCAAAGGAACAATTACTTAGTTCTCTCCTTAGCTTCCATTCCTCTTAGCCTGAAAATCAAGGCAAGTTGAATGAATGACCCTCAGTGAGAAGCGAAGTCATTTCAACCATTCCCCTGTCTCTGTAATGCTTTCATTGAACTATTCCAAATGAGTTGGTTGGGTGACTTTTTAACGCTTAATGAATTAGGTTGGAACCATACTGAAGATCTGAGCCTGTCTCAAAGCTGTCTAGCAGATAGATGTTAGGGAAAGACTAAGAAAGATTCTCCTAAAGTCACCTGCATTTGTATACCACTGACCCATTTTACCTGTCTCACATTTGCCTTCTACTTCAACACACCTCCCAGGTAGTCCCGACTAATGGGTATAAACGGTTATTTTATTTTTCATTGTGAAATTGTCAGTTCTACCAGTTAACAACAGATTAGCCTTCCTTGTCCACAGTGAGGAGGAACAGGTCCTCCATGAACTTTGCTGACCTCTAGCAGCTGAGAATCCAAAGGGAGATTTTGTTTTGCAACTATCAGGAGTAATGCAAATGGGGCCCACCATGTGCAAGTGGCTCCCTGAAGTTCCTCCTTTGGACTAAGATCTGTAGTGGAGGTCATTGCAGAGGTCACAGTAAAATCATACTCAAAGTCCCAAGTTCTCCTTAAAAGAAAAAAAAAAACCAATCTAAGGATTTTCTGAGGAAACATACTTGACCATCTCTGTAGGGAGCTAGAGACCTATTTTCTGCTCAGTTTTCTCTCTGAAACTAACAGACCGAATATGAAAGAACTTGCCTCCCTGTGACCTTCTTTACCTCTTCTCCTCTGTCAGACATGAAGACACAAGCAAGGCCATGGCTGCAGAACATGAGTCTCACAGAATGCCCTTCCTGGAAGCCAGGATGTCAGGAAAGCAGCTGTGGGGTCATGAACTGAGAGTCAGGAGACCTGAGTTCAAGCCCTGGTCCTGCCACTTTCTGGTTGTATCACTTTGTCACTCATGCCTATTTTAATCATCTCTTAGGTGGGACCACACCTACTCCATGTAAATGTGACAGTTATAAATAATATAGGTAAGATATTTTTCTCATAGTTGGTGCTGAACAAATAGTATATGCCATTTTTGTTATTTTAATAGCCACCAGGCTGGGAGAAAAATATTATTTAGGCTATTAAACTCAGGAATAGCATTTGTCTACCTTGAGGAGGGACAGAAATGTCACCTGGGGAGCTTATTAAAACACCAATTGTAGAAATTAGCCCCAGAGATTCAGATTTAGTAGGAGTGAGTCTAAGAATCTGCATTTTTAACATGAGCTCCAGGTGATTCTGATGCATATGATTTATGATCCACACTTTGAGTAAAATGTTGTGAAGAGGAAAATGAGCAGTAAGCAGGATTAGCAAATATTTGTTTATTCATTGATTGGCTCATTGGGGACTCTAGCTCTCACCTGTAGAGGAAACTAAATGTAGGCATCATTTTATCCCTGTAGTAATCAAGAAATCTCTCCGTTTATCTAATTGCATCCTTGCTGCAATAACCAAAGCCCATTCCTCTTATTAAAAATGAGAACAAGCGATCAGCAGCCCCATCATAAAAACTCTGTAGATACTCGCAGAGAGCAGTCATAGATAACTCATTTATTTGCTTTGATTTCAAGTCACCATTGAGAGTCAAAAAATGATCTCTAATGAATAAAGTCCTGATAAAATAAGAGTACGTATCAAAAAATATCATAACTCAATAGGACTTTGGAGATTTTCTAACATAAATCTCTCATTTGACAGGTGAGTAAATTAAGACCTAGAAGTCCCACCACACATCGGTGACAGGACAGGGATTTAGACCTCAGGTTTCTGGCATTCCATTCTTCTTGCTACATGGATTCTAATTCATTTTAAACTAATGAATTTTTTTTCCTAGGCATTGTGCTGGGCACTGTCAGGAATGAGGAGGTCTATTGACCTAAAAATATTAGTCCCTGAATTAAAGAAGATCACTGTCTGGCAGAGAAAACATAAAGGTAATATAAATTGACAAACAATATAATTGTGAAGTAGGCATAATTTCCACCATTTTCCTAAGATAGAAATTGAGGACCAGAGTGGGTGACTTGTCCAAAATCTAAGAGTATCTGAAATAGCCTAAGCTTGGTCTTTTAATTCATTCAATCAACAAAAATTGAGGGCAGGCTTACCTACTATGTGCCAGACTTAGGCTAGTCATATGTTATGTAATGACAAACAGGACCTCCACCATGTCAACGTAATAAGTCAAGCATGGAGCTTAATAAGTCAAGTCCTGGAGCTCATAGACTACAGATTTTCTGCTGTCTCTCCCTCTTTAAACAAAGACCAACTGCCTTGCAGACATCCTGGAAATAGCGAAAGGGAAGAAAGGCAACTCTGGAGAAGTCAAAGAAAGCAGATCTTTCTTGCTCAGCAAAAGTGAAGACATAATCAATCCATGGAAAGTCAAAGCCATGTTTCCTTACTCTGTGGAAGCCCAACTACTAAAGACACCAAAGAAGGGATAGCTCATCTTGAGGCTGGAATTACATGAGCCACAATTATGTTCCCAGCAGTCAAATGCCGGGGCGACGAGGGTAAGAAACACATCCTGGTGGCCCCCACCCTCGTTAAATGTTGAATTATCTTACAGTTGATAGTTCCCTAGATCCCTCAACCTTTAAATGCCGAACACGACATGCCTGTTGAATTTTAATCAATTTATTTTTTTCAACTGGAAATGTCAGCCTTCTGTATGGAATAACTCAGCACTGCTGCTGTGACAAAGACTCAAAGTTCAGTGTCTGAAGGCAAGGAGTAGCAGGGGAGCCTGTGTGCAGCCAGAGACATGATATGCAGACAGCCTAATCAGGAAGTGAGAGCGCATCTATTTTTCATTACCTTGCTCTGATAGGATTGGGGATCTGAATTTATTTTGCCTTCTATCTTCCAGCATAAATAAAACTAGTCCAGATCACTAATGACTTGGAAAATGTCACTAGGAAAGCTGAAGAAGGAGCGTGATTTCTTGTTTATAAAGTACCTACCGAGTGTCTGAAAAAGTAATGTCATCTGATCCTCATCAGAACTATGACAAGTTATGATTCCTATTTTGTAGAAGAGGAAGGTGAGGCGCAAAGAAACTTGATAGTTACTGCAGAGCTTGTAAGTGACAGCACAGTTCAAACTGTGGACTTGGGGAATCCCAAAACTCATGCCCTTGGCATTACATCAACTGCCCTGAACAGAGGCAATATTCCTTGACCCACTTCTTAGAACAAGAGTCAGTCTGCAAGTGTGTTTAGGCCACACACAAGTGGCTGGATCCTGTTACCCAATTTCCATCTAATGTTGATTTCACGGACCCAGAGACTTCATATTTGTGTGTTTTGTATTCAGATAAATAACTTCTACAGTATTTGTCTTCTGTGAAAAACTCATGTTGAGCATGTTCTCCATCATATGGTCACCAGTTTGAACACAAGGAAAGCTACATGGCACAGTAGCTGTTGAATAAATATTTGTTGAATTTTTCTTTTTTCAGAATTCTCTGTTTCTTTCTCTCCCAATCTTTCCTAGGAAGGTGTTCCAGAATTTATCTCTTGGTTAAGAAAATGCCAAACCAATCTTAGAAATCCACGGGGCTCCCCCTTGCCCTAAGCCACTAGCATCTACGTGGCTGGCTAAATAAAGCTAACATTTCAGTCACAGAACAGGCCCTGGGGTAATAATGGAGAACTAGGTCTTCACTAATCACCAGTTAGTTTTACCTTTTAAGAAAAAGACAATTTGGTCAAGTACACAACTCCACAGCCCTACCCCCTCCACAGATGTCCTCTTTCTGTCTAGAGAACTATCTGCCCAGCAGGTTTAGCAGACTGTCAATTCCTGGGCAGGAGTGGACTTGTCCCGGCTGTCACTGCATCCTCGCTCCATCTCCTCACAGAGGGAAGTGCTAAAAGCTGATTTCAGCAGCTAACAGCAGACAAGCCCAGTCCCCTTAGCTGACTTTCCCATCAACTGATCCCCTGGGGACAGAAACCTGCCAAGCCCCATCTATCTTTCTAGCTTCATCTGTTGCCACTTACTCTACATCTTCTACTCAAAGGGTTGAACTCAAATGCACAACGGGGCTGAGCAGATAACACAAATGGTTATGTTGGCCCAAGAGAACGAAGAGAGTAAATGCTCCCTCTGAAAGGCAGCTGTTACTCAGCGTCAGCAGATTGTGCCAGGGGGAAAGGTGGCCCTTTGCAACTAAACCTCCAAATTTTCAAAAGGATTCTGATATCTAATATATATATATATATATATATGAAATCTGTCCACCTTTTCAAATGTTCTAAAATTAGGTGTGTGGCTGCAGAAACCTCTCTTCTTTAGTCCTGTGATTCCCTGTAATCTGTGTTTTCTGAGCTTTGGGGTGGTGTTGTTTTCCATATTGTTCTCTCTACCTAGAATTCTTGGCCCTCTGTCCTCATCTACTCATACTCTCAGATGTCACCTTTGGGAAGGGTATCCACAGCTTGAACTGGCCTTTCTCTCCTCTGTTACCATGCCATGTTTCATTAAATAAATGCAATACTTTATAGACTTGGAATTCATTGGATCTTACTCAAAGTTTCATTCCCCTTTGCCCGTATTATCTAATCTAGGACTGTACTCAATAAGTATATTTTGAAACGAGGCTTGAATGAATGAATGAATGAACTAATGAGCAAATAAAAAGACAGTCTGTTGTGATAGACCATAAACTCTGGAGACATTCTTTGGGTCCAATTTGAGATCTGCCACTTACTTTGTGATCTTGGAAACATTACTCTTGTCGCCTGTAAAAGGAAGACAAAGATGTCTACCCTTCAAAGTTGCTGTGATGATTAAAAAAACGAGGCTCAGAGCCTGAACTTCTGCTCTCATTACTGCTATTGCGCTGCTTTTCATACATGGCTGATCATAAGAATCACTGAGCCACTTGCTATTAATCATCTCGATTCAAGGCCCCACCCCAAGCATATTAAATCAACGCTTCTAGGAGAGGTTATGTGTTCTCATAATCAGGAGAACTTGAAAAAAATAAAGCACACTCATTATTATCATTTTTATATCTCCAACAGCAGCTCTCTAAACGACAAAGTATTTCAACCTGCTGGGGCCACCTTTGCTGCTAATATTTAAGTAAAAATGGAACAAGGGCTCATTCTTTTCCTTAGTCTCACCAGGAAGATATGCCTAAAGTTAAAGCAGCCATTGAACATTTATCAATAGGAGTCTTACTTTGCAAGTTATGAAACAATATTTCCTGAATCCTTAAGTTCCCATTAAAATGTAAGCACTATAAAGGCAGAGATTTTTTCTGTTTTGTTTGTTGCTATATCCCCAGAACTTAAAACAGTGCCTGAAATATAGGTGTTCTATACATGTGTAATGAGTGGGGATCAGATAACTCAGATCACATCACAGATGCACCAAGAATAGGCTCACCTTCTGAATATTAAATGGTTCTTCCATAAAAACTATCTCCAAAATGGCCCATGGAGTAGGACCATGCAAAGGATGCTTCAAGTCCCAGCTTGAAACCTCAATAACTGAAACTGTAGAAGGACAGTTGATGGTTTATCCCTGTCTATCATCTCATTAGTCACTTTATGGACTGTCTGTCCAGCCTTCATGGTGCATAGGGATGGATAAGAAAGATGAATACGAGTATCAGGATGGTCATTCTCTGGGGCAGGCCCCAAGGAATATGTCTGAAGAAAGCCAAGTTAGGAATCCAGAATTTTTCTGTGTTAAATTACAATGGGAAGAAGTAGAAATGACTTAATTACTTCATTTACATATTGACTTAAAAAGACCCCCCCCCCCAAAAAAAACCCCAAGAAAAACAACTATAAATTGGGAACATTAAAAAAAAAGAGATTATGTTGAATATATATGTTTGTTTACTCAATTCAAGGCAGCAATATTATAACCCACTATTTAAATCAAAAGTTATCTGTAATTTTATGATTTATCACAAGAAACCAAGCTCACATATAAGAAAATTAAAATGCGTTTAGCCAAAATAGAATGCAAGGTAAGCAATAGCTACCAGGTGACTAAGACACACAGAGCCATAAATAAATAATCAACAAATAAATAGACTAAATATATAAATAAAAAATAAGAGCAAATATTTCAGGACCAGGAAATAATGAATATGAGGCTGAATGGTATCACCAGGAAAGAAAATTAAAGATTTCACAGTCTTTTGAAATAGAAGACTTTTGGTTAAAGTTTTCTGTAACAGTATGATTGCTTTGGTAGAATGATTTCTTTCCTATTTTTTTTTACTCCTTCCCTTTATTAGAATTATATACCCACACCTTTTATTTTTTTCACATGGCTTTGATGTGCCTTTAAGGAGAGTAGGTGGAGTGTATAGCACATCTCCATTTCAAAGCCACCTCCTTTCACTTAGGGCTTGGCCATCTGGCTTCTTTGGCCAATGATATCTTAGCAGATATGCCATGAATAGAGAGTTCAAATGTGTTTTCTCAATTTGTGTTGGTCTCTTGTGCTTTTGCTCCCCATCATGAGAAGACCATGCCCTGAATAGCCTCTTGGCCTAGAACAACACACCTGTAATACGAAAGGCACACAACCTGAGGTAGAGCACCCCTACTCTTCTTGCAGGCATCCCATAAACTAGTGAATGAGAGAGTCAAGATCATATATGATTTTGCTGTAAAGCCACAAAACTTTTATAAAACACTAGAGGTCCAATGCACGAAATTCAGGTGGGCACCTGGGACCTGAGCTTCCCTCCAGCCGCTGGCAGGCACCCGGGACCCTGGCTTCCCTCGCAGCCCCGGCTTCATCTGGAAGGTAGTCCAGAAGGACGTCTGGTCTAATTAGCATATTATACTTTTACTAGAGGCCCGGTGCACAAAAATTTGTGCACTCGGGGGGGGAGGGGGGGTCCCTCAGCCTGGCCTGTGCCCTCTCGCAGTCTAGGACCCCTCGGGAGATAACGACCTGCTGGCTTAGGCCTGCTCCTGGGTGGCAGAGGGCAGGCCCAATCCCTAGGTGCAGCCCCTGGTCGGGCTCAGAGCAGGGCCAATTGGGGAGTTGGGGCACCACCCCCTGTCACACTCAAGGCAGGGTCGATGGGGAGGTTGTGGAGCAACCCCCTGTCACACACAGAGCAGGGCCCATCAGGGGGGTTGGGGCTCTGTACCCTGTCACGCACAGAGCAGGGCCCATCAGGGGGTTGGGGTGCTGCCCTCTATCACCCACAGAGCAGGGCGGATCAGGGGGTTGGGGCGCCGCCACTCTCACACTCAGGGCAGGGCTGATGGGGAGGTTATGGCTCTACCCGGTCACACACAGAGCAGGGCCCGTGGGGGGGGGGGAGCTCCCCCCTATCAGGCACAGAGCAGGGTGGATAGGGAGGTTGTGGCCCCGCCCCCTGTCACACACAGAGCCGCAGGGCGATCAGGGGTTTGGGCGCTGCCCCCTGTCACGCTGATCCTGGTGCCGGGAGGCATATTACCCTTTTACTATATAGGATTGAGGCCTGGTGCATGGGTGGGGCCGGCTGGTTTGCCCTAAAGGGTGTCCTGGATCAGGGTGGGGGTCCCCACTGGGGTGCCTGGCCAGCCTGGGTGAGGGGCTGAGGGCTGTTTTCAGGCTGGGGGTGACTGAACTCCCAAACGCTCCTTTTTTCCTTTTTTTTTTTTTAATTCTGTGCCAGCTTTAGCTTGAGGCTTGGCTCCAGCTCTTAGGCCTCTGGCTGAAAGTAGGTTTCTGGCCTTTGCTTACAATGTTGCCAATCTGCTGGCTGAAGTTGGGCGTATTTGTTACAGAGTTTCTTAAACTGCCCGCTCAGAGGCCTGCAGCTGCAGGCGGGGAATGTTGGTTTCCTCCGTCACTGAGGCAACCAAGCCTCATGTTAGTTTCAAGCTGCCTGGCTGCCGGCCGCCATCTTGGCTGACAGTTAATTTGCATATCTCGCTGATTAGCCAATGAAAAGGGTATCGGTCGTACGCCAATTACCATGTTTCTCTTTTATTAGATAGGATTATTATAGATTATCACAGTAATATCCCAACTATTTTATCCATACACCTGTTACTTCTGATGAGGATTATCAT
This sequence comes from Myotis daubentonii, assembly GCF_963259705.1. Taxonomy (NCBI): domain Eukaryota; kingdom Metazoa; phylum Chordata; class Mammalia; order Chiroptera; family Vespertilionidae; genus Myotis; species Myotis daubentonii. The sequence continues at coordinate 69,754,355 of NC_081850.1, read as the reverse complement.
TGTTCAAGGTGACATTCCCTTTACCTACGTTGCTCCAGACCCTTGCATGCATGAAAATTGGATTGTAGGAAGTTCATGGAGATGATAGAATGCCCTGGAGCTGTTTGTGACTGACTGGGTGGTCTGTATACAGAGACCAGCCATGGGCCCTAAATTTTAGTGCCACCTGGTCTTAGCTTGAACACTAACTGTAAATGGAAGGAGGGCTATATAACATTGTGACTAATTATAAGACATCTTTATTAATAAAAGCTAGATTACACTGCAGTGATCTTAAAAAGCCACAAATTTTAGTGATTGAGCAAAATTCAGGTATATTTCTCACTCATGCAAATTCCAGGTGACTCTCCAGAGCAGCAATCCTCCATCCGGTGGCTCAGTGACATAAGCTGGTGGAGGCTGCACTATCCCACACCTGTGCCAGCTAGAATACACAGCCTCCATGGTCAAGGGTGCAGGTAAAATGTACAGAGGTCTTATATTGGTCATGAGATATTTCATCCCAGAGATGAGGTTAGCACTTCCTCTCATAGCCCATTGACCAGTACTAGACACATGGTCCTACTGACTACAAGGAAGCAGGGAAATGTAATACTATCCTGTGCCTGGAAGGAAAATGGAACTAGAAGTGGATAAATTCTGGAAATTTTAACCACCAAATTATATCATTCTATTTTATTACATGAAGAAGGTAATCAGTGCATTGTCAATGTACTACCCACTAAATTTGGCTTCATAGCTAGTGCTAACTATGGTGTCAAACATGACACATGACAAACTTGAGCTGAATGACGTGAACACAATTTTTGAAAAGTATCCTGGCAGATAACGAGAGTACATTTAAAATGCAAATCTCTATTTCCATGAAAAACTATTAAGTACTTGCTTACCGGTAGTCTGAGTGGTAGAAGGCCTAAGGAGTTACTTTCTATACCATGATCTGGGGTAATGAAGCCGTCTGTATAATTGGAATCCCACATAGAGAATGGCACAACCTTTTGAACCCCTTTTGGAGTAGAATTGTAAAGGACATGAGGTAGAGAAATGGAGCATTTTAAGTCTCTCTATTGACCTAAATGGCTCTGGGGTAGATAAAACAGCCCCAAATTGCTCTGAAGCCACCCAAGCATTAAAAATTCCATGCAATGGAGAGCTGTGTCCAACTAAAACAAGACACCACGTAGACATGCAGACAGAACCCCTGGGGGAAACACCCAACTCTGCTCTAGAGGTTATGTCCTGCAGGAGGGGGCTGATCATGGGAATTTGCAGCCACGGCTCTCAATGCATGATCCAGGCAAGGCTTTCCTACTATAAAATGAGCCAGACTCTCCAATACGACATCAGTGCCTGAAGTACCGAACGTGTGAAGGGGCCAAAATAACCACAGGGATAATAAAACTCTTTTATTGGCTTTGAAAAATAGAAAGAAAGCAGTGTTTCAAAATGCGACATATGTGTAGGCCCATACAGGAAGAAAAATTGGTAATAGTTAGGGAGCTAATAAGAGAAAACTGGATGAAAACGGTGCCTTCATATCTCGGGTGTGATTTTATTTATAACAACTCCGTTGGGTATAAAAAGTAAGACCTGCCTGGGAAGAAACATTGTCCAGACATGACTCCCACTAGTATCATTTTACTTCTGTTCTTCCAAGCAATTGTGTTAAATTTGTAACTACCCCAAGCATCTACCCCTCCGGAGTGTGGCCGCCGGACCCATTTCCCAGCTCGGCTCAGGGTCCAACCTTTCCAGTGGACGCTATGGATGACCCTTCCTCACACAGTGAGAAAACAAGAGGCGATTCTAGTACTGGGCAGAAAATCTGCCTGTATCCATGCAAATAAAGCAACACATCCACCTGCCAGCACTCTTGGGAGGGTCACTGCTCTCAAAGGGATGGGATCCCTAACTGTTAGCGCTTCTTTATTGGCCGAGGGTAAATGGCTCATCAGAGAAGGAATCCACAATGTTTGGGGGCATTTTTTAAGAGCTAGGAGTGTTATTGTTGAATACAACATTCTGAGGTGAATTATCACTTACCGCATTTGTAGGGCATTATGCATAAAGTTGAAAACACATGAGTCTAACGCTATCCCCCCCCACCCCCGCCACATACACACAGAGGTTTTCTGTTGTTATTTTAATAACTCTATGCTTCCCAGAAACAACCAGCTTCCTTCTTTAATTTACCCTGAATTCTGGTCAAATTCAAAGATTTCTATACCTTGAAGTATACAGCATTCACCTTTTTTTTTCAATGTTCAGGAACAATTAAATGATAAACGGTATCAGAGACTCTTAGAAAACCCTTCCCTGAAAGCCTGGGCATTTTGCCCATGTTTATAATTATGATTACTCCTTTACTTGGGGACTAGCACTGACTTGGTGCATTGTTACCTGAAACGCATGGAACACAAGGTGTGAGCCCTTCAAGGCTCAAGGGAGAATCTGTGTAAGTTACCACAAAAGCAGAAAATAAATATGGACATATTATGCAGTCTTTATCTTACATCATGATATGACACACATTTCATGTCTACTACTTTGCCATGTTCCTATTAGTAAAATGGAGGAACTTGACCTACTTTTCAATGTTTTTGCCAGAGAAGAGAGGAAGCCCCACCCACAGAGCCCCACATGTAAAAGGAACAGTGGTAACTGGATGCTACTACTCTCTGAGGGGGAGAGGTGGGCTTCTCACCCCGGGAGCAGCTGTGTGCAGACGCAGTCTGCTGAGGCTGCCAGCGGTGACCACCACACACGTCCACCTCTTCTAAGATGCAGATGGGGGTATTGTCTTCAAATCTTCCAGAAACAACAACAGTTTAAAAACCCACCCCAGGAACCGTCCAAGAAGCCAGATTAGTTTTCTTTCCATTTTACATTATGTTTTCTTGAGTACAAAATGAAGAGATTTTGCTAAAGGAACTGTTTCCTTATGTGTGTCCTGTGAGTGTCTTTGAGCACATCATTCGCTGCCTTATAAAAATAATCAAGTGCATCTCTGCTGATCCCTGGATATCAGCTTTCTCCTAGTACCCATGAAATTATTTCATTTCTTTCTAGTCATATCTTTCTTGTATTCCTTGCATTTAAATTATTTATCTCATTCGCAACTTACCTCTCAGAGATTTTCCATTCTCTCGTCATTAAATCTCGGGATTCAGATGCTTTTATGTGAAGTCTGAAATATTCCCCTTACAGAGAGAGTGGAGGTCCTGATGGGATTAAATCACCGCACTGGTAACCTGAAATTGAAAGTGACAGAGTACAATGTTTCAGTGTGGGGGGTTCATAGCCTTGTTCATTTCTAATGTCCTTTTTCTCAGTGAGGAAGAGAGCGGTGTTATTTATCCACCTCCTGCACACAAAAATATAAATTCTATGTCAATGTTAACATTCCAGGGCACCAAAGTCCCTTGGCCATTATACAACCAGAATTTTCTCCTTGATTATCTCCTCCTCAGACCCAAGCACCTTTAGTTGCCCCTCTCTCCCAAGATGACCCCTGTCTCCAACAACACACACCTGTGCACACACTTATATAAACACACACAATGTTTGTCCCCACCTGATACCTAATCCTCTTTATTTCTTTTCTTGGTTTACACAGGAAACGCAAAATCCTTCCCATTCTTTTTCTATTTTTTTTTAAATTGTGGTAAAACACACATAAAATATTTATCATTTTAACCATTTATAAGTGTATGTAATTCAGTGACATTAAAGACAGTCATACTGTTGGCTAACTGTCACCATTATCTATACCCCCATTTTTTTCATCCTCCTCAGCAAATACCCTGCCTTCCTCCTGCTGTTGGTGACATCCATTCTTCTTTCAGTCTCTGTGAATTTCCCTAGTTTTAAGTACCGTGGGTTTTTCCAGCACCATTTGTTGAAAATACCGTTCCCAGCCCATCCACTGTGTCCTCAAAGCAGCCCTTAGGAGTAAAGAGTAAAGGCGTTTATAGAGAGACCAGAGCAGGCTACTCGGAGAGCAGTTCCAGGAAGTCATGATTTCAGAATGGAAATGACCTCCAAGTCCCATGAAGGAGGGACTGTTCCTGCCGAGTTCACCTCTGTAACCTCAGCTCCTGGAATTATGCCTGGCACACAGTATACTCTCAAGAAATATTTTCGGGGAAAAATCGAGTGAGTGATTTACCCTTCACCCTCTAAAATTACAGATAAGGAGAATGCAAAGATTGTGCTGGTGGGGAGAGTGATAGGATTTCAGTTCCCTCTGACCCTGGGGAATGGAGATACTTCTTGGGAAATTGGACCTTCCTAGATGTCCTCAAAGACACTAGGTGCTACCATCACTCATCACAGGCCCCTGCCACCTGCTGGCCTCCATGTCCTCTCCTTCACCAGAGCAAACCTGTGAAGGCAGCGACCCTCTAGGTAGGTCCTTCTTCAGTGTCTGCCCACACTCTTCCCCTGGCCTACAACACTCTTCACTCCCCATTCACGCTCACCTACACACTCGGTACACAAGTGAGCATACATACAACACACACACACACACACACACACACACACACACACACACACACACATATACTCTGCCTAGCTAATACCTCATCCTTTTGAATATCTCAGCTTAATATCACTTCCTCACCAATACCTCCTCTGTCCCTATCCTGACTAGGTTATCCTGACTAGGTCAGTGCTCTAGTTTGATCACCCTTACCATTCTCCATGTGGCAATGTAGGTAACTATATATTGTGATGTGATTTGAAAAACCTTCCTTTCTATCGACTGGTCTAAGGCACTCAACACTGTTGTGTACTTAGTAGGATCTCAAAAACTGCCCAGTGCGTAAGCCAACAGGAGACACCCCAAAGGCAGTAACTGTCAATATTCTCCATGAATCATTATCTGGATCAAAAGCTAACATTTAAATAGTGATTGGACTGGTGAGCAAAGAACACAAGACCATAATCATGAGCACAACGACAAAACCAACTCAAGAGAAAAGCTTCTCACCATGTACCTCCCTCACTAATGACGAACACTGTTCACATTTGGAAATCAGTTTGGCTGAGGACTATTGATTTCCTCTTTTCTCTGCGTTAGGCTTTGTGCTGAGGCTCCAGCTTGGGCGGTGGGGGGGGGGGGGGGTGGAGGAGGGGGGAATCACAACCTGCCCCGATTCCGCGTGGCCTTGGTTTACCTCCAGCTCAAACATGCCTGCCTGGCTTTCAGAATTAATTAAAGGGCAAGACAACAGCGACAATGACAGACACCGGAGAGCCGAGAGACCTTGCTTGTTTTGTGAAACAGAACATTTAGAGGAGATTTTCAAAAGGCAGATGAGAGAGCAAAGCTCTCCCTCTCGGGAGCATCACTCTGCTTGGTGATGGCGAATAAGGCAGCCCCATGGGTCTTTGGGTCCCCTGCCTTCTGGGTGGGCAATGTGGGAGGAAGAACTCTCTCCACTGTAGCCCCAGAGGGTACAAGCCAGAACTTCTGGGGACAGAATCAGGAGGGGCTCACAACAGTCTGGCCTGGTCCTGTTTTGAGATGGGAGCTAGAGATGCTTAATAAGGTGTGGTTCTACCCATAGCCCCCAAGTCAGGCCCTTGACACCGGGTGGTGCCATCTAGTGGCTAAGGCAACTGGGGGTGGGTTAAAGGACCACTGGAGGTGGGGGAGGAGAGCAAGGTGCCCATAATAAGCAGAAGGTGGTGATGGTGCTGCCCAAGGGTGACCTTGGGGCCGACATTCAGCCCCCCCCAAAATGTCTATCAGCGTCCTTCCAGCCACAGCCTCTTTTCTCTTCCATCATCGCTCAGCACAGTCTTCTCCAATGTTAGCCCCATAACTTTCCCCTCTTTTCATCCTGGTTCAGCATCACAACAGCCCAAGTAAATCTTCCTTATTATAAGGAAAAAAAAAACATGTATGGGGTGGGTGAAAAACTGAGTGACAAAGCCTTTTGTAATGATAAAGGCAGAAAAAATGACAGGGATATTCTAGGCACTTTTGTTCCATCACACAAGATGCCCTCAATTTTTATTTGAAAAAAGTCCCAACTCTCAGAGAGTCTGAAAGAATGCTATAATATATATATATATCTCCTTCATCCAGATTCACAATCGCATTTTGCTACATTTACTTTATCTGCGCACACACACACACACACACACACAGTCTTTTATTTCTGATTCTTTTGAAAGTAACTGCAGGCATCATAACATCTCAACCCTACATACTTTAAAATATGTCTATCTATAGAGAAAAGAACCTTGACTTACAGAACCATATTGCTGTTATCACACCCAAGAAATTTAATACTGATGTGATAATTACCTAACATGTAGCCCATATTCAAATTACCCCAATGGCTCCCCAAATATATTTCATAGCTCTTTAAAAATATTCCACATCTAATTAAGGGTTTCTCATTGCATTGGTTTTTATGTTTTCTTATTGTCCTTTAATATATAAAACTCTGCTCCTTTATTCATGTGCATGCTTGCTTGTTTGTTTTAATTCATGGGCAATTTTCTGAACATCCAGAATAGCTGTCTTGCAGAATTTCCCCAAATTTTGAACTTTTCTGTTTCCTCATGACTAGATTCAAGTTAAACATTTTTTTTTGGCAAGATGATATGTAATTGACTTTGATTCACATGAGGAGGCACATAATTCCAGTTTATTCCATTATGGGTGCTGCTAAATTTGATCACTTGGTTAAGGTGGTAGCCACCATGACCTGTGGGATTCTACTTTGGAATCCTACAAAGATCTTATTTTTTTCAAGAATGAAATTTTATTCAATGACCAAAACTTCTATTGTTGACCCTTCATTGAATCAATAATTTCTTTTTTTTAAAACATTCCTAACGCAATCATTCTTTTTTAAAAAAATATATTTTATTGATTTTTTACAGAGAGGAAGGGAGAGAGATAGAGAGTTAGAAACATCAATGAGAAACATCGATCAGCTGCCTCCTGCACATCTCCCACTGGGGATGTGCCCGCAACCCAGGTACATGCCCTTGACCAGAATCGAACCTGGGACCTTTCAGTCCGCAGGCCGACGCTCTATCCACTGAGCCAAACCGGTTTTGGCCAATAATTTCTTATGTTAATCAAATTGTGACTTTCTAGTCTATCATTCCAATGATATATTAGTTAATATTCTTCTGTAAATAATTCTCTCTTTCTCTCTCAAAGTGGGGAGGTGGAAATTGTGTCTTGAAGACCAGATCCAAAAGTGCATAGGAATAAAGCCCATAGCACTGACAGCATCCTGCTTAAAGTGTGGTTAAAGGCTTTCCTTTATGAATGGTCCTCCTTGATGCGGGTCACAAACCAACATCCTTGGGTGCCCCAACACCACCAATGTCTGCTTCTTCCTACCTCTCTGAGCGTGAAAAATCACCCATGTTGTATGAGGAATTTAAATAACCAGGAGTTAAAAGTATGGGGACACTTCCATAAACTACACACATGTAATTCCTTACTAGGGATAAAGTTAACCCAGTGGGCACCCATTCGTGGTAGAAATAGGATGGGAGATATGAGGAGTGTCTAGATTGGAACAGCTGTAGCAGGGGAGATGCACAAAGCCTTGCCAAGTCCATAAAGGTTTACCTCTGAACATAGAGACTGAATGGGACAAGAGGAATAAAGGGGAAGGAGCAGGAGATAGAGGCTCCAATGGGTGTCAGAGACAGGTAGGGAAGGGGGCACAGGGGCTCGCTTGTCTAAGTCAGAACCCTTTGAATTTTCTGTAGGTTTAAGGCAGAGTCAGCTCCCCTGAATGGAGCCTGTTGCTATGTAGACTAGGCTGAGTTCATTGAGTCCCATGTCTAATTGGGGCATTTATGGCAGTAGCGGTGGCTGTCCACCATGACACTCCTGCCTCCCCTCACCTGGTCTGTGCGTCTCAGTTCCTGTGGGGTTTGGTATTGTGACGTCAGCAACAAGGCTCACATGCACTCTCTCCATCTCAACCTGGCGAGGAAGCTGCCGCAGAGATTAGAGAAGGGGAGAGTGAGCGTGGGTGTGGGGCATGCTGGCAGGGCCCGGAGCGAAAAGACAGGTGTGTTTAAATCAGCAGAACAATCAGTCCTAGGCAGGGGCAATTTTGAGATTAGGGCTTCTGGTTCTATTTTATTTTATTTTTTTTTAATAAAAAGAAAAGATTTCTCTCTGATGAGAAAGTCCCGCTGCTCTACTGTTGTAATCTCACCTCCACTCACACGGTTTCCCGCAGCTTCATTTCTGACCCACTTTCTTCATCTTCTTCGCTTGTTTCCTTCAAGAGTGGTTTTAGCTCCCAGCCCCAGCCAGCACCTTGCTTAAATTGCTTTAATCTCCAAGTGCTTCTTATATTGATTTTAAACAGTTAAGCTGCCAATCAACTCCCCTCCTTGTGCAGCAGACGAGGGCAGAGAGATTAAAACAACAAACAAATAAGGCTGAAGGGAGGAAGTTGGTTAGAATTTCCAAATGAATGTCAGCAGCTACCAGCAGAGCCTGTCTCCCCTCCCACAATGGAGAACAAGATTATTACAAAGAAACTAGGTCTAGCTTTCTGATGTTAATAATAGGCAGCATTTAATGAATAGTTGCTCTGTGCCAAGAACTCTTCTAAATCCTGTATTCAGATGAACTCATCTAATCCCTGCAACAATCATATCTGGTAAATGCTATCATTGTTCTTTTTTAACAGAATAGGAAACTGAGGCACAGAAAGGTGAAGTGACACATCTAAGTCCGCACAGCCAGTGAATGGCACAGCAGTCTGGCTCTACAACATGAACTAGCAGGCAGCAAGCTGTAAGTACCCCTTCGCCTCATTACAAAGTCTGTACCAGGCTGTGTGGCACAGAGTGAAGCAGAAATGCCACTTTCAAAAAAACAAACAAGAAACAAACAAACAAAAAACAGGAGGAAGAGTAGTCTAAACAGGTGGGAGTTAGATACCGTTTAATCCAATAAACATGCATGAAGCCCTGATTATGTGCAGGCAGGAAACTTGACCCTGGAGACACACAAATGAAGACGATGCACTTACAGCTCTCAGAGACCTCACACTCTAATGGAGATAAGCAGTCTCCTGGGGCAGATGTGATGGTGGAGGAGGAAAAGGCAAGCGAGTGATCAGATGGCTCTTTATCCTTCAAGGTATGACCCAAACCCCACCCCTTCCAGGAAGCCTTCCCTAACTACCTTCAGCTGCTTCCCTCTTGACATGTCATTCACTGCTGAACACTGCAACAGTAGGATCACTTGTTTGTCTCTCCCATCGGATAGGACTCTGCAAATCATATATTGAGAGCAAAATTGGCTGGCCATCTATTTTTATAAATAAAGTTTTATTGTAACACAGTCATTTGTTTGCTACAGCTGCTGAGTTGCACAGCTGCATCAGAGACTGTCTGGCCTGGAAAGCCTAAGCTAGTTACTATCTCTCCGGCCCTTTTCAGAAAAAGGGTTCTGACCCCTATGCCAGCCTCTGAGCTTTTTTAGGGGAGGGAGGGCGCCCTTTATTTCCCAGTCTGCAGTAGCCAGCACTAAAGGAGCAGGGTCGTTCTAGGTCTGCAGTTCCTGCCAAACAGTATCATCTGAGCTTGGCCTGGGGTTGATTCTAAAAATGAAGATTTCTGCTGGAGAGAGAAGGAGAGGAGATACTGGAACGCCTACCCAGGTCTTCTGTTTCTGATTCAAAAACTACCAATGACACAGCAAATGGCTAGGTGATTTCATAACCAAACACAAGCCTGCTGAAATGACCCTGATAACTAAGACACACAAGGAAGAAAGGCTCGGGGGCAGGCAGAGAGAATGCAGTAGAGGCAAAGGGAAAACGGACCACACACGGGGTGATTTGCCACTTTAATTTCCTTCGGGGGTGACATAACTTCTGTGACAGGTAGACTGGTTGGGTCTTCATTAGGGCTCTTACCAATATGGCGTTGGATGTATCTAACTGCACCTGCTGTGTTAGCGGTCGTAAAGTGTGTAGAATGTCTTATTGATCTTGGGAGGAACTGAGCAGGAGCTGGAGAGAGGACAGGCAAGCAACAGATTAGACGGCGAGTAGAAATGACCTGCACAATTCCGTGCTCTGGGCTGGTAACAAGCCCAGCGTGTTGAATGAACACTCTGGTTAAGCAATTGCTAGCAAGAGGGTCATCTGTCTTGAAAGAGAACATTTTTGCCCAAATTGCAGCAGCACCTTGGAGGAGGTGAGCTGGTCTGAACCCTGCCGGAGCCGTGTGCAGCACGTTCCCCCGGATGGTTTGTGGGGAAGAGCACAGACTTCAGAGGGCTGGCTTCAACCCGCAGAGAGGCCTAGGAGTCACGAGGAAGTTGTCAACCTGCTGAAGAGGGGGGACCCAGGACCCCCAAAGTATATGACTACGACATCGCCAGAGTGATGCAGGCTGAGCTTTTGATGGTTCTTGAAACCTTGCTGTGTTAGGCTGTGCTGCCGCTCCGATCAGAAGGCCCCGAATGCGGGCAGAGCTCACGTTCTTCCTTCCTTGTAGGACAACCGAGGATCTCAGTTCCCACCGCAGACTGGGAGGCATAACGACATCAAGATTGGAGGATGTTACAAATGAAGTTCTAGCACTTACGTGACTATTAAAATTCAATCAGGGAGCTCTTCAAGGTGAGAGTGAACAGGCGTTGCCTGAACACCTCCTTTCTCAGAGAGAAATTAGATCTTCGGAAAGCACCCTCTGATATGTGGGGCCAATTAACTATTAGAAAGTTGTACAGGCCACTTCATATTGCATCAAATAGCTGTCTTCTTGATGTTACAGAATGAACCCAATCTTGCTTTTACATTATATATATATGTGTGTGTGTTTTTTATTAGAGAGAGGGGAAGTCAGAGGGAGAGAGAAACATGATGGGAAAAAAATATGGATTGGCTGCCTCCTGCATGCCCCCTACTGGGGATCAAACCCGCAACCAGAGCATCTGCCCTGACCAGGAATTGAACTGGTGGCCTCTTGGTACATGGTATGATACTCAACCAAATGAGCCACACTGGCCAGGGCTACATAATGTATCTTCATATATTTACAGATAGTTTTCTTTCTACCCCTACCACTCACATCATGAGTATTCTCTTGTTTACGTTATATAACCTCATTTCCTTCTACGTTTCCCGTAAGATATGGTTTTGATTGCACTCACAAGTTTACTAGATTTTTTTCGTAACATGCCGCAACCTGTCTTTAGCCTTCCTTTAGTTCTCTATCCAGAACGAACACATTGGTACAATGTTCCTTCCCGCCTGCTAAATGCGCTTCCCTCACTAGGCAGAATGCACTGAGAATGAATAATCCTCAGGTGACAAAAATAATCCACTCTAAAAGAGAAACCCTCATGCTCTTGTCATGAGTTTAAGTACAAAGGCAAGGGAGCATTTAATGGGGAGCATGGGAGGTCCCCTGATTTCAGAAGCATTCACCCAGTCACTGGAACACCGAGTGTTCTCACTTAAATCCAAAGTTTTGTTGTTATTTTTCTTGGACTTGAAAAAAAAAAGTGCTCACTAATTTTGAAATTATTGCTTCTAACACAGTGCTCTGGAATAAAATAAAAGTACCCTGAATGGTTGTTAGAAAAAAGCTTTGCTAACTTTCACCACTCACCTGTGACCACTTCCTGCTGCTATGTGCTTTGAAAATGCAGAAATGATGTCCATGAGTTAAACCAGTGAGCTTGCAAAGTTTTCTTTTCCTCTGTGACTTTGGCAAGAGGTTTTCCTTTCAAAGTTATTCAAGTGATTCCTGAACTATTCTATGGACAAAAGGTGTAGCGTTTTGCTTGGGCCAGACATTTTTTTTGAAAGAACCCAGGTGTAGGATGTCACCAATGGAGGAATCCAAGAAATGACGAAGCCCCGGCTGTCACTTCACATTGGGAGATGATGAAAAGCATCCACAGCTGATCTTGGACTGAGACTGAACACCAGCCGAGGCTTACCAAGACTCACTGACCCCTGCCGACACTGAGGGGCCTCACTAAAACTCATTTTCACTCTTTGGTAACATCAAAAACATCAAAAGCGCAATCATGAATTTGACCTCTCCCCCACCCCAGTTTTAATTTTCTTTTACTTTACCTTTGGCTCTTGTGTAAAATTCACCTTGAAAATGTCCATCTGTTTCAGCTCTACTGGGTGAAGGTAGGAAGGGGGACCCCCAACACTGAGAGGGCTATAGTCTTAGTAGCTTGTACTGAGGGTGGCAACACAAGTCAAAGCGAGAGAGAGAGGGAGAGAGAGAGAGAGAGAGAGAGAGAGAGAGAGAGAGAGAGAGAGAGAGAGAGAAGACCCTACAGTGGGCCGCAATGCAAAGCCATCCACCTGGGGCCTGAGACACAGCCTGCCCACTGCATTCCACAGCCCCAGGGGACAAGGCATGGGCAGGGAAGTCTGCAGAAACCATAGTCAGCTCCAAAAAGTTCCTGTCTCCGAATTTTATCTTAAACATGTTATATGAATTGTCAATTTTACTCCATAATACTAAAATCTATTAAAACTGAAGATGCATTTATTGTAAGACACATTATTGTTTCATCACTAAGAAAGAAAAAATAACACGCGCTGCAAATTAAACTGTAACACAGCATTGATTCTAACATGCATTCTAATTTCAAAGGTGTTAAAACATGAGCATTGGAGAATCAATGAAATATTGAATATTTGGCTGTATTTAATATAGAGGATCATTTCCCCCATTCCCCACCCCCACCCCCAATCTTTAAATAAACTTGCTTCAAAAAGATGGACCATGTTTCCCCTTGGGATCTGCGTCCCTCTGGCCCATCACCACAAACACCCAGAAGTATGCATACTCCCATTAAAGAAACATTACACCATTTCCTGGAGTCAGGGATACAGAGCATCTTTGGGGAATCGGGTACAGGGAGGAGCTGTGTAACCTTTTTCATTTAAAACGCTATGAACCCAAGAAAATTAAAAACACATGTTGAACAAAAACTTGCCCTTAGAATGTTGATGGCATAATTCATCATAGCCAAAGAATGGGATCAAACCAAATGCCCATCACATGAGGAATGGATAAACAAAATATGTTCTATTCGTAGAATATTATTCTGCCATGGTAAAGAATGAAGGACCCAGCCATGTTACAACAGAGATGAACCTGGAAAACATAAGTGCTAAGAGAAAGAAGCCAGTCATAAAAGCCATATTATAAGAGGCCATTTATACCAAAATGTGCAGAACAGGCAGATCCATAGAGACTGAACGATCTGATGTTGCCAAGGAGCCGGGGGAGGAGGACACAGGGAGTGAGTTTAATGAATATAGGATTTGTTTTGGGGGGTGATGGGAATATTTTAGAATTAGATAGTGACAGTTGTACAACATTGTGAATATACTCAAAGGCACTGAATTGTATACCTCAAAAATGGTTACAATGTTAAATTTTATGTTATGTACATTTATCTTAATAAAATGGGTAAAAAAAAAACCACTACAAAAAATTTCCTCCTGCCCCCCTTTAACAGTTGGAAATAGGACTGGGAGGGTCTTTTAGCTCAGCTTTGCTCTTGTTCCCAAGGGTGAGTCCTGAGGTCTTGCAACAGAACCCTAGGGCTCTGAGGAGCCAGCATGAAATCTTCAACTTTCCTCCCCAAATGGCCTTCTCTTCCTTGTTGTATTGAAGGCTGAGTCGCCTTCTCCCAGGAGCAGTTTCCCTGAACGGCAAGGATGATGTTCTGCTCAACGCAAGTCCCATCTGTCCCTCTCCAACCCTTCCCAGTACTCCAGATCCAAACTGCCCTTCCCTGGCACCGAGTTCCTCGTACATTCAGGAGCCAAGCCTGTGTACCACCCACGTCCACCATGAAAGGCCAGCCATGAGGACTTTGGAAAAGCAGTGCGTTCTGCCAGAAAGGCTACTTCCCATCCCTGCCACCCCTCTGGAGCACGGCACAGGAGTGTGCCCGATCCACACTCGTAAGGCACGTGGTTTGTAAGGCTGGATGCTGCGTTGGTCAGAAACCTCCAGGGGAGCCTGCCCCACACCCAGCATGTTTGGAGAGTTGACCAGAGAAGACCCACATATTTATTCTGTACCCCTGGTTTAAAGGCAGACACAGTGCCTTTGCCTAGGACCCAGTTTCATCTGTCACTCATGTCTGCACTTGTGTAGACTCTCCTAGAAACCTAGTCTGTTGGCTCTGATATAGAGGCACCCAGAGCCCCAGGCTCCACCCACCCTAAGTCACCAAGAAGGAGCCACATGCTGTTTCCCGCCTCTTTTCTCAGGCATTTTCTCTACCTAACATTTCCTTCCCTCCTTCCCTCCTCTTTTTACCTGAGCAACTCACTCATGTTTTAAGGCTTAGCTCAGACCCTGGGCTACAGGGACCCATTCATCCTACCTCCTACTCTACATGTATAAAAATGTTACATAACATATAATAAAAAGAAAACAACACACAGCCAATCTTAATGCATAGAGAGGGAAATCCACAATGTCAGCATTGAAGCGGGACCTGGAGTTGGGGCTTTGAACAAAGAAGGATTCCTAACTCCTAGGGGTGGGGAGAGGTTCTATAATTGAATACTTAACTAATTGACAAATACTTATTTTACTTAACACCTACTATGTGCCAGGAACTGGAGATTAAAGCTGTATATTATAGGCTTATGTCTTCAAGGAGGTTACATTCTAGTCCAATGAGTAAGGCAATCGATTCCTTTTCCAAATGGGGGCCCAGCTTCTAGGATCTGTGGGGCATACCATCCTGAATAATTGATGCTGCCTGCCCATAAACCCTTACAACTCAGAAAGAGAAACAGGAAGGCCCCTAAAAATCAGACAAGCTTCTATAAGAGCCATATCTTTAGTTCAATACAATATATAATTCATTCATTCAATCATTCATTTGTTCATCTCTCCTTTGAGTGAGCATTTAAGAAGAGTTTACTAGGTATTAAGCACTGAGAGGCACTGGGTATACAGAGTGTTGAATAAGACGACATGGTCCATAAACTTACAGATTATAAACTAGTAGGGAAGAGAAACATTCTAGAGTTACTCATCAGGAGACATATAAAGGCAAGTTGCCACAAGTCTACGAATGAAGAAAACCAAGTGCTATGAAGCAAGGTAATGAAGGATACCCCGGTTTGGCTTTAAAAGTTACGAGAAGCATCTCAAATGAACTGACTTTTTCGTTTGTTATGAATAAAGGATTGGGACAAGCAAGTAAGGAGTGAGGTAAAGAGTATTTCAGATGCAGCAAAAGGAATCAAGGTTTCTGATGTTGGCTGGCATTTAGCACAGGATGGGAGCTAGCTGGAGAATGGAGTGAAGTGTAGGGGCCAGCTCATGCATTACTCTGTAGGACTCATTAAGATTTTTGAATTTCATTCCAAATATAAAAGAAGGCCACCAGAAAGTTTAAGTAGAGGGTTGATATAATCCAATTTGTGTTTTAAAAAAGATTCGTATTCTAGAGTGGAGAATGGGTTGAAGGCAAAAAGAAAGGATATGAGAAGGAGAGATAAACCACTGTGCAGCAGCAAGATGATAGTGGTTTTAGGTAGGCATGACAGACTCAACATGTATGTTGAGTGTTGGGTGGACAAAGCTGGAGGAGGTGGATTGGCTGTGTGGGTTGATAGAGAGGAAGACATAAAGATGATTCTAGATTTCGGGCTTAAGCAACTGGATAGATGAAAGGCCTATAGACTGAGAGGCAGAAGAATGGAGTAGAGATTAATTCTGATGAAGAAAATGCAGGAAGGCCTTTAGGGGAAGGTCAGATCTGGACAGGAGTCTTAATGGAGGACATTTAAAAAGATTAACACAGGGAAACGGGGTTGTTCTAGGACAGAGAACGATGTGAGCAAAGTCTGGGCATGTGCATGGCTCCGAGAATGGCGGTAAAGGAGTGCAGCGCTGGGCATGCAAAGTGTGGGGGTGTTGTCATCAGGAGGGATACAAGATTGAAAAGGTAAGTAGATGTGGGGAATCAATGTCTGAAATTAATCTGTAAAAGAAGATAATCTTTGGAGGTTTGTAGATAGTGGAATAACATGTTCAGACTTTAAATTGTTTTTATATTTTTATTTTTAGGATGATCTCCAAAATTTCTGGAGCTCTGTAAGAGAGAAAAAATGGTTGGTGTTTGAGAAAGAGACATTTTGGGAAAACTGAAATACATGCAATCTTTTTTTAGCATCTCTAACAGATCAGTTTAAGAATATGAGCATACATTATGTATAATTTGGGTTGTTTTTAAAGCGATCATGTTTCATGTTTGTTATATATAGAGCTGTGAAGGCCCGGACAACTCTTGGAATAGATTTTATTTTTCCATTAGGGTGAAATTAGGGGTGTTGTGGCTACCCATTGGCCAACAATATTGCCTTGTCAAATCTTATCATTTCCAACCTGAATATTCATATCTCTTTTATAATTAAAAAAAAAAGGCTGGTTTTGTTTTTGAGTGGCCTGCTCTATTGCCCACTAAAATGTTCTTTGGTCCAAAAAGCAAAGGAAAAGAAAACAAAACTGAAGAATTAGGGACAACATGTATTATTCATGGGGTGGGATTATAAGAAAAAGATATAGAAATAATTTTCCTATTTATGCTTTCTTGGAACACTACACATTTTTTTAAATCAAAGCAATGTCCTTGAACAGAGTCAATAAAGTTTTTCTGGAAGGGCCAGATAATAAATATTTTACCCTGTGTGGCTCTATGGTCTCTAAAGCAACTACTCACCTCTGCCAAGTAGTGGTAAAGCAGCCACAGGCAATGTGAGACCAAAAGAGCAGGACTGTGTGCCAATAAGCTTTATTTACAAAATTAGGCGGCGAGCCATGTGCTATTGACCCTTGCCCAAGACCCTGGCTACTCTGGAAAAGAATTATTTCTGCTTTTGTATATCATATGCAGCTAACAGACTATTTCTCTGTCTCATTTGTCACGTACAAAGGCTGCTCGGTTCAATCTACTCCCATGCAGTGGAGCCCGTAACCCAATAAAAGTGAGCCCCGGTGTGATAGCCCTTTGTCTTAATCAAAGTTATGAAAAATTGTTCCCTAATCAGAACTTATTTTATGTACCCCGCTTTTGATTTAAGTGTTTGCTTTTGAAAATCTGTTCGATGACTATAATAAGATTTGCTTCTCGGATAAAACTCTCCTTCACCCTAAGAAAGTGGGGAAGAAAGAAGAGAAATGAGAACAGTGACCAAGATGTTACAGGAGTAAGAGGAGGACGCACTGCATTGCTTTGTTTATTTGCCAAGAACTCATGGGTCAGGCTCTATGTCATAATTTTGCAAACACTGTTTGATTCCCCCAGTGACCCTATAAAGTAGGCTACACTCACTATTTCAATATCGGCAAGAACACCTTTAACGTTGGGCTTCTCCACAAGCAGAAACTGGGGAAAGGATATGAATGCAAACAGTCTGTCTGGGAAGCAATCCCAGGGAACAAGGTGAGGGAGAGAGCAAATGGCCCAGGAAAGGGAGGAAAGCCAATAGTGGAGAAGTTATTGAGGGGTAACTGACATCGATCCTCTGGGGACCCCAGTAGATACTGTGTCCATCACACTTCACAACTGTCCAAAGAGAAGCAGGGAAGATGATGTATTTAACCACCAACTCCTGGGGTCATCAGCTCCCTGAATCTCGCCCCACATGTGGGGGGATAACATTCCTGAAGCCAGAGAAAGCCATTAGGAAGAAACAAATAGGCGCTGGAGGCAGGAAGCTGATGGTGTGCATATGAATTGTCCAGTGAGCCCTGAGATGACTTTGGATGTGGGCCAAGGGGACCTAGGCACCAATCACATATGCTATAGACACTGCGACCAAAGTTTCTAATGCAATGCATAATGCTATTTTCCCTGATTCTCGCCGTTATTTATTCTGCTTCTGTCCCCATGTAACACCCATTAGCAGTCCTAAAGTTACAGGGAAGGCTGGAGCCAAACTCCAGGAAGGAAATTATTTTAAACCAATAATTCTTAAAATTTTTCCAAGAGCTCTCTCTTTCCAGTATGTCTGAGTCCACTCATAACACAAAAACTCCAGTTTGCACTCACTCTGACGTGATACAATATTAGTGGGAAAGACATTCACATGAAGTAGCCACAATCCACAAAATCATTCCCAGACTGTCATTTACTGCCTGGAATCAGATGCAGGATTTACCAGCTAGTCAGCATGGGTAGGCAGTGTGGTTTGCAAAGTGTTGGATATTAAATCAAATATTCAGGCTATTAATAATACCTGATTCTCTGGGTGACCTTGGATTTATTCTACCTGTCTCGATTGAGGTTTATACAACATGAAAAATGGCCCAGAACACAGCTTCTTTTCTGACTTGGCAGCAGAGTAAGGTGGGAATAGTTACCTCTGCCAACCTCAGCTAGATCTGACCTTGTGGAAAATCAAACAAACAGAATCTCATTCCAAGTCCCCACAGGAAGAAGCATGTGTAGGGGTCACTCTTGCTTTGCCAACTGCTGGCTTTCTTTCTTGGACATTACAGAAGATACTTCACTGGTAAAACAAAGCCCCCTGGTGTCCAGCAGAAGAGCAGAAAGCAGAAGGCGGTTTCTACCCACCTCTCCCTTATGACTGATGTTTCTCCAGGCCTGCTGATGAGAGCTCAGCGTCAGTGTTAGAACTGCAACAGTAGTGATCTAGGGCCTTCCAGAATATTCTAGCCCTAGACTTATAAGCAAGAACAGTTCCCAGAACACGTCTGGACTTAGGCAGGAGAAAAGTACATTGTGGCTGTTATGCTAGAGCTTCTCTGTGATGACTAATGGTTCGAAATGCATCAACTGGCACTTGATACCTGCTCAGTTTCTTCAAAAATCTATCCAACTACCTATCCCCACCCCCAACAACTACAACAGCAAAACAATCTTGTTAATGTACAATAAATGAGATCCTAGCAGATGGATTCTAGAGAAATAATCCTAAACAAGTGGGAGACGATGACTACTTTCTTTTCTTATAACTGTGGGGTCTTGGACAGAGGGTTTTGCCATTTGTGTTTCTGTTTCTCTCACAAGAAAATGAGGACAAAGCTGCCTACGTTGAAAGATCATCATGAGCACAGAGACTTCCCACCAACTTATGAATCAATGAATATGTATTAGGTGTCGCTCTGAGGGCTGGGGAGGCAGATGTGGATAAGATGAAATGGTTGTCATCAAGGAGCTTATGTTCTTGTAGGGAAGTCACACAATAAGATCCTTTCAGCTGCTGAGATGAGCTATGAAGGTAAAACAGTCACGTGATACAGAATGACAAGTGGTGCCACTATAGTTAAGTGATTCGAAGAGGTCTGTCAAGAGGTGACATTGGAGTTGAGGTATGAATGGTGAGAAGATTTCAGCTCTGTAAACATCTGGGGGTAGGACATTGTGGGGAGAAGAAAGAAGTGGAGAAGCCAATGGGTGGGAGCACAATTTGGAATTGCTGAGGGTTATGCTCGGCAGGTTAGTAAAGCTAAACAAGACAGGAAGTCAAGTTTTAGGCTGAAATCCTATGGCATTATTTTCTATTTTTCGTTCACTTATTCATTTATACTTACTTCAGATTTACCATACTTTGTCCTCCAAAAGGATTATTTGTTCAAAGAACTTTGGGAAAACTAATCTACTATTTTTGGAGTCTTAAATCAGATTAGCATGAAGAAACAAAACTCATAAAGCACAGCATTTATAAAATTTCTTTGACCACTGAATTTGCTTCCTACTATGTGAATAGCTTATCTAAATACCTTTTACTTAATTTAGTTGAAATTATACATCAGATATCTACTATAAGACATAATGTACACAACTAGGAGCTGAAATAAAAATGTATAGTTTAAATCCAACCTCTGCTGTGTGATCTTAGGCAAATCTTCTGTTACCTGTACACTGGACTCCTATTTTCTTTTTAAAATAATTTTTATTGATTTCAGAGAGGAAGGGAAATGGAGAGAGCGATAGAAACATCAATGATGAGAAATAATCATTGAAAGGTTGCTTTCTGCACACCCCTCACTGGGGATTGAGCCCACAACCCGGGCATATACCCTGATGGGGAATTGAACCATGACCTCCTAGTTCATAGGTCCACACTCAACCATTGAGCCACACTAGCCAGACTGGAGTCCTATTTCTTTATCTATAAAATGAGGAGAGTGAGACTAAATGAGAATAAAGTTTCATCCTGTTCTAATAGGAATTGTATTTCCATTCATCAATGCTGTAAAAGACTAGAAGAAAAATGGTTCTTGACTTTAAGAAATTTACAGTTGAGCTACAAAAGGAGAGTGAAAACACACACACACAACACACACACACACACACACACACTCACACACACACTCACACAGGTCTCAGGATCATAAATGTGTGATTATATTGTCCTAATTATATACAACCTTGCTCATCTCAAGGTGAGAGAAAGGATGATGTTGTTTGGTTGTCCTATGAGTAGCACATCGACAACACAAAGGTTAAGTAATTTAACCAAGGTCTCACTATATCTAATTACAATGGCTATTACCACACATGTCCATGGTTTGGCTTCTCTACAAGTTAACCCATCCTGTAGAATAGAGTTTATGCTATTTGGAAGAGTGAAAATGGACAAAATAAGAATATTTGTATAACCCTTTACAGCCTATGAAGAGCTTTGCCTAGACAAATTTTGCTCAATCTTCACAGCCTAGTATATATATATAGGACCTATGAACTAGGAAGTCATGGTTCGATTCCCCATTGGGGTATATGCCCGGGTTGTGGGCTCAATCCCCAATGAGGGGTGTGCAGGAAACAACCTTTCAATGGTTATTTCTCATCATATATGGTTATGATCAGTACCTTTGTATAACTTAGAAATCTGCAGTTCAGAGCTTTGAAACAACTTGTCCTGTGTCTACTAGTAACTAAATGACAGGGCTGCTTCTGATAGACCCCATAACTATCTGTTTCCCTTATTCTGCCCTCACTGGCCTAGTAACCACATTGCAATCCTAGACCTGGTGGTCCAGCAGGAACGACCTCCTGTCTCTACTGAAATTCCAGTAATTCAAACCAGAGTGGGAGATAAGGTACGGTATCCATGCTCATGGTGTCATTTTCATTCCCAATTTTGGTTTGGCAGTTGGGCTGTTTGAGATGGAAAGGAAGTAAAGGATGTTAAAGGCACAGTTCACCGTAGTAAATACTTAGCAACTCACTCACTTGGTATATTTTCTTTGATGGCAGGACATAAAACATACAACCACTTTGGCCAATGCCTTCAGTTTCCAGGAAAATGGTTCTTATACTAGTAGAGCTATCTGTACAAAAGAATATTATGCAGGAGAGAACCTCTTTAGAAGCCAAAACTCAATGTTTCCTATAATTTAAGGATTATCAAGTCTTGGTTGATTTACTTCTTTGAACCTCTATTTCCTAATCTATGAAACAGGAATAATTTTGATAATCAATTGCTATTCCTAAAGATGAAACCAAATATAACTTGAATGTGCATTTTAATCTTCTCTGAGAAATGCGCACATGAGAAAATGTTGCTTGGAGAATGAATATTACATAGAGAGTGCTCCAGGAAATTGTTTGCATAAGAGCTCAAATGTTGTTGTAACTAGATAAAGAAAGCATTGTTCCTAAGAGTCAAATGCCAAAGTACAGACATAACTTTGTTCTACAGAATTCTTCTTTGTTATTGTAATTTTTTGAAATAGCGTTTGTCCTGCATTCATATGAGAGAATGTAGCTAGATGTTGGAGTCAGGATGTACAACAGGCAGTGAAGGAGAAGGATGTGAAAGGGAGAGGAGAAACAATGAACAAGTCAGGATTGTAGGGATCAGCCTCAAGGTGAATCACATCCTTTCCCTGGCAGCTTTGACTCAGTATCTGCGTAAACACACATTGTCAGTTGTCAAGGTTACGTGCTCTCCCCTGCCTTGTCTAGTGCCTGTCAGTCACAGCTTCTAAGCTCTGACAATGGGGAATAGTTCAGTGGTGTGTTAGCTGTTACACCCGAGCATCTGCAAGCAATGCTACAGCAGCCACAGGCAGGGCTCAGTGAGCATTCTCCAACTGGGACAAGACTTCAAAGCCATGCCATGAAAAGAATGCTGGTATTTTTCAACAGTGTTTGAGTTTTACCACCTTTTCTATGCCCAGGGGGAGGACTCCATCCAATTTTGCTATTTATAAAGTAGCACATAGGAACGTTTGGACTGACCTAGGTGTGTCAGAATTGGTGGCTTTGGGCAAGTCACTGCACTTTACTGAATGTGTTTTGCTTGTTTACAACAATAATCCTCCCCCACTAATAATAATTTTTTGAAAATAAAAATAAAGGTATTGACCTCATTTACAATAGCATCAAAAAATAGAATACTTAGTAATAAATTTAACTACGGAGGTAAAAGGTGTCTGCTCTGAAATATATAAGACACTGATGGCAGAGATTGAAGACAGAAATACATGGATTGGAAAAATTAATATTGTTAAAATGTCAATACTACAAAAAGCCATATATAGTTTCAACACAATCCCTAACAAGATTCTGATGGTATTTTTTATAGAAGTAGACACAAAAACTCATAAAATGTATATGGAATCACAAAAAAACCTTGACTAGGCAAATAAATCCAGAGGAAGAACAACAAATCAGGAGGCAGTATACATTCTGATTTTAAGCTATATTATAAAGCTATAGTTATCAAAACCATATGGTACTGGCATAAAAAGAGTCCAACAGACCAATGAAATAATTGAAATCCCGAAAGTAAACCCCAGCATATATGGGAAATTAATATTTGACATAGAAACCAAGAATGCTAAATGGAGAACAGTCTTTTCAATAGTTGTTGCTGGGATAGTTGGATACGCACATGCAAAAGAATGAAACTGGACCCTTATTACATTCCACTCACAAAAATTACCTCAAAATGGATTAAAGACTCAAATATAAAACCTGAAACAATGAAAATTCTAAAAGAAACCATAGGAATAAAGCTCTTTGACATAGGTCTTGGCAATTATTTCTTTGGAAATGACACCTAAGGTAAAAACAACAAAATAAAAAATAAACAACTGGGACTACATCAAACTAAAAAGCTTCTGCACAGCAAAGGAAACCATTGACAAAGTAAACACAAACCTACAGAATGGGGAAAATATTTGTAAACCATACATCTGACAAAGGGTTATAATCCAAGATAAATAAAGATCTCCTAAAACTCAATTGCAAAACACACACACACACACACACACACACACACACACACACACACACCAATTAACAAATGAGCAAAGGACATGAACAGTTGTTTCTCCAAAGAAGATATATGAAAAGCCAACAGTTCCATGAAGAGATGCTCAATATTGCTAGTCATTAGGGACATGCAGATTAAAACCACAGTATCACCTCAAGCCTGTTAGCAAAGACATCATAGAAAAGATAAGACTTAACTCATGTTGACGTAGATGTCAAAAAAGGGGAATCCTTATACACTGTTGGGGGGATTGTAAGTTGATACATCCATTATGGAAAACAGTATGGAGTATTCCCCCAAAGTTGAAAATATTACTATCATATGATCCAGTGATTCCCTTTCTGGGAATATATCCAAGGAAGAAAAAACACTAACTTGAAAAGATATCTGCAACCACATGTGCATACAGCATTACTTACCATAGCTGAGATGTGGAAACAACCTAAGTATCTATTGATGGATGAATGAATAAATAAGGCAATATACACATATATTATAAAACAGAATATTATACAGCATAACAAATCCTACTATGCATAACACAAATGAACCTTGAAGGCATTATGCTAAGTACAAAAGGTTGGGGAAAGATAAGCAACTGTATGATCTCACTTATATGTGGGAGGGAGGGAGGGAAAAAGAGGGAGAAAGAGAAAGAAATCAGACTTGTAGTTCAGTG
This sequence comes from Myotis daubentonii, assembly GCF_963259705.1. Taxonomy (NCBI): domain Eukaryota; kingdom Metazoa; phylum Chordata; class Mammalia; order Chiroptera; family Vespertilionidae; genus Myotis; species Myotis daubentonii. Next base: position 69,730,391 of record NC_081850.1, on the reverse strand, counting down.
ATGGCGAACCTATGACACACGTGTCAGAGGTGACACGCATGTCAGAGGTGACACGCGAACTCATTTTTTTGGTTGATTTTTGTTAAATGGCATTTAAATATGTAAAATAAATATCAAAAATTAAGTCTTTGTTTTACTATGGTTGCAAATATCAAAAATTTCTATATGTGACACGGCACCAGAGTTAAGTTAGGGTTTTTCAAAATGCTGATATGCAGAGCTCAAAAGGTTCGCCATCACTGTTGTAGTTACTAGGGACAAAGGGTTGGGGATAGGGAAAATTGGAGGAATGTTGTCAAAATGTACAAACTCCGAGTTTTAAAATAAATAATGTAATATACAACAGGATGACTATACCTAGCCCTGCTGTAGGATATACAGGAAAGCTGCTAAGGGAGTTAAATCCTAAGAGTTCTCATTACAAGGAACATGTTTTCCTACATGAGAAGGTGAATGTTAGCTGAACTTATATCAATTTGACATGCTGTACAATCATGCTGTGTGTCTTAAAATTATACAATGATGTATGTCAATTATTTCTCAATAAAACTGGGGGAAAACTAAATGTAATCTCCTGGGAGTAGTAAAAACAAAACAAAAATCTTTCCATCTAAATATGTTTACAGTGATGACTGTTGTAAATATGGAATGAAGATTGATATGATAAACCTCAAAATGGGCATTTTCTCATTAATTTGGCAATAGGAGATATAAATCCACTAAAATGTTACCAAAATATATATCAGTATATAGCAGTGAGATTTCTCCTTTTGCTAGTCTTTCTCACGTCTCTTGGTAATGTTTTGTTGATGGATGTGGGATACTTCCACAAGATAAAATTATGAAAATTATTTTTATTTTGAGTAATATATTATAGCCAGTTAAATAAGATTATAGCTAGTCACAGTGTGAAACATGCATGTAACGATGTATGGCCAAAGAGAGAGTTGTCTCAGGTGAGACAGCTGAGAAAGAGAACAGATTCCTTTTTAGGCAGATCACACACGTTACAATACCCAGGAGAGGTGAGGGGAGGAGCGGGGTGGGGGGATGGGGGGGGGTTGCCCCAGACACTGACAGCTTGTTCCTGCTCCTTTCCCTTTGACAGAGACATAATCTCGTTAAAATGGAAATGTATTAGGAAAGTCAAACAAATAATTGATGAAAGAGAGGTTGTTTCATATTTTGTGTAAATCAAATCTAAATATTCATTTAAGGAGAGGCACTGTATTATAGACTCAACACTCCCAGGCCAGACTCTAAGCATTGGTGCAGATGTTAAAGCTGTTCTGGGCTACACATGGTGGGTAATCCTCAACAGAAATGTTAACTCAATTTGTCACTATTATTTTTATGTCCGCAGCAGTGCTTAAATATTTAAAATAGGCATCTTGTGCTGCGAGTAACACAAGATAAATTGGAAAAATGCTAATGAAATGGATGGTACTAACAGAAAGCCCTGGCGTTATAGTCTGTGATTTTATATACATGAGGCTTGCCCGGAGGTAAGATTTTATTAGGTTCTATCATTGATATGCTGCTCCAAAAGTTTCCTTAAAACATAAAAAAAGCCTTTAAAAAAAAAACACGGAAGGAAAGCTATGAGTTTACTAAATTTATTCTATATAATAAATCAACAATTGAGTCTAAAGTACATGCTAGCTACTATTCTGCTTAAAAAGACATATTTTACAACTTGAATCTCTATGCATTTTCCAGATATATTGTATTTTTAAACTCTCCTCAGAATTAAACAGCTACCACATTAAAAAAAAACAGAATAAAGAACTATGAAGGGAGAGAAAATGCCCTTTCTCTTCATTTGTTTCCCCAATCTTGCTTCTGTGACTGTTTGCTGTGTTAAAGAATTACTGTGTGCTTACATTCTTTGTATCCCCAGTTATTTGAGGAAAAAAACACACAGAGATAGATAAAACTAATAAATACATCTCCCGGAATAAAATATGTACACTGTACCAAGCCACCTAATAATAAGCCAGCCATTCTTCAAAAATAGCAATCCCAGGATACCAAAAGCAAATGAAAAAATATTTGTATACAAAAACTGTATATTTTAAGAAAAAATATTAAAAAAAGAAACAACAAAAATTAGTACACACAAATGGAAGAGATAAGTTTATGTGGAGGGTTTTTTCTTTTAGTGTTTTTTTTTAAATAAGGGAACAAAAACTGAGTAAAATTCCAAAAGTAACTATGAAAAACTAGCATTTGTTAGCTACATGAAAGAAAAAGTAACCATAACCAACCTCTGCTTATCTCAAAGAGTTGTAAAAATTACGAAGTTTAAATTGCAAAAGGAAAGTGAGTTTCCAAGGTCATCAGTATGTCAGTGGCCAAGTCAATATCTGAAATAGGGAATTTTGGCAGTCAGCTTAGCACTCCTTACACTATTTTTTTTTTTTGGCCAGGGGTGTGTTTGAACCAAACAGAAGTCTCAGAATAAAAATAACCTGCATTTCTGTTAAACGGTAGAGTGAGATTTATTTGGAGAATCCTTTCTATGCCCACCCGATAATTGTAACTAGAATGCTCTATGGCAAATCAACTGCTGAAAGCTGGGGCTGAGATGCTCACCCCGCTAGGGGAAGGTGGAGAACACAGCTTTCAAGTGCCACTACAGCTTCTAATTTCTATGATGCTGCACACTTAGGGAGGAGGCAGGACACAGACATGGCCCTGGGCCTTCCCTGAAGAAGTTCACAAAGCCCCTACTGGCTTACTTCCCACATCCAAAGAACTTCTATGCTGACGCTTCCCAGAATCTCTGTGTTGAAAGAACATAGTTCCCCTACCCCCTATTTAATCACAGAGTTTTCTTTTTAAAGTAAACTACAATTAAAGGAAATTGAAAATGAAATAAAAGTAGACATACAAAATACAAGGCCAAATTTCACGGTATTAGATCTGACGGAAAGGAAATTGCTTGGTCAAATTGATGTAAGAGTTGTATTTTTTAGAGCCTTTCTCTGATGTCTGAGCGGGTCTCGTCATGAGCAGGTTGCAGTGTGTGCCCCAGCACCGGGGTCAGGACGTTACTTTGAATAGCACTGCTCCATATCCCTGTGGAAATGGAGCCTCGCACAACGTTCTGAGCTGTGAGCCATTACAAGATTGTTAACGTGCTATGGGATGTTTACACATGTTATATTTATTGTCTGTGTCTTCCCTGTGGAACATAAAGCTCGGTGTTTGTGTGTTTTGCACACTAGCTGTCCCCAGCTCTTCAAAAGGAACCGGTGTAATATAGTCACTCAGAGAGTGTTTGCATGTAAATGTGTGGAAGATACCGAGAAGGGTGAGATTAGGAATAGGGAGGAAACATCAACACACACACACACACACACACACACACACACACACACACACACACACACGTTCCACTACGAGGAAAGTTAATACTTTCAAGAAAATTAGCCAAGAAAACAGAAAATCAAAACATGAATTTACCACTAATTAAATTACTTCTGCAGAAATGTTTGACGAAGATGAATAAGAATGTGTAGGTGGATCACAGAGAGGAAAATACTAAAGTTACATTAGAAATTAGAAAACAAGCAAACAAAATAAAACTGGAGAATGTGGACATAAAAAGGGACCAATTAGACATTTTGAAAATGAAGACACTGAAATAGAAAACAAAGAATTAAATAAAATCTAGTTAATAAACACTAAGAAATAATGATCTGGAGTGGGATAATAAGAACTTTGCCCAGCATTCTCCACAGAGAAGCAAAACTAAGGAAGAAAAAGAGAGATCTTAAGTATCACATGAAAAGCTCCATCCTAGGTCCCATAAGAGTCCGGAAGACTTAATTCAGGCAAAGGGAGGAGAAATATTTGAAGAGGTAATTACTGCCCTCTTACAAACTGAGGTAACACAAGTCCACAGATCAAAAGATCCACAGGGAAGAATAAATTATACCAAACAAACACCTACTCATTGAATGAAACAGTAGAACTAAAGCCAAAGTGGCCACTGATGGTAGTATTTAGACTGATTAGAGATATTTCCCTTCTCTTTGGCAATTACAATGCTCAAAGATCAAGGGGTAATATCTCACTCTATTAAGGGAAGGCACGTATCAACTTAAAATTTTATATCCTGCTCACTTTGTAGTTAAATATGAAGGCAAGATAAAAAAATGTTTAGAATGCAAATATTAAGAGAGGTTAACACTCTGAGGCTCTTTCTGTAAGAAAAAAAAAAAAAAAAGCAGATGCATTCTATTAAAAAAAAAAAAAAGAAATGCTAATCCACAATGAAAATATGGGCTGTAAGAAACAATGGGAAAGTTTAAACAATTAAAATCATAGAAAAAATCCTGTGAGCACAGAAATGGATAAAAAACCAAAACAAACTCTAAAAACGAATTTCCATGTGGGGGTAGAGTTCAGTGGTAAATAAGGTGTTCTAAGATACTTGCTATGCTCAGGGAAATATTTTAAAAATTCTGAATACCTTTAGTCATGCTTAAAAATTTATAGTTACTTAGGTATGTGGAAAAAATATATTCCTAAAATTTCAGGGGGAAATAACAAATACAGAAAATATATGAATCCTAGCATAATCAAAAAATGAAAAGAAAAAAAAGGTAGAAATAAGTCTATCTGTAATCACTAATTGTATCTGTCACCTGCAATAGTGATTAACAATAATCACTATTAGTATAAATGAATAAAATTTGCCATTATAAGATATATTAACAAAATGGATTTTAAAAATCTGATTACAATGTCTTAAAAAATAAACTCTTAAAATCACATAATGAGCACTAGCCAGTTGGCTCAGTGGATTGAGAATCGGCTTGTGGACTGAGGTTCCAGAGTTTGATTCCGGTCAAGAGCATGTACCTCAGTTGCAAACTCCTCCCCAGCCTGGGCCCATGCAGGAGGCAACCAATTGATGTGTTTCTCTCACATCCATGTTTCTCTCTGTCTTTCCTTCTCTCTTCCACTCTCTCTAAAATAAATGGAAAAATATCCTCAGGTGAGGATTACAAAAATCACATAATGAGTTTGGAAAGTAAAGAAAATGACATATTGTGCAAGTACTAACACAACAATACATAATGAGGCAATATACCAGCAAAATGAAATCTAAGGCAAAAACATTACTAAACATAAAGAAATACATTACTTAATAGCACATTTTTTAAAAATTACTAAGCAAACACGAATTTAAAGAATATTGATGCATTTTAGATAACCTCAAACATAAAAAACTAGAGGCCCGGTGCACGAATTCATGCACTAGTCAGGTCCCTCAGCCTGGCCTGCAGGATCGGCCGAAACCGGCTCTCTGACACCCCCTGAGGGGTCCCGGATTGCGAGAAGGCACAGGCCAGGCCAAGGGACACCACCAGTGCATGATAGGGGCCAGGGAAGGATGCAGGAGGTTGGCTAACTGAAGAGGGACCAGCAGAGAGCTCCAGGGCATGCCTGGCCTGTCTTGCTCAGTCCCGATCAGCCAGACCCCAGCAACAAGCTAACCTACTGGTTGGAGCGTCTGCCCTCTGGTGGTCAGTGCAAATCATAGTGAGCAGTTGAGCAGCCTTAGCATATCATTAGCATATTACCCTTTGATTGGTTGAATGGTCGACCAGATGACCAGACACTTAGTGTATTAGGCTTTTATTATATAGGATGATATAATTTTTTGCAAAGCTGGCAAATATCCTGTCAGTGGGAGATTTTAATGACTTTATCAAAACCTGATAGATTATACAAACAAAAACAGAAAACAGAATTAGCAAGATTTGCCATATGTGTATGTACTTATCCATATACAGGATTGGGCAAAAGTAGGTTTATAGTTGTGAGTATAGGAAACAATTTATTCTTGTATTATTATTTATCAAATATTGTATTATTTTCTATATGAACAACTGTAAACCTACTTTTGCCCAACCCTGTGTGTGTGTGTGTGTGTGTGTATATGTGTGTGTGTGTGTATGTAACAATTAGTAATATAACTTTTCTAAATTGTACAAAGTATACTTATATGTAGCATTATCTATTTATGTATCTATAAACCTATCTTCATATCTCTAAATCATCTATATATATGTATTTATGGCATATGTACTCATAGAAAACATCAAATATTTCAAAGAACTGATATTGAACAGACCATATTTTTCTGCAATGCAAATAATTTAGACATTGACAATAAAACTGTATAAGTGTACTGTAATTTATCACTAAGATATGGGAGGAGAAACATTTATTTTGAGCAGTGATTTTCTTATTGACTTATAGAGATTGGAATCATACGGGGAGACCATAATCAATACTGAAGCTGAATCTCACCCCGGCAATTCTTTTTTTAAAATCTTTATTATTGAAAGTCTTACATATGTCCCCTTTTTGCCCCAAATAACCTCCTCCAGCCTGCTCCCACCCCAGGCCCCCACCACCCAACTGTCTGTGTCCATGGGTTATTCATATATACATTCACCCTCAGCAATTCTGATGGAATTGGTCTCTGGGATGTGCAACCTGGGATTTGTACCACTGATTTAGGACCTGGCGATGTTTTTACCCTTCATGAATTAACCTTTAAAGATGGTATCACAAAGACAAATGCTTTTGCTTCTCTCCAAGATACAATCTTCACCGAAAGCCAAGTGGCTGGTGATGTGATCACCACAGCAGCTGTCAAAGTGCCTTCAGTCACTGTGACCAAATTCCTCCATCTGTCCTTTATTTCCGCGGTTTACAATGAGGCGCACATCTTAATTGACTCTTACACAGGAGGCATCTGACTGCGAGCTGCCGTGGTCTCCATGGGCGAAGGGGTCCGAGTCAATCATTTTCTCCATCTTCTCCTGGGAGAGAAAGCAGCAGACACATGGAGGCCTCTCTCCTTGCTCTAATCAACACGCCAAATGTGACAAGGATGAAGCTCTCTCTGAAGAGGAGTGAATTGCAATGAAATCCAAATGGCCTGGTGCTGGCCCAAAGCAAAGATGGATGGCTGAGATTTTCAGGAATAGAATTCTATATGGCTTGATAAATATCAAGTAATAAATTATAATGTATGAATGCGTGGGCTTTAGAATTAGACATATTGGGAACACATCCCAGCTCAGTTAATTATAAGCTGTGTGACCTTGGCAACATTACTTACTTGTAAAATTTGTGACATTTAAATGATATTATGTAGACAAAGTGCATAGCTCGATGCCTGACACATAGTGGTACACATAGTGGTTATTGTTGTTATTATTCAGTAATTTTCCAAAGACACATATTATAAGGGTCATGCTGGCTGTCAGTTTTTGAAAGAAAATACATCTTTCTTCCATTAGAGGGTGACAGGATGAGCCAGAAATGATGAGATATGTTTTAGGAAGTAGGAAATACAAAATATAAATCCAGAGAGGAAGAAAGACATTGCGCATTGAAATACCTCAGTAACACCATTTCCAGGTTTCTATGTGCAATGACCCCCTTTATTAAAGGGTCACTCCAATGGGCAAAGTAACTCTAAAGCTTCAGTGTGGTGATTGGTAGATGATACTTTATTTATGTCATTGCCTCAGACAAGGGAACAAAAAAGCATCGAGACTTAGAGTGGCCCAGGGCATTGCAGGAGAAAGCCATGCATCTTATCACCTTCTCCCTGGAACTTACATCTCCCTTCCCCAACAAGATATGCACCTACACCTATACATCCTGTGAAATCCTCCTTCAACATGGCAACCTGGATGCTGAGATGTCATGATTTGCATGTGTTGATGTCGGCCTAACATGCTACTCTCTTTTCTAATAATCCATCCACTTCTAAGACTCCATTCTAAGCCTGCCTTCCTCCTTTGCTGTGTCCAATGTTTTCTCTTTATTTATAAGATACGCAAGGCACTGTTTTCCTCTGCTCTGCACAGAGGCTGCCACCTCATGGAATGACACCCTTCATTATGCAACTATGCACATTGTGCCGTGTGCGCGGGAAGTGGAAGCAAGATAGACTCTCTGATCACAGGAAGAACATGGTCTAGTGGGGAAACAATGGAAACAGGTTCTGATGGGAATGCAGAGAACAGGAACCAACCCAGACGTGAGACAAGGAAGGCTTCCTGGGAGTAGGCAAGGTTGGCTTGGCGCTGAAGAATAGGCAAGAGTTAGCCAGGTAAAGGCGAGGTGGAAGAGTGTCTATGCAGAGGGGCTAGGTCCAGAGAGGAGGGCATGACGTAGATTTTCCCACAGGAGAGACTCTGTAAAGGCCATCTGAGAAAGGTAAGGTGTGTAGGCGTCGTCCTGAAGACTATGACACACTCTAAGGGCTGTGCTGTCCAGCAAGGTAACCACTGTCATGTGACGACGGAGCCTTTGAACCGCGGCAAAGGCAGTTCCTCATGGAGAGGTGCTGAAACTGTAAAATATACCTCGACTTCAAAGACTTTGTACTAGAAAAGAATATAAAATGCCTCATTAATGACTTTTTTGAATACTTATTAAAATGTTTTTTTATATGTGGAGTCAAATAAAGCTATTAACATTAATTTTGCTTGTTTGTTTTTACTATGGAAAATGTGAAGTATTGAAATGTGGCTTGCATTTATGGCTTGCATTATATTTCTATTAACCAATGCTTCATTAGAGGCTTTTAAAAGACAGACTATGTGATGACATTTAACAACATTTTTCAGGGGTGGGTATTTCCTAAATATGGTGAATATTCTGCTTACTGGAGAGAAACACCACCACTAAAAGCACGTCCCTTGAAGTTAGAAACAAAGAACCCACCACAAACAAAAACAACAATGCAACAAAACCCACCCTATTAATTGATCATTTTATCTTTTATTTCAGAAGATAGATGCTAGACCAGGGGTGGGCAAACTTTTTGACTCGAGGGCCACAATGGGTTCTTAAACTGGACCGGAGGGCCGGAACAAAAGCATGGATGGAGTGTTTGTGTGAACTAATATAAATTCAAAGTAAACATCATTACATAAAAGGGTACGGTCTTTTTTTTTTTTTTTTTTTAGTTTTATTCATTTCCAACGGCCTGGATCCGCCCGTGGACCGTAGTTTGCCCACGGTTGTGCTAGATAGTGCTATGGAACAAGAGAAAGAGTCAAAGCCATATTTGGAATGAATATTTAAAATTTTCACTATTGCAGATAATATAACCCTTACTTGGAAAACCTAAGAGAATAAAAGAAAAATTATTACAAACAATCAGAGGATTCAATAAAGTAGATGGGAACAATATTAATATATGGAAAAAATAACATTCGTAAGTACAAATAACATGCAGGAAATATAATGAAAGAAATACTCAATTTAAAATAGCAACAATTAAAAAATGTCCAAGCTCTGGCTGGGTAGCTCAGTTGGTTAGAGTGTCGTCCCCTTATGCCAAGGTTGTGGGTTTGATCTCTGGTCAGGACACATACAATAAACAACCAATAAATGCATGAATAAGTGGATCAACAAATTTCTCTCTCTCTCTCTCTCTCTCTCTCTCTCTCTCTCTCTCTCTCTATCTCTCTCTCTCCCTCTCTCTCCCTCTCTCTCCCTATCCCTCTCTTTCTCTCTCTTTCCTCTTTCTAAAATCAATAATTTTTTAAGAAATAATGTCCAAGATTTATATGAAGGAAAATTATAGAATATTTTTGAATACTTGAATCAGTAGAAAGAGAGACCATGAATAGGAAAACTCAATACATTCTTAATTAAACTTTTAATTTATTATTATTTTTAATATTTTAATACTTACCCGAGGTTATATATATTTTATTGATTTTTAGAGGGAGAGGGAAGGAAGGAGAGAGAGAGAGAGAGAGAGAGAGAGAAAGAGAGAGAGAGAGAGAGAGAGAGAGAGAGAGAGAGAGAGAGAGAGAAAGACTGATGGGAGACAAAAACATTGATCGTTTGCCTCCTGTACTTGCCCCGACCAGGGAATTAACCTGCAACCTACGTACATGTCCTGACAAGGAATCAAACTCACAATCTTTTGGTGCATAGGACAACACTCCAACCAACTGAGCCACCTGGCCAGGGCAAAGTTTTTATTTTGAAGTAATTGTAGATTCACATACAGTTGCCAGAAATAATATACAAAGATCTCATGTATACTCACCTAATTTCCTTGAAAAATAACCTATTGTAAAACTATATTACAGTATCACAAACAGAATATTGACATTGATATAGTCAAGATACAACATTTCCATCCACAGAAGGGTCTCGCATGTTGCCCTTTTATAATCATATTCTCTTTCATCCCCTCTAACCCCTGGCCACAACTAGCCCATTCTCCATTTCTATCATTTTATTACTTCCAGAAAGTTACATAAATGCAGTTACACAGTAAGTGACCTTTGTAGATGGGATTTTTCACTCAGCATAATCATACAGAGATTTATCCAGAGATGTGTGTATTGGCAGTTCATTCCTCTTATGGCTGAGTTGTACTTCGTGGTACTGTCGTGCCGCTGTTGTTTAAACAGCCACTCATTGGTGGACATCTGGGTTGTTCACAGTTTGGGACTTTTATGAATAGAGTTGCTATGAACTTACGACTTTTTGTATGCAGATTTTGTTGTGATCATAAATTTTCATTTCTCTGGGATAAATGCCCAGCAATAGGATTGCTGGATCTTTGGTAGCTGCATGTTTAGGTTCTAAAGAAAAACGTATTTTCCATGTTATATTCCCACCAGCAAGATATGAGTCACTCCATTTCTTCCCATTCTTACCAGTTTTTAATATTGCTATTTCAATTAAGTTATTTTGGTGGCTGTGTTGAGATACTACATTGTGGTTTTAATTTATACTTCCTTGATAGCTAATGATATCAGCATTTCCTTTTATGACATAGGCATGTGTCTTTAGTTACATATGTGTTCATGTCATTTGGCCATTGTCTGAATGAATTTTTGTTATTATTGTTGAGTTGTGAGAATTCTTTATATATTCTAGAAATGAGTCCTCGGTGGAATATATGGCTTGCAAATGTTTTATGCCATCTGTAGCTTATCTTTTCATTCATTTAACAAAATCATTTGCAGAAAAAAATGTTTTAAATGTTGATAAAGTCCAATTGATAAATTTATGATTTTTTACTTTTCTTTTATGGATCATACATTTGCAATCAAGTTGAAGAACTCTTCACTCAGCACTCAGTGTCCCACAGATTTTAAAGCTCTTTTTATTAGGTACTTCCACATTTATATAAAAACTCACTGCTTAGGCTGAGAACCCAATGATATGCTACATTTTTTGGGAAAATTTTATATATTTACATTTTACCTTTAAGTCAGTAATCTATTTTGAGTACATTTTTAAAATAAGGTATGTGGTTTAAGTCAAAATTCATGCATTGGTTGTTGTCATTTATGTTTACTTTTCTTTCCTTTTTGCCTGTATATGTCCAAATGCTGAAGCACCATTTGTTGAAAAAGTGACCCTTCCTCCAATGAACTGCCTCTGCACCGGTGTCACTAATCAGTTGGCCATATTTATGTGGATTTATTTTTCAGTTCTTTATTCTGTTTTATTGATCAAGGTGTCTATTTCTCCACCAATACTATTGTAGTAATATATGTTCTATTACTTTGGCTACATAATAAATTTTGAAATCATGGTACTGATTCTTCCCACATAATTCTCTTATCAAAATTATTTTTAACTGGCATACCAACATTTGCATTAAGGGGGTGCCAGAAGGTTAAGAAAAGGAGCAAGATATTGAAAACCTATTTGAAGAAATAATGACAGAAAACTTCCCCTATTGGGTGAAAGAAACAGACTTACAATCCCAGGAAGCACAAAGAGTCCCAAACAAGAGGAACCCAAAAAGACCCACACCGAGACACATCATAATTAAAATGCCAAGGGTTAAAGACAAAGAGAGAATCTTAAAAATGGCAAGAGAAAAGCAATTACCTACAAGGGAGCACCCATAAGACTGTCAGATAATTTCTCAACAGAAATGTTGAAGGCAAGAAAGGAGTGGCAAAAAATATTCAAAGTGATAAATAGCAAGAACCTACAACCAAGATTATTCTACCCAGCAAAGGTGTCATTTAAAACTAAAGGTCAGATAAAGTGTTTCACAGACAAGAAAAAGCTAAAGGAGTTCACCATCAAACCAGTATTACATAAAATGTTGAAGTGTATTATTGAAGAAGAAGAAGAAGAAGAAGAAGAAGAAGAAGAAGAAGAAGAAGAAGAAGAAGAAATAAAAATATGAACAATAAAATGTAAATAAATACAAAGCTATCAACATTGTATATAAAAATCAAAATAAAGGAACAAACAATCTAATGAACAAAATAAACTGATGAATAAAATAGAACCAGAGGTATGGGAACATGGAACAGAGTTACTTATCTTGGGGGGTGGGGGGGGGGAGGTGCAGGAAGAGATTAACCAAAGAACATATGCATTACCTATGACACAGACAATAGGGTGGTGAAAGCTTAGGGCAGAGTGGGAACTGGGCACGGTGTTTCTGAAAGGAAACTGGGCAAAGTTTTCCTGTGAATCTGGGTGGATGGAGGCAATGGTGGGAGGGGGGCAGAGGGGAGTTGGACATCTGTAGTACTCTTAACGATAAAGATTAAAAAAAATTTATTTTAAACTATAGTGGTTCCTTTGTCCTTTCATATAAGTTTTAGAATATTGTCTGCATCCACAGAAAACCCTTGCTGAGATTTTGATAGAAATTCTGTTAAGCCTGTAAATCAATTAGGAAAAAATGACATTTTTAACTGTGATGAGTCTCTCAATTCACGGACAGAGTGACTTGGTTGAATCTTCCTTGATTTCTTTCATCAGCGTTTTATAGTTTACAATATACAAGTCCTGTACATGCTCTGTTACATTTAAACCTATGTATTTTTCAGTGATTCTGAATGTTGGTGCATTTTAAATTTTGATGTCAATATGTTTATTGCGAATATCAGAACATACAATTCAATTTTGTATGTTTACTTTTTATCCTGAGAACTCACTGGACATTCTATTATTAGTTGTAGAATTAGTTGTAGATTTTCTACATAGTCAAGCACATCATCTGCAAATAGAACAGTTTTATGTGTTCCTTCCAATATATTGGACTTTTATTTCCAGTTCTGGCCTAGAACTTTTAATACTGTGTTAAGAATGTTGAGAATGAACATCCTTATCTTCTGCCTGATCTTAGGCAGAAAACATGGTCTTTCAATATTAAGTAAAATGCTACCTATAGCTTGTGTTTTATTTTATATATTTGTGGTAGATGTTTTGTATCTAATTGAGGAATTTTCCTCCTATTTCTATTTTTTGGTTGGTTTTTTAAAAAAATAATGAATGGGTATTACATTTTGTCAAATGCTTTTTAGTATCAATATTATCATGTGATTATACTAAATATTAGTTTGTAAATATCGTGAATTACTTTGATTTTTGAATATTGAACCAGCCTTATGTCTCGGGGATGCACCTCACTTGGTCTTGGTGCATAATTCTTTTTATGTGTTGCTTAATTTTGTGTGCTAGTGCTTTGTTAAAATTTTTCACATTTGTATTCATGAGGGAAATCTGCCTGTAGCTTCCTTCTTAAATATATGTACCAGAGTAATATTAACTTCATAAAGTGAATTGGGAAGTGTTCCCCTCTTCTATTTCCTGGGAGACATTGCATAGAATTAATATTAATTCTTCTTTAAACCTTTGGAAGAATTCCCTACTGAAAGCATCTGAGTCTGAAGATTCGTGTTGGGGAGTTTTCAATTATGAATTCAATTTACTCAATTTTCAGACTCCTCAAACTCTCTAGCTCATATTGGGCGAAACACTGCAGTTTGTGCTTTTCAGGGAACTGGTCCACTTCATCTACAGTTGTCAAATGTGTGTGTGCAGAGTTGGCAATGGTATTTTTGCCATCCTTCTGATGTCTTCTAGGACCTGTAGTGACACCCCCTGTTCATTTGTGATACTGGGAATCATGTTTTTGTTTTCTTTGTCAGCCTTGGTGGAGGTTTGTCAATTTTATTGATCTTATTAAGAATCAACCTTCTGTTTTATTGATTTTTTAAAACGATTTTTGTTTTTAATTTCATTTTTTTCTGCTCTCATCTTTGCTATTTCTTACCTTCTGCTTGCTCTAAGTTTATTTTGTTCTTTTTCTATGTTCTTGAGGTGGGAGTTTAGACTATTTATTTGATCATTTCCTCTTTTTTATAAGCACTTAGAGGTGTGGATTTTCCTCTTATGGCAAAAATAGTCAAACATAGATTTTTATTTCTACTTGAACCTTCCAATTGACTCATGAATTACTTAGAGTTTGTTGTTTATTTTTCAAATGTTCAAAAACAGTATTTTTTTATTATTGAATTTTAGTTTGATTCCATTCTATAAATTATTGAATTTTAGTTTGATTCTATTCTAGAAAGAGAGCACATTCTATGTGATTTCCATTATTTTACATTTATTGAGATTTGGTTTTTGTCCAAGAATATGGTCTACCATCAGCCGTGGGCAAACTACGGCCCGTGGAGCCGAAAGAGCAGAGGGTTCTCTTGCTCTCCCCTCCGCTCCTTCACCAGCAGCAGTGTTAACATGGCAACGTCGGGAAACACGGCCGCAGCTCCTTCTTCTGAGTCCAGTTTAAGAACCCATTGTGGCCCTCGAGTCAAAAAGTTTGCCCACCCCTGGTCTACCATGGTATATGTATAATGGGTTCTTGAAAAATAGGTATAGTCTAGTGTTGAGTATGATGTTGTATAACTTTCAATTGCATCCTATTGTTTGATATATTGTTGAACTATTCTATATCCTTTCTGATTTTTTTGTACAGTTGTTCTAGCAATTGCTAAAAAATGGGTGTTGTAGCCTCTAATTGTAATTGTACATTTTTGTATTTCTCCTTTCAGTTCTATCAGTTTCTTTTGCTTCATATACTTTGCAACTCCATTGTTTGATGCACATACATCTAGTGTTTGTATGTCTTCTGGGCAGTTTGATCCATTTTTTAAAATATATATTTTATTGATTTTTTTACAGAGAGAAAGGGAGAGGGATAGAGAGTTAGACACATCGATGAGAGAGAAGCATTGATCAGCTGCCTCCTGCACACCCCCCACTGGGGATGTGCCCGCAACCAAGTTACATGCCCTCGACCGGAATCGAACCTGGGACCCTTCAGTCCCCAGGCCGACGCTCTATCCAGTGAGCCAAACCAGCTAGGGCAGTCTGATCCATTTTAGAGTCCTCAGCCAGTATTACCATAACTTAGAATGGTCCAGTAAAAACTTTTCATTAGTATTTCAGGGCATCAGCCAAGAATATGCAAGGAAGACAGCAGGGTATAGGCAAGGAGTAAAATAATCATTTTAGTGATAGAATTGGTAAAGTAAGAAGTTCAGCAATACAGTGAGCTGTTCAAGTACACAGGCACTTGTGATAGGCAAATCGTGGAGTACATACAAACTTGGTTACTTCTTAACTAGAAGAGCATGGCAGTTCCTTAGCTTTTCCACCTTCAGTTTCCACATGTGTCAAATGGCAATAATAGAACTAACCCCATGTTGTGAGAAATGACTAAATAAGTTGGCATATGCTCACTATATACATATTGTTTGACACATAGGAGACATTCAATAAAAAATTTACTATTCATATTTTTCTTTCATGAATTTATAAGAGCACATAGGCTCCAATCAAATCTATTTTTATAAGAGGATCATATTATAAAACTATAAAAACTGTTCTACAAATCTGGGCCTTAATTGAAAATAGTATGAACACTTTTCCACAACGTTATCTCAGTTTTTAAAATGGTTAAGTACCGATCCTGTGTGCAAGTACCATGATTTATGTCACTCTTCCCCAAGGCAGAGACTGTTAGGTTGTTTCTAATACTTTAGTCTCTTAAATAAGGCTGAGTGGACACCTTACACCTGTATTCTTTTCACTTACTCTGTAGAATGTTTTCCTATACTAGATTATTATTATTTCTATTTAAGCAGCCAGAATGTTGGGTTAATAAATGAAATTCCTCCGCAAGTCAGCAAAGCTTCTCAGAACTCTTTGCCTTTCCACCCAAGAGAGGTCCATTTGAAGTTTTCCTCTGCCAGAGTACGGGATGGAAATCACCAGAGTGGCCCCAGTGGAGAGAGTCCCGGTCCCTGCAGTTTCCCTAATCACCCTCTTGAGCCTGCTGGCTACTGAAGGAGATGGATGCCTGTTGGCTGGGTGGTTTCTACAGAGCTATAATGGTAGACTGTTTTCAAATGAGCAAAACAGAGGCAGCACATTCTGATAATGAGGTGGGGAGTCGGGCAATGAACAGAGTGCCAAGTATGAAAACATCATGATAAAGGAAACTGCTTTCAAGTAGAGTGACTGGGAGAGTGATTAAGGAGCAATGTTGGGAATGAAATGATCCCAGGCACAGCAGAAAGAGCAGGGAACCACAGCGCTTAGACGGGCTTTCTTGGGTAAACTAGTCTTCTTCCTCCTTCTTGGTACAACCACTGACCCTCAGAGTAGGGAGGACCTGTGTGACCCACACACACAGCCTCAGGGTTCACAACGTCTCTGAGCCCATTATCTGGAAGAATTTTAAACATACAAATCACACAAAGCACAATGGAATAATATAGCCAACAACCATCTATTCAGCTGCTCAGAATTGACAAATATTTAGATTTTGTTATTTTGCCTTATACCTAAGAAATAAAATATTGCAGGTAAAACAGAGGACTACCTCTCACAGCTCCCTGTCCTTTCAGTCCACCAAAATGTTATACGTGTATGAGTGTGTGTGTGTGTGTGTGTGTGTGTGTGTGTACAGTCAGCAAAAATGGCTGCCATGCATTTCTCTCTTTCTTGAGTGTTCATGTCATCATTTATATTTAATCTTCATTTGAGGATATGTTTTTATTGATTTGAGAGAGAGAAAGGGAAAGGGAGAGGGGAGAGAGGGGGGAGAGAGAGAGAAAGAGAGAAAGAGAGAGAGAGAGAGAGAGAGAGAGAGAGAGAGAGAGAGAGAGAGAAAGAGAGAGAGAGAGAGAAGAGAGAAGAGAAGAGAAGAGAAGAGAAGAGAAGAGAAGAGAAGAGAAGAGAAGAGGAGAGAAGAGGAGAGAAGAGAAGAGAAGAGAAGAGAAGAGAAGAGAAGAGAAGAGAAGAGAAGAGAAGAGAGAAACATTGATCAGTTGCCTTCCCTATACTCCCCAACCGGGGATCAAATCTGCAACCTGGGTACATTCTCTGACCAGGAATTGAACCCATGACCCTTCAGTGCATGGGATGATGCTCCAACCAACTGAGCCATACCATCCAGGGCTCATGTCATCCTTCTTATCAAGAGGCGGAGTCTATTGAATGTGGGCTTGTGACTGGTGTTGACCAATAGAATGCAGCAGAAATGACATTTTGGGCTTCTGGATCAAGGCCTTAAGACCTCTGGAAGGTTCTGGTGCCACTCCTCATAAAGCCACCTGCCATGAAAGAAGGCGAACTACCCTGAGATGGCTATTTTTAGAGAGGAAACCCAAGCTTGCCATGTGAAAGGCCACATGGAAGAACATCGAGGTTCCAGATGTGGGATCGAAGTCTTCCTGGAACTTCTAGCCCCCCAGCTGAGCAAGAGACCCCATCCAATGCCATAGGGAGCAAAAGATCCCCCTGCTGAGCCAAGTCAGCCAAGACAATTGTGAGGGAAAATAGTTATTATTTTAAATGACTAAATTCTGGGGTTGTTTATTATGCAGCAATAGATAAATGAAATCCACATATATATTTATACCAATATAATATTAATAGTGTGCATAGCCACAGCTGGTTCCACTAATCTACACTAATAAAAGAGAAACATGGTAATTGGCGTACGACCGCTACCTTTCCCATTGGCTAATCAGCGAGATATGCAAATTAACTGTCAGCCAAGATGGCGACTGGCAGCCAGGCAGCTTGAAACTAACATGAGGCTTGCTTGCTTCAGTGACGGAGGACTCCAATGTTCCCCGCCTGACTTGCCGGCCTCTCAGCTGCAACTCTAAAAAACTATGTTGCAAATGTAGAAGCTAAACAAAACCCCAGAAACCTGCTTTACTCAGCGGGGCTTCAGCCAGCCGGACCGCAACATTGTATCAAATACAGACGGTAAACAAAGGCCAGAAACCTGTTTTCAGCAGCCGAGGCCTCAGAGCTAAAGCTGGCCCAGAATAAAAAAAAAAAAGAAAGAAAGAAAGAAAAAAAGGAGTGGTTGGGAGCTTCAGTCACCCGTCAGCCTGAAAACGGCCCTCAGCCCCTCAGCCCCTCAGCCAGACTGGCCAGGCACCCCAGTGGGGACCCCCACCCTGAAGGGTGTGTGACCAGCTGCAAACAGCCATCATCCCCTCATCCAGGCTGTCCAGGCACCCCAGTGGGGACTCCCACCCTGATCCAGGACACCCTTCAGGGCAAACCAGCCAGCCCCCACCCGTGCACCAGGCCTCTATTCTATATAGTAAAAGGGTAATATGCCTCCCGGCACCGGGATCAGCGGAGCCGCGAGGCCTCCCGGCACCGGGATCAGCATGACAGGGGGCAGCACCCAAACCCCCTGATCGCCCTGCGGCTCTGTGTGTGACAGGGTGCAGTGCCCTAACCCCGTGTCGGCCCTGCTCTGTGTGTGACAGGGGGCAGCGCCCCAACCCCCTGATCGGCCCTGCTCTGTGGGTGATAGAGGGTGGCACCCCAACCCTTCCCCCCCCATGGGCCCTGCTCTGTGTGTGACTGGGTAGAGCCATAACCTCCCCATCGGCCCTGCCCTGAGTGTGACAGTGGCGGCGCCCCAACCCCCTGATCGGCCCTGCTCTGTGGGTGATAGAGGGTGGCGCCCCAACCCCCTGATCTTCCCTGCTTTGTGTGTGACAGGGGGCAGTGCCCCAACTCCCCTATTGGCCCTACTCTGTGCATGACAGGGGGGAGCTCCTCATCCCCCTGATCGACCCTGCTCTGTGTGTGACAGGGTACGGAGCCCCATTCCCCCTGATGGGCCCTGCTCTGTGCATGACAGGGGGCAGTGCCCCAATCCCCTGATCCACCCTGCTCTGTGCGTGACAGGGGGTGGTGCCGCAACTTCCCTATTGACCCTGCCTTGAGTGTGACAGGGGGTGGTGCCCCAACCCCCCAATCGGCCATACCCTGAGCGTGACTGAGGGTGGCATTGCAACCTCCCAATCTGCCCTGCTCTGTGCATGACAGGGGGCGGCGCCCCAACTCCCCAACTGGCCCTGCTCTGAGCCCGACCAGGGGCTGCACCTAGGGATTGGGCCTTCCCTCTGCCACCCGGAAGCAGGCCTAAGCCAGCAGGTTGTTATCTCCCGAGGGGTCCCAGACTGCTAGAGGGCACAGGCCGGGCTGAGGGACCCCCTCTCCCCCCCGAGTGCACAAATTTTTGTGCACCGGGCCTCTAGTAGCAAAATAAACTTCCATCAGACTGGCCTTCCATGGATAATGATAAATGTATATATATAATTACTTCAAGGCAATTACTTCAAGGCAATGGGAAGTGACCAAAAGTGGGCATATCCTGGAGGGAGAGTTGACACTTGGAAGAAAAGTGAGGCTTTCTGTTCATGTCTCACTTATCCTGAGGGCAGAACCTTGTCTCCACCACACGTGGCAGTTAAAGCTCTGACAGAGTGTTCACAGCTTTTCTGGCTTCAGCAACAGAGGTTCGAGTTTGGAACAATCATATCTGCTAAAACATGAGGAACAAAGCTTAGAAAGAACAGAGACGGAGGTGTAGAGCCCAGATTCCATATATAAACTCTTCCCAAGTCTCTGACAACTGAGCCATTCAGGCATTGGGTAGAGGTTAAATAAGCTGGCTATGGCTAAAGGAACTCAACCGAGATGTGATCTGCTAAGAGAGTTCCCATTTTGTACCCAACCATATTGCCTTCTATTTTCTAAATGAAATAAACAAGCAGCCCTCACTCTTTGAAGACTATGGCAGACTCTACCATCTCCACAACATAACATGTTCAAGGTCCAGGAAATCACCACAGAGGACTTGATATAGAAGGAACAGGAGCATGAGGCACATAATGACTCGGAATCAGCCAAAGCTAACATGTAATGAATGCTTTTCCTGTTTCCGCCCGTATTCTGTGGACTTTTACATGTATTATGGGAAACCGCATGGCAACCCTGTTGTGTTGATACAATAACTTTATCGGCAATGTAGAGTCAAGAAAGCTGAAACCAGTTTAGGTATGTTAGGCAGAGAAAGAATAAAATTATATATATATGTATGTGATTGAGCAACCCAATAATAGAAGAACTGGAAGCCACCATCCTTCGCACACCCCACAAAAAAGGGCAGTATCATCCTGATACAAAGAACTGTGGGAAGCCACCGTTGCCCTGACACACCTCAGCCTGCTGGGCCGTCACCTCCAGTGAAGGAACGTCTTGCCCACAGCTCCCAGCATCACTGCCGCCGTAGGAGCCCAGCTTAGTCTGCTGCCACCACGGGGGCTGGTGTTAAAGGAAGAATGGCTCTTCCTTTCTTCTTCCTGATAAGCTTGCAGAAGTGCTTTCCATTGGTGGAACCTACCCTAGAACTCTACTTGTAAGGAGGTACAGGAAATGTAGTTTCTAATCGCCAAGTCCTTGTAGTACAGGGGAGAAGTTAGGAGGGCAGGGACAGTGTACTTCTGCTGCATTCTATTCACACAATTGCTATTGTTACTTTACCTTTGAAGAAACAGAAACTCTGGATGTTAAGGAGCTTGCCCAAGATCTCGCATCTTAAAAGTGGCGATTAGCATTTGAACTCAGAAAGCTTAACTGCAGAGGTTGTGTTCTTAACCTGACTTTAATTTTTTACAATTATAATAAAAAGTCAAAGAGAATACATTTGTCTTTGGATCTGCATGTGAATGATCATTCAGATGATGACAAAAATAATTAACGCTAGCATTCCTTAGATTTTTCTAAATTACAATGCTCTAATGGAGGCTGCCATCTAATTTCAAAGCCCATATTTGTATTTGTTTTTAGTAATTATGCCAATGCCAGATTATGATGCCAAGTGAGAGCATTTAACTTTTACTGTGTTGGTAAGCAAGTTTGACAGCATGTAGCTTGCACATCCTCATGTCAACATGACAATATTTCTTCAGCATCTGCCATTGTATTCATTAATACTTTAACGTTTGTAATGGCAAAATTACTCTATCTCGGCAATGGCTCATGACCCAAAGATAGTTTCCTGGACTAAGAAATTAATGTTTTGACTTAATTGATAAGTTAAGAATTTAATTTGACATCATGGAAATGATTCGGTGAAGGGGAGTGTCGCGCTATCTTAAGTGTTGCAGGCTAATGGGACACTGTACTGCCAAAGGCTTTATAATGAAGGAGGCAGCTGAGAGCCAAATGGCCTCATGACAAGCTATAGGGACAAGCAGTCCTTGGCAACTGGGACAAGGAAAAGCTGTGAAAGAATCGAGTCATCAGAAGGTCCCCAATGGTGTTCCTAAAACAAAACCAAGCAGAACAAAATATGCGCCTTTGCACTTGCTGCCATACTTAAGTTTTGAGAAAAACTGAAATGTAGATCTCTTATATTACATACTAGTATTATTTAATAAGAGCGAGGCAACAACAATATTATGAAGAATTCATATACATATGTGTAAATATCTCTACATAAATATACATACATACATGTAGTAACCTATTGTAAGGTATTATTATTGAGGTTGGCTCTGCTATAGTAACTGATAGATCCCAAAATTTTATTTTTTAATCCAATAAACATATATTTCCCACTAACATAACAACCCAAGGTGTTCTGTTTGACAGCTGAGTCACCTTCATGGGATGATTCATTCTTCTTCCATCTTGACACTCTGCCCTTCCCTGGGCCTGGTCAACACTGTCATCTACATTCAGCAAAACGTTGCTTTTTCCTCTAAGGAAGAACTTAGTTCTGTCTTTACTTGCTGCCAGAAGTTATTGTGAATGCCTAGCTACCATGGACAGAAGGAGAACAGCATGCATTGGTCAAGGCTGCCATTATGCAGAACTAAAAATCATGGACCAGCACACACCTTATTTGGTGCACATCTAAGAATGGATCTGTGGTGGTGTGTGTGGGGGAACCGGGGTCAACAAACAGGAAGGAAGTCAGTGTGTGCTACCCTGGAGTGAGCACACTCCATCACCAGACTCCGTGCTGAATACCTGACATACAGTACATACCAAATTCTTGTAATATCCTCTAAGTATCATTTTATGCTAGTTTTAGATTTGAGGAAACTGCCCTAAATCACATAGCTCTTAGGCAGTAGAGATGAACTACAGATCCTGGTTTCCATGATGCTAACGACTGTATTTCTGTCACCAGACAACCTTTTACCAGTGATGAGTAAAAAAAGAACTGCACCAAGAAAACATGGAGGAAGCAATGCACCGATGGCGACTTTGAAATGGAGAGGACGTGCAGACATGTCATGAAGAGCCAGTGCGATGGTGTGCGGGGACCACAGAAGAACAGTGTGCATTGGCCTAGCCTGCAACACTTAAGACAGTGTGACACTCCCCTTCACCAAATCATTTTCATGATCTGTCACTGGTGCATTGCTTCCTCCAAGGCGTGGTGAGCTAGAGGCATGTCGGGTAATTAAAAGAACTGGAAAAGGCAAGGAAAATAAACCAGAAAAGGCTGAGAAAAAAAGCACTTAAGCATATTTTCAGAATTAAACCCAGTCCCAGGTTGTAGCCTTGCGTTTTCACCTCTCTCTGCATTGCCTTAGCCAAGACTCTCCTGTCTGAGACTCAATTTCCTCATCTATGAAACGAGGGAAGTGGAGGGAGAGACCTTGGAGAGAGCTTGAGGTAACACATCCCATCCTTCTCAGACCAGGCTGCCAATTTCCCTGCACCAGGCACTGTGGTCAAAGCACACAGCAAGACCTCTGCAAGCCTGTGTCAGCAGGAGAAGCAAGGTGGAGAGGCCACCCCGGGCCAAACGGATGTTTCATTAATCACAGTTTGTGTTTCAAATCTGAAGACAATCTGTCCAATTAATATTAAAGCTCTGGCAGCCACAGGAAGACCTTTAGGAAAAGGCAATTTGACACAATTTCTAATAATGCTCACATTTAGGAAAGTGGCTCTCAAACATAACCTTCTCCTGGCGACAGCCTGAGTCCTGTCCAAAGCAGAGGCACGGGTTTCAGGCACCTCTACAGTCTGATCCCTGCTTGGCCCCACTCACCTGGATGGCCATCGCATGCCGGCTGTCTCAGCAAGACCCATCTTCCAGAACACGCCACTGTCTCTCACACCTCCGCACCCCTGTCCATTTGAACCTACAGCCCACGTGCCTGCCTAGCTCTCCCATATCGCATGTCCAGAAATACTTATTTCAACACATTTTTCTAGACGTATATTGAGACTTGGATTTGAATCTCATTTCGATCAGTGATTACCTTGGGCAGACTTTACATTTTTATTTTAAAGGAATACCCATACACAGTCAAAACACATTCAAATAGTACAAAGGGTAGACAGTGAAATCTACATCTACCTTTCTCTTTAATTTTCAGGCTCCTCCTTGGATGGGAGGGGGAATCACATATGGAGAAGCAAGGAGAGATCAATAAGGAAGCCTCAAGTTTCCCAAATCCTGGTCTCTTGAAGGTTTGGGCACCCTAATGCTTCCTGGCAATTACCAAATGCACTCAGGTGCTCAGCAGGCTGAGATGTCAGGTGATGGTGCCAATCCCTCGCCACCCCACCTCTTGTTCTGTTGGCTGTCTCTCCTTCAGTGCCCTTGCCTTGATTTCTCCAGGTTCTTGCTAGCCCTGGTGGGACAGCAAACAAAACAGGGGTACTCTGTTGGTTCTTTCCTCTTTGCCGCCTGGAATAACTGAAATCCAACTAGGAAAACGGGAGTGAAAGGAAATGAAGGGGTAATTAGTTATGGAGGGAGGAAGGGATGACCTTTGAAACAATCTTTTCTGGGTGACACCTGAGCAACCCAGGCCTGCAATTTTCTCCATTAGTGTTCAGCCTCTTCACATAAGTCCCCTAATGACAGGGTGGGCGACGGATGAAGACAGGGCAGTTGAAGCTTAAAATACATGCCAAGGAGATATTATCAGCCACATCATCACCCGGGAGCGGGGAGAACAGGCAGGAGCCGAGGCGATGGGGTGGAAGTTCCGCTGCCTGTCTGATAAGACGCTGGGATCATCCTTTGTTCACTCTCCTATGGTCCCGCACGCCATCGCACTGGCTCTTCATGACATGTCTGCGCGTCCTCTCCATTTCAAAGTCCCTATGCTGGCCTAGACCTTAATTACCTTTCCCCCGGACAATTACAGTCATAGACACCCTGGCCCCAGGCTCTGCCACTGTCTGCCTACCCTGTAGATGTCACCGGATCCGACTTCCTAAAATCTCACTTTGCACAGGTCATTACCCTTGCTTCAAAGCTCTAACGATTTCCCCTTGTCTATAAAGTAAAGGCTAAGTTTTGGCCTTATTCTGAAAATCAGTGCTGCCAAAACCTTAAACACCCCGTGCCCCCTGTGAAGGCTGCACCCGGACCTTATTCATCTTTCTGTCCCCAATACTGATATGTAAGCTCCATGAGGGAAAGGATTTATTTTTGATTGCTGACACATAATAAGCACTCAGAGGATAACTGTCAGGTGAATGCATTAATTAACTCATAAATAATTTATGGAATGGTATAAGGTGCCCATGAGTCTCTGTTGAAGGAAAGGATGAAGAGAGGCAGGCAGGAAGGAAAGATGATGCTACATAACATAGGCATGGGTCAGAGGTGGGTGGCAGCTACAGCTATGGGCCTCAAATCAGGACAGGGGAGTAGATACTTGACCAAAGGAGGTATAGGTATGAATGAGCAGAGGCTTAAGGCCACCTGAAATTCAGAACAGACACTGGGAGCAGAAGAAGGCCAAAGGGGGAGCCTGAGCAAGCTGAGGGGCCACCAGTGGGCACCACTGGGAAGCAAAGTCATAAATGGGGGTTTTGTGAGCTGGGTAATGGGACCAGGAGTAGCGAGCCACTTGGGTGAGGAGCCAGGGATTCAGAGAGTTTGCACACCAACCAGGATGTGCTGAATAAGTGTTAATAGCCACGATGAAAAACATACTATATATGGGTAGTGCTTACATTTTGAATATCTTGAATGTCTTTGAGACATGATGATAGCTGAAAGGCAGTTACCAGAAAAATAAATAAAACCGTCTAATACTACAGGTGTTAAGAGATTTCCTGAGGTCAATCCCCAGGTTAGCCTGTTTTATATAGTCTGGATACTTCACACTTACATTTTGTCATTTATTAATTTGAAGGAGTTTATCACCCATGAACACACTAAATCCTTGACCTCTCTGACATTTGCAATCATTATCCCCATGTTGAGGAAACAGAACTTCTGTGAGAAAATATGCCTTGCCCAAGTGGGAAGGGTCAGGGTGGTCAGAGTAGAAATCAGGTGTTTTGGGTTCATGTAGAGTGTGCGTGCATGTGTGTGTGTGTGTGTGTGTGCGCGCGCGCTTTTCTATCACGTATCCACCTAAACAAGCTGTGCTAACATTTATACAAATATTAACTGAGTACCTGTGATGCGTCAGGCCCTGTGCTGGGCTCTTGGGTTTCTCCAGGGACCAAACACAGATAGCGTCTCTGCCTTTGCAGAGCGCCAGACCCAGAAGGAGGTCCGTGCCTGCCGGCCTGGAGGCCTGAGCTGGAACACGTTGCTTCAGGTGTTTGATGCCTAATGAAAATGGCAATCCAGTAGGCAGCATCCTAGGGACTACTGCTCATCAAAGGTAGATTTTATGTCAACTAACACCCAACAGTCCTGATCCTTGGACATTAGCTAATCATGGTGGACTCCATTAACTTTCTTTTTTTTTTCTTTTGGTTTGCTCTTCCATTTAAAAATTGTAAACTTGCAGTTCTCTGTTTATATCTCACCAAAAGAAATAAGGCCCCAATAAAACATTCACTTAACTCATGGTGGTTCAGCCACACCAGACGGAGAGCGGAGGTACCCGTTGGGACCCGGTGGCCCAGGGCCAGCTCCGTCTTTGGTGGCGTGCCTGTCTTTTCCTTGGGCATCAGCTTCCTCACCTGTAGAGTACGTCTGAATGTTTCTGTGATCCTTCTCCACTCTAAGATGCTATGGATGCCTGAGAGCTTCGTGAACACCTTTATAATTGCAAGGTGGTGAGGCATAGATGGTGAGAGAAAACTCGCCCCCATACTTGGTAGCTGCCCTCGTTGGCTCTGGGAACTGAATAGCTCTTAGCTGAGTGGGATGCAGGAAGCAGAAAGGGTGAGAGACAGGATGAAAGCTCAGTTCTGCATCAGAGGAGGAGCAGGATGTCAGTGGGTTGGAGTGGTGAGTGCAGAATGGTGGGCTGTATTTCCTTCCATAAAGGCCAGTGCCCTGCCAAGCCAGGGCTGCAACATGGTGGCCTTTTACAACGTGGACAGCCAAAGAGGCTGCCTCTGAGCTTGAAAGGGTGGGGGGGGGGGGGCACACTCAGATTCCTTGTGTCAGAGCAGAAGGGGCCTGATCACATGGATGCAATCCCCTCTTTCTATTTATAGGTGGGGACACTGAGGTCCAGAGGGTGTGGCTGGGAGAGGGGACATGCCTACAGTCACAGAGCTTGCGGTCCCAGAGCTGTGGCTAAAGCCTGGAAAGTTCCCATTGTAGCTTAAATGAAAGCGACCCCCCCCACGTTGTTCTGCTTATTGCCCCCCTTTAATAAAATCATTATTTTCCCTCCATCTGCTACTTGCTTAGCATCTCCGAATAAATAATATGTGGTAATAACAGGTATCCCTCCTGGACAGCATGGAACCTGACACTTAAAAATCGAAGGTGTGACTCATTAAACCTCTAGGTTTGTGGTTAGGTGTTATTTTGCTAATGATTATGTGTTTATAATGAGAATTGATAAAATCATATCTTTGGTTTGAATTTTCAATTTAAATACACTCTTCTCCATTCCTTTTGTTCCTCGCTCTCCTCTGGTCCACGTTCTCTCTCCTGTGATTATATTAATAGTCCCTTTCCCTACTTGTACCTAAAACATCTCATTGGATTCTCATGGCCCCTCACCCCATACAATGCCCTACCCTCCTGGATGGATTTATATACCGTGCTCCTCCCTTGCCGCCCCACCCTGACCTATTGAAACATTCTTATCGGTTAAAGCAATCCAGGCAGGTCAACATGCCTCTGTACCTTGAGAACAAAGCAACCCTGGGGAATTTATTTAACCTCTCTGTGCCCAATTGGATCATCTCGAAAATGGAGACAGAGATCATTCTGAACTCTTAGGTTATTGCAGGATCTACATTTAAGTAATACCTACTGTTTCTACAGCACCTATTCTGTGCCAAAGCAAGCACTTTACACATCCTATTTCATTTCCTTATCATACTTGCTCTTAGTGTTACCTCCATTTACAGGTGAGGAGACAGGGGCAGATAAATCCCATAATTTCCCAAGTGGAAGAGCACTGGAATAACTCAGTCTTTGAATAGCCATGCCCTTTTCTAGCACACCACATGCATTCACTATAGACTCTAC
Source organism: Myotis daubentonii (assembly GCF_963259705.1). Lineage (NCBI taxonomy): Eukaryota > Metazoa > Chordata > Mammalia > Chiroptera > Vespertilionidae > Myotis > Myotis daubentonii. Next base: position 69,702,784 of record NC_081850.1, on the reverse strand, counting down.
TGGTTTTCAACCTGGGTGATTTTGCCCCCAGACGACATCTGGAAAAGGCTGGAGACAATTTGGGTTTCACAACCAGGGAGAGACACTACTGGTATCTAGTGGGTAGAGGCCAGAGATGCTGCTATGCATCCTACAATGCACAGGGCAGCCCCCACAACAAGGACTGACCCCAAATATTCATAGAGCCAAGATGCAGAAACTGGGATGACAGTACATATGTCCTATAAATGTCCCTGCAAACACTGAGTTTGCAAATACTGAACTATCACTCCTAAGGGAGATGCAGGGTTGGGTTGCTGTGAGCCTCTGATCACAATGTTTTCATCAAGCAATCAATATATCCACTTGTTTCATGTGTGTTTCTTTCAAAGACATCATATTTAATATATAGTGTTGATTCATTAATATTGAACGTGCGGCCAATAGCACCATAACTCATGCCTGAAGCAAGCTTATCTAACTCACTTATGTTCTCTGTAGGACACACTGGAGGCTTCTCACACTGAGAAATACTAGACAACATTTCAGCACTATGCTTGGGCACCACTTAACCAGTGAAATCACCAACAAAAGCACAAAAACGTAACAAGCCTGGCATCAAATGTACCACACAATGGCCACGTTTATAGTATGAGAGCTGAGGGAAGAAGGCGGAGCATCACCTTGTTGGATCTTGGTCGGGACGTGCACATTGAAATACATTTTTTCACCCCTCTGCACATGTTCATGAGTAAAGAGTATCACAGAATTCATGAATAATGAGTGTCAACCGTCCATTTTAAGAATTGGGTGTTAATAAGAAAATGATGATAGGTAATTCACAAGGGAAGATAAAAATGGCCAATGAATGTATGAAAAAGTGTTCAACAACTTTCTTCATCAAAAAATTTAAAATTAAAACCAAAACACAATACCAGTAGACATTGACCCACACGGCTAAAATGTAAAAGACTGATGATATAAAGGTAGACAAAGCCTTGGCTGGTTTCTCAGTGGTTAGAGCCTCAGCCCATGGACTGAAGGGTCTGGGTTCCTATCTGGTCAAGGGCACATACCTCGGTTGCAAGTACGATTCCCAGTGTTTCTCTCTCCCTTCCCAGTTTCCCTTTCTCTCTCTCTCTCCCCTCCTCCCTCCCTCCCACTCTCTAAAAAACAATGGAAAAAATATCCTCAGCTGAGGATAAATAAATAAATAAATAAATAAATATAAAACTAGACAAAGATATGAAGCAACTGGAATGCCAGGTACAGCAGATGGACATATTTAATAAGTGCAACAACTTTGGAAACCTATGATAGAATATAGAGAAGTTGAACATACGCCAATACAATTTTACTCCTAGATATGTACTCTACCAAAATGTATACACATTTACCAAGCAAGTTATGTGTACATGAGGCGATATCTTCAATCTCCTAAGAGTGGAAAGAAATAAAATATCCATCCATTAAGAAAAAATATGGATACATTCCCCACAGAATATGGTGCAACAGCAAGGATGAAGAAAGCCATACTCAACAACATGGATGCTTCTCAAAAACATAATTTTGAGCCAAAGCAGCCAGACATAAGAAAGAGTATGTGATGTAAAAATTCAAAAACAGGCAACTCCCGTGTATAATGTTAGAACTGAGAAGAGGGTTTACTCTTGGGCCACAGTGATGGGAATGGGCATGAGGCTCCTTCAAGGGCGTTGGAGACATTCTGTCACTTGATCCAGGAGCTGCATAGCAGCCTCAGTTTCTGAACATGGATTGAGCTGCACACGGAGGAGGTTTGCACTTTCCTGCATGTGCCTCACACTTCAATAAAATAAAAAAAAATATTTTTAAGTGGAGAGACAAAACACTTAATGAACACTTGCTATATGTCAAACGTTGTACTCAGAGATTCATTTAGTTCATGTTACAAAAGAGCCAGTGATGGAGATGCATGATACTACCCAGTGAGTGAAAGCCACACACTCCAGAGAGCCCTTGGCCACCGCTTCCTTGGCTTTTTGGTCTATAATTTTCTGCGATGAATTCACCAGCTTTAACTCTAAGCTAGATAGCTCAGTCCCGCCCCCTTCCCCCTCCAGGGGGAACTTCACAAGGCAGCCTCCATCATGTTTACTTACTGTTCTGGGTGAAACTCAAAGATGACAAAGAGCTCTCAGTGCTTATGCAATGCCCCCTTCCCTGGAAGGTTCCCGAACAGACGGAGGTGCTGAGCGCTCAGCTGTGGAAGCGGAAAGCCAGCCAGACATGGTGTCGCAAAAACCAGCTGCAGCCATTATTCTAACATTCTGGCTTTGATCAAATATCACAGTTTTGCTCTGAGCAATTTTGCTCCTAATCAGTTAATTCACATGTGGTGGCAAAAGGTACATTAATCGATCATGTTTTAGATTCATTGACATTCAGCCCAAACATTCTGGCCTTGTAAGAACAGTCCAATTTCCAAGTGCCTGAGGGCAGTTGCTAAGCTGTTACCCTGTGCTTCAGAGAGGGGCGGGAAGCATCTATTTGTGGAAAAGATAGAAACTCCTAAGTCAAGAGGGTGTGGAGGAGGAAGGAAAGGAGGAGAAGGAGAGGGAGAGGAAGGGGAGAGGTAGCTGGAGGAGGAAGAAAGGGAGGATGGGAAGGAGGGGAGAGGAGGAAAAGAACCCAAACCCTTCTATGTCCTGGTTCAGCTTTTCCACCAAAATTCAGGGTGGGGGAGAGGTGGCATCTAGCTGAGGGGTGAGGAGATACCTGGAACCAGGGCAAGCTCTTAATAAAGAGATAGGGTGGCATCAAGGACCGAACCCTGGCTTTGGAACTAGACAGATGGAGACCTCAGACCTGGCTGTGCCACTAATCTGTTGTGTCTCTTTGGACAAGTTACCTCACTTCTAAGCTACAAAACAGGGACACATCTTGGCCTTTCTGAGGTTGCCATAGTGATTATAGAAAATGTACCTTATGTATAGGTGCCAGCATATTGCGTGGCGTTCCATAAAAGACAACTACTGGTATTATTTAATTCTAGGTATTGAACTGATACAAGGATACAAAGTTAAGTCTGATACACGCCTGGTCCTCTAGGTGCTCACTACATAGTGATGGTCCCCTGGTTATTATTATAAAGCAGGGTGATTATAAATCCATGCTTGATTACAGACTCACAGTTATTCCTGCCCTCCAAGTCGAAAGCTTTATGTCACCTTCACTCTTTCCACCTCTCTATCCTCACATGATTATTCACTGAGCCCCACAACGTTTATTGCTAAAATAGTTCTCAAATCAAAACCTCTTATTTCTATATCTGTTCTTATTGCCCTTGCTATAGTTCTGGACCTCATTAGCTCTATCCCGGCTTGTTGCAGTTCTTCTTCATTGACCTCTGATCTTACTCCATGTTAATTCATTTCCAATTAAGTCATCTTTTTGAAATAGCTCAAATTCTAACCAACATTTGATTATCGTACATCCTCTACTAAACAGGCTTTTAGTTAGTCCTGATAGTTAGGACTGTGAATATTTTGGTTCTGACCCTCTCTGTATACCAGTGGTTCCCAAAAGGGGGTGATTTTGCTCCACAGGGGACGGTTTGGGTTGCCACAACTGGAAGGGGGAGTTGCTGGCATTGAATGGGTCAAGCTAAGGATGCTGCCTGACATTCACAATGCGCAGGACGGCGCCCCACAGCACAGCGCTAGGAGGTGCAAGGTGTTAACAGTGCCGAGACCGAGAAGATTGCTTTTAACTGCAGCGATCAGAGCGAGGCTGGAAACAGACACACCCAGGGCCACGCTGCTGTCAGCAGGAGGCAGCTGGGAGGAAGCAGGATAGACTGTGTGCCAAGAGGAGAAGTTAGAGATCCAGTGCGCCCTTCTTTTATAGGATTGGCTCCATAGTAGGAAATGAGCATGAAAGATAAAGGAACTGGGCTGCACTGGATGTCTGGGTGCAGGATAGCCTGCAGGCAATGCACATGGGCGGTGGTCAGGCGGGAGAAAAAAAGACTGTTGCAATGTCTCCAGGCCACCTCACCTCCACTTTTCTTTTCTGTTAAATGCGGTAAACAGGTGAATCACCCCTCTCAGAAGTAGGAACAGAGATTTGCTATAAGTAAATGCAAGAACATGTAAGACCATTTCCGGAACAGCCGATTTATAATATTGACATATAAGATCAAATCAGTCTGAGTAAGAGCAATTCAATGGTAATAATGATGATAATACTAACAATTAAGAGAGTGGTTTAGAATAATATATCACCTTTAAGCCTGAAGAGTTTGATGCAATAAAGGAATCCAAATTAAGTTTCTATCCTATATAATAAAAGCCTAATACGCAAATAGACCAAACCGGCAAATGACCGGTCGCTATGATGTGCACTGACCACCAGGGGCCAGATGCTCGATGCAGGAGCTGCCTCCGGTGGTCTGTGCGCTCCCATAGGGGGAGTGCCGCTTAGCCAGAAGCTGGGCTCATGGCTGGTGAGTGCAGCAGCAGTGATGGGAGCCTCTCTTGCCTCCACTGCAGGCAGGCGGTAAGGAGTGAGGAGTCCAGGACTGAAAGAGGGATTACTGACTGCCGGCTTAGGCCCAATCCCCTGGGGCACTGGTCGGCAAACTGCGGCTCGGCAAACCGTGGCTTGCGAGTCACATGTGGCTCTTAGGCCCCTTGAGTGTGGCTCTTCCACAAAATACTGACTTCTGCGCATGGGCCACGACGTTTCAATTGCACTGTACGTGCACGCCCACACGTGGTATTTTGTGAAAGAGCCACACTCAAGGGGCCAAAGAGCCGCATGGGTCTCGTGAGCCGTGGTTTGCCGACCACAGCCCTGGGGGGATCGGGCCTAAGCTGGCAGGCAGATATCCCCCGAGGGTTCCTGGACTGTGAGAGGGCGCAGGCCAGGCAGAGGGACCTCCCCCACACCCAACCACCCCAGTGCATGAATCTCATGCACCAGGCCTCTAGCAGTAATATAAGAAAGCATGTGATAAAACCTTTAGAGATGATATTTTCAGATAAAATATAATTTTCTAATGCTCCAGATGCAAGACAACGCAAAGTTTTTTGTTTATTTGTTAGTTGTTGTTTTTTTTTTTTTTTTTTTTTTTGCAATAAGCATCCCAATGTGAGCTAATTTAAAAGATGAATTTAATGATAAGATTTATGCAGTAAAGATACTGAGGGGCCATGAACACACATTTCCCAGTATGTGAATATGCAGAGCTCAATTTCTTAGGTTGCTGTGGCTGATTTTCACTTGCATTAGGACCTCTGTGAGGTGACATGCATAATTAATCACCAATATTACTAATAATCTCTTCACATAGAAGATGGATCATTGTGTATCTAAATTGCACCCTGCCTTGGCTGTTACCTAATTAAAAAACTGAGACCAACAGTCAGAGAGAAATATTAATGGCATGCAATTTAGTTCAAAACTTAGTTCACTGAGAGATCTAAAAAATGACTGTATGTTTTGCCATGAGGAAGGCCTGTTACGTAAAAGCCACCTGAGGACCAATCCACCTTACACCTGAGATCAAATGAATGTCTGTTTCATATTAACACGTTCATTTGCTCTCGGGTTGTCAATAAGCCTATTGGAGAATATTTACCTTTGGAGACAGAGAAGGAACAGTGAAGTCACAAGTGTAAATTATGGGGTGGAATGAGGAATTAATTTTGACATCACGGAGAACTGGACTTTAATGAGGCACTACTTTAGGTCTGAAGTGGAAGGTCTGCAGAAAGAAAAGAAATGTTGAATGTCATTACGAGCCCGATCTTGATTTGACAAGCTGCTTTCTGAATGACTGTAGCTGGCACTTGGGTAACACTGAGCAGTGTGTATGTGCACACCTGCCTGTGGGCTATTTAACTTGAGGTTCACTACCACCCAGCCATGCATGAGGCAGAGATACTACCTCCATTTTACAGACTGGGAAACAAGTCATTCGAAAATGACAAGTGATGTCCTCCAAGTCGCACAGTAAAACACCCCGCCCCTACCAGCCTTATCTAAAGCAGAAGCATACTTTATTGGTACCAGATGACTATCACAGTCACTTGTAAACTTAGTATTTTGCAATACTATGTTTAAAAAGTATTTTACAGGAAGAAAGCACTGTATGGTTTATATGCTATTCCCTAATCTATTATCTCGTTTGATCCTCACAGCAACCTTCCAAGCTAAGTATTATTATCTCTAATTTAAAGATGCACACACTGATGCTCAACATTTTAAAGGCTTTGCCCAAGGTCACCACTTCGGGGACATGGCTGACACTTAAACCCGTGTATTCTGAGCCCACATTCCACACGAGGTACTATCATTCTTAGTCTGAAATGTGGCTAACATGTCAGTGGATGTCAAATTCCTAGAACTGTTTGACTTTCATGATGACACTTGGAACTCAGTGGTCGATGAATCTGTCACACGGAAATCTCAGCTGACGCACAATGCACAATACAGTGTGCAGATGCTGTGTGGTGCACTTGTGCACCCGGCACCTGTATAATTTTGTTAATCAGCGTCACCCCAATAAATTCAATAAAAAGGGAACAAAAGAAAGAAATTTTAGGTACTTCCAGGGATGAAGGAAAGGCTTCATTTTTGGCTGGGCTGCCTTTTCATGTGTCCTAAACTATAGGTGGGCAGCTATCAACTGTGCTTAGAATATCCTGATGGAAATATGGGCCAATTGGATTCCACTGTCCACATTGGGAGGAAAAAATCCAAACATGCTAAACAAATGGCCAATAAACCTGGTTTTCTGGGAGACTGGAACAAGGGGAGGCTATAAAGAAGTCATTTATCATTTTAAAGGCGGCACTGTCCCTTTAAATGCAATCTGTAATGACTTATGACTCCAGTGACCCTTTTTGATTACTGCCTGTTGCCATCCATTATCGCCATGGAAACAGCACTGTTGCCAGCTGTGTGCTTGGTGGTCGGGTGGAGGCGGTGCTCTTGACTGGGGACAAGAAGCTAGTACATGTGAGACTCTGGATTTACAGGTTTATTTATTTTTTTGCAAGAAAAGTTATGGAGACATGGCTCCCTCGGTCCCACAGAAGGCCCCTGGTTGGGGTGTAATCAGAGGGAACCCCAGAACGGATGGTCTCAGTCCCCCTACTCTCTTTCGGGGAAGAAAAGAAGATGAGATCAGAAACACTCCAGTCTGGATGATAATCTGCCAGGCGGCAGAAGGCATGAGGAAGGGGCAACCTGTGTGCAAATTTCATTAACATAATTTCATGGAGACCCTTCAAGCATGTAAGCCAATCTCCTCAGCTGCCTCATTCCTGAGCCTCTAGTGCATCACATCTCCCCGAGTGATCTGCAACGTCCACCCAGGCTCCCCTGCTGACGCAGTCTGAATGTCACCCGTCTTCCTTCTAGTTTGGTTTATGCTCCTCTCGTCACTCCTTCTTGTAAATGCACCTGAGCCCTTTATGCCTGCCTTTCTCTCATCTCCCCTTTTATATCTGATGCATGATCCTAGCAAGATAGACTAGGAAGGGAAGAAGACAAACTATTCCAATCTCCTCCTGGTAGTGACTTCCAAGGTGGTTTCAGGAATTCCCCAAAGCCACTCAGAGATCTGTTGGCAGAATCGGCATTAAAACCCAGACCTCTGAATTCCCAGCCTACTGCTTCTTCTAACACGTGGTGGTGTTCTATTGTATTTCCCACCTTGTTTCTTGGTCTAATTCCCTGCCACACACAAGTATAGTCAAATCGCATCTCCCTAAGCCAATTATTATTTAGTGCAGAGTAACCCTTGCTTTCACAGTATTTCTCTCTGCAGAACCTAGGTTGCTCCAGAGACAGAAGATCCATTCTCACAAGATACTCAAAGGGGAAGCGAGTGGGGCCAAGACAACATAGTCATTTTTCTACTTTATTTAGAGTGAGCGTTAAAGTCTCGGGACATGGAAGGGCTCAGAATGGGATTATAAAAAAAGTGCTTGAAAAATCAGAGCATGATTGCTCTGCGCTGATGAGCTCCACCTGGACTGCAGGCTGCTGGGGGAATGACAACACCAGCACTGGGTTTGCTGCAAAAATGTTTCCCACAAACATTCTTTGGTTAGCAAAGGGATTTTTTTACACATGACATTACATTCAACTTCCAAGGTCTCTGGAGAATACCACAGTTGATGTCTGGTGTTAAGATGGAGGCAGGTTGGTAAAGTAGAAATTGCGCGGTAAATTGGTTTCCTTAAACATTGTTTTCCTGCAGTTCCGAGAACCTACTGACAATGTTAAGTGAGGAATTACTGCACCTAGAGATTTTGCAAGCATTAATATCCAATTAATTTGTACAAACCCTCACATGGGTTGGTATTGTTATCCCAACTTAGAAATAAGAAAATGGGTTCAAAGAGATTGAGAAATTTTCCTATGGTCATTAAATATTAATTTAAACAGCAGAGCTGGGACTCATTCCTGGGTCTGTGAGGCCAACAACACTAAACCAAATGACATCATTGAACATTCTATGATTTTTCTATCCTCTCTGATTTCTTAAAATCTGTATATTCATTTATTCATTCATTCATTTACTCTACAAGTATTTAGAGTGCCTAATATATACAATTTTTCTTTAATTTATAATTTTTTTTCCAAACTCACACAAAGGAATAAATACTTTTGCCACCTTTCTTAAAGGTTATTTGTCTCTCTTGATGGTACTTTTTTGATATTACTATAGCCACTCTAGCTTTTGTTTTGTGTGATATATCTTTCCTCATCCTTTTAATTGTAACTTATTTGTGCCTCTTTATAGTTAAAGCATGTTTCTTATAGATAGCACAGTAAATTCTGCCTTAATGTTGTTGCTACTTTAAGTGAAATAATGTATAATGAAACCAATTTTTCCATAGGCTAATTGATATAAACAAGCCTTAGGTTCCTAGGGTATCTCATCAACTTTATCATGATACAACATTGAATGAATCAATATTACTCAAGGACCTGATGTATATAGTTGGGTCTTGTTGTTTTATCTGTTTTGAAAATTGTTACCTTTTAAATGGAATATTGAGACAATTTACATTTAATGCAATTATTTATGTGAATTGGTTTGAAGCAACTACTTGCTATTTGCTTAATATTTATCCCATCTTTTCTTTAATCCCCTTTTCCTCTTCTGATTTCTTTTGGGCTAATTGAATACTTTCCATGATTTTGTCTTATCTCTTTTGTTGGCTTATTAGGTTAGTCTCTTCGCTGTATTATTTTAATAATTATTTTAGGGTTTATGCTATCACTAGTTGCAATCTGCCTTCAACAGACATACTGCTTCATGTATAAGAACCTAACAGTAGCATGCTTTCATATCTCTTTCCTGACGTCTGTTCTATGTTTGTCAGACATTTTACTTTAACTTTTAAACCCCCAAATACATGATTATTTTTGCTTTAAATGCTCAATTATCTTTTTTTAAAAAAGGAAGACTATTTTTAGAGCAAAATTGAGAGAACAATATGCAACCTTTTAAGACACCAAGAATGCAGTGAAGAATGAGAGAGATAAAACCTACTTTTCTAAAGTTCACAGTCTATCTTCTATAGGTGATGAGGAAGTACTGAGATAAATATGCAGGTAGCTAGAGGTCTGTAGCTAGAGGTCAATGCTCTGAAGAAAGCAAATAGGATGGTGGGATGAAGCCTATTTCGATGGCTTCCCTAAAGGGTGGCATTTTGACTGTGAACTGAGACAAGAAGGAATCAGTCGGTCAAAGACCTGTGGGAGAAGGATGTCTGGAATGAAAGAAAAAAAAAAAAAGACAGGGCTCTGAGAGAAAAAGAGCTTGGTGTGTCTGAGGAAGAGAAGTAGAGTGGAGACAAGGGAATAAAGAGTCCTAGAAAGAAAAAAAAAGAGGGTGCTAGTTGAGCTGGTCAGAGGTGTAGACAGGAGACGGCTTTGAAGACCCTATAAGGACGTGGGGTTCCTTTTGAAATGGGAGGAGACATAAAAAATGTAAACATATACACCAAGGTGTAAGTATGGGCATTCACACTCTCAGGTATCAACATGAAACAGTTTTAATTCTGCCAATAACAGCCCAACTTTACTCTGCAGAAGTCTCAGTAGAAACATCTTGGTCTTGTTCCTTTACTCCTGAGCACTTTTAGGTACTAGAGCATGCCCTTAGATTTAATTCTTAGTCCCAGTTGCTTCAATGTGAATCTCAAACACTCCTTAAGATTTTTGTCTTCTCATCTCACCTGTACAGACTAGACCTATGCAAGGCACTAGAACAGAGGCCAGAAGAGCTTTTCTAGAAAGGGGCACATGGTAAACACGTTAGGCTCTGTAAGCCATATGTTCTCTGTCGCAACTACTCAACTCTGCCGTCGTGGTGTGAAAGCAGCCATAGACTACACACACATGAACGAGTGTGGCTGTATCCCAAAAATACTTTATTTATATCCACTGAAATTTCAATTTCATATAATTTTCAGACGTCTTGAAATTGAATTCTTTTTTTAAAATTTTCTTCTGACCTGGCTCATACTTCAAATGGAAACAGGCAGGATTTGGCACATGGGCCATAGCTTTTAGATCCCTGCTGTGTTGATCTGGATTTATTAGAGTTGGTGCAAGGGGAACATGGTCTACTTTATACACCGTTGATCCTGCCTCCGTTTCCACGCCTCCTGTCCAGTGAGCAGGGCCACGGGAGATGGGCGTTTCCTGTACGATGGCCCAGGGTCAGTGTGCTGTGTTTTCACCGCTGGATGTCACCCCTCTTCAGGCTAACATGGAACGGGAGTCATGGAAACGGTCCATCCATATCCCCTCGGCCCATGCCTTTCTCATCTAAGTTGGCTGACTTCCTACTGCCAGCACCCACACCCTTTGCTGGAGGGTTTTCGCTGGCTGCTGGAGCCTACTCTTCCTAGTCCGTAGTGGTGGGCCATCAATATTCCTCAAGAGCAGCCCTCAAGCATTTCTCCAGCAATGACTGGTAGCTGGGGGTGGATAAAAATCCCAGCTCCCTCTTCATGGATAAACCTGAGGCGTGTGTTCCACATTGGCCACAGTGGCCTTTAGCAATAGTTGTCCTCAGCGGTAACTTGCTTGATAACTCATTTTTTATTGGTTTCCTTCCTAACCTGCTTCCACTTCCTTCATCCTGTACAGATGCTTTTTTTTTTTTTTTGATCACCTCTCTAATAAACTACCTGATCTTGAATCTCAAGATCTTGTTTCTAGGGGAATCCAAACAATTATAATGAGAACCTACCGTCTGTGTCAATGTACAATGCTGACCCCTCTTGGAACATAATGGAAGCTTTGGAAGTCTCCAGTGGGGTTTGTCTGTGAATGGTTAGAAGTGAATGTTGTCTTAAAATATACGAGGATTATCACAGAAAGGAAGGATTTTATATAAACACACATGGCTCTAGAGCAGTGGTTCTCAACCTTCCTAATGCCGCGACCCTTTAATACAATTCCTCATGTTGTGGTGACCCCCAACCATAAAATTATTTTCGTTGCTACTTCATAACTGTAATTTTGCTACTGTTACGAATTGCAATGTAAATATCTGATATGCAGGATGTATTTTCATTGTTATAAATTAAACATAATTAAAGCATAGTGATTAATCACAAAAACAATATGTAATTATATATGTGCTTTCTGATGGTCTTAGGTGAACCCTGTGAAAGGGTCGTTCGACTCCAAAGGGGTCGCGACCCACAGGTTGAGAGCCGCTGCTCTAGAGGAAAGAAATAGGGTCATCAAATGTTATGGAAGCCATAGCGCAGGTAAGCAGACAGTTTTCATAGTCATCATTTCTGGGAATATATTTGGTCAGCCTCATGAGTCAGGGAGCTCCTAATCAACAGAAAAATCTGCATGAAATTGGACTGGTGACTTTTTAAAAAATATATTTTTATTTCAGAGAGGAAGGGAGAGAGGAAGAGAGAGGGAGAGGGAGTGGGAGAGGGAGAGAGAGAGGGAGGGAGAGAGAGAGAGAGAGAGAGAGAGAGAGAGAGAGAGAGAGAGAGAGAGAGAGAAGAATCATTGATAGGCTGCCTCTTGTGTGCCCCATACTGGGGATCGAACCTGCAACCCAGGCATGTGCCCTGACCAGAATCGAACCATGACCTCCTGGTTCACAGGTAGATGCTCAACCACGGAGCCACACCAGCCGGGTGACTGGTGACTTCTTGATAGGAATATTAAAGAGTATCCAATCAACTGACTGAAGTAAACTGGCGTAAGCTTTAAGCTTCCTTCACACTCTTGCATTCTTGCATTTTGGGATTAAATACAGATATCCTCAGGCACTGGGAAAGGCAAACAAGCCAAATGTCAAGAATTGCTGCCTCACAGTAAAGAATCTTTATCAAAATTGTGATGGCAGAGTTCAGGAAATTGTTCCTTATCCAAAACTTCATACCTCCTTTCACAAGATTGTTTTCCAAGGATCCTAAAATTGTTGATGCGGGGAACAGTGACTCATAGCCCAGTCTGACACATCTTCATATCTGAAGAGAAATTTATCCAGTGTTGGATAACCACAATCTCCCCAAGAAAGAATTATGGCATCATTATCTTGCCTTTCAATGTCCCTTTACAATCTTACTTCCCAGAGAACACTGTGGGCAAAATATAAAATATTCTATTGCTCTCAAAATCATGTCAAACATTTATTGGGGGTAATTCTTTAGTTGTCACCACCAATTGCAAAGCCTGGTCACGTTATAAATTTTATTAGGGTCATAGTCATTGAAGAGACCCCCTCTAACTTGGGCACTTAGATAGCACATCTTCCGCATTCCCAAGAGAATGGGATTTTAAAATTTCATGTGGAAATTGGCAAGGGTGATGGATATTAGGGGTTGACCAAAAAGTGTCAGAAAGAAAATAAATCATTTTATTTGAGTCTTAAGCAATGGAGTTAGACACATCTCAGAGAATGTCAGAGCTAAATCTTGTGTGTCATATCGAGGGAAAGAAAAGAAACAGCACACAGGCCCTGTATCAGCTTACCACAGATCTTGTCTCAATTCTCTTCCTATTTCACCAAGTAGCAACAGGCCAGTCAATTCCCTTCACTGAGTTTCAAATTTCTCATCTGTAAAATAAAGGGACTGGACCACAAATTGCTAAGTTAGCTTCAGCTTTAAAATTATGTGATTTACAGCTACATCTATTATTATCCTCTTCCAAAGCATTTTTTCTATACATTCACTCAATAATGTGAAATAAAGATACCTGTGACAAACACACACATGTACAAAATATGTATATATATATATATATATATAAATATATATATCAAACATTTATAAATATATATAATATATATATTTATATATAAATATATTGGTTTATATATAAATATATATTATACATATATACTTATATATGTTTGTTTTATGTACATGGTTATACATGTATTTAGATGGATGCTTGTGTTCATATACATATATACTTATAAATAAATATTCACAATTGTCGGAAGCCAATTCTAGCATGTGAGCAAGGGCTGAATCATCTGGAGTGGCTGAAGGGCATTTCCCCAAACTTGAAAAGGATGCATAAATTGATTGCTTGCTGCCAGACAGCTCAGGGCATCTTAATCTACATGTTATTGCCTCCTACTGGCCAAACACCTGAACAGCCATAGGCTAATTCTTCCAATCTGACAATGGACTCTGTATAGGAAACATAGCCCTTTGAAGTGTATATCTCCACCATGCCTCAGGACAATTTGTGTTAATAAAAAGCATGGGGTCCTGAGACAAAGAGATCTTAGTTCCTTAAGCTAGGCTCCTCTGACCCCCAAATGCCTTATATTTCATCTCTGGACTCTTTAAGTTACGCACAGCCCCTTCTCCAGATTGCTGAACCCTTCTTAATGCTGGAACAAGAACCCCGGCACACAATCATGTGCGTGCATGTGTGATTGAGGAATAAATAGCAAGTGGAGGGATAAATAGCAATATAAAGGGATATAAAGATAGAATTAAAGTCATCATGACAAGGGCGGGGCGACAACTCTTGTTCAGTTGGACAAGTAGACCATTTTAATCTTAGCTATTCTTCAGCAATCTACTTTTGCTGAGCATCTATTTCCACCCAGGTGCCAGGAACACCTGGAGATTAGGAAAGTAAGTAAGATTTACTAGAGAAGCCGGTGCTAGAAAAGTAAGATATGCTTTCTGTTCCCAAGAAGCTGACAGTGGACCGAGGAATAGAGGTTAAACAGAGTTAAACTATTAAAATGTGTTTTAAGTTCAGAGTAACAAAGGAGTGGAAAAGAAAATAAACATGAAAAAAGCATAAAAAACTAGATGGCAATTAACAGAGACAAGTGGGTGAGCGCAGAGGCCATAGTCAATGTTGATGAAGCATGAAGTGTAGGGTAAAGTGTGGCTGCAGAGAGGCTAGAAACATCAGATTCTGGATGACTTAAAAACAATGTTAAGGATATTTGAGTCTGTTATGCAGAGGAGTGGCATGATCTTAATTTGCATCTGTTGTCTGGCAGCTTTAAGGGAGACTAGACTGGAAATAGGGGGAGAGACAGGGCTATTGCAGTTACCCAGCTGAATCAGAACGCAGGCATGAGAGTGGAATAGGAGGGAAGAGGGCTATATCACTTCCTGTGGTCACTGTAAAATATCAGCACAAACTAGTGCCTTAAAACAGCTAAGAAAGCCCTGACCAGTGTCACCCAGTGGTTACAGTATTGGCTTACAGACCAAAGGGTCTCAGGTTGAATTTCCAGTCAAAGGCACATATCTGGGTTTTGGTTTCGTTCCCCCACCCCCTCCCTTGGGGGGAATGTGCTGGAGGCAACCAATGGATGTGTCTCTTTCACATCGATGTTTCTCTCTATATATATATCCTTTCCCTCCCTCCTTCCCACTTTCTCTGCAATAGAAAAAGCAATAGAAAAAATATCCTAAGGTGAGGATTAACAAAAGAAAGAAAGAAAAAAAGAAAAAAACAACAACACGTGAGAGTTCTGAAGACAGAACCTGGAAATGAAGGTGTTGGAAGGGCCATACCCTTCCAAAGTTTCTTGGGGAAAATCCACTTCTTGCCTGATCTAGGGTTCTAGAAAGGGATGGCTCTTGCGTCCCTTGCTGTTCCTTGGGTTGCTGTGGCATCGCTCTAGTTGCTGCCTCTCCCTTAACAGTACCTCCTCCTCTGTGTGTCTTAAAACTCACTCTGTCTCTTATAAGGATTCTTGTCACACCACTTTGGACCCATCTGGAATATCTAGTATGTTCTTATATCAAAATCCTTAGCTTAAACACATTTGCAAATATATATTTTTTTCCAAATAAGATAACCATTCAGCTCACTATAATGACACATAATAGAGACAGAGGTGGGAAAATTTTTCAAGATCACGAAGAATCAGGGAGAAAAGTCAAGTCCAATAGGTATAGTCCTAGCTTGGATAACCGGGTAAATAGTAAGACCATCAACTGAAATAAAAAATAGTAAAGGCAGGTTTGGAAATTATGCTGATGAGTCTTATTTTGGACCGAATGTGTTGGAGTTGCTCTTAGTCATCCAAGTACAGACATATGACCTTGATGCTAAAGAAAGGGGTCTGATAAAAGACATGCATTTGGGAGCCGCTATCTATAAATTATACTGGAAGCCAATGGATTAACTTACAATGTGTGGCAACAAGAGCAGTCTGTCAGAGATGCAACCCTAGTGGGAACTCCCACATGTAAGAGGTAAGAAAATTTCAAGGACGCATAACAAAGACTTAAAGTCCACAGAAGAAATTAGCCACATAAGAAATGAGGAGACCCATTGAGTACACAGCCATGGATGCCAAACGAAAATAAAATAACAACACCTCAATATTCCATAATGTCAAATCCAACAGTAATGACTGACATTTCCTGACAATCAGGTCTTGGGCTAAAACTCTCCATGTGCCCTAAAAACCCACAAGTATCCTGCGACATGGGTGCTATACTTCCCGATAGACCAGAACTAAGGGTTATAGAAGAGTTTTTTATTCAAGGTCACAAAGCTAATCTGTGACAGAACTAGGATTCAAATGCAGGGCTGTCGGACTTGAGAATATGTGATTTTATGCCATCTCTGTACCGGCTCCCTTTTGAGGAGTGGTTGACGAGTGAAAGGAAGAGGAGGGGAAGAGCACATGAATATAGCGCGTGTTCACTGGTCTTGCTAGAAACAGACTGATAAAGGAAAGTCACAGACTGGATGATTAATGGAGAGTAACTACAGGTCAGATTATTTCTTGACCTGAGACCTGAGCATGTTTATAGGACCAGGGGGAAAGGTCCTGAAAGGAAATAATTAAGCACAGAGATAAAGGGTACTATTGATCGATTACCTCAAGGTTGTGAAAGAGGGTAGTCGTTCAAAGACACAGGGGGTTGTACTTGCTCTTGAATCTCATTTTTCTCCACTGAAAAATATGGACAATACAGCCACCACTTATAGGAGAGTTGTGCAGACAAAATGAAATAAAGCTCTGGGAGCAATTTGTAAACTGTTAATTGCCATGCTCATTATTGGTTTGTTATCCTTAAAAGAGTCTCGGGCAGGAGATGAATGGGTTGGGAAGGGACCACAAAGGAACTGGAAGACGTGTATTCAGGAGGATGACTAAGTTCTCTGAGCCGCAGATGGTGAGAGATAAATGGCGCGTGAGGGGATCTTAAATCACAGAAACTGTGTTTCTTGGGAAAGTAAGTGCGGTTGCATTTTTCTTGCCTCTGCCTGTCTTCTCACAAGATATAAATCCAACCCAGTAAAGACTCTGCTGAGGACAAAAGAGGAAGTATCCGCTTTCATGCATGGTATTTCCTCGTATCTAAGACCCCCAGGGATGCCTGGAACTGCAGGTGATGCTGAACCCTCCATGTACAGATGCACACAGTACGTCCTCACTTAACATCCTCAATAGGAAACTACGACTTCAACGTAAACAAAATGACATATAAGAAAACCAATGTTACCACAGGCTAATGGATACAAACAAGTTCCTAGGGCATATTTCTGGTCACAAAAACATCACTAAACTTCTACGTAAAGACCCCCAAACACTTCTAATATTAAACATTGAAATAAATGTGAGCTATCCATACATGTAAGAGAGATGAATTAAAACAACTATACTTATTTTCCAACCCACCTACTTCAGTTCAGGTTCCCAGGTGCTGAGAGCCTCTCCTGGCAGCTCAGGGCACCAGGAAGGATGCATCCCAGCCGGGTCCTCCCCACACAGGGCCACTCACCCCCATGCACCCACTCAGACTGCGACACTGAGCCCCCACTGTGCCCCTTGAGTGCATGACTCTGGGACGTGGGAGGACACCAGAGTCCCAGGAGCAAACCCACACAGACAGCAGCCCCTCAGCCTGGAGTTGATTTTTTCCCCACATCGACGTTGTAACAAGTGGAACAAAGCAATGTTATTTGAGGACCTATTTTATACCTCTTGGTTCATGTCTGCCACCCACACATTTAATGTCTTTTTCATCTTAACCGAGCACTTGTCACGCTCCATGGCCATAACTTTTGCAATTTGAGGTGTGACAGGGACACAAGCACGAAATTATTTGTCCTTCTTCACAACTGCATGGGTACATTGGTTCTTACTGTGATACCTCAGCACACAACTTTTTTATTAAGTTGAGAATGTCCACCTTTTCACAGGCAGGAAGCACTTTGTGCTTCTCTGTGGCAGGTCCGAATTGCCAGTATGGCTGCTCAGTGCTTTGGGGACACTATAAAGTGAGATGAGGGGGACCAGACCACAAGCAGGGCAATGCAGTGTCATCTACCTGCTAACTGAGGGCGGAGAGCATGTACAACGTGGAGACGCTGCATAAACCTCCAAGTCCCATCTCAGGTCGCACAAGGTTTCATGGGGATTCTCAGAACAGCAGGCAGTTTAAAACTTATGAGTTGTTTATTTCTGGAATTTTTCGTTTCATAGTTTCAGGCCACAGGTGATCACGGGTAACTGAAATGTTGGAAAAAAACTCTTGTGAGGCCATGGATACGGGGACCTGCTGTACACGCTGGTGGAAAGAAGGTGGGATGAGGTGTGCTGGCAAGTGCTTAGCAGCTGGTTCTGCAGGCGGCAAAAACTCTTTCCTGTGTCCTGGGGAAATTACTGCCGCAGCCGCAGACCTCCATCTACTAATGAAAAGCGGAGCTGGGAAGTGGTAGGCGCTGTCAGCCCTGCAAGCAGGTGTGAGCAGGGCCACACAAGCTGGAAAGGAAACTTGGGGTTTAAAACTGTACCCCTGATTCCCATTTTCAGACATGGAAACAGGCTTAGCAGGATGGAATGATTTGCCTAATTATTTTTTTTCATCTTTATTGTTGAAAGTATCACAGATGTCCCACTTTTTCCCTACTGACCCCTTCTAGCCGGCCCCCATCCCAGGCCTTCACCTCCCTACTCTCTGTGCCCATGGGTAATGCATATATGCATGCAAGTTCTTTGGTTGATTTCATCTCACCCACCCACCCAACCCAGCCTTCTAATTTTAGATAGCTAGCCCATGGAGGAGAGAAAAGGTTAAAAAACACTTATTATACAGGCAAAACACTTTGTGGCATATTTTATTTTTAATCTCGATTCAAGTGTTGAAATTTAAAATTCCATTCCCCATTCTTTTTGTTAATGTCTTTGGTCACTGTCAGGTGCCTCTATTTCTCCTCCCCTTCTGGGAAGACATAATCAGAAATTTCTCCGTATTCCCAAAGTCCAAGAGGACCTGAACTATTTACAAAATCTTTCTTCCCAGACCAGGTTTTGGACGAAGGCAAACAGTTCAAAATTAACTTTGTTACCGATGAAGTAGATATTAAGAACAGGGTTTCTGTTACAAGGAGCAGTCTTTCCAACACTACTAGCCATGAGAAAGAAATCCTGCCATTCGCAACAACACCAGGGACCTTGAGGCATTATGCTAAGTGAACTATATCAGACAGAGACAAATGCCATATGATTTCATTGACATGTGGAATCTAAAAAACCAAACTCAGAGAAACAGAGCAGACTGATGGTTGCCTGGGGTTGGAGGGTGGGGGAAAATGAGGAGATGCTGGTTTACGAGTACAAACTTCTAATTATTACTTGTGTATCATGGTGGCCATAGTTTACAATACCGTATTGTATACTTGAAAGGTGCTAAGAGAGTAGATCTTAAATGTTCTCACATCCACCATAACAAACAAAAAATGGCAATTATGTGAGGTGACATACATACAGGGTGTCTCCCCCTCAAAATGTATACAGACTATACAGACTTTGAATAGTTATTCATTCCAGTGGGTTAAATCTGAAAAGAAAGAAACATCAATTGAGCTATCAGCTGTTAAGCATGTATACATTTTTTGAGACACCCTGTATTAACTAATCTTATGGTAGAAATCCTTTTGCAATATATGTATGTATTAAACCATCATGTTGTACACCTTAAATGTACACAATGTCATGTCAATTATATGCAATACCGCTGGGAAAAAAGTAGAGTAGGACAGCACTCAGGAGAGGAAAAAGAACTATAAATTCTCTCAGTTTACTCTTTGATAGCTTGTGTGATCCTGGGTAGGCCATGAATCCGATCCTGGCTCTCACTTCCCTCACCTGTAAAATGAAACAAGTGAGTTATGGGGTCTTTTGAACCTCTTCTGATTCTAAAATCCAGTGGCTCTTAAAATTGGGACGTGGCAGCGAAGGAGAAGTGGGACGAGGCCAGGGGCGACCTTTTGGGTGTTAACTGCAGACCTTGTTTGAATACAAGCCGCAATGCCTCCCACCAAAGGGAACGAGGAAAGAACATCAACTTGACGACAGACTCCTTTTTGGCTCTGCACGGCTTCCAGATTGTGTCTAATTTTAACCCACTTTCTGAAGGCCAAAGAGGTGCCTGTGGACAGCTTGATGATAAATCTTCCAGCACACATAACGCTCTCCGTGTTGTCTCGGTGTGAGGAGCGTGAGCACTCCAAGCTTCCTCCTCCTGAGCCGTCAATCTGGCTCCTGCCACCAGCATCTGATTCATTATAAAAAAATTTAATTATTCCAAGATGAATTGGCAGAATGTCCAAAGAGAGGGAATAAATGGCACGGGGGAGATGGAAAAGGCTGTTTGCAGGGAGGCCTTCTGCTTGGCTTGGAATCCAATAAACATTTTTAGAGGGAAACCAAACTCCATGGGTTCCTTTACCATCAATATCACTCTCATCCTTCTGGTAAAACTCAGCAGTGAAGTTAACAACCTATTGATTGTTCTAGCCTCGCAGTTCTCTAAGATTGTCTCTTGTGGGGATGTTGACTAATTTTCAGTAGCCCCACACAATCCAAGTCACAAGCAAGGGACTGGTCATCTTGCAGAACTGTTACACTTCCCAGGTGTCAAGCACAAGGTGCCTTTTTCTATTGACAACCTGTGAAAGAAGTGTGATAGCTTCCTACACCTACAAGACCATGTTCAAAGGCCTTCCGTTAAAGATCAATTGTCATTTGCCTTCAAGCTATTTCCCCCACTGTCAAGACATTTTCATCACTGAAATAATCATGGTCCCTGGTTTTACATTCATCTTATTCTGGAGTGTGTGTGTGTGTGTGTGTGTTTTATATATCTCTACTTCAGAAGTTCTCAACCCCATGACTAATGATTTTGGGCCAGACAATTCTTTTTTTTTAATTTTTTTGGGCCAGACAATTCTTTGTTGCCAGAGTTGTTTGTGCATTTTTGGATGTGTTGCAGCATCCCTGCCACCCCCCAAGATGTGACAAAGAAAGATGTCTGGGGAATGCCACTGCTCTCCTTGAAAAACTTCTAATCAACCTTCAATGCCCCGTTCAAATGTGACCTCATTTGTAGAGCTCTTGTAACTTCTCTAGGGAAACCGATTCACTGTCTCTCATAACTTTATTACAACTGTGGCCGGGCAGGCTATGCTGTAGGTGTTTCTGTGGATGCTTATCTGCCCAACTTGTTTGCTCCCCTAGGATAAGAATTTTGTCTTACTCACCACTGTATTCTCATCTCCTAGCATAGTGCCTGAAACCATGGTTCATGATCAAATTCTATTAATTTATCTGTAATTTATGTCAGACCTATGAGGTAGAAAATACAAATATTATATTTCAATTAGGCAGAAATTGTTTTCATTGGGCAGATGGACTTTCAATTACAAGCAACAGGGCTATAACTCCAAATGGTCTGGGTAACATAAGACATATGATGGCTCATGAGTTTGGAAGCTAAGGTCCAGATGTGGACGGCAGACAGAGCTGGATTCAATGCCTAGATCCTGGATGGGAAAACAATACGTGGTTACTGCAGATGAGGTGGCCAGACGCGAGTACAGGAGGTAAAGAAGTTTCGGTGAACTTGTCCATAACTCGGGCATGGACTGAGGATGGGAGAGCAATGACAGTGTGAATTTCATTCACATTTTCTTGACTCCAGTTCTCCTATTGCCTCTGTTCATCTCACGGAAATGTACTCAGGTTCACGGACTTTCACATCCTGTGTAAAGTTTGATGTTTGCCAGGTCAAAGAAATCTAGAACGGTGTGATTTTATGGACCAAGCTATATCCATTCCCAAGAAAAACTTAATTTAGACAATAATTGTGCTATTCATTGATCCATGTCACCCAGACTGAATGTCTGGGTTCTGGGCCTTGAACTACTAGCTGCACCAGCAATGAGTCACTCTTCTCCTGTCTTTCACTGAATGGTAACACCTCAGAATTATTTTTAACTTATGTCCTCTTAAGGATTTTCCTGAGGATAAGTCTAGTTATAGACCACACAGCAGAGCAGCCAGAATTTAAAATGAGATCTGTTGACATAGGAATGATGACTTTTCTTTATCAATAAAGTGTAAATTAAAACTTTATAAACTTCACAATACGAGAAACTACCTGATGGGGCAGGTAGGTGAATTCCCCGGGACACAGATCACATGAGGGTTTTTCAGGGATCTAGCAAAGGTTGCAATTTGGAGATAACATGCAAGGCAGCTCTTCCTTGGAACAAGACTTTCCAAAAGCCATAGGGTACAAATTTCCAAGCTGATGTAACCATATACTGATAAATGAGAAACACCCAGCCTAGGAGTGTGACAACGTAGACTCTAGCTACCTTGGTGGGAGTTTATTCAAGTCACAGCGGCACAGGACATCAGAGCTAGAAGAGATTTTAACCATAGGCTACAAGTGTCTTATTGGTGATGGTGTAGATATTGGTCTGGAGAGACATGTGTCTGGGTCAAACTGTAGCGTGGCAGAGTCAGAATGAGAAACAAAAGGTGTTAACACTGTACTTACCAGCATGTCCCCTGATAGTCATCATATTCCTGCTCTAAAGGTGGTATCATTTTCTTCATTTACTAGTAAGAACAATACCATCTGTATCCGAAGTGAGTTAACCAACCTTCTTTAGTAAATAAAAGTATAACATTGCAATTGGTCACCCTGGTACAAGCTCAGATTTTTTTTTGATACACTGTCTGTAAAATCAGACCTGAAGACTGAGGGTCTTTCTTCTCTAGGGTTGGTAACAGCCATGTCTGCCTAATGAACCCTTCCTCAGAAACCACAGTGACTTTACCTGAATGCAGTCTCCTGGGAGAGCGAGGCAAATACACTCAGAAGAAGGAGCTTTTGGGGAAGGCAAGGGATGATCTAATAATAAGGGTACACTAGGAATCCAGATGTGTTCAGCCTTTTAGTCAGATTATCACGTTTAATGATCACAATCACCCTCTGATGAGATCTTGTCTTGCTTTACAAATGAAGACACTGAGCCTCAGAGAGATGGCATGATCAGTTCAAGTTCACTGTGCTATTAAGTAGAGATCCAAGTCTATATCCCTGTGATGCCAAGTCTGCCCTCTCCCCATGCCACCACTGGGCTGTCATTCCACTGAAGGTAGCCGAGTAGGAACAAAGGTACTGTGATTTATTTTTCTACTAATATGAAGTGAAACTCACACAGTTCTCTAGCCACCTGTTCACCTCTCATCTGCCTTACAGCCTCAGGTCCTCAGTTTTCCACAGGAAGCTGAAATCAAGCTGAAGCCCCGTTCACAGCAGACACTCATCTTTCTTCTCTGGCCTCTAGTCTGTTTCTGCCAAATGCAATGAAAGAAGCTCCTTGTCTGTATCCCAGACTCAGGAGATAGGGGCTGGCCCTCTCTCATTTTCCACAAGTACTAGCCTTCTGATAGTTGCTTGACTTTCTAAAAGTTACATATTTTAGAGAAGTTTTAGGGAAGGTGTAGGGAATATATTTTTAATGTAAAAATAGGAGTTTGATGATAGCTGGATTGAAGTCATTTAAAGTGTGGTTGAAAACAGAAATGGTCTATAAATGAACTATATCTGGGTCCTAATACTTATAGTAACATAACTAGTATTAGGTCCTAATAATATTTAATGTCTCCGAGCTTCTCTTTATTTCCTCGAATAAAAAGGACAATAGTAGTGACTTTATCTTTGATATAATAATAATACACACCTAATGATATATTTTCCTTAAAGATTAAATGACATAAAATAGTTGCATACTCAATACTGACCTGTAATACAACATAATATATATTTCATATCACTATATATGTTATATATATTACATAACATAATATTATTTACTAGTATATATAGATCACTACTAGGTGGAAAGGTTTAACATTTTCAACCTCAATCTTACTCATCTGTAAAATAAGGTTAATATTCTCTGTGGGACTGCAGAGATGATCAAATGAAATATATAGGAAAGCACCTAGTAGAATGCTAATGGGTGTTTAATGTGTATAAATTGGCCAATGTTAAGAAAAAGACAAACAACTAAGCATTTGTGCTCTCTGTGGCTCCTTTTTCCTACCTGCTGCCTGTATTCAGGCCCTGAATGACCACATAGTTAGAATTATTTGCAGGGAGAAGCACTCAGCTGGGTTCCCAGGCACATGGAATGCAGTCATGGGCTGGGGAGGTGAGTTTCAACGCTTTGCTCTCTAAGGAAATAATCGGAGATGTGCACTTGTCTGATCATCACAGTGTTGTCTCTCTATTAAAATGTCATTAAAACTCACAATCTACCAGCAGAGAACTGTAAATTAAATTGTGGAATATCTATATAATTAAATCTTAAACATCCAATAAAAAGCATCTTATGTAGAATGTTTGATAAACTTGTCTGAACATAGGAGTCTCTGGGGGAATTTATAAAAGCACAGGCCCCACCCTAGACTTAATGAATCAAAATCCCCAGGAAAGGAGACTGGAAATATGTGTTTTATTGGGTGCCCCGGGTGATTTTTATAATCAGACAAATTTATGAAATTTTTTTTATAGAAAATGTATTTTTAATGTGAAAAGAAAAAACATTATCAAATGATATTTACAGTTCTTTACCATTTTTTTAAAAAAAATAATTAAAAATAATAAAATCTCTTTCTCAGGTGCTGAGAAGCCTTTTGCAGTGCTATGAGCATGGCATTTAGTGTCAGGAGACCTGGGCCAAATCTCAAAACCGCTACTTACTAGGCAAGTCCTGAAACCCCCTATGCCTTAGTGTCCTCATCTTTAAAATGGGGAACGTACATGCTCATCTTT
The DNA here is from genome assembly GCF_963259705.1 of Myotis daubentonii. Lineage (NCBI taxonomy): Eukaryota > Metazoa > Chordata > Mammalia > Chiroptera > Vespertilionidae > Myotis > Myotis daubentonii. The sequence continues at coordinate 69,678,170 of NC_081850.1, read as the reverse complement.
TATGTCACTGTGAGGATAAAATAATATAATAGTGACAGTTTATTGCTGACTTTATTAGGGGACTTCCACTTCCGGTCATGAGGAAATGAGGTGGCACAGAATTACTTTCTCCTTACTACCCATTAGACAAACACAGAAAACAACTGCTTGCAGGAATTTGGTGGCTGACAGCTGAGGTTCAATACATTCACTTCGTGTGGAGCTGTCATCTCTCAACTCCACCCTGGTGACGGCCTCCTAAATGGTCCCCCCGCCTCCCTTCCTGGAGGAGATGAGCTAGGGTGTCCCTAATGGCCTGGCCTGGACCGAGGCGCCCTCCTCTAGGCCTTGATACAGGAAGATGCTCAGCCCCATGACCAAGTGACATGTCCAACATTACACACCAGGCCTTGCTCAAAGTCTTGGCTCCTCTTCTGCTGTGCCTTTTGTATGCATTCCGGCTCACAGAGGTCCATGAGAGAGCTTAGAACTTTAACATTAAGTCAGAAGGGGCCTTGGGCAGCTCTGAGAAAGACCCAGGTGAGTGTCAATCAATAACTAATTAATGCACTCATGCTCCCTGCCATCCCACACACTAATAAAGAGTTTCCTTTGGACTGTCCATGCCTCCAGAGTCTGAGGCGTATAATTTGCCTTAACTTTGCTTTCCCCCCATAATTCTCCTCCCATTCACAGCCAGGGATATTACACGCAGGTAGCCAAGTGCTCGAACAGCCTTGGGAGACCTGCTGAGTGAGGGACCTTTCAGGTCTTACAGCTGGACATAGAGTGTTGGATGACCTTGGGCAAGTCACTTAATCTCTCTGGGCTTCCTTGCTCTCTGCTTGTGAAGAAAAATGAATACTTTTTTCCCTCCTTCTTGCTGCATGCAGAGTCCGGACTAGAGAATCTTAGATGGCAGGAAGTCTGGCTGTTTGCCAGATGGATGATTTGCGTGCTCTTACACGCCTGTTTTCACCTGCACTTACCTTGTGCCCCAATTCTCCCCTCCTTCTATGGTCCTTGGGTAATGGGCTCATGAAATAGTCAGGGAAATAAAATCTCTCTGAGCTCATATATGGGTTGGGGGTAAAGGGTGGGAGAAAATATGTAAAAATAGGAAAAAGAGGAAATGCAGTGAAGTCTTTGGAAAATATTAAAGCCTCATTCTGGGCGGCAGGTTTCACCTGGCACCACAAGAGAGTTAATTTATTGATATCCAGAGCTGCTAAGGTTTTAGTGGGACTGGACTGAGTTATTTGCTCCGTTCATTCTCTGATTAAAGAGAGGAATTAATGGAGATCAGGCCGACATGAGGGAGACTCGGGAGTCTTTCTAGATGCTCTACAACTCGAATCATTTCTCCCTAGGTTACTCAGAGTAATTTAGGTTTAAAATTTAAAAAGGCAGTTGCTGCCACCTAAAAAGTAATTATTAACTAATTCGTTCAACAGGTATTTACTGAGCAAGCTGATGTAGTCATTTGCTCCTGTAACAGACCTGCACGCGGACTCTTCTACCCGCTGGAAGCCCAGGGAGGGACAAAACAAAGACATGTGCTCCTCATGGCGCTTGAACTCTAGTGGAAGGACACAACAAGCATAAGCCCTGAACAGGGAAAAGAAGAGGGTGATTTCAGAGAGTGGCCAGGGATCTCCAGAAAGTAAACAGGTGGAAAGTTCCCGGAGTTGGAGACATGATGGTCATCTGATACCCTGCCCTGGTGAAGGTGTTTGAAATTCTAGTTGAAAGCTAAAGCACATTGAATTCAGGGGAAGAGCTGCAATATATGGAACCAAAAACTAGTAAGTCATCTCAGTTTGCAGTCTATCTCTGTCATTTAAAAAAAAAATTCTCTCCTGGCGTGTCCATCTTTTTAGAGAGCGGGTGAATATGACTTTTATTAAATTTTTCTTTTTCTTTCATATCCAGGCTCTCGGGCAGAGGTAGATCAACATCTATCTACTGTGTTCTGTGAAAGTTTGGGGAACAGCTTTCCAGTCAAGGGGGGCATCAAAGCAACAAGTGCAAAGACCTATGATGGAAAGAAGTTCACTTTCAGGGGGGGAAGGGAGCTTCGTGTGTGAGAGGAAGGGTGAGAATGGATGAGGCTGGAGACCCAAAAGGGACCAGACTGTGCAGGACCTGATGCCTCCTGCTGTGGTGGGGAATTTGGGTCTTGTTGCCAGTTTGGAATGTTTGGCATAGGAAAGTAGAATAAACCTATCCTATATAATAAAAGGGTAATATGCAAATCGACCAAACATCTGAAAGATTGGTCATGATGTGCACTGACCACCAGGAGGCAGACGCTCAATGCAAGAGCTGCCCCCTGGTGGTCAGTGTGCTCCCACTGGGGGATCGCCGCTCAGCCAGAAGCCCTGAGCTGGGGTCACAGCTGGCGAGTGCAGCGGTGGTGGCAGGAACCTCTCCCACCACTAAGGATGTCGACATCCTCTGAGGGCTCCCGACTGTGAGAGGTGCAGGCCGGGCTGAGGGACCCCTCTGAGTGCATGAATGTAGTGTACCGGGCCTCTAGTCTGTTTTATAAGTAGATTTGGCTGCTGTATAGACACTGAACTGCAAGATCAGAAGTGTGGGAGTCTCTCACTTAGGAAGCCCGTGACCTCATAGGAGAGATCAACATTTAAACAGATGATGCTACAATCAGATGATTCAAAAAATGTGAATGAATTTTTCAAAACACAAACAAGGGTTGCACAATTTGATCCAACCTACTTACTGATAATTGGACCCTGTAATGAGTGGTGACTTTGGTGGGATATGTAGGCAGAACATGATGGGAGCAGCACAGGGGTAGGAGCCATTAGTTCTGCCCAGGGGGAGCAGGCCTAAGAATCCTGTTGTACCAGGTACAACAGAATCCTGGTAGAGATGACTTCACTTCATCCTAAATAGTAAGTGGCATTTTGCCAATTACATAGGAATGGATGGACCTTCAGACAGAGAAGACAATGCTACCAAAGACTGGGAGCCCTGAACTATCGGGACATTCTGGAAGGGTGGTGAGAAAGAAGGCTCTTTCTACAATGTTAAGGGAGTAGAGGATGCCTGGAAGTGAGTCTGGAAGACAAGACAGAGGTTGCTTTGTAGCAGGCTTCTTTGTCATGCTAAGATGCTGGACCTCATTTGCAGGCACCGGAGATTGACTGATGGTTTTGAGCTAAGGAGTAACAGGGTACTGTATTGTATTTTTGCAAGGTCACTCTGATGGCTCCGTGAAGGCTGCCTTCAGTGGGGTCATAGGAGGGAAGGGGAGCCTCATTAGAAGATTATAGACAAAGCTCAAAATAGAGGTGGGGAAATCATGAACTAGGACACAGCAATGGAACTTAAAGGAAGAGAGAGGGAGGCACAAAATTTCATCTAGTACAAGGGCCATAGGTCAATAACCAGCGACACAGCGCTTCCCAGTGAGTAAGACAAGCGACAAGACCATTATTTTCTGGACTGAATGGTCTTTGCTCCTGATGAGTGTCCAGGTTAATGGGTATGTGATGGCCAAATGGGAATGTTTCTCACATGGTAGATAAATCTCCGACCAGGAGCATGCTGGAATATCAAAGTGCCCTGGCAGCTTTCGGTAATAGCATGTCTTTTTAGGGTTGGAATCTCTATTTCCACGTACTGAATGATCACGGAGGTCAGTGCTCTATGGAAGCATCACACATTAATGCATTATTTTACAGCCATTATTTCATGGCTACGTTTTCAACTATCACAAGAATCCGGCGGGGTAAGGAGAGAAAGAACCACCACATTCATTTCATAAATAATGAAACTAAAGCTCCAAGAGAAGCAGAGATTTGAGTAACACTGTGCAACCATGTTATGTTAGAGCACCCAAAGGCAGCATTCTAGTCGGAGTCCCAGCTCATCCCATCCATTATGCAGGCTTTACCTCGGAGGCTGGAGGGGGGACCTGATCCCTGACTGCTGGAGAGGAATACATTCTGTACTTTCTCCTTTCTCACTCCTGACAGACGTCACAAACACAACTCGATACTCTTTCCTACTGAACTTGAACTTTGCCTGAATCATTTAAAACATGCTGCTCCAGGCAGCCACTAACAATTAATTGGGATTGGTTTTAAAATAAAAAGCATTTCCTGGATCACAGGATCTGTAAGGTACATTCTAGCTTTAAGTCCTGTGATTATATATTTTATGATGATGATTTAAGGAACCCTATCTTATCCAACTAAAATTCATTGGAAGCTTCTGTTATCCTAGGCAACTTCTACTCATCGTACAAGTAAAATGTTTTCTAGAGTTCCGTACTCACAGGCTGGTGGAAGTGACAGGCAAATCCACGA